>NC_138980.1:37142174-38342174 GCF_964341445.2 Mesoplodon mirus | reverse complement strand
TAACCATTTCCTGTGTATATTCTTTTTTTTAAAATTTACTGAAGTATAGTTGATTTACAATGTTGTGTTAATATCTGCTGTACCGCAAAGAGATTCAGTTATTCATACATATATTCTGTTTCATATTCTTTTCCATTGTGGTTTATCACAGGATATTGAATATAGTTCCCTATGCTGTACAGTAGGACCTTGTTGTTTATGTATCCTATATATAATAGTTTGTATCTGCTAATCCCAAACTCCCAATACTTCCCTCCCCCCTCCCCCTTTGCAACCACAAGTCTGTTCTCTATATCTGTGAGTCTGTTTCTGTTTTGTAACTATGTTCATTTGTGTCATACTTTTGATTCCACATATAAATTATATCATATGGTATTTGTCTTTCTCTTTCTGACTTACTTGGCTTAGTATGATAATCTCTAGGTCCAACCATGTTGCTGCAAATGGCATTATTTCATTCTTTTTACTGGCTGAGTAATATTCCATTGTTTAAGTATACCACATCTTCTTTATCCAGTCATCTGTCGATGGATATTTAGATTGTTTCCATATCTTGGCTTTCGTAAATAGTGCTGCCAGGAACATTGGGGTGCATGTATCTTTTCAAATTATAGTTTTGTCTGGGTATATGCCCAGGAGTGGGATTGCTGGATCATATGGCAACTCTATTTTTAGTTTTTTGAGGAACCTCCACACTGTTTTCCACAGTGGCTGCACCAGTTTACTACATTCCCACCAGCAGCATAGGAGGGCTCCCTTTTCTCCACACCCTCTCCAGCATCTGTTATTTGTAGACTTTTTAATGATGGCCATTCTGACAGGTGTGAGCTGGTACCTCATTGTAGTTTTGATTTGCATTTCTCTAATAATTAGTGATGATGAGCAGCTTTTCATGTGCCTATTGGCCACCTGTATGTCTTCTTTGGAACCCTGTGTTTATTCTTAATAAGTAATGTTCACCGTTCAAAGCATACAAGGTCCAAAGATGAGTGAAGGAAAGCTCCCCCTCTCTCTGGTTTCCCAGCCACCTGGCTTTCCTCTCTCGAGCAGCCTGTGTGTATCCCTCCAGAAAAACTCTGCACATTCAAGCCAACTGTAGGTCTATGCAGTATTTTAAGTGGGGGAGGGGAGGCAAGGCCACCAGATCTGTGTTCTAAGCCCACCCAAATGCTGAGAGGAGAATGGCTCTTTACATGTAGAGTTTCGTGCATTTCAGAAACTGTAGGCTTATTTAACAAATGTTTTCAGATTCATCCATGCTGTAGCATGTATCAGAACTTCATTCCTGGGAATTCCCTGGTGGTCCAGTGGTTAGGACTCAGTGCGTTCACTGCCAGGGCCCGGGTTCATCCCTGGCCAGGGAACTAAGATCCTGCAATCCACATGGCCAAAAAAAAAAAAAAAAAAAAAAAAAAAAAAAGAAAGAAACGGAAAGAGAAAAGAACTTCATTCCTTTTTAAGGCTGAATAACATTCCATCGTATGGATGGACCACATTTCGTTTTTCCGTTCATTCATCAGTGGACACCTGCATTGCTTCCACCTTTGGGTTATGATGAATAATGCTGCTATGAACATGGGTGTGCCAATACCCCTTTGGTCCCACTGTTTATTTTTTTCTCTCTTCCCTCCCCACCTCCCCTTCCTGGGTCATGGTAACAAAGGAGTTGATAATGGCACCCAAGACTGAAGAGACAGACCTTAGCATAATAAGACCAAAGAAGTATGCTAAAATCATGCCCCACTGTGACTTTCATGGGTCCCAGGCACTTTTGCCTTCATGGGTCCCATCCTTCATGAAAAAAAGAAAAAAAATTTTAAATTATATTTTACAACTAAGTTGGCATAAAGATGACTATAATTCCAGCTAGATTATATATATTTTCCTTCTTATTTTTTAAAAAAAGTGAGGGCTTCCCTGGTGGCGCAGTGGTTGAGAGTCTGCCTGCCAATGCAGGGGACACGGGTTTGATCCCTGGTCTGGGAAGATGCCACATGCCGCGGAGCAACTAAGCCCGTGTGCCCCAACTACTGAGCCTGTGCTCTAGAGCCCGTGAGCCAAGCCCACGCGTGCCTAGAGCCCATGCTCCACAACAAGAGAAGCCACAACAATGAGAAGCCCGTGCGCCGCAACAAAGACCCAATGCAGCTAAAAAATAAATTAATTAATTTAAAAAAAAAGTGAAGCATTTGCAAGGGCCCCCAAAGTATCGTGGGCCCTAGGCAACTAATAGGTAGGTCAGCCCTGCTAAGAGGTCAGGCCTGGTTCTTTGAAAGGCCTGATTGCCTTAGAAGCCCTGCATCTGCTGCCTGACTGTTCCACCCACACCCTCCATAGACTCTAATAAGCGCAAATAATTGTGAGAAGAGAGATGAGGTTCCAAACAGAGAGAGTGTCCTCAAGGGCCACTGGAGATGCTAGAAGCCCCTCCCGATCACCCGCCTGCGATGACCAAGAGCACTGCCCTGCACCACGGCCGTGCCTGGAGGTTGACAGCCAGGTGTGCCACCGACCTGCACCATAAAAGCTTTCCTTGTCCCTGAGTCCTGAGCGCCCTGACTCCTGGCTGCTCAGCAGGCCCATCTGCCACGTCCCCTTCGTTTGGGACACTGTGATCTCCTAGCGACCATAGTGGCCTCCTCACTGGAGCCAGAGGGGGATCTTTCCACAAAACAGAACTGACCGTATGGCTCACACAATACCCCAACACGCCCCATTTAAAATTCCCCAGAGCTCCTGGCTTAGGCGACCCTCGTGATCTTGTCCCTGCCTAGTCTCTCCAGCCAAGCTCTTTTGCTCCCCCTGACATCTCCCCAATCTGTCCTCATCCCCTGCTGGTGCTGTCCCCACAGCAAGCCTTCTAGTCTAGCTGCCCTTTATGGCTTCTTTCAAACGCCTTTGATTTCCCCATCCTAGCACTCGAGTGACTTAACTTCTGGAGGCCTTTCCTTCCTTGCCAGGAAAGGGAATGATGCCACCAGCTTCACAGATATTAAGGAGGATTCAAAGCCTGTCTTACAGACAGCCCTTGCTTTCACACCACCTGGGCTGGGCACAGCCGACGGGGCCAGGGGTCTATGCTGTGACCTGGGTCCGAGGCTCTGCCCTAACTGGGCCAGCTACATTCTCTTTGTAGATGTGGCCAGTGTGGGCAGCTTCCTTTCCCTCTGCAAGCTTTGGGTGCCGGCCTGTACGAGAGCGCTAACGATAGCTTCCGCCTTGAAGGCTGGTGGGCTGGTGCTAAATAAGACACTGCTTCCTGGGGCCTAGCACGACGTCTGGAACAGGGAAGGCACACAGCCAGTGCCAGCAGCTATTATTATTCTCGGGCAAGGAGAACAGGAGAAGGAGGAGAGAGTCAGCTGGGTAGAAGGGGGAGCAGAAGTGGGAAGGAGGCCAGACAGAAGGCAGACAGATGGCGGAGGCCCGTGGGCAGCAGAAGCTGGGTGTGCGCAGGGGCTCCGAGCCTGAGGGGAGAGGTAGAGGACCTGTTGTCTGAGTCTGCATGGGCCGCCCTAACAGAGGACCACGGTCTGGGCAGCTTACACAACAGAAATTAATTTTCTCGCCGTTTTGGAAGCTGCAAGTCCACAGTCAAGGTGTCTGTAGGGTTGGTTTCTCCTAAGGCGTCTCTGCTAGGCTTGCAGACAGTTGTCTTCTCCCTGTGTCTTTACATGGTCATCCCTCTGTGTGTGTCTGGGTCCTAATCTCCTCTTCTTATAAGGACACCAGTCATATTGGCTTAGGTCCCACCCCAGTGACCTCATTTTACTGTAATTACCACCTTAAAGGCCCTCCCTCCAAACACACATCCTGAGGTCCTGGGGTTAGAACTTCAATACATGACTTTGGAGGGACACCACTCAGCCTATAACAGCTGGTGAGGGGGTCGTTGGGAGAAGGGGAGCAGGAAGGCTGGAGACAACAGATTTCTCTTAATAACGAAGTGCCTGCATCCCAATCTGAGGCTGGAGGGACAGTTCAGTTCTGCCCATGAGGCCCAGCTGCAGGGTTAGATGCCCGTCCCCCCTACTCAGGCTCCTTCCAGCCACAGAGGGCCTCCCTAAACCAGTGTGTGAAGCACTTGGCACACTGCCTAGCCCAGTAAGAGCTCTACAAATTGTAGCTATTATTGTTCTAAGGATTATTTGATCAGCAATATTAATTTCAGAAAAAAAAATCAATTAGGTCAAAAATATTAAGAACCTGATTATATAATGGTTACCATTACCGTAAAATTGGAGCTGTGGCATTATTAAACCTAGAGTCTTCATAAAATACAATAATAAAATGGAAAAAAATGTTAGGAATAGAAGAAATTGACAGAGGCATTAATTGCAGTGAGAATGGAATATCATCCTATTGAGTGTATAAAAAAGAAGTAATTGATCCAGCAGTTGCCCCTGTTGGTATTTTTCCAAATGAGGTTAAAACTTACCAGCACACAAAAACCTGCATGTGTATGTTTACAGCAGCTTTATTCATAATTACCAACTAAGGAAGCAACCAAGATGTCCTTCAGCAGGTCAGTGGCTAAATACTGTGGTATATCTGGACAGCACTCAAAAGAAATGACCTATCCAGCCATGAAAACATGGAGGAAACTTAAATGCACGTGACTAAGTGAAAGAAGCCCATCAGGAAATGCTATGTGATGTATGATTCCAACTCTATGACATTCTGGAAAAGGCAAACCTATGGAGACAGTAAAAAGATCAGTGGTTTCCAGGGGTTATGGGGCAGGGAGGGATGAATAGGCGGAGCACAGAGGATTCTTAGGACAAGGAAATTATTGTCTGATACTGTGATGGTGGATACATGTCATTGTTCAAGGAAATTATTGTCTGATACTGTGATGGTGGATACATGTCATTGTTCATTTGTCCAAACCCATAGAATGTTCAACACCAAGAGTGAACCCTAATGTAAACCATGGACTCTGGGTGGTGATGATATGTCAGTGCAGGTTCATTGATTGTTACAAAGGCACCACTCTGGTGCCAATGTTGACAGTGGCGGGGAGGCTGTGTGGGGCGGCTGGGGGGGCAGGGATTATATGGGAACTCCCTGGACTTTCTGCCCAATTTTGCTATGAGCCTAAAACTCTAAAAAATAAAGTTTTATGTTACGAAAAAAAAAACCAACAGAAAACGAAGAATGGTCCCTAATTATTTTTTTTTACGTTAATGCCTATATTGAGACTAGTAAGGCGAATACATTAAAATTATGCATCTATTCATAAAAAATAATGACACAGACACCATTTCCCCTATTAACAATATCTTAGACTGGTAGGAGACATTTGTTACAATTAAGGAACTGATACCGATAGATTATAATGAACTGAAGTCCATGCTTTATTCAGATTTTCTCAGGTTTCCCCTAATGTCCTTTTTCTGCCCCAGGTTCTGTTTGGTACAACTGTAACAAATAACGTTTGAGTTAGCCCTCAGTCTTGGCCTCCCCAGGCCATAGAATCAAATTGCTCTAACACTTACGAAGCGTGTAGGTGAGGGGCAGCTTCTAAAGTAGCCTCCAGGACCCCTACCTCCTATAATCACACGCTGGTCTGATCCTGTCCCCTTGACGGTGGGCAGGACCTAGTGAGTCCCTTTTAACTAACAGAATATGACAAATGTGGTGGGATGTCACAGCCAAGATTTGGTTACAAAAGACTGTCTTGCTGGCCCTCTCTTGCACCCTCGGATGGGAGCCGACTGCCATAATGGAAGCAGAAACTGAAGAGGGTCGCCAGGCAACAGTCGGTGGGAAATGGAGGCCCTTCATCCATCAGCCAGCAAGGGACTGAATCCTGCGAACAGCCACGTGAGTGACCTTGGAACAGAACCTTCCCCCAGTTGGGCCTAGGGGGGCAAACTTCTGGATGCTTCTTATCAAAGTGCCCCAGTACCTTTATAAAAGAGGCCCCAGAGAGATCGCTTGCCCCTTCCACCATGTGAGGACACACAGCTTTACTGAGGTACCATTGATATACACAACCTGCACGTATTCAGTGTATACAATTTGATGAGTTGGGGCATCTGCACACAGACCCCGTCGCCACAATCAAGGTTACGAACATGTCCATCATTTCCAAAGTTTTCTATGTATCCCTTTGTTTTGTGTTTTGTGTGTGGTTTTTTTTTTTTTTTTTTTTTTTTTGTGGAACGCGGGACTCTCACTGCTGTGGCCTCTCCCGTTGCGGAGCACAGGCTCCGGACGCGCAGGCTCAGCGGCCATGGCTCACGGGCCCAGCCACTCCGTGGCATGTGGGATCTTCCCGGACCGGGGCACGAACCCGTGTCCCCCACATCTGCAGGCGGACTCTCAACCACTGCGCCACCAGGGAAACCCTGTGTGTGGTTTTTTGTTTGTTTGTTTTATTTGTTTGTTTGTTTTGCGGGGCGTGGGGAGGATGAGATCTACCCTCTTTTTTTTTTCACTTTCTTTTTTATTGATGTATAGTTGATGTACAATATCATATAAGTTACAGGTGTACAATATAGTGATTTACAATTTTTTTGTGTGTCAATCCCAAACTTGCTATCTATCCCTACCCCCCACCCTTCCCCCCTGGTAACCATAAGTTCGTTCTCTAAGTCTGTGAGTCTGTTTCTGTTTTGTAAATAAGTTCATTTGTATCACTTTTTTTTAGATTCCGCATATAAGTGATATCATATGATATTTCTCTTTCTCTGTCTTACTGGGATCTACCCTCTTAAGAAATGTTTTAAGTGCACAGTACAAGACTATTAACTGTAGACACCAAGCTGGCTGTATAAGAGAGCTCTAGAATTCACACATCTTGTGTATCTACCCCCTAGTCCCTGGCAACCACCATCCTACTCTCTGTTAAGCTGTTACATTTTGGGTAACTTGTTACAGAGCAGTAGATGAGTAATACAAAGAGTCTTTCTGTGATCATCTTAGTCCAAAATCTTGCCCTTCCAGGGACACCATGTACACACTTCCAAGAACGGGCTTTCTGGATGCTCCTCTGGAGGGTGGCTCCCCATTGCCTAGGTCCATGTCCTACTCCTGGCCTTGCTGTTGACTGTGCCCAGCCCACTGTAACACACACGCACTGGACAGCATTGGGAAGGTTTCCAGGCAGCCTGGGGTTAGTCTACTGACCCGTGAGAACAGACTGTCTTAGTCAGCTAGGGCAGCTATAACAAAACACCACACCCACTGGTGGCTTCAACAACAGACCATGATTTACTAGTAGGCTTTGCAGGAACATGTAGATCAATCACAATCACCAATGACACACCAAGTCACAAGACGAAGCTGGTAAGTCTGCAACTGAGGTCTTATCAGGGAGCTGAAATCACAAAGACCCCTTCCCTTTGACCTTTTTTTGCCTTTAAGAAGACCTAAACAGACATTTCTCCAAAGAAGGCAAACAGATGGCCAACAGGCACATGAAAAGATGCTCAACATCGCTAATTATTAGAGAAGTGGAAATCAAAACTACAATGAGGTACCACCTCACACTGGTCAGAATGGCCATCGTTAGAAAGTCTACAAATAACAAATGCTGGAGAGGGTGTGGAGAAAAGGGAACCCTCCTACACTTTGGTGGGAATGTAAATTGGTGCAGCCACTATGGAGAACAGTATAGAGGTTCCTTAAAAAACTAAAAATAGAGTTGCCATATGATCCAGCCATCCCACTCCTGGGCATATATCCAGAAAAGACAAAAGCTCTAATTTGAAAAGATACATGCACCCCAATGTTCAGAGCAGCACTATTTATAATAGCCAAGACATGGAGGCAACCTAAGTGCCCATCAACAGATGAATGGATAAAGAAGATGTGGTATATATAATAAGCAATGGAATATTACTCAGTCATAAAAAAGAATGAAATAATGCCATTTGCAGCAACATGGAAGGGCCTAGAGAAAAGCTTACTAAGTGAAGTAAGTCAGAAAGAGAAAGGCAAATACCATATGATGTCACTTATATGTGGAATCTAAAAAATAGTACAAATGAACTTATTTACAAAACAGAAACAGACACACACATAGAAAACAAACTTATGTTTACCAAAGGGGAAGGGGGGAGGGATAAATTAGGAGTTTGGGGTTAACAGATACACATTACTATATATAAAATAGATAAACAGCAAGGACCTACTGTATAGCACAGGGAACTAATTCCAATGTCTTGTAACAAACTATAATGGAAAAAAAATTTTTAATAATTACACATATACATATATGTATATAATTGAATCACTTAGCTGTACATCTGAAAGTAACACAATACTGTAAATTAACTATACTTCAGTAAAAACAAAAACCTTGTGCCCCCAGCCAGCCAGCAAGATGGATTTGAGATGAGTCTAGGTCTCTCATCTTCCAGGTTGGTGCCTCTTCAACTAATTAACCTTTCTCTGCTCCAAAGTCCAATGTTTCGGTTTGTTTGCCTCACTGTTCCTTGGGCATACAACCTTGAGTTTGACAACACATATATATTTGTTTGCATATATATGTTTGTTTGCATATACATAGAGAAAGAATGCTAAAGCAAATGTAGTAAAATGAATCTAGGTGAAGGGTGTATGAGTGTTCATTATAGTATTCTTGCAACTTTTTTGTAGCTTTGAAAATTTTCAAAATTAAAAGGTGGGAATAACACACAAACCACCCTCACTCTACCCCATATGTCCCTCCAGCTGTCACCATTTCACCTTCTAAGCACAGCAAAGATTCCTTGGAGGCATCTCTGTTCTCCCTCTCTATGTGGTGGTTAAACATTTAATAACTGGCCCTCCAAACAAACCAGAAAGCTACCGATCTGTAGTGTTTTTCAATTCCTATTGTCTAAATACTCCCACCACGGCCAATTTCAGGCTATTAATGTGGTGTCATTAAAGACAAAATGCATAAGAGATGCACCGCATATAATATGGTATTTCCAGCCTACAGATGTGATATATGCAAATAACCTCAGTAGCATAGATAGTAACATAATTAAGAAGTGTTGAGTTTTAAGTATTTATTACCTTTGTTTTAATATAATCCAGTTGATCGTAAGTTTATACAATCAATTTTTAAATAATGGCTGTGTTTAACAACTGCCTCCAAAATTCCTGAAAATTTGATAGTTGGCTCTTGCCAGGCAGTACAAGCTGGATCCAGCACACCTCTGTAAAAAAAAAAAAAGAAAGAAAGAAAAAATCTCAGCCCACTGAAACCTGGCTTCCACAGCCACCATTCAACCAAAACCCTCTAGCCTGTCTCCCCAGGGACCTCCTCCATATTACAAAATGAAAAGGATGATAGATAGAGCTCTGGCCTGGTCTGCCTTGCTTGAGTTCTCTGCAACATTTAGCACTGTTTACTCTACCTGCCTTCTCCAAGGCCCTCTAGGTCCTCTTCTGACCTGCTGACCAATCCTTCCCAGTCTCCTTTAAGGGCTCTTCTTCCTCCATTTGACTATGGGGCTTTGATGTGCCCCTCTGACATACTCCCCCTGGGTGCTCTTGTCCAACTCCACGGTTTCAACTACAACTAAGAAGCCCAGACCTTCTTCTCAACAACAAACCTGTATATCCCAACCTCTTAACTAGTTTGCTCCTCTTCCAGTAAAGACATTTCAAACAAAGCCGAGTGGAAGCCTTCATCCCTTCTGTCACCTCGAGGTGAAGGTCCTGAGTTACAGAAAACGCAGATCTGTCCAATCCTGAAGCCAGGGAATGTATGTTGCCTCCCTTTCAAGTCCCATAGACCTTATCACAGTTTACTAATGCAAAAGGTTTCAATAGGGCAAAGGCAACATACATTAACCCTCCCCACGGTACCAGCCCACCACCCCTCCCCAGCCTCAGATTGCATGGCCTTGTCAAGGTACCGCCACTTGGTGGCGGCATTCTCCAAATGGAAAATAGTATCTGGGTGCTGACATGACAGAGGCTTGAGCTTCTTCAGGGCCAGGTGTATCAATTCACACTGAATCGATGGAGGGAGGAGTAGTCCACCCCCAGCCAGGTCTCAGCTTCCCGTTCCTTTTCGGGACCAAAACCAACAGGCGCCTTCCCGAAGTGCTGTACAAAAGTGGGCTCATTCGCCCTTGCTCGTGAAGCAACTCACTTGCCCGTCTGTTGGTCACTGTCCATCATTGTCAGTGAGAGCCAGAGTCAGTGGCTATTGGGCTGGTGCGTCGGTGTGGGTCGCTCTGTTTACCCGTTCTTCCGGCCACGCGAACCCCGAGTTGCCAGTCGGAAAATCACCGCTCGCGACAGAATCCACACCCTCAGGATCCGCCCCCTCGCTGTTTTATCCAACCATACGTCTCTGCCTCACAGGAGTACCCGCTCCCCAGGTCACATCCAGTCACAGTCCCCGCTCTTCCGAAATTCTGCCCTATCAGAGGCCTAGCTCTCTAGGAATCCACGCCCACCACGAGACCACGCCCCCCGTTGTGGAGTTCCCCTACGGCCCCGCCCTCCTTGGGAGCCCTGTCCAGTGATAGGCCTTTCCCTCCCACAAACCCCACCCTCAGGTCTCGCTTTTCCCAGACCCAGGCCGTACTAGGCCGACGCGGCGGATGACGCCATCGGATAACGCCGCGAGAAGGTCACACGGGATCTTCCAGTATGGCGGCGGCGGCGGCGCTGCGGGGAGGCTGGTGCCGCTGCCCGCGGGTGAGCAGAGTGCTGGGCCGGGGGGGGCGGACTTAGGGAGCTCCGGACCCGTGACCTCCAGAGCCTCGTTCTCCCCAGGCCTTTGATCCCTTCGGCCATTCCCTGAGCTCGGCGAGAGGCTAGGAGTTTGGTCGCTGGGTCAGCCGAGGCCGGGGCGGGGGCCCCGGAGCGAGGCCTCGGAACGTGGGTACCGAAGCGAGGCCTGAGGGCGGGGGCCGGGCGTGCCGGGCCGGGAGCGGATCGCCCCTCACTTCCTGGCTGACCCCATGTGTACCGAGGAGTGAATGGTGTCCGTGGTGCTCAGTGGAGAAAAAGTAGCGAGGAAAAGGCAAAAAACCGTGACAGTCACAGCTCACCTTTATATGCCACGTCCCCCTACCGGGAGCATTTCCTGCATCGCCTCTCTTAATCCTCTGAAAGTGTGGGAGGTAGTTGTCGCCCTGGCTAAGAGCCTGGGCTCATAGATGCCCTGTGGGTCAAGGCGTGTAAAGCGGCTTCAGAAAATAGTACTCACGTTGCAGCTGTTTGTCGCTGTTTCACAGGGTAGGAAGCTGGGAACTCAGAATTGTTAAGCTAGCTGCGCACGGTCTCAAGAGTTGAGTGGGGTGGCTGACCTGGTCCAAAGCTCAGGTCAGTCTGACTCCAGAGCCAGACTCTGGAGGAAGGAAAATATCTCCCAGCAATCTGAGTGTCAGGAGAAAGATGGTGTTTTTGACTCAGGACTGAGCTTTTTTTTCTGGGCTTGCTTGTCTTTTGAGGCAGGTTTTAAAGGTTGAATGTACACGTGTTTGGATTTGGGCATGTCCCAAGGAGAACCACCCTCAGGTTTGGTCCTGCTGGGGGATTTTTCTCCCCAGTGAGACAACCATCCACTTCTCTTTCAGGCTGTTGCTGAAGTCAGTGGCTCCAGGATCAATGGGTGTAGGCATTCAGAGGAGTAAAACAAGTTAGTTAAACTCCCAAGAGTTACTCTTGAGTAGCTATAGGAGAGTGTGGCATCTGTGTAAGTTCGGGGTGTTGCTTAGAGTGACTGGAGACAGGAAGCATGGAATGGGGAGAGGAAGGGCCCAGGGGATGTGGAAATGAAAGAGTGGTTCTATCAGGTCATTGACATCAGTGTACCTAGCTCCGTGCTGGGTGCTAAGGTGTAGCATTGAACAGGACCTGCATGGAGCTTCCCTCATGGAGCTTTTTTTTTTTTTTTTTTTTTGCTTTACGCGGGCCTCTCCCTGTTGTGGCCTCTCCCGTTGCGGAGCACAGGCTCTGGACGCGCAGGCTCAGCAGCCATGGCTCACGGGCCCAGCTGCTCCGCGGCATGTGGGATCTTCCCGGACCGGGGCACGAACCCGTGTCCCCTGCATTGGCAGGCGGACTCTCAACCACTGCGCCACCAGGGAAGCCCCCTCATGGAGCTTTAAGTTCATCATTTTGTAGGAGAAGAAATGCTTACCAAAGAGGTGCTACACATGAGGTTAGCAGCATCTTTGCCCAGGTGACGCCCCTAAGTTGCTCTGCTCACATCTCAACCCTGGACCAGGACATGGTAGCTTTATTCCAGGGTTATGCCTGGGACAAGTTAGCAGTGTTTACCCCTTGAAGCCTGGGCCTCTGGTCCTCCAAGGCTGGCAGAAGTAGGGTGGGCTGGTGAGAGAAGACCGCTCGCCACCAGCGTCGAGTCTTAGCCTGCCCATTTTCAGACTAAGGTGTTCAGCCAGACTGTCATATTTAGCCTTCTTCCACCATAGGTTGGCATTTCGTAGGACCCATCAGTTTCCCCCACGTTCAGAGGCAGGAGGGTAGATATGGGCCCCGGATGTGCAAATCAAGCGTTTTCTCTTTCCACCAGATTCCACTGGCTTCTCAGAATTTGGGAAGATGGTCAAGCATCTAGCATGCAGCAGACATGTGATAAAAATCGTCAAATGACTCTCAGACGACCCCTGCTCTTTTAGCGTGCCCTACTTCCTCATCACCCTCTAGTCTAAATGGATCTTTCTCTCTTCTCCCTCAATTAGAGATGCCTTGGAGGTGGAGTCCATTTTCTTTCCAGCCACAACCTAGTGCCACTACCCCATGGTACCTATCAGATGCCCCGGCCGAGTGGAGAGCTGACCCTGGTGAGTGACTCAGGATACAAGCAAGCCGGCAGGAGGGGGAGGTGTGAAAATCAGACCTAGTTGACAGGAGAGAGGGCTGCAGGATGCTGTCCACACTGCTGGGGGTGTCTGAATGGCAGGCATTCCACATCCAAGGTCTTCCAGAGTTACACAGCCCAGTGGGCCTGGTCCTCTTCGTATCCCGGGAAGTGCTCGACACTGTTAGGATTAGGGCTCCTGCCTCACACAAAGTAGCATGTCTCAGCTCTGCTGGCTAGAAGGGCATTCCTCTAACTGAGCTGAAATCCACCTCCCGGTGGCTCCCACCTGTGGGTCCTTCACTAAGCAAGTCTGTGCCCTCTGCTGGGTGACAGCCCTCTGGGCATTTGAGCAGAGTCACCCATCCATCTCCTGGAGCTGGGTTTCCCCAGGCCATATCTCCCTTACTCTTTTTTTTTTTTTTCTGCCGTACGCGGGCCTCTCACTGCTGTGGCCTCTCCCATTGCAGAGCACAGGCTCTGGACGCACAGGCTCTGGACGCACAGGCTCAGCAGCCGTGGCTCACGGGCCCAGCCGCTCCGCGGCATGTGGGACCTTCCCGGACGGGGGCACGAACCCGTGTCCCCTGCATCGGCAGGTGGACTCTCAACCACTGCGCCACCAGGGAAGCCCCTCCCTTACTCTTTATGTTGTTCCTCACAGAGAGCATTTTCTAGAGCTTTTTTGCCTTCCCTGTCATTCCTCTTCAACCACGTTTCTGTTGGTGCCTCACCACCATGGGGAAGAAAGCCCGAAATCTCACAGTCTCCAAATCCGCATGCTCAGGCAGCCCACACCCTCCCTTCCCTTCTGAGTCTCATCTCAGCTCTCTACCCTCAGCATGCTTTATCTCCCAGATCCTGTCCTGGGGCTGTTGTGGGCTTGGGACATGCCCTTTGGCGCTTCCCCTTAGTTGTCCAGCCCCGCCCTCACCCCCAGTTTGCAGCCCTGGAGTGAGCCATGGGGCTGCCGCGAGCTGGTGCAGTCCCTGACAGTCTTAGAACTTGGATTTCCCCTGGAGAAAGGCTGGTCAGGGCACATCTGGACCAGACAGCAGCCTGCTGTTGCCAGGCCGGGCCACCGCACCTGTGGGGCAGCGCCCAGACTTGCTGCTGCTCTCCCTGGGGCTGGACGGGGACCGGGGAGGCAGTCACCCCTGAAACTTGTAGGGTGAACCCCCTGCTGCTGCAGCAGACCCCGCACGCCGGCAGGAGTGGTGGGGGCAGCTGAGCAGGTGCGGTTATTTCCCTGTGACTTGACTGGCTCACAGTCAGTCTTTAAGCTTTCTCTTTCCTGAGCCTGCACGTAGTTACACAGGGAGCGAAGCAGGCATCTACAGCCGGCTGTGTCTGACCCCGAAGCCTGTGTCTCGGGTAGGGCAGTGCCTGGAGCAGGGCCTCACGCTGTCTTCTGGCCTCTGGGTGTGTTCCGTTGGATTTTCCTGTGGGGATTGCAGGGGGGACCCTGAGCTCCGGCTCTCGGTGACTGTGATCCTGTGGGCCAAGAGAGGGAGGTTTGTGCCAGTCCCCAGGCCCTTGGGTGACATGTAAAGCCCAGCTGGGGACTCGGGAGTGGCCCCAAAGGAAGAAGTTACCCTGGGCCCAGAAGCCCCTGGAGTAGGGCCTGGGCCGGCTCTTTTGGAATAAGGGGCCACAGAGTCCTTTCAGCTCTAGTCCTGGGACGAGGGTCCCTTTGGGTGTTGGCCTTTTCCTTGGATGGGCGTGTGTGAGGCCCCATGAGAATTCCAAGCTGCGCCTGTTTCTCTCACCCCAGCGAGAGAAGGGGCCTGGCATTTTCTTTTGTTTTTTAATAGACTTTATTTTTTTGAGCAGTTTTAGTTTTACAGGAGTATCAAGTGGAAAGTACAGGGCGTGCCCATCAACCTCCTGTCCCCCTCTCCTCCCACCGGGCACGCAGTTTTCCTCCGGTTGTACCTCTTGCAGTTAGGGCGGTACATTGGTTAAAACTGATGAGCCAGTATTGACACATTATTATTGACTTTAGTCTGTGGTTGACATTGGGTTCACTCTCTGTGTTGTGCATTTTATGGGTTTGAACAAATGTGTAATGTATCTACCGTTGACAGTATGGTTACAGAGTAGTTTCATTGGGGTAAAAATCCTCTGTGCTCTGTCCACCCTCTCTCCCCTCCTCCAGCCCCTGGCAACCACCGGCCTTTTCCTTGTCTGCATAGTTTCGCCTTTTCCTTGTCTTCATAGTATCACCTTTTCCAGGACCTTAGAGTTGGAATCCTACAGCCTGTAGCCTTTGCAGATTGGCCTCTCTCCTTTAGTGATACGCCCTTAAGGTTCCTTCACATCTTGTTTTGTTTCTTTTTTGAATCGCGATGTAATTGATATAACATGTCATGTGACTCCTCTTGTATTTTTTTCATGGCTTGATAACTCATTTCTTTTTCTTTTTTTTTTTTTTTTTGCGGTATGCGGGCCTCTCACTGTTGTGGCCTCTCCCGTTGCGGAGCACAGGCTCCGGATGCGCAGGCCCAGCGGCCATGGCTCACGGGCCCAGCCGCTCCGCGGCATATGGGATCCTCCCAGACCGGGGCACGAACCCGTATCCCCTGCATCGGCAGGCGGACTCTCAACCACTGCGCCACCAGGGAGGCCCCTCATTTCTTTTTCTTGCTGAATAATATCTTGTCCCACAGTTTACCGCCTGGTGGCTTTTTACTTTGTCTGTTATACTCTTCTAAAAGAGATAACTATTCACTGTGGGGTTTTTTTGGTTTTTGTTTTGCTTTGTTTTGTTTTCGTCGTTGTTTTTGGCCGCACCGAGCAGCTTGCAGGATCCTAGTACCCCAACCGGTGATTGAACCTGGGCCCTCGGCAGTGAAAGCGCAGAGTCCTAACCACTGGACCGCCAGGGAATTCCCCAGATATTGTTTTTATTTATTTTTAAATTTTTATTTATTTATTTATTTTTGGCCACGCCGTGCGGCTTGTATTCATTGTTAAACCTATATCAACAGAAAGGAGAAAATGAAAAAATTCTTCGTTTCTTTTGCATTCTTTCTAGTCCAAATCCTATTCTTCTGGAAACAGGAAAGGCTTTCTCTCCGGCTTGCTAGATAACATCAAACAAGAATTAGCCAAAAACAAAGAAATGAAAGAAAGTATAAAAAAGTTCCGAGACGAGGCCAGGAAGCTGGAAGAGTCAGATGCGCTCCAGGAAGCCAGAAGGAAATACGTGAGTCCCCTTTGCTTTGCGTCTCCCTGGGCAGTCACTCTTGCTCTCAGAGCCAGGAATTCCCTCCCAGGGCAGTGCTGGAGCGGCCGGGGAGTGAGGGGACAGGAGCAGGCCCCCAGCCTTCCAGTTCAGCCGTGAGACTGCAGCCTTCTCTACACACGGCCCAGCAGCACTGACGGGGTTTCAGAGCCCTCTCGACCTGCTGCATCAGAATCTGCATCTCCACGGGTCCCTCGGGCACTAGGTTTGAGATGCGCTGCTCCTCAGGGCCTCTGACTGAAATGGGTAGAAAGTGAGTTGCGGGGCTGGTGTAATTATTATATTAATCACTGCCGCCGTCTCTCATGGAGTAGCTGCCAGGCGCCCGCCAGTGGATGGGCTTGGCACCCTTTATTTGTCTGCCCGTGAGGGCTCTGCCTGGCGGCACCCCCATCTCACCCATGGGCAGCTGAGCCTGGGGTTGTGGGCATTTGCCCCAGGCCCCTCGGAGGTTTTGTTCTGTTGGCGCCCCTCCCAGGCCATGGGCGACGCCTGTTCCCCCTGAGTCTCCCCAAGTCACTCACTTGGATGTAAAACTACCTGTGAGGGATTCGACCCTGTGGGAGATCGCCCTTCCTTTTCATTAAGGAGGAGGAGTGAGCCGAGGGGTCGTCCGGGGGCAGCGAAGGCCGAGCGTGGGACCGGGTGATGGGGAGGGGGCAGAGAGGGGCAGGAGAACGCTGAGAATGCCCCGCCCCGCCCCCAGTGTATCACTGGTGAGCATATGGGCAAGATCACCCCCTGCCGCCCAGACACAGATGCGGGGCCTGGGGCTTTGTGCTCAGGAGGGTCCCTGTCCCAGACTACAGCCAGGGACCCTGGGGGGCCAGGAGGGGACGGGTGGACAGGCTGAGGGAGTGGTAGAACGGGGTGTGTCTGGGGAGGAAGGAAGGGACTTCTGAGAAAACGCTTCTTTAGATTGTGTGTCGCAACACAAAGATACAACGTCCTTTACCCTAGAGAACCATCGAATCAGAAACCATGCGGACGGGCGAGGTGATCAGGAAGAAGCTGGGGGAGATGACCGGCACCGTGAAGGAGGTAATGGCCTCCGGACCCCCAAGGCCCCTTAGGGCCTCCGGAGCCCATCTGTCCCTCACCTGTGGTGGAGGAGTCGGGGAGCAGTGCTGGGGGCAGCCGGGGGTGAGCAGGCGGGGGAGGCTGCCTGGTCGGGAGGCTTCCGGAATCAAAGTCCAGAATGCCTTCGGGAAGGAGGGAGAGCTCAGACTAACCCACTGGCCTGCGAGTCACCGCTTAAGTTAGAAGCCTCTGAACTACAAGCAAGAACAGGAGGAGGGTGAAAGGAGGATGTTTTTCTTCCTGCCCTAGGCTAGAAGGAGGTTGGGACACTGCACGCTCCGCCCCCGGGAGAGTAGAGGTGGGAGTGAGACTCCTAGAGGGCCTGGGAGACTTTCTTTTTTTTTTTTTTTTTTTTTTTCTTTTTTTTTTGCGGTATGCGGGCCTCTCACTGTTGTGGACTCTCCCGTTGCGGAGCACAGGCTCCGGACGCGCAGGCCCAGCGGCCATGGCTCACGGGCCCAGCCGCTCCGCGGCATATGGGATCCTCCCAGACCGGGGCACGAACCCGTATCCCCTGCATCGGCAGGCGGACTCTCAACCACTGCGCCACCAGGGAGGCCCTGGGAGACTTTCTTTTTGTTGCTTCTCCTGGGCTGGAGAGAGGGGCAGGGCTTTGCCTCGAGGCCAGCCCAGTGCGCTGGCCTCACCTACCTCCCCTTTGTCCTGACCCCGGGGCTGCTGCTCCTGTGCTGTCCTTCCTGCCTGTTACAGGCCGGAGCCCTAGGGTCCAGTGCTCCAGAAATCATAGGCAGCCTTCTGGGGCATGTGCACCCCAGTCTCGGCTCCATGAGCCAGATGGGCTCAGGACACCTGCTCCCGCCCTCTGGAGGCTGGGTCTGCTGTTAGCTCGGGGGGAGCTCCTGCAGGCCCCCACCGGGTGCCATGCCAACACCTTCCTCTTCTCTGTCTCAGTAGAGTTTTGACGAAGTCAGTAAAAGTGACCTTGGCCGGAAAATCAAGGAGGGTGTGGAAGAAGCAGCCAAGACCGCCAAGCAGTCGGCTGAGTCTGTGTCCAAAGGTGGGGAGAAGCTTGGCAGGACCGCCGCCTTCAAAGCCCTCTCCCAGGTGAGCTGGGCCGGGGCTCGTGCCCGCGGGCGCTCTGGGCTCAGCCCCAGAGAGGCCTCACCGAGGGCTGCAGGGCACACCAGGCCTCAGCCAATCCTGGCTGAGCAGCCTCGGGCAAGTCACAGCCCCTAGGGAGCTACACGTTAACAAACCAAGAGCCTCCAACCCGATGTCAGCTGCTGACACCCTTAGCTCACATCCAGAACCCAGAGACTGTCAGGCTCTGGGTCACTTGAGGTCCTGAATTCATTCCGTAAATACCGCTTACCACGCGCTGGGCCCTCTACTGGCCATGGGGCCTCAGGAGAGAAGGTCCGAGTTCTTGCTCTCAGAGGATCCCGGGACAAGAATGGGGACAGGGAAGGGGCAGGCAGTTCCAAGTAACACATGACAGAGGAACGCTCGGGGAAGGCGCCAGGCCAGGGGAGTGGGCATCACCAGCTCGGGGCGCCCCACGCAGCTAGGTGTGGCCAGAGTGGTGGCAGGGACACCAGAGGGTCCTGGAGGCCGTGCGGGGGAGTTTAGGTTCATCCTGAAAGCACAGCCTCCCAGTGAGGATTCCGGCAGCAGCTCAGAGGAGGCCGGAGAGTGTCTTGGGTGATGGAGCCAGGAGGGAAATGGGCTCCAGAGGTTTGCGGAGGTGGGATCCAGAGGCTGGGTCAGCTCGGATGGAGGTGGTGAGGCAGAGGCAGCTCTCAGGACGCCCGTCCGGCTTCTGGCCCATGTGAAGGAATGTTTCCAGCGAGAGTGTGGAATCGGCCTCAGAATGTGAGGGTCGTCTGGGGGCAGCTCTTGGCGGGGGGCGGGTGGGGGCCGAAGTCAGAGCTGGGGTCTCCCCTCTGCCTCTTGCCTGTGCCTCCCCCCGAGGCTTGTGCGTGTCCTTGCCCTGCACCTGCGAGTCACGTGACCTTGAGACCTGGGAGGCGTGGCCCCGGGGTGGGTCCACAGCTGCTGGTCTGGGGTGTTGGGGAGCCCCAGCTCCCACATGGCCGGCTGTGCTCTGCAGGGCGTGGAGTCCGTCAAGAAGGAGATCGACGAGAGCGTCCTGGGGCAGACCGGGCCCTACCGGCGGCCTGAGCGGCTCAGGAAAAGGAAGGAGTTCTCGGGAGAGAAATTCAAGGAAGAGAAAGTGTTTGAGGCCAATGAGTAGGTACCAGACCTGCCAAGGGGCCCCCCTCTCACCACCTCCCCTTGCAGCACCTGCACTGCTCTCCGTTTCCCAGGACCCGCAGAGGGTTCCTACCCAAGTCCGTTTGTGGGGTTTCTTTGTGCTCGAGGTTCCCAGGCACCCTGAGAGGACTGGGAGGGGAAGGGCAGGGTGGCAGGAAGGGGGAAAGAGAAGGCAAGAGGCCGGGGTCGTCACACCGTCCTGCCGCCCCCTCTCCCCGTGCGCGGAGCGGCTCCCGGGCTGCGCTCACTTGCTTCCCCGATCTTCCCCAGGGAGGCCCTGGGGGTCGTGCTGCACAAGGACTCCAAGTGGTATCAGCAGTGGAAGGACTTCAGGGACAACAACGTGGTGTTTAACCGTGAGTGTCCCCATCTCAGAGAACTGCCTGGCGGCAGGCCGGTGACAAACACTTACCAGTGCTCCCCGAGGACCGGGCACAAGACAGAGCAGGAGGCCGGGGTCAGAGAGGACCAGTCACTCCCACAGCGTTGCCCAGCGAGTGAGCAGCGGAGCGCAGGCCTCAGGTGGCCTGAGGGGAAGCGCCCAGTACCTCTTGGGCGGCGGGCTACCGCCGTCAGGGCTGGGCCACCACCTTGGCTGGAGCCGGTGTCGTTGTGAGGCAGCCAGGTGCACGTGCCAGCCACCCCCCCATGTGAACTTGGCCTCGACACACCGAGGCCAAGAACCAGAACTTGGCCTGGACACTGAGGATGTCCAAAGGCCTGTGTTCCCTCGGTAGCGAAAACCGCAGCCAGCAGGGGCGGCGCCCGGCGTTCACTCGGCTCCCCTCAGCCCCTGCCGGAGGGGTCTCTGCAGCCTCCCAGAGTCGGCCAGCAGGCTCGGAGGGGGCTGTGATGGAGCGGGTGTGTCTCTCCGGAAGGGGCCCCTGACCCCATCCGCCACCCGCCACAGGATTATTTGAGATGAAGATGAAGTATGACGAAAGCGACAACGCTTTCATACGGGCGTCCCGCGTGCTGACAGACAAGGTCACAGACTTGCTGGGTGAGTGGGCTGCCCCGGGACCGTCCCCCAACAGCCCGAGCTGGTGGTGGGAGGGGGTCCTGGGCCCTCACCCTACTCCTGGCTCTGCTGCCCCAGGGGGCCTGTTCTCGAAGACGGAGATGTCAGAGGTTCTCACGGAGATCCTGCGGGTGGACCCTGCCTTCGACAAGGACCGCTTCCTGCAGCAGTGTGAGCACGACATCATCCCCAATGTCCTGGAGGTGCGTGTGCGGCTGGCAGGGCCGCGGCCCCGCGGAGAGTTCTGGCAGGGCCGCTTGGCTATGGACAGGGCTTCTGAGCGGAGAGGTGGCTCCAGTGTTGACAGAGGCCTGAGCACCCCACACGGCCAGCCCCTGTTAGTCAAGCAGCTCGAGAAAGCCAGGCCGCTGCGGTCTCCTGCAGCCCCCGCTGGTCCCTGGGCCGGTGCCCTGACCATTCTTGCCTCGCCCATGGGGTGTGTCTGCCCCAGGGACTGAGTTTCTCACCCACTGGAGCCTGGAGCCCCGTGGCTTGTTTCCCTTGAGCTCTCTTCCTGACATTGTTCCCTTGAAGCTGCCAGGGGCCAGGTGTTTGTCTCCCAGGGGCCAGGGGCCTTTCAGGAGTTGGGAGAAGCCGGCTGCTGCTTCAAGGGCGCCGGGGCAGTGCATGACTCAGGGCAGGGAGGCGGGACCAGCACAGCAGCCGAGGGGCCTTTCCTCTCTGGGAACCCTGAAGCCCATCTTCTGGTCTTCTCGCCTCTCCTTTTGGCACATAAACAAGGAGGAGGCGACTTGCTCAAGGTCACCCTCCTCTAGGCCCCCCCAAGCTGGGGCTGGAGCCTAGGCATCCTGCAGCCCAGCCAAGCCAGGGGCCGTTGGCACAGCCTTAGTGGGACCGCAGGCAGCCCGTCCAGCCCCGTGTGAATGTCCGTCCCTTCCTCCCACACCGCCTCCGCCTGGCCCCCTCTCCCTCCTCCGAGTTCCCGGGTCCCTCAGGACACTTGGCAGGGTTGGGAGGAGGTGAAAGTGTAGCATTTCCCCAAAGCAGCAGCCCAAGCATGGGCAGAATCTTCTGGGCTGAGATTGTCTCAGCCCCCAGATTCCCTATGGTTTCCCACCAGCATCTCACCACCCCACTCCCCCCAAAACCCACCCTCTCCCTCCCCAGATCCAGCCCTGTCTCTGGGTTCCTGTGGAAGCTTCTCTCATTTGCACCCTGGGAACCCTCCCCTGCACTCCCCCTCTGCCCTGTCCCGCGTGGACCTGGCTGTCTAAGGCTTCTTTGTCCCCAGGGGAGGTAGAATCCCCTGCCTGGCCTCCTTGGGTCGGTTTCCCGGACAGGGCGAGGGCCCCAAACGCTGCCACCTTCCTTTTCCTTCCAGCAGGCCGTTGGGACCCAGCCTGGGCTGCCCCGTTGTCACTTGCAGGGGCTCTGCTCCCACTGCTGCAGCCTGGCCCGGTCTCCCTTCCCCAGATTAGGACCCGGAGGCTGGGGCGGGGGTTCTGCAGAAGAAAGGTTCTAACTGGAGAACATTCTCCAGAGTTTACCTGCCTCAAAAGCCCACTCTCATTCTCACACTTTTTTTTTTTTTTTGTCTTTCCCTTTTTAGGCCATGATTTCTGGAGAGCTCGACATTCTCAAAGACTGGTGCTACGAAGCTGTAAGTGCTTGCTTGCTTTCCCCCCTTATTTAGGCCTCAGAAGAAATCACAGTTCAGAGGAGATCTGCTTGGATGGCTCATTCCGAGAAGGGCGGGGGTGGCTACAGGCTGGGGGCCCAGGGGTCAGGGGGTGGGCGGAAAGGGACGGCAGATAACTCGGGGGGTGCATTCGATATTCCCTCAGTGCACGGGGGTCGTGGGTGCTGGCTGGCAAGTGGGGTTTGAGGCCCCACAGCCTCCCTTCCCTGGGCCGGAGTTACATCATCGGGCTCATCTCATGGGGGTCGTGAGGATGCTTTGGGGACACAAGGGCAGCGCTCCAGCACATGCACCGCTGGATGTATTCATTAGCTGTTCTCATTGCAAGATCCTCAAACACACCTAAACAGACATTGATAGATTCCCACCCGGGAAGAGCCGTGTGTCCTGACGAGGCCCGGCTGCTTCCTGGAGTCGGGGCTCTGGGCCCCGGGCCACAGGCCTGCTGGGCTGCATGGCGGCGGCTCAGGCGTCCTTGGGAGCATGCTGTCTGCACTGCCCCTTCCTGGCAGCCTGCCCATCCCCGTCATCAGGCCACCTCACCCCACCCTGCTCACTCCCTGACCTGTGTCTTCACCGCGTTTGTTCCCCCCCCTCCCCCACCAGCTTCTTGATACTGAGCAATCCAGAGTCTCTTTTGGCTGATTTTATTCTGTACCCAGCTCACAAACAACTTGAAAAAGCAGAGGAGAAGATGTCAGGTTTTCTTGTTAAATACTCCCCTGCACAGTGACTAATCCAGCGGGCATTTATGAGTGGTTTGGGGTTTTTTTTGTTTTTTGTTTTTTTTTACTTGGGGACCATTAGGATGTGGCTGGTTACCTTTGCCAGCAAGCTGCTGCTGGTGCCCCTGGAAACGCAGCTGAAGTTGCAGCCACTCACACAGGGGTGTTTTGAAAATGTCATCTTTAAGAAAACCACACAAGAAGTCAGATTGGCCCTTTTTTTTTTTTTTTTTTCACTTGGTGGATCAGTCAGTTACTTCCATAAAGAGTGGATGCTGTTGGAATGCCTTCTGTCATGGTTGCTTGTTGAGATACAAGGCTGCTGGCTGCTGTGTCCCGGGCCTGGGAGCAGGCACAAGAGGGTTAGGGTGTCATTTGGGGCACCACTGCCCCCGTAAGAGGAACAGGCTGCCAGTGGCCGAGACCCGCCCACAGGGGCTGGTCAGTGACAAGGCGGTAGACCTGGGCAGTTCACCCCAGAGCAGCCATGGGGTAGGATGAATCCTAGAAAAAGCGTTTGGTTCCAGGCCAAGATTCACAGTGAGGTGAATGTAGGAATGTTCAGGGTCAGCCAGAGAGGCCTCGACTTACCTCTGGGAGTGTATTCCAGATCGCGTTCCCAGAGAATTACCGGCCTCGCTGATTAATACCGCTTTCAATAGTATTGATACGGTGCTGTCTTTATAATGAGAGGGCAGTGTGTGATTCGAGCCAGCCAACGGGTGGCACCGGCCTCCCTGCTTGGACCCATGCTCCTGGCATCTGCCACTCCTGGCGCTACACACCCAGGAGCCGGGAGCCATTTCTGGAAGGTACAAGAGCTGAAATCCTGAAACCCCATGGTGAGCTCGCCCACAGGGAGCTTCCCGAGACACCGCAGCAGCCCCCCGGCTCCCCTGTGGTGCAGTGCCTTGGCGTGGCTCGCACGCACAGGTGGCCAGCCATACGGTTGGGTCTGGCTTCTTGTTGCAGACCTACAGCCAGTTGGCCCACCCGATCCAGCAGGCCAAGGCGCTGGGCCTCCAGTTCCACTCCCGCATCCTGGACATCGACAACATCGATGTGAGTGCCTCTTCCGGGGGGCCAGGTGGACCCCAGGGTGGGCAGGGGTGCTTCTCTGAATTGCGCTCAGCTGGGAGGGTTGGGCTCCCCCTCCCTGGAGGATTTCTAGTGCTTGGATTAAATGGCCTCCAGGGTCCCTTTCAGTGGAAGGTTTCCACAGTCTTGCTGTCAGGAATTCTCAGGCAAGTGGTGGCCCAGGGGGTGCTGTTGCCCAGACCAGGGTCCCCTGAGGCCCCTGAAGCCAGGGCTATCCCTGCACCTTCACTGGGGAGGCTTTGTCAGGACCGCTCAGGCCCCCCACTGGTCTGCTCTGCCACGATCCCCTCGATTTCCTCCCCGTGGGGAGCTGAAGGCACACCTACACCTGTGCGCGAGACAGCCGGCTCTGAGAGGCCATTACACGCCTGCACAGCCTCAGTCCGGGGAGCCTGTGTGGGTCCTCAGTGGTTCACATTCTGCCTCACAATTGGGACGTGCCCGCCTGGGCCAGTGGGAGGTGGCAGCCCTGGGGTGCTGAAGCAGGGGTCTGCACCTGGAGTGGGGAGCGGCAGCGAAGGGGCTGGGGACCTTTCTCAGGCCTGCCTGCCCTGTCGTGCCCCTCCCCCCTGCCCCTGCAGTTGGCCATGGGCAAGATGATGGAGCAGGGCCCTGTGCTGATCATCACCTTCCAGGCCCAGCTGGTGATGGTGATCAAGAATCCCAAAGGCGAGGTGGTCGAGGGTGACCCGGTGAGTGAGCGGGGGAGGGGATGGGGCGGGAACACGCAGTGAGGCCAGTTGAGAGGGGATGCGGCGTGGCAGGGCAGCACCTTGAGCTGGGCCTGGCGGAGGGTCGCTTATCTCTCCGGTTTGACCAAGTCCTGAGTTACAGCCTCTGCCCCTGCCTCTGCTCTGGACCCCAGACCCAGGCCGACCCCGCAGCACCACTCCCTGGTCCCTCCCAGTGCCCTGACCTGGCAGCGTCTCTCTCCGTGCCCTGCACTCGTCCTGGAGTGGGTGCCGGGCTCACACCCTGCCTCCAGCCCTCACCCTTCCCTGATTCTGCAGGACAAGGTACTGCGAATGCTGTGCGTGTGGGCTCTCTGCCGAGACCAGGGCGAGCTCAACCCCTATGCGGCCTGGCGGCTCTTGGACATCTCCGCCTCCAGCACAGAGCAGGTCCTCTGAGCGCAGCAGCCACGACTAGGGCCTCGGGGCTGGATCGTCACTGCAGACACACGGGGGACTGGTGTCCACCTGCAGCAACTAGACCTCTGGGGACAAGACTGTCAGCTGTGCCCCCGCCGTGCCAGGACTGCTGCAGAGCTAGCGGGATGCGGCGGGGAGGGGAGGGGCTGCTGTGCACAACGCCAGCCCCAGCGCCGCCCCTCTGCCCCATGGGGGCTGCTCGGGCCCCGGGCACCCAGGCCACGGGCAGTGCCCAGAGGCCCCCAGCCCAGGGGTACCCTCCCAGGACCCAGTGGTGCGGCCTGGGCCCACTGGCCACATCAGCCAGGCCGTTTCGGCCTTTTTTTTTTTTTTTTTTTTAACAGTGCCCTTATTATTATCCTATACATACGCAGAGATTTGGAAATAATAAAACAACAAAGTGCAGGAGAGCAACCTGGGTAGTCCAAGGTGTCTGTCACTGGGGTGGGGGGAGCTGGGACTGGGGGGCGCAGCCCAGTGGTCATGGGGCAGCGGTCATGGTCACTGAAGGAACTCAAACAGGAGGAGGACTCACCTGGAGGAGACCCTGCCCACCCTCAGTATGTTGTCGGGCGGGGGGAGGGGGGGAGGAAGGAGACTGGAAAAGCTACGGAGGTTTTCAGTGACCTGGGTGGGGTCGCTTGAGGGTTGGGGTCCCCGAGGCTTGAGGACCTTAAGCGCCTGTATGAGTTTTGGGGGCACTGGGATCCCCCAAACAGGGAGTCTGAGGGGTCGGTTGCAGAGGAGAATGGGGCTGTGGGAGCTTAAGTCGGGCTGGGTGGTTTGGAGGGGGTGCCTGTGGGGGTGGAAGGGCAAGGCCCTCGGTGCTCATGGTTCTATGGGGCCGGTGGTCTCCCCGGCGCCTCTGGGCGGGGCCCTGTTCTCCCGGAGGACGGGGCGGGGTCGCGGGCCCGAGCGCCGCTCCCTGCGCAGCCTCCGCCCCCCGCGGCGGCCCCGCCCCCGTCGCCATGGGAACAGCCGCGGCGGCCCGGCTGGCGCGGAGCTCGCCTGCCTCGGTCTCCGCCGCTCCAGGGGCGGGTGGGGTGGGCAGAGTCCGGGCCGCTGCCGCGGCCACCGGGGAGAGACCAGGAGCTGGTGCGGGTCCCGGAAGAGAGCGCGGCTGCCGGCCGCTTGGTCCCGGTCCCGGTCGAGGCCAGGGTGAGGGGCGCGGCGGGGCGGGGGCGCGGGCGGTGGGGGAGGGGGGGTCCCCAGGACGCAAGAACAAAGGGAGCGGGGTGGGGGAACCGGGTCTCGCCCCCCACCACGCAGCCCGGGCCGCGCGTTCGCACCTGTTGTGCGCGGGCCGGCCGGGTCGGGGTTTCCTCTCCTTGCTCTTAGCGTCCCCACCTGCGCGCACGCCCGGAGTTGGGTGCCCGCGGGCCAGGCATGGGCGTAGCCAGGGGACAAAGGCACGGGCGGGGGCTGAGGCTCGGCAGGGTAGTGGGGGGCGGCGGGTGGGGACGACGCGGGGGCGCGGGAAGGCGCAGCTTCATCCCTGCCTCCCGGGCGGGCCCCCTCCTCCGCAGGGCGCGCGGCGATGTGAGCCATGAGCGCGACGTGGACTCTGTCCCCCGAGCCGCTGCCGCCATCGACGGGGCCCCCGGTGGGCGCGGGCCTGGACGCGGAGCAGCGCACCGTGTTCGCCTTCGTGCTGTGCCTGCTCGTGGTGCTGGTGCTGCTGATGGTTCGCTGCGTGCGTATCCTGCTCGACCCCTACAGCCGCATGCCCGCCTCGTCCTGGACCGACCACAAGGAGGCGCTCGAGCGCGGGCAGTTCGACTACGCGCTGGTCTGAGCGGTGCGGCGCCCTCGGCCGGCCCTCCGCGGGGTCTCTCTCCCGGGGCCGATCCGACGGGGCGCCGCCGGGCCTGGACCGCGCTCAGGATCCTGCCCCCGAGCTCGCAGCCCGAGGGGGGAGGGCGTCAGGAGAAGTCCAACCCCTCCCCCCTCACACCCCTCCCATCTTCCCTCCTGGCCAGGCCGGAGCCCCACTTCGTGCCTTTATCCCGCCCTGTCCTCTCTCCGTAACTCACCGGCCCGGCTGGCCCCCGACTCTAAAGCCTGGGTGGGAAGAGGACGCCCGCCTCTCCGCCCCCAGCGTGTAGGTGGCTCTGCTATTCTTCTGCCGCCGAGCATGAGTGTCATGTCCGCTCCCGGGTTCGGGGACCCCCGTCACCCTTTCCCTCCCTCCCCTGTCCTCTGGCCATCCTCACTCCCCCGCCGCCCGCCCCCCTAAGTGTTGAGCCCCTCCTCGGGCTCCGGGCCTGCGGGCTTTCCTGGGCCCATGAGGTGGACGCTGCATACCAATATGCCCTGCGCGGCCTGCTCCGGAGACAGAGACTGAAGAGCGACAATGGCTGCTGTGTCCAGGATGCGAGGCTCCTTCCATGGCGGGGAGAGCGCAGACAGGCTCCCTCCCGCCCCCAGCCCAGGCCCCAGTTCAGGTCAGCGCGCCCCTCCCTCTGTCACCACCTCCACCCCTCATTGGCCCTCCTGCCACCTCCCCCTGGTCCCTCCTGAAGCCCCCCCTCCCAGGCCCTCCCCTTGCTTTCTCACTCCTCCCTGCCTCTGAGCCCATGGTATTAATAAAAGCTATTATTGAGCGCTTACTGCATGCCAAGCAGCGTGCTGAGGTAGCTCCTCCTGTACTGGGTCTGTTCTCTTTTCAGGACCCTGTTAGCATCCTCATTCTACAGGCCAGGGGACTCGGGTCCAGGCAGGTTGAGTGACGTGCCTACAGCTGGCTTCTAGCCAGGCTAGAGTTTGAACCCAGGGCTGACTTCTGCACACTCTTAACAGCTGCCCAGGGCTGCGAAACACCCAGATGTACACTCTGGAGGACCAAGGCATAATCCATCCCCCTTGCTCCAGGAACAGCCAAGACCACCCTTCTTTCCCTTGACTTGAGGAGACTCTGGGGGCCATGGAATGGACTTAGCCTGGTAGGGAGCCTGGATGGGGTGCCCTCAGCCAGCCCTGGAGGTTGTCTCCAAGAACTGGCACGGCCTTCTGGTACTGTGACCACACCCGCAGCCCCAAACCTTTCTGGCCTGGTCCCTCCGTCCCACCATCAGCATGTGCACTTTGGACACCACGGGGCTGGTGCTGTGAGGCCTTGGTCATGGAGTGGGCTGGCTCCGCTCCACGGCCCGCCTGCGAGCTGTGTTGTGCGCCCCCGGGGGGAGCCGTGTGCAGTGTGTGTGGGGAGAGACGAGCGTTGCTATAAAAGGCTGTGTGAATGCACAGGCTCTGCGAACAGAAAATTCACTGGCTCTCAGAGGACTGGTTCGATTTGGGGGAAGGTGGTGCCGTAGGAGGACACCCGGTTCCCCCACCCGACCCTCACCAACCTGCCCCTGAATCCACACGCTCAGCGAGGCTGAGGGAGGGGGGCCCCGTGCAGGGAGACCTGGCAGCACCTCTGGAACTTGGAGACCTTGGGTAACGGCCAGGACCCCACCCCCCTCCTCCACCCAGCTCTGCTCCTAAGGCCCCTCCAGCTCTCCCTCCCTCCCCCACTTGCTTCCCCAAGGCTACCTCAGGGACTCACTCCCCTCCCTCCAACTTCCTGCCACATGGGCAGCCCACCTTTAACCCTCCCGTGGTCAGGAGTCCAGCTCCCCCGACCTGGCCACCCTCACTCTGCTAGCCTCTCCCCTCCATCTGTATGATGGGGGGTCATCGGGCTCTGAAAACCTTTCCCCGACACGGGTCAGGCTCAGGCGTAGACCCTCCAAACAATCACCAAGGGTCCCCCCACAGCCAAGCCAAGGTCGCTCCAGATGGCATCAGACGACCTGGTGCAGTGGCCTTTACCGAAAACCACACCCTCCTCCCTGGCATGTCCCCGCTCCGTCCCCAGGACTCCAAGCTATGGCTCCCTACCTCTGATTCTGGGCCCCCTCCCACCTTTAACTCACAGGAGAAAGAGAGCCAGGGGGATAGACCAGAACTTTATTCACAGTTACAGGACACCAGATACAGGACTTCAGAAGGGATGAGAAGCCAGTGGGGGGAGTATTTGAGGGTGATTTTAGCCCAGCCATCTGGCTGGAACCCCCTCATCCCAGTTCTATGGCTGAAACCCTGTACAACTTTGCTTCGGTTTTTGGGGGTTTTTTGGCCGTGCTGCACAGCTTAGTTCCCCGACCAGGGATTGAACACGAGCCCTCGGCAGGGAGAGCATGTAGTCCAACCACTGGATCACCAGGGAATTCCCTGTGCTTCCATTTCTGAGACCCACGCTGTATCGAGCATCTTAAAGGCGACCTGTACTGCACACTGCGTCAGGGACCTTCCACTGTGGCAAGATCCTCAATGACAACCAGTGCCAGCCCAAGCAGGATTGAGGGCGTGGGGGCTCACTGATGTCTGGTGTGTCTGGCGAGGTGCCAGGCCCCTCACCTTGCAGGGGTGGCCACCTGGCCCAGAAGCTCCAGGGGTACCAGGAATGGGTTCAGGGGGCAGATCCCAGCTGCTTGCCAAGCGGATATCGGTTCGCTGGGCCCAGCATTCTCGGGGGCCTGAGGAGTGGCCTGGCCAGCCTCCTCTTGCCCCCCAGAACCTGTCCCGTCATCCTCAGCCCCAGACCCCAGGCCCCCACTGGCAGGGTCGGGCTGGGGGGCCATCAGGCGTAGGTACATATCTGACATATGTTCAACCAGGGCAGCGCAGGGCAGGCGGGACAACTCCTCAGGAAGTGCCATGAGCAGGTCAAGGACCACAGCTGACTCTGGTGATGGATGGAAAGGGGACGGGTGAGGGAAGGGCGGGGCTTGCCGCCGGAGGCTCCCACCCCCAGATCGTCAGCCCCTCCCTTCTCACCAGCTGCGGAAAGCTCGGGGCCTTGGCCGCCGCGGGAGATGGACGACAGGTACTTGTAGATCTTCTCGAAGTCCACAGAAAAGTCTTCCTCAGCGGACGGGCCAGCCAGGGACTCAGAGGATGCCTCAGGGGCAGGGCCTTGTGTCTTGGGGGCGGGGCCAGGAGACTCCTGCCGTCCAGGGGCCTCAGGGGCGGGGCCAGGAGCCTCAGGGCCCAGGTCCTCCTGCCCTCCAGGGGCGCTGAGCAGCAGTAGCTTTCCACGAGCCTGCGTGGGCTTGGGGGGCTGGGAGTGCAGGAGGCTGATGGGCTCCGTGGCCGCGATGGTGAGCACCTGGCAGGCAGAGAGATCAGGCAAGGAAAGGCAGAAGTGTCCCCGTGGGCTACTCCCCTGCCCTGCAGGTGACAGCCTTCCACCTCCAAATCCTCCCTGCCACCCTGAGGAAAGCGTCACATTCAGCAGAGGGCCTCAGAAGGGCGGACACTGAGGCTAGGGTGTCCGGTGACGGACCAGAGTCACAGAGCTGGCAAGAGGAGGAACCCAGGAACCAGGTTCAGCTTAATTAGACTCACATATATGACCCCGTCCCCGGGATACCCCCATCCTGCCTGGCGGATGGCTGTACCTGTGAGAAAGCCACGGTCAGGGCCTCCTCCAGAGGGCCTGTTATCTTCTCAGCCAGATCCATCCACACCTGGGTGAAGTAACCAGAAGGTGCTCACGGATCAACCCTCAGGAGTCCCCCAAGCCCTACCCCTCCTGGGGCTCCCCTGACCAGGTTATCCCCCCAACTCCCACTTCATCCTCCAGGGGCCGGCCTTGGGGAGCCTCGCCCCGCCTCACCTCGATGGGGGCCGGGGTCTGTGTTTCCCGGCGCCTGGGACCCTGTAGGCCATCTGGATGCATCCTCTGAGTGGCCTTTCGGAGCACTCGGCCCTTGAGCTGCCGGAGAAAGTCCTGGATCTGGGGAAGTGAGAGGATGAGGCCAAATGGACCTTCTAGAAGCCCAGGGCTAGGCAGTCCACTGCCTGCTCCAGGGCCGGCCACTGCTCCCTAGCCTCCCTCTGGCCCGGAGCTAAGGGTCATAGGGACTCTGCCCAAGGGTCTTGGGCCAAGGCCCCAGGTGTGACCAGCTACCTGACAAAGATGTTAAGGCTCTGGCCGGTTCTGGCTCCTCCCCGCAGCCAGGGCCCACCCCCGTGCTAAGTACTACCCTAGTCACCTACCCGCTTCGTCCACTCCGCCCCATTTCCTGACTCTCACTTCAACCCCATTCCCGCCCAGTCCCTCTGCGCCTTCCACCCAGTCCGGGGCCTCCGCTCTCACTCAGAGTTCGCTCCGCCCCTAAATTTTGGCTTCGCCCCGCCCCTCAGCCTGCCGCAGCACTGCCTCCTCCTCGCCCCGCCCCTCGGCTATGTTCCGCCCTCGCCCCGCCCTTAGCTTCTCGCAGGCACACAAGGCCCAGCCTTGCACTAGTCCCGCCTCCTCCGGCGTTCTTCCGGTTCCTCAACCTCGCCCCCGCCTCACCCTCGACCCGCCCACTCCAAGGCCCCGCCCCGCCCCCAAGCCTCACTCTCGTCCCGCCATCTCCCAGGGCCCGCCCCTCCGCCAGCCCCGAACACATCCTAGCCCCGCCTCCAGCCTCGTTCCCATCCCGAGACCCCCCTTTCACCTCGACCTCGCTCCGGCCCGACAGCTGCCGGGCCAGCTCGGCGGCGTCCGGCTCCGGCTGGCCCCGTCGCGCCTGCAGTAGTCGTAACAGCTGCCGCTTCTCGCGGGCGCTCCAGGCCGCGGGGCCGGTCACCTCACCCAGATAGCGCGCCGGGGCCGCTCGCCGCCGCTGCGGGGGCTTCATGCCGGTGAGGCGGGTGAGGGCGGTGTCGTCGTTCTGGGGCCGTTACCCTAGTGGGCGGGGTTACGGCGGCCGCTGGGGCCAAAAGACCCCGCGCGGAGGCAGAAGTAGATGGGGGCGTGGCTCTGGGTTTGCGGGCCGAAGGGAACTGCCTCCCCGGGAAGTAATGGGGAGACTGGCATCTAACTGAGGCGGGGACGAACGAGACCCCCCGCCCGCATTCTATCTCATTCGTGAACTGGAGCCAACTTCTTAGATCTCGTGCCCTCCTTCCGTTCCAGGACTACGTCTTGTGAAACTCCTATTATGTGTTTTGTAGCCAAGAGCCTGGGCTGTGGGGTCGGCCAGCCCTGACTGGTGAGCAAGTGATTTGGCTTTGCCGAACCTCAGTTTCCTCAACCGTAAAATGGAGCTAATAGTCCCCTCCTTTGTCTATACTCTGGGGAGGGAGGAGCTCGGGCAGGAGGGATTTAAGGACCTTTAGGCTAGACGGAGAGGAGACTGGAGCAGAGGCCTGAGCTCGAGGCCCTAGCGAGGGCAGGGTCCGGGCGGTGGGAGTGGAGAGCGGAGAAATCCTGGGGTTGAGAAAGCAGGTGGGCGGTGCAGGGGTGGAGAAGGAGACGAGGCTTATTTTTAAATTTAAGCCGGTGGGGTTGGGTGTCCCCTTTTTGTTTGGGACAAAATGCCCTTGGGGCTCCCCTGGGCGGTAACCGCACACGTATATATAAGGGCGTGTGACGCCGCCCCAAAGCTCCACCCCTCCAGTCTGGACCTTTTCCACCCCGGAATCCCCACCCCCGCGCCACGCGCACACGCAGACTTCAGAACGCTGCAGTTCAGGCCAGATGTTTATTCTGAGCCCAGGTGGGAGGGTGGGAGGAGGAGCAAGAGGGGGTGCGGGGCGCAAGGATCTTAGTCCCATCGAGTCACAGGTCCTGGCGGGCCTGGTCCAAGGCTGTGGCTGGTATGTCTCCGAACCCTGTTGCGGGCGCGCTCTCTGGAGAGAGGCGACTCAGGCTGAGCAGGGGAGAGGACACTACGGCAGCTCACCCCCTTCCCAACCGATCATTGGCCGCCCCATCAGTCTGTGTGCCGGGGCGAGGGTGGGTGCTAGGTCTGAAACCCGAATTCTCCTTGCCTAGTGTGCCTGTCTGAGGTGTTGAGGTCCTTTCTTACGACACTAAGCCCGCAGTCGGCCGCGGATCACCATTACGTGATTTCGAATCCCAGCTCCACCAAATTTTGTGACCTTTGGCAAGTTAATTTCAGAGAGTGCCTCATTTTTAAATATCTGTTATGGGGATTATAAGAGTATCTACCTGAAGCTTGTTACAAGGATTAATATGCGTAAAACATTTGGTACTCCGCCTGGCAGAGAGAACGCGCTATGAAGAGTCATTATCACCTCCCTCCTCCATCCGTCCTACCGGCCCCAGGTTACACTCCCCCTCTTCCTTCCCCCCAACACTTACCTGCCTCACTGGGGCCTCCTGGGCGGGGGGCCACTGGGCTAGGCTCTTGGGGGCGGGCCGGGGGGCGGGGGCGCTGGAGAGGAGAGGCAGGCTGAGGAGTAGGGGTTGCTGCGCGCTGGGCCGGGGCAAGGGCGCCCCCTGGGGGGCTGCTGCAGGCGTAGCGGAAGCAGGTCTAGGGATGGTCAGGCCCGAGCAGGCTGGGATCGCCGCGACCAGGGGTCCGGACGCGTGGGAATAGTAGGCTGGGGGCCAGGCGGAGATCCCGGCGGGCCCAGGTTGGTACCTGAGTGAGCGCAGACGAGGCCGAGCCCGGCGGCCAGAGCGGCGCCCAGCACGAAGGCGGCCAACACAAGTGCTACCACCGGCGCGGGCTCCAGGATCCCCGGGGCCGGCACGGGAGGCTCGGGTCGCACGGCTCTGCCGGGGACGCCCTTGGGTGGTCCTGTGAGGAGTACAACGCAGAGACTGGGCTCATGCCTCAGATGTCCTCCTCATCCCCCTTCCCGACCCCAGAGACCCCCGCTGAGGACTACTGCGTGCTCACTGGGGGGCAGCCGCGGCACCGTGACCACGATGGGCTGCGTCAGCGTGTGCAGGTGAGGGCTGTCGGTACCCCGACTCTCATCGCGGCCACTGCCGGCGCCCGCGCACGCCTCATCCCGAGGCAGACACTGGGAAGGAGGGGGAGGCAAGAGGCGGGGACGTCAGGGCCCCGGCTCCAGGGGCGGGTCCCCAGGGCTCCCAAGAGATCTAAGTGTCCAGCACTATATTGCAACCAGGTGTCGCACTACTAGACCCCTGGAAATTCGGCCCCTTCGGACGTCCCTGCGCCCAACCCCAGCCTGAGACCCACTGCCTACTCCCAGTTTCGAGGTACCTCCGCCCCCAGGTCCAAAAGCTCCCAGACCCCCAGATCCCCAAACCCTAAGGGGCTTCTCCCTCAGATGCCAGAGGCTCTTGTGCCCAGCCCCCGACGGGCCCGGGCGCCCAGATTCCCCGCCCCGTGCCCGAGCACCGGCGACAGTGGAGACAGCGTCAGAGGCGCAGGCGTCTGGCGGGCTCCCCGGAGGCGGCGGCAGCGGCTCAGCTGGCAGTGCAGGAACTGCACAGAGGCGTTGAAGACCGGGCGCAGGCGGAAGCTGAAGCGCGCGGGGCGAGCGGCACCTGGGAGCGGCCGCGGTGGCGGGAAGGTGACCGAGGAGTCGGCGGAACAGCCCCCGCGCAGCAGCGCCAGGGCGGGGCCCGCGATCGGGCGTGAGGATGGTGTCACCGAGCAGCGGTGCAGGACCATGCCCCAGCGCGGGGAGGGACGGGCCAGTGCCGCCTGGGGGGCGGGGTCGCGGTCAGGGTCGGCTGCCCCCACCGGCTGCCACCCAGCCTCGGTGAGCCCCGTGCCCGTACCTGCACGAACACGCGACTGTCAGCCGGGACCTCCAGCGGCCCCGCGCGGCGCGGGAAGGCGTCCTCCGCGTCCGACAGCTCCAGACTGAAAAGGGGTCGGCGCAGCCTGGGCCCTGGCGCCGCGGGGAACGGGGACACTGGCAGGGAGAAAGGGTGGCACAGGGGAAGGAGGATGCGCTGTCCCTTAGGCCCCCCAGGCAAGTGAGCCAACCTCGCCTCCACTGCCTACTTTGGAAAATGGATGCAATTGCGGTGGAGGATTCACCCGCGCTCGGCTTCCGCGCTTCCCACCGCCAGCCGAAAAGCAGCTGTGATGTACCCCCTGGAGACAGCCCAGCCCAGCCCCTGAGCCTGGGCGCAAAGCTGCGCCTTCCTGGGGAGGAACCCCCTTCCCAGACCTCTACTTCTCCACCCCCCGTGAGCGAGGGAATCCCTGGCTCGGAAGGGGTCGAGGGGCACCTGATGGTGGAGGGTCAGCCTGGGTGAGGTCAAAGGTCCTCCCCTTCTGGAGTCTGAACCCCCCGCTCACGCACCGAGGACCAGGGGCTCCTCTGGGGTCACAGCAGGGCCGTTTGGGGGGAGGGTGCTGGCCCCATTCTTGCCTTTCTAAGGGGAGGGAAGAATAGCAAGGTGCTCTCCCCCCAGCTCTTTGGGCATCGTGGAGGCCCAGCCCGGCCACCAGGGTCTGGGCCTTTTCCCTTTGTCGGTGTTCCTCACTCACTCGCAGGCTGAGGGCAGCAGCGGCAAAGGGTAGAGGCACAGGGGAGCCTCCACTGGGGTGTGTGATCACACACACATGCACCACACTGACAAAGACCTCTGCCTTAAGGAGGCGCTCAGCTGGGGTCCTCATCAAAGGATGTTCTCAAATGTCCAGCATCACCAGCACAGACATTCCCTGAAAGCATTGGTGCGGACTGCTCCCCTCCCACAGCCCTTGGTCTCACCGTGGCTGCTGGGACTTCGAAGCAGCTGGGGATCCCAGAGAACCTGGAAAACGGGGGACGGGGCAGACCCCACCTCCCACCCACCCCCGTTCCCCCAGGCAGGGTGAATGAGAGGGTGCACTGAGAAAGGGTAACACGGGAATGGAGGTGTGCTAGGCCCCATCCCCTTGCTTGTACATACCAGCTGGCTCGCTGGGCAAGGTGGTCGTCCCTGGGAGCAGGGCCAGAAGCAGGATCAGGGTGCCCAGCATGCTGGACCGGCTGAGGCAGCACCGGGCCCAGCAGGCGGGCAGGCGGCTCTGGCCTTGGCTGGGGGGCCATTTGGGGAGGCAAGGAGTGGGGGCGGCGCACTGATGGGCGGACATCAGAGCCCACGGCCAAGGCCTGCTGGGGATTAAGGGCTCTCTGGCCAGACCTGTAGCTATCCGGTTGGTGGGAGGTCCCTCACACTGGCCATTAGATATGGGGCTAGTCACTACAAACACCACCCCACCAGCCACCAGCCCTGCCTGTTTCTCTTCGCTGCAGAGGCCCCATCCACCAGAATGGTCCCGAGCCCCAAGGTCAGGGCTCACGACCCCTTCCCTGGCCCCTTTCCCCACCTCACTGCCAGGCCCTGCCAGGCTCGCGACACACACCACAGACACCGCAGAAGAAAAGGGAGGGGTTTTATTCTCAAGCGTCTAAGGATTTACAAACGAGGGCGTTTCGTTTTAAAAAGGGATGGGGCAGTACTGGCGGCCTGAGAAGGGGTTGTGGACCATGGGCTGGGCCCAGGCCGCCCCAGGCCCCCACCTGCCCACTTCACCCTCTGCCTGATGGAGAGGGATGGCTGGTGACTGGTGACTGGCGGGGTGGGGGGGAGACATGGGAAAGGCAGGGGGGAAGGAGAGGCTCCCATTTAACACTGAAGGCGGGGAGGGGGAACGGGCCGACACACACTCACAGAACAGAAAGTTAAATAAAAATAAACTCAGGCAGCTGGCCCTTGGGGCCAGCCACGCGACCTTCCCGGCTACCCACAAAGGCCCCTGTGGCTGGGGCCCATGAGGGAGGGCGGGGGCCAGGCCTACTGGCCCCGCACCCTGCCCCACTCCCCTCACAAAGGGGATTGGAGCGAGAGAAGGTGGCCACCCCCCAGAGGGGGGACAGAGAAAAGATGACTTCGAGTACTTTTTAAAACATGCGGCGTTTTGTGACTATCCTAGTAGTAACTACAGTCAGTGAGATAGATGGAGGGTACAGTGATGCCTAGTCTAGATTGCTTCAGCTACATCCAGCGAACTTCCTCACCTTTGGTGTTGGTTGCTTTTTGTGGTTTTTCTGGAGTTATTTTTTCTTTTTGCTTTTTTTTTTTTTTGTTATTTCGTTGTCCACTTGATTTGCATGCATCACCAACAAAAAGGAAACACACCCCCTCCTGCTCTGGCTGCTCCCCAGGGCCCCGGGGATGTCGGGGCCAGGGCCTCAGCATGGGCTGGGGACTGGCCAGCTCTGGGTGAGTCGAGGGGTGCTCAGGGCCATTACGAGGGCGTGACTGCCTCCACACCCCCAGCCCTCGGCCTGCCCCACCTCTGTCCCTGTCACACATCCTCAGACCCCCACGTCCACTCCACGTGCCCTCAATCCCTGCCTCCCCAGGCCCCATGGGCCCCACTCCTGTCACCCATTCCCTCCTCTGCCTCTGCCTCACCGGCACCTGCTGCCCTCCACCATGCCCCACGCCTGCCTTCCCTGAAGGCCACCTGTGTGGCCACGGCCCCTTGGGCTCCCTCCACGCCCCCCGAGGTCCTCAACTCACCCCTACAAGCTGTGGCCAGTCTCCAGCCCCGAGGGAGCAGCACCCCGCCCCCAGAGAGCCCACCTTTGGGACTAGTCTCTCCCTGGCGGGGTGGTCCAGGCCCCCACGGCTCGGCCCCCAGCCCCCCAGCGCCCATGGGCCATCGGGGGGGCTGCCACAAGCAGCTAAACATGACTTTGGTAAAAGTTTCTGAAGGTACCGACAAACCCCATGAGAACAAGCTCTTCTCCTCCCCCCACCCCCCAAACACCCCACCAAGTACAATAAAATACGATAAACTCCAAAAAGGACCCCCTGAGATCAAAAAGAGAAAGAGAGAGAGACCAGCCCGGGTCTGGCTGCAGTCACAACGTCCAGCCTGCCTGCCCAGGGCGAGGACGCCAGCCAACTGACTCATGGCTTGCCAGAGACCTAAACGGACCCAGGGGTGCCGCCGGGGGTGGCAGGGCCTGGGCCAGGAGAGAGGCAGAGGCAGGGAGGGAGACAGGGAAAGCCAGAGAGGTAGAGAGGGAGGGGACAGAGAGGGAGACGGAGCCAGGGTGCATGTGCGTGCGAGGCGGCAGTGGGACAGCGCGGTGTGGAGGGGAGGGGACAGGACGGGCGGCTCTCTCCCGGCCCCCGGGGGCCGCCCCAGCCCAGAGGTTACAACTGAATAAATAGCGAGTCTGCTCGCGGCCTGCTGTCTTCCGTTCACAGTGTCTGTCGGGGGGGATGCGCACAGCCGGCTGATCCTGGGACGGGAAGGGCTGGGGCCTGGCGGGCCCATCTGTCCATGGCTGGTGGGCAGGGAGTCAGGGGTGGGTCGGCGCCCCCTACTTTCTGTCCTCAGCCCTCGGCGGCCGTCCAGGTCCCAGGGCTCCCCTGGCGGGCAGCTGGGTGGCCGGGTGGGGAAGGGGAGGCCGGTGGCCACGCCTCCGGCCCCCAGTGGGCTGGCCGCCGCTGTGCGGCTACCTGAAGAAGGGCAGGTGGTGCTGGCTCAGGACCCCGCTCGCCCGCGGCGACTCGGTCTTCGCCATGACATCCTTGAACCAGGACGCCACGTCCACCTCCAGCGTCTCGTAGCGCTTGATGAAGCTGTGTTCCTGTGGGGCCCAAGGCGGGGCACTTAGGGCAAGGGCGTCTTCCCTGCTGGCCTTGCTCAGGCCCGGCGTCCAGTGTGGCGGGGGGCTTAGGATGGGGGCTGGGGAGGGCCCCGGGTACTCACAAGTAGCTTATTATACTTTGGTCTCTTCCTGTGATCTTTAGTAAGGCTGGAGGGAGAAGAGGAAAGGAAGAGAAGTGAGAGCAGGGAGGAGGGGCCTGGCCGCCCTCGTGGCTGAGTCGGGTCTGCAAGATCTGTGGGCAGAAGCCTGCACCCTCCCGGCCCTGCGCTTGGGCCCCCCAACGTGACAGAAGCCCAATGTGCGCTGTGAGATGCCCATGGGAGAGGTGGGTGGGCTCCCCTACGGGAGGCCTCAATGTGGACGTCCCGCGTGCGCTACTCTTGCCAGTTGGTGCAGGACACTCAGAGCCCTTAGCCCTGGGGCGCCTCTGCTCGTTCACAGCTCCCCCAAGGTGAAGCCCAAGGGCCACCCTGCCAAATACCCCTGGGGCCAGGTGTCCCCTCAGGCTGAGTCCAAACCCAACTCCTAGCTCCCGGGGCTTGGGCTCCAGCCCCCACCCCATCCTGGGGCCCCTCTCCCCTCCCCAGTGGCCTGGGTGCAGGGCCACATCTGACCTCGCCCTGCCTTCCAGAGCGGAGGGCGGGGCTGGGGCTCCTCAGCAGTCTTTAACTCTTAGCTGCGGCATGTGGGATCTAGTTCCCTGACCAGGGATCGAACCCGGGCCCCCTGCATCAGGAGCGTGGAGTCTTAACCGCTGTGCCACCAGGGAAGTCCCCTCACCAGTCTTTGACGAAGGACTGAAAGTCCCCCGAGAAGCCCATGTGACCGGGCAGGAGCGGGGGCTCTTCCTGTAGGACTTTGGTGAGGACCTCAAAGTCCGTCTTGCAGTTCTTGTAGGGAAACTGTCCCGTCGCCAGCTCCACCTGGGAGAGAGATGGGCAGGGCTGGGCCGGCCAAGGACAGGATCCTGCCCTTTCCCGCCACCTGCCTCTGTACTCCGAGAAGACCCCACCCCTGGCCTCGGAGAGCAGGGGCCCCAACTCACCAAGGAGATGCCCAGGCTCCACACATCGGCCCGGATGTCGTAGTCGGGCTTGGTGGGGTCTGGGGGATCGATGCGCTCAGGCTGCCGGTGGGAAGCAGGAGAGGGTGGATGTACCCCTGTGGCTGCGGTGGGTACACCGCCCCTCATGTCTGCCCGCCGGGCGCTGCTGGGCCCCACTTACTGCCATGTAGGCAGCGCAACCTGCGCTCCGCGTTTTGGCTTTGGAGTCAACGAGGCGGCCGCTGATGCCGAAGTCGCAGAGCTTGATCTGGCCCCGCTCATCCAGCAGGATGTTGGAGGGCTTGACGTCCCGGTGGATCACGCCGTGCTTCTCCTTCAGGTAGTAGAGTGCCTTCACGATCTGCGGCGCGGGCAGAGGAGGGCACCAGTGATGGCAGGGACAGGGCCTGGCAGGGGGGGGCCACCTGCCCGCCTGCGCCCCACCCAGCTGCTCACCGCCACCGTCATCTTGCCCAGGATCCGCTCAGGGATAGGGCCCTGCATCCGCTTCTTGAGCTTCTCGGCGCACGTGCCCATGAGCTCCATGGCAATGAAGACGTCCGTCTGCGGGGACAGCAGGTGGTGGCTTGGCGGGGTGGCTGTACCTTCTTGCCCACCCCAGACAGGCTCGGGTCCTGGGGAGGGGCGGGGGGCACGAGGCTGGCTCAGAGACCAGCACGGGAAGCTTGGGGGGCGGGCGGCCGGCTCACGTTGGTGATGAAGGTCCCGAAGCACTGCACGATGTAGGGGCAGTCGTGGCTCTTGAGCACCACATCCAGGTCCATGAGGATCCGCTTGTTCTCTTCCTTGTTCCCCGAGCGCCGCATTTGCTGCACGGGACAGCAGGGGCCTTAGCGCCGAGCCTGGGGCACGGGGCCCACCCGGGGCGGGGGCGGGCTCACCTTGACAGCGATGACGTGCCCCGTCTTCCGGAAACGCATCTTCCACACCTGGCCACAGGTGCCGCTGCCCATCTCCCCCAGGTTCTCCAGGTCGTTGATTTCTGCCTGGTAGCGCTGGCGAGGAGAGCCAGGGCTGGGGGTCCACCGGGCTTCTGCCCTCCACCCCCAGCCCAGACCTACCAGCTGCGTCCTGCCCACCCTCCCTGGGGGGGCCGAGGGAAGGGCGGTACCTGGCCCCCAATGGTCAGGTAGCCCGTCTGCTTCATGATCTCCTGCAGCTTCTGGTCAATCTCGATGCTGAGGGGACAGAGCGTGGGTGCCGTTGAATGGGGGTCCTGACCAACCTGAGGCCACCCCAGCCCCTAACACACAGGGTTCCACAGAGCTCACCAGCTCCTCCCTGAGGCTGGCTCTGCACCCCGCCCCGCCCCGGCCCCAACCTCCCGGCCCTCCCACTGGCCACCCTAGCCGCTCACCTCTCCATGCTGCGGGGTGTGAACAAGGTTGACGGGAGCCCCAGCATGTGGCGGGGCCGGGCGGGGGGCGTGGGGTGCTGCGGGGAGCTCTCGGAGGACGGTGAGCGGCTGCCCCCATCATTGGCCAGTGGGAGCTGCAGGGCTGGGGTGGTGAAAACCAGGGGCGAGGAGGGGGTTAGCTCCCAGCTGGCTCCAACTCAAGGGCCTGGCGCCCTCATCTTCCCCTCCCTGGCATCCCTCAGGTAGGGCGGCACAGCCCCCTGCCCTGCTGGGCTGGAGGAGCTCCCCGCTCCCAGACCACTCTTAGAGTGCCTTTTCCCACCCCGCCCCCCGCCCACTCCTCCCACCTGGAAGGGCTTGCGGTGGGCTGTTGAGGTGGGGTGGTCCCCAGAGGCTAAGGGTTCATCCCCAAGCCTCCCCTGACAGAAAACGGAGGCCCAGAGGCGGATGCTGTCCCTCGGGCAGGCAGCCTCCCCGCTGTGTCCCTTTCCTCCCCACCTCTGCCCGGGAAGCAGGCCCAGGGCCACCACGCCCACACTCTGGACCACACAAGGCAGGAATGCCCGCTGGGATCAGCCCGAGCTCTGGCGCTGTGGGCAGCGCTGACCTTGGCTGGACCACCCTGGGGAGAAAGTGGGCAAGGGACCCAGGCTTCCAGCTGCCTCGCCCAGCACTCTGTTTCAGGGTCAGGGAGGGCCGCCCTCTGGCCAGCGGGCTCATCGGTGAGCCTCCCGGCCTGGCCTGCGGAGCTAGGGCCGACGAGGCAGGGGCAGGACCCCAGGCTGGGCCTGTGTCCTCCGGGTGAGGGGATCCAGGTGGCATAGCCCCTCCAGGGGCCAGCGGGACGTGGGGGGCAGGGGCCAGGCCAGGCGGCGAGTTCGGTTCTTTCCAGAAGCCTGCATGCGGACAGCTCGGGCATGCTACAGGCAGGCAGGCAGGCAGCGGGCAGGCAGCGGGCACCCCAGGACGGGCAGGCAGCATTAGGGGACGGAAGGGCAGGAGACAGACAGACGGGAGCTGAGACTTGGGGCCCAGCTGCCCAGAGGAGGCGCCGCAGAGACAGGCCGGGGAGGGGCCTGGGAAAGGAGAGCAGATTCCCTGAGGGATGAGGAGCCTCCGGGTTGGGCAGGCCCCAGGGTGGGGAGTGGAGGCCAGGGTGACTACCCTCCAGTGAACCCCTGAACGCCAGAGACCCTGGCACTCGGCCTCCAGAAGGGGAGACCCTGGCTGGGGAGGCTGCAGGCTACAAGCACCTCCCAGGTTCACCTTCCCCTGGAGAGCAGGCCAGGAGCTGGGGGCCTGCCAGTCTCCTTAGCCCTTGGCTGACGCCCCCTCCTCTCTCTCCACACTTCCCGAACGGCCCACCTTCTCCTCCCACAGTTCTCCAGGCACCTGGTGACGTGGGCCCAGTGATCAACGGGTATGGTGCAGCACCTGGTGCCCGGGCGCTTTGCTGGCCTGCAACCCTGACCGCGGCCAGAGCGAGGGGCAGGTCTATGAGCCTGGCCTGTAGTCCTAGGAGGGCCTGGCGGGAGTGATGGAAGAGCTCTAGGGACCCTGGGGACGTGGCTGGGCCCAGTCCCCTCCACTGGCCCGGAGGCCTCTCCTCCCGTGCCCTCCCTGCTGCTCTGCTCTGCCGGGGCCAGAATCCCAGTCCTAATCCCTCCCTCTCTGGCTGGACAACCTCCAGGGCTCCCGAGGACCCTCGAGCTCCCCCTGCACCGGGACCCTGGATCCCTGTCAGGTTCAGATTCCCTGGGGGCACCAGGGCCCCCTTTCTGAGTGAGGACCACAGCCCTCTCCTCCCCACACCTCTCGGTGTGGTGTCCTGTCGGACCCCTCCCTTACACAGTCCACCGGGCCCTCTGAGGGCTGCCCCAGAACCCGTGGCCAAGACTGTAGGGGGACAGAGCCTTCCAGCCGGCCCCACAAACTGACGCACGGTAGGCGTGTGAGTGGGGCCGGTGCAGGGTGGCTAAGGTGGGGTGGAGAGAGGTAGACAAAGACCCTGAGAACAGAAGTCACAGAGGTGGGTACCAGGCCCACGGCAGGTCAGGAGGGCAGAATGAGAGCGAGAGGCTGAAGGGGAAAGAGAGAGAGAGAAGAATAAATGAGAGAGAACGAGAAAGGACACGGGGCGGGGGGGGGGGGCATGCGGCCATCAGGAGCCACACACGTACCAGGCTGTCCGTCGACACACGTAGGCACACGCACACAGGGCATGGCACAAAACCACGCAGATGGGGAGATGACATGCCACAAGGTCTCCAGCAGAGCCACAGAGCCCCTCACCTTCCGACACACACGCGCGCGCACATACACACCCCCACACACCCCCACACACGCACACTTCCCAACCTAGTCCTGCTCACACACACAAGGACCAACGAGGCCAGACCCCCACCCCATCTCTCTCAGCACCCCCGCCCTTTGCACAGGCATGTCCCACACCCATCTGCTCCCAGACCCACTGGCACCTGCGCTCCGCCCCTAGGGGGGCTGCTTCCTCCACTTCCATCCCTGTGCTGCCCCCACCTCCCAGGAGACTTTGCTCAAATTCCACCTTCTCCAGAGGCTTCCTGACCGCAACCCTGCTCCCTGCTCCACCTGGCCTTCCCTCCAAGGCGCCAGGGCCTCCTCCACTTCCCGCCCGGAGGCCCTCAGTGCTCACAGCCCTCCAAGCCCCAGGGCCCCCCACCCCCTGGGGTGTGCCAGCCTCAAGAGGACAGGGACTCAGTCCAAGCCTAGCACAGCTCAGCCCAGGGGGCGACACGGGTCCGCTGGGCTGCTGAGGCGGATGAGCAGGCGCAGAGCCCAGCTCTCTCTCCCCCCGCTCATGCACACGCCTGCAGGCACACGCACGGACACTCGTGACCCCCTTGGCAGGCGACAGACTCCCGGCCGGTGAGGGAGTCTGTCTCCTCCTCCAGGGAGTCCAAACCTGAGCCCGAGAGGAAGGGAGGAGCGGGAGGTGAGAAGACAGAGGAAGTGGCCGCGTGGGCCGGACGTGGACGGTGTGGATGGACAGAGAGTGAGGGTGAGAGGGGGGATGCGCACGCACACACGCACACACGGAGCACGTGGGAGGGGGAAGGGGAGGATGGCATTCTGCGGCCGGGGCAGCGGTTAGGTCAATGGTGCAGAGGTCCAAGCAGCGATGATAAAAAGGCTGGTACCTGCTCGTTGGGACGGGGCAGGAGCAGGGCTTAGAGTGATCACAATAACTGGATGGGGAAAAGGAAGAAAAAAAAACAACAACAACACCACGATAAATCACAACGGAAACAACCGATTTGTCCAAAAGAAAAGAAATCAAATCAAATCATAACGAAGAGGAGGGGGAGGCACGCGGCACCAAACTGCAGAGATGGGTAGAAACCGACAGAGATGGGAGAACTGGGAGGATGGGATGGAGCTGACATAGACACAGATGCCTGGAGGGGGCTCCCCGGGGCCTGCTCACCATGGGTCTCACCGTGCCTCGCTCTGCATCTGGGACAGCCACCCCGCAAGGCACCCCAGGCCCCGTACCTAGGCCTGTCTCGTCCACGCTGGGGTTGGAGGGGGAGCAGCACTGCAGAGCCCAGCGGGGATCCTCCAGTCCTGGCTGGGCTTCCTACCCCAGGCAGTGTCCAATGCCAGCACTGCCACCTCAGGTTTTTTTCTGGGCCCCAAGAGACACACACACACATACACCCCCAATCCAGTGAGGAACCCACACGGGCCCAGGTCAGGAAAGGGAGGATGGGGAGTGGACCCTACACAAGGATGGGGGCGCCAGGCTGCGTGAGCAGGCAGTGCTGGGGGAACCCAGATGAGGAGGTGTCTTCCCCATCCTGTCAGGATGACCCCACAGGGAGCTACATAAGCCACAGGAGTCATATCAGAGGGGAGAAAAAGGAGAGCAATTTGCTGGGTCAAGAGAGACACAGAAGGCATGGGTGTGTGGGCAGGGGAATTCTCTGGTGGTCCAGTGGTTAAGACTGCACTTCCAATGCAGGGGGCACTGGTTCAATCCTCGGTGGGGCAACTAACATGCCACATGCCGCGCGGTGCGTCCAAAAACAAAAACAGAAAGCATGTGTGTGGGCTGCTGTTCATCAGGTCTGTAGGGAGGGGAAAAATCTGACTCCCTCTGAGCTTCAAGGATATGGGGAGGGGATCATGCAGGAAATCACAAGGAGACTAGATGTGGTCACAGTGATTCCGAGCCAGGTGTGGGTGCTGGGGGGTAGCTCTTGACTCCAGATGACAAGACACCAGGGAGACAGGCACTGGGATTGTGGGATCAGAAAGGAGGTGCATGTGCCCTGGGATGCCTAGATAGAGTCGCACTGGCCTCAGGTGTCCCCGGGCTGGGTGGGTGTGGGTAAGAATGGGGAAGTCACTTGATTCTAAGTGACAAAGTCGCCACGCTTAGGAGTTGCGTGTTTATTTCTGGAAGAGCCAGAAAGATGGCAACAGTGAAACGAGTCAGAGGAGTATGAAGGGGCCTGGTGTATGTGGGTAAACTGTATGTGGGAGGGAGTCCGCTGAGCCCAATGACAAGATCCCAGAGGGGGGAGAATGGAGCACCAGACACAACCACAGGGATGGTTATATGGTCAAGCGACCTCAGGTGTCCCCTGGCCAGGTGCGCGTGTGTGAGCGTGAGTGGATCATCTGCTGAACCCCGATGACAAGGACCCAGGTGCGGAGTGGGGGTGGGGGGTGGGGGAACCTCTTGACACAATCACTGAAATGGCGGGAGTAGAATCAGCTGGTGAAAAGGGATGTGTACATGTTAGCGGAGGACCTGGATGTGGTCACGGTCGCATGAAGTAGGAGAAGCAAGGCTCAGGGTAGGTGACAGAGGCTCCGAGGATCCCGGTGATTGGGGGCGGGTCATCAGGTGGGGGGGCCTCGCCTGGGGCCGGGTAACTAGGCTCCCAGGCCCCGTTAAGGGGGAACCTCCAGGCAGGGGGAGGGCTGCCCGGGAACCCGCGGAGCCCCACGCCTCCCGGGTCACTGTGACCCTCTCACCGCTGGCCGATAGCGGGGAGCGGGTCGGAGAGGAGGAGCTAGAGCGCCCCGGAAGCGGGGGCGGGGCCTGGAGGCGGGGGCGGGGCCTCCCGCGGCGCGCGCCCCGCCCCGCTCGCCCCCTCCCCCACGCCGCCGTGCTTACTGGGCCTGGGCCGCTGGGGGCTGATATCCAGGTTGAGGTCGATCCTCCGCCGGGCCTCGCGGTTCTCCTGCTTCAGCTTTGCTTCCAGGCGGGACAGCTTCTGCTCCAGGGAGGACGCCGCCATCTTCCCCGCCGCCGCCGCGCACCGCCCGGCCGCCCGTCAGTCCCGCAGACAAACACCGCACTGCGCCTGCGCTCGGATGACCCCGCCGAGCCGCCGTCTCGCTCGGCAGGGCGCATGCTCGCGGTACACACCCGCCCTTCCCGCGTGCGAACTTCCGCGCGTGCGTGCTTCGTCCCGGCCGGAGGGATGACGCCGCCTAGAGCTCGCTGCTGGCAACGTGCGAATCCTCTCAGTGTGAGGCGCATGCGTGAGTTCCCGAGAGCTCCGGCAAGAGGCGCTGTGTGGAAACCCACTCATCGTTCTGCTTAGAGCGGTGGGCGGAGAAAGCAGCGCGCAAGCATACAGAGGAGGAGAGGAGGTCACGCCCGTGGCTTCTGCTGCGCATGCGCATTCGTGACTTTTTTTTTTTTTTTTTTTTTCTTTCTTTCTTTCTTTCCTGTCGCTGTCCCCGGTGGTCGCCATGGTTGTGTGTCCTCAGCCTCGTTCTTTCTCTTCCCGGCCCGGCCATCGCTGGCACCCACTCCCTCTCGGAACTGCCTTTCTCATCTCGGACAGTGCTTCATTAGGATCCCTGTTAACGCTTAATTGCTGCCTCCTCACCATAATTAGGCACCCGGGGCAAGCCCTTTCCATTTCAGCAGGCTCAGGGTTGGCCGAGGACATGTAGGATGGGCGGGGTAGGGCTCGGGCCACTGTCAGGACGCTGGGAATCCAGTGGCGTGACCCCTGACCTCGGCGACGGGGCGAGGAGGGGGCCGGGAGGGGGGCCAAGGTCAAGGCCAGAGAGTTCCAAGTCAGACTTGCGTGGGACATTTGAGACTTCCCTCAACTGCCCTGCCCCCAGGATTTGCGCCCAGCTCCTGGACAACGCAGAAGATAGGCCCCGGGGTTTGGTGCCTCTACCTGGCGCCTCCGCGGCCTACACATTTTCTTTAGCTGGTCTGAAGAGTGCTGGGAAAGTGCCCCCATCTGGAACCCTGGGGCCACCGGAGAGCCCCTTGCCTCTGCTCTCTGGTGCCAGGAGGAGGCTCGCATTTTGCAGACACCATGGAGGTGGTGATCCCAGGAGGTCAGGGTTGGGCAGGCTGTACCCTGCCCGCTCCAGCACAGGGACACTGTGATGGGCGTTGAAGGCTTGTGGCGACTCCTCTGGTGACAACTTACAGGTGGAGCAGATCCAAAACTGTGGTGCCGGGAGACTAACAGGGAAGGTAGAGGAAGAGCGGTTCTCCAGGAAAAAAGCTAGGCAGACGATGCCACCTGATTTCTCCTGGTTAGCTGAGGTCTCTCTCTGCCTCTGCTTCCAGGATAGACTCATACCCTTGATTCTGGAATGTGACTGTCGCCACTTGCCTGTACTTGGTCTGGTGGAATCGAAGGCTTAGACTATGACAGGAGTGGACAGAAGGGATCAAGATTATAGTTCTCATAGTATCATTTATTAAGCACCCACTGATATACACTCCCTTGCACAGGGAACATTTGAAAGACAAAGTCCCAGCCTGTCTTCAGAAAAATGTACCCTCCCCAGCAGGTGTTCTTAACCTGGGGTTCCCGATCCTTAGGATGTCCATAAACAGCCCTCTAGGGGATCTGGGGGAATCTGTTGATTGCCTCAAGTTGTTTGCAGAACTTTTCATGTATGTGCACGTGAGCATTTTCCTGAGGAAGGAGGTGCCCAGCTTTCGTCAGATTTCTCAAAGCATCTAGGGATCTAAAAAAAATTTCAGAATCCCTGCTCTAGACACCCAGATATCTACTTTGTAGGTCAGCATTTCCCAACACACAGGCCTGGGACTGTCTGTGTCAGAATTACCTGGGATGCTTATATTTACCGGCAAGTTCCTGGCCTCCAGGCAAAGCTCCTGAGTCAGTCTTTCAGGGGTGGGGCCTGGGATGTTTTGTTTTGGTGATGTTGATTTTGATGCCTAGCCAAATATGAAAACCATTTTTCTGAGTTCAGGTGTCCATAGCAAACAACTTATAAATAGGGGATTAACATCCAATTTGGGGGTGGAGGAGGGGGGAGCTTGTCCATTGCGTCTGTGTCCCCTCCTTGGGAGAGAATCCCAGAGATAAGCTGTTTTGGTCCGGAAGAGAGGGTTGATATCCCATTGGGATGAGCCCCACCCCCATATGTGGCATTGATTGAGCCAGAATGTTCGGAGTGGGTTGGGGGAGCAGCAGCTCTGGCCCAGGGCTGGGGGCAGGCCAGCTAGCCAAAGACACAGGTGTGGTTTTGCTCTGAGAGTCTTATGACTGAGTTAATCCCTCCAGGATGTTCCACCCCAGATCCACAGCCTCCCAGGCAAACCGATCCCAGGATCTTGCCTGGGTTCCACCAGCCTGGCACGTCTGCTCCTCCTCTTCTGGCCTGGACTCACTTGGCCCCCTCCCTTGAAGATAACAGTAGAGATTCCAGGGTGGTAGCATCCTGGAAGGACTCTACCGCAACCCGCCCCTCCCTGGCTTCACTCCACCTCCATCCTGTCCCGCACCTCTGCCGGCAGCCCTTCGTAAAGGGTGTCCTCCACCAGGAGCCCCGACTTCTTCAGTCCCCCACAGTTGCCGAGTTCTTCCGGCAGCGCCTCCAGCCGGTTGCCCTTGAGCTCCAGGCGGCTGAGGGCCCCAAGGGCCCCCACCTGGGGCGAGAGCTGGCTCAGGTGGTTGTAGCCAAGGAGCAGCGTCCGCAGCTTGCGGCAGAAGAAGAGCTCGTCGGGCAGAAGCTCCAGGGCGTTGTAGGAGAGAGCCAGGTGCTGCAGGTTCTGGAGGAGGCCCAGCTCGGCCGGCAGGGAGTGCAGCCCGTTATGGGAGACGTCCAGCAGGCGGAGGCCAGAGCACATGCCGAGCTGGGTGGGCAGTGTCTCCAGCTTGTTGTGGCTGAGATAGAGCTGCTCAAGGCCCCGGAGCTTCCGTACATGCTCGGGGACATAGGCGATCTGGTTGTGCCACAGCCGGAGTGTGACCAGCTTGCGACAGTGCTGGAAGCTGAGGATCTCCTCGATGGACCGCAGGTGGTTGTCCTTGAGGTCCAGTTCCTGCAGTGCGCCCAGGCTGAAGACGGCATGGGGGATGCGCTCCAGCCCGCAGGCCACCAGCTCCAGCTCCCGAAGCACCGCCAGCTTCTTGAGGCTGTTCAGTGCCAGCAGGCGGGCCCCGTCATTGTGCAGGCTGAGCCGCTGCAGGTGACCGGCCACGTCGGTCACGCTGGCGGGCACCTTGCCGGCGTTGCTCCGCAGAGACAGCACCTTCAGCTGCTTCAGCTCCCGGAGGCTCTCAAGGGTCGCTGCCCGGGCCAGCTCCGGTGGGAAGACCCCCTCCAGGTGCAGCTCCTCCAGGCCGCGCAGCCCGAACACCCAGAGGGGCACTTCTCGGAGCTCCTCGCACTTGACACGGATGACCTTCAGGTGGTCCCGCAGGAAGATCTGCAAGGAGAAGGGCAGCCTGGCCGGCGAGTGGAGCAGGCTGATCTCCTGCAGGTGCACCAGCTGCGAGAGGCCTGGGGGGAAGGTGATGTCACAGATGGCCTCCAGCCGCAGGGCCTCCACCTCGCTGAGCTCGAAGACCGTGTCAGGCAGCCCCGGGAGCATGCAGAGGGCCAGCTCGAGCCGGCCGCAGGCGTTGCGCTGCAGCTTCTGCCGCAGCTTCTCAGTCGTCCACTCGTGGTTGAGGTTGAGCTGCTTCAGGCGGCTCTCGCTGACCTCAGAGAGGAAGACAGCGAAGCGCTTGGAGTAGAGTGAGTCGTACTGGTCGATGAGGTGCAGCATGAAGGCGAAGTCGTTCTTGACGTCGGGGATGTCGCCCATGCCCGTCTCTTCCCGCACGGACCGGAAGGAGTACTCCTTGAGGGGCCGGTGGAAGAGCCAGCAGAGTGTGTAAAAGCAGGTGATCCCGTAGACGCACACGAAGGAGATGTAGCAGAAAGCCAGCTTGGAGAAGAGGTGGGCCTTGGTGTGGTTGCAGCAGAAGCTGGCATAGCCCGTGACCTCCGAGGTCTCCACCCTACAGGCCACCAGGAAGCTGATCTTCCCCACGTAGATGAGGTTGTAGACCAGGATGGCCAAGAACTTGCAGACCTTGAGCACCGTCTGCCGGATGTACATGGTGTACAGGATGTCCCCCTCTTCCACGTGCATGCGGAATTTCTTGACCTTCTCAAACAGGGCTTTGGCCTGCTCACCCTCCTTTTTGTCCAGCAGGGTGACAGCCGGTGGCTCCGTTACCACCTTCTCGGGCTCCGCCAGCATCTTCCCCTTCTCACCCTCACCTGCCTTCCCCGGTCCTGCTGCCGCTGCTGCCATGGTCACCATTGCCCGCCTGGCGGCGGCAGGGTCCTTGTGGTTCTCCCCGGAGACCTCGGATAGGGCCCGCGTGGTCCACGGAGAGTCGAAACACTTGCCCAGGATGGAGATGAAGTGCTCAATCTTGGAGCTGGTGCCGGGGAACTTGAACCAGAAGCTGGTGCAGACCATGAAGATGAGCGTGTGGATGATAACCAGGTAGGGGAAGTACTTGGCGTACCAGTGGAGGGCCGTCTCGTAGCAGAGCTGGTTAATGAAGCTGTATTGCTGCAGGTCCAGGTTGTTCCTGAGGCCGCTCAACTCCCGGAGGTCCCCCATGTGCTCGGAGACCCCCCGTGGCAGCAGTTGCTGGCACGGGGCCTCTGATAAGTTCTCCCGGGGTTCATGACTGGGCAGACAGATGATCTTGTCCTGTGTCACCTGGGGATGGGAGAGAGGGTGAAAGATGGTGAAGGATCTGGGGCGGCCTGGGAAGTTGTGGGGTGTGGGAGGAAGCAGGCCGAAGGCAAGAGAGGTTTCCATCAACCCCCAACTGTCTCCAGTTTGTTCCCCAGCTTTGGAAGAGTCAATAAACCTCTGAGCATCGGACTTTGTCTGAAAAAAAGAGCTGGGTTGATTTGTGTCCTTCGAAAAGATGTTGAAGTCCTAACCCCCAAATACCTGTGAATGTTGCTTTGTTTGGAAATAGTCTTTCCAGAGCAGATGTAATCAAGTTAAGATGAGGTCATTGGGGGTGGGCCCTAACCCAATAGGACTTTGGGCTTATAAAAGGGAGAAATCTGGACACAGACACACACAGACACACAGACGTACACACACGGAAGATGCTTTGGAAGATACAGGGAGAACGTTATCTATAAACCAAGGAAAGCTGAGGCCACCAGAGTCTAGAAGGGAGGCGTGGAACTCATTTTCCCTCACAGCTTTCGGAAGGAAGCAACCCCGTCAACACTTTGATTTCAGGCTTTCAGTCTCCAGAACTAAGAGACGGTAACGGAAGACTTCCGGAACCTCCCAGACCCCGCCCCTAGAGACCCCGCCCCTGCCCCGCCCCTTACCTGGAGGGTGCAGCCGAAGACCCCGATCATGAGCATAGCCACGGTGAGGTACTCGGCCAGCACGTCCCACCAAGGTTTGAGCACCTTGAAGGCGGGCTGGTGCTCCGCGAACTGCTTGAACTCCGCCACCGGAATCATCCCGCCTGTGGGAGAGCAGGAAGTGGAGGGGGCAGAGAGAGACCCTCAGGAAAGGGCGCCTGGTGCCGGGTCCCCAGAAGAGCCAGACACACGCATCTGCTCCCAATCCGCGCTCGGCCCTGCCAAACTCTGGCAGAACCCACACGCTGTGCGCTTCCTTCCCCTCCCCCCACAGACCTCGCCTCCTTCCTGGAGCCGGGCAACTACTGTCCTCACCACCTCTGCTCCCAGGGACCCCTGTCCCGGTCGGACTCTGCTTGCCCTCTCAGAGCTCAGGAGGGGCAGTCCACGGGGCCGCTGCCCCACAGCTTGCCCGTGTAGCCTTCTCCCGGAGCCCAGGCATCTCCTCCCACCCTTGACGCCAATTGGAAACACTTCGCTCTGCTTCTCTGACCCCAGGTACCCGGTATCCAGGCGGCCAGCCCCGGCTCCCTCCACCACTGGACCAGAGAGAGTCCCAGAGACTCGGGGACTTCCGGGGCGTGGGCCCCGCACCCCCTTCAGGGGCGCTCCGGGCACCACCTCCAACCTCCAACCGGAAAAGCCGGCTGGAGCCTGGTTCTGGTTACGGGCCCCAGGGGCAGGGAGTGGCAAAGCTGATGGCTGGTCAGCCCTGGGGGGTGGGAGTGCCACCTAGAACACCTGGATTTCTAGCGGGGCAAGTGCCTAGGATCTGCGGCAGAAAACAGAGACCTGGCCTCTGAGAGGCAGGGGCAGGGGGGCGCGAGGACGAGGCAGAGGATGAGGAAATGGAAAACTCACAGGGAGAGAGCCAGGGTGACACCTACGACTGGGACAGGGCTGGGCTGCCAGGCTCCTGGGCGGCCAGCCCACTCTGTCTGTCCCAGGCTTTCATTTTAGACCAAGGTATCATTATTCCAGATACAGACAGCCAGGCGCAAGTCACACGGAGGCGTGGGCCACGGGCCAGGACATCACCCTCCCTGACAGGCAGTCGGGAGCCTTTCCCCCATCTCCGAGGCTGGAGGGGCGAAAAGGAAAGGGAGGCAGCAAGCCCCTCACCGCCTCGGAGGGGGCTCCTAGGCAGTCTGCCCCCCTCCCCAGCACCCATGCTCCCAAATATAAAGATCCTGTTTTATATCACGCAGGTTTCCTGCGGCCTGCGGTGCTCATCCTGATAGCCTGTCACTGGGCACAGGCTGGGCAAAGAAGGGAGGCATCTGGGCCACGAGCCGGTCCTCCAGCCTCCCACCCTTCTCCTGGGTGGGAGGGAAACTGGCCTCTGTCCCACACCTCAGTCAATCGCTCTGACACCTCCTTGCCTCCCTTTTTGGTCCCCACAACCCTTGAAGGCCTTAGGGTTACTCCTGAGTGAGAACAAGGTGGAAGTGGGCGGGGATATGGGATGCAGGCCCCGCCCACCAGGCTGAAGTCAGGGCAGTCCGCCACAGCCCTTAATCCCATCAGAGGCTCCCACCTCAGTACCAGGGATAATACGTAAGGGTCAGGGACACGCCTGCCCACACCCAGTCTCCGGGGCCCCCTGACTCAGGCCCTGACTCACCCAGCAGCCGGCACATGCAAGGGGGTGTGCAGACAGAGCACAGGATCCCTCACCCAATGGCCCATCCCTCGTGCTCAGTTTAACACCGTGTCCTAAACAACAAGCTGAGTAAAGTTGCCTCCAGTGCATCATTGGCTCAGACACCAGGGAATCTGCTAGAAACACACTCAGGGCAGCTCAACAGCCCCCAGGAGCCAAATTGCAGCCACCAAAAGGGACACCCTGGGGGCATTCTGGCGTGTGCACCTCAGGGCATGTGTGTACAAAGGGCAAGTACACACTAAGTTGAGGAGAGACCCAGGACCAGGGAGCCGGCCATATGCCCTCTTCCAGTTCTGGCCACCCACTGTTCTCCCTGCCCTGGCCACCTACCCCTGCGAGGGACACTGCTTAGCTGCTTCACCTGAGAATGGTAACTGTTAGCAAAAATGCCACACACACGGGCAGGGACCAACTTCCTGCCCCCGAGGCCTTGCCACCCTTCAGGACCCATCTCACAATGGTGGAAGCTCCCCAGTGGCCATCCCGGGTCCACAATCAAAGGCAAGAAGGCAGAGACACACCCAGGGTCCCCAGCAGATGGCCCAGAGGATGCGCCCCCAGAGCAAAGTGTATACACAACAGCCTCAGAAGCAGACATGGGGTTATCATTATCTGTCTCCATGACTCAATCTTCATCGTCCCGAACCTGCCATTAAGTTTCCCCAGACACAAGGCTGGCCCCCCTGTGTCTGAACAGGGCTGGTGGGAGGGCTTGGGGAGAAGGCTTCATGGGGGTGTGGGAGCAGAGAACTTATGACCACCAGATGCTTTCAGTGTCTCATTTTATCCCAGCCCTGGGAGCGTGGATGTTGGGACCCTCCTTTTCCAGACTCAGGAGAGTGAAATAACTTGCTCAAGGTGTCACAGTTTGTGACAAGTGGCATTCGAGGCGAGACCCCCAAGTCCCGTCTGTCTGATCACGTTGTTGAGTGAGAACGTCTCGCTGAGATGAAGCATCTTTGCCGAAAGAACCTCAGAAGGGGTTCCTTCAGGCAGAGAAGAAATGGAGGGAGGATGGCTGCTCTGCCCAGCAGGCTGAGTTGTCCTGCTCAGCCTAGGGCCAGGAACATGCCCCCTACCCAGCCTTAGCTCCGGTCACCCATGCCTCACCCCTGCTGCTGCTTCTCCCTCAGGCCTTCCCCAAGCCCCCAGCTTGCCTCCGAACACGTGGCGGTGGCGGGTGCTCCTGGTCCAGCGCCCCATCCCACACCGTCCCCACCCACAGCCCATGCTAAGGGGCAAAGAAGAAACAGTGACTGTTGTCAGCCCTGAAATGGGTCTTGGAGGACACAGGGTCCAACTTTGGATTTTTACACAAGTGAGAAACTGTGGCCTGGTTGGGGGAGGGTGGCCCCATAGTAGCAGATCCTGTTCTGGGCCCCAGGCCTAGGGACTCCCAACCCAGTACTTTTCCAAGCTGTCCTGCCAGGACTAGGGGGGTCTGGGGAGTCTTGAGGTTCAAGAGTCCCAGAAGAGACAGCCTGGTGAGGCTCCCAAGTGGTAGGGTTCTGGGAATTGAGGGACTCACAGGGCTGAGTCGTCAGCAGCGGAGGAGAGGGGAACACGGTCAAGACCCTCAGGGTGGACCCCAGCCTGTTGATCTTCACTCGTCCTTGGCCAGGCCTGCCGGGCTCCCTGACAGGCGCCCTTAGGCTGGCCAGGGCGGGGCCTCTCTCTGCACCCCCCAGCCCACCCCCCAGCTCCTTCTGTGCCCCAGACAGCGTTGGACTCAGGTCACAGGGCCAGCCGCACCTGGGGCGGTCCTCCCGTGGGCCAGATCCTCACCCCGCCACCTGGTCCCCAGGGGCGGAGAGCCACCTACTCACCTCACGGGCCGGACGCTTGTTCCAACTCCTGTGTCCCTGGGAGCGGAGCGGCCGGGACTCCCGCAGAGTTCGCGGGACAGGCTGGGTGAGTCAGGGCGGGCGGGCGGGCGAGCTGGACAAGAGCCGGGAGCAGCTCCGCCCCGCCCGGCCCCGCCCGGCCCCGCCCACCAGCCGTCTCGGCCCCGCGTCCCTTAGGGCGCTCACAGGTCGCCCCCGACTCCTGGTACCGCGGGATCGCGGGAGGAGGGCGATCCTAATCCTGATGTCTCCGAGGTGGGCGAGGGGCTGGTCGGAGGAGCAGGGACCGTAGAATTCTGGGCTCCGCTTCAGTGGGGCAAACCTGGCACGGGGGAAACTGAGGAGGGCTGGAGGCGCTGGGCTCCCAAAGCCAACCTGAAGGCACGCTTCCGGGAGCCAAGCTGTATAGACCCTCTCAGGAACGCGTGGAAGTCCTCCTCCCCCTCCTCCTCCCTTCACTCCCAGGTGCAGCTACCTGGCCTTGAGGCTTAACCAAGGAATCAGTGACCAGGGCCCAAGAGAGGGCAAGGCGCTTCCCCCTTCCTGCTCTGACCACCGAGCCAGGGGAAGCTCTCCACTGGGGGAGGAGAGGGAGTGAGCTGCTCCCGGGTCCTTGTGGGGTTGGGCACGGGGGTCAGAGGGCTCTGGGAGCCGGGGTTGGAGCCCAGTCTGGGAGGCCGGCTTCTCAAAGGGAGACTCTGCCTCCCCCCACCACGATTTCCTCCCCACTTTGGGAGGCCTGAGCTGGGTCTTAGGCGACAGTTGACCTTGATCTGCCCTGCCTGCAAAACTCAAGGGTGAGGGGACCTGAACCAGGTGGCAGAGTGAGAACCCATCTCCCATGGGGAAAAGAAAAGAAGTTCACCAGAGTAGAGACACTCCGAAACCTTGAGGGTTGGGTTCCCCTGTGAAACCCTGCAATGGGCGCGACCCTTGAAGAAGTCCTTGTGGGCTCGACCACAGGCTGCCCAAAGGCAAACCTTCATTGTGTGGACAAGAAAAGCGAGGTTACCTTCTCTCTCAGAGCTTCTGCTCTATTGGTGTGTGTGTGGATTGGGGGTGGAGTGGGGTGGGCGGAGACAGAGGTAAGAAAGTAAATAAGGAAGGAACAAGGTAATGTCAGTTTGTGACACATGCTGTGTATATAACAATGTAGGGTGAGGTGAAGTGGTAGCAAGGGGGCAGGGGCCTTTTGAGGTGAATAGTTTCTCCCTTTCCTCTAGCCTCGGGAGAAGCTCCTTGAGATCCATACCCTGGCGGTTTGTTTCCAGCTTTATGTTGGGATAAGTGTTTTCATAAATGACGCTTTGCACACTTGTTGAAGAGTCTCTGTGGTGACTGAAATCAAAGCCCCATGATCCCCAGACACGGGTCTCTTCTGTTCCCTACTGTGTCCCCAGCACTTGGGATGGTACCTGGCACACAGTGGGCATTCAGTAAATGATGGACGGATGGATGCTTAGTTCGGGCTCTTCTAGATGCAGATCCTGAGGCAAGGAATTAGATGCAAATAGTTTCTCTGGAAGGTGAGGCAGTGGGGAAGGGATGGAAGCCAGTAGTGTTAATGAGGGTGAAGGAGCAGGCTGCCATTATGGGCAGCTGGGGTTCCATTGTGCTGGGGAGCTCTGGGAGATGGTGGAGGACGCACCTCCAAGTTTTCCCACCCAAGAGGTGAGGGAGTTGAAGCATTGATGTACCAGCTCCTGCCTGTCGTGGCTGAGGGCTGCTCTGGAGAGGGGGATGGAGGGAGTGTTAAGGCCCTGACACTTCTGACTTTCCTGCAGGTGGGGACTGTGGGTGCTCAGGAGATATGGAAGGAGCTGTATGGCACTGCCACAGGTAGGTACAGATGCTTGAGTGGAATGTCTCAGTCATATGACACGCATACAATGCTTTCCAGTTGTCCTCCAGGAAGCCTGCCCCCTTTACATTCCCACAGGTAGTTTGTGAGTTTTCCCACATGGACACTGTCCAGGTTTTAAACAATTGTGGTAGAGCACACACATAACATAGAATCTGTCATCCTAACTATTTTTAAGTTTACAGTTCAGTGCCATTAAGTACATTCAGTGTTGGGCAACCATCGCCACCATCCATCTTCAGAACATTTTTTGTTTTGCAGAACTGAAACTCTGTCCCCATTGAATTCATATTCCTCATTCCTCTCCCTAGCTCCTGGCACCCACCATTCTACCATCCATCTCTATGAATTTGAATCCTCTGGGGACCCCATATAAGTGGAATCACAGTGGTTGCACCATTTTACATTCCCACCAACAGTACACAACTGTTCCAATTTCTCCACATTCTCACCAACACTTGATATTTTATACCCAGCTTTTAAGGTTTTGTGAGCCTGAGGTAGTTACATATTACTGTGCTGTGTAACCAATTGCCCCCAAACCTAGCACCTTAAGACAATAAGAATTTATTGTCTCACATAGTTTCTGAGGGTCAGGAATCAATCAGAGTGGCTTCAATTGGTGGTTCAAAAGTTTCCCTCCCCCAGCGGTCCCCAATAGCCACTGATTTGCTTTCTGTCACTATAGATTAGCTTGTGTTTTCCAAAATATTATATAAATGGAATCATATGGTGGATACTCTGTGTGTGTGTGTATGTACAAATGTGATGAGGGAAGGGGTGAGGCAGAGGGAGCTGGTTCTTTGGAATGGGGTAGTGAGTGGCTAAGAGTCTGAAGAGATGGGGCTTGGGGGCAGAGAGCACGGTGTGTGTGTGGGGAACCATGTGGCCTTGAGTATAAGCAGAGGTGCAAGAGGGCACCTGGCACTGTTGGCCAGCTCTGGGCAGCTGAGGATGGCCGTCTTCCTCTTCTTGCTTCAACCCCCTCAGTGCCACAGTCCCCTACCGAGGTCCTCCATGAGGCCTCTGCACCAGTTTGGAGGGTCACCAAAATGACACCTCTCACTCCCTCAGGTTGGGCGGGGAAACCTCAGACGGGATCTTCTCGGCTCCTCTTGCACCCGTTTTTACACCTCCAGGCCCCCCATAATCTCATCCCCACAAAGCCCGGCTCTGCCAGGAAGCCTTTGCTGACTTGACTTCGTGTGACCTGGGAGGGTGTGGCGAGTTGGGGGGTGCTCTGCCCTGCAGAAGGCTGGGTCATCTCTCACCATCCTCCGTCTCTCCCTCCTGTCCTTTCTTCCTCTCTTCCCCCAAATCTAGCGTCTACCCCTACATTCCCAGGGCTGCATTCTCCCACCAGTCCCCCCAGCCCAACCAGGTACGGGGTTTCCTGGGGTCTGTGAAAACCCTTTGGGTATGAGAGGGGCGGAAGCCCCAAGAATCCTCGGGGGCCCGCCCCTGCGTTCGCAAAAGCAAGAACAGGGCCTGGGACACCGAGCAGCCGGATTGGTCAATTGGGCACGAGGCGCGATGGTCCCGCCCCCCGGTTGCCAGGGCCCAACCTATCCGCGTCCAGGCGGGCCTTGGTCGCCAAGTAGTTGGGGTGGGGGCCGGGGCAGGTGTGTATGGCAGGGGGTGGGGAGAGGAGGTTAGGCTGAGTCCGGGACCCCAAGGGATTCCCCTCGAAGCCCGACCGGTTGGGTGTCTGGGGTCCTCAGGCGCAGCCGCGGAGAAGCAGCCCCTCCCTCCTACGCGCTCCCGGCCGCCCTACTCGGCGCGCTCCCGCCTCTGCCTGCCGGGTCTGCATCCAGCGCGCGCGGCCCCTGCTCCCCCGCCCGCCGCCGAGGGGCCGGCCGGCCTCCCCGCGCCGCCGCCCGCCGCCCCCTCCCCTCGCCTGCCCTCCGCTCGCGGCCGCCGCGGCGCTCCCACCCTGCCCCACCCCAGGCGACCCAGCGTGGAGCGGCGGGAGGCCGGAGCCCAAGGTGAGCTCGGCTCGAGCAGGTGGAAGGGTGGCGCGGACCAGGGCCCAGCTGGGGGAGGGGAAGGGCTCGGGACCCGGCTCTTTGTCTCCCCGAGCCCGTGCGCGGGCAGCCAGGGCCGCTTCTCCTCCCGGCAGGTGCCGACATCCCTCCGGGACGGCGCTGGTGGCTGGCGAGGGGGACCTGGGCGTGTGCTCCCGTCCCCTTCATCTGGAACCTGTGGCAGTCCCCTGTCCCGACGCTGGTGGTCAGGGTCCCTGAGGGGGCGAGGGGTAGGGGGGTGGATCTCCGGTCCTGAGAGGGAGCAGGGGGGTTGGCTGAGGCTGGCATGGCCTGGAGGAAGGCGGTGAGGGTGGGACTTGGGAACAACCATGAGCAGCTGCGCTGGTGAGTGGTGGGTGGGTGGGAAGGAAGTGGATCCAGGCAGAGGTTTGGGCGCGCATGGGTGGCGACGCTGGGGAAAGAGCCGAGAGGTGCCAGGACCTAGATCCCTGCAGGCAGCGTAGCTGTCCAGGACCTGGGATGCTGATCGGTCTCTCTCCTCATCAGGTGCGAGATGGACAAGAGGGACAAGTACAGAGCAGGGGCCGCCGGTCGGACGCCCTCTTCTCGCCCTCCCAACCTTCCGACCCCCAAGCCCCCAGGGTCTCCACGACCCCCTCCCCCCGTAACCAGCGCGGCTCTTCGAGTTCTGGGAGCAGCGGGAGCTTCAGGGCGAGGGCCTCTGGCAGAGCGAGCGGGGGGCAGCCGGGGAGCCGCTCTCCCGGAGGCTACTCCCCGGGGGGGGGCACTGCGGAGTGCTGGGACAGGCCCCCGGAGCCCAGGTACTCCAGCCTCTTTCCCTGATTCAGACCCCATCTTCTTGCCTCCCTCTCCTCTGAGGCACCAGCCTCCCCTTCCTTTCCCGGGCACCTGCGTTGACTCGGCCTTCTCCCCACAGCCTCCAGGCCCCCAGCAGCTGGGAGAGGGGAGCGGTCCCCTGCGAAGACCCCAGGCCCAGGCTGTATCTCTAGCTCGGGGCATGCCAGCGGGCCCACCAGGTAACAACAAGCCCCCTCTCCCCTGTTGCCTTGGGCAAGGGTTAGTGTCTCCATCTGGACGCTTTTATTTAAAGTGTGTGGGAGTCCTTGCTCATCACTGGGCGCAAATTGGTGAAAGCTATTACTGGTTGGCAGAGAGGTCATATGCCCTCACCCATGGGGAAATGTAGACTTGGGAGACGAAACAAGGAGCTGGAGCGCTGTCCTGAGCGCAGACCCTTTTGTCCCCAGGCCAGGCCCTCTTGGGCAGAAGGGGCTCCGGCCCCCAGCTGAGGAACCTGTGGCCAGAGGAAAAGCCCCTGAAGGGCCCAGAAGGAGCGCCCTGAGCGCTGGGGCACGGAGAGGTACGTGATCTAGGGAGGAAGGGGGTTCCTCGGATGTGATGGGGACCAGCCTAGAAGTATCGGCGACCCTTCGGTCTTCTGCTTTGTCCCCAGACTCTTCTGGGTCCACTCCAGTCGTCTCCTCCTCGGCCATCTCCCGTCGATCCCGGGCTGCGGGCGCTGAGGTGGGTGTCCCCCGGGCAGCTCCGAGTGCCCGGCCCCGGCCCCCGACCGAGGCTTCCAGGAAATCAGTGAGCAGCGCCCCAGAGCGCAGCGCCGCGGAGCCGAGTCCTGCCACCAGGAGGCGACCCAGCGCCGGCGGGGGCCTCCAGAGGCCAACCTTGCGCCCCCTGGGCTCCAGCGCCACTCCTCTGTCCTCCCCAGCCCGCTCCGGGGCTTCCCCGGCTGGAACACCCCGGGCTCTGGGGCATCCCTCGCAGCCCAAGTCCAGAGGACTGCAGGCTCTACGCCCCCCGCAGGCCACACCCCCAAGGAAGGGCGCAGTCCCCGCACAGGGCTTTTCTCCTCCTTTGGCCACCTCCTCCCTACCCTGTCCTATTGCACCGCCTTCCCATATCACAGCCACTCCCTTGAGGGGCTCGCTCCCTCCATCTCCACCGACCACGCCCCCTCCCCAGGCCCGTATCCACCCATTGGCCACGCCCCCTCCACTAGCCCCTCCTCCCTCTGCTCCACCCTCTCTGCAGACCCTCCCCTCTCCACCGGCCACACCTCCTTTGCAAGCTCCCCCTGCACATCTGGGTACATCTTTTCCGGAGGTATCCGCCTCTCCCTTGGCCACGGCCACTTTTCTGACTTCAGTCCCTCCATCAGTTTCACCCGCTCTGCAGAGTATGCCCACCACCGAAGCGTCTTTGGCTTTACCTCCTTTTCCAGCTCTCCCCTCTCCCTTGGCCACACCTCCTTTGTCGGGTCCTATGCCACCAGCCACTGCCCCTCTACAAGCCCCTCTATCTCAAGCAACATCTCTGAGGAGCCCGTCTTCTTCTCAAACCACACCACCTCTTCAGGCTCCTGCTCTGCCCACGGCCCCTCCGCAGGCCGGTCCTTCTCTGTCTCCACCTCTTCAGGCCACGCCTTATACACTGGCCACGCCTCCCACACAGGACCCTTCTCTGGCCACATCCCCTCCACAGACCTCTCCCCCTTCCTCTCTTCTGACCACACTCTCTCTGCCAGGTGCTCCTCCTCTAGGCTCACCCTCTCCCCTGGCCACGCCTCTGGCCACTCCCCCTCTACAGGCCACCCCTCCTATACAGACACCATCTCTGGCCTCACTGCCTCTGCAGGCCCCTCTTCCACTGGCCGTGCCCCTCACACACACTCCACCTTCTCTGGCCGCGCCTCCCTTTCAGGCCGCTCCCTCTCCTCAGAGCTTGCCTCCTCTGCAGGCTCCACCTCCTCTGTCCTCGCTCCCTCTGCAGGCCCCTCTCTCTCCCCCTGCTTCACCCCCTCTGCAAGACCTTCCCTCTCCCCTGGCCACGCCCCCTCCGCGGGCTCCACATTCTCTGGCCTCACCTCCTCTGCAGGCCCCTCCCTCTCCCCCCGCTTCACCCCCTCTGCAAGTTCCTCTCTCTCCCCCTGCTTCACCTCCTCTGCAAGACCCTCCCCTTCCCCTGGCCACACCCCCTCCGCGGGCTCCACCTTCCCTGTCCTTGCCCGCTTTGCAGACCCCTCCCTCTCCCCCTGCCTCACCCCCTCTGCAAGCCCCACGCCGCCCCCCAACCCCGGGTCCCGATGCCCCAATCTCGGGCCCACGGCTGACCCTGGCGCTGGCCCCGGGCCCACCGCCGCCACCATCGCGCAGCCCGTCCAGTACGCTGAGCGGCCCGGACCTGGCGGGCCACAGCAGCAGCGCCACGAGCACGCCCGAAGAGCTGCGCGGCTACGACAGTGGGCCCGAGGGCGGCGCCACAACCTCCCCACCCGCCGATGCGGAGCTCGCCGCCTGCCACCCGGCCGCCTGGAGCCGAGGTTCCGCTCCGCCGCTGGCCATCCGCGGCACCTCAGGTAAGCAGCCCTCCGGACACTGCGGACCAGTAGGAGGGGCGAGGTCTGGGGACCGTAGGAGGGCGAGGTCGGAGGGGAGGCTTTGCAACTCGGGGGCAAGACAGTTGGGTCTGAGAGCGGAGTTGAAGGAAGGGGCGGGGTCTTGTGTCGGGGGCGGGGCTTCCCGCTCCCTATGCCCAGCCTGGCTCCTCTCCTCGCAGGAGCGCCCCTGCCTTGGTCTCCTGCTGCCGGGTCGGGCTCTGCTGACGGCTTGTGCACCATCTACGAGGCTGAAGGGCCCGAGTCGTCGGCGACTCCCGCCACAGGCGCGCTGGATCCGGGGCCCGGGCCTGGCGCGGGCGGTGGGAAGGCGGCGGCTGGGGCTGGGGCTGGGGCTGGAGCGGCTTCGCGGGGAGCGAAACCGGCGCGTCTGGGCGAGCTGCCGCTGGGGGCGCTGCAGGCGAGCGTCGTGCAGCACCTGCTGAGCCGGACGCTGCTGCTAGCTGCGGCCGAGGGTGCCGCGGGCGGCACCGGTGGCTCAGGGGACGCGGAAGGTGCCGGCAGCGCGGGGGGACCCCGCACTGCGCTCAGCGACGCCGAACTGGGCCGCTGGGCCGAACTATTGTCTCCCCTGGACGAGTCCCGCGCCAGCATCACCTCAGTCACTAGCTTTTCCCCGGATGACGTGACTTCCCCGCAGGGTGACTGGACCGTGGTAGAGGTGGAGACCTTCCACTGAGCGAGACCCTAGCCCCGCCCACCCGCCCCACCCCTGCCTTAGGATCCGTCCCTCAGGTTGTACATCTTTGTCTTAGATCCCCCCCTCCCCTCCTCCTGGAGTCCGGCTCCCTGTGGATTGGTTTCAGAGCCCTTAGACCCCTAGAATTTTGGCCCAGGCTTGCGACCCACCCACACCTTTGGCCAAGGCTCACCCTTGAGCCCCACCCCTTTGGCTTAGGACAAGCTCCCGCTCCCCTCGAGCCTCGTCCCTCCCTCGGCCTAGGCCCTGCCCAGAGTCCAGTGTATCATCTACCGCGCGCAGCCCGAGTTTGCAATAAAGCCGGGACACTGAAGCCTGTTCACTTTCGCCTTCGCGGTCGCGGGCTGGGGCCCTCCAGCGGCGCAGCTGACCGCAGGGCGGCGAGAGGGGCCAGGCCGGGCTGTGCTGGCAGCTGTGCACAGCAGGTTGTAGCTCTGGTTGAAGGCCTTCCCGAACACTCCCCGGCCTTGCGTCTTCTCCACTGAGGATACGGGCGCGCGAGGAGGGGCTGGGGTGGGACCAGGCGATGCCGAGTCCCCGTGGTCCAGCGCCGCGCATCCACCCGCGTTCGTGAACGTAGGTTTTCTCATGCCCAATTTCTCATGGAAAAATTAGGTGCAGGATGGGCCCAGGTGGGGCCGCGCGACCGAGTGAGCAAGGCGTGGGCCGTGTGGCCAGTTGACCAAGCTCTTCCCACGCTCGGCCAGGGGAGCGCGCACTCCTGGGGGGAGGGGAAAGGCTTGCTTGGATCCAAGGAGGGAGTGGGGGGGCCCTTCCTGAGGTCCCTCCTCACAGTGTGCACCGCCCTACTTCGCACACCCTGGGGTGTAGGAGGGAGACAGGGGTGGCCTGAGACCCATGGCCATCTCGGGTCCCTCCAGGGCCTCTCAAGCGTGCACACTGCCCTCTGCTCACCGAGGAGGCTGCAGTGCAAAAGGCGGGCCTGCAGCTGGGTCCAGGGCTCATGAAGGGCATTCCCTGCCTCCTGGGTGGCCCGCAGTAGGAGGGCCTGCAGGGAAGGAGCAGCCTCTCCGAAGGCTGGGTGGGAGATCAGGGAGTCCTCACAATGCCCACTCCTCTCCAGGTGCCCTCATCATGCCCCTCTGTGCCTCCCAACCATGGGCCTCACCTTTCATCCCAACTTCAGGTGTCCTCCCCAAGCCCCTCCAGCCAGGCATTCTTGCCTGTGTCCCAGAGTCAAGCGTCCTCACCAGAGCCAACCAATGTCTTCACTTGTCTCCCCCAGTCAGAATTCCTTGCCCTCCCAGTCCAGTCACTCTGACCCTGGACCCTTTAAGCCCCAGCCCAGGCTCTCCTTTCCAAGTGCCCCTGCCGGAAATGCACCCCTTACACCTTCCCTCCCTGAGGGTGTCCTGCTTCATACCAAGAATGATGGAGGCCCAAGGGGAACCACAATCCCCGGGGCAGGTAGAAGGACAGAGTGGGACCCTGTGTTGGGCCCTCAGCCCTATCTCTGCTCCTAGACCCAGTCCCCGAAGCCAGGTTCCTGTCAGACAGGAATCACCAAGTCCTGCCTGTCCCCCACCCCAGAAGCGGCTGCCTCCCAAGCTGGGGTCTGAAGAGACACTGGCGCTGTCGCAGTGGGACACTGCCACCTCCACCCCTGGGAGCCAATCAGTTAGGTGGCAAACTACAGAAGTTCCTTTTTTTTTTTTTTTTTTTTTGGCCACACCTAGTGGCATGTGGGATCTTAGTTCTCCTGACCAGGGATCGAACCCATGCACCCTGCATTGGAAGTGCAGAGTCTTAACCACTGCACTGCCAGGGAAGTCCACAGAGGTCTCTTTTTTAAGCTGGGCCCTGGTGAGGACCCAGGCATCCTTGTTTCCAGATGCTGAGATAAGCCCAAGGGTAGGGGCTGACTCTTGACATGCTGGGCAGCCAGGGCTCCAAGGCCAGCCCCTGTGATGGAGCAGGGCAGAACCTCAGACACTTCCCCCAAGGCCGTGCCCCCTCCTGGGAGCCAGCCAGCTGGAGCCACCAGCTACCCGGTGGCAGCAGGAGAGGCAGACAGCAACTGTCAGGGTCTCAGTGTTAAATCTGTGTGACGGGAATGATGCATGGGCCCACAGGAGCTGTCGTGGGAGGGAATAGAGCTGGGATTCGGCTGTCCTGGTGCATAACCAGTGTCCTGCCCTGCCGCTTGGCAGGTATCAGGCAGCAGAGTGGGGGACACTTGGTGGGTCCACACTGGGTGTAGAGGGTAGGGCCTGGCTGGCACCTGGCTGGACCCAATTAAACGTCTCCTCCTAGGAAACCTTCCTTTGCCATCCCTGGCTGTGTCACCGCTCTGCTAGCTAGGACTCCGCCTCAGCTGCATGGGCAACCCCACAGAGGATGCTGCCTCTCTGGGCCTTCTTCCCCCAGCGGAACCCTCACTGCCTGGCTGTTTTGCCTCTGCACTGCCCCCCAACACTGTAGTCTACCTGCTGGTGCCCCTCTCACCTAAGCACTCCATGGCTCCCCATCGCCCTTAGTTCACAGTGCAAACTCTTTCTCCTGACTAGAAAAGCCCCTTCCTGTTCTGGCCATGCCCACTCTCTCCTGTTCCTTCTTCACAGATCTCACGTGGCTCCTGCTGGCCCCTGCCACGTCTCACCGCTATGCTTCTGCCCTTGTGGATCCCCCCCCACCTCCTCCAGGAAGCCTTCCCTGATCTCCTTACACATTCGTCTAGGCACTTGCCACACTCTTGTGCAGGCTAAGTCCCCGCCCCGACCCCAATGTCTGTCTGCTCCACTACACTTGGGACCCCTCAGAACCAGGCACAGTGAAGCACCCGGAAGGCCTTGGGAAGTGGGTGCCTAATAAACCAGATACTGAATCTTCCTGAGGCCCTAAGACCCTTCATTCCTCTGTCTCTCTCAGGGGAGGCCCCAGCTGAGTCACCCAGGTGGGAAATCATGGCCCATCCTCCCTCCCCATCTCCAGAGCCACCCTCCTGAAAATGCCCTGCTCTAAGGGTCTGTCCGTACGCCTGACGTCCCAGGTCCTTGCTGACTCGTTCCTACAATACTAACCGTCTCTTCTGACGCCCACACTTATGCTCACACTGTACGTGTGAATGTCCTTTCCTCTTCCATGCCGCACCCGACCTGGACAGCCTCTTTGGCGCCCCCCCTACTGGCCTGCTATGACCTCCACCTCTGGTTCTCTTAGATGGTGGGAGGCTCCCAAGGGCAAGGACAGCCTGCTCCCTTCCCTGCTGCTTCAGTGGACAAGGGGCCGGGGACCCATGGTTGCTGGTGATTCCCCTACCCCAAGGCCTGCCCCGCTCAGCATCCCTTGTCCGTGACTGTGTAAATACACTTTATTTTCCATCTTTCCCGCCTGGGCGACATGTGGAGTGTGAACAGGCAGTGTGCAAAATGGTGGTGGGCAGTGTGGGGGGCACATGGGAGAGCCCCTCAGATGCCCACCCTGGTCCCCAGGCTTCGTAACACTGAGGAGTGGGCGACCGGGAAGGGGGTACTGAGCATGGATCCCCACCCCAGGAAGTGCCGGGGAGACTGCTTGTGATGCTGCTCTAGGCTCCAGGAGCACCGAGAGGGTCAGCCCGAGGGTCGTGAGGCCCCAGGGGGTAGGGGTCTGGGGGCATCGTTGGATTTTGGCACCGTTCTTGGTTCTAACTCAGCAGAGACCACGGGACCACCACGAGCAGGTGCGGGGAGGCAACCCAACTGGGAGGCCTCCTCCCCTGGGGCCTGGCTCTGGCCAGAGAGTGGGGCCGGGGATACTGAGAAGGAACGGAAGTGGAGGCCGGGGACCCCCTGGAGAGGAGGCTAGCCTGGGTCGGGGAGCCCCTTCATCACTGGCCAGCCTGGGGCGATGGGACTGTTACAGAGGAAGATGTGGTGTGCTGGGGAGAGGGGGCTCTCTTCACTTCCTTACAGCTGCTCTGGCCCCCAAGAAGCAGGGACAGACACTACCCAGGCCCTGGCTGGTTCCGGCTGGCCACTCACACCCTGCGCGGCCCTGCACACAGTAGGGGGGGCTTTGGTTTCTGTCGCAGGGGCCACAATGCCTGCCCCAGGCAGGGAGACCCAGCCTGGCCATCTGTCCCCAGAGGCCAAGGGTCCCGAGGGTGGTACGGGGTGGTAACGATGGGCCTAGAGCGGCCTCTTCTTCCTCAGGCCTCCTCTAGCTCCTGGGTCCTTCCCAGCCGGGCCATCCTTGTCCCAGACGGAGGCCAGCTAGGAGGGGGGAGGTTCCTGCGGACTCCTGGGTCCGCCCCTGCCCTGGCTGTTAAAAGGGGCAGACCCTCCAGGTAACTGGGCCCAGAGGGCTACAGACCAAGATGGGTAAACACTGCTGGGGAGAGTGGGCCTGCCAGGGGACTCAGGATCCCCAGAGTTCGGTCCTACCCTCTGCGCCCTGCCGCGCTGGTCCTGGCCCTCGGGGTGGGCGGGACCACCAAGGGCCTGGAGTTTGTTAAGTGCGGGCGGCGGCCAAGGAGCGGGCAGGCGGCGGCCCCGGGCTCCGAGCACGCGGAGCACTGCCTCAGTTGTCCAGGCCCTGGCTGTAGGGCGCGGCCAGCTCGTCGGCATCGCTGTCTGAGCTGCCCTCACTGTCCTTGGCCGGCCGCTCCAGACGGCGGAAGAAGCGCGCGTCACGCGGGGACAGAGGGTAGAGCGCGTCCTGCAGCGCCGCGCCCACGCCCACGCCGAGCAGCTCCTCGTCCGACGACGGCAGCGAGTCCTCATCCAGGTGCCGCGCCAGGCCGAGCCCGTCGAAGGCCAGTGGGTCCTCGAAGGGCGGCGGGCCCTTCAGAAGCCGCACCTGGGGCGGGGGACCCGCGCGCTGGAGGCGTGGACCGACGTACCCACGGACGGAGTCCGGCCGCCGGGCCCCCTCCTCTCCCGCTCCCCGAGGCGCCGACTGCCGGCCCGTCACCGGCCGAGGACACCGGGGCTCTTACGCCCCTCCCGCGCTCACCTCGGCTTTCAGCTCCTCGATCTGGTCCTTGAGCTCGCGGATGTACTGCGACGAGTCCGAGTGGTTCAGCTGGCCCTGGATGCGGCCCTCCTCCCTCTGCGGGCGGGCCAGGTCGCCGGACTTCAGCGCGGGGTCCCGCCCCGCAGCCCGGCCCCAGCCCCGGCCCCGCCGCTTACCTGGATTTCCAGCTCGGCGATGCGCTGCCGCATCTCGGCCACCGCCGCCATGCTGTCCGCCTCCCTCAGGCGCACGGCCATCACCTCCTCCTTGCTCTGGGGGCGGGGGGACAAGCGGTCAAGGGGCGCGGCGGGACGGGCGGGGGTGCGGGCGCGGTGTGTGTGGGGGTGCGGCACCTTGCACTCGGCCTCCGCCTGCTTGCGGCGGCTCTCGCTGAGCTGCGTCTGCAGCCCCTTGTTCTGCGCCGCCAGGTACTGCAGCTTCTCCTGCAGCGCCGCTCGCTCCGCCTCCACGCGGTTCAGCAGGTTGCGGTGGATGTGGTCCTGGGGGCGGACGGGCGGGGGTCACGGCCTCGCCGCGGGGCCGACCCCGGGCTCCGAGTCCCCTCCCCAGGCGGCCAGCGGCCCACCTGCGTCTCGAGCTCCACCACGCGCTGCCGCAGCTCTCGGCCCTCGGCCAGAGCCTGGGCCTCGCGCAGCCGCACGCTCATCAGCTCGTCCTGCAGCTCGCCCAGGACCAGCTTCCGCGGGGACTCCTTCCAGCGGCCGCCGCGGGACAGATGGGCCTGCGGGGAGAGGTCGGCGGTCGGCCTCCGCCTGGGAGCCCCGAGGCCGCTTCGTGCGCGTCGGGCGAGGCCCTCCCTCACCTGCCAGGTGTCCGAAAGCTCCTGCAGCTGCAGTTTCAGTTCCCGTGCCGAGGCCAGGGCCTCACCCTCCCGCACCTTGAGCGCCTTCAGCTCCTCCTGCAGCTGCGCCACGTTGTTCTCGTCGGGCAGCGAGCTGTTCCTCTGCGGGGAGAGGAGCGGTCAGAGCCCAGGGGAGCTGCGCGGCCACGCGGCCCTTCCCGCAGGCCCCGCGCCCCGGCTCTCCTCTCCTCTGCGCTCCGCCTTGGGCGGCCCGGCTGGGAGAGGGCGCACCCTGGACCCCAGTATGCGCTGGGGGAACAAGGACCAGGCCCGAGGCGGGAGACCCCGCCCTTGCCACCCCAGCTGGACATCCTGGTCTGTAAAATCGGTGTAATAACAGCACCTGCTCTCTGGCACGACTGGCATAGGGCAACCCCCTCACAACATGTGACTGCTAGTAACACTGGGTGGGCTGGGACAGGACGGGTGCTACCGCCTGGGAATCTGAGATCCACACCCTCCGGGCCCAGACCCGGGACCTGGCCCAGCTGGAGCAGAGAAGACCGTGGATTTCAGCACCGTCTCCCTGGGGACGGACTGAGGGCCGGCTTAGGCCCTATCCTGGCCTCCCAAGGGCTCAGTGATGAGAGATTCGTGCTCCAGCCTCTGGGACCAAAAGCCAACTCACTGCATGAGGTTCTCCCTGACCCTCGTTTGAGTCTGGTAGTTGGGGTGGGGGGGGGTGGCAGACCTACTGGGCCCACATTTCCCTCTGATGTGGAGGGAGTGGGGTGGGAAGCCCAGCTCTGGGCAGGCGGGCAGTTGGGGACCGAGAGGCCGATGGCCCCATGCAAGGCTGTGGCAGAGACACCCCACCTGGGAGGGCACCCAAAATAGCACAGCTTGGAGGGGGGGGCATGGCTCCTGCCAGTGGGTGAGTGCTGCCCTCTGGTGGCCGGGGCACCTCCCTTCTGTCAGCACCTTGGGAATTGAGACAATAACCGGTGTGGAAGGAGCTGGGAAGGGACCAAGAGACCTGGTGCCCCCTGAGGGCTGCAGGTGGGAGAGGATGGCCCCCTGGGTGGTGTCTCCATGGAGGGGAGCAGCCCTGATGGGCCTGGGCCTTGGCCTTCCCTTCCCCCTCTCCATCCTGGAACCCAGGGCCTGAGGGGGGACACATACAGCCCAGGGAGCCCATGAAGGCCACCGCACTGGTGGCCTGGTGCCTGGCACATGAGGGCGGGCGCACCCCTTGTGGAGTCGTGTTGCTTTTTGTATGCTCGTGTGTGTGTATGTGCACGCACGTGTGTACCTCCAGGGCTTGAGAGGGTCTGAGGGTGAGGGGCCCAACTTCCCATCTGCCCAGAACCTGGTGTGGAGACCAAGGAGAAGGAGGCAGGGGCCGAGGGAGGTGCCCTGAGCTCCTTGGGGGCTGCTGGGGCAGGGGGCTCTGTCCCACTGGTCCCCCTGGCCGCCCCTTCTCCTTGGCTAGGGCCTCTTGTCACCTCCCCTTCCCCAGGGTTCCCCCAGCACCTGCCCAGTCGCACCTTCTCCATGTCTAGAACCTTGTCCTGCATCTCCCGCAGGGCCCCCAGGGTCTCGGTCTCCCGCAGCCGTGACTGCTCCAGCTCCGTCTCCAGGTGGGCCACAAAGTCCTCGGTGAGGCGCGGGTTATCCTGGGGGCGGGTAGAGGGCTGCGTTGGGCCCCAGGCTGCAGCCAGAGGTGGGTAGCCTTCCTGCCAGCCGGCTGTGGGCCCATGCCTGGCCCCACCCCGTCCACCTCCAGGGCCGGGCTGTGGGTGGAGAGGGGGGTGAGGAGAAACTCCAGATCTGCCGGAGGGGCCGGATGCCATGGGGGCCCTGATGCTCTGTGTCTAGGGGTCCTGGGAACAGAGGGGACTTTCCATAGCCTCAGGATGCCATGGAAAGGGACACCAGTGACTGGTTCCCAGGATCACTGGGATGAGGACGGAGGGTGAGTTCTCCGGGGACCCCTCCCTGCTATGTGGCCCGTGGCCTAACCACAGGGTGAGGGAGGCATGGGGCAGATGGGGAAAGAGTTTGCTGAGATTCCTTTCTTGGTCAGTGCCCAGGGGCTTCTCAAAGGTACCCTAGGAGTCCCAGGGGTGATGGGTGTGCCCAATAAAGGAGACCTGGCCGTGGGACTTCCCTGGCGGTCCTGTGGTTAAGACTCCGCACTTCCACTGCAGGGGGCACAGGTTCGATCCCTGGTCGGGGGAAATAGGATCCTGCATGCCGTGTGGCGCAGCCAAAACAAAACAAACCTGGCCAGTGGGGGAGGGCAGCCCCTGGGGTCAGAGCGGGGCCTGCATCTTGCTGCCCTGGGAGCCTGGCAGGGCAGCTGCCACCCTCTTCCCCCACCTGCCTAGCTGCCCAGGTCTGCTCGCTGCCCTTGACCACTGGGGGTCTCTGAGGCCCATGGATACCAGTGGCTCTCCCTTGGCTCAGATGGGCTCCGGGCCCCATGCCAACCTCTTGCCAGGCTGCACCTCCTCCAGGAGCCTATGGAGACGGTGCTCAGGGGCTGCACTGGCACCTCCAGCACTCCCTCCCTCTGCCTGCAGCGGCCTCCCTGCCTCACCCAGCTCTGATCAGGCCCTAAAGGCCAGAGCTCAGAGGTGGCAGGTGAATGTCTCTCTGACTGGCCTGAGAGGGGGCATCATGCCATGGGTGGGGTTAGCCCAGCCTCAGTTTCCCCACTGGCCTGGCTGCTTCAGAGCCAGGTGGGGCTACAGCACTCAAAAGGTTGCGGGGCAGGAGGTGGATGCAGGGGAGCAACGGTGAAGTTCCACCCCCCTGTACCCGGGAGCGAAGAATCAGCTTGCATCCCTCAGGCCAGGTCTCCAGGCCTAGGTGAGGGGGCCCTCCTCAGTGAATGACCCTTCCGTCTCTCCACCCACTGTTTCTTGAGCAACCTGTGGTTTCTCCAAATCAGGGACCCCCCTCCGGCCCCTGCTCACTGCCAGGCCCTGCTGGGTTCAGCCCTGGACTGCAGGGAGCCTACAGCATCCTTCCCTGCCCCTCTGGGACCTGCGCTGGGGCATGCATGCTGAGCTTGCAGGCTGCAGCTGCTGGTGGGCTGCCACATAAGGCAGGCAGCCTGCTGGGTACGGCTGGAGGAAAATTCTGAAAGCCCTCTCTGGGAGAAGCGGACTCTCTGCAGTGCTCCAGCCCATGGGTCCTCCCACTACCCGTCTGAAGTTCATGACCCCACAACAGACTTGGGCTGCCCCCTCACCCCCATCCCACCGGCTCAGACTGGTGGGCACAGGCCAGACCCTCTTCCAAGGGCAAAGTGCTGGGCGCTGGAAGGAGTTACCCTCTCCCTTGTCCCAGCTCCTGCCCTGCATGGCTGGCCCTGCCCCGGGAAGCCCTGAAACTGAGTCCCCCTAAAGCTGAGTTCCCCTGCCAGGCTTAGGATTAACCTCTCCATCCAAAACTTTACTGCCTTTCTGTGCCACCCCTCCCCCCATCAGGACTGACAAGTTTCAAAGGAAAGGGGGGATTGAAACCGAGCAGGACCCTGTGGGGCCTTTCCGGGTACAAAACCCCTTTGGTGTCCCTGTTGCTTGTTTGTAGAAAAAGGCTTTAGTCTCCTAGGCCTTCCCTGAGTTCCAGAATGCAGCAAGCAGTTAATGATGAGGACGGTAGGTCACAGGACACCTAGGTCCTCCTGAAGGGACACAGATAACCATGTGACACGGATCTTTGAGCTGTTCTGCAGAAACTGAGACCCCCAGCCAGGTGGAGGACAGTGACTACATGCTGAACACAAGCACGCACACCCCAGACTGGTTGGAACCAGAAGGCTGATGACAGAGATTCCCGAAACATCATCCTGTGACCTCACCACCAACCAATCAGAAGGAGGTCCCATGAGCTGATCGTGCATCCTAGGACCCTCTCCCCTAACACCGTCTTTAAAAACCCCTGCCTAAAAGCCATTGGGGACTTAATGGGTTCTTTTGAGCATGAGCTGCCTGTTCTCCTTGTTTGAAATAGATGCTTTACTTTCCTTCGCCACAACCCAGTGTTGATGGATTGGCTTTGCTGCATGTCAGGTGAGAGGACCCGGGTTTAGTTCGATAACAGCCCAACAGCCCTTCAGACCCTGGGGAGACACCAGGGCTCCTCCAAGGAATCACAGCCCCATCGGTGGAAGGAGGGGTCCCGGCAGGGACAGCTGGTTCCCAGGGGCTCTTGTGCTGAGGCTGGGGGCCGGGGAGGGTGACTGCCTTGCTCTCAGTGTGGTAGGCCAGACACCCTATTGGGGGGTGGGAAACGGAAAACACGGGATCCCCCCGGGTGTAGGGCTGTTCGCTGCTGAGGATGGGGGTGAGGATGGGGGAGAATCTGCACTCTGCTCTGGGTCCCCTGCCCCCCAGCAAGGAACAGGTGGGCCAGGGGCTGAGGCAGGGCTGATTTGGAGCCATGTGCTCAAGAGCCCTGCAGGCATCTGGGCACGGGGCGTGGCCTGGCCCTGGGGGCCCCGCCCACCCAGCCTGCTACCTGCTGCTCCTGCAATTGCCGGATGGTGCTCTGTGCCTTCTGCAGGTCCTCGGCCGCTGAGCTGCACTGCTGCCGCACCACTGCCAGCTCCCGCTTGATGACGTAGTTCTCCTCAGCCTCCTGCGCTCGTGTCACCTGCCCCTGAGCACAGCGAGGAGAGGGGGCCGTGACCCTCTGCTCACACCCCAGGCGAGGCCCAGAGAGGGTGGAGGTGGGGCGGAAGGAAGAGGGGTGAGGCCTCCTACACTCAGAGCCTGGGATGGGGCGCCCCACGGGGCCTGGGGATGGGGGGACCGGCAGGAACAGGACACTCGGAGGAACCTGGAGGAACACAGCCACCCGGGGCCCAGGCTCTGGCTCTCAGCCTCTGTCCCAGGTGAGGAGAAAGAAGTCCTCATCCAGGGCACATGGCACAGCAGAGGCTGGGCTCTGCTGGTGACGCTGGGGATGTGGGGGTAGCCAAGGGCCCAGAGGCTGGCTCCTTAGGGCCAGGTCAGGGGGTGGGATACACCTCTCGCGGGGCCTTCTCCAGTCCTGGAGCCCGGGACTTCCACCTGCCCAAGGCCCCCCCAGCCTCATCCCTTCAGCCCACCCAATTTAGGCCCCCCATTGCAGGCTCAGAGCCACTAGGTAGTGGGCAGAAGCTTCCAGATAAAGCCATTCAAGATGAGGCAGCAGCAGAAGCAGGTGAGTGGAAGGAGATGGCGGCCTTGCAGGTGGGAGCAGAGAAGAGCGTGAGGGCCAGAAGGGGTGTACGTGTGTGTGTGTGTGTGTGTGTGTGTGTGTTGGGGAGGCTCAGCCGTGCACACACCAGGGCCTGTTGCTGATGCAGCCTCAGGGTCCCCGAGCCCTCCTGGGTCCCCACCTGTGTCCCCTGGAGGGAGGAAACCCGTGCATGTGCGTGTGGGTACACTCACAGATGCACCCACACGCACCACGCGTTCACATGCACGCCCCCTCCCCCAGAGGGAAGCCTCTGTCTCCCGGGAGAAGCGGTCCCCAGTCACCCCCATGCGCAGCTCCAGGCCTGCCCCCCTCACCCCCCGGGGGACGGCAGCGGCCAGGGAAGAGGTGGTGTGGTGGTCATGTGCGGGGACCAGGAAGAAGTGGGAGCGGGAGACGAAAAGCTACAGTACCTGGATTAGCCTATCAGCCAGAGCAGCGCTCTCCTACCCGGTGGAGGGGTTCCGAGCGACAAGGGGAAGAGGCAGAGCAGAAGGCGCGGGGACAGGAGAGAGGGAGAGACAGACAAGAACCACTTGTCACTAACGCAGTGGACTGTCTCTAGAAGCAGGGAGAGAGGAGTGAGACCAGAGAACCAGAGAACCAGCAGGAGAGGACCCAGAGGAAGACCAAAGCCAGAGCGAGCTCCGTCCTGGAGAGGGGTCTGCGTGTGAGTGGGGAGGGCAGTGCCACCCATGGGGGCCGCCAGGCGGGGGCCTCACTCGTGAGTGAGGAGGTGCCATCCGGGGAGGGGGCAGGGGAGGGAAGCACTGGGCCCGGTGGGTGCATTTTAATTTGGAGGCAAAGCAAGAATCAAGGCTCTGGGGCAAGGGCAAAAAATTCCACCTACTCGGTGTGGTCAGTGGAGGGTCAAGCAAGACTGAGTGGGGAGCTGGAAGTACAGGATCCCCGTCTCTACTCCCATCTTTAAAAACAGGTTGGGGCCAGGGTCAAGGCTATGGCAGCCCCTCCACAGTGCAAGGCCGCCCCCTCCTCCCCCATCCTGTCTCCTTTTGTCCGAGCAGCCCGCACCCAGGCAGCCCGGGAGGGCACTGGGCACACATGGATTTCCGTGTTTGCAGTTAGCAGGGTTATAACTCAATCCCTCCTCAAGCAGTTTCGCCACAGTCCCAAGTTTATACAGTGGCCCAAATCTCAGTGGGGCTTGTGGTGGGGCCTCTGGGATTTACGCCACAGGCTTTGAGGGGGTGGAGTGGGGCGCGGCGCCCGGGGCAGGAAGCTGGCTGGCCCTCTGGCTGCTGGGTTCTGCTCGGGGCCGGGAGGGTTCGGTGCCACAGGCTGGTGGCCGCACCCCTCACCTTCTCCAGGGTCTCAATCCGCTGCTTGAGGAGCCGGTTCTCTGTCCGAAGCCTCTACGCGGGGAGAGGGGAGAGCACGTCAGAGCCCGCCGCCTGCCCCTGTACACACAGACGGCTGTCCCTGCAGGGCTAGGCCACCTCCCGGCAGGACGGCGCCAGTGTCTCACGCTCTGGGTCAGTGATTCCAGAAACCAGTCAAGGCCAATTCCCGTTCGGAATGGTCCACCAGGTGTTTTTTTAAAAACAAACTCTGGTTCAGTAAAAATAATGTGATCACTTTGGTGGCTACGCACTGTGTGTGCAGGGGGGTGGGGGGCGTTGGGGGGGTGGTTCCTCCTCCAGAGTCTGTTTCTACCCCACGCTTGAGCCTGTCAAGGGCCAATGTGACGCCTCCCACAGGGTAAAGGCCTCTGTGTTTTGGGGGAAGCCGCTTGCAGACAGGCCCCACCCCTCACTGCTTCACTTGGAGTGCCAGGGTTGAACTCTCAGAGGACAAACTCAGAGTCTGGGTCCAGGGGAAGAGGTCTTGCTGAACACATGCTTCTTTCAGTTTGACAACTACATTTCCGCAACCCACTGAGAGCCAGCTGTACCCAAGAGTGGTCAGTTTCCCCCGGCTGCAGTTCTGGAGATGGTCTCCTTGCTTCCGCCTTCCATCCTGTGCTGGTAGTCTTGGTTACATATTTGTGGTTTTAGGTTCCCTCACAGCAGGGAAGGAGGGGAAGGTTCACATCTGCCTTGCACCTAGTTTCTAACTACGTACCCCTTAAGCAGTGGGTACAGAAATAGTTTTGATCGGCGGATTAGTGAGGGTCCTGCTTCCCTGTGGATCACACAGAACACTGCTTGGTTTCTACGGGGGAGAAACAGGCGATGGAAACACCCAGAGCACTCCCAGGAAGCAACTGTGGTCAGAGAGAATTGCAGACTTGTTTGATGGGCACTGACTCATGTCATGGGAGGGGAAATTGAGTCAGAGGCAGGTAGTGTCTTGCCCGAGCCTCCTGGCTCGCTGGGGTTAGAGCTGTTGCCGGCACAGGTCTCTGTTGCTCATAGGGATCCAGAACCAGGGTCCTGACCCCTGACCCCTGGAATGTCTGCCCCCTTTCTGGCCTCAATGCATTGATGCCACAAGCTCAGCCATCCCTGGAAGAGCTGGATGTGCCGACCAACAACTCGCCTCTCTCCTCTTCCTCCCAAGGGAAAACCAGACAGAGAGTGAACATGGACTATGGGGGCCTATGTACTAATCACACTATTAAATTTTTTTTTCTTTTTTTGCCATGCAGCATGCAGGATCTTAGTTCCCCAACCAGGGATTGAACCTGTGGCCCCTGCAGTGGGGGCACAGAGTCTTAACCACTGGACTGCTGGGGAAGTCCCTTTTTTTCTGTATTTTTGATGTTTTGACATCCTGCGGCCTTGCTAATCCTGGAGCCACTGCCCCTCCCAGGGCTAGCTAATTCCTAGGGAGGGTAGACAACCTGCCTGCTAGCTTGCCTTCCATAGGCAAACCAGCCAATCCAGAGCCAACGCCCCCACCCACCTCCCTTATCTAACTGTCGCACACCAAGCTAGTATTTCCCCTGCTCTCAATGGTTCCAGGACAGCTAGGGAGCACCCCTATAGCCCAGAGCCTGGGAATTATTCAAACTGGCCAATCCCGAACTCTCTTGAACTTGCCTGCCCTGCCTCACCCATCCCTTCCTGTGGAAACCACAGTAAGGGCTCTGGCCCATGCTTCTCTCCTTCTGCCTCCTGACCCACCCTGGTGCTTCCTCATGTGGCCCTGCGTGCAGAGGTGTGCCCCCTCCTGTGAGTAATAAACTCTTCTTTTGAAGGCAGTTGTCTCTGTGTCTGTCACCTCACCATACCTGATTAAAACAAATCCCAGGTACATTTTTAAACAGGCGAAAGGTGAAAGGGCACAGGGCAGGGTCAGGGGAGAAGGCATCTGCCCTGCCCTTGGGGCACGCAGTCTCCTCTCATGATAATATTCCAGGCTGGGCATGTGGTTTAAGGATCCGCTGTGTCCCTCCCTACTGCTGAGCCATCATGGTCACCATATGGCAGCAGGCCCTTGTCTGTGCATGAGCAAAACATACATACATGTTTGGACGGGTGCATCAGTAAAGCTGCCATTCCTGAGAAAGGGAGATGCTTAAAAATTCAGGACACAAGACTATTTCTCAGAAACTTACAAACGGCCAGGACAATGATGCCCTCTTTCGTCACTCAGGTATGGGTGGCAGGTGACCTGGATTCTAATCTAGGTTCTGTCTCTGCCTTTCTAGAGGAGGTAGGGATGACGATGATGGTGGTGGTTAATAATAATAATAACTTGAACAGGAGAGCGTCATCCCTATTTTGCAGAGGGGACACTGAGGCTCAGAGAGGTGAATTCACCTTCCTGGCAGGTCACACAGCTGGTCTGTAGGAGAGCTGGGATTTGAACTCTGGTCTGTGGGGCTCCAGTCCCCCTGAAGAGGACAGAGCCAGGCTATGCTGGTGTTTGTGTTTGTGGCTGTCCCCCACCTCCACTGGACTGGGGGCCCTCAGTCCTGCTGTGACTCTGACGCACAGTGCTCACTAAACGCCTCTTGAGGGAATAACCAAAATCACGTCTGGAGGGATGAAAGCAGAGGGAAGGAGACGGAGGGACGTCTGGGTTCAGAGGCTCTGCACACCCAGAACACACTCTATGATATTGTGATTTACAAGGAATATATACTTGGTCTTTGTCCCTGGTCCCGGCACAGGCTCCTAAAACCCTGGGAATTTCCTAAGTGAGGAGAGGAATAAAGGTGTCTTTGTTATGTTAATGAGATGACTTTTGGAAAGCCCCACCCCCACCCGCCCTTGTCACCTAAGGATGGTGCTGCTTGCGAGGGGACACAGTCCTGTGATGAGAGGGTTGGACCTTTCAGTCCCAGCCCGAGACCACCGTGAGGGGAAAGGGCTGGAGGTTGAATCTCAGTGGCCCTGTTCACCACCGTGTCCCCAATGCTGGGGGGGTGGCCCTTGCTCCCATGCTGGCCTGGTGGTGAGTGAAAGGACAGGCAGGCCAAGGGACCAACTCTCAGAGCCTAAGGACCCCCTGCTGTGTGGCCCGCGCTGGGTGGGCTGCCCTCTAGCGGCGGTTGAGGGGGCTCCCAAGGGCATATCCACCACCACCACCACCACACCCCCACCCCCACCCCCACCCCAGCTTTCCCGCCAACACTGCCCAGACGAACCGGGACTCACTTTGATCTCGATCTGCTCTTCCATCTCCTTGCTCTTCATGGCTGCGTACTCCTTCTCCAGCCTGCAGAGGGGAGGGCTGACGTGCTCACTGTCCCACCCTCGGGGACCCCCCTTCTGCCAGCACCCTGGCCTCCCAGTACTGACCTCTTCATCTTCTTGGGGTTGTACTTGACCTGGTAAGCCTTGAGGATCAGCTTGTCCGGGCAACTGTCGAACTGATGGGGGATTACCCTCTGGAAGTACTGTGGGGACACGGGTGGTCACGGACACACGGGCCCTGACCGCCTGGGGCCACCCGAGCCCCTGCGGCACCCTGCTCCCCTGGAGGAGGGCCTGGGTACACCAGGAGGGATGGCCAGAGCCGGTCGGCCTGGGCCCTCGCCATCACCTGGCCTGTTGTGTGGGTCGAGTGAGCGAGTGTGAGAAAGAAGCAGGAATCGTGAGAAGGAGCTGCCTGCAGCCAGGACCTGTGTGTGCAGGGAAAGCGGCTTCGGGAGCTCCTGAGGGCGAAGGCCAAGTGTGGGTGTGGGTGGGGTCCGAGCACAGAGGACCTTCATGGAGGAAGGGGGAGACATGCCGCTGCCCCAGGGCAGTGAGAGGAGACGGAAGAGGCTGAAGGATCAGGGTGGTGTGGAGGAAGCCAGAGGGAGGACCCCTCAGTGGTCTGCCTGCTCGCCTGGGGCCCCGGGAACCTCCGCAAAGAGTTAAGTGCAAGCTGCCGGGTGGACACAGCTTGCTGCAGTTCGGGGCCAGGCTGGCTCCCGCACCCTAGCCCAGCTGGCCCCTCTGGCAGCTGCGGACAATGGATGCCCGTGTTCGTGGACACAACTGTGGCCTTTGTGCATTCTTCCCTGAAGCACCAGCTGGAGGACGCTGGGAGGGGGCGGGGGCCTGCATGATGGGGACATGGCGGTGAGATGCAGGCCGGCCTCTTCTAAGCAGGCAGGGCAGCTGGGGTAGGCTGTGGTGGGGCAGGGCGAGAGTCTGCCCCAGACCCCTCACTCCCTCCTGTGCCCTCGCCCGGCCTGGTTGCTGGGGCCAAAACCACACCCAAGGCCTCCTGGTTTGGCCAGTATTACCATTTGCCATGTTAGGTTCTGGGGACACAGAGCTGGGGGCAGGTGAAGCGGGGGGACTCCCAGGGCTCGGCCTGGGGCTTCCTTTCTCCCTGCTGCCAGGCTGCTGGCCCTGGGCTGTGTCTGGCAGAGCCTGGGTCTCCTCGGGCACCCCCCCACCCCGGTCCTCCATGGAGACCTGGCTGGGGGCAGAGGTGATGGGAAAGGATCAGGGTGCTCAGGAAGTCCAGGGCCTCCCCATCTCTCAGAAGGGCTCCACCTGCCCAGATGCCCCTGCTGGGGGGCAAGCCTGCCTGCCCTGGCCCTCCTGGCCCACCTGGGACATCCCCTCCATGTCCAGCTGCATCAGCTCCATCTGGTTCACCTGCAGCAGGGCAAGGCCCACCCGGAACACGATCTCCAGGCCCTGTGAAGGAGGCGGGGGGAGTGCATCTCTGGTCACGCTCTCTTGGGGAGCCCTCTGACCCCTCCCTGAGCCCTGCAACCATTTCCACTGAGGGCGTGAATCACTCCATCCAGAGTGGCCAGGAGAGGAAGGGGCATGTGGTCCTCACCTCGTACATGAAGATGTCAAAGACACGCGTGGCGACAGGCAGTGGGAAGGTGGTCAGGAAGAGCGTGAGGAACCAGGAGGAGGCATACATGGACGTGTGGAAGCTCTGGGAGCGGAAGTGGGTGTTCAGGTCCGGGAGCTGCTCCTGGGGTGGGGGTAGGGGGCCGGGCACCATGAGGAGGGTGCTGGGCACAGCTGTCGGCACCACAGGCTCCCTCCACCCGGAAGTGCCTGCACCTCCAGGGAGCCTTCCTTGACCTGCCCTGGGCAGCCCCCGGCACTGTCTCTGGGTGGGGCGGCAGCACCGCAGAGCTCTGAGGAGCACTAGGTGGGGACATGGGCAGGGACGGCAGGAGGCCCAGCTGCCCGTGGGACCCTCACCACCGCCCCCCACAATGCTCTGTGCTTTGTGCCCAGCAACGCTCAAGGGATGCCTGTCTGACTGGTCTGAACTTCAGACTGCTGGAAAGCAACCGAAGCTGGGGGAACTGAGGCTGGAGAAGGCGGTAGGACCCCCTGGAGGTCCTTCACTGGGAGAACACACCCTCGGGCTGTCCCCCGGCCTGCCCTGGGCTTCCTGACTCAGGAGCTCTCTGGTGGCGGCCAGCTCCTTCACCACGGGAGCTCTCAGCTCCCCAGCCTGGGGTGGGATTGCTCCTTCTCTGTGGCCCTGGAACACCTGCTTGCTGGCACTACCGGTCCCCTTGACTGACAGCACCTAGCCATCCTCTGGGCCTGAGGAAGGGGGCTTTCATGACTGGGCGCGTCCTGCCCACTGTGGCACAGAGCTGCACAGCCCCACCTGCGACCGGCTTCCAGAGCAGGCGCGTGCGCGCGTGCATGTGTGTGTGTGTGCGTGTGTGTGTGCGTGTACACACACGTATACCGGTTCTCTCTGCCAGCCAGGAGCGGGCCCTGTGGGGCTGCTATTTATAAACAGAGGCGGCTGCGGTTCTCCAGTAATCAGCAAAGGCAGGCAGACAACACCTTCCCTCCTTCTGCCACACCGGGGAGCAGACAGGAGGGTGCCATGGGTGTGACTGAGCCAGGCTGACCCCTCCATCCTGGCCGTAGTGGTTCTGGGAGCCCCGAGCTCTGAGGAGCCCCCACTGGAAGGGGCTGGCCCCTGCCTGGTCCCTCAAAGCATCCTTCAGGGCAGTGCTTTACGGCCCCCTGGGGAGTAGAGCCCCTCTCTGAGCTGGAATGTCTGGATGTGATTCTCAGGCGTGGGATTTTCAGTCAAAGAGACTCACCGGGATGGCCGATGTTAGCACCCGTAGGTGTGGGCTGGTGGAGAGGAGGGGGCAGGCGGGACCGCCCCTGGGCCCACTCACCTGTAGCATGTACTCGAACTGGTAGATGCAGAGCCCCAGCTCTGCCATGCTGGGCTTGAAGAGCTCCCGCAGGCGGTACTCCTGCATCAGCCGCACGAACACACAGAAGGCCTCCTCCTCGGGCATCTGGGGGTGGGCGGGCAGGGGGCTGTGAGTTGGGGGGGGCGGGGGCGCCCACTGCTCTTCTTATGGCTTCGCTTGTCTCTGCTCCATTTACTTTTATTGAACGTGGACAGTGCCGGGCTGCCCGGACCCACACAGCAAACCTCTCTGGTAAATATCACCACCCTGTTTCAATGACAGGAAGCCTCCTGAGGCTGAAGTCACCTGCCCAAGGCCGCCTGGCAGAAAACAGTAGAGCTGGGACTTGAACCCCAGGTCTGGCCACCTCCAGAGCCCATGGTGGAGGCATCCTCTGGTGCATTCCCAGCCGTCTCCATTCTCCCTCTCCTAAGCCTGCTGGATTCTCTGGAGGAGACCCCGAGCCCCATAAACATCCCACTGGCTGACCTAAGCCTGAGTGTCCCACCCGACCCTGGGGGGTGACTGAGTAGGATGGCCTACCCCTCCCTCCAATCTTGGGATGGGATAAGGGACAGAACAGGTGGCCAGCCTTCTGTGCTCACCCCCTGGGGGCCTGGCTGGGAGACTGTCAGAGGTCACAGGTGGACACAGAGGGAGGTTCTGACCTAGGAGGACACTGGATGGAGGGAACACTCTCCTTTTGTCCACCTCCTGGGGGCAGACAGAGCCGGGATGGGCCGGGCCCAGGCCACCTACCTGCATGAGGAGCAGGCCCACGATGAAGGCGCTGCCCTGGCAGTAGCCCACCTCCCGGTCCACCAGGGAGTAGGCCTGAGAGGGAACACATGCGAGTCAGGGCAGGGTCCTGCCAGGACTGATGACCGCAGCGGTTCTCTGTGGGGCCAGGGGGCCTCACCTTCATGACGTTGAAGAGCACCTCCTGGCCCAGGCTGTCCTGGCCCTTGAAGAACTCGTGCTCTGGGTAGGTGCGGGCAATGTCCCTGCGGATCAGCTTCTCGCAAGGTGAGGACATCTTGAGCAGCTCCGAATACTGGTTCTTGACTGGCATGTCTGTGGCGCTGCACAGGAGCTGCCACACGATGGCCCGGAAATGGTGCGGGATGCCTTTGCGGATCAGCTCCTGGCGACAGGGTCAGAGCGGGGGTGGGGGGGTCAGGGGGTGGGATTGGGAGGCCGGGCTGGATTCCATCCCAGAGCAGCCTCCCCACGGCCACCCAGCCCGGCCTCTGAGATTGGGTCCACCCACGCCTCACCCAGGGCCCAGAGCTCGGCCGAGCCACTGCACGGCACGCGGCGTCCACGAGGCTGAATGCGCCGCCCCAGCCCATCACGGAACTCACGGGCGGGAAGCAGGAGGGTGCCTGGGGTGCCAGCCCCTCCCTGATCTCCACACCCATCCCCCCGGCCCTGGCAAGGCACCCCGAAAGTGCCCCCACACCTCCAGTCCTGCCCTTTGCTCGTGCTGCGGCCCCTGGCAGACGTTGCCCTCCCCCGGCCGCCCGCCCAGCCCCACCGCCTGCGCCACCTTGAGCAGCTTCTCCTTCCTGCGCCTCCACTCCTCCCACTCGTTGGCGATCCGGCCCCACAGGATCCATGTGTCCTCCTCCAGGTGGCTCAGGTTGGAGGAGGCTGAGGAGCTGGACACCAGCGAGGAGCCGCTGTTCCGCCGGGAGCCATTCATGGAGCGCATGGACTTGGAGTCGGCTTCCAGGAGCCTGGGTGTGGCAGTGGGGGAGGGTGGAGGCTGCAGGAGCTTCCCACCCTGGCCCCTGGGTCCCAAAGAGCCTGGCCCCTCCTCCCTGGGGTCCCAGAGGATACCAGGGATTGGGTCTAAGTTGTTTTTCCTGAGCAGGCACTTGCTGAGTGACTTTCACCAGTGCCCTAACCTCTCTGAGCCCTGATCCTGATCCCGGGAGCCCTGGAGAGGATGCCATTCATGTGTCCCATTCTGTGCCCGGCCCTGGGCTGAGAAGCATGGGGAGTAGCTCATGTAGTCTCGTACCAACCCTGTGGGGCGGGTTTTGTAAAGATTTGTTTACAGACGAGGTACAGAGAGGGTGAGATGCTGGCTGGGGGCACCCAACTAGCAAGGGATTGCATGAACCACCTATTTCTGAGGCTTTGACATTTGGGGCCTCCCTGACGCAGGAGGGACTGCCCCTCCCAGGCCTAGCAGATTCCTAGAGATAATTAAGGACTTGCCTGCTAGTGTACTTTTCATATGCAAACCAACCAATCCAGAACCCACAAACCACCCACCTCTGTTAGGCTCTTGCACTCAAGGCCACTATCCCTCTGCCCTAATCACCCCAGGGCCGGGTACTAGACAAATAGGCCCAGCCCCTATGCCCCCAGCTTGCTGAAGGTATTCAGACTAGGCAGTCCTAAGCTTGATTACATTGCCTCACCATTCCTTCTGGCAGAAACCACAATAAAGGCTCTTGCCCACATTTTTCTCATTCCCTCTGCCTCCTGACTGACCCTGGTGCTTTCCCGGGTGGCCCTGCATGGTGCACGGTGTGTTGTGCCCCTCCTCTTGGAATCTGTGCGCAACAAACTGTGGGGTTTTTTTTTTTGGCCATGCCACGCGGCATGTGGGATCTTAGTTCCCTGACCAGGGATCGAACCCGTGCCCCCTGCAGTGGAAGCATGGAGTCTTAACCACTGGACCACCAGGGAATTCCCCAAACTGTCTTTTTAATGGCAGTCATCTCCTGATCTGCTGGCCTCGCCATACTGGCATAATAATAAAACCTACACTTTAAAACAGGGGGTGGGCCAGAGGAGAAGTGGGAAGGGCCAACTCCAGAGTCAGAGGATTTACTCTTCCCTTCAATAAAGGCTAGAGAAGTGAAGGCCAGGTCCACTGGGCCCTGATACCGTGGCCTCCTCATCTGAATGGGAGAACCGTCTGGTGGGAGGTGATGGCAAACATCCTTGTCAAGCCTCTGCTGGGAGCTGTCGCTTGGCCCAGGGCCAGGCCTAGCTCTGAGTGTGAGGTGGCACCAGCAACTTCTGTTTGGGGCCCAGGCTGTACCCCTGGGGCCTCTCCCTTTTCCTCAGGTCCCAGCTCACCGGTTCTGCTCTTCGAGTTTGGCCAGCAGCTCTAGCTCATCGGGGCTGAGGTTCTCGGAGTCAGAGGTGGGGGAGCAGGTGGGGGCCGACAGGGCCTCCTGGGACGAGGAGTCGGGGCTCAGAGTGGGGCTCGCCATGGTGGGCAGGCTCCTCAGCCGCGAGCAGGGCCAGGTCACAGCTCTGTCTGGGGACCAGAAACATGTGTGGTCAGCTTTGGGCAGGGTGCCCACCCTGTCCCGCCGGCTCTGGACCAGTGAGCCTGCTGGTCACACAGAGACATTTCCTCACCCCAGGCTTCCCACCTCTGGTCTGTCCACTTGGTCACTCCTCATCCCCACGCACCCCAGTCTAGCTGATGGCCTGGCTGGCTCCTTCTGCCCCGGGGGCTGGCTACTGGGATCCCTGCCTTTGTAGGCCAGATGCCTGGATGGAATCAGGAGGGCAACGGCCAGCGCCTGAGCTGTCCTGCTGTCCCTGCACATGAACACCAAGTCTCAACTGACACCCTTGAGTCTTCAGCAGGCTAAGGGGTCAAGGCTCCCCATCACACTCAGAGTCCCTGCTGCGACCTTGGGGGTGCCGATGCCCCTGCTTTGGTGGCTCTTCCTGACAGCTTTGGTCCCTGTCCCCAGCTGTGGCCTGTCCTGGGAGCCCTGCCTCAGCATCTGACCTTCCCTGTCTCATCAACCAAAGTGGGCTGCTGGCACAGCCAGAAGCAATTATTCTCTACTGTTAATTGTCTGGTGCTGCCAATGGCCAGAAGAGTCAACTCTCCTTGGGCAGGGAAGCCAGGGACATGTCAAAGTGCTAGGAATCTGTGCTCTGATGGTGTCAGAGTGAGAGCTACAGGCTCTGATCAGTATCCTGATCTTGGCCTGCCACGTGCCGGGTGGGTGCCGGCCCATCTCTCCTACTCCTGCTGGGGATGGTCCAGCCCCACCCTCCTGGGAGCTTCAGGGACACTGGCTCCAGCTCAGCACTGTGCCGAAAGCAAAGGCTCTGGACTCAAATGGAACAGCGTCTGAAATGTGGCTCTCCTTGGACCTCACCTGACCTGGCTCTGACAGCTCAGCCACAGAGGGGCCCTCGCCCAGTTCCTGGAGAGGGGGCATCTGGTCTCCAGGCAGCAGGAGGACAGTCACAGGACAAAAGCAGCCCATTTTGCACCTGCCTGGCACCCTCAGGTCACTGAGCACCTTCCCACAGCCCAAGCTCAGCCCCTAACCAACACCTGGGGGTCCACAGGTCAGCTGGACTTGATCCTGGCCATGCACTAGATTCTAGTCTCCCTCCCTTGTGCTCCCCTGTCAAGGGGCAGGGGGCACCATTTTTCTTTCACCTCGTGGGGGGCTCATAACCCTCCTACCCCAGGACTCTGTGGCTCCCCAAGGCCACTGGTTCTGCTTCTGGCCCCTGAGGGCCCCTCGAGTTTGTCGGGCACTGAGGGCTCTAGCTTTTGAGAGTGGTACAAACTCTAGGCAATGGCTCCCATCAGAAGCAGACGACCTTTTCCTCCTGTTGCCCAGCTGGCCAGGGACAACCTGCCCCAAAGACCAAGCCACGGTGCGCCACCAAGCCAGGAGTTAATCATTTCTGAGAGAGGGACAATGGGGGCCGCTCCAGGGCTTCCCGCAAAGTCTGTGGCTGGCCCGGGGCAGAGGCGGGCCATGGACAAGGAGTGCTGACTTGGAAGGATCTCTCTGGGCAGGGAGGGACTGGGAAGGCCGCGTAGGTTTCCCAGCTTCAGAGCTGGGAGAGGGGAGTAGGTGGTGGAGGCGAGGATTGGAGCCCCATAAGCACAGCTGGATTTGGGGAGTAGTGGGGGCCTCAAAGACAAAGACCACACGTGGCCAGGGCTGGGGCTGGGGTCCACTGTCTCCATGCTGAGCCCAGGGGACCCCAGCCTCAGAAGCACATTGCCTTCCCCTGCCAACCCCAACCCTGGCCTGCAAAGAGCCCAAGAGAATGGTTCAGTTCTGGGTTTCCGATTAAAAGAAACTACTAGGGCAATCCACTAGCAGAGTTTGCTCAGATACTTATCACAAATTAATGTGTATTTCATACAAGAAATAAAATGTATTCAATACCCAGGGCTTAAATTTGCAGTCTGAGAGGCAGAACCTTCTGGTCCCTCAGGAACTTTCTCTTGACTCATCCCCATACTCTCTAAATGCTGCGCAGCCCCAGAAGCCATCCTCCTGATGCACGCACAGACACACACTCCTTCACACTCACACCCCACACACTCAGATACATTCACACTCACACTCACACTTACCCACAACCTCACACCCACACAGATACATTCACTCACACACTCACACTTACCCACAACCTTACACCCCACAGATACATTCACACTCACAAACCACCTCACGCACAGTCTTGCGGGCACATGCACACACGCTCTGACATACACTCACACAGTCGCACACCTACACGCTCAGATACACAATCACACACTATCTCACACCCACACACCCCTTTGCCCATACGTGCACACGTACACACACACACGCACGCTTCCTGCACTGACCAGGTCTCGCCACGCCTGGAACCGAGTACATACAGATGGACGTGGGCTCACTGCCCTCCTAGCTCTGTGAGCAGCCCTGTCCCTTCTCCAGAGCGCCCGGACTCTCACTGCCTCAGTCCCTCCCTCCCTGGCGCTTACTGGGGGTCGTCTGAGGGCCGGGTACTGTTCTAGGGACAGGGATGTGGAGCGGAACGAGGCGAATGAGCCCCCATCTCCCCAGGGCACGCGGCCGCCCTACCCTTGCTGGATGGGCACAGAGACGCAGAGACAAGGCAGGTCCCCTTGAGTGCTGAGGAGCCACTGGCCTCTGAGATCCACACACAGGCCCTCCAGGTCTGGGGTCCCAGCCTCTCAACGGCCCCATTTCAATGCCCTTTGTTTCTGCTTCACTGCAGCCACCCGAAGGGGGTTCCTGGCTCCTGCGGAGTGGGCAGTGGGCCACCTAATGCTGTCCCTGCTGACACCACCGCCTGCCACGCCCTTATAAGGTGGCCCATGGCTTAGGAAGCTGAGCCAAGCCAGAGGGGTGGGAGAAGACTGCCGGTGAGCTGGGGGTGGGGTTGGAGGGCAGAAAGGTCCAGATGCTGGGGACCCTCCGCCTCCCTTTTTCTCTCCCTCACAGGGGCGTTTGGACACTGCCAGTCATGCTTCCCCCTTCTTTAAGTCCTCTCCCATCTAGTTTCCAAGAGGCCAGGTTCCTGAGGCTCCTCCTGCCTCGGCCTAGCCTGGTGCCCCTTCCTCCACAGGCCCTGCTTTGGTCCTTATCCCGTCATGTCCTCGGTGAGTTCACTTTCAGGACTTAAATGACCAGATACATGTCGGTGATTGTGACACCCTCATCCCCAGCTTTTCCCTTCTCCTGAGCACCAGCCAAGATTGCCAACTGACTCCAGCACGGCTCAGTCAGATCCACCACCGGGGTAGGAATCACCACTGTCTGGGTCCCTGCTACTTCTGCGTCCCGCACTGAGCCTGGTACAACCTGAGAGTTGAGAAATATTGGAGGAATAGAACCTGCCTGCCCACCCACCAGTATTTCCTTAGTGCCAGCCAGGTCCTGGGCACCATGATAAGGGTTGAATACTGCTGGGCAAAGACAGAAGCAGCCTCTGCACGCCCAGAGCATATGGGGGTGGGGGGCGGGCAGAGACCAAGAGATGATCACCTGCACTTTCTATTACAGACTGAGAGAAACGCATGGAATAAAAGATGAGGTAGAGTGGAAAACAGTCTGGCAGTTCCTCAAAAAGGTAGACAAAGAGTTGCCAACATGACCCAGCAATTCCGCTTCTAGGTTATCTACCTGAGAGAATGGAAAACGTACATTCACAGGAAAACCTGTACACAGTTCTTTTTTTAATTCTTTTCTTTTTCTTTTCCTGGCTGGGCCGCACGGCATGTGGAATCTTAGTTCCTCAACCAGGGATCGAACCAGCGTGCCCTGCATTGGAAGCGTGGAGTCTTAACCACTAGACCTGCAGGGAAGTCCCACCTGTACATGATTGTTCACAGCAGCATGATTCACAATAGCCAGAAAGTGGAAGCAACCCAAACGTCGATGGATGAATGGATAAATGAAATGTGGTCCATCCAGACAATGGAATGGTATTCAACCATAAAAAAGAAGGAAACTCATTTTTTTTGGTGAACTCTTTCCTGGCAAACCACCCCCTGCCCCCGACCACCTCCAGGGTTCTGGCTCACTTCTCTCCCCTCTCCCCCAAAATACCTACCCCTATACCCCAGGCCAAGACACATTCTATGGCAATTCCTACTATACACGACTGCCTGCCCTACCGGATCATGAACCTTCTGGGGGCAAAGGCCTATCTTCTTAATTTTCTACTCCAAGCCCCTAATGCAGCATCTGGCCAATAGTAGGTGCTCAATCAATGTCTGCTGGATGAAGGAAGAGAAAAACCCCTGTGCTGCTCAGCCAGGTGGTCAAGGTCAACACCATCAGTGCTAAGTCATGTTGAGAGCATGTGCACTTGATACGCTGACATGAGATGGGCACTTCATCTCTGGGCCTTTCTCCCCAAGACTATGAGAAAAACATGTGACCAATCCAGATTAGGAGACACTTTAGAAAATTCCTGACTAGTCCTCCTCAAAACTGTCAAAGTCATCAAAAACAAGGAAAGCCTAAGAAAACTGTCCCAGATAAGAGGAGCCTCAGGAGACGTGAGGACAAAATGTCCTATGGGATCCAGGAAGGAGTCCTGGGAAAGAAAAAGGAAATTAGGGAAAAACTAAGAAGATCTGCATAAAGTATGGACTTTAGTTAATAATAATGTATCAGTATTGGTCCATTAATTATAACAAACTTACCAGACGATGTTACTAATATGGGGAAACTGGCTGTGAGTGTGGGGTCTGTAGGAATGCTTTGTACTATCTTCTCAATTTTTCTTTTTTTTTTTAAGAAATGATGAGAGATTACATCTATTTATTTATTTATTTTTGGCTGCATTGGGTCTTCGTTGCTGCGTGTGGCCTTTCTTTAGTTGCGGCGAGCAGGGGCTACCCTTCATGGCGGTGTGCGGGCTTCTCATTGCGGTGGCTTTTCTTGCTGCAGAGACCAGGTTCTTGGCACGCAGGCTCAGTAGTTGTGGCTCGCGGGCTCTAGAGTGCAGGCTCAGTAGTTGTGGAGCATAGGCTTAGTTGCTCTGCAGCACGTGGGATCTTCCTGGACCAAGGTTCGAACCCGTGTCCCCTGAATTGGCAGGCGGATTCTTAACCACTGCGCCACCAGGGAAGTCCCGATCTTCTCAATTTTTCTGTAAAGCTAAAACTGTTTTGAAAACTAAAGTCTATTTTTAAAATTAAAAAAAAAAAAGAAGAAGATTCTGTACCAGGGTAGACAGAAAAGTAAAGGACAGTTTTATAACATGTGAGAGGTGCCCTAGCGAGTAGAGAGTTGCTCACTGGGTCTCCTGACGAGGCCGTAGAGGAAGAAAGGTTTGCATTTGGATTTCTTTTCTCTTTCTTTTTTTTTTTTTTTTTTTTTTTTTTTTCTTTTTGCGGTATGCGGGCCTCTCACTGTTGTGGCCTCTCCCGTTGCGGAGCACAGGCTCCGGATGCGCAGGCCCAGCGGCCATGGCTCACGGGCCCAGCCGCTCCGCGGCATATGGGATCCTCCCAGACCGGGGCACGAACCCGTATCCCCTGCATCGGCAGGCGGACTCTCAACCACTGCGCCACCAGGGAGGCCCTTCTTTTTTTCTTTAAATACTGAGTGACCAAAGTATTTTTAAAAAATCATTTCTTTTTATTTTCACTGAGCGGCTTGCGGGATCTTAGTTCCCAGACCAGGGACGGAACCCGCACCCTCAGCAGTGAAAGTGCAGAGTCCTAACCACTGGACCACCAGGGAATTCCCTGCACTTGGATTTCTGACTCCAGAGCCTTTGCCCCAAGTTGATCAGCTGAGCTGTCACTCTGCATTCAATGACTTTAGAAACAACCTATGTAAAACACCAAGTGCAGTGAGCGCTCAGTAAATGAGTTACTCTTTTTCAACAGGGAGAGTGAGTGAGTGTGTGTGTGCCATCTTTCAGAGGCAGGCAGGAGACCCCAAGACTCCTTTAATTTTGCTTTTCTACCTACCCCGCCTCCATACCCCACCCCCTACCAGCCCAGCTTCTGATCCTCTACCTCTAATGATTATGGGGACCCAGAGTCATTTCTAAATCTGAAGTCTTGAAAGATGCCACGTGACCCCAACTGCCCAGACTGACAGACTATCAGCTGGGCCACTCAGACCACCCCGACTCCTGGGGAGACGGCCTGACGTCTCCGGGTCTTTTCCTTGGCCATGGGGTGGGCATTTGATGGGCGAGCTGCCCCTCAGGTAACAAGGACGGCTGCTGGAATTCAGCAGTCACTGCCGGCCCTCCTCTTGTCCCCAGTTCTAGCCGCTCCTCCGTGTCACTCGTGATGTTTCCACATCCATGTACCTTCCTCCATGGCTGTGTGTGTGTATAAATGATCCCAGATCTCTTGGCCTCCCGGGAGGACTTCAGGGCCAACAGCCTGGGTTCAAATCCCTCCTCACCTACTTTTCTATCTTTCTGATCTGGGTACAATGTGCTTTGTCTCAGTTTCCTCATCTGAAAACAGGGTTGATGATAGTACCGACCTCACAGGTTTTGTTGGGAGGAATAGATGAGCTAAAACCTGTCAAGTACTTAGTTCAGGAGCTGGCCCATGATATTTATTTCCCCCTGGGTGGAAAGTTCCATGAGGGCAGGGGCTGGCTAGCCCACTAGGGGATCCCCAGAGTCTAGTGTACCATCAGGCATCTGATATTTGTGGACTGAATAAACAAACTTTCCCTCCTCAGCAGGCCCACCCCTTATGTGGCGGCCCTGTTTAAATATTAAACGCAATAAAACTAAAATCATTGTTATTGGTAGTAACAGCAGCAGCAGCAAGTACCTTCAGGCTAAAATCAGCTGTGGAAGGACCTGTGGAATCCCTTAGGACCTGTGGAATCCCTTCTGACCTAGGACCTGTGGAATCCCTTCTGACGTAAAAAAAAAAGTTTACTACCTTGCATGTCAGCAGCTACTTTCTGCCACCATCACAGGTTCCTTCCTGGCAAATCCCTGATTTCTCTATATTTCAGTATTCCTGAGAATGACAAAGGAAACAATTTAAAGCCCTCATAAGCCTTCCAGGGACAGGTGGATAAGAGAAGTGGCATCTTGTAAAGGCTCTGGCTCTTCAAAGCCAAGATGGTATCTTTCCTGCTGCAAAGGCTGGCTGGGCCAGGGCCCAGGGCAAGGTGGGTCGGCCCTGCCTTTGGGGGCTCTCCAAGCAGATGGATCTGACCTCTTTCTGCAGAAGAGATCCAGGCCCTCTTTCAGAATTGGGTGAGTAGGGAGGACTGTCAGCTCCTAAAATCAACCAAGTGTCTGCCGAGCATCTGCTACATGCCCTGTTCTTGCCTGGGACTCAACCATGAACAAACAGACACGTGCCCTGCCCTCGTGGGACTCTTGGGCTGGGAGATAGCCCTCAATGAAACAATCTCACAGAGACTTCCCTGGTAGACCAGTGGTTAAGACTCCATGCTTCCAATGCAGGGGGCACGGGTTCCATCCTCGGTTGGGGAACTAAGGTCCCACAGGCCGCGTGGCGTGGCCAAAAGATAAAAAACAACAACAACAACAAAAAAAACAATCTCACAAACACATCACGGTGCGCTGAGAAATGAAAGAAAAGTGCCAGTGGAGCTCTTGAAATCTCCCTGGAAGGGATCAATCTCTTCCCCAGCCCCGGCGAGTTGTTAGTTCTCCTCTAACTATCCTCCCTCTTGCCCTCTGTTTGGCTTCTAGAACATGTGTGCAGCAGACGTCCCTGGGTGGAGGGGGGCGTGGGGTGGGGTTATTTGCTGCCTTTCCAAGTTCAATTCCAAATACTGGTCCCTTTTTTTTTTTTTTTGCGGTACGCGGGCCTCTCACTGTTGCGGCCTCTCCCTTTGTGGAGCACAGGCTCCGGATGCGCAGGCTCAGCGGCCATGGCTCACGGGCCCAGCCGCTCCGTGGCACGTGGGATCCTCCCGGACCGGGGCACGAACCCATGTCCCCTGCATCGGCAGACGGACTCCCAACCACTGCGCCACCAGGGAAGCCCTCAAATACTGGTCCCTTTGACCAGGGAGCATCCCATGGTGTGTGCCCCTTGGATGGCATTTGGGACATGAAGGCCTATAGGATGAAACCCACCAAACAAGGCACGCTTCCCTGCATGCACCATGCTTGCTCCTGCCGCCTGGGCCTCTTCCAAGCACTTGGGCTGCCTGGAACACCCCTCCCTGCCATGCCTGCCCAGAGAGCTCCTCTCCCAACTCGTATGTCATCTCTGCTCCACCTTCCCTGATGCCCCAGGGATGCGCTGGGCCCTTTTCTCTGCTCCACAGCATGCTGTCCGTTAATCTGTCTCCTGCTTCCACACGGGATGGGATGGTAAGGGCACGGGCTGGAATGCTGGTTCCTCCGGGTGGTTTGGGGGGATTAAATGAGATAGTATGTCAATGGGGCTTGGTACAGGGCCTGGTGCGCAGCACGGCCTGATCAGTGTGCGCTCCTGGTTTCAGCTCTTGCCTGCTGACATGGAGAGGGTCTTTAGATGCAGGGCAGGGGCCACCCCTGACGTTCCTTCACACCCCAGCTCCTGACTTGATTCCCAGTACGTGGTGGGGGCCTCATCTGGAACAACCAGCACCCATATTCTGCAAGAGGAAACTGGAGCACAATCCTCCGTTCCCCCTGCACCCATCAAAAGCACATGCACAAAGACCTGGCCCCGGCCCCCAAGTCTAGGGTAAAGGGCACTGATGTCTTTCACCAGACCTTCCCGGGAGCCTTCTCGTGTTTTCCTAAGGAGTCCACAGTCTATCCTGGGGAGGCTTCTGACCCCACTGCATCTTCACAAAGTCCCCCCTGGGGAGGCCGTGGAGTTTGTTTCCTGTGTGCCTCGTGACCTTCAGAATCTCCTCGTTCACTCCTCCCTTCAGCACGTGGGCAGAACAAACCTCTCCCCGCCCAGCGTCAGAGGTCTACGTGGGGTGTGGGCACTGCCAGCAAACAGGCACCCGACAGCCCTCTGCCCCCCTGGGAGGTCCCTGTGGGACCACAAATCCCACAACCAACTGTCTCTTAGCCCTGATGTAAACTGGCTCAGCCATGGAAAGACAGCCATTATCCACTGAGGCATCAGCTAATTCCAACCAGGGGCCCAGGATGCCCAGTGACTCTGCTAGCACCCAGAGGTGGGCGACTCCCCTCCTGGACCCCACTGACCCCTTCCACATGGTGCCCAGGGGACATTCAGGGCCACATCCTAACCTCTCTGGCTCCCCTGAAGTACAAAGTCCTGGTCTCGGGATTTCTCTCCCCATTTTCTAGATGGGTAAGTCAAGGCCCCAAGCCTAGATGCGCTTTTCCCCAGAGCCATCCAGAATCCGCTGGTAAATATCCACAAAGAAGCCTGGGTTTGTTCCTCTGGGGTTTTCCAGGCATGCTTATGTCAGACAGGAAGCGCTGGCCTGATCTGGATTCCCCTCAGGCAGGACCTGGGGCTCCTTCTCAGTCCCTGCGGTCCTGGCTGCGCTGTCTCGCCAGTTCTGTGATCTGCCCTCCTCTCTGACTTGCCTCATCCCAACCTGCAGTCAAACCAAACCACCTGCAGTCGACCATAGAAGCCCAGGGGGACACACAGGTTGGACCCGAGAGTGTGGGCTGTAGGGCGGGAAGAGCCAGTACACCTGGAAAGACACGACGACATGGGTCCCCCAGATCCATCCCAGCCCGGCTGAGAGAAAAAAACCAAGCCGAGTCCTCACTCGTGTTCCACCCGAGCCTCTTCAGCACATTTTTCCCTTCTGAAAATATTCCTTAACAAAGAGCTGTCTGCTTCTGGCAGGCCCAAACCCAGCCCCACTGGGTCTCAAATGCCAGGATCGAAGGAAGCTGTTTCATTTTGGCATGACAGGCCGGTCGTGGGTGAAAGAGTTCTCGGGGCTGTCAGGGGCTGCCCCTGCCATCTGAGGCCAGCGGGCGTGATGGGGTCAGGATGCTGGTCCTACCAGTCTGGTCAGACTTCAGGACTGGGGCCAGGAGCAGGCGGTACCCCTACCCCTCTGCCAGGGGTGGCAGAAATCAGGGGGCAGGCAGTGGTTCTTTTGGGGAGACTGGTGTAGGAGAGAGAGGGAGCATCCTTCCCTTTGAAGAAGGGTAAAGTGGGGGAGATGAATAAAGGGGAAGAGGCCTGGGGCAGGTGTCCACAGGGGTGCTGGGAGATTCTGGGTCACCCCGCCACCTCCAGGGCCCCAATAGGGGCACGGGCTCAGGGAGGCTGGTGTGGATGGGAAGGCTGGCTGCCTGGGGCAGGGCAGGTAGTTCATGTCTCTGACTCTCTGCCTGAGCTGGGAGCTGTTGGGGTCTCCAGGAGGACCTGGGCAGGTGAATTCCAAGGAGGGGTGCCAAAGTGCTGAGGAGCCGTGTGTGTGTGTGTGTGTGTGTGTGTGTGTGTGTGCGCGCGTGCGTTGAGGGGGGCAGGTCCCAATTGCCTGGCTCTGTGTTGGAGGTCTTAAGTTTTTCTGTGTGTGTTGGGGATCCAAGTGTCTGTCCGTCCGTGTGTGTGAAGGGCTCCTGAATGTGTGTGAGGGGCCCAGGGTGTCTATCAGTATGAGTTTTTTGGGGTTCCTGGGTTTTGCTCTGTTGCCTCCCAGATGTGTGTGTGTGTGTGTGTGCGCTTGTGCGTGTGAGTGGGGCCCTCACAGAGGTCGTGTCCCTTGGGTGAGGAGTGGGGTTCAGAACATCTGTTGGGAGGTCCTGAGCATGAGGTGAGGGTGGATTTTCAGGAAGTAGGGATCAAGACGGGTCAGGATCAGGGTGTGTGTGCGTGCGAGGAGGACCTTGAGGAGTGGCTTTCAGGGGTGCCCTTGGGTATGGGGCTGCTGGGGGTGGGAGATGGACCAGCAGGCTGAGGTGAGGCCTGCGGGCAGGAATCCGGATTTACAGAGGCTGGGGAAGGGTCCTGTGCGGTCAGAAGGGAGGGGTATGGCTCTAGGACGGGTATCCTTGGGGGCGGGGGCAGGTCTAGGCCCAGAGATAGGATGTGAAGTGAGGGGAGGGATGGCGTGGCAAGGGGTCTACAGATGAAAGGGGTCTTGAGGGATCAGGACAGAGAGAGGGCGGAGGTCCTGAGCTTGCGGGGGCGCTCGTAGGGGCCGGGCTGCGGGGTGGGGACTGGAGGAGTCCTGAAGGGTCCGGAAAGGGGTCCTGAGGGTCAGTAAAGAGGGTGAGCGGGGGTCACGGGCCTGAGGGGGCCTTCCGGGGAGGGGGTGGCGTGGGGGAGGAGGGCGCCCGGAGGAGTCGTGGGAGGGGCCCTGAGGGGTCGGGAAGCGTCGGAACGAGGATGGGCAGGGGCCAGGGCCCGAGGCTGACGGCCAGGGTCCGTGCTGGGAGTGCCGAGGGCTCCCGGCGCGGGTTCCGGGGCGAGGGGGCCCGAGTCCCAGTCTTGCCCGGCCCCCGTGGGCCGCAGCGCGGAGTCGCGGGCCTGAGAAGGCGCCCGGGAGGCCCGGCCCGCGCCGCCTACCTACCTGCGAAGAGCGCGCCGCCATAGCCATGCCGAGCCTTGCCGTCCCGGGCCGCGCCGCCGTCCCGGGCCCCGCCGCGTCGCTCGCCCCGCAGCCCGGCCCGGCCCCCTCAGCCGCCCCCCGGGACCGCGGCCGCCGCCGGCTCTGTCGCTGCCATTTCACCCGCTGACAGGAGCCGCTGCCCCGCCCCCGAGGCCCAGTCAGCCAATTCACCGCCCCAAGGAGCTCTGGCTCCGCCCACTGGCCAGGAGTGACGGGGTGTCTGGCCAATCCATGGTCACTCCGTAAGGAGGGCGAGGGCCCTGGCTACGGCCAGAAGGTTGCCGCCTTTAAGGAGAGAAGCGAATTGAAATTAGGGAAGCAGTGAAGGACGGGGTGTTTTGCCTATCGGAATGTGGAATCCTGTTGATCAACACTTGGCAGGGCCAATAGAAAGGAGAGAGGGGTGTGTCTCTGAGGGAAGGCTACGTCCCTGAGGAACCCTAGACAGAGGCAGGCTAGCGTTTGGCTCTAAGCCCCGCCCAGAGCCGGGCTTTTTGCCCAATAACGAGACTTCCTGGGACGGCCATTATTATCTGCCCCTCAAACCTCGGCCATGGTAACTCCTGGGCCTCTATAAAGAAGATTGACATCTAGGGAGCCAATGACACTGAAGGAGGGCGGTGAAGTGACGCTCTCTGGCCAACGAGATCATGTGAGGTTAGCCTCCCGGGCGGTGGGGCTTGAGGCCTGGTGGTGTGAATGAAGTATGGGAGGGGCTGAGAAGGGCGTGGCCTAGATCAGTGATGGGGCGGGGGCAGATCAGGTAGAGGCTAAATGGGTTGGGTCTGAGAAGGGGCGTTGCCAGAAGTCCCTTAGGCTGAGGGACCACATCTTCTCTGAGCCCGGCTCTGTGCTGAGGGCGGGGCTTTGGGTGGTCGGAGTGTCACACCGGAGACTCAGGCCTGTCCCACTCTCTAGTCTAGGCAGGGTTAGGTATCTTCTCTGAGGCTGACAGTGTCCTATGTTCCCCCATCAAACTCAGAGCACGCTGTTATCACTGCTTACATGGCCCTCCCATCCCCCACCCCTCCTAGATACATGGGGGCGGGGGAAGGCAGGGCCTAGGTCAGGGGGTCCCCGGCATTGCTGAGCGGGGCCCAGCCCATGGGAACTGCTTATAAATGTTTGATGAATGAATGAATGGCGGGCCCAAGATTATTAACAGGGAAGGGAAGGGTGGGGGGATCGCTCAGGCTGGGGAGGGAGATGTAGAGGCAGTTATGGATAGGGGGCAAGACTTAGAGAAAAGAACAAGTTTCCACCCCAAGATGCAGGGGTGGGCCCTGGAGGGGGGTGGGGCAGGGAAGGACCCTGTCACAGAAGAGAGGGTGACATCGTAAGTTCAAAATGGAGAGACAGAAATGGAAACGGGCAAGGCTGGCACCCAGAGTGGGGAGTGTCAGGACCTTCTGAGGTTTGAGATCTCAACCTTCTAAATAGTAGGTAGGGGGTTCCTTCTGGTTTTGGGAGCGGTGAATGCCATACAGCCACGCTTTCTGCCCCTGTCCATCCGTCTCCGCCTCTGTCTACATTCTGTCCCATCTACATTTTGCCTCTGTCTGTTCTCTCTTTGTCTTTGTCTCTACTCTGAATCTGTCTACACCCTCTCTGCCGCTGTCTATACTCCCTCTCTGTGTCTTCCCTCTCTCCCTCTCTCTTACTATCTATTGTACATTGCATCTATTAAAATTTTGGAACTGTTAAGAAAAGCTTCCAAGTGTATTTCTAAAAACTCTGTGGTAAAAATAATTATAATGAATTCCTTCTCCCCCACATGCCTATATAGCCCCATACCCCATTTTTTAAAACGAACATATCTTTGGGACTTTCCTGGTGGTGCAGTGGTTAAGAATCTGCCTGTCAGTGCAGGGGGCATGGGTTTGAGCCCTGGTCCGGGAAGATCCCACATGCTGCAGAGCAACTAAGCCTGTGTGCCACAACTACTGAGCCCTTGTGCCACAACTACTGAAGACCACGTGCCTAAAGCCCATGCTCCGCAACTAGAGAAGCCACTGCAATGAGAAGCACGTGCACCATAAGGAAGAGTAGCCCCTGCTCACCGCAACTAGAGAAAGCCCACGCACAGCAACAAAGACCCAATGCAGCCAAAAATAAATAAATGAAATTATATATATATAAAAAAGAACATATCTTTGATTCCCTGGCTGTCCAGTGGTTAGGACTCCATGCTTTCACTGCCGAGTGCCCAGGTTCCATTCCTGGTTGGGGAACTAAGCTCCCACGTGCCACAGGGCCAAAAGAAGAAAAGAAAAGAAAAGAAAAGGAAAACATATTTTTGCCTCCCCCTCCCTTTTTTTTTTTTTTTTTTTTGGTGGGGGGATCTTAGTTCCCGGGCCAGGGATCGAATCCATGCCCTTTGCAGTGGAAGGGTGGAGTCTTAACCACTGGACCGCCAGGGAAGTCCCTATTTGCCTTCCCTCTTTTAAAGCTTATGTGCTGGCCATTTCATAGTCCTTGACAAATCCAATGTGACCTTGGATTTGCAGAGTATGAAGCTGAAGAGAATCTTATGGACATTGTCCTCTGATTCCTGGGTGGACTTGGGAGGTGGGGGGAGGACCCCTATGGGCATGTTAGAGATAGGATGCAGGGTAAGTCAGGAGGGCAAGAGTGACACCAGGTTGTGGTGAGGGTCGAGTAGTCACCAAAGGACAATCTCTGAGCTGGCTGCCCGTGGTACCTCATGCGGAGGAGTGAGGAGCCATCATAAAGGACAAATCTTGGGGTTTGCCTTCAGAAAAGAACAGTTCGGTGTGACCCACAACTTCCAAGGAACAGAAGAACCTGGACTGGTACAGGAGGTGGGGGACAGAGGGGTCTGCAGAGGCACAAACCTGGGTGGGGTCCAAGGCCACCCAGATAGAGGTCATGACCAGATCGTTTCTGGGACCTCGCCTAAGAGATAAGTGGCATTTGGTGTCTGGGGAATAAAGTTAAACACTAGGAAGATGCACAGGGCATCTGACCCTCTCATCCTTACTCTAACGTATTCACACAAAGGATGGTTTTATTCTGGGGACACTTTGATTCCATTTTTATAAGCACAGTGGGAAAAAAAATCCAATACATTTCTGTTGGAAAAGACTTTTGAATCCTAAGCTGAATCTAGCCTATTAGATTGCTGGATCACTTTGCTATTCAGTGCACTTAAACCGTTCCCAATTTTTTTTCAGTGTTCATTTTTACTTGATTGAAATCATTTTTATCAGGAACATTTTTTTCCATGTGATTTTTGCAGTAAACATTTGATTCATTAATTGGACTCTTTTTGTCCAGTTTTTACCAGCTTTCAATTCTGCCTCTGTGATTTTTTTTAGGGGGTGGTGGTTGTCATTTCTTCAGAGTCAGATTTTGCATATTTAAATTTATTAAAAGACTCTTCTCAGTATTTAGCAGATAAGTTTTAGCACAATCAAAAAAATTTTTCTGGACTAAGCTTTGGACTCAAAATTTGTTTGTTGGGAATATTGACTAATATGGTCTCAGATTTGATACTTTGTCTTATAAAGAGCGAAAAAGGGGACAATATATATAGCTCCTCCTATAAAGTAGTAGGGTCTGTTTCCCCATCACTTGAATTTGAGCTGGCTTTATCACTTGTTCTGACCAACAGAATGCATCAGAAGTGATGCTGAGCTAGTTCTGAGCCCAGATCTTAAGAGGCTTAGCAGCTTCTGCTCTTTTTTTTTTTTTTTTTGGAGAATTTTTAATTGTGGTAAAATATATATAACCTAACATTTGCCATTTTTAAGTGTACAATTCAGTGGCATTAGCTACATTCACAATGCTCTGCAATCATCACTACCTACTTCCAAATTTTTTTCATCATTCTCAAGTAGAAACTCTGTCCCCATGAAACAATAACTCCTCATTCCCCCCTGCCCCACCCCCAGCCCCTGGTAACCTCTATTCCACTTTCTGTCTCTATGAATTTACCTATTCTAGGTAGTTCACCTAAGTGGAATCATACAGTATTTGTCTTTTCGTCTGGTTTATTTCACTTAGCAAATATCTTCAGGTTCATCCATGTTGTATTAGAACTTCATTCCTTTTTATTAAAAGCTAAATCATATTCTGATGTTTGTATGAACTATATTTTGCTTATCCATTCATCTGTCAATGGACGCTTGGGTTGTTTCCACCTTTTGGCTACTGTGAATAATGCTGCTATGAACACGGGTGCAAAAGTATCTGTTTGAGACCCTGCTTTCAATTATTTTGGTATATACCCAGGAGTGGTACTGCTGGATTCTATGGTACTTCTATGTTTAGCTTTTTGAGGAACCGCAAAAGTGTTTTCTACAGTGGCTGCACCATTTTAAATTCCCACCAGAAATGCATGGGGTTTCCAATTTCTCTACATCCTTGCCAATATTTGTTATTTAAAAAAAAACCTATAGCTATCCTAGTAGGTGTGAACTGTTATCTCATTGTGGCTTTGACTTGCATTTACCTAGTGACTAACATTATAGAGCATCTTTTTATGTGCTTATCGGCCGTTCGTATATCATCTTTGGGGAAATGTCTATTCAAGTCTTTTGCCCATTTTTAAACTGAGTTGTATGTTTTTTGTTGTTGTTATTGAGTTGCAGGATTTCTTTATACGTTCTGGATATTAAGCTCTTATCAGATATATGATTTGCAAGTATTTTCTCCCATTCTCTGTGTTGTCTTTTCACCTTCTTGAAGACGTCCTTTGATGCATAAAAGTTTTAAATTTTGATGAAGTCCAATTTATCTATTTTTTCTTTTGTCGCCTGTGCTTTGGATGTCATATCTAAAAATCCATTGCCAAATTCAATGTCATACAGATTTACTCCTATGTTTTCTTCTAAGAATTTGATAGTTTTAGCTCTTATATTAAGGTTGTTTTTCCATTTTTAGTTAAGTTTTATATATGATGTGAAGTAAAGGTCCAATTTCATTCTTTTGCATGTGGAAATCCAGTTGTCCCAGCACCATTTGTTGAAGACACTATGTTTTTCCCCATTGAATGGACTTGGCACTGTTGTGAAAAATCAACTGGCCATAGATGTATGGGTTTATTTCTGGATTTTCAATTCTATTCTATTGGTAATACATCTATCCTTGTGCCAGACCACACTGTTTTGAACTGTTTTGTTTCTGTAGCTTTGTATTAAGTTTAAAACCAGAACGTATGAGTCCTGTCAGCTTTACATTTAAGGTAGTTATTGATGTACTTATTGCCATTTCGTTAATTGCGTGGTGGTGTTTTGTAGTTCTTCTTTCTTCCTTTCTTCTTTTGCTCTCTTTGTTTGTGATTTGATGGGTATCTTTAGTGTTATGTTTGGCTTCATTTCTCTTTTTTTTGTGTATGTATCTATTATAGAGTTTTGGTTTGTGGTTACCATGAGGTTTATATATAGAAATCTGTATATGTACATGATAATTTTAACTTGCTGATCTCTTCAGTTTGATCATATTTTAACAACCCTGCATTTTTCCTCCCCCCAGCAATGTTTACTGTTTTTGACATCATATTTTTGTTTCGTGTATCCCTCAACTACTTATTGTGGATATAGATGACTTTATTACTTTTGTCTTTTAACCTTCCTACTAGCTTTTTTTAAAAATAAATTTATTTATTTATTTATGGCTCTGTTGGGTCGTCGTTGCTGTGCGCAGGCTTTCTCTAGTTGCGGTGAGCGGGGGCTACTGTTTGTTGAGGTGCGCGGACTTCTCATTGTCATGGCTTATCTTGTTGCGGAGCATGGGCTCTAGGCGCACAGGCTTCAGTTGTGGCACATGGGCTCAGTAGTTGTGGCTTGTGGGCTCTAGAGCTCAGGCTCACTAGTGGCGCACCGGCTTAGTTGCTCCGCGGCATGTGGGATCTTCCCGGGCCAGGGCTTGAACCCGTGTCCCTTGCATTGGCAGGTGGATTCTTAACCACTGCGCCACCAGGGAAACCCCCTACTAGCTTTATAAATGGTTGATCTACTACCTTTACTGTATATTTGCCTTTAACAGTGAGATTTTTCCTTTCATAATTTCACAGTTCTAGTTATGGTCTTTTCTTTTCTGCTTAGAGAAGTCCCTTTAACATTTCTTGTAAAGCTGGTTTGGTGGTGCTGAAGTCTTTTAGTTTTGCTTTTCTGTAAAACTTTTGATCTCTCCTTCAAATCTGAATGAGAACCTTGCTGGGTAGAGTATTCTTGGTTGTAGGTTTTTCCATTTCATCGCTTAAAATATATCATGCCACTCCCTTCTGACCTGCAGAGTTTCTGCTGAAGAGTCAGCTGATAGCCTTATGGGAGTTCTCTTGTACATAACTTCTTGCTTTTCTATTGCTGCTTTTAATATTCTCCCTTTGTCTTTAATTTTTGCCATCTTAATTACAACATGTCTTGTTATGGTCCTCTTTGGGTTGATCCTGATTGGGACTCTCTGTGATTCCTGGACCTGGATGTTTGTTTCCTTTCCCAAGTCAGGGAAGTTTTCAGCTATTATGTCTTCAGATATGTTCTCTGCCCCTTTCTCTCTCTCTCTTCTCCTTCTGGGACCCCTATAATGTGAATGTCAGTATGCTTGATGTTTTTCCAGAGGTCTCTTAAACTGTCCTCATTTTTAAAAATTCTTTTTTCTTTTTTTCTGTTCAGCTTGAGTGATTTCCACTATTCTTTCTTCCAGTTCACCAATCCATTCTTCTGTATCATCTAATCTACTGTTGATTCCTTCAAGTGTATTTAAAAAATATTTATTTATTTGGCTGCCCTGGGTCTTATTTGCGGCATGCAGGATCTTTTGGTTGTGGCATATGGGATCTAGTTCCATGACCAGGGATCAAACCCCGACCCCCTGCATTAGGAGTGTGGAGTCTTAACCCCTGGACCACCAGGGAAGTCCCTCAAGTGTATTTTTAATTTCAGTTATTGTACTCTTCAGCTCTCTTTGTTTTTTCTTTATATTTTCCAACTTTTTAAAAAAATGCCTAACTTCTGGGAATTCCCTGGCAGTGCAGTGGTTAGGACTCCGCGCTTTCACTGCTGAAGGCTCAGGTTCAAGCGCTGGTCAGGGAACTAAGATCCTGTAAACTGTGTGGCACAGCTAAAAAAAAAAAAGCCTAACTTCTTACTCTGTTCATCCATTTTCCTCCTTAGTTCTTTGAGCATCATTGTGATCAATACCTTAAACTCTTTACTGGGTAGGGTTGCTATAAACCTTTGACGGTTGAGAAATTTGGTTATGACAGTTTCTACTTTTTTTTTTTTTTTTTTTGCAGTACGCGGGCCTCTCACTGTTGTGGCCTCTCCCGTTGCGGAGCGCAGGCTCCGGACGTGCAGGCTCAGCGGCCATGGCTCACGGGCCCAGCCGCTCGGCGGCATGTGGGATCCTCCCGGACTGGGACACGAACCCGTGTCCCCTGCATCGGCAGGCGGACTCTCAACCACTGCGCCACCAGGGAAGCCCCCTCTGCTTGTTTTTTGATGTTTCTGTTGGGGGTTGATGAGAGAGCTGCCTACCCTGCCATTTAGCCCAGTAACCTGGGTGATGAGAGGCACATGACTCAGTCACCCCTGCGGCCTCAATCACCAGCCAATCAACCTCCAGCTATGAGTAAGTCCATCTGTTCCCATTTTCTATTGCTGTGCAACAAACCACCGTAGAACTCAGTAACATAAAATAGCAACCATTTAAAATATATTCATGGGTTCCGTGGGTCAGGATCCTGGACAGGGCACAACAGGGATGGCTTGTTTCTGCTCCATGGTATCTAGGACTTAAGCTGGGAAGACTTGAAGGGCTGGGGGGTGCCTAGAGTGGCTGGGAGCTGGAATTATCTGGTGGCATTTCTATTCACATGTCTGGCTTCTGGGCTGGGATCACTCAAATGATTGGGGTCTCTTGGGGGGGAATCCCTCTTTTTTTCTGTAGTCTCAGAGTGTCTCCATGTAGTCTCTCCACATGGCATCTCTAGCATGGCAGCTTCAGGGTAGTTGGACTCCTTACATGATGTCTCAAGTCTCTGGGAGTGAGTCTTCCAGCAAACAAGGAAGCAGCTTGCATGGTCTTTTATGATCTAGTGTTGGAGATCATATAATATTACTTCTTCTATACTCTATTCGTTGAAGCAGTCCAAGCCCACCCAGATTCAGGGGGATCAAGACCTCCTCTCTTGATGGGAGCATTGTCAAAGTATTTTCACTTATCTTGTAAAACTGCACTGGCTAAGTAGCCAGACTAATCGACCCACCAGCTGACCACAGATGCATGAATGAGCTCACCTGTGCTCAGCAGAACTTTCCAACAGAGCCAGACCCAAATTTCTGAACCACACAATTATGAACTAAATAGCTTTTTTATTTTTATTTTTATTTTATATTTTTTTGTGGTACACGGGCCTCTCACTGTTGTGGCCTCTCCCGTTGCGGAGCACAGGCTCCGGACGTGCAGGCTCAGCGGCCATGACTCACGGGCCCAGCTGCTCCGTGGCATGTGGGATCTTCCCGGACCGGGGCACGAACATGTGTCCCCTGCATCGTCAGGCGGACTCTCAAACACTGCGCCACCAGGGAAGCCCTGGGCTTTCACTTTTGACCTATTGGATCTTGGGTGGTTTCTCACTCAGTTCTGGTCTCGGTGTCTCCCTCTGACTTTGCTGCCCTCTGCAGCCTCAGGCTGGCTGCAATCCTGGAGAAACTGGACAATCAGTCCATCCCTGGTTCTCTTCCTTTCTCATCCTTCCAACAGCAGAAGGGGATTTGGATTGCAAAGGTTCATGAATGACAGGCAAATTGCAAGGTCAGGCAAAAGAAGAGGAAGGAGATGGAGCACAAGCGAGCTGGGAGGAAGGAGGAGACCCAGCAGGTGAAGCCATCAGGGGAGTCCCAGGAAAGTGGGGTTCAAGCAGGAAGGAGGGAGTGGCCACCTTTATCAAGGGTGAGGCCAAGACAATAATGGGTCTGCTGATGTTCTCAAAGGAAAAGTAGATACTGCCATTGGTGGTTTGGGGAGGGGTGAAGGCAGGAGTGAGAACAGCCCTTTTCTAAGAAGTGTGGTGACACCTAGAGGTTTTTCCCCAAAGATGGAAGAAGCGTGCCTCTGTTCCTGGAAGTCTTCCTGTTCCAAGACGTGAGGCACAACTCATCCACATCACCAGGAATGGAGTCTTCGAGGCTGGAGCAACAGCTGACCCAGGACCCTTTACTGCAGGGCAGAATGTGTGATGGGGCACGCCTTCCTTCCTGGGGCTCTGGAGAGCAGCAGTGCCCAGAAGGGGCTAAGGCTCAAGGAGAGGAAATGAGCAAACCCGGAGGACTGTGAAGTCACTCTCAAGAATAGGTAAAATATTGAGAGAAGGAGGAAGGGCAGCATGCCAGGCAGAGGGACCCGCTAATGCAAAGACAAGGAGGCAGGAAGGTATCTGTTCTGTAAACCTGTGTTGAAGCCTCCTTGACCACTGGGTGGTGCTGTCCAGCCTGGCGAGAAACACAGTAGGCTGTCCATTCCCTGATTCCTGCCCACAGCCCACAGTGGTCTCCTCCTGGTCTGTGTATGTTAGCTGAGGTTCTGGAATTCTGGTGCTGGCAGGTTTCTGTGAGGCCAGCCCAGCCTGGGTCCCATTTCAATGAAACCTCTAAAGCAGCAGGTGGCACTAGTCTGAGAATCAGGGAGGAAGGTGGGGTATAACCTGGGGCAGATCTTTGGGGAAATCCTTCTGCTGTCAGGTCAAAGCTTATAAGGTAGACAGAGTCTGTGCAGCTCAACTGGTTTGGGAAGGGACTCCACGTGGGTAAGCAAGGAAGACTTCCTGGGGGAGGTGGTATTAAAAGATGATGCGATTTGTCGGTGGAAGAGAGAGATGAGAATCCAGGCGGGAATGTAGGACTGGGCAGCTACATATGTCTGTGTGGTACAGAAGATGAACTAGGCAATGGAGGGAGACAGTACTTCCTCACTCATCTCATCTGTTTACTAGGCATTTGTTGAGATCTGATGAGCTTCGTGGTTGGTAAGGGTGGCGCACACCAGTTCCACGGGGACAGAAGCTCCTCCATGCAGGATCCTTCTGGACCTTGCCTTATGTACTTTATCTGGTTGCTCATCTGTCTCCTTTATAATATCCTTTATAACAAACCAGTAAATGTTTTGGTAAGTAAATGTTTCCCTAAGATTTGTGAGTTCTAACAAATTATCAGACTTGAGGACGGAGTCATGGGAAACCCTGATTTGTAGTGGGTGGGTCAGAAGTATGCATGGCCTGGATCTACACTTGGTGTCTGAAGTTGAGGACAGTTTTGTGGGACTGACCCTTTAACCTGTGGGATCTGTTAAAAACAAGACAACAGAGCCAAAATGGAGTCACTTATAGTGAAACTCACATCACCAAACTCAGTCTTTTTTTTTTTAATTTATTTTTGGCTGCATTGGGTCTTCATTGCTGAGCGTGGGCTTTCTCCAGTTGCAGCGAGCAGGGGCTACTCTTAGTTGTGGTGCATGGGCTTCTCATTGCGGTGGCTTCTCTTGTTGTGGAGCACGGGCTCTGGGCACACGGGCTTCAGTAGTTGTGGTGCGTGGGCTCAGTAGTTGTGGCTCGTGGGCTCTAGAGTGCAGGCTCAGTAGCTGTGGCGCACGGGCTTAGTTGCTCCGTGGCATGTGGGATCTTCCTGGACCAGGGCTCAAACCCTTGTCCCTTGCATTGGCAGGCGGATTCTTAACCACTGAGCCACCAGGGAAGCCCACCAAACTCAGTCTCAACGACAGTTAGAGCTCTCTCAGAAATGGAATCTTAAACCAGCCAATAAGGAATCGTCTGATAGACCCCTGCCATCCCCTGCAGGAAAATAATCTTACAATGACCCACCCACTTTTTTGCCGGTACCACTTCCTTGATCCTACTCCCTTCTGCCTATAAAACCTCTAGCTTGGGACTTCCCTGGTGGTCCAGTGGTTAAGAGACTGCACTTCCATTGCAGGGGGCATGGGTTCGATCCCTGGTTGGGGAACTAAGATCCTGCATGCCACACGGTGCAGCCAAAAAATAGAAAATAAAAAACAACAACAACAACAAAAAACCCAAACCAAGAAACCTCTAGCCTTGTACAGCCCTTCAGGGCTCCTTTCTATCTGCTAGACCGGATGCTGCCCAATTCATGAATCACTGAATAAAGCCAATAAGATCTTTAACATGTACACAGTTGCTTTTTTTTTTTTTTTTTTTTTTAACAGATCTGATGCTGTCTCCAGGTGGATAGTGTCAGGACTGCGTTCAATCTGTAGGACATCCAGTCGGAGTCGGGTGAGACTGGGAGAGTGGCTTGGTGATGCTGGAAAATACTCCAGAGCTTTCTGACGGTCACGTTCTAGGGGAAAGGTTACATGCTGAAGGATGAGTTGTTTGAGAGGAGATGGAACAGGGTGTAGGAGAAAGGGTGTTTTCAGTTCAAGCTATCCGCACGTGCAAAGGTCAGGAAGTGAAAGAGAATGTGGCTTGCTAGAGGAACTGAAAGTTTTTCAGTAGGACTTTAGAGCCCCAGGAGGAAAAACGGGATGGCTGGTCCAGGATCCAATCACGAAGTATTGAACACCAGGTGGAGGGGTTTATAATGAACAGTAGTAGGAACAGCCCATCCAAGAGAGAGTATTTTGTTTCATCTTCCTGAGGGGTTGGTGTTCCAGCTCTTTTGATGTGTCTCTGGAGATGGGAAAGCCACCACCTCCCCAGATCTGCCTCCAGCTGTGAGGCCATGAGCGTGTCTCCTCAACTCCTGAGCCTCAGTTTTCCCCATATGTGAAATGGGGACACAGAGCATCTTAGTCCTTTCAGGCTGCGATAACACAATGCCATAGACAGGGGGGCTTAAACAACCAACATTTATTTCTCACAGTTCTGGAGGCTGGAAGTCTAAGATCAATGTGTGGGGAGATTTGGTGTCTGGTGAGGACCCGCCTCCTGATTCACAGAAGACCATCTTCTGGCTGTGTCTTCACATGGCAGAAGGTGTGAGAGAGCTCTCTGGGGTCTCTTTTATAAGAGCACCAATGCCATTCACGAGCTAATCACTTCCCAAATGCCCACTTCAGAGTATCATCCCCTTAGGGATTAGGTTTCAATATAGGAATGTGGCGGAGTGGGACACAAATATCCAGTCGATGATACAAACCCACTTCACAGGGCTGTCATGAGAAAAGTTAGGTCTCTTGGCACCAAACAGATACCCAGTAAAAGTTCTTTCCCTCCTCCTTTCTTTTTTTTTTTTCTTCTTCTTCTTTTATTTTTTTGGCCGTGCTGGGCAGGCGGCATGTGGGATCTACTTCCCTGACCAGGGATCGAACCCTCGCCCCCTGCAGTGGAAGCACGGAGTCTTAACCACTAGACTTCCAGGGAAGTCCCCTTCATCCTTTCTTTAAAGAACAAAAACCCTTCCGAAAGACCTTGAACATGCCGCACAGTTGGATCTCCCATGCTCTGTTCAACCATCCACCAACACTGGTCACTCTGGTTGTGTCATTACTTTTCCATCAAGAATATACAAGGGGGCTTCCCTGGTGGCGCAGTGGTTGAGAGTCCGCCTGCCGATGCAGGGGATACGGGTTCGTGCCCCGGTCCGGGAGGATCCCACATGCCGCGGAGCAGCTGGGCTGGTGAGCCATGGCCGCTGAGCCTGCGCGTCCGGAGCCTGTGCTCTGGCAACGGGAGAGGCCACGACAGTGAGAGGCCCGCGTACCGCAAAAAAAAAAAAAAAGAATATACAAAGGAGGGACTTCCCTGGTGGTCCAGGGGTTAAGGCTCCATGCTTCCACTGTAGGGGATGTGGGTTCAATCCCTGGTCGGGGAATTAAGATCCCACAAGCTGCCTGGCATGGCCGAAAAAACTTAAAAAAAAAGAGAAAAAAAAAGGGTATACAAGTGATAATAACTCGTTTATTATCATTGTTAGAGTGCCCACTACCTGCCAGGCAGTGTTCTTGACTTTGGGGATGTAGCAGTGAAGAAAATAGACTCAGTCTCCTCCCTGTGAACAGCTGGCTCCCAGCTGTTTTTATAAATAGTTTAGCGAAACTCAGCCCCACCCATTCACTGACATATTGTCCGGGTGCTTTCATGTTACAGGGGCAGAGTGGAGGAGCTGTGTCAGAGACTGATTGACCCACAGGGCCAAAAAATACTTGCTATCTGTCCCTTTTCAGAAAACATTTGCCAATTCTTGGTCTAGAAGGTTACATTCAGGGTGAGACAGCTAGTAGACAGATAAAATTTTGAACCTGAATCTGGCCGTCTCTCTCTCTCCCTCTCTGTTGGACTTCCTAATTAAGAGAGGCAAAACTATCAATTCCCACTCCACACCCTCCTGGCTTTAGCACAAAGTAAGTGGTGAAGGAGAGCTGGCAGGATTTCCATTTCTGTTGAGAATGTAGAAGTCCCCCAAAGACCCTCCCTTCCATGGTGATAACTAGAAAAACCCATACTTTTCAATAGGACTAGTCAAGAGTGAATGCAAGGAAGCCTTGATGAGCTGGGTTTCAGACATAAAAATGAGCCCTTCAGGGACTTCCCTGGTGGTCCAGTGGTTAAGACTCTGAGCTTCCACTGCAGGGGCCACAGGTTCGATCCTGGTTGGGGAACAAAGTCCCACATGCCAAGTGGCGTGGCCAAAAAATTTTTTAAAAATTAAAAAAAAAAAGAGCCCTTCATAGGTGAGCCAAGAGCAGTTTTAGCTTCCGTACCAGGGGGCAGGCAGACACCAGCTCTGGGTATGGATGGGCTTGCATAGATGGAGAGGTGTTTAGGGGACAGGGTAAATCATCCAGTTCTTAGATGACAAGAGTAAGCGTTCCAAATGCTGGGCACCAGTGCTGGAGTCCAAACTTGGTGAGGAGAGCATCCTCGTGGAGGGATGGCTGGTATGGGATGATGTCAGAGCCCAAGTGAGGTAATCAGGACAACAGCATGGGGGTCTGTCTACCTGGAGGGAGAGGGTCAGTGTCCAAGTGCCGTGAAGAGGGCATCTACATAGCATAGGGCAGGGGTCCCCAACACCCGGTTCATGGCCTGTGAGGAACTGGGCTGCACAGCAGGAAGTGGGTGGCAGGCCAATGAGAGAATCTTCCTCTGCCGCTCCCCATTGCTTGCATTACTGCCTGAACCATCCCCCGACCCCCACCCCAGTCTGTGGAAAAATCATCTTCCACAAAACTGGTCCCTGGTGCCAAAAAGGTTGGGGACCGCAGGCATAGGGGATAGTGATGAGAAAATGAGATTGGCTATATATAGAGGGATTGATGAAATAAATAAATCATGCAGGATAATGGGAACCAGGTTTCCCACCATCAGAAAAGAGTGTTACAAAGATGAGTGGAGTGGGAGTTCCCTGGTGGTCTAGTGGTTAGGATTCCAGGCTTTCACTGCCATGCCCAGGGTTCAGTCCCTGCTTGGGGAACTGAGATGCCGCAAGCTGTATAGCCAAAAAAAAAAAAAAAAAAAAAAAAGTGAATGAAGGGAAAGTTAGAATGAACCTTATTGTATTTAATTGGAGGTGTTGGTGTGAACTCATGGTTTTCAAAATATATAGAGAAATAAATGTGTGTGTGTGTCTGTGTGTGTTTTCTCATCTGCCTACTCAGAAGTCCTGGGATCAGTGACACCCCAATAATAATGAGCATACTTAATACTCAGGTCTTGGTTTCTGAATGCCATTCTCTGCTTAAAAGCAACCAGGGTTCTTTGGAAAAATGGTTGATTCCAGGGTTCAGACAAGGAAAGTCTGCTCAGCAAAAAAAAAAAATGATAGATTCATGTCAAAAGGACACAGAAGCCAGCATGAAAGACTTCCACTGGCCAAATCAAAGAAAATTTAAGCATCAAAAAACAGAAAGAGGGCCTTCCCTGGTGGCTCAGTGGTTGAGAGTCTGCCTGCCGATGCAGGGGACACGGGTTCGTGCCCTGGTCTGGGAAGATCCCACATGCCGCGGAGCGGCTGGGCCCGTGAGCCATGGCCGCTGAGCCTGCACGTCTGGAGCCTGTGCTCTGCAATGGGAGAGGCCACAGTGGTGAGAGACCCGCGTACCGAAAAAAAAAAAAACAGAAAGAAAAAAAAAGCACGTCAGCAAAAATGGCAGAGTAAAATTTGCCTTTCCATAAAAACAATGGAAAAACCACAGAATTTGTCAGAATCAACACTTTTCGAACTCTGGCAATCAACCAAAAGCTTACAGTAATTCAGGGAGTAAAGAAAAATGACTGCCTGAAATTGAAACTGTGATTAAAAATCTTCCAACAAACAAAAGCCCAGGACCAGATGGCTTCACAGGCGAATTCTATCAAACATTTAGAGAAGAGCTGACACCTATCCTTCTCAAACTCTTCCAAAATATAGCAGAGGGAGGAACACTCCCAAACTCATTCTACAAGGCCACCATCACCTTGATACCAAAACCAGACAAGGATGTCACAAAGAAAGAAAACTACAGGCCAATATCACTGATGAACATAGATGCAAAAATCCTCAACAAAATACTAGCAAACAGAATCCAACAGCACATTAAAAGGATCATACACCATGATCGAGTGGGGTTTATTCCAGGAATGCAAGGATTCTTCAATATATGCAAATCAATCAACGTGGTACACCATATTAACAAATTGAAGGAGAAAAACCACATGATCATCTCAATAGATGCAGAGAAAGCTTTCGACAAAATTCAACACCCATTTATGATAAAAACCCTGCAGAAAGTAGGCATAGAGGGAACTTTCCTCAACATAATAAAGGCCATATATGACAAACCCACAGCCAACATCATCCTCAATGGTGAAAACTGAAACCATTTCCACTAAGATCAGGAACAAGGCAAGGCTGCCCACTCTCACCACTCTTATTCAACATAGTTTTGGAAGTTGTAGCCACAGCAATCAGAGAAGAAAAGGAAATAAAAGGAATCCAAATCAGAAAAGAATAAAGCTGTCACTGTTTGTAGATGACATGATACTATACGTAGAGAATCCTAAAGATGCTACCAGAAAACTACTAGAGCTAATCAATGAATTTGGTAAAGTAGCAGGATACAAAATTAATGCACAGAAATCTCTGGCATTCCTGTACACTAATGATGAGAAATCTGAAAGTGAAATCAAGAAAACACTCCCATTTACCATTGCAACAAAAAGAATAAAATATCTAGGAATAAACCTACCTAAGGAGACAAAAGACCTGTATGCAGAAAATTATAAGACACTGATGAAAGAAATTAAAGATGATACAAACAGATGGAGAGATAGACCATGTTCTTGGATTGGAAGAATCAACATTGTGAAAATGATTCTACTACCCAAAGCAATCTACAGATTCAATGCAATCCCTATCAAACTACCAATGGCATTTTTCACAGAACTAGAACAAAAAATTTCACAATTTGCATGGAAAAACAAAAGACCCCAAATAGCCAAAGCAATCTTGAGAACGAAAAATGGAGCTGGAGGAATCAGGCTCCCTGACTTCAGACTATACTACAAAGCTACAGTAATCAAGACAGTATGGTACTGGCACAAAAACAGAAAGATAGATCAATGGAACAGGATAGAAAGCCCAGAGATAAACCCACGCACATATGGTCACCTTATCTTTGATAAAGGAGGCAGGAATGTACAGTGGAGAAAGGACAGCCTCTTCAATAAGTGGTGCTGGGAAAACTGGACAGGGACATGTAAAAGTATGAGATTAGATCACTCCCTAACACCATACACAAAAATAAGCTCAAAATGGATTAAAGACCTAAATGTAAGGCCAGACACTATCAAACTCTTAGAGGAAAACATAGGCAGAACACTCTATGACATAAATCACAGCAAGATCCTTTTTGACCCACCTCCTAGAGAAATGGAAATAAAGACAAAAATAAACACATGGGACCTAATGAAACTTCAAAGCTTTTGCACAGCAAAGGAAACCATAAACAAGACCAAAAGACAACCCTCAGAATGGGAGAAAATATTTGCAAATGAAGCAACTGACAAAGGATTAATCTCCAAAATTAAAAGCAGCTCATGCAGCTCAATAGCAAAAAAACAAACAACCCAATCCAAAAATGGGCAGAAGACCTAAACAGACATTTCTCCACAGAAGATATACAGACTGCCAACAAACACATGAAAGGATGCTCAACATCTTTAATCATTAGAGAAATGCAAATCAAAACTACAATGAGGTATCATCTCACACCAGTCAGAATGGCCATCATCAAAAAATCTAGAAACAATAAATGCTGGAGAGGGTGTGGAGAAAAGGGAACACTCTTGCACTGCTGATGGGAATGTGAATTGGTACAGCCACTATGGAGAACGGTATGGAGGTTCCTTAAAAAACTAAAAATAGAACTACCATATTACCCAGCAATCCCACTACTGGGCATATACCCTGAGAAAACCATAATTCAAAAAGAGTCATGTACCAAAATATTCATTGAAGCTCTATTTACAATAGCCAGGAGATGGAAACAACTTAAGTGTCCATCATCCAATGAATGGATAAAGAAGATGTGGCACATATATACAATGGAATATTACTCAGTCATAAAAAGAAACGAAATTGAGTTATTTGTAGTGAGGTGGATGGACCTAGAGTCTGTCATACAGAGTGAACTGAAGTAAGTCAGAAAGAGAAAGACAAATACCGTATGTTAACACATATATATGGAATTTAAGATAAAAACAAATGTCATGAAGAACCTAGGGGTAAAACAGGAATAAAGACACAGACCTACTTGAGAATGGACTTGAGGATATGGGGAGGGGGAAGGGTAAGCTGTGACAAAGCGAGAGAGAGGCATGGACATATATACACTACCAAACGCAAGGTAGATAGCTAGTGGGAAGCAGCCGCATAGCACAGGGAGATCAGCTCGGTGCTTTGTGACCGCCTGGAAGGGTGGGATAGGGAGGGTGGGAGGGAGGGAGATGCAAGAGGGAAGGGATATGGGAACAGATGTATATGTATAACTGATTCACTTTGTTATAAAGCAGAAACTAATAACAAAAGAAAAATGACTGAATTTCAGTAAAGAACAATGAGCTTCGTGGAATTTTAACATACCCTAGTCCCATTCCCCACTCTCCAACTCAGAAATAGCCTTACAGACTCACAGACATAGAGAACTGACTTGTGGTTGCCAAGGGGTAGGGGTCGGGGGGAATGGATTGGGAGTTTGGGGTTAGCAGATGCAAACTATTATATATAAAATGGATAAACATCAAGGTCCTACTGTATAGAACAGGGAACTATATTCAATATCCTGTGATAAACTGTAATGGAAAAGAATATGAAAAAGAATATATATATATGTATAATTGAATCACTTTGCTGTACAGTAGAAATTAACACAACATTGTAAATCAACTATACTTCAATAAAATACATTTTTTAAAAAAGAAATAGCCTTGAAACTTCCCTGATGGCACAGTGGTAAAGAATCCGCCTGCCAGTGCAGGGGACACAGGTTTGAGCCCTGGTCTGGGAAGATCCCATATACCACAGAGCAACTAAGCCCGTGGACCACAACTACTGAGTCTGCATGCCACAACTACCAAAGCCCGTGTGCCTAGAGCCTGAGCTCTGAAACAAGAGCAGCCACCTCAATGAGAAGCCCGTGCACCACAAGGAAGGGTAGCCCCTGCTCGCTGCAACTAGAGAAAGCCCACATACAGCAATGAAGACCCAATGCAGCCAAAAATCAATCAATCAATCAATCAATCAAAGTACAATAACTGAAATGGAAATTTTACTAGAGGGCAAATTGCTATTGATTTGAGTAGGTAGAAGGAAGTATCAGCAAAAAATGAAAATGGATCCATTGAGATTATCCAGTCTGAGGAACAGAAAAAAAATTAACAGAGCATCAGAGACATGTGGAATACCAGCAAGCATACCAACATATGCATAATGGGAGTGTCAGAAGGAGAATAAGGACAGAAAGGGACAGAAAGAATATTTGAAGAAATAATAGTTGAAAACATCCAACATCTGATGAAAATGTTAGGCTACATATCCAGAAGCTAAATGAACTCCAAGGAGGATAAGTTCAAAGAGATCCACACTTAGATGCATAATAACCAAACTGTTCAAAGACAAAGGGAATCTTGAACGCAGCAAGAGAAAAATGTCTCACTTTGTACAAGTGATCCTCAATTAGATTAACAGTGTATTTCTCATCAGAAACTGTGGAGGACAGAAGGCAGTGGGAAGACATATTTGAAATGCTGAAAGAAAAATACCTGTCAATCAAAGATTCTATATCCAGCAAAATTACTTTATTCAACCATAGACAGGAATACAGTACTGATAAATGTCACATCATGCATGAGCCTTGAAAACATTATGCTAAGCAAAAGAAGCCAGACACAAAAGGGTGTTGAATGATTCCATATATATGAAATAGGTAAATCCAGAATAGGTAAATCCATAGAGACAGAAAGTAGATTAGTGGTTTCTGACTCTGGGGGGAGGTGGAAATGGGGAGTGACTGCTTAATGGGTATGGGGTTTCCTTTTGGGGTGATGAAAATGTTCTGGAACTAGATATTGGTGATGGTTGCACAAAATTCACAACATTATGAATGTACTAAATCCTACTGAACTGTATGGTTCGGATGGTAAAATCTATGTTACATGTATTTTCCCACAATAAAAGAAATGAAAGGAGTATTTCAGGATGAAATGAAAGAACACTAGACAGTAACTCAAATCCACATGAAGAAATAAAAAGCACCAACAAAGGTAACTACACAGGTAAATATAAAAGACAGTATACATGTATTTTTGGTTTGCAACTCCTTTTTTCCTCCATATGATTTAAGACAACTGTATAATGCAATCATTAGAAATCTAAGTTGATGGGCACATGTGTATAAAGATGTAATTTGTGATAATAGCTGCACAAAAGGAGGCAGAAATTGAACTAAATAGGAGCAAAGTTTTGTATATTATTAAAATTAAGTTGATATTACTCTGAGCTAGATTGTTATAAATTAACAATGTTAATAGTAAACCCCATGGAAACCACTAAGAAAATAAGTAAAAAATATATAGTAAAAGAAACAAGAGGTTTTAAATGATACACTAGAAAATATCTATTTAGTAGAAAACCCTAAGGACTACACACAAAAACTACTAGAACTGATAAACATATTCAGCAAGACAGCAGGATACAAGATTAACATACAGAAATCTGTTGTATTTCTTTACACTAACAATGAAATATCAAGAAGGAAAAGTTTTAAAAAATCTCGTTTTAAACTGCAACAACAACTACAACAAAATAAAATGAAGTACTTAGGAATTAACCTGACCAAGGAAGTGAAAGACTTATAAGCTGAGAACTAGAAAACATTGAAAAAGGAAATTGAAAATGATTCACAGAGATAGAAAGATATCCCATGCTCTTGGATTGGAAGAATTAATATTGATTAAAATGGCCATACTACCCAAAGCAACCTACAGATTTAATGTGATCCCTCTCATATTACCCATGACATTTTCCACAGAACTAGTACAAATAATCCTAAATTTTATATGAAACCTTAAAAAAAACAGAATTGCCAAAGCAATCTTGAGGAAAAAGAACAAAGCTGGAGGCATAACCATTCCAGACTTCAGACAATACTACAAAGCTACAGTAATCAAAACAGCATGGTATTGGCATAGACACAGACAAACGTATCAATGGAACCGAATAGAGAGCCCAGAAATAAATCTACACACCTACGGTCAATTACTGTTCGACAAAGGAGGCAAGAATATACAATGAAGGAAAGACAGTCTCTTAAGCAAGTGGTGTTGGGAAAGCTGGACAGCCACATGTAAATCAATGAAGTTAGAACACACCCTCACACCCTACACAAAAATAAACTCAAAATGGCTTAAAAACGTAAATATAAGACATGACACCATAAAACTCCTAGAAGAGAGCATAGGCAAAACATTCTCTGACATAAATTGTACCAATGTTTTCTTAGGTCCGTCTACCAAGGCAAAAGAAATAAAAGCAAAAATAAACACATGGGACCTAATCAAACTTATAAACTTTTGCACCGCTAAGGAAACCATAAACAAAACAAAAATACAACCTACATCTAGGGAGAAAATATTTATAAATGATACGACCGACAAGGGCTTAAGTTCCAAAATATACAAACAGCTCGTACAACTCCACAACAACAACAACAACAAGACAACCCAATCAAAAAATGGGCAGAAGTGCTCATTTTGGCAGCACATGTACTAAAATTGGAACGATACAGAGAAGATTAGCATGGCCACTGTACAAGGACGACACGCAAATTCGTGAAGCATTCTATATTTTTAAGTTATCTGTAGTGAGGTGGATGGATGTAGAGTCTGTCATACAGAGTGAAGTAAATCAGAAAGAGAAAAACAAATGCTGTATGCTAACGCATATATATGGAATCTTAAAAAAAAGGTACTGATGAAACTAGTTGCAGGACAGGAATAAAGATGTAGACATAGAGAATGGACTTGAGGACACGGGGTGGGAGGGGGAAGCTGGGGCAAAGTGAGAGTAGCATCGACATATATACACTACTGAATGTAAAAAATTTAGCTACTTGGAAGCAGCAGCATAGCACAGGGAGATGGGTTTGCGATGACCGAGAGGGGTGGGATAGGGAGGATGAGAGGGAGGCTCAAGAAGGAGGGAATATGGGGACATATGTATGCATATGGTTGATTCATTTTGATGTACAACAGAAACTAACACAGTACTGTGAAGCAATTATACTCCAATAAAGATCTATTTTAAAAAAACTGGTTAAGTAAAAGGACAAGAGAATAAAAAAAATGGGCAGAAGAACTAAATAGACATTCCTCCAAAGAAGATGCACAGATGGCCAATAGGCACATGAAAATATGCTCAACATCGCTAATTATTAGAGAAAGGAAAATCAAAACTACAATGAGGTACCATCTCACACCAGTCAGAATAGCCACCATTAAAAATTTACAGGGGTCCTCCTTAGTGGTCCAGTGGGTAAGACTATTAGCTCCTAATTCAGGGGAGCCAGGTTTAATCCATGGTCAGGGAACTGATTCTGCAATACATGTTGCAATGAAGATCCCACATGCTGCAACTAAGATCTGGTGCAGCCAAAATAAATAAAATAAATAAATAATTAAAAAAATAAATTTTAAAAGTTACAAATAATATATGCTGGAAGGCTTCCCTGGTGGTGCAGTGGTTAAGAATCTGCTTACCAATGCAGGGGACATGGGTTCGAGCCCTGGTCAGGGAAGCTCCCTTATGCCGCAGAGCAACAAAGCCTGTGGGCCACAACTACTGAAGCCTGAGCATCCTAGAGCCCGTGCTCTGCAACAAGAGAAGCCACCGCAATGAAAAGCCTGCGCACTGCAATGAAGAGCAGCCCCTGCTCGCCGCAACTAGAGAAAGCCCGTGCAGGCAAAAAAAAAAAAAATGCTGGAGAGGGTGAACTACTATATAAAAAACTACTATATATAAAATAGATAAACAACAACGATTTACTGTATAGCACAGGGAAGTACATTCAATATCTTGTAATAAACTGTATTGGAAAAGAATATGAAAAAAGAATATATACGTACTGAATAACTTTGATGTACACCAGAAACTAATACAACATTGTAAATCACTATACTTCAATTTAAAAAAAAAGAAGAAAGTATCTATTTAACATGAAAAAAGGTAGTAACGAAGGAACTGAGGAACGAAAAAGAAATAAGACATATGAAAAACAAATAGCAAAATGGCAGATAGAAACCCTACCTTATCAGTAATTACATTAAATATAAAAGAGTTAAATTCTCCAATTAAAAGGTAGAGATTGACAGAATGAATAAAAAAGATGATCCAATTATATGCTGTCTACAAGAGACTCACTTTATTTATTTTTTTTTTAAAATAAATTTATTTGTTCTACTTATTTAGTTTTAGTTGCGTTGGGTCTACGTTGCTGCACACAGGTTTTCTCTAGTGTGGCGAGGGGGGCCACTCTTGGTTGCGATGCACAGACTTCTCATTGTGGTGGCTTCTCTTGTTGCAGAGCATGGGCTCTAGGCACGCAGGCTTCAGTAGTTGTGGCACGCAGGCTCAGTAGTTGTGGTGCACAGGCATAGTTGCAGCATGTGGCATCTTCCTGGACCAGGGCTTGAACCCGTGTCCCCTGCATTGGCAGGTGTATTCTTAACCACTGCGCCACCAGGAAAGCCCCAAGAAACTCACTTTAGATTAAAAAAAAAAAAGATTGTAACATACACCCAATTGCATCAGATAGGAGACCAGGGTCCATACAGAAATAAATTGGAAGCTCAATACACAAAGTTTCAAAGTGACTCTCTACAAAATACTTAGTAACTACAAAGGAGAAAAAAGTAACTGCTTTGTGTAGTGGTTAAGCAGAGACTCATGGGTCAACTCCCAGCCCCACTGCTTTTGAGCTATGTGACCTCAAGCAGTTGCTTGCCCTCTCTGTTTCTCAGTTTCCTCATCTGTAAAACAGGATAGTAACTACCTATCTCATAGGGCTATTGTGAGAACTATTAGACCACTAGGAACACACCTGTGGTTAACAAATCTGGGCTTATTACTTGCTACAGTGAGGGAGAACACACACCAGGGGGAACAGTGGGCATATGCTTAAGTGCTGTTATTTCTGAGTATTCATCATTAGAATAGGCAGTTTATACCCATTACTAGTGCACTGTATTAAACCTTACAATTACAGTGTGAGGCAGGGTAATTGTCCCATTTCACAGTTGAGGAAACTGAGGCTCTGAGAATGTGAGGCTGAAGGTCCCAGGACTGGATAAGGGTTGGAACAGTGCCTTCTGGCCCCAAAGTTGCCTGCACAGCTTCTGCCCGATCCTAACTGACCTCTCAGTTGTGTCAGGCGCTTTATCCCTCCCCGGATTTTTCTGAGAGGAAGTGTTATCCCCATCCTGTTCCTCATTCTTCCTGAGTTGGGAAAGAACAGATCTGAGGAAGGGCTACAGAGGGAAATACGTGGGGTTATAAAAACCATAGTTCAGAGAGGAGTTAGAAAGAGGGGCAGAGAGGAAAGGAGGATGGCAGAGATGTGTAACCCCAAGGAACCGGGTGGCTCCGGTGAGGCTGGACCCCCAGTCTGGGGTGATGGTGGGGATGACAGGGCCCCAGTGTCCTGAGGGTGCTGGGGCCTGACCTTCAACTTGCAGGGAAGGGGGAGGGTCTGGTCTCCAGCTTGCAGTTCTGAGAGAGGGCTCAGCAGCCTTCCAAGTTCAATTGCATGTGCTCTGTCCTATTCAGAGGAGGAGACATTTGGGGGCCAGAGATTGCCTGAGAGATACCCTGGACTCCTACACAGTTTGAGGAGCTCAGCAGGTACCAGAGTGGCTGGTTCAGGAGCAGGCAGCTCCTGGGGAAGGGGGCGGTTGGGGGTGGGGTGGGACAGGGTCTGCCCCTGAGCCCCAAGCTCTGCCCATCTGCTGGTCCTACAGGGTGTCTGACCCGGAACCCTCTGCTTCCCCTGCTGCTCTTCATCTCACTGGCTTTCTTCATGCTCCAGCTGACCACCCTGGTTCAAGGTGAGTCAGCATCTGGGGGTTTGGAGTCCTGGGTCCCTTTGGATTTTCTCTCTGGGATGGTCTTTGCCCTTTTCCACATTCCCCAGACCTACTAGGGCTGGGGCGTTTGGGCTCCGTGTCACCTTCTGTGTGACCATGGGCCAGTTACTCCCCCTCTCTGATCCTGTTTCCTCACGTGAAATGCAGTGCATCCTCCCCTATGGGGAGCTTAGTTTCCCTGAGACCTTGAAACCGGACTTGGCACCGGGTCAGGTATAGAGTCGGCGCTCATAAAGGGGGAATTCTCTGCTCTGTTGTAGTTTCTAGGATCCAGTTCCTGCAGAGAGATTTGGGGGACCACCACGCGGAGAACAACAGCCTGGATGAGGGGCTGGACGCCGGGTTCCGGAGTCAGAGAGGAGATGGGGCTCCGAGGGAGGATGACCTTGGACCAGCCATCACCACCAGGGGTGAAGGAGAGAGGGCAGGAGTGGGGGAGGGGATTGGAGCCCTGCAAGAGGTCCTGGGGGCTGGCGATGTTGGGCAAGTCACTCTCTAAGCCTCAGTTTCTTCGTGTCATGGGCTCTTCAGGTTCCTGTGAGATCCATACATAATGCTCTCATGGGGCCCTCTCTGCACCAAGCACACAGTAGGTGCTTAATAATTGAGGTCCTCTCCTTCCAGTTGATGTTGCACAGGGGCAGATGCAATCAAACCTGGAGGAGATCCTGCAGCACCTGACCTGGATGAATGCCACCCTGGGTAAGGGTCCCATGCCAAGGTCAAGAGGAAGACACAGGATTGTGGGTGGGGCTGGGACCCACCTTCTATGGCTGCCACGCTGAGGAGGGCAGGGCAGAGCTGGGATCTTTCTCATGGATTTCTTGGGGACTGAGCTGACAGCTGAACACAGGGGCTGGCCCTAGTTTCCCAAGATCTGATGCAGGTGTCTGGGGCCTAGAAGCCAAGTGACCTCTCTGTCCCAACCCCATTCCTCCTTCCCAGCTGGCCTGTGCCGTCCCTGTCCTTGGAATTGGGAACTCTTCCAGGGGAGCTGCTACTTATTCTCCTGGACTCAGAGTGACTGGAAATCTGCTGTCTCCTCCTGTCAGGACTTTGGGGCCCAGCTGGTGATCATCAAGAGTTCTGAGGAGCAGGTGGGCTGGGCAAGGTTCCCCTTGGGGCTGGGCCATATGACTGGTCAACAAAGAGCTTTCTGCTGCACTCCTCTGCCCTCTGAGAGATGGAGGTCCAGGGGGTAGATGGGGGTGAGAAGTGACAGGCAGTCAGGGAAGACTTCCTGGAGGAGGAAACATAATGGACTCAGGAAGGTCAAGTGAGAGAAGAACATGTTTGAGAGGAGCCCATGTCTGGACAGAAAAGGAATTCAGAGTACCCTTGAGACTACACATAATGTATGTCAATTGAGACACAAGTTAACACATATCCACACATGTATGTATATTAACACACATCCACAGCCTCCATGCACATGTGAACACATACAACTGGAGTAGGGGCTATAGGCTAGGCTGTGAAAGGAACTTCCATGGGAGGCAGGGGACCATGGGAACGTGGGCAGACATGGGACGCGTGGCGTTCAGGGATCTTCCTCCTGATACCCCTCTCCCCCACTCCCACCCCCAGAAATTCCTGAGGATTTGGTATGTCAGATATAATAAACCCACCTGGATTGGCCTCAGTGACCACCACAATGAGGGTTCCTGGAAATGGGTGGACAACAGCCCCCTCCAACTCAGGTGACCTCCCAGTGACAATGGTCCGAGGGTGTGGGCAGGGACACCCCTCCTTCAAAGCAGGGTTGCTCAGACTCTGGGACTGGAAAGTCTCACCTGAGGAGCTTGGTGAAGATGCAGAGTCCTGCCTTCATTCTGGGGGTGGCAGTGGTAGTGGTGGGGGCCTCGGATTCTGTAAGCCTGGGTAAGGGCCCAAGAATCTGCATTTTAACTTTGCCAGAGCTGATGCTAATGAAGGTGGATTCTAACCCTAACCCACATTTCCAAAACCCTGCCTCCAAACTCCTCACCACCCTCTGGCTGGTTCTTGGCAATTTACTGCCAAAGCCCAGGGACCAGCTCCTCCAAAGGGGGGCCTGGGGGGTGGCCTCTGGGAGGAGTAGGGGGCTCAGAGCTCTCATGGGGTTCACAGCTTCTGGAAAGAAGGGGAACCCAACAACCACAAAGATGAGGACTGTGTGGAATTGTACAACGATGGCTGGAATGATGTCAAATGTAGCACACAAAACTCCTGGATCTGTGAGAAGCCCCCGGCTCCCTGCCCAGCCCTCTGAGGGTCACTGCCTCCCCCCCACCCCACCCTGTCCCGGTTTGCAGAGATCAGGCAACTGAGACATGTGGTCTGCTGGTTTCTCTCAGGCCCCACCTGTTTCTGTTTTTCCCTTTGGTGAATTCCCATCCCCCTCCTGTACGGAGGTCTTCGAGATCCTGAGGGAGATTCTGAGACCCCCTTATCCTCTAAGACCCATCCCACTGTAGGCTATAGACCATCTTTTTTCATCTGTTGATGGTCTCAGCCCCCCCTCAGCCCCCCCATGACATCCCCTTAATAAAGTCATACATTGCATTATGTGTCCCATTGAACTTATTTTTGTTCCTTGCCACTGTTTGTTACTATAGTTTTTTTTTCCAGTTACTATAGTTTGATAATCTGTTTGATGTACATTAAGACATTGTCTTTTTTCAATATGTTTTTCTCTACTACTGTGTATTTTATTTCCCAGATACAGTTTTGTTTTTTTTTTTTTTTTTTGTGGTACGTGGGCCTCTCACTGTTGTGGCCTCTCCCGTTGCGGAGCACAGGCTCCAGACGCGCAGGCTCAGTGGCCATGGCTCATGGACCCAGCCGCTCCGCGACATGTGGGATCTTCCTGGACCCGGGGCACGAACCCTCGTCTCCTGCATCGGCAGGTGGACTCTCAACCACTGTGCCACCAGGGAAGCCCCCAGATACAGTTTTGAATCAGTTTGTAATTTTGGTTGGGAAAGTACATATATACAATACATATAGGTATGTATGTGTCTGTCTAGCTATCTATGTGTTCATTGATTAATGAACCAATTATTTATTCAGGTACTTTATTTTTTGTTATTTATTAAAAAAATTTTTAAATTAATTAATTTACTTTTGGCTGTGTTGGGTTTTCATTTCTGTGCGAGGACTTTCTCTAGTTGTGGCAAGCGGGGGCCACTCTTCATCGCGGTGCGCAGGCCTCTCACTATCGCGGCCTCTCTTGTTGCGGAGCACAGGCTGGACGCGCAGGCTCAGTAGTTGTGGCTCACGGGCCTAGTTGCTCCGCGGCATGTGGGATCTTCCCAGACCAGGGCTCAAACCCACATCCCCTGCATTAGCAGGCAGATTCTCAACCACTGCACCACCAGGGAAGCCCCATGTATTACTCTCAATTTCCTCTTTTAGAGCTGTTAGCAGTTGTCTTATGTACTGAGGTGCTCCTTTGTTGGGTGCATATATATTTATAATTATTATAGCTTCCTCTTGGATTGATCCCTTGATCATTATGTAGTGTCCTTCCTTGTCTCTTGTAACATCCTTTATTTTAAAGTCTATTTTATCTGATATGAGTATTGCTACTCCAGCTTTCTTTTGATTTCCATTTGTATGGAATATCTTTTTCCATCCCCTCACTTTCAGTCTGTACGTGTCCCTAGGTCTGAAGTGGGTCTCTTGTAGACAGCATATAGATGGGTCTTGTTTTTGTTTCCATTCAGCAAGCCTGTGTCTTTTGTTTGGAGCATTTAATCCATTCATGTTTAAGGTAATTATCAATATGTATGTTCCTATGACCATTTTCTTAATTGTTTTGGGTTTGTTTTTGTAGGTCCTTTTCTTCTCTTGTGTTTCCCATTTAGAGAAGTTCCTTTAGCATTTGTTGTAGAGCTGGTTTGGTGGTGCTGAATTCTCTTAGCTTTTGCTTGTCTGTAAAGCTTTTGATTTCTCCATCGAATCTGAATGAGATCCTTGCCGGGTAGGGTAATCTTAGTTGTAGGTTCTTCCCTTTCATCACTTTAAGTATATCATGCCACTCCCTTCTGGCTTGTAGAGTTTCTGCTGAGAAATCAGCTGTTAACTTTATGGGAGTTCCCTTGTATGTTATTTGTCGTTTTTCCCTTGTTGTTTTCAATAATTTTTCTTTGTCTTTAACTTTTGCCAATTTGATTACTATGTGTCTCAGCGTGTTTCTCCTTGGGCTTATCCTGTATGGGACTCTCTGTGCCTCCTGGACTTGGGTGGCTATTTCCTTTCCCATGTTAGGGAAATTTTCAACTATAATCCCTTCAAATATTTTCTTGGGTTCTTTCTCTCTCTCTTCTCCTTCTGGGACCCTTATAAGGCAAATGTTGTTGCATTTAATGTTGTCCCAGAGGTCTCTTAGGCTGTCTTCATTTCTTTTCATTCTTTTTCCTTTATTCTGTTCTGCAGCAGTGAATTCCACCATTCTGTCTTTCAGGTCACTTATCCATTCTTCTGCCTCAGTTATTCTGCTATTGATTCCTTCTAGTGTATTTTTCATTTCAGTTATTGTATTGTTCATCTCTGTTTGTTCTTTAATTCTTCTAGATCTTTGTTAAATATTTCTTGCATCTTCTCGATCTTTGCCTCCATTCTTTTTCCGAGGTCCTGGATCATCTTCACTATCATTATTCTGAATTCTTTTTTTTGGAAGGTTGCCTATCTCCACTTCATTTAGTTGTTTTTCTGGGGTTTTATCTTGTTCCTTCATCTGGTACATAGCTCTCTGCCTTTTCATCTTGTCTATCTTTCTGTGAATGTGGTTTTTGTTCCACAGGCTGCAGGATTGTAGTTCTTCTTGCTTCTGTTGTCTGCCCTCTGGTGGATGAGGCTATCTAAGAGGCTTGTGGAAGTTTCCTGATGGGAGGGACTGGTGGTGGGTAGAGCTGGCTGTTGCTGTGGTGGGCAGAGCTCAGGAAAATTTTAATCCACTTGTCTGCTGATGGGTGAGGCTGGGTTCCCTCCCTGTTGGTTGTTTGGCCTAAGGCGACCCAACACTGGAGCCTACCTGGGCTCTTTGGTGGGGCTTATGGTGGACTCTGGGAGGGCTCACGCCAAGGAGTACTTCCCAGAACTTCTGCTGCCAGTGTCCTTGTCCGTTGGTGAGCCACAGCTGCCCCCCACCTCTGCAGGAGACCCTCCAACACTAGCAGGTAGGTCTGGTCAGTTTCCTGTGGGGTCACTGCTCTTTCCCCTGGGGCCCGACGTACACACTACTTTGTGTGTGCCCTCCAAGAGTGGAGTCTCTGATTTCCCCAGTCCTGTTGAAGTCCTGCAATCAAATCCCGCTAGGCTTCAAAGTCTGATTCTCTAGGAATTCCCCCTCCCATTGCCGGACCCCCAGATTGGGAAGCCTGACGTGGGGCTCAGAACCTTCAGTCCAGTGGGTGGGCTTCTGTGGTATAAGTGTTCTCCAGTCTGTGAGTCACCCACCCAGCAGTTATGGGATTTGATTTTATTGTGATAGCGCCCCTCCTACCATCTCATTGTGGCTTCTCCTTTGTCTTTGGATGTGGGGTATCATTTTTGGTGAATTCCAGTGTCTTCCTGTCGATGATTGTTCAGCAGTTAGTTGTGATTCCGGTGTTCTCACAAGAGGGAGTGAGAGCACATCCTTCTACTCCGCCATCTTGAACCAATCTCGAACTTACCTTTTAATTATGTTCATTATTGACTGTCTGTCTCTCCCTACCCCCTACTGGAATGTTAACTCCAAGAAAAAAGGAATTTTCTTCTTTAGTTCATTGATGTATCCTCAGTTCCTTGATCGATGCCTGGCATGTGGTAGGTGTCCAATATTAGTTGAAAGAATGAATGACATTTGGAGGGTTTTGTGCTTGGGGATGGTGCCAAGGCTTGCCATGCATAACCTCATTTCTTTATCACAGCATCCCTTGGAGGGAGGCCTTGTCACTGTCCCCCTTTGCACAGAGGAGAAAAACAGACGCTTCTAGAAGCTGCACATGGACACCCTACACACACACCCAACAGTAGAGTCCAGAAGCTTAGCTGGCCTCCATGGAACAACTGGCTGTGTTCTCCCTTCTAGTCGAAGAGGACTGAATGAAGGTCAGGGTCAAAGGTAGCTTCTGGCAGGCACCTGCAGGGGAGTGGAGGAGCCATGAGCAGCTGGCGTGGGGTTGGTGGGGGGGCACACTGGAAGGGGCTTTCTCAGGTACCCGCAGGGAGCCGCCTTGAACTTGGCTGGGTTCAGCCTGTCCCTCTCAGGAGGAAGGCGAACGCCAGACCTATAGGTGATGCGGACCGAGCTCCAAAGTGAAGCCCCAGCAGAGCCTGGAAATTGTTGCTGGAACACGTAGCTGGTGAGGGCTGGGGCTGGGGCTGGGCGCCCAAGAGGCTGGGAGCCCAAGAGGCTGGGACTACACACACACACACCCACACACACTTCACGTCCCCCATTCCTTCTACTCTTCCTCAACCCCCCTCAACTCCCCACTTCCCCTCCCCACCCCACCCTTACTGCAGCCCAGCCCAGCCCAGCTGAGCCCAGAAAGGGCCCATCGCTGTGATTGGTCAGTGGTTCTCTGTACCAGGAATTGAGACACAGGAGAAGGGAAGGAAGGAAGAGGGTGGGTGGGGCGGGGAGAGGGATGGGGTTACTTTTATATCTACTCCCAGAGCTGGGTGCCTGATCACCATGGACACTGCCGGGTACAGCAGGTGGGATGGCAGGCTGGAGGAGGTCCCCGGAGGTATGAGCAATGGGGCTGCCTCACAGGTCCCCTTGGGTCCCTCTCTGACCAGTGGTTTGGGGTTTGATGGGAGAATGGAGAGGATCAGCCAAGAGAAGGCCTAAGTAGTGAGTGCAGGAGAGACACCACAGGCCCTAGAGCCAGCTGGACCTGGATTCAAATTTCAACTCCGCCACTTAGGGGCTGTGTGACCACAGACAAGTTACCTTACCTCTCTGAATCTCAGTTTCCTGGGAGGAACCAAAGCATCCAGGGCTCAGTCCTCAGGGCCCAGGGATCCAGGGTGGTCCTGGTACCAGAGGAACTCAGAAGGAACTCAGGAATCCATCCATGTTATCCCAGGGCACTGGGGACGCTGGGGACAGAGACCCCTCCTCCTGGCCCTGGCTGTCTTGGTGGTCACAATCCTGTGGGCCCTCGTTCTGAGCGTCCTGATTTCCAGGGGTGAGTGACTGGATGATGGGGGAGGTCATGTCCAGCCCCCCTGGGGACATAGACCTTTTCTCCGTCCCTGAGCACACCAGCCTGGTCCCAGGCCCTTGCCTGGGTCTGAGTGTGAGCACGAGTTTGTGTGCTTACCCTTCCCCCTCCCCATATCCTCAAGTCCACGTGTGTGCATATGTGCCTGTGAATGTGTTTGTCCTTTGTCGGTGTGTGTGCACATCACGTGCGCTGCACGCCTGTCCACCCACTCTGTGTGTCCGGTGATCAGGGTCCCTGCACCCCTCGGGCCGCGGGGAGAGTTCCCGAGTCCCCCTCTCTCCACAGCCTCCACAGAGCGCGGGGCGCTGCTTGGCCAACAGAATCTGCTGAGGACAAACTGTACGTGCAGAACAGAGGGTCTTGGGTCCCCAAAGTTCGGGGGCGGAAGGGTCTTGGACCCTGGTGTCGGGGTAGTGGGTGGGTCGGTGGGGACCTCACAGTCCGCAAGGCTGGCCCTGGAGTTGGGCAGGGTCCTGTGAGTCCCCGAGGGTGACCTGGAGTGTGTGGGGCGGACGGGGGATCGTTCCAGCCTCGAAGCAGACGGCGGTGCTGGGTGTCCTGAAGGAGGAGGTCCGAGCCTGCAATAGCTGCTGTGAGACTGGTGGACAGAGGGGGCGGGGCTTGTGGCCGGGATTGGAGGAGGCGAGTGGGAGCGGGGCTCCTGGCGCGTAGCGGGGGCGGTGGGCTGGTCTCAGATGTCCCGCCGCCATTCTCGCCCCCCTTCCCAGGCCTGGGGACTCAGGCGCAGCTGCAGACCGTGCGCACCAAGCTTAGAGAGGCACAGTCGAAGCTGATCCAGCAGGAGAGCACCCTGAAAGAACTGAGCGAGCGCGGTGAGGGCGGGACATTGCCATGATCCCTCACCCCTCACCCCGGCTGTTACCCTACCCTTGATTCACCTCCGGACCCCTCTGTGACCCCCACCTGTCCTGTGATCCTGACCATTGACCCCAGTCGTGTCCTCCATCCTGCCCCTGACCTCTGGACTCTGACCTTGACTGCAACTCCTAACCCCAACCACAACTGGACCCTACCCAGCTATAACAGTCCTTGACCGTCATGTCATTCTTTTTTTTTTTTTTTAACATCTTTATTGGAGTATAATTGCTTTACAATGGTGTGTTAGTTTCTGCTTTATAACAAAGTGAATCAGTTATACATATACAAATGTTCCCATATCTCTTCCCTTTTGCGTCTCCCTCCTTCCCACCCTCCCTATCCCACCCCTCTAGGTGGTCACAAAGCACCAAGCTGATCTCCCTGTGCTTTGCGGCTGCTTCCCACTAGCTATCTATTTTACGTTTGGTAGTGTATATATGTCCATGCCACTCTCTCACTTTGTCCCAGCTTACCCTTCCCCCTCCCCATATCCTCAAGTCCATTCTCTAGTACGTCTGTGTCTTTATTCCCGTCTTACTCCTAGGTTCTTCATGATCTTTTTTTTTTCTTAGATTCCATATATATGTGTTAGCATACGGTATTTGTTTTTCTCTTTCTGAGTTACTTCACTCTGTATGACAGACTCTAGGTCCATCCACCTCACTACAAATAACTCAATTTCGTTTCTTTTTATGGCTGAGTAATATTCCATTGTATATATGTGCCACATCTTCTTTATCCATTCATATGTTGATGGACACTTACGTTGCTTCCATCTCCTGGCTATTGTAAATAGAGCTGCAATGAACATTGTGGTACATGACTCTTTTTGAATTATGGTTTTCTCAGGATATATGCCCAGTAGTGGGATTGCTGGGTCACATGGTAGTTCTATTTGTAGTTTTTTAAGGAACCTCCATACCGTTCTCCATAGTGGCTGTACCAATTCACATTCCCACCAGCAGTGTAAGAGTGTTCCCTTTTTTCCACACCCTCTCCAGCATTTATTGTTTCTAGATTTTTTGATGATGGCCATTCTGACTGGTGTGAGATGATATCTCATTGTAGTTTTGATTTGCATTTCTCTAATGATTAATGACGTTGAGCATTCTTTCATGTGTTTGTTGGCAGTCTGTATATCTTCTTTGGAGAAATGTCTATTTAGGTCTTCTGCCCATTCTTGGATTGGGTTGTTTGCTCAATAACAAAAACAAACAACCCAATCCAAAAATGGGTGACGTCATTCTTGACCTTGGCAATGACCACGGAAGTGGATGCTGACCTTAACTAATCATGACCTTATTATTGATGCTGAGCCTAGCTATAATCTGGACTCCTTTTACCTCGCAGTGACCCAGAGCTTGGCTGAAGCCGGTAGGGACCGTGAGAACATCCGCAGTGAGCTCTTCCGAGCGCTGGAAGGAGTCCGGCTCCGGAACAGTGAGCACGACCCGGAGGGGTGAAGGGGGGAGGCGAGGACAAGTGGATCCCGCCCTTGGGCCCCAGGGTTCCCTGATCCGCCTGGCCCCACCCTTTGACCTTGGCCTGGTCTCAGTGGCTCCGACTCTGAGCCCAGGGGTCCAACACTCCCCTCCCCAATCCTCACCATATGCTCCATTTGGGAGCAAATCACCTCTTTGATCCTCGCCACCCTGCAGGCTCCTGCGGGGAGTGCCCCAAGTCGTGGCTGCCATTCCAGGGATCCTGTTACCTTTTCTCCACCCAACGGGCCACGTGGGTGGAGGCGCAGCGCCACTGCGAGGGCGCCAGAGCGCACCTGGTGATTGTCGGGGGCCTGGATGAGCAGGTGCGCAGCTCCGGCTTTGGGGGGCGGGGAGAAGGAGTTTACCTGAGGCGGCGTGGTTGGGGGCGGGGCGGGACGGACGCGTGGCTCAGTCTCCCCTCTTGCCCAGGGCTTCCTAAATCGGAACACTGGTGGCCGCGGTTACTGGCTGGGCCTGAGGGCCGTGCGCAGGGCGCGCAGGATCCAGGGCTACCAGTGGGTGGACGGAGTCCCGCTCAGCTTCAGGTGAGGGAAGGGACTTGGGGAGGCTGACAGTTCAGATCCTAGGAGAAGCGCTTCGGCCAGATCTCAGGGCCTCCTTAGGGATGGGCGGGCTACACCCCAGGAAGTGACTAGGGTTAAATTCTGGGGTTAGAAAGTTATATCCCAGGTGCGTGTGCTCAGGTTAGACCCTCAGGATGTCTAGGTTAGCCCCAAGTAATAAACAGGCTAGACCCCGGAAAGGAAGGCTGGACCCCATGGCCATCCTCAGCCTAGCCTCCCAGCAACACCTCCGCCAAACCACTGCAGCCACTGGAATCAGGGGGAGCCCAATGACTCGCTGGGGCGCGAGGACTGCATCATGATTCTCCGCACGGGGATGTGGAATGATGCACCGTGCGACAACAGGGACGACAGCTGGATCTGTGAGAAGAGGCTCAGCTGCTGACCTCCCCCAGTGCCCCAGAGTCACGCCCACTGGCACTTGTCCAATCGCCTGAGCCGCTCACCGTCCTGGCTCCGCCCACCACCATTAATTTCCCACCCCACCCACAGCGTACGCCAGTAACCGCACTCTGAAACCTCCGCTCCAGCCTCACTGCAACCCTTCACCCATGGACCTCACCTAGTCTCCACCCGCTCCAAAATCTGAGCTCCCCAGCCCTGTGATCTGACCCTATTGCCCTCCCTAACCAAGATCAAGTAACTCAGGGATGGAGCTGTTTGATTTACTTGTATTTTACCATGCAGGTGGAAGGCCTCAAAGATAGGGATTTTGAGAGCTTTCTTCGCAGCCCGAGGGAGCATCAATAAATGAGAAATGAATCTTGGCTTCTGGCTCTGGTTAGCTGTTCTAAGCTTTATCTCAGAGACTCTGATGTCACCCATGTGAGTGACCCTGACCTCAGGGGCCTATGATGCCCCCCAAACCCAGTGGGTAACCTGCATTGGGCCAGGGGCTGTAGGGCACTGGGGACACAGGAATGAGTCTGACCCCCATCCCTACCCCTGGGACAATGTGACCAGTGACTCGATTGAGGAATACATGAAGGAGTGATATGATGCGTTTGAAGGAGCCACCTGTGTCCCCAGGGAGAGGAACTCTGCTGAGATGCTGCAGTGCTGGCCCTGTTCCTTGAGGAGACTGTCACCCTATTGTGGAGACCACAGGCAGCCTGACACAAGGCCCTGAGACAGGTGGGAGAGGGGCTGCCCGGATCTGATGAGCATGTCCATTTCATCTCAGGCACCCAGGTTCTGTGGGATGTTCAGGAAATACACCCAGAGAAGATGGACTTTCCAAGAACAATGGGATTTCAGCACATGGAACTGGGAAGGGAGGGCTTTGCAGGCAGAGGGTGTTGGAAAGTGTAAGGTATGGCTGAACCCATTTGGGGGGTGTGGGGTGCACACAGCCTAGCTTTATCAACTGGAGACTTTTGATCTGAATTTACCCTGCACTCCCAAAGCTTCCTGCTCCCGTCTTGGGGACCTGGGGGCTCTCCCAGAATTTCCAGTGGAGACGGGTCCAACTGTCCAACTGAGGGGAGTGACAGGCTAGCAGCTTTTAGTTCTGTGCAGAGCTGAGTCCAGAACCAAAGCTGCTCAGAGCCCCCAAGCTGCCCAGCCCTGAGAGCATCCACTAAGCAGGAACAGGAGGGAACAGCACCCAAACGCCCTGGCCAGCCAGAATCTTTCAGTGCTGTAACCAGGAGACCCCCAACCCTTCTCTGAATCCTCTAAACTGCAGCCCAGGGGACTTCCCTGGCAGTCTAGTGGTTAAGACTCCACACTTCCACTGCAGGGGGTGCAGGCTCGATACCTGGTGGGGCAACTGAGATCCTACATGCCAAGTGGTGTGGCCATAAATAAATAAATAAACTCCAACCCAGAGCAAGGCACTGACCTTTCCCAGGAGCCATCTGACTTCTGGACAGATAAAATACCTAGTAGACTGTTGACCAGACTGATGAATTTCCAGACAGTCAGCTTGGAAGAGTGTATGAGTTTCCTACTGCTGCTGTAACAAATGCCTACCAACTTGGTGGCTTGAAACAATATACATCTATTCTACAGTTGTGGAGGTCAGAAGTCCAAAATTAGTTTCATTGGGACTTTCCTGGCGGTCCAGTGGTTAAGACTCCATGCTTCCACTGCAGGGGGGCATGGGTTCGATCCCTGGTCGGGAAACTAAGATCCCACATGCTGTGCAGTGCAGCCAAAAAGAGAAAATAAAGAAACAAAATTAGTTTCACTGGACTGAAATCAAGGTCACGAGGATCAGGCTCCCCCCCAGAAACTCCACGTGACCCAGCAATTCCACTTCTGGATAGATATCCAAAAGAACTGAAAGCAGGGTCTTGAAAAGATATTTGCATACCCATGTTCATAGCAGCATTATTCACAATAGCCAACAGGTAGAAGCAACCCAAGTGTCCATCAATGGATGAGTGGATAAACCAAACATACTCATCCATATAATGGAATATTATTCAGCCTTAAAAAGGAAGGAAATTCTGACACATATTACAGCATTATGCTGCGTGAAATAAACCAGTCACAAAAGGACAAATACTGTTGTTTAATGGGTACAGAGTTTCAGTGTTGCAAGATGAAACAATTCTGGAGATCTGTTGCAGAACGATGCAAATATACTTAACACTCCTGAACTGTCCACTTAAAAATGGTTAAGATGGTAAATTTTATGTTATGTTTATTTTACAACAGTTGAAAAAATTTTTTTATTTTAAATGCACTTATTTCAAGCTTACAATTTAACAAGTTTTGAGAAATGTATACAGCTGTGTAGCCACCACTGCACTGCAGATATAGAACATTTCCGTCACCTCCTAAAATTCCCTCTTGTCCCTTCCCAATCAATCCTCACCTCCTCCCCTCCCCCAGGCCACCACTGACCTGCTTTCCATCACTATTGATGAGATTTTTCTTTTCTCAAATGCCATATACATTGAATCGTACAGTGTGTAGTGCTTTGTGCCTGGATTCTTTCTCTAGGCATATAGTGTTTTTGAGATTCACCCACGCTGTTGTAGTTTGTTTTTTTTCATTGCTGAATCAGCTACCATTGATTGGCTGGACCACCATCTGTGTATCCAGTCACCTGTTGACAGATGTTTGTGTTGTTTGAATGTGAGAATATGAATCAAGCTACTGTGAATCACCTCATACAGAACTTTTTATGGATTTCAGTTTTCACGTCTCTTGGGTAAATACCTGGGAGTGGGTCAGATAGTAGGTAAGTGATTAACTTTGTAAGAAACTGCCAAACAGTTTTCCAAAGTGGTTGCACCCTTTTTTGCATCCCCAATACTCAGCGATGTCTCCAGGCTCTGGTTGCTCGGGGAGGGTATTTTTGACCCAAGAGAGGCTTTAGCAGTTCTAGAACCAGGAGCAGGAGGGGCGGAAATGAGGCTGGAAATTGAAGCTGAAATTGTGGGAAGGCAGGAAACACGAGTTTACACGTGCCTGATAACACGTATTTTCATGGGAAGATGAGACGGGGAAGGGGGCTGGGAAGCAGGAGGTTGGGGAGGGGTCTCTGCTATTTGGAACTACAGCCCCCTGAAAAGAGACAAATAGAAGAGTTGTTGACTGCACCCCAAAGAGAGGCCTTCTGGGGGTGACAATAGTGGTGCTTCAGCAGACCAAGGAGGAGGTTGGCCAGAGAGAAGCTGGAGAGGGGGGAGCTGATGGGAGAGCAAGTCTCTGTGAACAAGGAGCAATTTCATTCATTCATTTGTTCATTCATTCAATGCAATCATTTTCTCACCCAGAAACATTTCTTGTGCACTTACTGTATGCCAGGCGCTGGAGTTCCAATGGAGAACAAGAGGTAAAAAACCTTAGACTGAGCGGAAGTAGCCACCCACAAAATCGTATATACGCTATGTACCCATTTATATGAAGTTCTAGAACAGGCAGAACTACTCAAGCTTGGAAAATTGTGGGCACAATGGTTCCCCAGGAGCAGAGGCACAGACTTCCTGGGAAGGACCATGAAAGAACTTTCTGGAATGATGGAAACATTCTGTACCTTGATAGAAGTTTGGATTACACAGGTGAATGCATTTGTCAAAGCTCCAAGAAAACACTGCTGGAATTTGTGTATTTCATTCTAAGTTATTTTACTCAAAAGGGAAAAAAGGGGCCTCCCTGGTGGCGCAGTGGTTGAGAGTCCGCCTGCCGATGCAGGGGATACGGGTTCGTGCCCCGGTCTGGGAGGATCCCATATGCCGCGGAGCGGCTGGGCCCGTGAGCCATGGCCGCTGGGCCTGCGCATCCGGAGCCTGTGCTCCGCAACGGGGGAGGCCACAACAGTGAGAGGCCCGCATACCGCAAAAAAAAAAAAAAAAAAAAAAAAGAAGAAAAGGGAAAAAAGGTAGGAGAGCAGCCAGTGAACTTTGACCTCTAGTTCACGGTCTGTGGGTTGGAGCATTTGGGGGGGATTTAGTATTGATATTTAGGGGGCTGGAGTGGGCTAATGTCTGCACCTTACTTTGAAATGCATGAAAAATAAAATGGATTGAGGGGTGGATGGATGAACAGATTTGTAATCAAGCAGATACAGACAGTGTTGATTGTAGAATCTAGGGATGGATTTTCATTCTAAAACTCAACTTTTCTGTTTGATTGAAAATTGTCATAATGAAATGTTGGGGTTCAGGTTGTGGTTGCTGCCTTCTTGGGGCTCACAGTCTGGCAGGTGATGAAGAGGAGGTGATGAGGAGAAATAGAAGGTGGTGTGCCCACGTGGTGAAATTGGAAGTGGAACATTCTGGAAAAGCAATCCCCCTGCTCCCTGCACTCCTATCCTAAGGAGTGAGGTGGGGGAGGGAAAGCAGGGTCTGTCTTGGAGAGGCCAAAGGGGCTTGCGCTGGGAAGCAGGGGGTTGGGGGCAGAAGAGACCCCTTCCGGTCACCCTCTTACCCTTTCCCAGTATGTGTTCTTACCAACAGCCCCCTGAGTGACCACATGACCCCACTGTCTGGGGCTGAGTCAGCAAATCAAAGATGACCTTGGAGCCCAGCCAGGGTTTCCTGGATGGAACGGCCCTATCTGTCACCCCACTTTCCAAGGAAGTGAACTTGGGACAGAGTAGCTTGTCGTTTCCAACCTCCCGCATCCCCCCCCCCAATTCCAGGAACCCCCCTGGGATCCTGAGGCATCTCACTGGGTTGGCTGAGGTATCTGGGGAAGCCCTTAGGGTAGGACAGAACATACACTCCTCCTGTCCCCTTGGCAGCCCCTTTGCCATCCACCTCACCACCCCGCCCTCAACTCTTCCCTCTCCTATGTCCCCACGTCCACTCACAGATGGCTCAAATGGATGGATTTGGCAGATGCAGACAGAAGGACCACAGTCTAGAACCTGTGCTTGCCACTTACTCGATGGGTGAGCCTAGGCAAGTGACTTTGCCTCCCTGAGCCTCAGTTTTTGCATCTATCAAATGGGAACAATAATAACATCTACCTCCTCAGGTGCTGTGGTCAGCTGAAAGATGACCCCCAAAGATGTTTCCGTCCCAATCCCTGGAACCTGTGAATAGGCAACCTGACAGGGTGAAAGGGGCTTTGCAGGTGAGATTAAGTTAAGGATCTGGAGATGGGGAGACGATCGTGGACTACTCAGGTGAGCCCAGTGTTATCCCAAGAGCCCTTATAAGAGAAAGGCAGGAGGATCAGAGCCAGAGAAAGGTTGGAAGATGCTACACTGTTTGCTTTGAAGATGGAGGAAGGGACCACAGGCCATTGAAAGTGGGGGACCTCTAGAAGCTGGAAAAGCTAAGAAAACATTCTCTCTAGAATGTCCAGGAAGAGGGCAACCCTGTCCAAGCCTTGATTTTAGCCAGTGAGACCTGTATTGGACTTCTGACCTCCAGAACTGTAAGATAATACACTTATATTGTTTAAAGCCAGCCAGTTTGAGGTAATTCCTTACAGCAGTCATTAAGAAACTCCTACAGATGCACCTACTGTGTGCCTAGCCCTGAGCCACGGGCTGGGGACTCGGTGGTGACAACAGGCACTGCCCCTGCCCTTCTGGAACTCGTGTTCTAATGGGCACCATGCAAGATATAAGCAAACCAGACACCTTCACAGGTGGGGATCATAGAGACCATTGACAGGGTGACTGAGGGGCTAGGGGCCGCTTTAGCCGGGACCACTTCTCTTGGAGGGCAGAGAACTGGAGGATGAGGAAGGGCCAGCCAGAGGGCTCAAAAAACAGAAAAGTGTGCAGATGTGGCTGGAGCTCAGCAAAGGAACAATGCAGGCAAGGAAGGTGCCAGCCACACAGGGCCCTGCTGGCTGCAGGGAGTTTTCTTCCAAGAGCCTTTGTGCTTTGTGGCGGGGGCGGGGGTGGTGGTATTAATAATGGGAGATATGTGACAGCGATGTGTTTTGGGAAATAGTGCTAACAACGCTCCCATTTGTTGCTGGCTTCTCTCTATCCTGTGGAAGAGACTTTTTTTAATTGTGCGGAAGGACTTATGCACACGACAACCTACGTGGGAGAATTGTGCATATCACCACTTTACAGATGAGGAAACTGAGGCCCACAGGAGAAGGGGTGGAGCTGGGACTCCATGGCCTTCTCTCACCCACGCGGGTTGTGGGGAGTCACCCAGTTGGGGGAAGCAGTGACCAGGTATATCCAGAAGAGGGCAGCACTCCTACTGTCCTGACCAACCTAGGGAACCAGCCTGCCGAAGAGCCAGACGGAGCAGAAAAACCTCACTCACCATCCTAGACCAAAGTCCTTAAGGTCTAGGGGCCTGGTCCCTGAGGGACTGAGGACCTGGGGTCCTGGATTTCTAGGTTCCTGAGGGTCAAGACTGGGATCTTGGGGGAATTCGCTGGTGGCCCAGTGGTTAGGATTTGGCGCTTTCACTGCCGTGGCTGGGATTCAATCCCTGGTCGCAAACTAAGACCCCGCAAGCCATGCAGCATGGCCAAAAAACTGGGAATAAACAAACAAACAAACAAACAAATAAATAAAACAAAACAGAGCCAGTGTTAAAAAAAAAAGATTAGGGTCTTGGCTTCCTGGGTCCCTAAGGGGCTGGGGGCCTGGGGGCCTGGATTTCTGGGGTCCTGAAAGTCAGGACTGGGGTCCTGAAATCCTGGATCTCCAAAGGGCTAGGGGCCTGGGTCGCTGAGTGTGGGGCTTGGGGTCCTGGCTTCTTGGGTCCTTAAGGGTTTGGATTCCTGGGTCTCCAGGAAGGTCAGAGCATGGGTCCCTGATGGTGGAGCCTGGGGTCCAAGATTTCTGTATCTCAAGGGGGCTGGGAGCCATCCTCTAGCCTGGTCCCCACACAATATCTCATCCTCTCAGAGAACCATGGGCAATGTCAGAGAGAAACCCCCGAATCTCCCAGTGCAGTCCTGGAATGCTCTCAGGATTCCCAGGGTGGGCTGGCTCAGCTCCCTGGTCCCTGGTCCCCGGGGACGTGCTGGGGCCTGGAGGGGCTGGAGGGAGTGGGCATTGGGCCTGGGAGTCTCTCCAGAAGGAAGGATGTGGACAAGCCAGCCTCTGTGTCCCCCTCATCCTGAGCCCCCCCTCCAAGCCCTCCCCACCCCACAACAGCACAAAAAAACATCAGCCATGTGAGGCTCCAGGACGTGATGATGCAGAGTCAGCCCCTTCCCATCCCACACGTGCCTTTCCTCTTCCTGCTGACCTGCTCTCTGCGTGGATGATGCTTGGGAAGGGGAGTAAGGAGGGGCGCATCTGCCTGTGAGCACAGGGCCCCTCCAGGAAGGGTGCCCAGGTCCTACCCGCGGGGAGCCCCGGGTCCCAGGAGAGGCCCACCTAACACAGATGGACTGGGTAAGGGGAATACAGAGGACGGTGGGGTCTCAGAGGAGACCCCCAGCCCGGCCTCTGAAGTCAGGGAGGCCTCCATGCAAACTGTCACTGCAGGCCAACTTGGCACCCCAGGAGCGGGAGCTGCTAGTGCAAAGGCCCTGAGGTGTAAGGGTGCACCTGGGGAGCCTTGTAGGAAGTGGGGGTGGGGGAAGGTGTGGCTGGAGAAGCTGAGCAGCAGCAGGTAAAGCCCTTGAACTCCAGGCAGGGGAGGCATGGAGGGTTGGAAGCGGGGGGAAGATGTGGTCCTGTGGCTGATGGAGAGGGGGCTGCCACCATTGTCCAGGAGGGAAGATGACGACCAGGGATGGGGTCGTGGAAGAGGAGAGACAGGACCAGTCAAAGGATAAGGAATGTGGCTGATGGGGTGGGGGAGGAGGCAGGTGGTGGTGGGCAATGCTGTGCTCAGCCCGGGGCAGAGGTCGCATCTGGGCTCACTCAGCTCATCAAGCCCGCCCCCCTAGATTTCCTCCAACAGACCCTGCTGCCCAGGGGATCCCCAGGCGTGTGCAGAAGGGGAAGGTGGCAGCTACACGGGGCCTTGCGGGCTCTTCTTTGCCCTTTGTACGTGCTGTTTCCCCTGCTGGGGATCCCTCCCTCTATCCATGAGCTGGGGTCTCATTTTCTGCAGGGGTTCCAGCTAAACATTACCCACTCAGAGAGCTTCCCTGGATCACTATTTAAATAGTGCCTCTGACACCCCCTCCTCCTATCTCCTTTATGTCTCTGACATGCGTCACCATCTGACATTTGTCTGTCTCCCCGGATAGAACGTCAGCTCCAAGGGTAGAGTTTTTTTGTGTGTGTGTGTGGTACGTGGGCCTCTCACTGCTGTGGCCTCTCCCGTTGCGGAGCATAGTCTCCGGACGCGCAGGCTCAGCGGCCATGGCTCACGGGCCCAGCCGCTCCGCAGCATGTGGGATCCTCCCGGACCGGGGCACGAACCCGTGTCCCCTGAATCAGCAGGTGGACTCTCAACCACTGCACCACCCAGGGAAGCCCCAAGGGTAGAGTTTTTGTCCAGCTTGTTCGTGACATCAGCCCCAAGGGCCCATCATGGTGTCCAGTGTCTCACTGAATGCATGAATGAATGAATGAGTGAATGACAGTGATGAAATAAAAATTCACATTTTAAGGGGAGACAAGAAAAATTTAAACATAAAATCTTTCCTCTGCCCTTTGGTCTCCTCCCTCGCCCTCTTGTGTGCATCGTGCATCTGCATTAGGCGTGAACCAGACCTCCCCAACGGCAGAAATACCTGCTCAACCATAAAGATCAATTTTCTCCTTCTGGCGCCAGCCTTGTAACTCCTTAGACGGTGACATTCCTTCCACAATCTGTAAGGGGTCACGACGAGCCACCACTCGCCTTATAGGTGCAGACATCTTCGGTGAACTTTCCATACAATGCTAATATACCATTTTCTTTAAAGATAGAGATGGATGGGCTTCCCTGGTGGCGCAGTGGTTGAGAATCTGCCTGCCGATGCAGGGGACACAGGTTCGAGCCCTGGTCTGGGAGGATCCCACATGCCATGGAGCAACTAGGCCCGTGAGCCACAACTACTGAGCCTGAGCATCTGGAGCCTGTGCTCTGAAACAGGAGAGGCCGTGACAGTGAGAGGCCCATGCACCACGATGAAAAGTGGCCCCCGCTTGCCACAACTAGAGATAGCCCTTGCACAGAAACGAAGACCCAACACAGCAAAAATAAATAAATAAATTAATAAACTCCTACCCCCAACATCTTCTTTAAAAAAAAAAAGAGATGGATGCAGAACAGACTGGTCAGACAACTGGGGCGATCCTGGGCAGTACCTAATGGTAGTTCTCAGCTTAAATACTTACTTATGACCTTATTAATGCCACTACCTATATTACTTGTATTCTGCCTATTTTACCAGATTATTGTTTCTTTCATTACCAAATGTGTAATCGAGGGACTTCTCTGGTGGTGCAGTGGTTAAGAATCTACCTATTAATGCAGGGGACATGCTTCAAGCCCTGGTCTGGGAAGATCTCACATGCTGCACAGCAATTAAGCCCATGCACCACAACTACTGAGCCTGCGCTCTAGAGCCCACGAGCCACAACTACTGAGCCCATGTGCACAACTACTGAAGCCCACGTGCCTAGAGCCCATGCTCTGCAACAAGAGAAGCCACCGCAATGAGAAGCCCACGCACCACAGCAAAGAGTAGCCCCCACTCGCCGCAACTAGAGAAAGCCCATGTGCAGCAATAAAGACCCAACACAGCCAAAAATAAATAACTAAAATAAAATAAATAAATTTATTAAAAAGAAGACTTTAAAAAAATGTGTAATCGAGCCTCAGGTAGATTTAATCATGATTAGGTGACTTGAAACGGTTGATCAAATATATAGTCTTATAAGATCAGTGATTTTAATAGTGTAACTCTAGCTATGGGAAGAAGCAACAGAGGGAACCATTTCCTGGACCATAACGAGCTGGTAAGAGAGGTAGCCCAGAAGCTTTTGGCTACTGTAACAGTCCACTAATAGCACACTGAGTGGCTCTATCCATGAAATCTTTGCCAGACCTGGAATGAGCATTCCTAGCACCATGGGACAAATTGGTCATGAAATGCCTCCCAAACTTTGGTCAAAATTAAGACCGAAAGGGAGGGGATTGTAAAACAAAGAATGTTTATTGCCCACCATCCAGTTCTACAAGAATCAAGTCATTAGCCACTGCAGTTGCCGACCTACAACAAGAAATTCAGGGCGAAGATCAGGATGAGGCACTTTGTGCTGTAGGAAAATTGGCAGAACTGGCCATCGGATAGACAGAGATTTCCAGAAGACAATTTTATGAACTCAGTTTCTTGCATCATCCCATCCTTAGGAAACCACTAAAACCATCAACTAAGATATCTGTTCCTCGAGAACAGCAGCAACCTTCTACCAAGATGAGTACTCAAATATGAAATATGAAAAAGAATATATATGTATAACTGAGTCACTTTGCTGTATAGCAGAAATTAACACAACATTGTAAATCAACTATACTTCAATAAAATTAAAAAAAAAAAAAGATGAGGGACTTCCCTGGTGGTCCAGTGGTTAAGACTCTGTGCTTCTAATGCAGGGGGTGTGGGTTCCATCCCTGGTTGGGGAACTAAAATCCCACATGCCACGTGGCACAGCCAAAAATAAAAAAATTAAAAAGTTAAAGTTAAAAAATTAATAAGATGACTGCTCGATTGCACGAACCCCCCTTCTCCAAAATCACATCTATACTGGCCTCCCCCTTTACCTCTTCGGAAAAGCCCTCAGAGCTCTCTGAGAGACTGTCTCCCAGGTTATAATCCTCAGGTTGGCTCCAATAAAATTCTCCGTTTCTTTCTTAGATTGACTATTGATGAGTTTTTTCGTCGCATGAACGAACGATGCACAGGAGATGCACGGGGCTGAACAGAGATGTGGGAAGTAGCAAGGATTGGGGGTGATTGAAGCCGGGCGGTGGTACAGAGGTGGAGGGAGAGGTTCTAAGGGGAAACTGAGGCCTGTGGGGGATGGGGGGTGGGGAGAGGAGGGCCAAGTCCAGCCCTCCTCCCCTCCTCCAGCAGGAGGGCTGCTGGAGGAGGGCCCTGCTTCTGTCCATCAAGCCCTCTTTGGAAACAGTTCTGCAGAAGACCGGTAGAGGGCGTACGTGTGTGTCTGTATGACCGTGTACTTGCGCGTGTGCGTGTGTGTTGCATATCTGTGGTGTGTCTCTATGTGCGTTTTGTGTGTGTATGTTTTGGTACACTTATATGTGCGTTTGTGTTTATGTGTGCATGTGATTACGTTGTGTGTATCTGTGTGCACATTGGGTGCGTCTATCTTGCATCTGTAGTCCCACTGTGTGTTGTCTCTGTGTGTTTGTGTGTGTGTTGTGTGTACCTCTGTGCATTTCTGTGTATTTGTCTGTGTCTGTGTATATCTAAGTGTATGCGTTGTGTACGTGTGTGGTTTGGTGATATCTGTGGTCTGTATCTTTGTGTGTGTTGTGTAGATGCCTCTGGGTTGTGTCTGTGTGCACGTGGGGCATGTGCAGTTTTGCATCGTGTAGGTATCTGTGGTTGGATAGTGCTGTTTGTCCGTGTGTCTGAATCTTTTTTTTTTTTTCTTGCGGTACGCGGGCCTCTCACCGCTGTGGCCTCTCCCGTTGCGGAGCACAGGCTCCGGAAGTGCAGGCTCAGCGGCCATGGCTCACGGGCCTAGCGGCTCCGCGGCATGTGAGATCTTCCTGGACCAGGGCACGAACCCATGTCCCCTGCATCGGCAGACGGACTCTCAACCACTGCACCACCAGGGAAGCCCTGTCTGAATCTTTGTATGTGTGTTGTGTGGATGTCTTTGCATGTCGATTTGTGCTTTTGTGGCGTGTGTGTGTGTGTTGTGTGGGTGTCTAAATTGAGTCTTGGCAGGAACCTAGCATCACGCAAGTCGTTGAGTCCCAGTTAGAACATGTAGGGCCACTGGGCACCAGTATGGCCTCGGGCTGGGGCGCCTGGGCCTGCAGAGTTGTTAGAAGCTCTGAAGCTCCAGATTCCATCACAGGCCCAGCCTCTATCCAGAACCCCATCCTGTGGCCTCCCCACAGCCCAGCAGGACTTGTTCCCAAACTTTCTCTCCTCCTTCCTGTGTCCTCACTGCCCAGCTGTCCACCCACACTGGTCATTTTCCATAGCATCTTCCAAGCACCCACCCCCACGTCCCTCCCATCATAAAGGCTATCTCATCTCAAACTGACCTGCTTCTCTCCATCCCCATTGCCACTGCCCCAGGCCACCTCCTCTGGCTCCTGGACCAGGTGACAGCCCCCCGCAGTGTCCCCACCCCCACCTGGCCTCCATGAAAGTCCCCCAGGGTCCCCACCTCCCAGGCCTCCTGCCATCTTTGCCCACCCAGTGGCCCCCAGTGACCTCTCTCTGTTGCCCACCTGACAACTTTCTCCCCTGCTAAAAATGTTCCTCGCCTGTCACCCAGCAAAACATGCAGTAGGTTCAGGTCCCCATAATTAGCCCTAATCAAGGTTGAGAGGGACATTTGGGGGCCCAGAATGAACAGCCTCAGGCCACCAGAGTCATTCATTCAGTAGACATGTACTGAGGGCTACCTGTCCTCAAGCTGGGGACACAGCATGACAGATGAGGTAACACGGTGCCTGCTCTCTTGGAGTGCACGGTCCGGGGACATTCCAGCCAGGCCCCTCCCTGCTCGGTGGACAGCCTGGCCTAGCCCTGGTTGGTAGGTGGAACATGGGGGCACAGGTGGACGTCTTCCTGAGAGGCAGAGTATCAACCCTGGAGTTGGAAAGCAGCCCGTCCAGGAGTTTGGCCCAGGGTGTTCCCCCGCCGAGAATCCCTGGGCGCAGTGGTTGAGAGTCCACCTGCTGATGCAGGGGACGCGGGTTCGTGCCCCGGTCTGGGAGGATCCCACGTGCCGCAGAGCGGCTGGGCCCATGAGCAATGGCCACTGAGCCTGCGCGTCCGGAGCCTGTGCTCCACAATGGGAGAGGCCGCAGTGGTGAGAGGTCCGCGAACCGCAAAAAAACAAAACAAACAAAACACACTTGTTCAGGTCTTGGCCAAGGGCGTGAGGGGGGAAGCGAAAGTGTGAAGAAATTTTCCCCTCCAAAGTCCTGAAGGGCTTTCATTGGGGTGGCGGGAAGTGTGAGGAGTGATCAAGAGACCAAGGGTGGTGGTCAAAAGGGCAGTTTGCCTGAAATGTAGTTACTTTCCTTTGTCAACAAGGAACGTGTGTTCAGGTAATGGGATCATGTGTTTAGAGATGAACCGCAAACTATTTTAAGCACCCAGATGACTTTCAAGTGAACCCACCTGTTTCCCCTAGAGAACCAGGTCTCTCAGGCCAGGGTTCTCAAAGTGAGGCCCCTGGAGTTAACAGAAGTTCCTAGGAACTTGTTAGAGATGCAAATCCCCGGCTCACCCCAGATCTGCAGCATTGGAAACTCTTGGGGGGTGGAGGGGGGCAGCCGCCCGTTTGCACACAGGAATCCCCTGGGGACCTCGCTAAAATGCAGGCTCTGAGAGGGTAGTCTGGGGTGGGCCTGAGGGTCTGCATTTCCGACAGGCTCCTGGAGGATGCTGACACCGAGGCCCGGGACCACACTTTTGAGTAGCAAGGGTTTAAAAAAAAAAAAAAGGGTTGGGGACTTCCCTAGTGGTGCAGTGGTTAAGAATCCGCCTGCCAATTCAGGGTACACGGGTTCGAGCACTGGTCCAGGAAGATCCCACGTGCCGTGGAGAAACTAAGCCCGTGCGCCACAACTACTGAGTCCACGTGCCACAACTACTGAAGCCCGCGCGCCTAGAGCCCATGCTCTGCAACGAGAAGCCACCGCAATGAGAAGCCCGCCCACCGCAATGAAGAGTAGCCCCCGCTCGCCACAACTAGAGAAAGCCTGTGTGCAGCAACGAAGACCCAACGCAGCCAAAAATAGAATAAATAATAAATTTAAAAAAAAAAAGGTGTGGAGGGTTGACAAACAACCACCCTCTGTCTGTTTTCTAGACACACAGCTACACCCACTCCTTAACCTATTGCTGTCTACAGTGCAAGTAGTTGGACAGAGGCTGCTGGGCGCAAACTATTCACCCTCTGGTCCTTTACAGAAAAAGTGTGCCAGCCCCTGGTCCAGAGAGTCTCCCTTGGCCTGATCTCTCCACCCTGATACTCTCCCCACACCCACCTCCTCAGCCGAGGGATGGCCTCCAGCTGCGATTCCGGAAGGTGCCAGCATTCTCCCTACTGCAGCCATACCAGCAACTCCTTGGGCCTGGTTTATCTTCCCTCTGCCCCCACCCCACCTCCCCACTGTACTATAAACACACTTGGGGGGTCTTCCCTGGTGGCCCAGTGGTTAAGACTCCGTGCTCCCAACGCAGGGGGCCCGGGTTCGATCCCCGGTCAGGGAACTAGATCCCGCATGCCGCAACTAAGACCCTGGAGCAGCCAAATAAATAAATAAAATATTTTTAAAGATAATAATAATAAATAAACACACTTGGGCCTTGGCATCCCTCAGCAGCCTGAGGCAGGGGCCTGGGTCAAGGTGGGTGTTTTCGTTTTGTTTGGCCACGCTACGGGGCTTGCGGGGTCTTAGTTCCCTGACCAGGGATTGAACCCGCACCCTCGGCAGTGAAAGTGCCAAAGCGCCGAGTCCTAATCATTGCACCGCCAGGGAATTCCCGGGTCAAGGTGTTGAGCGGATCTCTGAGGCCCTCACACAAGACACAAGACACGCTTGGGAAGGGGGCTATCTTCATCCTTTATAAGGATTGGGGGGGGGGGCGGAATCAGCGGCCCTCCAGGGCCCGGTCTCGGGCGATGACCGCCTCCTCGAACTTGATCATGAGCGTGGTGCCCTTGTGCCAGTGCGCCGTGACCTTGGCGGGGAAGCCACTGTGCGTGAGCACCGCCTCCACGATGCCAGCCGTGAAGCTGGCGCAGTTGAGCGTGCTGTTCTCCTTGGGCACGGAGATGTACGTGTTGATGAGCGGCTCCCGCTCGATGATGTAAAAAGTGCGGGCGTCGTCATTGGCCTGCTCCAGCTTGTCGGCCTCCTTGCCGAAGAGCGCCTTCCACACGGCGCCCTTAACGAAGAGCAGGGCGCCCAGCACCTTGGTTTCGCGCCGGGCGCCCTTTTCGCGAGCCACCAGCGAATCCAGAACGCGGGCGCCCACCTGGCGGCCTAGCGCGGCCAGGCGAGCCTGCAGCTCCGCCACAGAGAAGACGCGGCTCTGGCAGTGCTGCACCAGCTCGGAGAAGAGCAGCGCGAAGGCGCTCAGGCTCACCTCGGTGCGCGGCCGGGCCAGCGCGCGCTCCAGCAGCGCCGACTTCCCGCGCGTGAAGCGCGCCTCCATGCCGCCGCTGCCCTGCGGGGAGACGAGAAAACGTGGGTGTCAGAGGCGGGAAGGAGCCCCTCTCTACCACCTCCCTGTGCGCTCCATCAGTGATTTCCCACGTGGGAAGAGATGAGTAGAAGGAAAGGAGGTACCCACCTGAGCGTAAAGCATACCTCCGTTACGCCTAGCCAGCGACGGCCAAACGGGAGAGGGGGTAGGCTTGTACCTTAGGCGAGGAGAGGATTTGGGAGGGAGAGGGGTGGAGGGGGAAGGTGGGAGGAGAGACAAGAGGGGGACCAGAAGGGGGCGCTCGAAACCACCCCCTCGAGTTCCAGGTGATCCTTGTGCGTTCAAAGCACCGTGCTAAGCCCTCCGCCGCCTGTACGAGTAACCAGAAAACTAGTGCGCGGGGAGGGGGGCGTCAAACCTAGGGCAGGAAGGGGACGAGGATGGGGGCCGTGAGAGTACACTTGCAACTATCCCTCCCCCCGCCATGCGCTCCAGCAGCAACAGCGCTGACTTCCCTGGGTGAAGAGAACTTCCCTGCCTCTCCCCTGCGGAAAGTCAGAGAAACTGGGAGAGAGGAGTAGGGGGTGTGTGGAGACCAACGGCCAGGAGGGTTGGGGGCTTGGGGAACAGGCAAGACACATGGGGCAAGCCAGGAGAGGATGCTGGGAACCCTTCCAAACCCGCACCCTCGGGCAGCACCAATTTGTCATGCACGAAGCATGCCTCTTTGAGTGGGCCTGCGTTTGTAAAAAGACTGGAGGGGCAGCCAGAGAAGGCGTTGGGAACCCCCCACCCGCGTGCTTTCCAGAAAGGTAGCTGCACCGTGGAAAGAGGGAGGGGGCAGACTGTCGGACCCAGGGGTTAGGGGAGACAGGAAGGGGGGCAGTGATCCTCCCATCACAGGGCGTGAAGCCACGGCTGTCGGTGGCGAGAGACCCGGAAGGGGGTTGCTGGGAGAAAATCCCTAGTGGGTGCTGAGACCAAAAAAAAAAAAGAAAAAATAATATGGATCAGCGATGGGAATGGCAGCGGATGGGGCGGGGCGGGGAATCCCAAGGTCTCTGAGACACACACACCCCTGCTAAGGGTGGGTTCGGTAGGGGTAACTGAGAACCCCGCCCCCACTACGCAGGCACCTGGCCAGAAGCCGGAAGGGTCTGGGGATGCTGAGAGGGCCCCAACCAGGTCTGCGTGGGGGATGAAAAGACCACGGGAGGGGAATCTCAAGAGCTCCAGGACGCCCCTGCCCCGGTGCGCAGCTGCCTACATGGGGACTGCCCAGCGCGCGAGAGGGGAGGGGGGAGTGTTGAGACCCCTCCACCCGCCTGCCATGGGGTTGGTGAGCTAAGCCGTGGAAAGACCGGGATCCCGCGACCCCGGCCCCGGCATGGACCAGGCAGAGGGATCGGGAAGGAGCCCACCCTCCTCATGGTCCCCCGGGGTGGGCCGAAGAGGGATTCCGGGGATCGTGGACGCCGAGACCCTGACCCAGGACCCAAAGACCCGCGGAGAGGGGTCGGGGAACGGACGCGGCACGGCGGCGGGAGGGGTGGTGACGGGCGGGGTCTCACCGGGACTTGCGGCAGCCAATTCGGCCGAGCTGCTTTACGGCGCCGTAAAAGGCCCGGCGTGCGCAGGCGCCGAGGCGGGACGGGCGGGGCGCGCTCTGTGATTCCCGAGAGTGGCCGCACGGGGGTGCGCGTGTCCGTGCGACCCTACAGAGGGGTGCGGCCCGGGCCGGGGGCCTGGTTGGCCTTGGTTGGCCCGTTATAAAGGGGACAGCGGCACGGGTCGTCCATCTGCTCAGGAGCACACATTTGATGATGGGCACACGTCTCTGTCTTAGGAACATGTGCGTCCTTGGGCATATGTCTACTTGTCTCGGGGGCACACGTATGCCCATGCACACACACTCACCTGTCTTAGGGACACACATATGTCCATGCGAACATGTCCACTTGTCTTAGGGTCCATACGCATGTCCGTGGGCACAAGTTCTCAGAGGACGTACATCCATGAGCCGTGGGCATAGTACACTTAAGGACATGTGCCCTCATGAATACATGCCCTGTGGACAGATACATTCACAAGCACAGGACATACTCAGGGGCTCATACATTCGTGGGCCCATGAACACTTAGGGAGACATTGGACATCTCAGGCCACAGACCCTCATGGGCACACACTCAGCGGCGCAGGGACTTAGTCGCTCCCAGGGTACACATTCATGGACACACTGGGACCCACTGCGGACATTGGTTCTCCTGCCCCCAGGGTTCCTGGCATTACGCCCACGTGTTCACCGTGTGACCTTTCTCATTCTCCGAGTCTGAACACTTACTGACCCTCCCTACCAGGTTTCAAAGCTCCCCAGCCACACCAATAACAGATCTGAAAGACGCGTTGTTTCCCCTTGGCCTTTATCATCATGAATCGCGGAATGTGAGGGCAGAAACAAATGGACACATGCGGGTCCATGCTCTGAGCACCCTCAGTGGCATAATCAGGCACACTCGTGTTGACACACACCTGTTCAGGCCGGCACAGCGTGACAGGTGGGTGTGACAGGGCACACGCCCACAATTACAGTGATACATTCCCATGGTGTGCCCACCCCACCCACTCACACCTCCATCACACAACATCCCGCAGGACACACATGTGTTTATGCTGAAATGGGCACGTGTAACACGTGTCACCAACACGCACACCCACAGTGACACACTACTGTGGTCGCCACAGCCACCCATGGTGACATGCATTACACTCACAACACGCTGAAATACACATGTGCATCACATGTACAGTGACATAGGGGTGCACCCCATACTCGCTGTGACTCCCACCTTCAACATTCACCCATAACACCCTCCTGTGGGAAACACTGAAATACCCGCCCTCCGTGAAGTGCTAACCCCGACACACGAGCACATACGCACACACGCAACTCCACAACACATTCACCAAGACACATGATTTTCTACACGTGGGATGAAGCACAGCTTCAGACCAGGCTGGGGCCCCCATTTCCCATCTTCACTGAGAGGTGCTATCTTGTCCTCCGAGGTGTAGCCAGGGCTTTGATGTCTTTTCTTTTATTGAGGTGTGGGCTCTGCGGGGTGGGGGCGGGGGTGAAGGGTGGAGACCCGAGGTCAGACAGATCCCACTCTTGAAAGAGAACCTGGGGCCAAATCCAAGGGGGCCCCTCATCCGCCTCCCCTGGGCCCAACTGACTTGGATTTGGCATCTTCAACATCTGGAGGATTTTCTGTAATGTAGCCTTGATTTCGTTTATGTTTGAGACTGGGGAGAGACAGGAAAAAGCTCAAGTGGGGCTTTCTTAGCTTTATTGGAAGCCTTCTCCCTGCCCAGCCCCCAACCTGGGGTGCCACACAGCCCATGTTCTTGGAGTTCCCATGCATTTATATACTCCCCAAGTGACTTGGAGGGTGACATCCATCACCTCTCCAAACCTTGTGCTCTGGAAGGGCGGGACCCCTGCTGTCCCCTCCCCCGACTCCCCAGCACCCAGCCCAATATTGGGCATGGAGGCAAATTCGCCCAGTGGAGGTCTATAAGGGCACCTGTCGCCAGCGTCCTCAGTTTCTGGTTCCCTTCATGGACCTTGCTCTTGACTGTGTCAATGCCCTGCTCGACATCGCTCCAGCGCTTCTTCTCCTTGTCCTGGCACTCTCTCACTGAAAGGGAGACTGAGGGTGTGGATCAGGGTTGTCTGTGTCACCTCTGCTCTCCCTACCGCCACCCCGACCCAGGTCCTTCCCTCACCGTTCTGGAGCTCCCTTCTCAAGACCAGCAGCTCCTGGGACATCTCAGAATCTGTTCAGGATGGGGTGGGGAGGCAAGAAAACCTTAGAATCGCCTCAGGTCTGCAGTTGGGAGCAGCGCTGGACCGCCCCAGCTCCTGGGAACCCCTCCACACTGCCCCAGCCCCTTCCTCCACCACCAAAACAGAACAAAACACCTCACTCACTCTTCACCAGGACCAAGGCTAAGAGGACGATGCAGGGCAGAGCGAGGAGAACATACAGACTCATCACGGCTCTAGGCAACCAATGGGGGACCTGGGCAGGGTTGGAGGGTGGCTTGGACTGGGCTGGAATGGGGTAGAGGCAGGACAGGTCATCTCCAGGGCCCAACACCGCCACTCAGACCATCAACACTGACTGTAACACCAGCGACAGCTGTTCACCTACACCCACTGTTCCCGATACCATAAGCAGCTGTGGCCATCAACAACACTGCCACCAACATGCCCCCCTTAACATCCCTGTCACCAACACCCACCAACATCAATACCCGTTGTTACCAGCATTGTTTCCATCACCAGGACCTCATCAGCACCCTCATCAGCTCTATCTAGGTGGTTCTGTCCCGATCCACTACGTGGTCCCCTACTCACCATCACCAACACCCAGACCTTCACCAGCACCCCCACCGGCACAATCACATCATCATTATCACCACCTCCTCAAAGCTACCCCCCACCGCTGTCACACACAAGCCTTGATGCCACCACACCCCACATCATTGACCCTGACCTCCACACACTGCCCCTTGTCCCTCCCATGGGCCCCTCCCAAGGCTGTGTGATGTGGGTTAGTGGGCTTACCCTTACTCTTGGGAGGTGAATGACTGCCCTTTGGCTGGTGCTGGGTTTTGAAGGTGATATTCTCATAGGCAGGGTCATCTGCACCTGTGGGCAGGTCAGTGAGAGTGATTGAAGAAAGCTGCTGAGAGCGCCGGGACAGGGGTGAGGGTGGGAGAGGGGCCTCAGACGTCTGGATTCATGGGGCCCTGCACGCAACAAGCTTCTGGGTGTAAAGATAAGGAGTGGGGAACTAAGATCTACATCTTGATTAAGTGGAGAGGATGTGAGTGAATATTTGGGTGATAAACAGACACACACACACTCTGGGTGGGGGAAGGAACCCTCTGGCCCCCACTTTCAGCTCTTGACCTCTCCCCTCCCCACCCAAGGTGTCTAACCTTCTTTATTGGCTGGGGACCCCCATTTCTTGTCTTTGAAGGCCTCCGCCTGCATCTCGATCTCCTGGTTCATGTAGCTTTCCTCAGCCTCCGAAGTCCCCAGCCTACCAATTTGTCTACACACAACCCCACCCGCCAGAAAGCTTCTGGGCAGATGAGGAAGTCTCTGGGTTGGGGTGGAGGAGAGGAAGGAGAGGTCAGTCTCCTCTTTTCAGGGATGCAGGACCCTCCCACCCTGGGACATTCTCACCCCAACCCCAGCTAGAGAGGGATCTTAGGAGACCAGAGGTCTCAGGGAGGACCAAGAAGAGATGCCCATAGACCCAGAAACAGAATCGGATGGTCAGGAACTTGGGGTAGAGGTGTTAACTAATGCAATGGTGATCATCATATTGCAATATACAAATGTATCACATCAACATGTTGTACATCGTAAACTTATGCAATGTCCTATGTCAATTATAGTCAATAAAATATTTTTTTTAAAAAAAGAGGATGGTCAGGGACTTTACAGGAAGCTGTGTGTGTGTCTACCTGGATAAACCTCATCTTCCCATCCCTCTTGCTCTCACGGGAGATGCTGTGGCTCCCCAGAGTCCCACTTTTGGGGGCAAGGGCATCCAGCCTTGGAGGCAGGATTCCTAGGTCCCCACACCTACCTTCCTGCTGCCCTAGTCCCACCCCTCAGCTCCACCCTGAGAAGTTCTACTTCTTCAGGGCCCCTTGGAGGAGAGGAACGGATATGAGGCAATGGAACTAACCACTGGAACTCCACCCCTACATTTGGGACTGACGCCAGACATCACCTTGACCTAACCCCGGAAGTAGTTCGTCCTCCACCTGGAGACCCCTGACAGAGAAACACTCAGAAACACACCCACCCGCATCCACACATCTGCTCGCCTACCCAGACCCACACAAACACTTGCATACACACACTCCTGAATACCCCCAGTCGCATATCTGTTCACGTGTACACATGGCATGCTCATTTGCATGCTTATACATATTCATGCGCTCACACTGTCTCCACTCTGTTTAGGTGTCTTAAATCTCTCTTTGTGTCTATCTGACCTTGAGAACTGGGGATTAAAATGAGACAAAGTATATAAGGAAGTTTTTCTTTAAGTCTAGAGTGGTGCCTTCTGATAGAGTATAATGTGGATTTTTGGCAGGGTTTTTAAAAATTGAAGTATAGTCAGTTTATAATATTATGTTAGTTTCAGGTGTACAGCATAGTGACTCAATATTTTTATAGACTATACTCCATGGCTATATTTCCCTGTGCTGTACCATATATCCTTGTTGCTTATCTACTTTATACATAGTAGTGTGTATCTCTTAATCCCTTAAGCGTACATTGTCCCTTCCCCTTCTCTCTCCCCACTAGTAACCACTAGTTTGTTCTCTATATCTGTGAGTCTGTTTCTGTTTTTTAATATACATTCATTAAAAAAAATTTTTTTATATTCCACATACAAGTGATAACATACAGTATTTGTCTTTCTCTGTCTGGCTGATTTCACTAAACATAATACCCTCCAAGTCCATCCATGTTGTTGCAAATGGCAGAATTTCATCCTTTTTCATGGCTGAGTAATATTCCAGTGTGTGTATGTATGTGTGTATATATGTATATTTATATACATATATATCACAACTTCTTTATCCATTCATCTGTTGATCGAAACTTGGGTTGCTTCCGTATCTCAGCTATTGTAAATAATGCTGCTGTGAACATTGGGGTACATTTATCATTTCAAATTAGTGTTTTCAATTTTTTGGATATATACCCAGGAGTGGAATTTTTCTGGATCATATATTAGTTCTATTTTTAGTTTTTTGAGGAACCACCATAATGTTTTGCATTGTAGCTGGACCAATTTACATTCCTACCAACAGTGTATAAGGGTTTTATTTTCTCCACATCCTTGCCAACATTTGTCATTTGTAGGTTTTTAAATAAAAGCCATTCTGATAAGTTGAGGGGATATCTCACTGTGGTTTTAATTTGCATTTCTTTAATAATTAGTGATGTTGAGCATCTTTTTATGTGCCCATTAGCCATCTGTATGTCTTCTTTGGAAAGATGTCTATTCAGGTTTTTGGACTATTTTTTAATCAGTTGTTTGTGAACCACATGTTTATTGAGACATTTTACCTTTTTTGGGGGGGGTACTAAGTCTTCAAAACCAAACGTGTACTTACACTTAAGGCACATTTCAACTTGGACTGGCTACATTTCACTGCCATATTGGACAGTGCTGGTCTAGAATATTATAATTTTTTCCTGTTACTGAACTCAGGTTTGGCATATCACCACTCAAAAGCTGATACTCGAGAGACAAGTGTTGGTTGAAAAGAAAAGGTTGCTTTATTCAGGAGGCCAGCAACCTGGGAAGAAGGCAGACTCATGTCCAAAAGACATCTCCCAGCTGCCAATCAGGGGGCAAAAGCTTTTAAAGGGGAGTTTCAGGGGTGGATACATGGAGGGAGGGGGCTACATGCAGAAACAGTAGAGTCGGCTCTGACAATCACCTTGAAGTTGGTCATGCAGTGGTGTGATCAATGTCATCTGGATTGTTTTAAGTACAATTAATCTTCAGTTCCAGGGTTGGTTTGTTCCCATTTCCTTGAGGCCAGTTCTCAGAATTGTGTAAGATGGGGCAGCTTATGTCATGGCTACAGTCTGGTCATCACGTAGTTAACTTCCCCCACCTGGTAGGGGTTTTGGTATCCACTAAGCAGCTCAAAGCCTATGGCTCAGAATATTATCTATAGCCCTTGAGGAGGAACTAAAGGTCCTGACTTTGCTGAATGGCAAAACTATTCTTTTGTCCTGTTTGATTGTTCTTCTTTGCTTCTGCATGTTTTCATTTCTCTGATTAAATTTATTCTTTGGCTAAACTTTTTCTACAGACAAGAGGCAGGCAGAGGACATGGGGGGAGGTGGTGTCTGTCCTGGGAAGGCCCCGTAGGGTCCTGCTCTGTTACACTCCCTTTGGAAAAAATAAGTTTAAAGCTTTCTATGCGTGGAAAGTGAGTATGTTTTAGGTTTAAAATATGTGATTAAATTCTAGATAACTTTGGAATGGTCCCTGAGATCTGGCTGGTGAGGATAATGTTCTCTTTCCTAAAGTATTGCCAATTTTGTCTGTTCAAGGACGATCAATTTAATAATGATTAGGTGCCAGCTCCTCCATCTCCTCTTACAAAGTCAGCCATTGAGAGATGTGACCCCGCCCCTGCTGATGTAATAGCCACAGAAGAGATGGACCAATGGGGAACTGGCTCTGCTCTGGTGGACAGGCAAAGGGGGTGGGGCCGTGGCATTACACGTTTCCCTAGCTCCGATGAGGCTAAGACCAGGCTCCAGCCCTCTGGACTTTGAGAAAAAGGTAGCCCCAGAACTGGAAATCCACAAGCAACCATGTCATGGTGGCCTAAGAGGGCTCCATGGGGTTGCCTGACCAGATCCTTTCATGGAGCAACAGTTTCAATTTTCTTTTAAGAAAGAAAATGTGTCCTAACCAGGTATTGGTTTAGGGTGAGCACATGATCCAGGCCCAGCCAATCAAAGTCCAAAATTTGACAAAGGGGTGGGCAGAATGAGCCAGACTCAACCAATGAGACTCAGGCCGAAGGCTTTTGGGATTCTTTTGTTTGCTTGCTTATTTTGGTTGTGCCAGCATGCATGCGGGATCTAGTTTCCTGACCAGGGATTGAACCTGAGCCCCCTGCATTGGGAGCACGCAGTCTTACCCACTGGACCACCAGGGAAGTCCCCAAGCCTGAGGCTTTTATTGGGTTAACCAAGAAAAAGGGCATTCACTCCTTTTTCCCCTCTGTCAGACTGCCAGGATATAAGCCTGGTGCTGTGACAGGGGAGAACTTGCTTGAGAGTGAAGCCAACACTAAGGAGAGCAGACCTGACAGGGAGTCGGGTCCTGGAGACATTATCTGAGACCCTAGATCCAGCCATACCTGAGTCTGTTATTCTAACCCTGAGCCTCTCAGTTACATAATCCAGAAATGTCCTTCCACTTTTGCTCGAGCTAGCTTGACGGGGGGGGGGGGTCTGCGGCACCTGCAACTAGCACAGTCTTGGCTACTACAGGGGGCTGGGCAGTTGGCAAATGAAGAAAGAGGCTTAAGAAGGGGCTTTGCCTGTCAAAGTCTGCACTCTGAGACAGGAGGATGACTGTGTTGGAACTGAGACCTCTAAAGAGGCTCTTCTTGGGGTCCAGATACAGGGGGACAATTGTGGGTCTTGGAGACAAAGAGGCACTCGCATCAGGGTCAGGGGACAGTGAGGGAGCGGGATGGACAAGGTACTACACTCGCCCTCTCTGGTCCTTAACACTCTTCTGACTCAGTGGTCCCACTCCAACCCCATGGTCAAGGTGGGGTGAGGAGGGAGGACCTGGGAGGGGAATCCCTGGATTGGGGTCTGGTGGGCTCCATGGGCACCAGAAGTGTTTGTGTGATCTCAGCTCATGACTACCATGATCAGACAGATGGGTGTACCATCATAGGGGGTGGTTGTCAGTGGGAAGAGAGTCCAAAACATCCTGAAAACCACAAACCCACCCTGTCACCCATTCTTCAGCCTCTGGAGTGTGCTGCTGGGGTCTGTGACATTTAAGTCTTGGGTCCCTCTTAAGACCGGGTACTGGGGCTTCCCTGGTGGCACAGTGGTTAAGAATCTGCCTGCCAATTCAGGGGACATGGGTTCGAGCCCTGGCCCGGGAAGATCCCACATGCCGCGGAGCAACTAAGCCCGTGTGCCACAACTACTTGAGACTGAGCTCTAGAGCCCACGAGCCACAACTACTGAGCCCACGTGCCACAACTAATGAAGCCTGTGCACCTAGAGCCCGTGCTCCATAACAAGAGAAGCCAGGACAGTGTGAAGCCCGCCCACCGCAACGAATAGTAGCCCCCGCTCACTGCAACTAGAGAAAGCCCGTGCACAGCAACGAAGATCCAACACAGTCATAAATAAATAAATAAATAAATAAATTTTAAAAATGACTGGGCACTAAGTGTTCTGAAGTCTCTGTCTGCATCTCTCAGGGGCTGGATTTTGAGACTCCTGGGTTAAGATTCTCAGGAAACCGGACGTTGAATCACCTGGATTTGTGCCCACAGCAATGCTGAGGATTTGCCTTCTAGGGCTTTGACTCCAGACTGAGACCAATGTCATCCAAGCTGGGGTGGGGACTTGATGTTGGAAGTACGAGTGTCTGTCTAAGGCATACATGTGTCTATGTGTCCCTAGGTCCTTCTCCACAGTGGGCATGTGTGTGTCTGTGGGCACAGTGTCTTTGTGTGACAGTGGTAACTGGGTTGTGTACTGTGTGTGCACATGGCCATGTGTAACTGTGTACATACGTGTAGTGTGTGTACCTAGGTGGTGTATTCACCTATGTGTGTGGTTATTTATTCAAGACATTTTCCTGAGCACCTACTATGTGCCATGCTCTCTTCTAAGCACCAGGATACACCAAAGAGCAAACAAGTCCCCTGCCCTGTGTTTTCATATTTGAGTGTTCATGAGGGGTATGAATGTCCCTTGATGCAGGTGGGGAGTGAGGGATGGCGCTCAGGATTCTGGACTCAGCAATGGATTCAGGGATGCACCCTGACCCTGGGGCTGCTGGTGGCTTGAGGCCCTGGAGTGTATGTGGGGTAGGGGGCGGGGGGGTTCCTGTCCTGTACAGACCCAGATCCCGATGAGGCTTCATTGTGAGCAGTGGGGGAGAATGGCCCAGCAACTTCCCAGGAGGCCCGAGACCCTAGGGTGACCGTCAAGGTGGCCTCAAAGGTAACACTCTCGGGACCTCCCCGCTGGTCCCGTGGTTAAGACTCCACGCTTCCAATGCAGGGAGCACGGGTTCGATTCCTGGTCAGGGAACTAAGATTCCACATGCCCACCCGGTGTAGCCAAAAATAAGTAAATAAACGGTACACTCCCTTCCCCTCCTGAAGAAGGCCATGAGCCTTGGGTGTGGTTGTCATTACAGGAAGTTAAGGCCCCATTTTCGGAAGTAGAAGTGGCGGACAAGGGAGGGGGGGGGAATGGGGCGGAAGAAAGTCACGGCTGTCCCCCACCCCCCTCCCTCTGGCGCCTTGCTCTTTTTGAAGATGCCGGTTCAGTCACCCGCACCCCACAGAAGACAACACCACAGGGCCCGGGCTTTCTCCATCATCTTCTCGGAGGTTTATTTCCAGCCCCGCCCCTCTGAGACAGGACCCCGCCCCTCCGAGGCCTGGCCACGCCCCCAGGCCCCGCCCCTCCGCAAGCGCAACCTTAGGCTATTCGGGCCCGCAGGCGACAGCAGCGAGCTCCGGTCCAGTCCATGCCGGCGCACTGACAGTGGCACGTGGTCTCGGCGCGCACGTCCCACGAGCCACAGGCAGAGCCACAGGTGCAGGCGGTGACGGCGAAACCTGCGAGGGGGAGCGAGAAGGAGAGAGCTTGGACTCTGAGCCAGAGGCTGCGGGCCTGGGGTTCCAGGGGGCTGGCAGCGTGGGCGGCGGGGAGGCTGGGGGCCTGGACACCAGTGTCCTGAGGAAATGGGGTCCGGGAGTTGGGGGAAGGGGCAAGGCTGGGAGTGCAGACCAGGACATTACAGAAGTAGAGGCTGAGACTCTGTGGTCCTAGAGAAATAGAGGCTGGACGTAGGGGAGGGGGTTTTGGGGTACTGAGAACAGAACTGAGAGCCTGGACCACGGGTTCTGTACTCACCTGAGGGGCAAGTGACCAGGTGCCCCCTGGAGGTGACACTCCGGCAGTCCAGGCCAATGTCCCTTACTGCCTCAGGAACTATGGAAGGAGTGACCGAGGTAACTGTGAAACCGAGCTGCCCCTCCCCCAATCTCATGCTGCCCAGGCCCTGGTGGTTTGGAGATGGGCAGGGGGCTCAAGAAAACGCCCCTGGGGAAGGCCCAGGGGGTCGGGAGCTCATCACCTCCCAAGATTCTGCTTTGAGGTGGGTGTTTTGGAGGGAGGAGGGTTTGGAGCTGTTGTTAAAGGTGGAGCTGGGTGGGAAATGGCGTTGGGTTGGGTTTGGGGTTGAGATTTGGTTGGGGTTGGAGTTGGGGTTGACTTGATGTTCGCTCCATGTCAGGGATCAGAGGGGCCCCTGAGGCCCCTGCCGAGGTTGGATGCGAGGGTGCTCACTTAGGGAACTGATGAATTCCTGGATCTTCTCACTGATGGCTTTATCCATGGGACACAGCAACTTGCCACACACCAGCAGCCCCAGGACTGGGAGGAGGAGGAGAGAGAGAGCCTTCATCCTGTAGGTGCTGCAAGAGGGAACCGAGAGACCCCAGCTGCGTCAGCCCCTCTCCAACCTGGGAAGGGTCAGGCCCACAGAATGTGTGCAATCGGGAACCCTGGGTCCCCACGGGGGATGGGGCTGGAGGCCTAGCTTTGCCCTTAAAGGCGGGAGCAACTGTCACTTACCCTCTCCGTGGACTCAGCAGGCCCAATTTTGGACACGAATGACGTGCCTCTGCCTCAGCTCTCTCTTTAAGGCCTCCGAGTGTGGGGCTTCCTGTCTTGGCTAAGACCCCTGGCATCCTGGGCCTCCCTTCCCACATCCGGGGCTAAAAGGAAGCCCCCAGGGTAGAGTCCAGGGACCTAGTGGTGCCACAGCCTCTCCTTCAAGCGCCTTCCCTTCCCACATCCAGGCTGGGACTGGTCCAGAGGGTAGAACCTGGGGGATAATTCCAGGAACCATAGTCAACGGGGCAGGGAGAGACACAGGAGCTTGCACGGAGGGGATGGGGCACACAAATGTGACCAAAATAATGTCCTTGTTTGAGAACTGCATGCCATGTTCATTCCCAAAAAGCTATCACCATAGAAGAGATAGATAAAATCATGGTTTATTCCTTCGATAGAATAATCGACAACTGAAGTGTGCAAACTACGGCCCATGGGCCAGATCTAGCCCACCATCTTTTTTTTTTTTTTTTTTGGCCACACTGAGCATCATGCAGGATCTTAGTTCCCCAACCAGGGATCGAACACCCATGCCCCCTGCAGTGGAAGCACGGAGTCTTAACCACTGGACCGCCAGGGAAGTCCTGCCTACCATCTATTTTTGTATGACTCATGAGCTAAGAATGTTTTTCACATTGTTTGGGTTTGTTTTGTTTCCAATATGGATGGATTTTTTTTTTAATTGTGGTAAAACACATGTAAAATAAAATGTACCATTTTAACCATTTTCAAGTGTAAATTCAGCAGCATTAAGGCAGTGTGACCACTGAGGTAGACACTGGAATGCTGTGGCCACAAGCCAAGGAATGCCAGAAGCCACCAGAAGCTGGAAGAAGCAAAGAACCGACTTTTCCCTAGTCTTTAGAGGGAGTATGGCTTGATTTCAGCCATACAGTGTTGTGTAATCATCACCCCTGTCCATTTCCAGAACTTTCTTTTTATCATCCTAAACTGAAACCTTACCTATTAAACACTAAGTCCCACTTCCTCTTCTTGAAGCCCCTGGTAATCTCTAATCTAGTTTCTATTTCTATGAATTTGCCTATTCATATAGCAAATAAGTGGAATCATACAATATTTATCATTTTGTGCCTGCCTTATTTCACCGAGCATAACATTTTAAGATTCATCCATGTTGTAGCATGGATCAGAACCTCATTCCTTTTTAAGGCTAATATTCAATTTTATGTCCATACCGCATTTCGTGTATCATCTGTTGATGGACAGTTGGGTTGTTCCCACCTTTTGGCTATTGTGAAGGATGCTGCTATGAACCTAGGGGTGGCACGGGATAAAGACACAGACGTAGAGATGGAGTTGAGGACACAGGGAGGGGGAAGAGTAAGCTGGGGCGAAGTGAGAGAGTAACATTGACATATATATTCACTACCAACTGTAAAATAGATAGCTAGTGGGAAGCAGCTGCAGAGCACAGGGAGATCAGCTCACTGCTTTGCGACCACCTAGAGGGGTGGGATGAGGGTGGGAGGGAGACGCAAGAGGGAGGGGATATGGGGATATACGTATGCATATAGCTGATTCACTTTGTTATACAGCAGAAACTAACACAACACTGTAAAGCAATTATACTCCAATAAATATGTTAAAACTTTTTAAAAAAATAGCTTTTGAAGGATGCAAAAGAAGTGGGCAGCTCTAACTACAGGCAGGGTGAAAAGCAGAGAGAATGTGTGGAACCTCCTGGGGCTCCCCAGGGACTCAGTTTGAAAACCCTTAGTTCAGTAGCAGGAAAGAGTTATATATGGCCTGATAAAGAAATGTTCACATATTGAGGTCTGGGGAAGTCAGTCTGGCTTATACATGAGTTAACGTGAATTTTGTGCTAGCTAAAACAGCCTGCTTGTGGCCTATGAAAACTACATTGTGCATCTGCTTTAATTATTAAAGAAAAGGGCACACTGACCAGAAGTCAAGAATGTCCTTGTTTAAAATAAAGATTAAAGCCCCTCTTCCTGGGATGCCAGGGCTGGTCCTCCTTTGATGATAAGACTCCCTTCCAGGTGCCAAGGTCATACTGACTTGCTGTGTACATGTTGGTCTGTTTTTCTGAAACCTTGAAGGAGTGTGTCCCTGACTTGTTTGATGTTCTTTGTTCTTAGAAGATATAAAACTGTGCTGAAGACCCTGCTTCTCCAGAGCAGTTTCTCAGAGTTTTCCTCTGAGAAGCTGTCTTCTGGGCTAGAGTCCTCAGTTTGGCTAAAATAAAACTCTTTCTATTGCTATTATTGATTGTTTATTGATTATTGTCATCGATAGCCCCTTAATTCTCTTTAAAAAATCCCTTTATTCTCCCTGATTTCTACCAGCAAAACTGAGCTCTAGTGACCTTTTACATCTAATACTACTTAATACAATTCTAGAACCAGGTCTTTAAAAAGTACAATAGGGCAATCACATACCTACAATTTTTAAAAATCAATCTTATTGAGGTATAATTTCCATATAATAAAATGCATCTATCTTAAGTGTTCAGTTGGATACATTTTGACAAGTCTATATACCTGCATACTGCATGAATGTTCTGTTTTTCCCAAGTATTGCTTTTAAAAAAATCAGGTATAATTTACATACGGCAAAATTCGCCCTTTTTACTGAGTTCTATGAGTTTTGACAAATGCATACAGTTGTGTAACCACTGCCACCAAATACTTATAATTTAAATTATAATTGAAAAAAAAAAGAAGTTTCCCAAAGATCTGAAGGAAAACTGTCCTGAAGTCACAGAGAAGGAGATTTTTCTACCCATACAACTGGTTTTCCTGTGCACTGCAGATCTTGTGAATATTCATAAGTGTTACCGGCTTGTTCTCACCTCTGTTAATATACATCTGTCCTTGAACTAATTTTGAACAAAGAGGCCTGTATCACTCAGAGGACTGGAAACTGTTACCACTTCTTGTGAAACTGACTTCTAGAGGCAACCTACGCTTCTGATTGGTTGCCTTGCTACATAACTTGGCCTAGTGATGATGTCGTAATGACAGGTAGCTCTGCCAATCAGAAGAGAATCATTGACACCTGCTTCCTGTCCCACAAGAATGACAGAAAATAAAAGTAAAAGCCTTGACAATTATTAGAGAAATGCTATCAAAACCACAATGAGGTACCACCTCACACTGCTCAGAATGGCCATCATTAAGAAGTACAAACAATAAATACCATATATATATATATATATCTGAACACTGTATCACTGTGTTGTACACCTGAAGCCAACATGACATTGTAAATCAACTGTACTTCAATAATAAAAAACATAATAAAATTTAAAAAATTTTAAAAACTGTTGGTGGGATGTAAATTGATACAGCCACTATGGAGGAAAGTATGGAGGTTTCTTAAAAAACTAAAAATAAAACTACCATATGACCAAGCAATCCCACTACTGGGCATATACCCTGAGAAAACCATAATTCAAAAAGAGTCATGTACCACAATGTTCATTGCAGCTCTATTTACAATAGCCAGGACATGGAAGCAACCTAAGTGTCCATCGACAGATGAATGGATGAAGAAGATGTAGCACATATATACAGTGGAATATTACTCAGCCATAAAAAGAAACGAAATTGAGTTATTTGTAGTTAGGTGGATGGAACTAGAGTCTGTCATACAGAGTGAAGTAAGTCAGAAACAGAAAAACAAGTACCGTATGCTAACACATATATATGGAATCTAAAAAAAAAAAGGTTCTGAAGAACCTAGGGGCAGGACAGGAATAAAGACGCAGACGTAGAGAATGGACTTGAGGACACAGGGAGTGGGAAGGGTAAGCTGGGACGAAATGAGAGAGTGGCATGGACATATATACACTACCAAATGTAAACTGGATAGCTGGTGGGAAGCAGCCACATAGCATAGGGAGATCAGCTTGGTGCTTTGTGACCACCTAGAGGGGTGGGATAAGGAGGGTGCGAGGGAGACGCAAGAAGGAGGAGATATGGGGATATATGTATATGTATAGCTGATTCACTTTGCTATAAAGCAGAAACTAACACACCATTGTAAAGCAATTATACTCCAATAAAGATGTTAAAAAAAATTTAAAGAAAAGGGGAATAGTGTGGAGGCGGGAGGGAGAGTCTGACCACAGCTTCCTGACAGCCTCCACCTCGTGCCCCATGTCATAGATGGGAAAACTGATGTTGGGTGAGGTTGAGTCACTCCCGAAGGGGAGATTTCAGATCCAGATTTGTTGGATGCCGAAGTCCTTATTTATTTATTTATTTATTTATTTGGCCGCAGCTCTTGGCTTGTAGGATCTTACTTCCCGGACCAGGGATTGATCCTGGGCCCCCAGCAGTGAAAGCACTGTGTCCTAACCACTGGACCACCAGGGAAGTTCCTCAAAGTCCTTACTTTTAACCAAGGCATTTTTCCACCTGTACCATGAGGTGGGGGGTACATGGAGTAGGCAGGGTGTGGGGGGAGAACACATGAAGGGTAAAGTAAGGGGCAGGTAGGAACAGTTTCCTAGAACCCCTTCTGACCAGCCCAGCTCTTGGGGCCCTGCCCACCCAGGATGAGCTGTCTCCCCAGCCCCTTCCTGTGGTACCTGCCCACTCTCCCCTGCCCAGCATATCCAAGCAACAAGAGCAGATGCCAAGGAGCTTCAGAGATGCTCTGGTGGTGATGCCACGGAGGCTGCAGCCCCCTTCCTGGGAGTCCCAGCTCAGCCACTGACTAGCTGCATGACTTTGAGCAAGTGGCTAAAGCACCTCTGGGCCTCAGTTTCCCCATCTGTAAAATGGGATTATTCTCAGTGATTACCTCACAGGGCCTGGGTGACAATTAAGTGAGTACTCCCACCCCCGCAGCTTTATTGAGACACAGCTGACATATAACACTGTGTGCATATAAGGTGTATTACGTGACGATCTGACACATGTGTTATGTTGAAACATGATTACCACATAAGGTTAGATAACATCTCCATCACCTCATATAAGTACCTCTTTGCGTGTGTGGTGAGAACACTGAAGATCTACTCTTATCAACTTTCCAGTACACAATACAGTGTTACCTGTAATCACCATGCTGTCCATTAGGTCCCCAGAATTCATTCATCATCTAACTGAAATTTTGTCTCCTTTGACAAACATCTCCCCATTTCCCCCACCTCCCAGGCCCTGGTCACCACCATTCTGTTCTCTGCTTCTATAGCTCAGCTTTTTTAGATTTCACATATAAATCTTAAAAACAAAAACCGATAAAACAAACCAAACTCACAGAAACAGAGATTGGCAGTTGCCAGGGTCTGGGAGGTCGGAGAAATGGGTGAAGGTGGTCGAAAGGTACAAACTTCCAGTTATAAGAGGAATAAATTCTGGGGGTGTAATGTACAACATAATGACGATGGTTAACAATACTGTATATTGTGTATTGAAAAGTTGCTGAGAGAGGAGAATTTAAAAGTTCTCACCACACGCACACGGCAACCATATGAGGGGATGGATCTACTATCTAACTTCATTGTGGTTGTCATTTTGTAATGTACTGTCGACGAAAATAATAAACTATAATAGGAATAGAAAAGAGGGGATTTTTTGTTTTTGTTTTTTTTCTTTGGGCCGCGCCACAAGGCTTGTGGGATCTTAGTTCCCCGAGCAGAGATCAAACCTGGGCCCACAGTAGTGAAAGCGCCAAGTCTTAACCACTGGACTACTAGGGAAGTCCCAGAAAAGAGTTTTATTTGAGCCAAACTGAGGACTATAGCCTGGAAGACGGCCTCTCTGATAACTCTGAGGAACTGCCCCAGAGATGCATGGTTTTCAGCGCAGTTTTATATCTTGTCAGAACAAAGAACATCAAACAAGTCATGGAGACACTCCTTCAAGGTTTCAAAAAAAAAAAAAAAAGAAAAACAGATCAGCATGTACACAGCGAGTCGGTATGACCTCGGCGCCTGGGAAGGGAGTCTTATCATCAAAGGAGGACCAGCATTGGCATCCCAGGAAGGGAGGCATTTAATCTTGATTTTGAACATGGACATTCTTGACTTCTGGTCATTGTGCCCTTTTCTTTAATAATTAAAGCAGATGTACAATGTAGTTTTCATAGGCGACAAACAGGCTGTTAGCATAAAATTCAAGTTAACTCATGTATAAGCCAGAATGACTTTCCCTATATCTCAATGTGAACATTTCTTTGATCAGTATATATGTATTAAATCACTACGTTGTACACCTTAAGCTTATCTCAACGAAGCTGGGGGAAAACCAGATTCCACATTTAAGTATTTGTCTGTCTCCATCTGACTTATTTCATCCAGCAAGTACTTTATGTAAATCTATGTAGACGATACAGAATGAGGCACGGTATGTAGTGGATGCTTCAAACGTCGCTTTTTGGGGGGGAGGGGGATCAATATTTTCCCAGAATTTCCCCAGCCACAGACAGGGATCAAGGCTCTGAGTGGTCACTCAATGTGGAGGGGCCACCAGCCAGGACTTTCTCTTCCTGTCCTGTCCCCTCAATACCTCAGCCCTGGGGACCCCATCTCAGCCCAACAGGAACAGAACTTTGCCACTTTCAGGGCTATTTCCTCACCTCCAGGAGCCTTTTCACAATATTCTTGGCAGTAGCTGTTGGTTAACTTGTGTTTTCACATTTTGAGCAACTTTACAGAAAAAAAAAGGCGGGGGAAGCTTGCCTTGCTTCCTTGACATCTGCTGGGTTCCCTGGGGCCACTCAGCCCCTCCCCCAGAGGCCTCAGGCAATTCTTGCTTTGCTAGGGTCCTGGGGATTTCACCATCCCACCTCCACCCCTCTCTGCCCAGCCGGCAGCTCCACCATGTCTGGGACCCTCATTTTTTCGTTCTTTTTTAAAGCAGCTTTATTGAAGTATAATTTACATACCACATTCATCCATTTCAATTGTACAACTCAATGATCTGTAGTAAGTTTCACAGGGTTGCACAGCCATTACCACAATCCAATTCTGGAAATTTTCTATCGCCCCTGAAAGGAATCTTGTGCTCCTTTGCAGTCACTCTCTATTCCCACCCCCACCCCTAGGCAACCACTTTCTGTCTGTGAATTTGCTTATTCTGGACATTTCCTATAAATGGAATCGTACACCATGTGGTCTCTTGCATCAAGCTTTTTTACTTAGCATAGTGTTTTGAGGTTCATTAATGTCATAACATGTATTTTGGTCCTTGACTGAGCTGCATTCCATCGTCTGGATGTACCACACTGATTTCCATTCACCGGTTGATGGGCATTTGGATTGTTTCCACCTTTTGGCTATTATGAATAATGCCATGAACATTCCTGGACACGTCTTTGTGTGGATGCATATTTTCCTTTCTCTTGGGTGAGTTCTTTTTAATGCAGGGTCAGTTTCCATTGTCTAAATGTACCATAAAGTATTTAAACTTTTTTTAGTTTTTTTCTAAAAACTGAAGTAGAGGGCTTCCTTGGTGGCGCAGTGGTTGAGAGTCCGCCTGCCGATGCAGGGGACACGGGTTCGTGCCCCGGTCCGGGAAGATCCCACATGCCGTGGAGCGGCTGGGCCCGTGAGCCATGGCCGCTGAGCCTGCGCGACCAGAGCCTGAGCGTCGCAACGGGAGAGGCCACAACAGTGAGAGGCCCACGTACCGCAAAAAAAAAAAAAAAACACTGAAGTAGAGTTGATTTACAATGCTGTGTTAGTTTCAAGTGTACAGCAAAGTGATTCAGTTATACACACACATATATATACATATATATTCTTCTTCAGATTCTTTTCCATTATAGGTTATTACAAGATACTGAGTATAGTTCCCTGTGCTATACAGTACGTCCTTGCTGTTTACCTATTTTATATATAGTCGTGTGTCTATGTTAATTCCAAACTCCTGGGAATTCCCTGGTGGTTCAGTGGTTAGGACTCAGCACTTTCATTGCCGTGGGCCCGGGGTTCCATCCCTGGTAGGGGAACAAAGATCTGCACAGTGCAGAAAAAAAAAAAAAATCAAAAAAACCCCCCAGAAATCCAAACTCCTAATTTATCTCCCTCGCTCACTTTTATTTTTTAGAGCAAATTCAAGACCACAAACCTTTCCCTCCTGTTAACTTGGATGAGATATTGCTCTAGAAGAGCCCCCTGCCCTGCACAGCACGGGCTGAGAACTCTCCCTGGTATGATGTGTCCCCATGTCCCCATGTCCCCACAACCAAGAGCATCAGTGCTCACCCCAGGGGTGCCCTCCTGACCTTCCGAAGCCCTGATGCTGACCTGAGGAATCCTTTTTTCTCGCTTTGTGGAGTCCTCCTTCTTGGCACATCCTGAGAACCACCGCCCAGCCGGAGCCAGACCGTCTTACAGTATTAAATAATAATGATGTATTATTATATTAATACTATACTATCGTGGTATATATTAATATATTATTATTGTGCCAGTCAGTGGTTCCTGGATGTTGCCTCTAAGCTTATACCATGACCACCGGTGACTCTGGGGTCTGTTCCCACCCCAGGCCTCCCCTATGAGCTCATGTGTCCAGCTGCTTCCCAGGGATTCAGCGACCTAATCCACACCCACAGTAACACGTAACAAAACGCGCTAGGTTGTAACTTTCCTTACGAACCAACTTCAGTAGTTGCTGAGAGTCCTTTCAAGAAGGATCCCAGCTGATTCCAGTGGGAGGAATGACAAGTTTGAAAATAATCTTCAGGAGATATTGGCAATAAATAAATAGATAAAATTTTAAAGTACAGAAAAAAAAATTGGGGAATTCCCTGGCAGTCCAGTGGTTAGGACTCCGCGCTTTCACTGCGGTGGCCTGGGTTCAATCCCTCGTTGGGGGACTAAGATGCCACAAGCCTCGCAGCGTCGGGGAAAAAAATAATAAAATTAAGTTTAAAAAAAGGGGGGGAGAGATCGGAAGGAATCCATGGCTGTTAAAACCTTTATGTGGAGAGTTGTTGGAAACCAGGGACACCTCCCGCCCGCCCCCAACCCACCGACCAATCGTAGGGGAAATGACATCAGGGAGCTCCTGACGTGAGGCTTCACAGGACGCAGAGAGAGGGTGGATTTTACCCTCACACGAGGGTTTTGAGAATTCTGTGTAATGCATGTGGAGGGCTTGGCAGGATGCCTGGGACGTGGTCAGGGCCTGACACTACCGGCTGCTGTGGCCCATTTTCGGGGGCGGGGATGGGGGTGGTCCGTGAATATTTGTAGAATCAAAATGTCCCGAGGTGGGAGACTTTACAACATCATCTACGTACAAATAAGGGCCAGAGGCCGAGGCGATTTAAGCAACAGGGTTTCGCTGGCGCTGACACGAGTAACTTTTATTAAGAGTTATTGAGTAACTCATGACCTACTCCCTCTCCCCCGCCCCCGCCGTCTCTAATTAGGGTCACCCAAGCTCGGGTTACATACGCTAAAGATCAAAGCAGCTGGCAAATTCAGCCACAGCGCCCCCTGGCGCTCGGAGCGCTGATCTACCTAAGCGGGTCCCGGAGGAAAACCGCGGCTTCCCAAGGAGGAGCGTTTAAAAGTTAAACTTTTTAAAAAATTAATTAATTGATTGATTTTTGGCTGCGTTGGGTCTTCTTTGCTGCGCGTGGGGGCGTGGCAGCTACTCTTCGTTGCGGTGCGCGGGCTTCTCATTGCGGTGGTTTCTCTTGTTGCGGAGCACCGGCTCTAGGCGTGTGGGCTCAGTAGTTGTGGCTCACGGGCTTAATTGCTCCGTGGCAGGTGGGATCTTCCCCCACCACGGATCGAAACCGTGTCCCCTGCATTGACAGGCGGATTCTTAACCACTGTGCTACCAGGGAAGTCCCTAAAAGTTAAACTTTTAAAACCATCTCCCTCCCACTCCGTCTCCCAGTCGAAAGGCTTCCCTGCCAAGGCCGTGGCGGGTTGGGGGGGGGTGGCATCCAGGGCCGGCCGTCTCAGTGGTCTGAGATGACCCACTTTCTCCCCTGCACTTCATCTACTCGACAGACTTGCACGTCCATCTTTCTGCCCTATTACGCGTTTCGCGTAAATCTTAGTAGAATTGCTGAATCGCAGGGGTTTTTGCTTCTCCAAGGCCCTACCTACAAAACCGTCCGTGCGATTTTTCTGGGAAGAGTGTCTTTAGATTTCTCTGAATTCTCAAAAGGATAGGTGACCTCAAAATCAGGGCCAAGTCTTCCGTGGGCAGGGAAGGAGGGCCTCAATTGTCCTGTGTCCGCCCACGCCCCCCTGGTCCCAGTCTTGGAGGGGCCACAACTCCAGAGGTGACAGGATGGAAATGAGTAGCGCTCCACTGGGGAGCGCTATACCCAATTTACCCGCCCACCAGGGTCCCCTCCCCAGGCACTCATCCCAGTTGAGCCCCATCGCCAACATTAGACTTGGGGCCCCCACCTGACCCTGTTCAGATCCTTTCTGTAGTTTCCTATCACCCCAGTAGGGGCCAAATCCTCACTCAGGCCCCAGGTGGCTCTCAGACCTTGTCATCCCTCAAGACCTTTCCCTCTGGCTCCATTCCGCTCTCTTGCCTTTGCCTTCACTGTGCCCTCCCCTCCCTTCCCAGACCCCTCTTCACTTTCATTCTCTTAAGTGCCACCTCGTCCAGGAAGCCTTCCCAGGCTGCCCCTGACTGAGTGGATTATCGTGTTCTTGGGGCTCCCACAGCTACCTGTGCCACAGACTGCCGGCCTGGCTGTGTGTCTGTGCCCCAGAGAGAAGGGCCTTCATCTATCTTATTCAGGCTGTGAGATTCACATCTCACTTTAGCTGAGTGTTATGGGCGGAACTGTGTCCCCAGAAAATTCATATGCTGAAATCCTAACCCCCATGCTTCAGAATGTGACTGTATTTGGAGACAAGATTTTTAAAAGATAATTAAGTCAAAATGAGGTCATTAGTGTAGACTTTAAGCCAATATGACTGGTATCCTTATAAGAAGAGGAGATTAGGGGCTTCCCTGGTGGCGCAGTGGTTGAGAATCTGCCTGCCAATGCAGGGGACACGGGTTTGAGCCCTGGTCCAGGAAGATCCCACATGCCGCCGAGCAACTAAGCCCGTGCACCACAACTACTGAAGCCCATGCGCCACAACTACTGAAGCCCGTGCACCACAACTACTGAAGCCTGCACGCCTAGAGCCCGTGCTCCACCACAAGAGAAGCCACCGCAATGAGAAGCCCGCACACCTCAACAACGGGTAGCCCCCGCTCGCTGCAACTAGAGAAAGCACGCGTGCAGCAATGAAGACCCAATACAGCCAAAAATAAAATAAAATAAATAAATTTTCAAAAAAGAAGAAGAGATTAGGACACAGACACACACAGAGGGAAGAGCATGTGAGGACACGGGGAGAAGACGGCCATCTACAAGCCAAGGAAAGAGGCCTTAGAAGAAATGAACCCCACCAACACCTTGATCTTGGACTCCGGGTCTCCAGAACTGTGAGAGAATAATCTCTGTTGTGTAGGTCACCCGGAATGTGGCACTTTGTTATGGCAGCCTTAGCAAACTAACACACCCAGTGAAGGGTCTGATAAGTCCTGCAGTTAGGAGCCCCTGTGAACAGCCTGGAGAAAGTGGGGGCGGGGAGGAGGATAAGCAGGGAGAGTTCTAACTCTCTGGGGTGGGAACTGGGCATCGTTTGCTGTGATCCTGTCCTCACACAAATGCAGATTCTGATCCTAGGAGCCTGAGAAGACCCCTGGCCTTGTGTGGCCCCAGGCCCCACTGAGACAGTTCCTGAAGGGCTGGGGGTGCTGGGATACAGGGCCTGTTCTGCTTGTTAATACTACTACTGATGGTCCCATCAGAGCAGCCGAGATAACCCTAGTACCAGTAGAGAAGCAGCTGCTGTCATTTTCCCGTGCCATCAGCTTTCGGCGCCATTTCACCTCCTCTGCAAAGCCACTGCCGTCATTGGCCCCCCATGTTTTTGGAAGGGGGACCCAAGAAGTTGGCCAAAACCTAGCAGCTAGTAGATCTTGGAGCCAATATTCAAATTAGGGCTTGGGATGCCCTCTGGAAGGACAACAGGGTGGGGTGGGGCCTGAGGCACAGGTCAGGGAATGGGACCCAAGGGTGGCAGTCCCCGTCTAGCTCCCATGGAAGGAAAGTGAGGTGGGTGCAAGCTGGCAGAAAGATGGGAGTTTATTTCTCTGAAAAGGGCGGGGGGCAGGGCAGGCGGGGGCAGGAGGGTCAGGGCAGGGAAATGTCCTCCAGCTTCTGGTCCAGCGTCTTGAGGTCATCCAGGAAGCGGGTCGGGGTGAGGATGTGTGAGGAGCCTGGGTAGGAGGATGGGGCTGGGGGAGTGGCCTCGGCCCCTGACACCCCCCAGGTGGGGTGCTCGGGAAACCAGGCCCTGACCCTAAGGGCTCAGAAGGCTCACCCCTCGGAAAGAGAGGGGTCCACTCCTAGGTGACCCCTTCCCTGGGAAGCCAAGCCCTAGCCCCTCAGGTATCCGGTATCCTCTCACCCAGGCCCTGAGGAGGCTCTAGGCTTTGGGGACCCAGAAGGCACGCAGCTGTCAGCCCCCCAGGGACCCACACACAGGGGCAGGCTCCCGGCCCCACCCCAGCCCAGGGGCCCCAGTCCTGGCCACTCACCAATAAGTACCTCCCACTTGCCATCAGTGGCCCTGGTCACCTCATAGGCGGCCCGCATCTCTGACATCGCCACACCGCCCATGATGTAGATGATAAGCCGGGGCCCTGCCCGTGCCTCCATGCCCGTCTTGTTCTTGTGCCAGTGGCCGAAGCGGGCGCTGTCCGGGGGAGACAGGGAAAGGTCAGTCTCAACAGCAGACCACCACCCCTATACCCAAGCCTCACCTCCCACAGGCCTGGGCACAGCTGGGGCGGGGGTATCCCTGGGCCTCACCTGACGGCAGCCTGGGAGCTGGGCGTGGGCGCAGGGTCAGACACAAAGGGCCACAGCTTCCGGTCCAGCCGGTCCTCCACGGCATCCTGGGGCCAGAGGAGGAGGCTGAAGAGAGGGGCCCGGGCGACGGGGCCCAGGGTCTGGAGCCCCCTCCATAGGGTGTGTACATGGTCCAAGATCCTGGCAGACAGGAGCCACCATCTGTGTCTCCAGCCCCTTGGCGACCCAGGACCCTGGGCCCCGAGCTTCTTAAGGACCCTGCTCCTCCTCAGCCCCTCAGGGACCCAGGAGTGTGGACCCACAGACCCTTGGGAACCCAGGATTCTGAGCTCCCTGCCCCTCAGGTACCCAGGAGTCTCAGCATCGAGTCCATGGGGATACGGGGGCCAAGGTCACTGGCCTCCAAGCAGGCGGAGGTGCCAGGACTCCACACAGATGGCAGGAAGCCAGGAAGCCAGGTCCCTGGCCTGGTCCTTTGTGTTGCTGCTGCTTTTGGTTCCCAGAATGGGCAGGGACTGGCATGGGGAGGACAAAGGGGGACCCAGGGGGCTTTCTGGGGGGCAGGAGCGAATAGAGGGGGACAGAGGAGGGGACCAGCAGGTGGAGAGGAAATGAAGCTCCCCTATGAGGGACCTCTGACACCCCACTTCCTCCAGTGTGGGCTTGGGATGCCCCCATGACAGCGCAAATTGGATGCCACAGGGATGCCCATAATGAAGGATTTCCCTTTAAGCCTGGGGGCTTAGGACGGTGAGCAGGAAGAGGGCTGAGCATTGCCTGGATAGGGGCGGGGGGTGGGGGTCAGGCCCCAACCCCCCAGCAGCGGTACCTCCATCACATCCTTGATGATCGGGGTCCAGCGGGACAGCTGATAGGTGGGCTCCGAGCGCTCCCTCCGCTCCAGCCGGCTTGCGGTCCCACAGCCCTAAAGGCGGGGCGGGCCGGGACGGGGTCAGTGGGGGAATCAGGGAGAAGGAGGCGGGTCATAAATGGGGCTGGGGGCTTGTCGGACTTGGGAAGGTTGCAGACAAAGATGGAGAAAGGGAACAGAGAACCAGAGAGAAAGATAGAAGGAGGGAGGGAGACAGAGAGAGACAGACACAGAGAGAGCGAGGAAGGGAAAATGAGAGAGAGGGAGGAAGAAATAGAGAGGCAGTTAGACAAAGATGCGACAAAGAGAAAGATCAGGGCTAAGAGAGAAAGATGGAGACAGATGTGGGAGGACGCAGAAACAAGGGAACTGAGAGGTGGCGGACAGGGCGACAGACAGGGCACCTGGGAGAGAGACGGAGGACCAACTGGCGAGGCGAGAACATGAGAGATGCGCGTGGCCAGAGGCGGAGGCAGTGTCAGGGGAAGCGGGATGTGTGGAGATCAGAGCACAGGAAGCTGCCATGTGTGTCCCGCCCAGGTTGGTGGCCCTCAGACCTCTGGGAGCCCAGGGTCAACTGTGTGCCCCATGCTGATGACCCGGCTATCCGCCCCCGGGACTCGGACAGCATGGACTGGGGCTCTGACTATGCCTCGCCCGCCCTGTTTCTATGACCGCCGAGGCTGGGGACAGCCCTGGTGCCCCCCGGTCCCCAGACCCCACTCAAGCCTCCAACACATCATGCCCTGCATATCCCTGCCCTGGTGAGGTGCCCTCCGCCCCCAGTCACTGCCCTCTGACTCAGTGCCTGCTCCCCAGGCAGCCCCACCCCCATATCCGCCTCCCCCTCCCAGTCTCTGACCCAGCATACCCCGGGGTTGGTGACAGTGCCCCCCAGCTGCTCCAGGTTCTGAATGAGGCTGCTGTGTGCCTGCACGTTGGCGTGCTGGATCAGCTTGGCCAGGTTCTCCTCGCTCACACCTGGAGGAGGCCGATGGGTGGGCTGACGTGGATGGGATGCTCACAGGGTGGGGGGGGAGGGGAGGGTGGGGGGACAGAGGTGGCCATGAATGCTTCTGGGTTGAGGGGCTTGTGGTGGGGTGAGGAGGTGCCAGAACCATGACAGGAGCAGCCTACAGTTCAGAGGACCTCGGGACCAGGGGAGCCACCCAGGCTGGCGCGGGGGGGTTCCTGATGTTAGAATTCTGGATGTGAATCCCAGAGGGGGTAGTAGACTGGGGGATCCTCTGGAATCAGTTGAGGGGACCAAATTTGGAGACGTCATAGATTTGCAGCCTCTCCATGCCAACGGAGGCCAATGGAGGGAGGCCCAGGGTCCAGAGTGGTATCTGTGGGGTTTGGGGGTCATCCCGAGGACAGGGCAACTGTGGGGTTTAGAGAGTCCCAGGATCACTGGAGACTGCGGTGAGTGGCAGTACACCAAGGCCCCCCCCTTGCCCCCTACCCACCATTCCGTAGAAGAATGTAGAGCAACAGAACCCGGATCTTGTCGTAGGCTGGCACCGCAGCGTCCAGAAGCACCGGCACGATCAGCTTCATGGCGTCCTTGATCTTCTCGCCCTCTGCGTCAGAGCCCATGGCTAAGTCCTGTGGGGCATGGGGGTCAGCCACTCTGTGGGGGCACGGGCCAGGGCAGGGCCATCCCAGGGGCCTAGGCAAGACCTTTGGGCTTCATTTCATCGGACCACCAGGTCTCTGAAGGTTCTACACGTGTTCGCAGAGAGACCCCACCCCTCGCACAGGCCCGTCCTCTCCACAGGCTCCACCCCCTCGCAGCCCCAGCCTCTTCCTCACGGGCCCCACCCCTCACACAGGCCACACCTCTCCGTAGGCCCCGCCCCTTACGCTGGTCCTACCTTTCCATGGGCCTGGCACCCCCACAAGCCAAACTCTACTCCAGAAAACGCCCCTCCACAGGCCCCGCCTCCCCCCATAGACCCCGCCTCCTCCACAGACCCCGCCCCCACACGCCCAGCCTCCCCTCCACAGACCCCACCCCTGCCCCAGGCTCACCCCACCTGCTCCACACTGCACAGCTTCTCCACATAGCCCTTGAAGTGCTTCATGCAGTCATCGGCTAAATGCAGGTGTGTAGAATACTGAGGGGCAGGGGTGGGAATTGGGGTAACAGAGGCTGAGCCAGGGTGGAGAGGGGGTGGCAGTTGGAGGGGGGTGGGTTCCCAGCCCCCGCTCACCTTGTTCAGCTCCTTCTGGTACTGTGGCATCTTTTTCAGGATGTGGGACAGGTCTTTGATGTTGGCCTGGGGACAGGGAGGAGCGTGAGCCAGGCCCTGCCTACCAGAGGCCAGGGATCCATCTTGGGGGGGGCGTGGCGTTCCTCCCAAGTTGCCCACTCTACCTTGTCTGTGGTCAGCCTCTTGCTCTCACAGAATGTCTTCAGGAGCTCCGTGACCTTCCTGGCATGAGAGTGGGCAGGGGGGAGGGTGGGGACCGGTGCCAAGACCGTAGTTTGACAGCAGAATGGGGGGGCATCACATGGCCAGGGGATGGGAGACAGGAGACACAGGCCACGTGCGAGCCCACACTGGGGCCGCACCGGGGAGGCCAGCGGAGGGGTGTGGCTCGTGGAGGGGCGCTCACCCAGAGCGGGAGGCCACGTACCCGGTCCACAAAGGGGTGGGAGGGGGTGGGGATCACGCGCGGAAGGGCCCACAGCCCCAGCGCCCACCACGTGCCCGTACTTGGACACATCTGCGATGTGCATGTGCCGCAGGTCCACCCACAGGTCATCGTCCTCGTCCAGCAGCACGGCCTTCTCCCGGGCCTCGCTGAGTCCCGTGGTTTCATACCTGGGGGAGCGGGAGACATGAGGGTCGGGAGCACTGGCTGAGGACCCAGGTCCGCAGTGATGGCAGATGGCGAGTCCCGGGGTCCACCCACCTGTACGTGTCCTGCTCGATGTCCAGCAGGTCATAGGCCATGGCCTGGAAGGTGAGCTCATGCAACAGTGGGGACACAGGGTCGGCCGCCCGGTCCATGATGAGTAGCTGTGAGCGACTTTTCTCAGGGCCCTGGGGTGGAGGGGGTGGGCAGGAATGAGGACATTGACCCTGACCCGGGCTGGGCCCACCCCCCACCTCCCCAGAAAGCCCCCTCACCTCGCCCAGACTGGGAGTGTCTGCCTTGAAGGCGTTCAGCTTGGCTAGGACGGCGTGGGCCAGCTGGGCCGTGTCCTCTGGGCCCCTGGGGGTGGGGTGGGCAGATGTAGGGGGGGGCTCAGGGTATGGGGTTGGGGAGGGCCAGGCGCAGACTGGGGGTCGGGGATGGGGTTAGGGACCAGGGTGAGGACTGGGGCTGGGGTTGGAAACAGGATGGGGTCAAGGTCGGAGGGTGGCATCCAGGTGGGGTCCCCACTTGTGGTAGCGGATGGCCGGGTACTCTTGCAGTGTGGCGCACAGGGTGGCGATCTGCTGGGCCAACGCTTCGAGTTGCCGTGCCCGCTCGCCAGCCCGGAAGGGGCAGTAGAGATTGTAGGTGCTGTGCGGGGCATCCAAGGAGAACACCTGGGAGGGCACAGAGCCGCCGCTGGAGGTGTACCCCTGCCCAACTCCAGCAGCCGCCATCTGCCACTCCCTGGGGCTTCCTCTGGTCTCTGGAGCCTGCTCTGCCATCTAGGAGGCAGGCCTGGGGCAGCCCCCAACTCCTGTCTAGAGGAGGAGGTGGAGAAATACCTCAGCCCCCTCCAACTTGGGTGGGACGACGCTGAGGTGAGCTCTATGCTGCCCCCTGCCGTTGCCCAGTGGGACAGTACTCCGGGTGCCACAGCGCTACGAGCTCATTCCGCCCGGTGTTGGCTCCTTTGCTTTCTGATTCAGTGTCCCCTTTACTTGTCTCGGTGCCTGTTTCTGAGGGAACCTGGGACGTTTGGTGACAGACCCCCACCCCTTCCCAGGACTAGGCTGGGCTGTACCTGAGCCTCGTATGGGAGGAAGGCAAGATGGATCTCTTTCAGCGTCTTCACCACCTTCGCCAGCCGGGAGCGGCCCAGCTCACAGAACAGGGGCTCGGGGCAGGCTGGGGTGGGCAAGAGGGGGCATCAGGCCAGGGCAGCCCACACACCGCCTCGCCCTGACCCCCACCCCACTGATGTCCTCACTCACTGTCGGTGAAGAAGACGTGTGCCGCTTTGTAGGTGAAGGTCGGGGTCCCCTGGAAGTCTGCGATCAGGGCCTGCACCGACTGAAGAATGCGGATCACTCTCCAGGCCTGGCCCCTAGACTGACCATCCCCTGCCCCAGCCTCCAGCCAGCTGCCTGTCCCCCATACACTGCAGACATGCGCGCACACACCCGCTCACATAGGCACCTTCTCCGTGGGGCTCAGCAGATAAATGGCCTCCAGACTGGGGATGGGTTCTCGCCGTTTGTTGATGTCCTCCACAACTAGCAGGAACAGAGGAAGGGGCACATGTGGATGGCAGTGGGGCCAGGGCACATGGGGAGTCTCTTGACTCAGGGAGCGGGACACTTGGGAAGGAGGGTCAGATCCTGGGGTGAAGCAGGGGGACTGCACTCCCTAAGGGTCCGAAGCAGGAGGTGCACACCCATGGGTCACACGGCTAAGAGCTACATGGGCAGGGTCCTGCACATGGGGGGGGTCACATAGTCATACCCCTTGGGGATCGCCTGTAGAAAGCCATCCATTCTGGACATCATGCACTGAGAGTCCTACATGGGGTTCCACACACAGGGGCTGCACAGCCAGGGAGGCTGACCCCTTAGGGATCACAGCCAGGGAGCCCTGCATGGGCAGTCTGCCTATCATGGGCGCCCAAATCAGGGCTGTCTATGCAGTAAGCTGCATATTTGGGAGTTCTGGAGAATTTGAGGGGATCCCACACTCAGGTCCCATCTGGGCAGCATGGGGAGGGTGTGTCCACTCACTGGTGATGCCCTCAGCCAGGATGTCTGACATCTTGCAGCAGGACGACAAGATGCGCATACTCGGGTGGTCCATGATGAGCACCTGTCCAGATGGATGGACAGATGGACCGGTGGACAGACAAGAGGGCGGGAGAGGCTGAAGCTGTCCCTGAGGAGGGGCTGGGGCAGTGGGCAGGCCTGACAGCTTCAAGAGCTGGTTGAACACGAGGACCCAGGACGCCATCCCCAACCCACCCCATCCCAGACTGGCCCACCTGACCCCACCTCTTTGGACTAGCAACCTCCTTAAGGAGTTAGAGGGAGTCCCACATTCAGGGCCCCCCACATGGGTTTGGACAAGGCATTCGGTCTCACCCCTACCTTCCACTCCCCATCCTTCTTGACGCTCCGAATGACTCCACTCAAAATTTCTGCAGGGAAGTGAGGGGCAGGCTAAGGATGCCAGGTCCTCTGGCCCCACCGTGCCCCCAAACCTTCTGGGTCCCGGGCTGGACCTCCATCTGAACTCACATTTACTCCTCCCCACCCCCGTCCTGTGAGGTAGCTCCTATAAATTGGGGCAATTTATAGACAGGGCCACTGAGGTTCAGAGAAGTAAGTTGCATAAGCACCCTCAGCACTTAAGTGGCGAGTGCCTGAGGCATAAGTAGCCACTGGATAACTATGCTTTAGATAAACGAATAACTGGAAAGCCAAGACTCACATAACAGGTCTACCTGCCTCCAGAGCTGGGCTCTCAGCCTCCCTATCTGCTACTCAAGTACTCCTGGCCTGTATATTTCAGCCACACCCTCATTCCACCTCCATCAGTTTCCCCTGGAACAGAACACAGGACCCCTGGATCCCTGGTCTGAGGCATGCCTGGCTGTGCTCATCCCATTACCCAACATCCAGCCTCAGTTTCCTCATCTGTAAAATGGAATCAGCGATTCTCCTGTCTCCCCATTAACTCCTATGTAGGAGGCACCTTTTTCAGTTGGGGTTTTGGGGGTTTGAGCCACACTGGGCCCTGCCTAGTGGAGGGAGCAGATAGGCAGCCCCGCCCAGCAAGAGTTTTGTGTCCACAGTTATCATGACGGCCAGGGCGGAAGGAGCCGCTGAGGCCGGAACTACCGGAGGTGGGGGAGGGGGCGACCTCCACCCCTCCCCCAAGAACCCAGCCTGCGGGGCCTGGATGCCTGGGTCCTCACACTGCATGGGGCTCTTAGCGACCGGGCAAGGAGGAATGCGTCCCCCATCCATGGACCTGGATAGGGGCCCGGACGCGTCCCCTGAGCACTCTCACCACCTGGGGTCGCTGACCAGCGCACCCAGGCCCGGCCCCCGTCCGCACCAAGGGCCCCAAGAGTCCAGCTCGCCGGACTTTGCCTGGCTCAGAGATCCGGGAGTCTGGATGTCCAGCTGTGCCCTCCCCCCGCTGGCACCCAAGGGGGCCCAGGAGTCCCTGCCCAGCGCCTGTCTACGCCACCCTTAGTCTGATTCCTTTGGGTCCCCGGCGTTCTGTCTCCCAACTTTGTTCCGCTCCCTCAAGGGAGAGACGGGACATCCAGCTGAGGCTAAGTCTCCGTCCTCCCCCTCGAGCGTCAGGTGCTCGACGCCCAGCCAGGCCCCCAGCTCCCCGCCGCTTGGGACCCAGAGTCCGTGCGCACCCGGCCCCCCGCCCCCAGGGGGCGGCACTCACTTTCCCCCACCACCGCCTTCAGCCCCGAGGGCGCCATCTTCCCCTAGGGGCGCCGCCGCTTCCGGGTCTGTCCCAAGGTGGGGGCGTGGTCCTGAGCGTCATCCACGTGGACTCCGCCCCGCGGGGCCTGGCTCCCGCCCCCTGCGCACCTGGCCCCGCCCCGCCGTCGGTTTTCAGAGAGGAAGATGGGTTCCGTGTGGAGCCGACCCGCGAATGAGTCCACGCAGACGCGCACCAAGTCACCTGAGGACGCACTCACAGACGTGAGCTCAGACACACTTCCCTAGCTTGTGTGCAGCGAGAAAGTGGGATCGCAAGGCAGTAATAACCTCTTCATCTTCCTCAGGCACAGCTCCACCCTGCCCGAAGTTTCTCTCTGAAAGATACTGTGTGCCCACCCGGAGCCGCGGGGCCACAAACCCGTGACTCACTTATCTAATGTACCCGAGTTTAGCAGCAGCAGCGGGCATAGGCAACACTTGATAAACTGGGGAGGAGGCCTGGAGGGATGGTTGAAGCTAAGCCTGCACCTACTGTGTGCTAAGGACCCGTGCCAGGTTCTCAGTCGATCCTGCCAGAGACCCTGACGGGAGATGCGGGATAGACAATGAAACAGCGGCTCGGCCGGACCCTTGTCCAAGGCCACGTGATGAGTAGGCCTATTGCAATCTGAAACACGAGTCCGTCCCGGGAGGTATGCTGGTCATGGCCTTGCTGATACTCACGTGGATTCAGTGGCGTGCTCAACCGCTTGCATACTCTCTCTCTCTCTCTCACACACACACACACACACCTCAATTCAAGCTCGACTAGAAATTTCAGGGCCTGCCCCTGCTGTGCACCAGCAAAGGGCTGACACCTTGTCATGCAAAGGGCCTAGTCCAGCAGCACCTCATCCTTTAAATGAGGATTTAAAGTGTGACACACGTGTGTGAATGCAGAGTCCTAAGCTGGTTCAGTCCCGAACCCATGCTTTTATTTGGCCATGTTTCTTAAGAGTCGGCCAGGTGCCAGGTCCTCTGCCACTTTCATGGGACAGGCATGGGACTGACCACAGTGAATAAGACCAGAAAGCCTGCCAAGCAGCACTTAAAGTTGAATGGAGGAGGAGGGGATAGAAAATAATCGGTTCTGCCTTAAGGAAATAAACAGTGACCTGATAACAAGTGCCACGGTGGGGGGCGCTTTATTGAGGGTGGTGCCAGAGGGGTACCCTATGGGTGTGGCCTTTAGGCTTAACCCTGAATGACATCAGGGAGCAACCATGCAGAGAGAAGGGAGGGATGAGCTCAGAGGAGTGGCTGGAGTGAGGTGAGGTTGGAGGGGCCACGGAGGCCAGACCTCTGTGGGACGTGGTAGGACTAACCCGATTTGCCTTGGATTGAGCGGTTCACAGGACCCAGGACTTTCAGTGCTAAAACTGCGACAGTCCTGGGCAAACCAGGATGGCTGTTCTGTGTAGGAGTTTGGGGGTTTCTTTCCTTTTTCCTTTTATTTCTTTCTCTTTCTCTTTCTTGCTCACCTTCTCTTTCTCTCTCCCCCTCCCTCCCATCCTCGCCTTTTCCTTTTCTTTCATAGTTTTATTGCAATATAATTCACATACCATATAATTTGATCACTGAGAGCATACAATTTAATGGCTTTTAGCATATTCACAGTTATGTATCCATCACCAGTCAATTGTTTTTTTAAATTTATTTTATTGACATATAGTTGATATACAATGTTAATTTCTGCTGTACAGCAAAGTGATTCTGAGAGTATACATATATGTGTATATATATATTTTTTATTTTATTTATTTATTTAATTTATTTTTTTTGTGGTATGTGGGCCTCTCACTGTTGTGGCCCCTCCCATTGCGGAGCACAGGCTCCGGACGTGCAGGCTCAGCGGCCATGGCTCACGGGCCCAGCCGCTCCGCGGCATGTGGGATCCTCCCGGACCGGGGCACGAACCCGTGTCCCCTGCATCAGCAGGCGGACTCCCAACCACTGCGCCATCAGGGAAGCCCCCTATATATATATATTTTAAAATTATTTATTTTTGGCTGTGTTGGGTCTTCCTTACTGCACGCAGGCTTTCTCTAGTTGCGGCGAGTGGGGGGCTAATCTTCATTGCCGTGCACGGACTTCTCATTGCGGTGGCCTCTTGTTGCAGAGCAGGGCTCTGGGCGTGCTGGTTTCAGTAGTTGTGGCACATGGGCTCGGTAGTTGTGGCTCATGGGCTCAGTAGCTGTGGCTCACGGGCTTAGTTGCCCCATGGAATGTGGGATCTTCCTGGAGCAGGGCTCAAACCCGTGTCCCCTGCATTGGCAGGCAGATTCTTTTTTTTTTTTTTTGCGGTACGTGGGCCTCTCACTGTTGCGGCCTCTCCCGTTGCGGAGCACAGGCTCCGGACGCGCAGGCTCAGTGGCCATGGCTCACGGGCCCAGCCGCTCCGCAGCATGTGGGATCTTCCCGGACCGGGGCACGAACCTGCGTCCCCTGCATCAGCAGGCGGACTCTCAACCACTGCGCCACCAGGGAAGCCCTGGCAGGCGGATTCTTAACCACTGCGCCATCAGGGGAGTCCCTATGTATGTATTCTTTTCCATTATGGTTTATCACAGGATATGGAATATAGTTCCTTGTGCTGTGCAGTAGGACTTTGTCGTTTATCCATTCTATGTATAATAGTTTGCATCTGCTAATCCCAAACTCCCAATCCATCCCCCATTCCCCCCCCCCACTTTGGCAACCACAAGTCTGTTCTCTATGTCTGTGAGTCCATTTTTGTTTTGTAGATAAATTCATTTGTGTCATATTTTAGATTTCACATATAAATGATACATGGTATTTATCTTTCTCTTTCTGACTTACTTCACTTAGTATGATAATCTCTAGGTCCATCCATGTTGCTGCAAATGGCATTATTTTGTTCTTTTTCATGACTAATATTCCATTGTATATATTTATCACATCTTCTTTATCCATTCCTCTGTCAACGGATATTTAGATTGCTTCCATGTCTTGACTATTGTAAACAATGCTGCAATGAACACTGGGTATATCTTTTCATGTATCTTTTCAAATTATAGTTTTGTCTAGGTATATGCCCAGGAGTGGGATTGCTGGATCATAATGTTCTATTTTTAGTTTTTTGAGGAAACTCCACAGTTTTCCATAGTGACTGCACCAATTTACATCCCTACCAATGGTGTAGGAGGGTTCCCTTTTCTCCACACCCTCACTAGCATTTGTTATTTGTAGATTTTTAAATGATGGCCGGCATAACCAGTCAAGTTTAGAACATTCCCATGATCCCAAGGTGCTCGGGTTTTCTCCTGAGGACAATGGGGGCCAAGAGAGAGAGTTCTGAGCAGGGGAAGGAGGGGACCCTTGCAGCTCCTGGGAGGAAGGTTGGATTGCAGGGGCAAAGGAGGGAGCTGGGAGACCCTGAGGAAGCTGGGACCACCTCTAGCTTCTCAGCCTGTCCCCTGGTGGTGAGGCTCTGTAGGGTCTGCCACCTCTCATTATACTCAGTGAGGATGACCAAGGTCTTCTGCTGTTATGGGCTCAAGGCTGCTCACGGAACAAAAAAGTGTGTTGAAGTCCTTACCCCCAGAACCTTAGAACGTGCCCTTATTTGGAAATAGCGTTTCTGCAGGTGCAATTAGTAAAGATGAGGTCGTGCTGCAGGAGGATGAATCCCTAAAGCAACGTGACTGGTGTCCATGTCTTATGACAGCCATGTGAAGGACACAAGGGGGACATCTTTGACAACAGAGGCAGAGACTGAAGTCCTGCTGCTACAAGCCAAGGGACACCAAGGACTGCCGGCAACCACAAGAACCCAGCGAGAGGCAAGGAAAGACCGTCTCTTCCATGCTACAGTATAGCCTTGCCAACACCTCGATTCTGTACTTCCGGCCTCCAGAACTATATGACAATAAACGTCTGTTGCTCTAAGCTACCCAGTTTGGGACACTTGGTTAAGGCAGCCTGGGAAACTAATATGTCTGGGGAGGAGCAGGACATCACGTTGGCATCCAAGTCTTGGGGCCATGGAGAGGGTGTGAATGGGGGCTCCGGATGGTGGAGGGCTGCCTGGGGAGGAGGACCAAGCTTTTCATTTGAGCAGAGGTGATGAGAGCGTGGCCCACGTATTCCGAGAAGAAACTTTAACTGGTTTCCAGAAAGGCATCCTGGGGATGGGGTGGGGTGCAGATGGGATCCTCCCAGCAGCATCCTCTCCTGGGGCACTGAGGGAGAGCCATAGCTGCTCAGCGGAGGGGGCAGGGGCTTTCCTCCCCAGGAGTCTAGTCTCCAGTCCCTAGGCCGGGCTGGGGGGAAAGATCAGAGGAGACAGACCAACCTGGCATTGGCGGTGGGGAGACAGGAGCTACCAGATCTTCCTGTTTTGGGAGTAGGGGGTGGGCAACCAGACCAGGGGACAGTGAGTAGAGGAAGGGTGGCCAGGAGACAGAGGCCAGCTGGCGGTGCCTCAGGGGTCCTCGGGCCCAGCTTCCCCTCCTCCCACCACCTGCGGATGGCAACTGCCTTTCTGGCAGATATCGGTGGGCAAGCTGGGTAGCTTCAGACCTCACCTCAGCTGCCCTATGGCCCTGTCCTCTCCCTATGGGACCCAGCCAGCCCAAGCTCCCCACTGTGGGGGCGCTGCTTTGGCCAACTGCTGCACCCCACCTGAGAGTCCTTGGGGCCCAGCGAGTCCTGCTGGGCCAACAGTGTCCGAACCCAGGTCACCCTGCCTCCTACCCCCCAAGGCAGCCCCGGCCTCACGCTGCAAAAACAATTATCTGGATCATCTTTATGGGGCTTAAGCTTGGGTGAGAGCAGATGGGGCGTGAGCTGGGGATTTGGGGCTGGGTATCCACTCCCCGCCACGTCCCAGTCTCTTAAAAAGCCTTCTCTGGCACGGGGCCAGGGCAGAGGCCAGTGGAGAGGTGGACAGGACCTAGGTGAGGGGAGCAGGGACAATGATGGACCAGGAAGAGAAGGATGGGGGCTTGGCCTCCTGCGACAAGGTGAGCAGGCCCCACCGCCCCCCCACACCGCCAACTCAAGGACCCGTGAATGACAAGGCTAATTAGTTTGTAGGGCACCTAATTAGCAACTGAGTCTCCTGGGACCCCCGACCCAGTTGCCGCCCAAGAAGGTGCTAGTGGGCGGGAGGGTCCGAGTGCCTAACCCAGCCCCAGGGCAGAGGTCAGGGCTTAGTGCTGACCCCCTGTGAGGTGAGGGATGCTGGGATTTAGGAGCTGTCAGGGGGACGTTCCCCTGGCTCGTGTCCCAGCCCCCGGGCCACCCCGCAGTCAGGCCCCAATCTAGGACGGTGGCCCTCTCCCTTGGGGCAGCACCACGTGACATGGCACTGCTGGTGGAGCCCCTGGGGCGGGGGCCGGGATTGAGAAGGAGACTCATGTCTCATTTGGAGCAGCTCTGCAGAGCAGCACATCAGCGGGCACCATGGTGAGAGCCACAGAAGGGGCAGGGCAGGCCCGGGGATCGGGGGGAAGCTGGCCGGCCAGGAGGGGAGTTGAGGGTTCCTCCAGCTGAAGGGCCGGCCGGACTGAGTGTGTCTGTCCCCCAGGCGGGCTCCCCAGACCAGGAGGGCTTCTTCAATCTGCTGAGCCACGTGCAGGGCGGCCGGATGGAGGAGCAGCACTGCTCACTGCAGGCGGGGCCGGGCCCAGACTCCGAGGGCCGTGAGAGTGGGCAGGGAGGTGTGCAGAAGTGGGCGTGATGGGGGGGCGTGAATGGGGCAAGTGGCCATCTGGGGGACCAGTGGGCAAGGGTCTGAGAAAGTCAGCAGGCAAGTGGGGACAGAGATGCCTGTGGGTTGGGGGCAGATGTGAGCATGCTTCCTGGAGAATGTGAGTGGGGATGGAGGGATGGGTTGGGGGCCTCCAGCTGGGCTGAGTTCTTCCCCACGGCCTCTGCTTCATGCAGAGAGTGGCCCTGCACCCGAGATGGACAGTCTCATGGACATGCTGGCCAGTACCCAGGGCCGCCGCATGGATGACCAGCGTGTGACAGTCAGCGCCTTGCCTGGCTTCCAGCCTTTGGGCCCCAAGGTAGGTGATATTCTGCCAGGGCTGAGGAGAGACCAGCCACACTGATCCCTCTAACCCTGCCTCCCACCCCCACCCCTAGTCACCATCTGCCCCTGGGGACGAGCGCCTGGTAGGAGCGCCCACCCTGCGCACTTGCCAGTCACAAGACCCCGGCCAATCCAATACCCCAGTTCAGAGGTAGGACAAAGGCCCAGACAGGGCTGGGAAGAGATCAAGGTCATGCAGGGGGCGTGTTAAAGTCACAGCTGTGGCCAGAACTTGTGGCTCCTGCTCCCAAGTCTGAGAACTTCAAGGAGGCGAGAGAGAATAGACCCGCTCCTGGGAAGACACCTTGAGGGTGGAGAGCACGCGAGATCATGCCCAGGACACATCCAGACACCCATGTGTCCATGTCACATGTACTCACCCACAGCTTGGCTTCTGATCAAGATCCCAGGGACGTCCCCAAGACCCACCAGCTCCCAAATACCACCCTAAATGTTGAGTAACTGAGGAGTGGAGAAGCTCAGGGACGGTGGGGGCAGATGGGGGGAGGTGGGACTCTGGTTGCCACCTGCACTGGCCAGCACTGCCCTTGGCCCTCTGGCTGACCCCTCTGCATCCACAGGATGGAGTACAGAAACGAGCCGGGACCCTCAGCCCCCAACCCCTCCTCACCCCTCAGGACCCAACTGCACTCAGCTTCCGTCGAAACAGCAGCCCCCAGCCCCAGACACAAGCCCCGTGAGGGCCTGAGGCGTCCTGGGCCCAACTTGGCCCCCAAAAGCAGACAATAAAACACTTCCACAAGCAACGAAGAACCGTGTATGTGTGTCATTCTGTGAGTGGAGAGGCAGGGATTCAGGCACTTGGAGGCCTCAGGACCTCTGCTGGGCAGCACGAAGGAGCTTTTCCTCCCGCTGCTTCCGTATCCTTTCTTTGAATTCTTCTAGCTCTCGGCGCTGGGTAAGGGAGTGAGATGGAAAGGAAGGAGGGGCGTACACACCTCAGGGCCTGGACCTCTTTCTCAGCACCCCTCCCCTTAATCCCCCAGACCACCACTTCACAGTTCAGTGACTACACTGGAAGCCTGTGCCAATTATAACCCAAGTCCAAGTGGGGTGAGCTTCAACCTTCAGGGAGAGGGCGGTAAGGAAATCACGTGTCCCTCCACTCTCGGTTCCCTGCCCATGACTGAGGGTCCCATCATGGCCACAGGAACCCACACTCTTCCTTCCTCTGGTGGGAGGAAAAGGAGGTTGCTTACCTTGTCTTCCTTCTCAGGGGGCCACAGCTCCCTCTGTAGGGACAAAGTCACAGCTGGATACACAAGCCAGGAGCCTCCAGAGCCCTACACCCAGGGCAGGGTTGGCTCAGGGGAGGCAGACACTGGTCCCCATCAGGTTGGTGCCCCATACCCTCCCCCACCCCCGGAATGAACCTGTGCCCACCTTGCGCTGTATGACATAGTCCTCAAACCACTCGGCCTGATTGGCAATCCAGAACATAGCCACAGGGAAAGTGAGGTAGATGGTCATCTGGAAGGGCAGGGGCGAGATAAGAAGAGCCAGGAGTCACCTCCACCACCCCAAAACTGTGCAGAGGCTGCTTAGAGCCTGGAGGACCATCCCCTGACAGAGACCAGTGGTGCTTCCCCAGCGCCCCCAGAACCCCAAAACTCCCATCAAGGGTACAGAAGCCACACACCTTAAAGTCTAGCCTCCATAATCCAAGAGTCCCTTCCAAAAGCCACCTCCGAGTCCGGGAGACTCCCTCTCAAAGAAAGACACACACACACACACACACACACAGTCGCCCCAGGAACAGAAAAGCTCGTACTACAGTAAAGGTACCTCTTTGAGACCTCATTATCCCACCCCCAGTTAGATCCCGGAGCACACCCAGACCCAGGCCTCATTCTTCAGATTCTACTCCCCTAACTCTAGGAGTATGCCTACGAGAAAGACGCACACCCACTATGACCCCGAGAGCTCCCCCAGAACCTGAAGCCTTCCTTCTTAGAGCCCCCTCCCCAGATCACCCTTCTCAGAAGGCTTTCCTCACACCAGCCCTCCCAGAGCCCCGAACCCTGTGCCCCCTTCTCTGGGGTTCCAAACGTAAAGGTCCCTCTCAAATCTCAGGAGCTTTCGCTCCAGAGCCACCTCTCTCAGAGGTCCCCCTTTTCAGAGCCTCCTCCTCAACCAGGAAGACCCCGCGCCCAGACCTGCAACCGCTCCATTGCTCACTGACCCGAAACACCTCCAGCTTCACCCCCATCTCGCTCTTCTCAGGCTTCAAAGCCGCTTCCGCCCAAAGCCAACCATCCAGCAAGACAGCAGCTCACTGGGAGTCCGAGGGTTCCACTGCTGAACCTGATTGGTCCGATGAGCATCGTGACAACGTCATATTCGGGCGCTTCTTCTCTGCTTCCGGTAGCTGGACATCTACGTGAAAGTCAACAACGCAGGGCGCGCAATCGGGAAAGGTTCAACCAATAGGAAGTGGGCCTGGTCCGAGGGGGCGGGCCTTCAGCAGGAGACATCATTATAACGCGACTCCTGCGCGTACCTGGAGTGCCAGGAAAATGGTGGTGATGGCGCGCCTCTCGAGGCCCGAGCGGCCGGATCTTGTCTTCGTGAGTCCGCGGCGGGCCCGGGGGTGGCCTGCCTGGGGGCACTGGGGCTTAGATACCTCAGGAGATTCGGACCTGGCAGCCCGGGGGGTCTAGGCCAAAGTTATGCCGGTCTGAGGGCAGGAGGACCCTTACGGGCCAGAGACCGGATCATGATGTACGGACCAGGCTGGTCAGAAGCAAAGGTCTGGTGGTAGAGCCCAGGTGACCTGAGCAAAGAGCAGGTGGTTGACGTTAAGGGCCTGGCGTCCCGGGCCTGGGGCGGAAATGGGAGTGGGCGAGAAGGGAGACTCGCGTAGCTCAATCTTGAGAGGCCTGGTGTTTGAAGTAAAGGCATGACGACCAGTCCACGTTTCTAGTTTCAGTGGTAAAATCTTGGTGTCTTGGGTAACGGTCTAGGTTTGGTCCTGAGCGTTATAGTTTTTGGGATAAGGGCATGGTGTCTGGACCGGGAGAACCCTGGAATCAGAAGTAAAGACCGGGTGATGTGGAGCTGATCAGACGATGGCCCGTGGAGTCCTAAAGAGTCAAAGGCTTGGTGTTTGAAGTAGAAGCCTGGCATCTTCACTAGATTCTTGGTGTCTCGAGTTAAAGGCTAGGCATCTTGTACATACCTTTTTTTCTGAGATAAGGGTCTAGCTTCCAAGTTCTGGGGCAGAGTTGAGCTAGACTCTGGCTAGTGGGGGCCTGAGGTGCCAGACGTCTCGTGTCTGGGAAGAGGCATGTTGTGAGGAGGTGACACTTGACGTCTAGGGCAGAGGCCTGGCGTCGGACCAGGGTCTTGGTGGCAAAAGAGTGTGGTGATCTGGGCCAGAAAGTGGATAGCTTGATTAGGAAGGCCAAAAGAGTGATGTCTGGCTGACAGTCTCATATCTGGCCTAGAACGCTATGACCAAGGAGTCTGATGGTCTGGGTCAGATTGTAGGCAGTAGTATTATTCTGAAGGGTCTGGACCAGATTCCTGGTATTTGGGTATCTGGTGACTGGGCTCCCGATGGTGGGGAGTGGGATCTGGGACCTGGGAGGGGTCTGGAGTTTGGAGTGGAGTGGTGCTGCACAAGGCTCTGAGAACAGGTCTGTCTTCTCCCCGTACCCCGGCCCTGGCAGGAGGAGGAGGACCTCCCCTATGAGGAGGAAATCATGCGGAACCAGTTCTCCGTCAAATGCTGGCTCCGCTACATTGAGTTTAAGCAGGGTGCCCCGAAGCCCAGACTTAATCAGCTGTATGAGCGGGCGCTGAAGCTGCTGCCCTGCAGGTGAGATTGGTTGCAGCTACCCTGCCTGCCCCAGCTCCACACCCACCCCACCTTATCCAATCACCCCAGAACTTGCTAGTAGGTCCCACGTGACTATGTGTTGTGTCGCTGAATATACATCCCCTGATCAGTGAGCACACCTTCCCTGACGTCCCCGCCATCCCCCCTTCGCAGAGACTTGTCACCCCTCCCTGGGCCCTTTCTCCAAGTACTTGTCTCGTGGGGCAGAGTGAAGGGTCCTGAGGTCCATAAAGCTGACCAATCACTGTCTGCCCCTCCCCTCTCCCCCCACCCCCCCAGCTACAAACTCTGGTACCGCTACCTGAAGGCACGCCGGGCGCAGGTGAAGCATCGCTGTGTGACCGACCCTGCCTATGAAGATGTCAACAACTGCCACGAGAGAGCCTTTGTGTTCATGCACAAGGTGGGGAGGGGGCCTGGCTGGGCCAGGGGATGAGTGGGGAGGTGGGGCTCAGTCCACGGAGGTGGACAGAGCAGGGGGTTGGAGTCCTGTGGCCTCTGTGCACTCAGGGTTGATCGAGACTTGGTTCCGGGGGACGGGAGTTCCGGGTCCTGCTGCAAGGGACATCTGGTGTCTTTATGGCCTGGTGGTGGTGCTGGCAGCTCAGACCCTGCCTCTCCCCACACCTCCAGATGCCCCGGCTGTGGCTAGATTACTGCCAGTTCCTGATGGACCAGGGACGCGTCACACACACGCGCCGCACTTTCGACCGTGCCCTCCGAGCGTTGCCCATCACACAGCACTCTCGTATTTGGCCCTTGTACCTGCGCTTCCTGCGCTCACACTCCCTGCCTGAGACCGCTGTGCGGGGCTACCGGCGCTTCCTCAAAGTAAGCCCCTCAGAGGGCGAGATGGGGCCAGGCTCAGGCAGGTGGGCCAGTTCCCCCAGGTCAAGGCTTTATAGAAACCGGCTCACTGGGACACTGTCTGCCCTAACAGACAGAATATGGAAACATGTCAGGTATTAAGACAGGTGTCGGGGACAGTGTGGCTAAGACAGTTGCTGCCTCCATGGAGCTTTCAGTCTAACTTTGCAGACAGATACATATTACTTGACTGCATAAATCAAAGTAAAACTGCAACCATGGGAGGGCAGGGAATAGGAGATAAATGACTAGGGAAACAAATAACAGCCAGGGCTGAGAGTCGAGGTGCAAATAGTGGGGAAGCATTGTGCAGTTTTCCTGAACTTATAATGTCTCTTATGTGTCGTGAAATGCTTAGCATAGTGCTGTTAAGGGGCTTGTGATGAAAGCAAGTCTTGGCCTGTGCAGGCTAGACCACTGATGTCTAAGCTAGACCAGTCAGGACTGAGACTGGACCAGTGAGGTCCAGGCTGGACCAGTCAGGACTGAGACTGGACCAGTGAGGTCCAGGCTGGACCAGTCAGGACTGAGACTGGACCACTGGGGCCCAGGCTGGACCAGCCAGGACTGAGACTGGAGCAGTTGGGACCCAGGCTGGACCAGTCAGGGCTGGGGGTGGACCAGTGAGGCTCAGGCTGGAACAGTCAGGGCCCAGGCTGGACTAGTGAGGGCTGAGGCTGGACCAGTCAGGGCCCAGAGTGGACCAATCAGGGCTGGGGGTGGACCAGTGAGGCCCAGGCTGGACAGGTGTAGCTATGACTGGGTGTGCAGGGCGAGCTCTCGTCCGGGACAGTGGTGGGTGGCTGACAGAAAACCCAGAGTGGGAGGGGGCACGGTGGCATGGCCCTGTGGCCCCACTGACAGCTGGCGGGTGGGTGGGTGCCCAGCTGAGCCCCGAGAGTGCCGAGGAGTACATCGAGTACCTCAAGTCGAGCGACCGGCTGGATGAGGCCGCACAGCGCCTGGCCACCGTGGTGAACGACGAGCGCTTCGTGTCCAAGGCCGGCAAGTCCAACTACCAGGTGGGCCCCGGGGTGACGGCTGGGCGGGAGGGCTCACCCTCTCAGGGACAAGGCTGACGCTCCTTCCCGTGCCTTGTAGCTGTGGCACGAGCTCTGCGACCTCATCTCCCAGAACCCAGACAAGGTGCAGTCTCTCAGCGTGGATGCCATCATCCGCGGGGGCCTCACCCGCTTCACCGACCAACTGGGCAAGCTCTGGTGCTCGCTGGCCGACTACTACATCCGCAGTGGTCACTTCGAGAAGGTGCTTGAGCATGCGGGGCTCCGGGAGCGGGGCGGGGTCCCCCTCCAGCACATAGTATTGGGGGATGCCTGAGGACACGCGTGTGAGCAGAAGACGTGCACATGGACCGCTTGGGCACACGTGTGCGTGTGTGCGCCGCGCACATTTGCCTTTCTGAAGGTGGGGAGAGGCAGGCATCACGGCCCTGCCGGCAAGTGCACCCACCTCAGGCCAGCCAGACCTGGATCTCTCTGCTCTGGCCTTGGACCTGCTTCAGCTTGGGTGTCCTCATTTGCAAAATGAGAGTGACAGTCACTTCCTTGCCTACTGGGGCTCAGGCACCGAGCGGGTGTCCGATGTGAGGGTCCCTCCCGAGGTGTTGGTGTTTCTGTCCGTGTCCACGTTGGCTGTTCTCCTCATTGGGCCATGGAGTGGCGAGCTTGGGGCTGGGGAGGGGGCGGGGCGTGGAGCTCTGAGAGGTCCCCAGAGGGGCTGGCTTGGGACTGGCTGGTGGGGGGGGGCGGGGGGAGCAGAGTGGGAGGGAGGAGCTGCAGTTGGGGCTCAGAGCGGGTGGTGAAGGACTAGGGAAAGGGGATCCCTGCAGGCTGAGGAGGGGCCGGCTGTGTCCTGCTGCGGGGAGCCGCCAGCCAGCCAGCCGTGAGCAGGACATAGGCCTGACCAGGTGTGTGTCTTACAGAGACCCTTCAGGCTGACACTGAGCGGAACGCACTGGCCGAGGCTGGCAGCAGGAGACCGGCCAGGAGGCTGCTGGAGCCAGCGGCCAGGCAGAGGCAGAGGGGCAGGATCAGCCAGGGACGGGTGGAGCGACGGGCCCGCCCTCGGTGTGGATGCGCCTCACCCATGCCAGCACTTTCCTTTCATGCTGCCCTCGGGGGTTGGTGGGAGGGTGACGGGGAGAATGTGAGCTGCAGAAGGGGGGTTGGGCAGGCGTGAGGGGTACTTTGTAGCAACGATTGAGCACTCCGTGGCAGGCTGAGGTTAGGGTCCCTGCAGGGTGGCTGGTCACCTATTGGGTCTCACTGGGGCCAGACCCTGTATGCGTCTCACTCGAGCCCCGCAGTGACTCTGCGTGAGGGGCTGTCACTGTCGGTTTACTGCTGAGGAGCTGAGGCCCCCAGCTCACTCTGGCAGAGGAGGGGAGGGGAGCTCCAACCATGGCAGTGTGCTGACGGAGCTGGGCAGGCCTGGGGAAGGCCCTGCGGGGGTTCTGATTTGGGACTGGTGCTGCCGGATGCCCTGTGTGCACACGGTGGGCACACGTGCCTCTCTGCTACCAGCACTTTCCCCATCCCCACAGGCTCGGGACGTGTACGAGGAGGCCATCCGGACCGTGATGACCGTGCGGGACTTCACCCAGGTGTTCGACAGCTATGCCCAGTTCGAGGAGAGCATGATCGCGGCGAAGATGGAGACGGCCTCGGAGCTGGGGCGGGAGGAGGAGGGTGAGCAGCAGGGGTGGACCGCAGGGCTTGGAGGTGTCCCGACTGGCTGGGTCAGGGGAGATGTGGGTCTTGGAGTCAGAGGCCAGCAGGGAGGGAGTCTGAATGGGCAGTGCGGGTGGGATCTCAGCGGGTAGCCAGGTCTGGGAACACATCTCAGTGGGCCTTGGGCCGGCCACTGGTGGGAAGGGAGAGCTGGGTGGACAGCAGGGGTGGGGAGGGGGGCCTGGGCCAGAGCTTGGCAGGGAAGAAGGGCTGGGGGGAATGGTGGGGATTGGAGGGGGTTCCAGAGTAGCCTGGCCCTGGGGCAAGTGTGAGGTCAGGGTGGCCCTGGGGCAGCTCAGGGAAGGAGTGCCCAGATGGACAGTGGCGGGGAGCTGGGGGCTGAAGGGAGAGAGAGCTGAGAGACGGAGGTGGCCAGGGGGCCGCGTGCTGAGGCCTCCCCTGCTGCTCCCGGCTTTTCCCACGGGTCCCAGATGACGTGGACCTGGAGCTGCGCCTGGCTCGCTTTGAGCAGCTCATCAGCCGGCGGCCCCTGCTCCTCAACAGCGTCCTGCTGCGCCAGAACCCGCACCACGTGCACGAGTGGCACAAGCGCGTGGCCCTGCACGAGGGTCGCCCGAGGGAGGTATGTGGCGGCCCCGCCCCCCGTCCCCAGGCCCCGCCCTCCCTGACCAGGGCCCCGCCCAGCCTGACCCAACCCTTCCTGCCCAGATCATTAACACGTACACGGAGGCCGTGCAGACGGTGGACCCCTTCAAGGCCACCGGCAAGCCCCACACCCTGTGGGTTGCGTTCGCCAAGTTTTACGAGGACAACGGGCAGCTGGATGACGTGAGTGTCGTGTCGCCTGTGCGTGTTGCTTGTACGAGTACTTACAGGTCCTCCTCCCCGCGCCCACAGGCGGGCAGGCGGGGTCTCAGCCTGGCCTCTGCCCGCCCCACAGGCCCGCGTCATCCTGGAGAAAGCCACCAAGGTGAGCTTCAAGCAGGTGGACGACCTGGCCAGTGTGTGGTGCGAGTGTGGCGAGCTGGAGCTCCGGCACGAGAACTACGACCAGGCCTTGCGGCTGCTGCGAGTAAACACAAGCCTGGGGTGGGGGTGGGGGTGGGGGTGGGGGAGCCTCAGGGTGTGTGATCTGGTCCTAGACACACCCCCGGCTTTCCCCCTGCTGGCGCTGCCCGTGCAGAAGGCGACGGCGCTGCCCGCCCGCCGTGCCGAGTACTTTGACGGCTCGGAGCCCGTGCAGAACCGCGTATACAAGTCTCTGAAGGTGTGGTCAATGCTGGCCGACCTGGAGGAGAGCCTCGGCACCTTCCAGGTGAGCTGCCAGGATGGGATGGGGGCGTGGGATGGGACACGCCCTGCAGGGGGCCGCTGACTCCACCCCTGGGACACGCTCTGACCGGCCCCCTGCCCAACAGTCCACCAAAGCCGTCTATGACCGCATCCTGGACCTGCGCATCGCCACGCCCCAGATCGTCATCAACTACGCCATGTTCCTGGAGGAGCACAAGTACTTTGAAGAGAGCTTCAAGGTGAGGGGACCCCGGATGGCACTGTCCCCACCCGGGCTGCCGTCACCGCCGATTGGGAGTCTTAAACAACAGAGGTGTGCTTTCTCAGTCCTGAAGGTCGGAAGCCCGAGATCAAGGTGTCGGCAGGGCTGGTGTCCTCGGAGGCCCCTCTCCTTGGCTTGTAGAGGCTGCCTTCTCACTGTGTCTTCACATGGACACCTTTCTGTGTGTTTCTGGTGTCCCTCCTGTGCCCAGATCTGCTTTTGTGAGGCTGTCAGTTGTATTGGAATGAAATTTACCCTAATGATCTCTTTTTTTAAAAAAAATTTATTTATTTTTGGCCGCGTTGGGTCTTTGTTGCTGCACGCGGGCTTTCTCTAGTTGTGGCGAGCGGGGGCTGCTCTTCGTTGTGGTGCGCGGGCTTCTCATTGCGCTGGCTTCTCGTTGTGGAGCACGGGCTCTAGGTGCATGGGCTTCAGTAGTTGTGGCGCACGGGCTTCAGTAGTTGTGGCGCATGGGCTTAGCTGCCCTGCGGCATGTGGGATCTTCCTGGAAGGGCTCAAACCTGTGTCCCCTGTTTTGGCAGGCAGATTCTTAACCACTGTGCCACCAGGGAAGTCCTCTCAGTTTAACTTAGTTGCTTCTTTAAAGATCTTATCTCAGGACACAGTCTCGTTCTGAGGTACGGGGAGTTAGGATTTCAACTTGAATTTGGGGGGACACAGGTCAGCCTGTCACAGGCACGGAGTTCTGCCTGTGTGTGCGGGGGTGTCCCTGCCTTGCTGCTCAGGTGATGGGTTTTAGGCACATGGGGTGTTTTCCACGTGCATGTGTACGTGTGGCGGGGCTTTGCCCCACTGTCTGAAGTTTTGTCGTGTACGTGTGGAGACTGCACACATACGTGGACGGGGAGGTCACACACGCATGCGAGTGCCCCCTCTGCCGGAGTGGCAGGCCCCGCCCCTCTGCCTGGGTGGTGAACCTTCTTCCAGGACACCGGGCTCCAGTGTCTGCCGAGCTGAGGTTCCACCCTCCTCTTCAGCCATAAAGTCACTGACTGACCTTAGTGAGTCCTAGTCTAGCTCTGTCTTTGGGGTCCTTGCAGTCTGTCCAGGGAGACAGGCAGCGCACAGACCCTCTTGGCTGGGCTTTGATTGCGTGATCACAGGGAGAAGTGGGATGGGGAGAGGTGGGCAGACAAGGGGCCCACTTGCTGAGCCCTAAGGAGTCTCCCCCTGCGGACTCACACGACTCCCCCTTGGGGCAGGCGTACGAGCGCGGCATCTCGCTCTTCAAATGGCCCAATGTGTCCGACATCTGGAGTACCTACCTGACCAAGTTCATTGCCCGCTACGGGGGCCAGAAGCTGGAGCGGGCACGGGACCTGTTTGAGCAGGCGCTGGATGGCTGCCCTCCCAAATACGCAAAGAGTGAGGAGGGCCAGGCGGGCTCGGTGGGGGGGGGGTTGGAGGGGGCATCACGGGCCCAGCCACTGACCTCTGACACCTCCACCCACCGCTGCATCCTGTCACAGCCCTGTACCTGTTGTACGCGCAGCTGGAGGAGGAATGGGGCTTGGCCCGGCACGCCATGGCTGTGTACGAGCGTGCCACCAGGGCCGTGGAGCCCGCCCAGCAATACGACATGTTCAACATCTACATCAAGCGGGCGGCCGAGATCTATGGGGTCACCCACACCCGCAGTATCTATCAGAAGGCCATCGAGGTGCCCGCCACAGGGGATGGGGTGGGGAGCTGGGGGTAGGGAGGGGGAAGAAGGGGTCCTGTAGGCAGGGTATCCGAGCGAGCCTGCGCGTGGCGTCTGTGGGGAGGCCCACCCGCCCAGGGGCCGGCCTGGTGTGCTGGGAACCACCGGGGCTCCCCCAGAGGGGCGGCCCCCTCCGCCTCACATCCCACCCTCCCTGATCCCTCCCGACCCCGCCCAGGTGCTGTCAGACGAGCACGCCCGGGAGATGTGCCTGCGGTTCGCGGACATGGAGTGCAAGCTCGGGGAGATCGACCGCGCCCGGGCCATCTACAGCTTCTGCTCGCAGATCTGTGACCCCCGGGTAGGGATGAGTCCCGGGCCCGTGGGTGTGGGAGTCTGCGGCTGAGCCAGCCGGCTCATGTCCCCCGGCCCCGCCCCTCTGCAGACGACCGGGGCCTTCTGGCAGACGTGGAAGGACTTCGAGGTCCGGCACGGCAACGAGGACACCATCCGGGAGATGCTGCGGATCCGCCGCAGTGTGCAGGCCACGTACAACACTCAGGTCAACTTCATGGCCTCCCAGATGCTCAAGGTGTCGGGCAGCGCCACGGGCACTGGTGAGCAGCTGCGGCCCAGTGGTGGTCTCCCGGGTCTGGGAGCATCAGGGTCTCCTCTTCCTCCCCTGCCTCAGGCTGGGAGCTCCTCGAGGGCTGGGGCCTCAGGCCCAGGTCGGGGGGCGCCCAGCAGCACCCAGACCAAGGCAGGCACCTAAGGCCGTGGTTGAGGACAGCCTGCCCACGGCATCTGACCCCCACGCTTCCCCCCGCAGTGTCCGACCTGGCCCCCGGGCAGAGTGGCATGGACGACATGAAGCTGCTGGAACAGCGGGCCGAGCAGCTGGCGGCTGAGGCTGAGCAGGACCAGCCCTCGCGGGCCCAGAGCAAGATCCTGTTTGTGAGGTGAGGGCGGGGCGGTGGAGCTGGGGCTGGGAGGGAGCCAGCTCTGCAGGAGGGGAGGGGCAGGGAGGTTGGGGGGCTGCTGGGCCCAGCTGAGCAGTGTGGCCCCCTCCCCCGGCCGCCTGCCTTCCCCAGGAGTGACGCCTCCCGGGAGGAGCTGGCCGAGCTGGCCCAGCAGGCCAACCCAGAGGAGATCGAGCTGGGCGAGGACGAGGACGAGATGGACCTGGAGCCCAACGGTAAGAGGCTGGCTGGCCAGGCGGGCTGGTGGGCGGAGGCGGGGGCGGGACCCCCTCCTGGAAGGTGACCGAGTCCTCCTCGCCTCACCCCCAGAGGTGCGTCTGGAGCAGCAGAGCGTGCCGGCCGCCGTGTTCGGGAGCCTGAAGGAAGACTGACTCCCATCCCCTACCCCCTGCACCGCTCCCCCAGTGAAGCTTGTGTTTGTACGTTCTGGTCTGAGCCTCCTTCCTCCCCGACCTCTCCTCCTGCCTCGGTGCCCGTGGGGATTGCCAGCTCAGTGCCGCCCTGCCCCCCACCCCACCCCCCAGATTGGCCGGTGTGGGGAGGTGGGGCAGCTGGGCTTCGGGCCAGGGCACACGCTCCACCCTAACCCCGCAGAGCCAGTTCTGGGCTCTGAGAGGCCAGTCTCTCTGCTGCCTGAGGCCCTGAGCCTGCAGGGGGCCCCTGTCCCCCTCCCTCTCAGCAGGTAGAGATACTCAGCCTCCCCACCACCAACCCTTTTTCCCTGGGTGAGGGCACCCCCCTCCCCTTGGGAAGAGACTGGGCTGAGAGCTCCGGAGGCAGGCGGGCCCCAACCAGCTCTGTGATCTTCGCAAGGCGCTTCTCTCCCTGGACAGCTGCCAGGAGCCAGACCTCAGCCATGGGCCATGGCCTAGGTGCGGTCCTTAGTCCTAAGCTCTGGGAAGCCATTAGCGGGCTCTAAGCTAGGAAAGGATTTTAAGCATTCGGGGACTTAATCAGATTTGTGCCCTGAACAGGCCAGGCAGGCTGCTGTGGGGACCGGCCTGTGGCAGGAGGTGACTGGGGGCGCAGTCACGGGGACAGAGAGAGGCGAGCGAGCCAGAGAGGCCCTCGGGAGGTGAATGTGCGGGATCCGGTGGCGTTGGAGAGGCTGAGCTGCAGGGAGACCCGAGCTCCGCCCGCTCGAGCTTGTGATGTAGCTCCTCCACCTGAGACGTCCAGCGGCCGTGCCAAGGTGGCAACCAGACCCTTGGACGTGGAGCTCAGAGGAGAGAAACAGGAACCCCCGGCCAGAGGTGGTCATGGAGCCTAGAAACGTAGGCAGGCAGCTGGAGGAGAGATCACGTTTAGCCGTTGGCCAAGGACCAAATGCCAGGAGGGGCCCATAATAGCAGCCACGCTGAGGAGAAAAGTGAAGTGAGCGGGGGCGGGGAGGGCTGGCCAGAGGCCTCAGGTGCCCAGGAAGTCAGTTAAGAGGCAGCTGGGAAGCGGCCACGGGGCCCTGGGGGCCGGGTCATGTCGAGGCGGGCAGAGGAGAGGCTGGAGCAGGTTCAAGAGGGAACGGGAGGCAGGGAACAGCCGGCAAGTGTGGGAAACCGTCTCGGGCAGAGATGTCACCGGGCACCCCAGCCAGCCTCGGGGAGGTGCCAGCAGTCGAGCTCTCTTTAAATTACTTTATTCGAGAAGGTGGGGAGGACAGACGGGGGACTGAGCTGAGCCCTGAGTCCCTGAACCTCCCAGCTCAGCCCCCACAGCAGGACAGGACCAAAGTAAGGGGGTGGGGACTCCAGCCCCACCCAGGTGAGGTCACGGGGACAGCCAGGACCTGGGCATACCGATGGCCTGTCCCCTGGGCTGTCCCCCAGGAGGGCGGTGGCCAGAGCACGTGGGGCCCGGCCTGCGGACCACCCGGGATGGGGCTATTTGGGGGTGCTGCTGCCCTTCTTGGGAGTGGTGGGCTTCTTGCTCTGCCAGAGGTGCCCCTGGATGGTGAAGGCATCCACACTCATGGACATGGTCTTGGCGGGGATCTGGGTGAAGCGCTTTCGGTCCGAGTTGTACTTGTAGATGCCCTCCACCATGGCGGGCGTCACCGTCCGGGGGCCGTAGCCTGTCAGCCGCGACAGCTCCTCCGTCTCCCCGGACAGCGTGTACAGGGCCCGGAACTGGCAGCTTGAGTCGCGGAAGAGGATCAGGAAGTGGTTGGCCTTGCTCTTCTCGATCTCCTGGGTGGGGGGCGGAAGCAGTTAGCCAGGCCAGCAGGGCCCCTGCAACCCGCCCGCCACCAGTCCCCCAGCCCCGGCCCGGGCCCACCTCAATAATGCGGTTCTTCTGCGGCTCGTTCACCTTGCCCGCCAGGCAGCAGTGTGACAGGGCGTTGTGGATGATGAACTTGTTGGACTTGGCGCTCGGCTCCTTGTACAGCCGCGGGCCTAGGGGGCGGGGCGGTCAGCAGGGACGACTGGGGGCGCCGGTGGGGCCCGGTGCTCACCCCCCGAAGTCCCACCTACCCGTGTACTCGGGCACTGAGGCCGGGGAGGAGGCGTTGCTGCCGTTCTCCCACTCACGTTCTCGGCTGCCAGGCAGGCGGCTTGGGGACATGAGGCTGGATGGAGATGGAGCCCTGCGGGGGGAGGGGTGGGGTGGGGTGCGGTCAGCAGTGGACGAAGCCTCCCAATCAGTGTGCGGTGGGACCTGGGAAGGGCGAGCCCAGGACACAGCCGAGCAGGCAGGACGCATCCACTGACAGCATCTGGGCTCCCAAGTCCACACAGGGCCCTCTTCCGGCCCCGGACACGTTGAACACGGGAACAGAGAGGCACGACCTCGGGTCCTGTCTCTCAGGTGTGCAGCCTTGCATCTTTGGTGGCAGATGCACACCCTCGTGCCACCTCACCCTCCTAAGGCGCGCTCTCTCCCTCTGTCTCTCTCTCTCTCCCCCTCTCCCTATCTCCTTCCTCTCTCCCTCCCTCCCTCTCTCCTCTCTCTGAGAGGCCACCTGGAACACAAACGCTTGCCCGCCCAGGCTAAACTCACCGAGACGTGGGCCTCTTCACGCCGAGGTTATTGGGGGCCTCGTTGGCCACGGTGGACAGAGACAGGGTGGACTGGGAGTAGACTTTGCTGAGCCGAGAGCCTGGGAGCAGAGGGTGTCGGGTCAGGCCCCACCCGAAGTCCCCTTACCTCCACATATGCCCAGGGGACCTTAGTTGGCTGGCTGGGGAGGGAATGTGCGGTCAGTCCTGTCCAAGACCCTCGCCCTGCGCAGCCTCGCTGGACAATGACCTCCCCACCTCACCCCACCACGCCAGGCTGTGGGAAGTGGCCCGTCACCTGTTAAGCTGTGGAGAGAACCCCAGGCCAGCTCTGCCCACGGCTCTTACCCAGCTGCAGCCCCACATCCTTGTGGAAGCCTTGACCCCTGTGAGCCCACGCTTCGGCCCTGCGGACGTACCGTGCACCGCCCGCCCCACATACCCACGGGGGCCTCACCCAGCAGGCCGCGGGCTGGGCTCCGCGCCAGGGCCGAGTCATCACAGCAACCAGAGCGTGGCCGGGGTGCCCTCCGACCGCCCCGGCCTGGTCCCCCGCTCCCCGTCGCCCGGGGCCGCAGCACCTTGTCGAGGTCATCCATCAGCTTCAGCTGGGCCCGGCGTTCATACTCGAGCCGCGTGAAGTCCCCCCGCCGGGGGCCCACCTCTTCCTCGGCTGGGGCCCGGGCGGCTGGGGCTGCGGTTGAGGCAGGGGCCACAGGAGTTGCGGGGGCCAGCGGCCCGGGGGCTGCTTCCTCCTGGGCCAGCCTGCAGGTTGAGGGGATCGAAGCCATCAGGTTGTGGGGACGCCAGTGGCGGGAGGCTCCCCAGGCTGGGCCCAGCCTCACCTCGCAGCCTCCTCCCGCCGCTGCTCCTTCTCGGCCTCCTGCCACTGTTTCCGCCGCCGTGCGTCCTCTACCCGCCGCTGCTGACGCTCCAGCAGGCTGGCCCTCTTCTGGGCCATCTCGTCCTCGTGCTTGTCTTCATCCTGGGGGCAGGCACCAAGTGTAGCTGGCTGTCCCTCCCCTGGTTCGGCTGGAGTCTGATCTTGTGTCGACCCAGCCGCTCGCCTGTCCTTGAGTGTTTGTAATCGGTCTGAAGGCACTTGGTGGGCACCTGCTGTGCGCACAGCCCCATGCCTCGTTCTGGGCACACCAAGCGCTTAACCCAGCGAGGAAGGCAATCAGGTATCACACCAACACTGGTGGACGCCAGCAGAGGCTGCTGTCAGTCTACACTGTGGGGAGGGACCTATCCTGGCCTGGGGACACCGAGAGGGGCCTCCCGGAGGAAGCAGCCTCGAATGATGATGAGGACTGAGCTGGGTGGGGGTGAGCGGTGAGGAGAGCATTCTGGGCAGCGCGAATAGCAAGTGCAAAGGCCCTGAGGCCAGAACAGGCCTAGCAGGTGTGGAACAGCAGGGAGGCCAGTGTGGCTGGGATGCAGAGCTGGGGAGGATGCCATAGGATGAGGTCAGGGGCGAGCAGAGCCTGCGGCCATGGGAAAGACTTTTATTCTAAGAGCAAAGAGGACCTACAGAAGGGTTTTAAATAAGGGGGTGACAAGGTCCAATTTTCATTTTAAATAAATTTTGCTGACTGCTCAGTTGAAAATGGCCAGGGATTGGTGTATGGTGAGGGGTGGGCAGTGGAGACCAATCAGGACGTGACTGCAGGTGTCCAGGTAAGAGGTGGTGGCCCAGGCTGGGGATGCCAACAGGAAGAAGAGTGATTGGATATGGAAGAGTTCAGGAAGGGAAGCCAGTAGGGGATGAAGGAGGGAGCAGGAGGGAGGGGATACCATAGAGGACCCTAGCCCCATCTGTCTAATACTCCTGTCCATCTGTCCGTCACCCACCCATCCATCCATCCACCCAGCCCTGTCCAACTGTCTACTACCTGCTCTCCCTCTGTCTATCCACCCACCCCATCTATGTGTCCATCTGGACATACACACCTTGTCTGTCTGCCAGCTGCCACCTGGCTAACCACCCATCCACCTCTGTTCCCCCCCAGCTCCGTTTGTCCATCCATTGGGAAAGCCCTATCCATGCGATCAACTGTCTACCCATCTGCCTGTCTACCCACCTGCCCACCCATCCCTGACCATCCATCTGTCTACCCACCTGGCCCCTCCCCCACCTGCTCAGGTAACTCTAACCTTATAGAAGAATCCCAGCCCGGTCCGGGGCTCTCCCTCTGAAGATGCCTCATCTTCTAAGGAATCCTCAGCACCAGGGGGGCTCCCATCTCCCTCATCCTCAGCCATGGGCTCTTCCAGGCTGCTCAGCGGGATCTCGACGAGGCCAGGCCGGGCCGCGGGCTCCTCGGGAGGCGGCCTCTCCGCCAGAAGGATAGAGGAGCGCGTCTGCATGGGCACCTGGCTCGGCGAGAACTTGCGCAGGTGGGGGAGGCTGTCCACATCGTGGGGAGGCGTGAGCACCCTCGTCAGGGGTGCTAGCCGCAGCTCCGCCGGCCGCGCGTGCTTCGGGCTCCGGGGTGTGGGGCTGGGGCCAGGCCCGGGGCTGCGCCGGGCAGCTGGAGCGCGCCGGGCGGGGCTGGGGGATGCGGCTTTGGGGCCCGTCGTGGGACCAGGGATGACCCACGCTGCGGGAGGCGGGGCAGGCCCGGAGGGCTCTGGCGGGGCCAGGAGCCGCTGCTGCTGGTCCGTGAGCCTCTGCATGTCCCGTTGCAGCGAGTTCAGCGCTGCACTCAGCTTGCTGACCGCCCGGTTATAGTCCCCCAGCCCTTCGGGGGGCACCGGGCCCAGTTCCGGCGAGAAGGTCACTGCCTTCGGCCGTGGCGATGGCTCACCCTGGCCCTCGCCTGCCGGCCGCTCCCCACCAGGGGCCAGGCCTGCCTCCACCTCTGCTTCCCCGCCGGCCTCCCGCGGCTGCACCTGCAGGAATGCGCTCTTGCCCAGTCGCTGGCGGTGCTTGGCAAAGATGGCCTCGATACGTCGCTTCTGAGCCTCTATGGCCCGGCGTTTCTCCTCTAGTCGGGCTCCAAGCTCACTCATCTCTGAGCTCAGGGCCTCTGGTGCCACTGGGGTGGCTGCCGGGGACCCTGCCTCAGCCTCGGCCTTCACCAGCTGCTTCTTGCGTTCAGCAAAGCTGGTCATCTTCACTTCAGAGTTGTTGGCCACTGGGGACGAAGCCGCCACCTTCGGGGAGCCCTCAGACAGGGCTGGCGGTTTCGATACCTCCCCCGCTGGGCAGGGACACGGTTTTGAGAGGCCCTCGGGGAGGGGCGAGTAGGTGGGTGCTTTGGTGGGCCCGTCGGGCAGTGGTTTTGAGGCCCCCTCGGGTGGGTAGGGGGAAGCCAGTGGCAGTTTGGAGGACCCCTCGGGAGAGTGGAGGTAGAAGCTGCCGTCGGCAGCCCCATCCGGGAGCAGCCGGGGCTCGGCACTGTGGATGATCTGCAGGGCCTCCTCGATGGTAGGCAGGTCGCCAGTCTCCGGGGCTGGTTGGGTGGGGGTCCGGGCTGGCACAGAGCGCGGGGGACCCAGGCTGTCTGAGCTGACGGAGCGGAGTAGGACGGGGTCTCCCATGACAACATCCACATCGCTGTCCAGGCCAAAGGGAGTGCTGAACGACACGGCCTGGGAAAGGGGACGGCTGGGCGGCCGGAGGGAGGGGTCAGCCCCTGGGACAAGCCTGTGCCCCACCCGCTCCACTGCCCGGGCCCTTGCGATGCGCTCACCTGAGCTGACGGTTCCAGGCTTTGCCGAGGGCCTCCACGTGGGACATGGACGGGGAGGACTTCAGTGAGCCTGGGGAGGGGCAGTGAGTGGTCACTCAGTGCTCACTCTGGGGGCCACTGGGGACCCTCCACGGGTTGTCAGTGGGTGAGTCACTGATGGGTCATTATGTGGATGGCGGGTGGTGTCACTACGGGGTCCTGTTGAGCCACTGGGGAGGTCACTGGGGGGACAATGAGTGTCACCAAGGAGTCACTCGGGTGCCAGAGGGACCCAATGGAGGGATCTAGAGGGACAACATGAGGTCAGCTGGGGTGGTCTTTGGATGGGGGCCTCCAGTGAGAAGCCATCTCCCTGCCCTCACCTGTGGATCCTCGGAGTGGGGACTGAGGGCCGCCGGGTGACAGGAGTGGATGGCGGAAGTTGAAGACAGGAGAACTGCCAAGAGATGCGCATCAGCCAAGGGGCCCCCTCTCCCCCTCCCTCGCCCCTCCCGGGAGTAGAGACCAGATCATCTCCCTTCCCCGTCCCCGCAGGAGGAGGAGCCCATTGTGGCTGTGTAGTCTCAACCCAACAGGGGAGTGGTACCTGCTGCCGCTGTTGTTCTGAGATGGGGAGGCCTCCGTGGCCCTGTGGGAGGCGGCTGCAGCACAGAGCGCAGGGTCAGGCAGGGCTTGGCCTCCCCCGCCCCCATGCCCCCCGGACCCAGGGTCGGGCCTCACCGTGACCATCAGGCAGATCCTTGACCTGCACGAAGTCGGGTTTCAGCACCTCAAAGCACATGAACAACTCCGCTAGCAGCACCGTCAGGTTGATCTGGAGGCGGAAAGCAGGGTCAGCCAACCAGGCGCACGGCCCCCGACACCCCCCTCTGCCCACAAGGCCCCGAGATGGCCTTACCTTGAGGGGCGGCGGGACATAAAGCAGGTCCTCGAGAGAGAGCGGGCAGCCCCGAGGAAGGCGGGAGGCGCAGAAATCCTGCACCAGCTGAAGGTTGTACAGGCTGTCCGCCACAGACATGGGGTCCTTGAGGCACACCTCTGTAAGGACAGGATGCCTGCATCCCCAGCTCTAAGGGAAGGAGGATGGGGCCCCGGGGAAGCGGGGGCCCAGCAGCCAACATGCACGGAGGACCTCTGACGAGCCAGGCTAGGCCCCCTTCACAAGGTGTGTACCGTGACAGGCTGTTCCTCAGGCCTTTGCGTCTGCTGTTCCCACCCCCTGGAGTGCTAGTCCCCCAAGAACTCAACTCAGAAAGCTTATCCTGACTACCCAGTGCCCTTCAGAGCACCTAGCATCTGGAACATTCCTCTCGATGAACTTATTGTCTTTCTCTCCCAACTAGGATGTGAGCCGCCTGAGGTCAGGAACGTGTCTGTATTGTTCTGGCTGGATCTCTGGCACCTAAAACAGGATCTGGCAGTTTGTACTCTATCAGTATTTGCTGCAGGAGTGAATTGTATAAAGCGCAGAGAGGTTTAGACACTTGTGCAAGGTCACGCAGCTCATTACGGGAAGAGAGAGGTTCAAACCCAGGTCTGCCAATTCTGGGAGCTGCACTTATAATCGCTGCACTACTCTGGGGACAGACGCCAATGCCTGGGTGCCAGGCTTGCAAGGATGGGGTCTGGCTCAGGCACATTCACTCACCCTCGAGTCGCAAGAGCTGGGGACAATAGCAGTGGATCGTGGCGGCCAGCGCAGCCCCACTTGCCAGGTCCTGGAGGCTGGTCACGGTCGGAAAGCAGGGGGCACGTCGGGCCACGGCGCGGTCCTTGCGATATCGGATCTGTGGGTGGGAGCCAGGTCAGGTCAGAGGTCAAGCTGGCCCCCTCCGAGGTCAGCAGTCATGCAGGCTGGGTGGGGAGGCCTGGGGTTTCCGCCACGAGGGGGCGTGAAGCCGGGGGTCCCAGAGCCAGAGTGGTGGGGGGGCCAGCCTGGAGCAGGGGAAGGGCAGCAGCAAGAGGCAGAGGAGGTGTCTGCGAGCAGCCAGGCCAGCAGCGGGGGCTGGGGACAGGGACTCCTGGGACCCTGGGGTGGGGGATACGTTACCATGGGGGGTTTGCTCCCCGACTCCTTCAAACAGAAGGCAATTGCGTGCTGGGGGGAGAGGAGCAGCTGTCAGCAGGGCGGGAGGGGTGCTGACTTGCTGGGCCCCCAAGCACACCTCCGGCGGGGGAGGAGACAGCCCTGACCCCTGTCCTGAGCCCTGGCCATCCAGCTCCCTGACTGCGCCCTGGCCGGCTTTGGGGACCCCAGCTCCTCCCAGCCAGGAGGGACCCCACAGAGCAGCCACTCATGCAGGGAATCCTCTCCCCCCAACAAAAGACCCAGGTCCCAGCTGGGGGAGGGGATGCAGAGGAAGCAGGAAGGCAGGAGAGGAACCCCCAACCCAGGCCCTAGTGTTGGGGGAAGGAGACCCTGAAGTGAGCAAAGGCAGGGACTTCAGCCCAAAACCTCCCCCCACCACCTGTAGTGGTCACTTTCCCCTTGTACTTCAGGGATGGACACCCCACTGCCCCCCAAAACTGAGACCAGGGAGCTGTCCTTAGGGAAGCTGGAGTCTCAGTTAGGAAGGTTCTTCTACCCTCTTTGGGTTTGAGGATCTTTCTCTTGGCTAGAGGGGTCTTCTCCATGTGCCCTGCCTGTTGGGGTCAGGATCCATGTGTCTGATGGGCTGGGGTCCTCCCTCTCCCCACCTTGGCTCAAGTGGACAAGCCTCTTGATTACTGGGAGGTGAGTCATGTACCGGGGAGAAGTCTGTCCTTTCAGGAACAGCAGAGATTCCCCCCTTCCCTTGGTTCCCAAAGGGTTTCTCTCTGTCCCCCCAGGGCTGGGGTCCTACTTCCTTTGCTCATATCTGGGGAGAGACAGGAGAGGGAGCAGGACAGGCAGGCAGAAACAGACACACAGACAGCGACAAGCAGGGCAGGCAGACGGGGCAGAGAGACAGCCCCACTTACAGGAACCAGCTTCCAGTACCAGCGTGTGGGACACTGATGCCAGAGAGGCAGAGAGGAGAGTGGCAGGGGCGGCAGAGGGGAGAGGGCAGAGAGAGAGAGAGTCACCTCCAGCCCCCCCCAGTGCAGGAATGGCCTCGAGGCACAGCTCCAACCTGCCCACCCAGCCCTCGAGGGGCCGCCCTTCCTTCCTCCCTTCCATCCATCGCCCCAGGCTCACCGAAGCCTGCGCTGGGGCCACCCCATCGGCAGGGGCCGCGGGAGATGCTCTCTGGGCAGCTTCCTGCTCCGTCTTCTCCTGCAGCCGCCGGATGGTCTGGGGAGCAGGGAGAGGTCAGTGCTCCAGTCACTGGGTGATCCTGGCCCCCGCCAGCCCACCTTAGCCCAAGCCCCACCTACCGTGTCCACCCAGAAAAGAAGCTTGTGCTCCAAGCTGGCCAGGGCCAAGGGACCAGGCAGTGTCTTTGTCCACTCAAAGGCGAAGGCAACCATGAGGGCATCAATGACAGCTAGGTGGGCTCCCTATGGAGGCAAGAGCTGAAGGGTGAGACCAGAGCGCCTCCCAGGGAGAAGAAAGAGGAAGAACCTGGAGGTGGGAGGGGCTCGAAGTGGGAGGGGCTTGGGAGGCAGTCCAAGCTTTGAGGTCACAAACTAGGCCTTAGGGATCTGGTGGGCCGGGTAGGCAAGTCCTCAGGAGCCAGAGTTAGCGCCTTTTGGGAGGCGCCAGGCTTGGTAGGAGGAGCCTGGCCTGGTGGGAGCAGCCATGAGGGGAGGAGCCAGGTCTGGTGGGCGGGACCTAACGAGGTAGGGGCGTGGCCTACCATGAGGATAGGCTGGTGCCTCAGGTCGGCCTCCTGCACCGGGCGCTCGGGCAGCGCGGGCACCATGCCCTTCCGCGCCAGCAGGGCCAGTAGCGCAGAGGGGTTGGGGGGCGTCTCGAGCTGCGGCAGCGCCTGGCGCCAGGCCCGGCAGTAGAGCTCAGCCGAGAGCAGCAGCCGCGTCACCGGGGGCTTCACGTGCTCCTGCGCATACTGGTCGGTGTAGAAGGGCTCCCACAGCTCCGAGGGCACATGCTCTGCCGGGGCGAGGAGGGGGGAGTGGATCATGGCGGGTCAGGGCCACCGGACATAATCCCTCCGCATACATACAATTACATGGACCCAATTAAAGAGGGGGGGTCGTTGCGGGTCTGGACCAGGGAGGATGGCACCGGGACGGGAAAATAGGGCACCTGGGCTGAGACACGAGGCGCAGGTGTGGGGGAGTTTGCCAGAGGAAGGGGTGACGGTGTTCCAGGTAGGGGGTCTGCATACAAAGGCGAGGAGGTGGGAGAGAGCACGTGCCAGGGGAGATGGCGTGCTCTTGGACCCGGAGGAGAGGGGGCGGAGGCCAGGTGGGCGGGGTCTTGTAGCCACCCCTCTCGCCCTCACCTAAGGACTGCAGGACAATGTGACTTAATCCATCTCCCTGGGTGCCCTACACCACCCCACGGGACTCGCTTTGCCTTAAGAAAACCCTAGGAAGAAGCAGCCAGGGCACACGTGGTAACTCCGCTTTACAGATGAGGAAACCTAGGCACCAAGAAGGCCACACAGCTCTGGACTGGGATTCAAACCCAGGCCTTAAGCAGGGGGTGGGATGAGCTGTGGAGTGGGGGGCTGGCTGGCAGGGCATGCAATGGGGGAGGGGGACAGACTGCAAACACTTTGTGGGGGGGTGAATGGCCTGAACTTGGTGACTGAAGGGGAGGAGGGGAGAGGCACCCAGGGCCCCATTGGGAGTGAGGGGGAAGAGAGACAGAGGGAGGCGGAAGGCAAGAGAAAGAGGGTGGTGGCTGAGATGGGGGTACAGGAGGGGCTGGAGCTTAGAGGCAGCCACAAAAACCCTGAAAGAGAGGGGCAGGGTAGGAAGAGGCTTGAGGAAGCCGCATGTGGAGGGAGGAGGGGTGGCAGAGCCCCAACCAAGTGGGACCCAAGGGTGGGGAGGAGAAAGATCAGAATAAGCCGCCAGGAAGATCTGGGAGGTAGACAGGAGGCAACCGAGGCCAACGCGGTTGGATGTGCCCTTATGGGTCTTCCAGGGAGGCCCCAACTCATCCCAATCAGAGCTGCTGCTTTGTATACTGGGTTTCTGCGTGTTTGAAAGGATGGGAGGGGGCAGGATTCTATTGCTTAAAAACATTTGAACGTGTCGTACCAGGCCTTCCTCAGGTGCCTGAATTCACAGCGATGCTCTCCAGAGGCCCCTACCCTCACCTACAAGGACCCAGGCACCCTGGCTTTCAGCCCCTCCCTGCCCCCCCCACTCTTTCCCCACCCCCTAAACTCACACTTGACCTTCCTACTTAATACCCAAACCCTGTGTAGAGTTGGGCCATCTCTCTGCCCCTTGAACGAAGAGTTCTCCAGACCTAGAGATTATCATATTATGTGAAGTCAGTCAAGGACAAATATCATATGATATCACTTATATGTGGAATCTAAAAGAAATGATACAAATGAACTTATTTACAAAACAGAAATAGACCCACAGACATAGAAAACAAACTTAGGGTTACCAAAAATGATGGGCGGGGGAGATAAATTAGGAGTTTGGGTTAACATATACACACTACCATATATAAAACAGGTAAACAACAAGGACCTACTGTATAGCACAGGGAACTATACTCATTATCTTGTAATAACCTATACTGGAAAAGAATCTGAAAAAGAATATATATATGTATAACTGAATCACTTTGCTGTACCCTTGAAACTAACACATTGTAAATTAACTACACTTCAATTAAAAAAAAAAAAAAAGAGTTCTCCAGGTTTTCTTTCCTTCCAGCCTTCCCCTGTCCCAACCTCCCTGATCTGCCCTTGCCCTCCTAGCTCCTGGCCTCCCCAAGGCCAGCAGTGGCCTTCCAACACCCACTATCTTGCCTGGGCTCTCTGCCGACTACCTCCTTCTTCGGGAAAACTTCCTCCCCCTGGCATCTTTTTCTCTCTCTCCCACCACTCAAGCCAGGCCACCTCCTGACATGCCTCTTTGATGCTGGGCTCCCAACAGCTCTGTCTGAGCAGCCCTGTCAACGGACTTCCCCCGCTACTATGATGGCTTTCATGGCCATCTGAGCACTGCCACCTGCTGCAGCCCAGGCAGCGCCCATCATGCTCAGCGTCTTACTCCAAACGTGCTCCCTCTCTCTGTCCCCATCACAGTGAGAGATCACCATCTCTCCTTCTCTCTCCCCGCTCAACATCCAATCAGTCATCTGGTTTCAGCTCCTGGCATCCCCTGAAGCCAAACCCTCCTCCCGCTCTCTCCAGCGCCCGGTTGCTTCCTGCTCCCATCAGCAAAATTAAAGTTTCTTTCCTGCAGGGCTTGTCAGGGCCTTGAAGATGACAACTTGAGCTAGAGCTACCGATAGCTAATGTTTATCATGTCCTTACTTTACACCAGTCTGTCTCCACCTCGGCACCATTGGCATTTGGGGCTGGATGATTTTGTGTTTAGTGGGGCTGAGGCGTGGGGAACTGGGGCAGGGGGTGCTGTGCTGTGCATTGTTAAGATGTTTAGCAGAATCCCTGGTCTTGCCTCACTGGATGCCAAGAGCACTGTCCTCTCAAGTAGCAACAGCCAGAAATGTCTGCAGACACTGCCAAATGTCCCTTAAGTGACAAACTCATCTTTGGTTGAGAACCACCGCTCTATACTATATATAAAGTGTTCTATTGAGCATTTACTGTAGAGCAGTCCTGTCTGATAGGAATAGAATGTGAGCCACACAGGAAGTTTAAAATTTCCTAGTCGCTACATTAAAAAAGTAGCGGGGCTTCCCTGGTGGCGCGGTGGTTGAGAGTCTGCCTGACCATGCAGGGGACACAGGTTTGTGCCCCGGTCCAGGAAGATCCCACATGCCGCGAAGCGGCTGGGCCCGTGAGCCGTGGCCGCTGGGCCTGCGCGTCCGGAGCCTGTGCTCCGCAACGGGAGAGGCCACAGCAGTGAGAGGCCCGCGTACCGCAAGAAAAAAAAAAAAAAAAGTAGCAACAAGTAACATTAACTTAGTAATATATTTCACCCAATATATATATCCACAATATTATCACGTCAACACGTCATCAATATAAAAACATTATTAACGAGATATTTCACTTTTTTTTTTTTTTTTTTTTTGGTACGAAGTCTTCCAAAGCCACTGTGTATTTTACATTTACAGCACAATTCAGACCGGCCACACGCTGCTCGTGGCTACCACCCTGGACAGCACAGCTAAAGCGCAGCTAGCCCTTGGACCACCATCGCCTCCTCGTGTGCATTTGCTCATTGCATTATTCCGAGACTTATTTTTATCTGTTGTACAGATAAGAAAACCGAGGCCCAGAGAGCTAAGATGACTTGGCCAAGATCACAGAGCTAGTAAAGGGCAGAGCCAATGGGACCCTAGTTCCCTAAGCATCACCTGGGGGTTCTGGCGGCCTAAGGGACTGCATGTGGTGTTTCCCAAACTTGCATAAAGATGCCACCCTTCCTTATCTCTGAGCTTGAGTTCTGTGGAGCCCACTAGCCTGCATTCCTGCCCAGCCTCTTCACGCCGGTACCCTGGGGCCATCAGAACTACCCCTTCCCCCAGCCGTTATTCCCCCGGGGCAACTGCATATCTGATCTCATCTGGTCAGTCCCCAAACACCTTCCATGGCTCCCCAGGGCCCTCAGATTCCCCATCCATGGCCTGAGAGGCCCTCATCACTTGCACCAGACTCCCTCATCTCCCTGGCCACTCCTGGCCACCACTGGGACCTGTACAGTCTTCTCGGAGAACTCGCTGTTGGTCTCCTCCCCCTGGCAAACTCCTACACATCCTTCAAGGTTCAAATGCCCCCTCCTCTTGGGAGCCTTCCTTTCTCCTCCCCTCCCTGGAAGATTCCAGGGATTTCCTCCCCCAGCCTGCTCGCTGGAAGGCCCGCAGCACGCCTCGACATTAACTGGACTTCACTCTACACTCTTCACTCTTTATCACTCTAAGCGGCAATGATCTGGTTTCAAGTCTCATCCCCCTCTCTCCATCCTGAGCACCCAGCACTGGCCTGGCACCCAACAGGCATCAGTAAAGAGCCCCAGAGTTCATGAACCAAGCAGGGCTCTGCTCCCCACTTCCCGTTCAGAGCCTGGGGTCCCACCTTCCTCAGTCCCCCTCTGTTTAGAGAACGTGGGTGGGGGGCAGATTCAACGCGACCTTCGGGGAGGATGTCACACAACACAGGGGAGCTGGGTCAGTGAGAACAGAACCGGGTGAGTCAGGGCGTCCCCCAGGGACCTGACTTTTCTTTCTGGGAAATGGAACAGTAATTTCTCTGCTGTCCCTGGCCAGATGATGAATAATATTATCATTAATAAAAATACCACTGGTCACGGTAGCAGGAATAGCAACATCCACTTAGTGTGTACTGTGCGCCAGAAACAGAATAATCCAGTGGTCAGTCTCTCTCACCTTGTGAAAGGAGGAACTGGGACCCCAGTCACCCCAGCACTGCCCTGGCACTTAGTGGGTGCCCCGCAGACATTTGTGAAATGGATAACAAAGTGAACAAATGCCTTCTTTTATAGAGGACTAAACAGAAGCTTAGAGAATTGGGTTAATTCGTTCACATTCTGGTGGACTGTGGGACTCAAAGCCAGTTCTGATTCCCAAAGTTGAGTCCTCTGTGGCCTCACAACCTGGGATGCGAGGGGCTGGGGCAGACCTGGGTCTCTCCCCGCCAACCATCCCCCCACCCCCCACGCCCTTTCTCAAGCAGATCCCTGTGGGTGGTGAGCCCCAGAGTGGGCCCTGCTTGGGAGGGTGCAGAGAAAGAGACTGGGAGAAAGACAGGCTCAGGCGGAACCAGGAGACTGGACAGCTGTCACCAAGACCCACACCCAGAACAGGTTGATCTGGGAAGGCCACTGAAGGTATGATGGGCTGTGCTCAGCTGGTGCCAAGACCAGTGGGCAGGACCAGTGGGAGGGCAGGGCGTCCCCCCAGAAGGCCCAGACCTTAATTAACTCGTCTTCCCCACGGCCAGGCCCTGACTCTCAGCTCTGGCATGGGGCCATTACTGAGCCTTCCCTGGGCCGCAAATCCTAGGGACCCATTCGCATCCTCCCCCGTGGGGTGGCCTGAGTTCTTCACACACGTGAACCGGGGGGAGGAAGTGGGAGAAGCCCTGCACCTGGGCCCTCACCCCCGGCGATCTTGGATAAGCCATTTCCCTTCTGCTGGGCTCGGCCTCCTCCTAAGCAAAATGGGGCAATAAGTCACAGCTGCCAGCCGCCGGCCGGGGCCGTGGAGGCGAAACAGGGGCTTCCCGCTCCCCTCACCGCCCGCAGAGCAGGCAGGGCCGACGCGGGGTGTGCGTCCGGACTGGACGGGGGCGGGGGTCCTCGCGGGCGCACGATGTGAGTGTGTAAAGGGGGGGAGGGCAGCCAGGCGAGGCCCGCAGTAGGAGACAACACTCGGCCCGCAGACCCTGCCCGGGTCACCTGGGGGCCGGGACGCCCGGGTGCCGGCGCGGAGCTGGGCCGCCGGCCCCACCCCCACCGCGCTCCCGCAGCCGGCCGGGCAAAGTCCACCGCCTGGGCCGAGCAGGAAGCCCAGAGGCCCGGCGCGCAGGGGCCCGGGCCCGGGGACCCCCGGCGACCGGCGCTATTGTTCCCACGGCCCCGGCCTCCCCGGCGCGGCGCCCCGCCCCCCACACCTGCCGAGCCCTCTCCCCCGGCCTGGTACCTGCGCCCCCGAACGCGGCCCGCAGCACCCACGCCAGGCTGGCCGCCGCCTTGGCCCGCGAGAAATCGTACTGGTCCAGCGATTTGATCTCGGGTACAAGGAAGGTCCTCCGCAGCGGCCCGGGCCCGGGGGGCGCCGCCTCCACCATGGCGGCGCCGGGGCTGCGGGCACCGGCTCCGCGCTCGCTCGCTCGGGCTGAGCTGGGCTGGGCTGCGCCGCGCTAGCACCCGGGCCGGGCCCGCCGTCACCACCACCGTCACCGCCGCGGCCGCAGGCGAGCCAGGTGCGGCCGCTCGCGCTCGCGACGCTGCGTCGGCCCCGCCCCGGGGCGGAGCCCAGGTGCGCCCCGCCCCCGGGCCTGGCCCCCGACCCTGTCCCCTCGCCTCTCCCGGCCCCTCGCCGCCGCAGGGTGGGGCGGGCCCAGACTGCGGTGGTGGCGGGGGAGGCTGCGGAGGAGTGTGTGTGCGCGCGCGCGCCTGTGTGCGCGCGCGCGCCGGGGAGGACGAGGGACCCTCTGCTTGCGGGTGCGTGTGCCTGCCCAAGTGTGTTTCCTTAGCTGTGAGCGTGAGCTTGTCATTCCCGGCCTGGAGGCAGCGCGCGCGTGTGTGCACCTGTTTCTCATTGTGTCTTGTGAGCATCCAAGAACGTGTGTCTCTATTCGTATCAGTGTGTGGATCTCTGGATGTGTTTGGGTGGTGAAAGGAGGGTGTTGAGTGTGTTTGAGGGTGTCTGCGTGTCCGTATCTGTGCGAATGTGACAACGTGCGAGTTTGTGTGTCCTTGTTTTTCATGTGTGTTGTGTGTACAAGGATCTGTGCTGTGTAGGTGTTGGTGTCCTGAGGATTCAGGAGTGTGTGTGTATTTGTGTTTTGTCAGTGCATTTGTGAGTTTGCCTATTTGTGAGCATCTAAATGTACTCTTTTGTGTCAGGGTGTGATGAATGTCAGTGAAGGAGTATGTGCGACAAATGGAGAGTGTGTGTAATTATGCAGGAGTGTGACTGCTTGTATATGTGAGTGTGGTTGAATGGCTGTTACTGGGTATATTTGCAAATGTCTGTGTGTGCATTTGTGGTATCAACAGAATTTTTGGGGGGCCGGGCTCCAATTGTGTGTAAATGAGGGTGATGTATTTGTATCTAAGTGCATTTGTATATGAGTTTATGAGTATGATTGTGTGCACACGGGTGTGTGTATGGGGGTAGCAATTGTGGAATGTGTTTTGCTCATATATGTGTATTTACATGTGAGTGTATTTGTGGGTGACTGTGTTTGGGTATATGGTGTGAGCTAAGGTGGTATGACAGGGTGTGTAAACAGTGGAAGTGGGTATAATTGTGGAAGAATGTCCATTTCTGGATGCATTTATGAGAGTGCAAGTGTGCCTATTTCTCTAGGAACTGCATATTTGTGTGAGCAAATCTATGTGTGGTATGAGCTTGATTGTGTACGTCAGTATGAGGGGTATGTGTGTGAGAGAGAATATATTTGTGTGTGTGTGAACGCAGATATTTGTGTACATGATGCAACTGTGTGGATGTTACCTGGTATACTTGTAAATGTCTGAGCCTCTATTTGTGGATATTCAATATTTGCTTGTGTGTTCCATGGTGTTTTTTTGTCAAGATATCTACTGTGTGCCTCTTAACTGTGTGTAATTGTGAATGCACAAGTGTTTGTGAGTGTAGGTCTTTGTGTATGTCCCGATGTGTATACCTGAGTGTAGTTTCATGTGTATAATAAGTGTACGTATGTGTTTGGGTTTATATGTTATCTGTTTATTTGTTGACATGTATCGCTGAGTGTATTTTGTGTATTTGTGTGTGTGAAGCTGGTGTTTACATCTGTGTGGATTTGTGAATATTTGCACGGATCTGTGAGTGTGAGTTTGACGAGGTGCACATGTATGAGTGTGTGTATCTGGTTTCTGAATGTAAACTGAGTATCTGAATGTATCTCTTTATGTGTAAGTGCATTTATGGGTGCCTGGTTGTGAACATATGGCTGTAGTGTGTGAGTAGGTGTACATGTGTAAGGAGTTGTGTTTTGAATGGCTTTGTGGGTGTGTAAGGGTATTTGTGTGCATCTAGATGCACTTGTCATATATAAGTGAGACCAGGTGGGTGAATTTTTACAACTACGGCGGGGGTTTCAATCTATACACACACACAAAAAACAGTGTTTTCTTGACTGTATAAAATTCCATGAGATGAGGGCTTCCCTGGTGGCTCAGTGATTAAGAATCTGCCTGCCAATGCAGGGCACACGGGTTCGAGCCCTGGTCCAGGAAGATCCCACATGCCATGAAGCAATCAAGCCTGCGAGCCACAACTACTGAATCCCACGCGCCTAGAGCCCGTGCTCTGCAACAAGAGAAGCCACCGCAATGAGAAGCCTGTGCACCGCAACAAAGAGCAGCCCCCGCTCGCCACAACGAGAGAAAGCCCACGCGCAGCAACGAAGACCCAACGCAGCCAAAAATAAATAAATAATTTAAGAAAGAAAGTAAATGAAAAAAAATTTTTTTTATGAGATGAGAAATCACTACAGCAAGTCAGGCTCCTGAGTGCCTCCCCCGCCACCCATGGTGGTCCCTGAGCCCCAGCCTTTGTAGAAATTCCCCATCCCCTTAACATGCATTGCACAGGCGTGTTTGAGGCGTGGGTGTCATGGTGCGGGGCAGTGGGTGGGGAGCTGGGGCGTGGGCCCTCCTGTCTGGATGTGCCCGTGCAGGAGCAGGTGTGGGCGCACACACCACGGGGCCAGTGTAGATGTGTTTGAGCGCACGTGTGGGATGTGCGTTGTGCGTGTGCCCTGGCCCGTGTCCCAGCGCCCCCCGCGAAAGACCTGGAAAGTCCTTTTCGCACTGGGCTTCTGTGTCCCCATCTGCGGCTCTGTCGGGGGATCTGGGGCTCAGGGCATGGGGAGGCGACCTGGCGGGGAAGGGCATGACTTCGTGCCCATCCCCTCCTGGGAGCGTGGCGTGTCCTGCCGGCGCACACGTGTGTTTGCTTTCCCTGGGGAGATTCTCGTGACCTTTGTGGACCCCAAGGGCAAACATGGGTGAAGACGGTGCCTGCCGCTTGCTGGCACACTCTGCTGGGGGACGCGCTGTGAGCACGCAGGCAAAGGTTTTCCCGCCTTGGGAGGTGCCCTGCAGGCCCTCAGGCGTCCTCGGAGGCGAGAGCCATGGGGGCTTCCGGCGGCGTCAGAGCAGGAGCCGGGGGCCTCCTGGAGCCCAGCCCCACACCGGCCGGACTGGAATGCCTTGTTAGGCTGGACCGCCCCACCCATGCCTGCTGGAATCGAGGTCCCACCTCTCCCCGGGTGCCTGTTCCTGGGGCCCAGGCTGCTCCGGACACACTGGCTCCCCTGTGTGCACCGGGTGGCCCCCTCCCCGCCGTCCCCTTTCGTCCTCCCGGCATCTTTGCTTCCAGCCTCCTCGCTCACCCGGGGCCTGGCTCTCAAGCCTCCTAACTCATTCGATGGGCCCTGGTTTTATTAAGCTGGGGGTGGGGATGACTTAGAGGCTTTATAGGTCAAGTGTTCAGGACTAGGTTTAGGGAACTGTATGAACCCCAAAAAAGTCACCTGCAAAATTCTGCACATGTGTGCACTTCACGGATCATGCTAACAGGTAACAATTTTCGAGAGTATTATATGCCCAGCACAATCTCATCTAATCCTCACCACCCCCCAGCATAGTGAGTATTATACCCATTTTATAGACAGAAGAACTGAAGCCAGGAGCCCGGAAGTCACATGGCAAGGAGAATGGAAGGAGGCTTTGAGCCCAAGTCACCTGGATCCAAGTTCCACCAGCTGAAACTTCCATCCCGAGGCTGGCACACCTTCTCTAAATATCTATGACCTTCAGATGGGGTTGGGTGAGGCCTGTAGTTGTGGGGATCTCAGAGCAGAGGAGGAGGGTTGGGGTCCCCTCTCTGTGCCTCTAGCCCAGAGCAAGCTGTGGTGATGGGATTCAGGTATGGCCACTGTTTCTGTCCTCCTCACCCTGACAGTGTCGCATGGTGGCCCTTCTGAAGGTTGGCCAGAGTAGAGGGAGATTATTATCAGACCCCCAGGGACCTCAGGGAAACATTTCTAAAATATTTCGAAATAATGTTTTTAAAAACCAAAACACTATTGTGCATGCCCAGGGGTGTCCCTGTCCTCATGACACTCCCATTTAGAGGCAATAAACAAATACATCAAAGACATCATTTCAGAAAGGGACAAACTATTGGGATCGTAACAAAACAAAGTGAGTGTACTGGAGATAACCAGGGCGGGGCTGCTTTAGTTTGGAACAAGGAGGCTTCTTTGAGGAGAGGGAGATGGGCAGAGACAGGAATGATGACCTGGAACAGTTGGAGGGAGAGCATTCCAGGCAGAGAGAGCTGCCAGGGCAAAGGCTCTGGGGCAGGCACAAGCTTGGTGCTCGGATGGGTCATTGTAGCTGGGTTGAGTGAAGGATATAGAGGAAGATGCTGGAAGGTTTTGGAGTGCTTCTCAAATTCTTGCCAGTGCAGACCAATTTTTTTCCCCAATCCCTAAAATGCAATAAAAATGAATTTCAATAGGAAAATAAGATTGAAAAAGGCATGCATGGGACTTCCCTGGTGGTCCAGTAATTAGGACTCCACGCTTCCACTGCAGAGGGCATGTGTTCAATCCCTGGTCGGGGAACTAAGATCCTGCAAGCGGCGCGGTGAGGCCAAATAAGAAAAAGACATGCATAGTGCCAGAAACCAAGGAACAGCTGACAAGGATCAAGGATGGGGGTATATTGTGGGTCCACAAGAGCCAACTGAAAGAGTTACCGATGGCCAAAGCCAGAGCCATGTGAACAAAAAAATTAATACAGTATTGGATTATAACTCCAGGAATAAAATAAATGTCCATGAGTTTGCACTGATACAAAGAAATGATCGAATACATTAACAAATGAAGGACAGGTATGGAAGGTTTCCAGATAATTTATGGAGGTGCTTCACCCTGAGGGATGGTTAGAACTGCACACAGTGATTTCCTTCCAAAAGAAACAGTGAGTAAAGAGGGCGGGATGTGGGGGGAAGAATAACTTTTCAGTGGAGAAAACTGCCAAACACACTACGTCACCTGGCTGGGTGATTAAGGTCAACACCAAAGTCATAATTAGGTTGAGAATATGTACTCTTGAGATGTTGTGATGAAAATGGCACTTTACCTCTGTGATCTTTCTCCCCCCAAACCCATAACCCTAGTCTAAACATGAGGGAAATATCAAAAAAAAAATTCCAGTTGAGAGATATCCTCCTATATACCTGACCATAACCCTCAAAACTCTCAAGGTCATCAAAGACAAGGGAAGCTCAAGAAACTGTTCCAGCCAAGAGAAACCTAAGGAGACGTGTCAACTAAATGTCACGTGCGATCCTGGACCAGAAAGAGGACATTCGGGGAAAATCGAAGGAATATGAATAACGTGTGAACTTTAGTTAATAATAATGTATTAATATTGGTTCACTAGTCCCAGACTAGTGTAAGATGTTACTAATAGGGGAAACTGTATGTGTGTGTGTTGGGGGAGAGACTATATGGAAACTGTACTATTTGCTCAAGTTTTCTGTAAATTTAAATTTGTTCTAGAAAAGTCTATTAATTAAAAAAAGAATTTACATGGAAAAGAAATCTGAAAAAGAATATACATATATACACACATGAAACTAACACAACATTGTAAATTAAATATACTTCAATTTAAAAAATGGTTAAAGGGGACTTCCCTGGAGGTCCAGTGGTTAAGACTTCACCTTCCAATGCAGGGGGTGAGGGTTTAATCCCTGGTCGGGAAGCTAAGATCCTACATGGCTCACGGCCAAAAAACCAAAACATAAAACAGAAGCAATATTGTAACAAAATTCAGTAAAGACTTGTAAAAAAAAAAAATGGTCCACATAAAAAAAAACTTAAAAACATAAAAAATGGTTAAAAAAAGGAATTTATAAAACATGCAAATCACAAGCCCAAGAGTCCATAAATGACGAGACCAAGTTACTAGAAAGTTTCTAAACGCTTATTATTTTCTGTACTCTCTTATCTGGATGGGTAATCAGCTGGATGGGACCAGCACTGGTCTGTGGATTGATCTGAGTGGTTCTAGGACAGTGTTTCTCACCCTCGGCTCTATTGACATTTCGGGACAGATCATTCTTTGCTGTGGGAAGCTATGCTGTGCATTGTAGGATGTTTAGCAGCATCCCTGACCTCTACACACTAGATGCCAGTAGCAGCCACCCTCCAATTATGACAACCAGAAATGTCTCCAGACATTGTCAAATGTCCCCGGCAGCCTGAATTAATCACTCTCCCATTGAAAACCATGCAGGTGTGCAGGTGATGAGGTCAAATCTGGAAACTTAGTCCAGAAAGATGTAGGCATGTCTGCGAGACTCAAGGCTGCCTTTGAGGGGCTTGGGATCTCCAAAACAATCCTACCCATGCCAGGTGGACCACAGAAGTGTGCATGGCTTAGGAGGCCAATCCTAGGGTGTGGATTTGGGACTAGAGAGAAAGCAAGGATTCACAATGTGTTTAAGAGAAAGAATTGGGGAATTCCCTGGTGGTCCAGTGGTTAGGACTTGGTGCTTTCACTGCCGAGGGCCCAGTTTCAATCCCTAGTCGGGAACTAAGATCCTGCATGAGGCCAGGCCAAAAAAAAAAGAGAGAGAGAGAATTGACAGGACTTGCTGATTGATTGGTGGCGGCGGTTGGGGGGGGGTAGTTTTGGAAGATGCCCAGATCTCTCTCTTTCACAACTGGGTAGACAGTGGAGTCATGGGCTGAGATGGGGACATGGGATGAGAGGCCGGGTTGGGTGAGGGAGGGGAGGATGATGAGTTTCATCTTGGACAGGTTGAGTTTCAGGTCCCAGGGGGATGTAAGGAAGGCAGAGTTCATAATCTTTTACAGATCACGATGGGTGATGCCCTGTGTGCTTCCACGAATGTAAAATAGTCTCAAAGGGATAATTTGGCCCGTTTTGTTCCTCACACAAAAACACAGCGGAGCTTTTTTTTTTTTTTTAATTTGGTTGCAACAGCCATGCTCCTTAGTTGCGGCATGCGTGTAGGATCTAGTTTCCTGACCAGGGATCAAACCTGGTGCCCCCTGCGTTGGGACCGTGGAGTCTTAACCACTCCACCACCAGGGAAGTCCCACAACAGGGTTTGAAAGTCACTAAAATGCTCTTCAGCAGGATAAATAACCTGTGGGACATTCAGACAATGGAATGTTATTTGGTGCTAAAAAGAAATGAGCTATCAGGTCATGAAAGAGATGGAGGAACTTTGAAAAATGCACATGACTAAGTGAAAGAAGCCAATCTGAAAAGGCTGTATGATACAGACTGTATGATTCCAACTTGAGGACATTTTGGAAAAAGCAAAGCTATGGAGACAGTAAAAGGATCAGTGGTTGCCAGGGGTTAGGGGGGGAAGGAGGGATGAATAGGCGGAGCACAGAGGATTTTTAGGGCAGTGAAAGCACCCTGTGTGATATTATAATGACAGATACATGTCATTATACATTTGTCCAAACCCATAGAATGTACAACATCAAGAGTGAACCCTAATGTCAACTATGGACTCTGGGTGATGTTGACATGTTAATGTAGGTTTGTCAGTCGTAGCAAATGTACCATCTGGAGGCCTATGTTGATAACGGGGAAGGCTGTGCATGGGAGTGGGAGGGGGTGTATGGGAATTCTGTATTTTATGCTCAATTTTGCTGTGAACTTAAACTGCTCTAAATATTAGTCTATAATAAACACGTGCAATGGGACACATATATAAATACTAAATAAATATCCATAAATACATACTTGGACATTTAAAATATACCTAATGGGAAACATGCGGGGAGGGGAGGATAAATCAGGAGATTGGGATCAACATACACACACTACTATATATAAAATAGATAACCGACAGGGAACTCTACTCAATATTCTGTAATAGGGAATTCCCTGGTGGTTCAGTGGTTACAACTCCGTGCTTCCAATGCAGCGGTTGTGGGTTTGATCCCTGGTTGGGGAACTAAGATTCCACATGCCCATGCAGTGCAGCCAAAAAAAAAAAAAATCTGTAATAACCTATACGGGGAAAGAATCTGAAAAAGAATGAATGTATGTATATGTATAATTGAATCACTATGTTGTAAACTGAAACTAACACAACATTGTAAATCAACTGTACTCCAATAAAATTTTAAAAAATACCCAATAATACCCACATGATCACACTCATGAAGGCAAGTATCTGTACATGCACACACACACACACACACACTCATGCACATACTCGTTACTGATGTAGGTCAAGGGAAAGAGATTATCTCAAGTGTGCCTTCTGTCCCCTGCATGTCCTTGATGGGAAGAAATTTTCTATCCACTTCATTCCTTTCTCTCTTTCCCTCCTCTGGTAGGAGGAGGTCTGTGGGCAGACAGAAGGGAGGAAGTGACTTTGCAGGTTAGAAAAGCAAAGTCTAAGGTGATCGTAGGGGAAGGAGGAAGAGGGGGAGAGAGAAGGGGGCTCTGATTGCTCTTTGGACATTGGTGAAGCCTGTGGGGATTCGACACAAATGAAGGTTCTGTTATCATCCTCTGAATTCACTGCTGTGCCCACCCACCCTTTTCAACTCTAAGGGCACAGCTAAGGGACACACTGGAGAAAGCAAATCACACAAACTTTGGGGTCTTGTGATGGCCCCATCTGTATGATCCCATGGCGTGCGAGCTGCTCAAGAGTCATGGTCAGGGCTGGGGATACCCTGTGGAGTCAGAGAAATTGAAGCCCCAAAGAAACTGAGACACAGCCTGAGGACAAAGCAGGTGAGAGCTTCTGGAAGGTGAGAGGGATCCCCAGTGTTCAGGGCTGGCTTGGAGGGTCCACGGGAGAAGGAATGAGCAGTCACAAGGAGATACAAGGACGTAGCAATCAATGGTGACCTTGGGGAAAGTGGTCTCAAGGGTATCTGTGTGAAGAGGCCCAAGGGAGGGAGTCAGATGAAGCGAGATGAGAGAGAGTGGAAACTTCACCTAAAATTCCGCAGCCACCATCCATGCCTATGCTCTGCTCTCCCCAAAGCTGTTCTCCCCCCACAGTTCCATCCTTCCTCCTCCTAGCGTCCTCCCTTGTACTCCTTTTCCACTTCCTATCATTCCCCAAACTTAATCCCTGCAGCAGAACTGTAGACTATTAGAAACCGAAGAGGTGCAAACTTCTGTACCTCATGTAATGTACAACATGAGAAATGTAATTACCACTGCTGTATGTTACATATGAGAGTTATTAAGAGAATAAGTCCTGGGGCTTCCCTGGTGGCACAGTGGTTGAGAGTCTGCCTGCCGATGCAGGCGACACGGGTTCATGCCCCGGTCCGGGAAGATCCCACATGCCGCAGAGCGGCTGGGCCCGTGAGCCATGGCCGCTGAGCCTGTGCATCCGGAGCCTGTGCTCCACAATGGGAGAGGCCATAGCAGTGAGAGGCCCGCATACTGCAAAAAAAAAAAAAAAGGGGGGGGGATATCACTATAGGCCCTCCAGACACTAAAAGGATAATGAGGGGATTTTTATGAACAGGTTTATGTTGATAAATTTGACAGTTTACATGGCATAAACAAATTCCTTGAAATGCAAAACTACCAAAGCTTACTTAAGAAGAAATACATAGGGGAGATTGGTTCAAGATGGCGGAGTAGAAGGACGTGCCCTCACTCCCTCTTGTGAGAACACCGGAATCACAACTAACTGCCGAACAGTCGTCGACAGGAAGACACTGGAACTCACCAAAAAAGATACGCCACATCCAAAGACAAAGCGGAAGCCACAATGAGACGGTAGGAGGGGCGCAATCACAATAAAATCAAATCCCATAACTGCTGGGTGGGTGACCCACAGACTGGAGAACACTTATACCACAGAAGTCCACCCACTGGAGTGAAGGTTCTGAGCCCCACGTCAGGCTTCCAAACCTGGGCGTCTGGCAATGGGGGGAGGAATTCCTAGAGAATCAGACTTTGAAGGCTAGCGGGATTTGATTGCAGGACCTCTACAGGACTGGGGGAAACAGAGACTCCACTCTTGGAGGGCACACACAAAGTAGTGTGTGCATCGGGACCCAGGGGAAGGAGCAGTGACCCCACAGGAGACTGAACCAGACCTACCGGCTAGCGTTGGAGGGTCTCCTGCAGAGGTGGGGGGCAGCTGTGGCTCACCAACGGACAAGGACACTGGCAGCAGAAGTTCTGGGAAGTACTCCTTGGCGTGAGCCCTCCCAGAGTCCGCCATTAGCCCCACCAAAGAGCCCAGGTAGGCTCCAGTGTTGGGTCGCCTCAGGCCAAACAACCAACAGGGAGGGAACCCAGCCCCACCCATGAGCAGACAAGCGGATTAAAGTTTTACTGAGCTCTGCCCACTAGAGCAACAGCCAGCTCTACACACCACCAGTCCCTCCCATCAGGAAACTTCCACAAGCCTCTTAGATAGCCTCATCCACCAGAGGGCAGACAGCAGAAGCAAGAAGAACTACAGTCCTGCAGCCTGTGGAACAAAAACCACATTCGCAGAAAGATAGACAAGATGAAAAGGCAGAAGGCTATGTACCAGATGAAGGAACAAGATAAAACGCCAGAAAAGCAGCTAAATGAAGTGGAGATAGGCAACCTTCCAGAAAAAGAATTCAGAATAATGATAGTGAAGATGATCCAGGACCTCGGAAAAAGAATGGAGGCAAAGATCGAGAAGATGCAAGAAATGTTTAACAAAGATCTAGAAGAATTAAAGAACAAACAGAGATGAACAATACAATAACTGAAATGAAAAATACACTAGAAGGAATCAATAGCAGAATAACTGAGGCAGAAAAATGGATAAGTGAGCTGAAAGACAGAATGGTGGAATTCACTGCTGCAGAACAGAATAAAGGAAAAAGAATGAAAAGAAATGAAGACAGCCTAAGAGAACACTGAGACAACATTAAACACAACAACATTCGCATTATAGGGGTCCCAGAAGGAGAAGAGAGAGAGGAAGGACCCTCACACCAGTCAGAATGGGCATCATCAAAAAATCTACAAACAACAAATGCTGGAGAGGGTGTGGAGAAAAGGGAGCCCTCCTGCACTGTTGGTGGGAATGTAAATTGATACAGCCACTATGGAGAACAGTATGGAGGTTCCTTAAAGAACTAAAAATAGAATTACCATATGACCCAGCAATCCCTCTACTGGGCATATATACCCAGAGAAAACCATAATTCAAAAAGACACATGCACCCCAATGTTCATTGCTGCACTATTTACAATAGCCAGGTCATGGAAGCAACCTAAATGCCCATCAACAGACAAATGGATAAAGAAGATGTGGCACATATATACAATGGAATATTACTCAGCCATAAAAAGGAATGAAATTGGGTCATTTGTGGAGACGTGGATGAATCTAGAGACTGTTATACAGGGTGAAGTAAGACAGAAAGAGAAAAATATCGTATATTAACGCATATATATGGAACCTAGAAAAATGGTACAGATGAACCAGTTTGCAGGGCAGAAATAGAGACACAGATGTAGAGAACAAACGTATGGATACCAAGGGGGGAAGCAGCAGGGGGTGGGGGTGGGGGTGTGATGAATTGGGAGATTGGGATTGACATGTATACACTGATGTGTATAAAATGGATGACTAATAAGAACCTGCTGTATAAAAAATAAATAAAATAAAATTCAAAAAAGAAAAGAAAAGCAATATGCAGAAAAGTGAATAATATGACCCTGTTTTTGTAAAACTAACAACATAAAAATATTTCATGTACATGTATATACATGTGCGTATATTAAAAAAAGAAGAAATAGATAACCTAAATAGGTCTGTGTCTATTAAAAAATAGAATTTGTGATTAAATACCTTCCCATAAAGAAAACTTCATGTCCAGATTGCTTAACCAGTGAATTCTACAAAAGTGAAAGAAAGAAATAATACTGATTTTAAACAAACTCTTACAGAAAAAGAAGAGGAGGGAATGCTTCCCAGTTAATTCTATGAGGGTAGCATTATCTTGATACCATAACCAGATAAGGATATTACAAGAAAAAAAAATCCCACACACCAATATCTTTCATGAATATGGACACAGACAACTTTAAAAAAATATTAACGAATAGAGTCCAGCAATATATTAAAAAGAAAACACATCATGATCAAGTGGGGTTTATCTCAGCAATGCAAGGCTGGTTTGGCATTAGAAAATCAATGTAATATGTCATATCAAGAAATTAAAAAGGAAAAATCATATGGCAATCATCATCTCAATAGCCCAGCTTACCTACCATACCTGTCAATGCACATTACAGAGGGTCGGTCAATTTAACACTCTTTCCTGATAAAAACTCTGAAATCAAAGTCAACACCATGTTCAAGGTGAGTTCTCACAAAAATTTAAAAGAAATGAAGATGGCCAATGTCACCGGTATTGTTCAGCTTTATTTCTAACAGTGCTAGCCAATGCAACAAGGCAGGAATCAGAAATGACATGCAATTAATAGGAAACAGAGACAATCCGTCATTGACATGATTGTCTACTTAGACAACTAACTGAAAATTATTAGAACTAATGAAAGTGGCCAGTTACAAAATAAAAATATGAAACAATAGCTTTTCTTTTTTTAATTAAAAAATTTTTTTAAATGCCTTCCAGGCATACCTGGATTAATCCTATATAAATGTATTAAAGTTAACTCCATGTAATACATTTTAGAAAGACTGTCATCCAGATTTCCCCATAATTTATTCCAAGGGATTAATGTGAGCAGATTGGGAGTTCATTATTACATCACCCAAATGCCTGTGTTTGTTTTTTTTTTAACATCTTTATTGGAGTGTAATTGCTTTACAATGGTGTGTTAGTTTCTGCTTTATAACAAAGTGAATCAGCTATACATATACATATAGCCCCATATCTCCTCCCTTCAATAGCTTTCCTAAATGCCAGAGATGATCAACTTATAAAAATATACATTCATTCACAATAATAATAAAAATTAAGATAAAACCGACAAGAAATGTGCAGGACAAGTGAGATATAACTCAAGAGGGCTTGAATTAAATGGAGAACTAAAACCTATTCCTGAATGGGGGACTTGATGTTATAAGGTTGCTGACATTCTCTGCATTGACTTATAGGTTTAAAAAACTTACAAATAAACATTCCAGTGGGCTTGGGGAAGCCACTTGGGAAAAGACCTTGAAGACTGACCTAGAATATATCTGGGAGAATAAATAGGCAAGAATATCACAATAAAATTTTGGAAAAGAAGAATGAAACCTACTATAAAATGACAACAATGTAAATAGTGTGGTACTATTATAAGAATAAATAAACATTAACAGAAAAGAATAGACTCTAGTTTTCAACTGTCTATATATCTCTCTTCTTATCTACAAAATGTTGCATAGGGCTTCTCTGGTGGTGCAGTGGTTAAGAATCTGCCTGCCAATGCAGGAGACATGGGTTCGAGCCCTGGTCCGGGAAGATCCCACATGCCGCGGAGCAGCTAAGCCCGTGCGCCACAACTACTGAGCCTGAGCTCTAGAGCTCGCATGTCACAGCTACTGAAGCTCACGCGCCTAGAGCCTGTGCTCCACAACGAGAAGCCACCACAATAAGAAGCTTGCGCACCGCAACAGAGTAGCCCCCACTCGTGACAACTAGAGAAAGCCCACGCGCAGCAACGAAGACCAAACGCAGCCCCCAAAATTAATTAATTAATTAATTAATTAAATTTTTAAAAATGTAGCATAATTTATTTTTAAAATATTCAATACTAATTCATAATAAAGATGGCATTTCAGATTGGTGGGGAAAGGATGGAATATTCGATAGATGTAACTTAGACAACTGGTTTACCATTTAGGAAAGAAATTTAGTTCAAACCTTACCATACATCATGCGACAAAATGAATTTCAGATCAATATAAGAATTAAGAGTAGGGCCTCCCTGGTGGCGCAGTGGTTGAGAGTCCGCCTGCCGATGCAGGGGATACGGGTTCGTGCCCCGGTCTGGGAGGATCCCATATGCCGCGGAGCGGCTGGGCCCGTGAGCCATGGCCGCTGGGCCTGCGCATCCGGAGCCTGTGCTCCGCAATGGGAGAGGCCACAACAGTGAGAGGCCCGCATACCGCAAAAAGAAAAAAAATAAAGAATTAAGAGTTAAAAAATGAAGCCATAAGGGACTTCCCTGGTGGTCCAGTGGTTAAGAGTCTGCACTTCCACTGCAGGGGGTGCGGGTTCGATCCCTGGTCTGGGAATTAAGATCCCACATGCTGTGTGTCATGGCAAAAAAAAAAAAAAGCCATAAAATAAGTTGGTATAAAATATTTGCAACATTAATTACAATGGGTTAATATCTTCGGTTTATGTGAACATCTAAAACAGGGGTAGGCATTGGGAACTCCCTGGTGGTCCAGTGGTTAGGAATCCGTGCTTTCACTTCTCTGGGCCTGGGTTCGATCCTCGGTCAGGCAACTAAGACCCTGCAGGGTGCGCCGCCGTTCAAAAAATAAATCAATAAAAAATAAATAAAAAATAAAACAGGGTTGGGCAAACTATGGCTCACTTGCCAGAACTGGCCCACTGCATGTGTTTGTATGGCCTGCAGGCTCAGAATGATTTTGACATTTTAAAATGGTTTTTTAAAAATCAAAAGAAGGAACTTCCCTGGTGGCGCAGTGGTTGAGAGTCCACCTGCCGATGCAGGCGACACGGGTTCGTGCCCTGGTCCGGGAAGATCCCACATGCCGCAGAGTGGCTAGGCCCGTGAGCCATGGCCGCTGAGCCTGAGCGTCCAGAGCCTGTGCCCCGCAACGGGAGAGGCCACAACAGTGAGAGGCCCGCGTACCGCAAAAAAAAAAAAAAAAATCAAAAGAAGACTATTTGACAATACCTGAACATTATAGGAAATTCAAATTTCATGTGTCCGCAAATAAGTTCTATCGCAGCCTAGCCACGTCCACTCATAGACATCTTGTCTTATTACTTTCGAGTTACAAGGGCAGAGTGGAGTAGTCATGACGTAAACTATGGTCTGTAAAGCAGAAAATCGTTACTAACTTACCATTTGCAAAAAAAGTTAAGATTGCATTGATATTAGAAAAGGCATGAACACAGAACCTTAAGCCATTCTGGTTAGAGGTTCAACTTTCAACTCTGGGCTTCTTACTCAAAAACTCAGACCGCTGACCAAGTCACTCCATCCTCCTGTGTCTCAGTTTAAAGTAAGGGGCAAAGTCAGATTGTTGCAAGGAATAAATCAAAAAGTGATTTATGAAAGGCTTAAAACAGATCCTGGCACACTACATGGATGTGAGCTATTCGGTTTTCAATTGCATCATTAGATATTTTAAAATTGTGATCCTGTCCTATGTCTTCAAGTGTTCTACAGAGTCAGATTTTTCCTCCTCTGCTGGTGGTGAGGATCATTTTTTCCAAGGCCACTTGGCAAAATGCATCAAGAACTTTAACAAAACCACTTATTTTTATTATTTTAAAATTTTTTCTTTCTTTATTTTTTTGGCTGCGCAGCACAGGTTGTGGGATCTTAGTTTGCCTGACCAGGATTGAACCTGTACCCTTAGCAGTGAAAGCGCAGAGTCCTAACCACTGGACTGCCAGGGAATTCCCCAACCACTTATTTTGAATCCAGTATTTCCACATCTGGGATTATTTTCCCTAAGAGCATAAGCAAAGAAACAATGAATATGTGTTGCCTATTTATTTCTTCACTAATGAATCGGGAGTAGCATAAAGAAATCATCACAGAAGCAAAGAAATATGAACATACAAGGATATTCATCCCAATTTCATTTATAACAGTGAAAAGTTAGAACCAACTTAAATGCCCAGCAGGAAAGAACTGGTTAAATAATTTTGCAGCCATGTTGGCAGGGGAGAGGAGGAGGAGTCCCGTTTTAGAGGAATATTTAACAAGTTATTTTCTGGGGGCTTTAAAAATTATCAAAATAGTACAATCTCATTGTAAAAAGGGTCAAACAATACAAAAAGTGAAGATACAGAAGTTCCCCCTTTAACTGTCACCCTGCCACTTCTTCTGAAGAGGGAACCACTGTCAATTATTTGGAATAGATTCCCAGGGCATCTTATGCATGTACATACTTGTGTATCATTTGTGTTCTTTAATATAAATGCAATCAGACTGTATACAATGTTATGTGTTTTTTTCCCCACTGAGCAATATACCAGTAATATACACAGGGATTTTTCCATGTCAGTAATATAGGTCTGTCTCATTCTTTTTAATGGCTGTGCTGTGTTCCCACAGTCTGCTGTGCCCTGATTTGTCTAACTATGCCCCTATTGTCAGTCATCAAGACTGTTTTCCATGTTTTGCTTTTACGAGCAATGACATCATTGCAAGCAAGTCTTCAATGAGCACACATCTTTGGGAACGTATATTCATGGGATCAGTTGTTGGCTGTAGAGTGGCCAGAACAAAGGTGATGTGCTTTAAATATTTTGTTCGACCACAGTCAAATTCCCTTCCAAAAAATCTGCAATAATTTACATTTCCCTCTCCTGACAGTGTGGCAATGATTATTATTCATCCAATTCTCCATAAGACTTGATGCTTGCAATATTTTTAATGTTTGCCAAGTTAAAGAATGAGGACTAAAATTTGTCTGATTACTAGTGACACAGAGCATGTTGCTGTCTCTTTCTTTTTTCTGCTATTTATATTTCTAGCCTGCTTACACAGTCCAGATGATGTAGGGGTTAGGAGTATGGACCCCACAGCCTAGCTGCTTTGAATCAAGCTCAGCTGTTTACTGGCTGTGTGACCTTGGGCAAGTTACTTAACCTCTCTGTTTCTTATCTGTGAAATAGAGATAATAATAGTATCCATCTTACAGGGTTGAGGATTAAATTACTTTGTGTATATAAAGCACCTAGAACAGTATCCAGTATGCAGTGAGCAGTTAATAAAACATTAGCAATTATTGCCCTTTTGCCTATCATTTATGTTGCAAGTATTTCCTTCCAGGCTGCTGCTTTGTTGGCCCTTTTGTCTTTGTTCAGCGTGTTTCCATATCATCAAATCTGTCTGTCTTTTCATTCATGGCTCTGAGTTTCAATAAAAGCAAAACTGGGACATTTAAACTGAACATAGAGTAAGAAACAGGGAAAAGAGAAGAAAATATTAGCAGTATTCACCTCTGGGTGATAGAATTCAGATGACTTATGCTCCTTTTTTATACTCCATGTTTTCTGAATGTTCTAATGAGCATATATCATGAGTATATATTTCTAAATGAACACATATTACCTTTATTTTTATGCTTTATCTGTTTTAAAATTTTATACTAAGCACACTGGTAATCATTTTATAGTGAGAAAAAGCACACCCCTGCCCCTGCCCAATAAATGTTGTTTACCTTAAAGGACAAAACAAAAAAGGAGGCAGTTAGCTTGGGACTCCACACTTAACCCCACCAATAGCCACCAGAGGAAAGCTCCACCCCTGAGGGCTCCAGTCCTGGGACCAGACGGCCAAACATTATAGCAGGACCGCCCCCTCGTGGCAAACAGATGAGTTGATCCAAGAAGGGGTGTGTGTGTGTGTGTGTGTGTGTGTGTGTGTGTGTGTGTGTGTGTGTACGTACACAGGCGCATCCTCCTGTAATGAGCTCTGTTCCATTCAACTTAAATCACAAAGCAACCCTTTGAGTTGGGGACTAAAATTATGTAAAAGACACAGGTGAGAAATCTGAGTCACCCAGCTGGCAAGGGGCAGCTCCCCACCCCACTTGGAGAAATGTCCAGGTCCCTGTTTTTTGTGTGTTTGTTTTGATTTTTGGTCGCACCACATGGCTTGTGGGATCTTGATTCCCTAAACAGGGATCGAATCCGTGCCCCCTACAGTGGAAGCACAGAGTCCTAACCACTGGACCACCAGGGAATTCCCCCCAGGCCCCTGTTGTTGTTTTTTTGCGGTACGCAGGCCTCTCACTGTTGTGGCCTCTCCCGTTGAGGAGCACAGGCTCCGGACGCACAGGCTCAGCGGCCATGGCTCACGGGCCCAGCCGCTCCGCGGCATGTGGGATCTTCCTCGACCGGGGCACGAACCCGTGTCCCCTGCACCGGCAGGCGGACTCTCAACCACTGCGCCACCAGGGAAGCCCAGGCCCCTGTTTTTAACCACCAAGTCCTCTGCTCCCAAAGGGCCCCTGCCCTGTCTGTGGATCTAATTCACATACCATACAATTCACCAATTGAAAGTGTACAATTCAATGGGTCTTAGTGTATTCCCAGAGTTGTGCAACCATCATACTGTCAATCTGAAAACATTTCCATCACAGAATACGGAGAAATGGGAAACCTTGTGCACTGTTGGTGCGAATGTAAATCGGTACAGCCACTATGGAAAACAGTATAAAATTTCCACAAGAAATTAAAAACAGAACTATCATATGGTCCAGTGATCCCACTTCTGGATATACATCCAAAGGAAATGAAATCCTTATCTAGAAGAGATATTTGCACTCCTATTTCGTAGCAGCATTATTCACAATAGCCAAGGTATGAAGACAACCTAAGTGTTCCTTGATGGATGAATGGATAAAGAAACTGTGAGATACATATATATACTCATTCCACTGTATATGTGATGGAATATTATCAGCCTTTAAAAAGAATGAGGGAGGGCTTCCCTGGTGGCGCAGTGGTTGAGAGTCCGCCTGCCGATGCAGGGGACGCGGGTTCGTGCCCCGGTCCGGGAAGATCCCACATGCTGCGGAGCAGCTGGGCCCGTGAGCCGTGGCTGCTGAGCCTGCGCGTCCGGAGCCTGTGCTCCGCAACGGGAGGGGCCACAACAGTGAGAGGCGCGTGTACCGAGAAAAAAAAAAAAAAAAAAAAAAGAATGAGGGAACTTCTCTGGCGGTCCACTGGTTCAGACTTCGCCTTCCAATGCAGGGGGTGCGGGTTCGATCCCTGGTCAGGGAACTAAGATCCCACATGCCTTGGGGCCAGAAAACCAAAACATAAAACAGAAGCAATAATGTAATAAATTCAGTAAAGACTTTAAAAAATGGTCCACATCAAAAAAAATCTTAAAAATAATTAAAAAATAAAAAGAATGAAAAAAAATTAAATATATAATAATATATATATTTTTTATTTGGCTGCATCGGGTCTTAGTTGCGGCACGTGGGCTTCTCTCTAGTTTTGGCGTGTGGGCTCCAGAGTGTGAAGGTTCAGAAGTTGCTTAGTTGCCCCGAAGCATGTGTGATCTTAGTTACCCGACCGAGGATCGAACCCGTGTCCCCTGAATTGGAAGGCAGATTCTTAACCACTGGACCACCAGGGAAGTCCCAAGAATGAAATTCTGTCATTTGCAACAACATGGATGAAGCTGGAGGGCATTCTGCTAAGTGAAATAAGCCAGAGAAAGACAAATATTGCAATCACTTGTACGTGGAATCTAAAAGAAAAAAGTAGAACTCATAGGGCTTCCCTGGTGGCGCAGAGGTTGAGAGTCTGCCTGCCAATGCAGGGGACACGGGTTCGAGCCCTGGTCTGGGAGGATCCCACATGCCGTGGAGCAACTGGGCCCGTGAGCCACAACTACTGAGCCTGCGCATCTGGAGCCTGTGCTCCACAGCAAGAGAGGCTGTGACAGTGAGAGGCCCGCACACTGCGATGAAGAGTGGCCCCCGCTCACCACAACTAGAGAAAGCCCTCGCACAGAAACAAAGACCCAACACAGCCAAATAAATAAATAAAATAGTCACAAAGCATTAAAAAAAAAAAGAAGGTAGAATTCATAGAAACTGAGAGAAGAAAAGAGGTTGCCAAAGGCTGGGGGTGGGAGAAATAGGGAGAGGTTGGTAAAGAGTACAAACTTTCAGTTAGAAGACAAATAAGGTCTGAGGATTTAATGTATAACATGGTGACTACAGTTAATCACACTGTATTGCATAATTGAAATTGACTAAGAGAGTAGAATTTAAGTGTTCTCACAGAGAGAGAGGGAGAGAAAGAGAGACAGGGAAAGGTAAACATGTGAGGTGATGGATGTGTTAATGAACTAGTTGGGGAGGCATCCTTTCCCACTGTGTCCATTATCAAATCACCACACTGGACACTTTAAATATCTTACAATTTTGTCAATTATACCTCGATAAAAAGAGAACATTTCCATTACCCCAGAAAGAAACCCTGTGCTCCTTAGCAATCATTCCACACTTCCCCCTCCCACCAGCCCCTGACAACCACTAATCTGTCTTTCTCTAGGGATTTGCCTGTTCTAGATATTTCATATTAATGGAAGCAGTCATACAAATGGGATAATACAGCATGTGGCCTTTTGTATCTGGCTTCTTTCATTTAGCATAATGTTTTCAAGTTTCATCCACATTGTAACATGTATCAGTACTTCATTATTTTTTAGGTCCAAATAATGTCCCATTGTATGGATATGCCACAATCTGTTCATCCACTCATCAGTTGATGGACATCTGACTGGCTATTAGGAAGAGTGTTGCTATGAAATTTCATGTACAAAATTTTGGTGGACATATATTTTCATAGGAGTGGTATTGCTGGGTCGTATATATATATATATATTTTGCGGTACGCGGGCCTCTCACTGCTGTGGCCTCTCCCGTTGTGGAGCACAGGCTCCGGATGCACAGGCTTAGCGGCCATGGCTCACGGGCCCAGCCACTCCACGGCATGTGGGATCCTCTTGGACCAGGGCACGAACCCGCGTCCCCTGCATTGGCAGGCGCACTCTCAACCACTGTGCCACCAGGGAAGCCCTGGGTCATATTTTAACTCTATGTATAAGAGGTCTTTTAAATCAGCTTTGCAGATGTCTTGGGGTCCAACACTGTTGTCACTTCCCTGTCTGATCTCTATATGGCCATTTCCAGAGACCTGGCCACACACACACACACACACACACACACACCCCTCTTGTGAGCCTGGTTTCATCAGCTTCCTCTGACTCCACTCTTGTCCAGCTCCTGTGGGCTGCAGGGCAGACCCTCAACCCAGAGCCCAGGCCCTCACTGGAACCCCAAGATTTCTTAGCATTAGCTAAGTCTCAGAGAGAAGTAGTCTGAAGTTCCAGTGAAAGCCCAACTAACTCTGTTAGTCATGAATGTTCACCAAATGTTTCCAGTGCTCTCTCTTCTGAGAGAACATGGTAGGGCTGTTCTGTCCTGCCCCCTCTTGGTTGGGTAGGACCATGTGACTCGTTCTGACCAATAAGGAGTGAGCAGAAATGCTGTGTCATTCCTGGGCCAGAGTATTTAACTGCTGGTGCGAGGCCCGCCAGAGAGTTTCCTCAGCTATGGTGACCTGCAACATTCCAGATAGTTGCTGCTTCATCACCTGGGTCATGGAGTGTGGCACATGGGAAAGAATCCCCAGGTGACCTGTGATGGATATGTCCTGGGAGTGAGAAATTAATTTTGTATTGTTTTAGGCCCACAGGTTAGCATAATCTAAATTATCCTGACTGATACACCAACCCATCTACATCATGGTACCTGGGTCCAGCCAAGGGCTCCCTATTAGTTTAAAAGGGCTGTCATAGCAAAGGACCACAGACTGGGTAGTTTAAACAACAACTTTTATTGTCTCTGGAGGCTAGAAGTTCTGGAGGCTAGAAGTCCAAGATCAAAGTGTTAACAGGGTTGGTGCCTTCTGAGGGCTGTGAGGGAGAATCTGCTCTGTGCCTCTCTCCTAGCTTCTTAAAGTCTCAGGTGTTCCTTGGCTTTGTAGATGATGTTCTCCCTGTGTCTCCACATCGTTGTCCCTCTATGTTTGTCTGGCTTCAAATTCCCCCTTTTATAAGGACACCAGTCATTGTGGATTAGGACCCATCTGAATTACCTCCTTTTAACTTTATTATCTCTTAGAGACCCTATCTCCCAATAAAGTCCCATTCTGAGGTATTGGGGATGAGGATTTCAATATATGAATTTGGGGGGATGCAATTCAGCCCATAACAAGCTCCATTCCAACTCCAAGGTGCCAGGGGTCCCAGCCTTCCCAGCATCAGTGAGAGAAGGTAGGAGACATTGATGCTGTGTGACCAGGGGGCTCCTTCTAGATCCATGGAAGACTTCTTTCCTGAGGATCAAGTGCTGTCCACAGGAATGCAGCCTAGCATGGAAACCTCAATAAATCCACTTCCCAGGGAGATAGCATAGGGTGGTGGGTAAGCTAATGAATATGAATCCTGGCTGCATCTCTTAGCCACTGTGTAACTTAACCCCCTCTTTGAGCCTCAGTTATCTCTTCTGTGAAATGGGATAATAATAATATGTCCTCCATAGAGCTATTGTGAGAATTCACAGAGAGAATATGCATGCATCAGCATGAGGCCTGATATATGGCAATCTCTCCAAAAATGAATTATTATTGTTATTGCTGCTGGTGGAGCGTATATGTGTTTAAGGGAAAGAGGACATTATGTGGCTTCAGGACGGGGGGTCTCCAGATTCCTAGAGAGTGGGAGACATCACAGGTATCTTTGCTTTACCTTCAGAGCTTGACCTCATTTGACAAACATTACGGAGCACCTACTATGGGCCAGAAGCTCTTCTACACAAGGTTCTTCCAGTGCTGGAACTTATATTCGGTCATGTCTCAAAGAGACAGATGATAAACAAGTGAAGCAACTGTGGTTAGTGAGCATGATTAAAAGGCAAGAAAGGGACTTCCCTGGTAGCACAGTGGTTAAGAACCCGCCTGCCAATGCAGGGGACACGGGTTCGAGCCCTGGTCCGGGAAGATCCCACATGCTGTGGAGCAACGAAGCCCATGAGCCACAACTACTGAGCCTGTACTCTAGAGTCCACAAACTACAACTACTGAGCCTGTGTGCTACAACTACTGAAGCCCGCGTGCCTAGAGCCCGTGCTCTGCAGCAAGAGAAGCCACCGCAATGAGAAACCCAGGCACCACAACGAAGAGTAGCCCCCACTCACCACAACTAGAGAAAGCCTGCACGCAGCAACGAAGACCCAAAGCAGCCAAAAATAAATAAATAAAAATTTAAAAAAATAATAAAAAATAAAAGGCAAGAAAACGGGGCAGTGGGAGTGGGGAAAATGCTTTAAACAGTAGCTTCAGACAATCTGAAGGCGGGATATTTGAGAACAAACATTTCAGCTACACAGAATAAAGAGCAAAGGGCTCCAAGGCAGGAATCTATGGAGAGTTGAGTAACAGAAGAAATGCTAATGGAATTGAGGGGCAAGTGAGGGTGCAGTGGGAGGCAGTTAGGGTGGAGACGTCAACAGGGGGTACACTTGGGCTGAATTTTCAGCTTAATGTGCCCCCCAGAATCTGGAAGGGGCAGGGATGTCGTGGGCTCGGAGGGGGAGGTAGAGAGGGGTGGGCTTAAGCAGCACCTTGGATAGCGCCCTCGCTGTCCGTGGTGCTGACATCCTGAGACATGTTTCTCCAGAAGGAAGACGCCATTGATTCAACAATGGAGACTTACCCTCGAGGTGCTGAAGTTCCAGGTACAGATAGTCAGAACATCAGTAATGACCAGCTGATCATCCTAGTAACAACCGTTAATTCATGGAGAGTCTCCTACTGGCTCAGCCCCTGAACTTGGGAGGGAGCTGTGATTGGCAAAATAATGTCTACTCCCCTCCAAATAGGTATGTGTACTAATCCCTGGAACCTGTGAATGTGTCACCTTACATAGAAAATGGGCTTTAACCCACGCACCTATGGTCAATTAATCTATGACAAAGGAGGCGAGAATATACAATGGAGAAAAGACAGTCTCTTCAGTAAGTGGTGCTGGGAAAACTGAACAGCTACATGTAAAAGAATGAAATTAGAACATTCCATAACACCATACACAAAAATAAACTCACAATGGATTAAAGACCTAAATGTAAGACTGGATACTATAAAATTCCCAGAGGAAAACATAGGGCTGACACTCTCTGACATAAATCACAGCAATGTCTTTTTGGACCAGTCTCCTAGGATAATGGAAATAAAAATGAAAATAAGGAAATGGGACCTAACTAAACTTAAAAGCTTTTGCACAGCAAAGGAAACCATAAACAAAATGAAAAGACAACGTACAGAATGGGAGAAAATACTTGCAAACGATGCAACCGACAAGGGATTGATCTCCAAAATATACAAACAGCTCATACAGCTCAATATCCACAAACAACCTAATCATAGAAAAGGGGCTTTGCAGATATGATCTTGAGATGGGAGATGATCCTGGATTACCCAGGGGGACCCAATGCTGTCACGAGATCCTGATATGATGGAAGCAGGAAGGTCAGAGTCAGAGAGGGAGATGGGGTAATGGAAGCAGAGGTCAGAGTGATGCAGGATGAGAAAGATTCAGCCAGCCATTGCTGGCTTTGAAGGTGGAGGAAGGGGCCATGAACCAAGAAATGCAAGTGGCCTCTCGAAGCTGGAAAACGCCAGGAAACAGGTTCTCCCTCAGAGCCTCCAGAAGGGAACTCAGCCCAGCTGACACCTTGGTTTCAGCCCAGTGGAACCCATTTCAGATTTCTGACCTCCAGAATTGTAAGATAATAAATGTGTGTTGGTTTAAGCCACCAAGTTTATGGTAATCAGTTACAGAAGCAGTAGGGGACTCATGAAGGGGCCAAAGCTTGGAAAAGCCAGGTCTCTTCCTCTCAAAATCTAGGAATTGGAAGGAATGGGAATTCGAACCAGGTGGTCTGACTCCAGGCCTATGTCCTTCACTGCCCCACCATGCTGACAATATCTTCCCAGGTGTTATGGATTGAACTGTGGCCCCCTCCCTTCCAAATTCATATGTTGAAGTTCTAATCCCCATGCGGTGAACTGAAGGTTTGTGCCCCCCCAATCCAGTTCATACACTGAAATTGTAATCCCTAATGTGATGGTATCAGGTGGGGCCTTTGGAAGGGAATTAGGTCATGACAGTGGAGCCCTCATGAATGGGATTAGTGCCCTTATAAGAGAGACCCCAGAGGGCTCTCCTGTCCCCTTTCCACCAAGTCAGCAGTCTGTAACCCAGAAAAGGGCCTTCTCCAGAACCCTGATCTTGGACTTCTGGCCTGCAGAAGTGCAAGAAACAAATTTCCGTTGTTTATATTACTTTACAGTCAGAAGGAACAAGGTACTGATCCATGTTGCAATATGGATGAACATCAAAAACAAGTTGCTATGTGATAGAAGCCAGATATAAAAGATTATATTTTATAGGATTCTGCTTATATGAAATACCCCCGCAAAAGACAAATTTGTAGAGGAAAGCAGGGTAGGTGGCAGGTATGGCAGGGTTGGGGGAGAGACAAGCGGCTGCAATGAGCTTGAGGGAATTTGGGAGGGGTGATGAAAATGTTCTAAAACTTGATTACACTGATGGTTGTACAACCTTAGACTTTTTTTTTTTTTTTTTTGGCTGCATTGGGTCTTCATTGTGGCATGCGGGATTTTTCATTGTGGCGCACGGGCTCTTCACTGTGGTGCGTGGGCTTCTCTCTAGTTGTGGCATGTGGGTCTTCTCTCTCTAGCTGTGGAACGGGCTTAGTTGCCCCGCGGCATGTGGGATCTTAGTTCCCCGACCAGGGATCGAACCCTCATCCCCTACACTGGAAGGTGGATTCTTTACCACTGGACCGCCAGGGAAATTCCTATGGTACTTTGTTATAGCAGCTTGAATGGACTAAGACACCCCAGTAACTCAGAATGTGAGTGTTTTTAGAGAAAGGACCTTTAAAGAGGCAATTCAGTTAAAATGAGGTCAGTGGGGTGGGCCCTAATTCAAGTGACTGGTGTCCCTATAAGAAGAGATCAGGACACAGACACACACAGAGGGGGACCATGTGAGGACACAGGGAGAAGACAGTCATCTACAAGCCAAGGAGAGAGGGCTCAGAAGGAACCAACCCTGCTGACACCTTGGTCTCTGACTTCTAATTCTCCAAAACTGTGAGAAATGTCTGTTGTTTAAGCCCATCAGTCTGGGGTACTTTGTTACGGCAGCCCCAGCAAAGCAACATACCTGGGGACTCTGGGAAGCTGCACCCCATCTCTGGCCTAACCTAAGCCCCCCTGAAGAGTAGCACCGCCCAAATCCACAGAGGCACCAGAATTAGGATGCTAGATCCATCCCAGCTGGTTCAAATCACGAGCTAATTCGAGGTGAGAAGGGGACTTCAGAGGACCATCTAGAGTCAGGACATACATGGGCCACAGGGCTGTGCTTGACTGTCACATCCTCTCTGGACCACTTCACCCATCCACACGGCACCAGTCTCCACCGCTGTCCTGACACCTCCAGACATGTTCCCGGCACAAATCTCTCTTCAGTTCCCATCCCAAATGTCCAGAGCCCCTGCTGTCTCCCCTGGATTGTTCCTCTGGCTCCCCAAACTCAACATGGTCAAAAAAGAGCCCAGCATCAGTGTCCCCTTCTCCTGGTCCTTTCCCCTCACCCTCATCTCAGTCAAGATGCCCTTCCCTGTGGAAAAAGGAACCCCTTATACTGCTGGTGGGAATGTGAATTGGTGCACCCACCATGGAGAATGGTACGGAGGTTCCTTAAAAAACTAAAAATAGAACTACCATATGATCCAGCAATCCCACTCTTGGGCATATCTGGAGAAAACCGTAATTCGAAAAGATACATGCACCCAATGTTCACAGCAGCACTATTTACAATAGCCAAGACGTGGAAACCACCTAAATGTCCATTGACAGATGAATGGATAAAGAAGATGTGGTATATATACACAATGGAATATTACTCAGCCATAGAAAAGAATGAAATAAAGCCATTTGCAGTAACCTGGATGGACCTAGAGATTATCATACTAAGTGAAGTAAGGCAGACAGAGAAAGACAAATATCATATGATATCACTTATATGTGGAATCTAAAAAAATGATACAAATGAACTTATTTACAAAACAGAAACAGACTCCGCGGACACAGAAAAGAAATTTATGGTTACCAAAGGGGAAAGGTGGGGAGGGATAAATTAGGAGGTTGGGATTAACATATACACTGTTATATATAAAATAGATAGTCAAAAAAAAAAGTCAACAAGGAGCTACTGTATAGCACAAGGAAATCTACTCAATATCTTGTAGTAATCTATAAGGAAAAAGAATCTGAAAAAGAATATATGTATATACATATATGTGTGTGTGTGTGTGTGTGTGTGTATAACTGAATCACTTTGCTGTACACCTGAAAATAACACAACATTGTAAACCAACTATACTTCACTTTAAAAAAAAAAAGAAAAGGGAATTCCCTGGCGGTTCAGTGGTTAGGACTCCGTGCTTTCACTGCAGGGGTGTGGGTTCGATCCCTGGTTGGGGAACTAAGATCCCACAAGCCGTGAGGCGTGGCCAAAAATATTTTTTTTAAATTGAACATAAATAAATGTAAATTAAAAAAAAAAGATGCCCCTCCCTGGTCACCTATGCCAAAGTCCCTTCATCCTCCTTGGCATCCCCTGCCCCGAGCTCTCACTGAGCATTAATCTCTAAGTTCTGCCAAAATTTCTTGTACACATTTCTTGGGTGTTGTCCCCTCCCCACCATCTCTGTGTCCACTGTCCTAATTTCGGCCTGTCATCTCTCCCTGGTCTCTGGCCCCCTGCCTCCGCCTCCTCCAATCCATCCACTTCCAGAAACAGATCTGACCGTTCTCTCCTTTGCTTAAAAACTACCCACGTGCATTGCAGGTGGGAACATAAAGTGGTGTAGCTGCTGTGGAAAAGAGTTTAGCACTTCCTCAAAAAGTTGAACATAGAATTACCATATGTCCAGCAAATCCACTTCTGGGTATCTACCTAAAGGATTGGAAAGCGGGGATATTTGTACACCTGTTTTCATAGCAGCACGATTCACAACAGCCCCAAAGTGGAAGCAACCCAAGCGTCCATTGATGGGTAAATGGATAAACACAATGTGGTCCATCCATACAAGGGAATACTATGTAGCCTTTAAAAAGGAAGGAGGGGCTTCCCTGGTGGCGCAGTGGTTGAGAGTCCGCCTGCCAATGCAGGGGACGCAGGTTCATGCCCCGGTCCTGGAGGATCCCACATGCCGCAGAGCGGCTGGGCCCGTGAGCCATGGCTGCTGAGCCTGCGCATCCGGAGCCTGTGCTCCACAACGGGAGAGGCCACAACAGTGAGAGGCCCGCGTACCGCAAAAAAAAAAAAAAAATTAAAAAATAAAAATAAAAAGGAAGGAAATTCTGACACCTGCTACAACACAGAGAAACCTTGAGGACATTATGCTCAGTGAAATAAGCCAGACACAAAAGGACAAAAAAATGTATGATTCCACTCACGTGAGGTCCACAGACAAGTCAAATTCCTAGGGACAGAAAGTAGAGTGGTGGGGGCCGGGGGCTGGGGGCGGGGAGTAGGGAGTGTTTTATGGGGACAGAGTTTCAGTTTGGGAAGGTGAGACACTTCTTGGGATGGATGGTTGCACAGTGTGAATCTGTTTGGTGCCACTGAACTGTACACTTAAAAATGGGTAAAATGGGGCCTCCCTGGTGGCGCAGTGGTTGAGAATCCGCCTGCCGATGCAGGGGATACGGGTTCATGCCCCGGTCTGGGAGGATCCCATATGCCGCGGAGCGGCTGGGCCCGTGAGCCATGGCCGCTGGGCCTGCGCATCCGGAGCCTGTGCTCCGCAACGGGAGAGGCCACAACAGTGAGAGGCCCGCATACCGCAAAAAAAAAAAAAAAAAAAAAAGGGTAAAATGATACATTTTATGCCATATATATACATACATATGTGTGTGGGCCTACAGGTGAATTTGGGGATGGCCACTCCCAGTTGGGGAAGCTCAGCCCGAGGCTGGGAGCACAGGTCATGGTGACAAGCTCAAGGCTGTTTCCGGCCCCAGCCCTGGCCATCCTGAGCATGGAAGGTAGGGCGAGGTGCCCCCTGAACCCAAAGATGACATACGGCTGCTTCCGAGAGAGGAAGGTTTATTGGTGTGACTGATCAAGGGTCATCAGTGCAGTGCTGCCCCTTTCCCGGGGGACAAGCCAGTCCAGTGTGTGGACCCTGGGGACTGGGGGTCAAGGGGGACCCCGGGGGGTCACAGGCATAGCAGTAGGCAGAGGGGCAGTGAGCTGCCCCCAGAGGGCCCGCCCCTAGTCCAGCCCAAGGGGGGACCCCTCTCGAGGTCCTCAGGCATCCGCAGATCTGGGGGCATCCTGCGGCGCACAGCTCCGGTGCCGGAGGATCGACTTCCCCTCCTCCTGCAGGGATAGGGGCGACCCCGCACATGACACACAGCCCGGGACACCGGCGCAGTCAGCCGAGTCTCCCCACCTTGTGGGGGGCCCAAACCGCCCACTCTCACCATCTCGGAGGCAGTGCTGGGGCTCGCGCCCTCTGGAGAGCCCCCTTCGTCCCGCGAGCAGTCTGGCCCCACGTCCTCCTCGTACTCAGTCAGGCAGTCCGACTCCTCCCCTGGAATGGCAGTGGGTGAAGTTGAGGGCGCTGGGGCGGGGCTGACCTCTCCAGCCACCAGTACACCGACCCCGGGCTCCTGGGGATGCCCTCAGCGCCCTCACCATCTGCGCAGCCGTCGGAAACAGAAACATAGCTCGTGGGGGGCTCGATCCGGGACACGATCTCCGCCAAGTCGGTGAAGCCGGAGCTGGGGAAGGCAAGCACCTGCGGGGAGGCGTGGGTGAGGCTCTCGGGGTCGTCTGAGGTCTGGGGGAGACCCAGAGGGGACTGGGGGCGGGGGATGTATTGTCAGAGTGGCCCCGCCGGAGAAGGAGGGCGCAGGCTTACGTCTGCACGGCGGCTCTCATTAAGATCTGCAGACCGTCGGTCCGTGAGCATCTTTTCAATGATGTCGCCCCGGCTCCAGCCCCCAAACACGGCCTTCCCGTACTGGTAGCCCACATCCTGCAGGAAACGAGGGGGGCTGGGGCCATGTCTGCAATCCCCGGGGGTGTTCTTCTCTGCCTCATCTTCTCTGCTTATCCCCACCCTGCCTGCCCCTGCCCTGGCCCCTCAAAAGCCTGATGCTCTGGCGGAGCTGGCATTTGAGACTACACTGATTTCAGAGTTGGCCATATGTAGCACACTCACCCCCATGTCCCCTATCCCGTGCCCCTGCCAGACATTACCAGTCACTCTTTGCACATTCTTTCCCACTCAGCCCCATGCAGTGTGCCAAGTACCAAATGATTCGAGATGGCGGCGTGCAGGCTTATTTCAAGGTCTGCAAATATGCGGTATATCCGTAAATATCATCATCTCCCATGCCCATAACAGACATCACTAATCCAGCATGGCATGCCTTCCCAGTGAGCCCAGAAAGGGAATCAGACATTTTTACTCAGGGCTCTGGGCAGCAGCTACTGATCATATTCTTTTCTTTCTTTCTTTCTCTTTTTTTGGCCACGCCGTGTGGCATGCGGGATCTTAGTTCCCTGACCAGGGATCGAACCCGTGCCCCCTGCAGTGGAAGCATGGAGTCCTAACCACCGGACCACCAGGGAAGTCCCAGCTACTGATCATTTTTAGTCGGCATGGGCTATGACATTTTTCTAGGTCAGTGGCACATTATACAGTGCTCGCTCCATCCAGTGTATCCCAGACTTGGCATTGGACATTACTAATTTTCATGGTTCTCATTCCCACCTACACAGAAACGGCATTAGAAATCTCTATAGTGTGCTTCAGGCAGCGCCGCTGGCACATATTAAGAAACTTAGTTCGCACATGCACACGTACATCCCCTTACCACACTCACTGCAGACATCACTGATTGATTACCGTTCTATTCCCCACAGATCCCAAATGCAGCCCTAGAATCCTTCCCTTCATGTTGTTCTGGGCTTTCAGTATTAAAGCTCTGCTGGCCCACCACACTGGCACCAAGTGGCTCCCACCCGCTCACATAGATCTGGTCGAACTTCCCGAAGTCCATGGTCTTGAAGCAGTCGATGGGTGGGCGCAGGTACTCGCAGTACGAGCTGGACTTCACGACCTCCAGCTGCCGCACGCAGGACACATAGGCCAGGCGAGACTGGATCTCGGCCATGTCTGGAACCTTGATCTTGTCTGCCCAGGGGTTCAGCCGCTTCCACAGCAGCCACCAGCCAGAGAGGCTGTCCCCATAGGTGCTGAGGTCTGTCTCATCCTGGCTTCCCACGTCGATGGCGATAACCGTCTTGGCACCCATGCTACGAGCAATGTCCGCTGTGGGTCAGGGGGGTCAGGGGGCTGTTCTCCACCAGGACTGAGGCAGGGAAGTTCAACCCAGCCCCACAAACACCAACATGCACGTGGTCACACACACAAAAAACCACAACATGTGAACAACATGCAGGCGTGCAAAGGGTATGGCTGTAGAGGCTGATGATGTGGAGGAGGGGACGGGTGTTGGAGCTTTTAGGTCTGGGGAACCAGGGCCAGAGGAGAAGATGGAGGCAGAGGGATAAAGTCACTGGGGAAAGAGACACAAGGTCAGACACATGGAGGACAGAGATATGGAAGGAGAGTAACACGGAGAGACAGATTATAGTAAGGACACCAGGAGGCAGAGATGAAGGGATCAGAGTCATGGAAACAGACGGAGGGTCAGAGATGCAGGAAGATGTGGGAATAAAGACATCGGGAGACAGAGCCGCAGGGAGAGAAATGCAGGGGACCAGAGACAGCAACAGACATTCGTGGGAGAGAGAGATATCAGGGGCCAGAGATACGGAAGGAAAGAGAATCCGGGTGGAAAGAGGGATCTTGAGGCTGAGACAAGGGACACAGAGCAAAGAGCTGGATCAAGGCGATTCAGGCAGCGGGACGGATGGGGTGAAGGGTGGGGTGATGGCACGGTGAGGAGGGTGCTATAGCCGTGGGTCTGTGTGCCCCACTGAGGGCCCCTGAGTGGGTCTGGGGGTGCCTGGGGGGACATTGACAGGGCCCTGTAGCCAGGTCCAGTCCCCAAAGACACCTAAGTCTCCATCAGACACTTTGCCCGTGTCCCTCACAAGCTTGTCTGTGTCTGTGTGTGTGTCTGTGTCTGTGTCTCTGTGTGTGCTGTACGCACCCCTATCAGGTATGTGCATGTCCCGTCTGTATGTCTGTGAACACAACCACCTCTGGGTGTGCTATGCCTCTGTACAGACACCCAGGACTGTTTGTATTCCTTTCCCGTGTCTAAGTATGTTTCTTTGTGCGTCCAATTGTGCCCATCCACCTGTGAGTCGGTACACACTTGCTCACGCACATGAGGTTGTGTGAGTACAAGTATCTGTACAGAATGCCTATGCAGGAGTTGGCAAGCCGTCTGTAAAAGGCCAGAGAAAAAATAATCTTGGCTTTGCAGGCCATATGGTCTCTGTTGCAACTACTCAGCTCTGCTGCACAGACATAGCCACAGACAAAGGATAAACGATTAGGTGTGGCTGTGTGCCAATAAAACTTTATTTACAAAATCAGGCAGGGGGCCAGATTTGGCTTGTGGGGTGCAGTGTGCAGATCCCTGATCTATGGGACCTCAAGCACCTGTGTAGCCAGCGTAGGTGTCTACTCATGTTTGCACGCCACTGGGTGTGTGGAATTTTAAGTTGCACCTCCCTGCCTCTCATCTGCATGCTTCAAGTGAGTGGGTATGAAAGAAAGCTCGTCGTGGAGGTGCCCCACCCACCTGCGTGTTTCCATGCTTGCCCTGTGTGTGCGCGTGTCAAATACAGCACATGGGCGCATCCTTCACCTGCACGCACACATGCCTGCCATGAGCTTGCCCGCGTGTCTGTGCATGGGGACAAGCAGGTGGCTACTTGCCTGGCAGGTTGTTGATGTAGCCACCGTCCATGAGGAGATGCCCGTCCTTGGGGTCACACAGTGGCGGCAGGTATCCCGAGAGTGTCATGCTGGCACGCACGTATCGCCACAGGGAGCCTGCCCGGCGGGACACAGACACAGACATGCACAGACACACTTGGAGGCCCGGCCAGCCCGGTGGGCTCGCTGACCCGGCACGTTGACGTAGCACCCGTCCACCAGCAGGTGCTGGTCCCTGGGGTCGCAAGACGGGGGCAGGTGGGGGCAGTGGGAGGCACTGGCCCGGATGTAGCGCCATACTTAGCCTGAGGGGACCGGTGTGAGGGGGTGAGGCGCCCAATGAGTCTCTTGGCCTCCTGCCCGCGAGGACAGACATACCTGGGGCCTCTGGGGCATTAGTGGGTGACGATTAGTGCTCAGCACTCAGGCCAGGAGGGATGGTCACTCATGTTAATAATGTCCCAGATGCTCGGCTGCCCCTCCCCCGCACCCATTCCCCACATGGCTACAGTGGTTTTGGTGGGGCTGGCTAGGGTACCCACCATCTTTGTGGACACGCATGGCCGAGGCGGTGATGTCCGTGGTCACGTTGAAGTACGGCAGCCACAGGTCCTACAGGGACAGAGACTGCGGTCCAGGAGGAGTGGGGACTCCTGTGGGGAGGGGCAGGGGAGGGGCAGGCATGGGGAAAGAGTGCACCTCGATCTGCTTGTCCTGGAAGACACGGTGGATGCTGCGGTTGAAGGCCGACCCCGTGAACATGGAGGTGACGGGGTAGGTGAGGTCCAGCACGGGCTCCAGAACTGAAGTCATGCTCTAGGGGCAATGGGCCAGCGGGGGGTCAAACAGGAGTCACTTGGGGGTCACTGACTAGGCAGTCCCTAAGGGGCCTGACTTCTCCAGCTGGGAGCTGGAGACTAGGGTCACTAGCCAGGAAGTCACGGGGGGGTCATCCAAGGCCCCGGAGGTATCTCTATAAAGGATCCAGGTGGGGTCCACAGGTTAAGACGGGAGGGTCAGGAGAAACCCAGAAGCCCTAGGGTGAGGTTTCAGGGTGCTCCTGGGGTGGGGGGACCCCCTCCCCGCAACACACACCTTGGCCCACTCCCGGGCCCGCTGCTTAGTGCGGCTGGCGCTCCGCTCCTCGGCGTACAAGGCCCCAATGAAGGAGCCGATGGACGTGCCGCCCACCAGGTCGACAGGGACCCCCGCCTCCTCTAATGCCTTCAGCACCCCGATGTGTGAGCAGCCCCTGCAAGGTGGAGACCCAGTGACCCTCTGGAGATCCCCTAAGCCCCACGCCCAGGATATCTTATCCCTTCTCCCTCACCTGCTAGGAAGGTGGTGCCGGCCCGCCCCTATGGGATCCGCCCAGGGAATCAGCTCTACCCCTCAGGGCCCCTGGCCCCGCCCCTGTCAGCGCTGACCCCGCCCCTCACCTGGCCCCGCCCCCGCCCAGCACCAAGGCGATGGTGTTGCCTGTGAGCACCCGCGCCAGGCGGGAGAAGTCGCTGTGCCGGTCAGCGCGCCTCGAGAAAACCTTCTCGTAGAGCTCGTGCTGGTGTGAATGGAAAGAGACGCGGCCCATGAGGATGCGGGTGTAGGAGGCGGCGTCTGGACCTCCAAGACACTGCCCTGGCCCCGCTGGTCTCCAGGCCACGCCCCTCCAGTAGCCATGCCCCTGAAAGGTCCTGAGAGCCCCTCACCAGCTTGGCGGGGCTGCGGCGCGAGAAGAGGCGACGCGGACAGCGCAGATGCAGGTGCCCCGAGCACCAGCTGCGCATGTTGAGCCACTCCACTGTGCGCGTGGGGCCCGGGCCCTCCTCGCGGTGCAGCAGGACCAGCTGCTTGAGGGCGCGCACCGCCGTGTTCTCCAGCATCTGCTCCAGCTTTGGGGTCGGGGGAGAAAGGGGAAGCACGGAAGTCACTCTCACCAGTGGTTTCCTCCCTGCCCCTCCCACACCTGGCCCCGTAGTTCCTGGTCACCTAGCCCCACCGGTGAGGGTGTGCACGTGGCCCGGCGCAGGCACCGGAGGGCAGGGATGGGGTCACTGTGAATGGTCTCCGGACCTGGCCAAGCGTGGGCTCCTGGTCGCCAAGGCCCACGATGAGGATGCAGTCGGCCTGGCGCAGGCAGCGCAGGGTCCAGGGCGTCAGCGATGCGTCTGTCTGGTAGAGCACGATGCGGTGCGTGTCCTCCTGCTGGGCCAGCCACCCTGACAGCCGGAATTCTTGGATGCTAGGATGGGGGCGGAGGAGCGTCATCCTGGGGCTGGTCAGGGGTCCCTGCCCTCAGGGACCATGTAGCTCCATTGCTCTGGGGAGGGGGACCTGGACATCCAAGCCCCACACGTCTGCATCCTCCAGGGGCGGATTCACTACACTGTCTCCAGTGACCAGAGGGATGGGGGGGCACATGTTCCTTGTTTCACAGCCTAGATCTCAAATGAGATCTGGAAGAATCCTACGCTTTGAGCTTATCCCTCGCGCCCCACCCTAACCTCCTGCACCCGCAACACACACCTGTCCAGTGCAGAGGCCCCCAGGCGTGCCCGGATGATGTCACTGTTGAGGAGAAGTGTGGGGCCTGGGGATGGGTGAGGAAGGGTGTTTAGGAACCCAGGTCAACGGAGCTGGAGGACCCTCCTATAAGACAATACCACCCACTCCGCTCCCACAGCCCTGTTCCAGCCCCCCAGCCCCACCTCTGACCCACCCAGGCGTCTCCATTCATTGGCCAATGCCCCCACCCACATGCACCTTGCCCCATGTAGACGGAAAGCCTGCCCTTGTCCACGACTGACCAATGGCTTGCAAAGCATGCTGCAGCTCCAGCATGAAGGCCACCATGGGCACCTCGGCACACACGGGCAGCACTGCCACCGTTGCCAGGTTGCTGGCTGGGTTGGTGAGCTCCGAGTGAGGGGGAACACCTAGGCCCGAACCTGCTGAGACCCCAAAGGATGGTATTTGCTGTGCAGTCCTGTGTCTGGAAAGGTCAACTCTCCTCTGCCTTCTCAGAAATCCCTGTTCCTTGTTCCTCAGCTGAGGCTTAGTGATGCCGTAGTGAAGGTCATGGCCTCAATCCTAGCTTCACAGCCTCAACCACTGTCCTTGATAAGACCTGGCTATCTGACCTTCAGTTTTGGCCCAATCTCCTCAGTGGCATCCATTACACAACTGTATAACCATTTCTGTTTTCCACTCCACCTGTGTGGACTGATCTGTGCCCCTACCCCATTCTGGCCTTGGGGCCTCTGTCCACTAAAGGGACTTGAACACAAAACTAGACGGAAATAAATATATTTTTGACACTGATTGCTTCTCAGCTTCTCTACTTACACTTTAGACCAAGCCATCAACCCCCATCTCTTGACCGGACTTCTCCCTGCCTTCTCTCCTCCAGTTCTTCCTATAACAGTCTGAACAAGTTCAAATGCCTTTCGACGGCTCCCAGTCCCTGCATGACTTGCCCCCCCCATTCCTCCCCCTCACTCACTTTCCTCCTTGAAGTGTTTCAACACCACCAAACCCTGTGTGCAGAGCCTTCAGAGTTCTGTCAGCGTCTGGCCCCATTTCATTTATCAAGTCTCAGCTCATTGTCCTCAGAAAAGCCTCCCTCCCTCTTCTAGTCATACCCCATCAAGACCCTATTTTGTTTTCTTCACAGTACATTATCCGACATTCTACTCTTTCTTTGTATTTTAAAAACTGTATCTTGCTTCTGAAGCTGTAAACCCTTCTAGGGGCTTTGTCTGTCTTGTGCATTCTCCAGGTTCCCAGAGGTCTGAGATTTTAAAGTCTCTGCCCCAGAATCACACCAAGGGTGGTCCTGGCAGCCGGGTGGGAGAGAACATGTATTTGTGTGCTTGGTGCAAGACTGGGGGAAAAGTGTATCGGGGAAGCCCCTGGGCATGGGGGCAGTTCTTGGCCACGGCTCACCCCCGCCCCTACCCTCAGGATCCAGGTGTCAGGGCTGATGGGGCAGAAGCCCCTGGGGAGAAAAGGAGAGTAGAGGTTGCCAGGCTGGTCCAGGGTCAGGTCACCATAACATAGAACCTCAGGTCCATATTTCTGCACATCTGGAATCTGACTCAATTTCCCAATGTATCCTAGCTGACGGAAACCACATCTCCCAGCATGCCCTGGGAAGGGAACCACCCCACCCCCACCCCCAGCATGCACTGGGACAGGGGCTATCTCCCAGCATTCACCGGGACCAGGAACCACATCTCCCACCAGGCTGGTAACCTATGAAGCCACTTTCCAACATGCCCTGGGCCCCAAACACCACCCCATAGACTACATTTACCAGCACACTTTAGTCTAGGTTTCCCCTTCCTAGTATGTGGACTCCATCCTCCAGCCAACCCTGACACCCAGAACCAAGCTTGCCCTAAAGACTCCTCCTCTCAGCACCACTGATACTTCAGATTCCATTAATAAGCCGGCCCTGGGTCCAGGACTCCGTTTCCCAGCATGCCCAAGAACCCAAACTGCAGCCCACAGCATGCACCGGAACTCGGATTCCCACTTCCCGCTTGAAGCCCCGCCCCGAGCAGGTTATACGCAGGACTCCACTTCCCAGCATGCCCTGGGTTCATGGCTCCCTCTCCTAGCTCGTTCTGGGCGTTGGACTAGATCCCTTAGCATTCCCGGGCGCTGGCCAGCTCTCACCTGGGAAGGGTCCTTGCAGCTGCTGCAAATTCCCCAGAATTTTCTGGCTCAGCAGGTGAATGAGGCGGGTCACGACCTGGGGCGTTGGAGGCCGGCGGTCCAGTGAGACTGGAGGAGCAATTCTGCACCACCTTTTCCTCCTCTACCAGGGTGCCTGGGTCCCTATTACCTGAGCCCCACCCCATGAGCCCCCAGGAGGCTTCACCTCCTTCCTAGGGCTCCACCCCCATCTAACCCCCCTCTCCACACATTAGGCCATGCCTTCTCTGGGTACCTGCCACCCCCACTCCCATCTGTCCAGCCCCTGTTAGGAGAACAGCCCACAACCCAGCGAGCTGCACCTGCGGGTATCGACGTTTGATGTGGCCCAGGGTGCCCTCCGGGAGTTTGGCCAGCTCTGTGTCGCGCACCGCGTGTACCGTCGTGGCACGTGGCTGCCTGGTCAGCGCCTCCACCTAGGGGACAGCGTGCCTGACCAGGGCTGCGTGAGCCAGGAGCTTGATAGGTAAGGGGGAGGACGACTGTGGGTGCAGAGAGGAGGCCCTACTGAGTCCCCCCCACCCCACCCCAACCCCCAGATGGGGGTGGAAAGAACCAAGCCTCACTACCCATCTCAGGGCTCTGAGGAAAGGGAGAGGACAGGAGAACAGGGATCCACACCAGCGGGGGTCCCCTCTTCTGATGTAGAGAGGTCTGGAGACTGATTCAGATCAGACTCACCACCCTGATGAGGTTGCCCCCATGGCCCCGCCCCATGGAAAGGAGCTGGGGAAAGTGGATTGCACAAGGTCATAGGTTGGGGAGGGAGCGTTCTCCACCCCCAACAGGTTACCCGGGATGAAGTGTATGTTGGGCGTGGGGGGAAACTGGACTGGGAGAGGTTAGAGGTCAGTGGGTGGGGCCGAGCTCACCACTCCTATGAGATCCCCACGGCCGTACTCGCCCACCAGCTCCTTCTTGCCGTTGCCACGCTGGATGACACTTCGCAGCCGCCCATTAAGCACGATGTAGGTGCAGTCGGAGCGGTCGCCCTGCCTGGGGTGGGGGTGGGAGGGGCGGGTCAGACAGGGTAGGGGTCCTCGTAGGCAGGGCCTGAGGGGAGAGGTGGGGGCGGGGCCTGCACCTGTACAGTGCGCGTCCTGCCTCCACCGCTGTCCAGTCGATGGCGAAGTCCATCTGGCGCACGAAGGGCGACATCCTTGCGGCCACGGTCTGCGCGGCACTCAGCACTACACTGGGCTGTGCACGCATGATCCTGTAGGCGAAGGGCAGGGGGGCATGGGCCGGGGGCGCCGGTGACACGGGTGACAATGCAGGTGACACGGGTTTGAGCCCTTAGGGAGTGGAGAGGGTGGGTGATGGCCTGGAGGTGGGACAAGAAGAGCTCAAAGCTTCCTTGGGAAACTGTTGGCTGTTCAGAGGGGTGGCCTCATGCAGGGCAGAATAGAGTTGGTCAGGGCTGCCTGAGCGTCACCCCCACCCCAATATGGGGCCCAGTCATACTCATAGAAGTCGGACTTGGAGATCCGCAGGAAGGTGCAATCACGCTGGGCTCGCAGTGTGAAGATGAGGGGCTCGCCGGTGAGCACGGCCAGCTGTCCCACCAGCTCCCCAGGCTGCACCACGAACAGGCACACATCTTCGGCCTTGTCGATCATGCGCTGGTAGACGTGCAGGCAGCCCCAGAGCACGAAGTGTAGGCTCACATCCTGTAGGGCAAGGGCCAGGAGATGGGCACAGGGGCACCACCTCACCCACAACTCAGGTCAGTGCACTCCGGAGGAAAGGTTAAGGAAGGAAAAGTTGGAGGGAGTGAAGGCTTTCCATAGCACTGAGCTGAGCAGCATATGTATCTATATTACCACTCAGCACCCAGAGCAGACATTGCTAATGGATCACCCAACTCAGCCCAGATTAAGGCCCATGAATTCTTTTCAACACAGCCAGCAAGAGCCAACGAAGACTGGCTACACAGGAGCATGGCTGAGCTTAGAGCCTCTTTGCTTGTGCTGGGCAACTGCATAGCTACATGGAAAAGAATAAAGTTGGATTCTCACCTTATGCCATATTAAAATGGATCAAGGACATGAATCTGAGAGCTTAAACTATAAAACTCTTAGAAGATGGGACTTCCCTGGTGGCGCAGTGGTTAAAAATCCGCCTGCCAATGCAGGGGACACGGGTTCGAGCCCTGGTCTGGTAAGAGCCCACATGCCGCCGAGCAACAAAGTCCACGCACCACAACTACTGAGCCTGCATGCCACAACTACTGAAGCCCGCGCACCTAGAGCCTGTGCTCCGCAACAAGAGAAGCCACCACAATGAGAAGCCGGTGCACCACAACGAAGAGTAGCCCCCACTCACCACAGCTAGAGAAAGCCCATGCGCAGCAACGAAGACCCAACACAGCCAAATACATACATACATACATAAAACTCTTAGAAGAAAATATAGGGGTCAATTATGGTCACACTGAATTTGGCAACAGAATCTTGGATATGATACTAAAAGCCCAAGCAACAAAATGAAAAATAGATAAACTGGACTTCAACAAAATTAAAAACTTTTGAGTTTCAAAGGGCACTATCAAGGAAGTGAAAGGACAACACACCGTATGGGAGAAAATATTTGCCAATCGTATATCTGCTAAGGGTCTGGTATCCAGAATATGTAAAGAATTCTTACTACTCAGTACTAAAAAGACAAATAACCCAATTAAAAAATGGGCAAGGGCTTCCCTGGTGGCGCAGTGGTTAAGAATCCACCTGCCAATGCAGGTGACACGGGTTCGAGCCCTGGTCCAGGAAGATCCCACATGCCGCGGAGCTACTAAGCCTGTGCACCACACCTACTGAGCCTGCGCTCTAGAGCCTGCGAGCCCCAACTACTGAGCCCGCGTGCTACAGCTACTGAAGCCTGCGCCTAGAGCCAATGCTCCACAACAAGAGAAGCCACTGCAATGAGAAGCCCACACACTGCAATGAAGAGTAGTCCCTGCTCTCCACAACTAGAGAAAGCCTGCGTGCAGCAATGAAGACCCACTGCAGCCAAAAATAAATAAATAAAATAAAATTTAAAAAAATGGGCAAAGGCTCTGAATAGACATTTCTCCAAAGAAGATATATGAATGGCCAGTAAGCCCATGAAAAGATGCTCAACATCATGAATCATTAGGAAAATGCAAATCAAAACCACAATGAGATGCCACTTCACACCCACTAGGATGGCTTGAATCAAAAAGTGTTACCGAGGATGTAAGAAACTGGAATGCTTACACACTGCTGGTGGGACTGTAAAATGATACAGCCACTGGGAAACAATCTGGCAAAAATTTTAAAAGTCCTCAAAGAATTAAAAATAGAGTTGCCGGGACTTCTCTGGTGGCACAGTGATTGAGAATCCACCTGCCAATGCAGGGGACACAGGTTCGATCCCTGGTCTGGGAAGACCCCATATGCCACGGAGCAACTAAGCCTGTGCACCACAACTACTGAGCCTGTGCTCTAGAGCCCGCAAGCCACAGCTACTGAGCCCACATGCCGCAACTAATGAAGCCCGTGTGCCTAAAGCCTGTGCTCCACAACAAGAGAAGCCACTGCAATAAGAAGCCCGTGCACCACAACAAAGAGTCGCCCCCACTCACTGGAACTAGAGAAAGCCTGCATGCAGCAACAAAGACCCAACGCAGCCAAAAAGAAAAAGAAAAAAAATAGACGTGCTATATGACCCAGCAACCCAACTCCTAGGTATCTACCCAACAGAAATGAAAACGTGTCCACAAAGATATCTGCACATAAACGTTCATAGTCACGTTATGCCTACTAGCCAAAAGGTAGAAATAACTCAATGTCCATCAACTGATGAATTAAGAAGCAAAATGTGGTCCATTCATACAATGGAACAGTAGTCAGCCATAATAGAATGAAGCAATGACACATGCCACAACATGCATGAACCTTGAAAACAGCATACTAAGTGAAAGAAGCCCAGACACAAGGGGTCACATATTGTATGATTCCATTTATATGAAATGTCCAGAACGGGCAAATCTATAGAAACATAAGATTAGTAGTGCTTAAGGCTGGGGCTGTTTAGGAGGTAGGAGACTGATGGCTAAAGGGTATAGTGTTTCTTTTTAAGGTGATGCTCTAAAGTGCACAGTGGTGATGGTTGCACAACTATGTGAATATACTAAAAACCACTGAATTGTACTCTTTAAATGGGTGAATCGTATAATGCATGAATTACGTCTCTAAAACTATCACCAAAAAAAATCCCCTTTGGGAAGTTCCCTGGTGATCTAGAGGTAAGGATTCGCCACTTTCACTGCTGGAGCCCGGAGCCTGGCTTCAGTCCCTGGTCAGGGAACTGAGATCCTGCAAGCCATGCAGTGCATCCAAAAAAAAACCCAAAAAAATCCCCTTTGCTCCCAGTTCCCTTGTTCCACTCCATCCCTGTTGACTTCCTTTTGTTTCCTACAGATGGAATAGCTCTACCACAGGACATTTGCACAAACTGTCCCCTCTGCATAGAATGCTCTTTCTTTTCCCTTGCACCTAGTTAATTCATCCTCATCCTTCCTCCTTCTCTGGAGGTCACTTCCACAGAGACACTGCCCTGACTAAACCAGACGTTGTGGAGCTGAGAACATTTCCTTTGTAGCACTAAGCACATATGATTTAGCAACAATTTCTGTAATCCTTTGACTGTAATGTCTGTCAGAACTGTGAGCTTCCCAAAGGCAGGGGGCCCCACTGGTGTTTCTTGCCTCTGCAACAACCCTGGGACACAGCAAACGTCCCTCTCCCCTCTGGTTAGCCTGCCCAGCTGGACGCCTCTCTGTCCCACCCTTTCAAATAAGGAACTGAAACTGCCCAGAGGCAGAAAGATTCCTTCCTCATTCATTACACAAACCTGTCTGACACACCACAAAGCCCCAAATGAGTGCCAAAACACTGCAAGGATCCCTGGGAGAGGCACAGGCCCAGGAGACATAGACACATGCTGGAACCTTCCAAGATAGAATTCCCAGACTGGGCTTGGGATATAAATGGGAGTGACTAATAGTAGGCTGCCATTTGTCCTCAGATTGGGAAGCATGTTTTTTTTCACTGTAGGACTTCTCAGAGCCTTGAATATGCTAATAATGCCCACTGGGAGCTGCCAAGAAGGGGTAAAATAACCTGTGTTTCTCCAACATGTTGCATGCAGACCCCTTGTGATATGGCTGCTCCATGAAATACACTTGGGGAAATGTTTGTGGAAAGCGGGGTTTCTCAACCTTGGCAACACTGACATTTTGGACTGGATAATTCTGTCGTAGGGGGACTGGTCCACGCAGTCTTGCATCCCTGGTCTCTAACCCATTAGTTGACAGTAGCACCCTCCCAAGTCAATCAAAACTGTCTTGACGTTGCCAAACGTCGTTGACAGTGATGGTGAAAACGACTGGTGTAAAGTTTCAGAGGGGGGCACAGCAGACCAGCTCTGTCCCTAACAAAGTCCTGAAGACCCCGAGGAGCCTGGTGTGTTATAGCAGGCTGGGCTGGGGCTGGGGCCGGGCTGGGTTGAGCCCAGCAGAGGCTCCCAGATAAGCAGGGGCCCCGGGCCCCTGCAAGGGCCATGGTGTGACCACACTTCCTCAGCCAGTCCCCCAAGTACCTCAAACAGCTGGCACAAAACTTCCCCTGCAGAAAGGAGCCCACCCTGCCATGAGCATGGCCACTCAACTGATCACGTGATAGAACAACCACCCTTAAATCAACCATATGCCAATAAAAATTAAAAACAACAATAACCACCCAGTCAGCTAATAGCTGGGCCACCCCCAGCCCCTCCCCCAAGCCCAGGGTTCCTCCCCTGAGCCTGGGGCGGTGCTGTGGTCTCAACGCCTAAGTCACGTCACCCCTACTGTCACCCCCACCCCATCCCCCCCCCTGACTGGGAGCTGCTGCTCCAACCCTCCCCCGGCCTGTCACCCTTGCAAACCCTAGTAGCTGCGAACTGAGTATTTCCTGTTTCATCCTCACAACAATTCTAGCAGATAGTTACGACACTCATTCCGCAGGCGAGGAAGATGACAAGTTTCTAGATGATTCACCCAAGGTCACACAGGGAGTCAGGGCAGAGTCCGGATTTCACCTTTGGCTTCCTCCCTAACCCTCCTCCTCTGTGCTCCTGGGCTGTGATGTCACAACGGGTCTCAGTTTCCCCGCCTGGAGAATGGACGGATTAGTGGGATGCACAGTTTCCCACACCTGTGTGTCGCCAGGAGGCACTGAAATCCAGCTCGTGGCGCTAGTTCCCAGCCTCCAGGTCCAGGTTCTGACCTGCACCCAGTTACTGAGTGCCCCCATTCCAGCAGGGACCCAGGAATGAGAAGCAGACAGAGCATCAGAGTATGTTGTAGAGTTGAAAGGTCAGAAAATGGACAGGGAAGAGAAATCTAGGGGTGGGGGTCCTAGTGTAAAAGGTTCAGGGGTTAGAGGAGAAAGGTCAATATGTCCAGAGGACATGGGGAGGGAGGGCTGTGAGTCAGAGTCATAGGATCCAAAGGTCAGGGGTTGGAAATCATATACTGGGAGGTCTACATCTAAGGTGAAAAGGCAAGGATCAGAGATCAGAGACAGAGGTCTTGGGTCAGGGCCGCATGATCAGAGTTCAGGGCTCAGCCTCACCTGGTCCCCCTGGCGGGCAATGATGGTGCCGGCTTTGGTGTGATGCAGCAAGACTCGGCTATTCAAAAGGGAGGGGTCCTGGGGAGGAAGGAAAGGGGGTTGAGACTGGCCCAGCCAGGCCTTCCACCCCCAACCTGGTCCCCCAGACACCCTCAGCTGCCCACCTCGATCCGCATCAGCTTGGCCAGCTCTCGCTTCGCCGCCTCAAAGATGCTGCTCGTCTGGCGGCCCTGGTAGGGCCCGAAGGGGCACCCGCCAGTGGCCGACTCATCCTCACAGTAGCTGTATTCACAGGCGCCGGCTGGCTGCTCCCGGGGCTCCTGAGTAGGGGTCTGTGTGGGGCAAGGCCTGTGATCTCCCTGCTCCCACCCGACCTTCCTCCTCGGGGGACTCCACCTGTGGCCAGACCAGGGTCCCAGGAGGGGACTGGGGTGGGGTGGAGGAAGAGGGCAGGGCCTTACCCGAGCCGGGGCTGCCTGGGGCCCCCATGAGGCCTCTTCCTGCAGGGACACGGAGATCCGGCCCCGCTCATATGCCATGTCAAAGTCCGAGCGAGGGCCGCCCTGCAAGCCTGCAGTGGGCAGGGGGCAATAAATGCAATAAAGATGAGAGTGACCATAGCTGGAGTCTAGGCAAGCACTACCTATGTACCCGAGGCCACGGCTACACAGACGTGACTAATCGATCACCGCTCTAGCCCTCGCAAGCCTTCTCACCACAGTTGGGAGGGCACCATCTCCACGACTACCCACAAAAAAAGGACATGAGTATGGGCTTCCCTGGTGGTGCAGTGGTTGAGAGTCCACCTGCCGATGTAGGGGACACGGGTTCGTGCCCCGGTCCGGGAAGATCCCACATGCCGTGGAGCGGCTGAGCCCATGAGCCATGGCCGCTGAGCCTGCGCGTCCGGAGCCTGTGCTCCGCAACGGGAGAGGCCCCAACAGTGAGAGGCCCGTGTACCACACACACACACACACACACACACACACAAAAAAAGACATGAGTAAGTGCTGCCAATATTCCCATTTCACGGATGAGAAAAATCAAGACTGGCAAGCCTGCATCCAACCCAGAAATTCCATGGCCTCCCCCCACTCCACTTGGCGCCCCAAACCTGAGATGTCCACTGGCATCGAGATGCAGCGACTCAGCAAGGGGGCCGAGGGGGCTTCCAGGGATGTGGGCTTCACTGGGTCCCCTGGGGGAGATGCGTGTTCAGGCTCCTGCCCCTCAGAGCGCCCAGGACTGGGGGTGGGGAGCTGCAGGTGGCCTGGGGAGGGGTCAGCTCAGAGTCCCTGGGGACTGGGGGACTAGGAAAAGTGATTCCAGTGGGCCCAGGGGACTGAGGCCAGGGGTCCTGGGGGAGTCAGACCTGGGTACCTAGCTAAGCGGGTCCCTGGGGGGCTGGGCAGGTCAGGTGGGAGTATCTGAGGAACTGAGACAGGCATTGAGGGGCAGAGCCTGGGCTTCTTGGGAGTGGGCTGGGCCAGCCTACGGTTCCTGGGGGTCAGGCAGCGGTCATCTTGGGTACCTGCAGTTCCAGGCAGTGGGGCCCCGGTGGGGTCAGGCGGCCGGCCAGGCGTCTCCCTCGCCTCCTCAGTAGCAGAGGTGCTGACGATCCGCTTGGAGCCACGCACAGGGCTGGTGCGGGCTGGGAGGCCTGGGCTGGGGAAGAGGCGCAGGGGCTGGATCTCCTGGGGGCAGAGGGGATCCTGTGGCGTGTCCGGGGAGGCCCACGCCACACACCCCTCCGGCCCCTGGTGCTCTCCACGTAACTCACATGGCTGAAGAGCTCATTGGTCAGACCCAGGTAGTTGTGAAGTGCCAGGAAAGTGACCCGCTGCAGCCTCACCATGATGATCTTTGGGGGCATGGTCGTCAGAGGAGGGGGCCAGGGAGAAAGAGGGTGAGCCCCAGCACTTAGCAATAAGGGGGCGGGGCCATGGATGGGGAGGTGGAGATGGAGCTAAGGTCAGAAGATCAAGGTTGGAGCAGGAAGGGGCTGGGCAGGGCCCTAGGAGCCAGGGAGAAACCGACAATCAGTCGGCAGAAACCTGGGGACGTGGGGTGGAGGCAGCTCGTGGGAGGAGTGAGGGAGGTCCGGCTGCTCAGGGCCGATAAGCACAGCTTCAGTGCCTGTTGGCTGCTGGGTCCCAGCCCCCAGGAGCCTGTGATGGGTGGGGGGTTATGGAAGGAAGTGGATGGCCCGCTGACCTGCACTACCCGCACCAAGCTCTCGGGATACTTGGTGAAGACGGCTGAGAAGGCCTCGACTGGAAGCCGCAGCACCGTGGAGTCTCGGGCCGCCCGAGCGGACACAGTACGCTGGGGGTGCTGGTGACCCTGGGGGTGCGGGGGGCACAAGGAGAATCAAGGTCAGGGGCTGTGAGAGCCCCCCTTCCTGCTCCCCCCCGACCCCACCTGATGCCACTGCCTTGAGGGACCACTGGCAACATCAGGGACGCATCAGAGATGGGGGCCCTGGGGGTGACCCTCTCCACCCCAGCCTGGTGGGTGTGGCCTCCCACCCAGCCTCCCCAGCCCCCTCCGTACTGGTCACTCACGGTGATGACATCTAGGATGCTCAGAAGGCTGTTGACACTGTCTCCAGGAACCACTTCCTTCACCACACACTCCTTCCCATCCTGAGACACGGGGTGGGAGAGGGGTCACTGACCAGTGCTGCCCCTGCTGCCAGCCCACGTCCCGCCCCCTGACCACGCCCCTGGTCCTCATTCTCCCTCGGTGATCACTGACACCCGGACCCCACTGAACCTTCCGACCAGCAACACTAACCATAACCGGTGACTGTGCAGACCACCCCAGATGCCCTTGGACACCCGTTCCCAACTCCTGCCTGCACATCTCATAAGACCACCAACCCTGGGAGTTCCCTGGTGGTCTAGTGGTTAGGATTTGGCGCTTTCACTGCCGTGGCCTGGGATCAATCCCTGGTGGGGGAACTAAGATCCCACAAGCTGCGCCTCGCGGCGTTGCCAAAATTAAAAAAAAAAAAAAGCCCACCAACCCTGCTGACCAAAAGCACTGCCTGTCCCCAGTGACCGCTGCACCACTGCTCATCCCTGCCACCCATCTCACTGTGGTGCCCCCCGGAGCGGGAGCCCACTCACAGGAGCCGGCAGACAGAGCTCCAGCAGCCCATCCTGCACCACGTAGATGCTGGCATCGGGCTGGCCTGGCCGGAAGACGTAGTCACCCTGGCTGAGCCGCTGGAAGACCATGTGCCGGCACAGCTCCAGGAAGAGCGGCTTCTCAAAGTGGCCCAGCACCCTGTTGGATAGGGACCGGGGAATGGAGAGATGCAGGAGATGCAGGAGGTCAGGTCAGCCCCAGCTCTGCAGCCCCCTGCCTGCACCCTGACACTGACCGGACGTTCTTGAGCATGTAGAGCACCTCAGAGGGCAGGTGGGAGTTGGCCAGGTCGCCCTCCGTCAGGTCAGCCTCCAGCACCGCAGGCGGGGGCTCCTTCCGCTGCAGCGTTGGCGCCTCTTTCTGGATGCGCAGGATCCTGGTGGGAGGAGAGGGGAGCGAGGGGGTGGGGGGTGAAAAGCAGGGAGGGGGCTCAGGAAGACCTGAGACCCCCCACAGAGCCCTCCCCTGGGGTCACCAGAGCAGGGCTCAGCAAACTCTGGCCCACTGGCCAAATTAGGCCAGCCACCTCCTTTTGTAAATAAAGTTTTATTGGTACGAGCTATTAATACATTCATTCATTTACATATTATCTGAGGCTGCTTTAATGCTACAACAGCAGAGTTGAGTTCTTGCAGCAGCGTTGCGTGCAGCCTGCAAAGCCCCAGATGTGGCCCAAAAAAGAAAAAAGTTGCTGACCCCTGAAATAAAACCCTGAGGTCATCCTTCACTAGTCACAGGCTCTCTAGATGGACCCTCTCATTAAGCAGACCCCTGACACAGCTTCCAAGATATGGGCAGACCCCAGAAAAGCACCTCTGTTCACCATGGGACCCCACATATTGCACGCCTCCATCATGTAGCCTCCGTCATGTAGGCAGAGCCTTGGGGTAGCTTCCGTTATATCAGGAGACCCCAGATACAGCCTCTCTAATCCTTGTAAAAATCCCTGAGATAACCCTTCCTCCCCAGTCTCAGACAATCCTGAGATAGCCTCTCTGATGGTCACAGAGACTCTTGAGATAGCCCTGGTTATGTGCAGAGAATCCAGATACAGCCCCTCTGCTAACCATGGACCTAGGAGAGCTCCTCCCTGGAAGTCACAGTTGCTACTGAAGACAGTCCTTCCACTAGTCACAAAATGCTCAAGATAGACCCTCTAGAATGAGCTTAAACTGAGTTAAACTCCACACTACAGAGAAATCCAGGAACAACTCCTCTTCTGATCAGGAAGATCCTTGGGCTAGCCCTTGCCGAGGTCACAGAGAGCTGAGATAGCTCTCTCAAGGTCAGGCAACATCACGGTAGCTCCTCAAGGGTGTGCAGACACTGAAATCGCTCTCAGGGGGTGGACAGACCCTCAATTAATTGTGGAAGATCTAGAGATAGCCCTTCTACTCAAGTCCTAGAAAGCCATGGGATAGCACACCTGTTGACCATGGACACCCATGGAATGGCCCCTCAGTGCGAAGAAACACTTGAGACAGACCTTCAAAATAGACTCTGTGATGTCAGGAGACCCCAGAGCCAGCTCCCAACTTGGAAAGATCCCTGAGAGAGCCTTCCTCAGAGACCCTGAGGGAGCCCTTTGCTGATGACATGCCCTGACATGCCCTTCCCGTGTCTCTAGTGCCGAAAGATTCTTGAGATGACTCCTAGGGAACAGAACCCCCTAACACAGCCTCCGTGTAGTTTGGGAAAAATCCAAGGGAGGTGACATAGAGAGATGTTTTCTGATGCAGAGAGATTGCTGAGATAACCCTTAGGGAACAAAAGCCAGAGATAGCCCCTCCTGCAGGTCCCAGTAAGACCTGCGATAACTCCAGTGAGACTCTGGAATAAACCCTCTCGTGTGGGGAGACCCCAGACTTGACCCCTAAGGGTATGACAAGACATCCGAGATAGTGCCTGGGGATTAAATAACTCACGGATGCCCCTGTGGCAGGGAACATCACTGAGAGAGCCCTCAGGTGATACAGACAGCCTGTCTGGTGGGGGAGAGCTCTGAAATAGTCCCACTGGCATGGAAAGACTCCTAAGACAGTCCGTGGGGTTCAAAGAAACCTGAGATACACCCTTCGGTGTGGGATGATCACTCAAAAAGCCCTGGACAGCCCCACGTACACCTAGCACAGCCTTACTTCTTAGCAATGTTGAGCATCTTAAGTTTCTTCTTCATGCGTGGCCGGGAAGTGGTGGAGACGGAGGCGTCCACCAGCGAAGAAGTGGATTGTGATACCTGGGAGGATTAAGGTGGGGGGGGGGAGGAATGCGTCAACTGCCAGTTCAGACCCTAGGGAAGAGGGGGGCAGATCCAGAGGCCCTTGATCAAGGAGGGCGGCCGGCTTACTAAGAAGTATAACTAGGGAAAGGGCAGGATCTCTGTGCGGCCAGTGGGAGCCCCAGGGGGTCCCAGACTCACCTTCCGCATAATCTTCCGGCCATAGAAGAGCACTTTATCTCTCTTCCGGAATCGATACCGCGGGCCATCCGGGGCTGGGGTTTCTGGGGATAAGTGCGGAGAGGGGCATTCTGAGCTCTACGCACACTCCGCACGGCCAGAGATGGGGACGCCGCGGCAGGCTCCAGCAAATCCCATCTCTACTGCCTCAGGGGCCCGGATAATTTCAGCTTCCCATCCCTCAGCACTCCCAGAAGGCCCTCCGGGTCCTCACTCGGCACTCGAAGCCTCCGCACCAGCAGGAGGATGAGCACGGCCGTGACCAGCACCGCGACTCCAGCCCCGATCATCACGCCCAGCACCTGCGGGACGAACGGCACTGGCTGCGCATCGCATACCCGCTCCGCCAAGCCTTCCCCGGGGGCCGGGACGCCCGGGACCTCATCGCACCGAGCCAAGGCCGCACTCGAGATCGCAGTCGGCCCGGGCCTCGACGTCCCCATCTGCAAAATGGGTCAGCGCTGCCCCCTCCCCTGGGGAGCAACGCTTTCTGGAGGCTCGGCGGCCCACAGTGCACACCGGGAAACGTAGTTCCGCCTGAACAGAAGCAGACTGGTTCTCGCGGGACCGCGATGATGCGCGCTGAGCACGTCGGGAATTGTAGTCCCCGCAGCGCCACACAAACCCCCAACCCTTACCATTCCGGTTTGCAGCGGCGCCTCCATCAGTTGTTTCAGGCTGGGCGGCAGGTCTGGTAGTTCAGACTCCTGGGGAGTAAGACGCAGGACGAACCCGGGCAAGTCATCACTCTGGGCCCGCCCCTCCGCTGCTGCAAGCCCTGCCCCCTTCGTACCCACGGTCGGGGCGGCTTCTCCGCAGGCCTGTGGGCGACTGAAGGGGCGCTGCGGAGCAGAGGGGTGGGGCAAATTGACCTCGGGGCCCGAGCTAGGGAGTAAGGTGGGTCCCCGGGTCCCCACCAGGCCCCCCTTACCTACTTATCCAGACCCGCCCTGGGGCCAAAGGGCAGCCGGCCGGGCACCCACTGTTAGCAGCCAGCGAACAAGTCCCTGAAGGGGCACGGCTCTCTCCAGCAAGTGGCCCCCTCCCCAGTCTCTGCAGGATTGATCAATCCTGATCCACCGGTCCCTAGATCGCACCCCAGCACCCCCTGCGAAGACTGGATGCCCGCACCCCGCGAAAACTGGGCCCGAGTCATGGGGCCGGGGAGATGCCTGGCTCCCGGCCCAAGCCTGGCCCCGGGGAGACAGAGGCTGGGGCACGCGGGAGTGCAGCCGGGAGCTCCTTCACAAGGGGTCGTGGTACAATGCCGAGGTCTCAGTAGCATCCTGGGACGCTCGGAGTGGGGTGGGCTCGCAAAGTATTACTGGGTGATGCTAGAGATTTACTGTCACGTAATAGTAAAGTTATGGGGTCTCTAATGGTGCGGAGCATCACTGGGTCTCCAGGAACGATGCTGGCGCCATTGCTGGGAGACGTAACCAGGGACGCTGGAATTACGGGTGTGTGTGTGTGGGGGTCACTAGGAAGTTGCCGAGAGATTCTGAGGACTATAGGACTATTACTGGGAAAACCGGGAGCTGGTTGGGCACGCCCCTGGAATCGTTCGAGCATGATACTGAGGAATGCTGGAATATTACTGAGACTTTTCTGGGAGGCTAAGGCTGTTTCTGGCGCCATTCGAGTATTAATGGAAATTTGGGGGAGTCACTGGGTCCTTGAGACATTACCTGTAAAATTCACGGGGGACTAGTGCCCTTCCACCCTAGGGTGCACCTGGCTACCGGTGCGAAAACACCTGCCGGAAGCTGGGGGGTGGGGGGGATGGGAGAGTCAGAAAGTCAAGAGCTACCGGGAATCGGTGGAGGACACACCTTGGGAAAGCCGAGGGCTCGCTAACAACCCGCGAAGGGACGGGGCGAAGAAAACCCGGACTCACCCAAAGGGCCGCAGCCGGGGTCCACTCTGCGCCAACTCCTTTAGCGTTCTGCCCAGCGCCGCAGGCGCGGCCCCTTTAAATTATTCAACTCAGGGTGCGCCACAGCCCCGCCCCCCGCCATGCTTGGAAGGTCGGGCGGAGCCAGCCACACCGAGTGTGGCGACGCTTTAAAGGGACCGGAGACCAGTTGGCGCAGGGAATACCCCTCCCGCTAGAAATGAGAGCAAGTTAATTTTCCCGTTTATTTAACACCCGCTCTAACCCTCCCTGTCCCACTCCAATGTCCGACCCGACTAGCCCAGGCCCTCACAGGGCGCGACAAGAGCCGGTCCTTAAAAAGCAACGGCTAAAATAAATAAGCAGGGGTCTCCGCAGTCCGGGGGTTAATGTCCTATGACGGTCCGGGTCCGAGTCAATTCACCAGCAACGAATGCTCCTCCGAAGCGTCCCTGGAGGAGGGTCGGTGTCAGCGGAGGCGGAAGGCATCAGTTCCCTCAGGCCCGCTTCCCTTCCCCCCAACCAATCCCAAACCCAAGCCAACCCGGCCTCCAACCTGCCGCAGCAGCAGAGGAGGCTGCAGGCGGAGCCGCTCCCACGGCGGAATTTGCCGGAGGTGGGGCTGTCCTGGCACTGCGCGATGTAGGCCTGGAGCTGGCTCTCCTCTCCGCCCGCTCCGCCCGGGTGCTGGGGAGAGATGCCCGGCGGCCCCGCATGAAAGTGGCCTCTGACTTCCGAGGCCCTTGAGATGCGCCCTCCCCTCCCCCCCCTTCTCTCCAGTCATCTGGATCTTCTCACCGGTCCTCGTGGACCAACCAGGCTCCCACCTCTGGGCCTCTGCACCGTGCTGTGCCCTCCACCTGCTGTTCCTCGTGGTTTGCTTCACCCGGAGACATTCCCTGACCACTGAATGTGTGCACACCTTGAATCTTGGTCAGTTGGTGCCCTCCGCTGTGGCTCCAGCGCCTCGAGCTGTGCCTGACCCAATCTGGGTGCTTGACAACCACCCACTTGGTGGGGGGGGGGGGCGGGCGGGGTACAAACATCTGCATTCCCAGCAGCAGTGAATGTTCTGGCTTTTAGCCTTGTCTTCATCTCTCCCAACCTCACAGGGCCAATACCTCCTCTCCAAGTCCTTTCTGGCTCTAGGTCTTTGCTTTGGCCGTTCCTTCTCCCTGGTGCTCTCTCTCTTGGGCTCCTGTCTCATCAATCCAGAACTTCCTGAGATGATGGAAAGGTGTGATATCTATGCTGTCCAAATCTGGTAGCTACTAGCCACATTGGCTTTTGGGCGCTTGCTCTGTGGATGGTGTGAGTGAGGAACTGAATTTGGAATTGTATTTCATTTTCATACTAGAGACTACTATTGGACAGCACATTCTAGAAACTTTCCTGGACTCAGCCCGATACGAGTCTAAAGCAGGGGCCTCTCTGTAACCTTCCATACTTCCTTTACACCTCTCATCAGTTGGCTGTTATACTCCCGTTTGTGCATCATTCATCCTGTCCACGAGTCTTGGACAGACCATGTATGTTTCCTCAGATGCCTGGCACCCAGCACCAGGCTTGGCACACAGTAGTCTGTCACACGTGTTTGCTGAAAGATCCTGTCTACCTGCCACGCCCATGTTCTGCTCTGACCCTCGCAGCCTGCAGGACAACCACCCTTCCCGGACCCACAGGACAGAGGGGTTGGGAGCAGGGCTTCCGGAATGAGACACTCATAGGTTGAGCCGTGTTCCACCATGTGCTTGGTAGCTAACCTTGGGCGAGTCACTGAAATTCTATGGCTTGGTTTCCCTGTCGGTGAAAGCAGACGCAGGAAACCTACCTGGCCCAAGCCCCACACCTTGATAAAACTGAGAGTGTGGCAGCTGTGACTGGGACGGTATGGGTCCCTCCTGGGCCCCCCAATTCCGAGCCACCCTCTCCTTTGGCCTTGTAGCGTCCCCCACATTCTCTCCCTGGGTCCTCCTCTCTGCACCCTGCCGTGGCCAACCACGAGGGACTCAGAGCCCGAGTCTGGGGCCGTGCATGCACGCATGCATGCAAGCATTCATGCACGGCCCCACGGGGAGGCGGGGGAAGGCAGGCTGGGGAGGGGGCGGGTGGGCCGGCAGCTGACCTTGATGGTGTCGTAGGCACCAGTGATGAGCGCGATGAAGAGGCTGAGCACCATGTAGATAAAGAGGCTGATGAAGGAGTACAGGTAGAGCTGGGAGAACAGCCAGACCAGGCTGCTGCGGCCCTGCTGCGCCTGCATCGCCGCGAACGTCACGAACATGTCATCCCCGTTGATGAGCGAGAAAAGGCACTCGGACACCATGGACAGCGAGCGGAACTGCCGGCGGGCAGGGGGGTCAGGGGTCAGAGGGAGTTGTGGGCACGGCTGGGGGCCGGGGTTGGGGGCTTTGTGGGGTCAGAGGGGACAGCGTAGAGTACCAGTAGTCACAATAGAGTCACTTGGGGGGGGTCACTGAATAATGACAAGGTCATAGAGTCAAGGCTAGGGTCACCAGGGATCAGAGGGGACAGTGGGTAGAACTGCTGCAAACTTGCTGGTAAGGAACCAGGGGTCAAGGTGGGTCATTCAGTGTCACCGAGTCAACAATAGATAGACCAGGAGTCAAGGGGCTCGGGAAGTAAGATGGGGAGCCAGGGATCCCTCATCTGTGGGTCACGAGCGCCACCCACAGGTCCCGGCCAGCCCCTACCTTCACATGGTAGGGCCCCAACACAATCCAGCCGCAGAAGCAATAGCCCAGGTAGATGACGGCCACACAGCAGCAGAAGCGCATGACGCTGGGCAGGGCCACCCGCAGTGTGGCGATGAGGATCTGCGGAGGGGCGGGGGTTGGGGTCGGGGGAGGGTGGGGGGGTGTCAGCAATGGGGGCGGGACCACAAGCCAGGTGGGCCGTGAGCCTGCAGATGGGGTGAAGCCTGCCCAAGGGCATGATGGGGTGACCACAGAAACTAGGATGACCATCGACAAGGCAGGGTAGTGCTGAGTAGGCCCGAGGGCACCGCCTGGCTGGACTCAGCTCGGGGGAGGAGTATGAAAGAGCAGGCTCACGTGACCCCTGCCCAGGTGGAGTGACAGGTGTGCCTGGTGTGGGCAGGTATGGGGAAGAGGCTCCTGGCGGGTCATCTGCAGGGGCTGGTGATGGCAATATGTGTACGAATTTATCTGGGGGTGGGGGTAGGAATTAAAGGACACGTGGCCGCCCCTGGGAGGGCCTCGCCTGCATGCCGGAGGCTTACGTTGTACTTGTGGAAGAAGGTCAGGTAGCGGATAACACCGACCCAGACGAGCAGCGTTGAGGTGCCCAGGAGGATGCTGCAGACATCATAGCTTGCCAGGTTCTAGGAGCAGGAGCAGCGTCAACCCCATCCAGCCTGGCCCTTCCCTGGGGATGGGGCCCCGGGCAGGCATCAGCAGGGGTGGGAGAGGGGGCCAGGGTCCGGAAGGAGACCCCGGGGCTCGGGGGCAGGGCGTGGGCAGGACCCACCTTGGCTTCGATGCCGATCTTCATGATGGTGCCTGAGATGGTGAGCACGTCGCTGGTGACCAGCAGGATGTACCAGCCGTTGACAAATTCCAGCCGCTCCCACAGGCTGATGACCTGTCCCCGCTGCCGCCGCATGAACCTGACAAACTCCTGCAGGGGGAGGTGGGCAGGGTGAGGGCCGGTCCGGACGAGGGAGGCTTGCCACCCCGGCCTTGATGGTCCCAGAGCTGGGGAAGGCTGGGGGCAGCTCTCACGCTCTGCAGCAGGAAGCCTCGCAGCAGCGAGCGGGCGCACAGCAGGAAGGAGAAGGCACAAGTGAGGATCACGACCACGTCAAAGAGAAGCCGGAAGCTGTTGTCTCCTGTGGGGAGGGGACCAAAGGCAGGGCCAGGAGTGAGGCAGCTGGGCCAGGCCGAGGGGGCTTCAGGGCTGGTTTGGGCTGGTCATCAGGCCCGTGGGTTTCTCTGGGTATGTCGGGAGTTTGGTCCGTGCTGGTCTGGGGCTTGGGGAATTCCTGGGCGGGTTGGGGCCCCTGGTCAGTGCTGGTCGGGGGCTTGGGGGCTCACCATGGCCGAAGACGCTGGGGTGCTTACACTCCTGGATGTGGGCCTGGGTCTCCAGGCTGATGGGGATACGCCCACTGTGTGCCTTATTGTCAAATGTGATCTGCAGGGGTGTGGCGGGACGGGACAGAGTAAACCTCAGCAGACCTAGGCTCCCAGAGGCGCAGGACGGATGGTCTCTCCAGCCCCAGCCTCCCCCATCACCCCCACGCTGCCCTTGGCCGAGGGTCCCCAGCTCCACGACTCAGAAGTCCCACACCCCCCATGCTACCCCATCACTGGCCGGTCCCTCGGCCCACACCCCAGGCGTTGCGGGCTCACCAGGATGCTGAAGGTGTAGCAGTCTGGGATTTCATTGTTGATCAGGCTCTGGAGGTTGATGGTCTTCAGCTGGAAGTGGATGGTGACGTTGATCAGCCTGGGGGGGGAGGCTTGGGTGAGGGTGAGGGGGCTCTGCCCATCCCTCCTGCCCCGGACTGCCAGCACTCCTGCCCCACGCTGACTCTGCAGCTGGCAGAGGAAGTGCTCACATGGCAGCATCGGCATGGCCCGCCCCTGCCCCCGCCTGTGGGGAAGCGGCTGCCCCTCCCACCACCCCCACCCCTGAAGATGCCTGGAGTCCTGCCTCCCCCCTCCTCGGCCTCCTTGATGGGGCAGTACTTGTGGAATTTGAGCGTGAGGTTCTTGTAACTGGTGCTGCCATCCACGAGGGAGAGCTCATCACTGGGGGGCACAGGGGGTCTCTCGGGAGGGTCCACCCGGATACAGTCTGAAGACAGGGAGTCGGGGAAGGGACACTGGGGACAGGGGAGGCACAGGCAGGTCTCCCCAGAGTCCCCGACAGACCCCTTCCCTGCTTTCCTTCCCCCTCCGTACTTCGACATTTGTCGTTTGTTCCTGCTGTCTTCCCCCAGGGTCAGGCCTGGTCTGTCTCAGTCCCTACACAGACCCTAGTGCCTGGCGCTCAGTGGGCCCCCAAATGTTTAGGGAGTGAATGATAGTGAAACATAACACTCAGCTCTTCCCGCGTGCCAAGCATTCTGCTAATCATCAAATTATTAACGATCGTGACCACCCCATTTCCTGGATGAGCGGGAGGCAAATTGGATTTTAAAGATTTTTTTTTTTATGTGGACCATTTTTCAAGTCTTTATTCAATTTGTTACAATATTGCTTCTACGTTTGTTTGTTTGTTTTCCGGCTGCCAGGCATGTGGGATCTTAGCTCCCTCACCAGGGATCGAAACCACGCCCCCTGCATTGGAAGGCAAAGTCTTAACCACTGGACCACCCGGGAAGTCCCTAAAGTGGGATTTTTTTTTTTTTTTTTTTTTTTTTTTTTTTTTAAATCCCGACAGCTTAGCCCTGCCCGGCCCACTCACCAGTGATGACCATCGGGTCGATGTCAAAGGTGTCATTGGCTGGGTCCACGTGGCCCCGGTGGTAGTAGCACTGGCAGAGAGCCAGGGCCGAGCCATTGGCCCAGGGCCCGCCCCCGCCCCGCACGTAAGCATACCGACCCAGGGACACGTCGGGGAGCATCAGGTACTGTGGGCAAACGAGGGGAGGGTCAGTCAGCCCTGCCCATTCTCCCGGGCGGGCCCACCTGCCCACCTGCCCCTGGTCGCCCACACCTGGTCCATGGCGTAGAAGATGGCCTGGTACAGCTGCTCCCGGGTGTAGGCCGCAAAGGTGTCATCCGCCCCGTCCGAGTAGCCCAGCAGGAAGAGGTGCCGGAAGGCGATGGTGTTCTCCTCCCGGAATGTCACTGCCAGCTGGTTGCTGAGCCCAAACAGGATGAGCTGGCGGGAGGGACGGGGAGGATTGGCACTGCCGGCATGGGGTCTCCCACGGCGCATAAGTGGAGGCAGAGAAAAGAGAAGGCCCACCCCATGAGGGCGTGACCACCATACGTCCCCAAGGCGCAGCACAGAGTGGCCACTCATAGAACTCGTGGCAACAACTAATGTTCATGAAATGTTTACCGGATGAACGTTCGAGAGTCAGCACAGCATCAGACTGCCAGGGTCTGAGTGCCACCTTCCAAGGCTCAGCTGCTATGTGACTTTGGACAAGTCCCTTAACCTCTCTGAGCCTCAGCTGTCCTATCTATAGAAAAGGGCAAGAGCAGTGGCTAGGACCTCAGAGGGCATTTATGAAGCTTAAAGGAGCTGCTCCCGTGCAGATCCGAGAGGGCTTCCTGACGGATTAGTGCCAATGTCACTATCATGATATGGGGCTGTGGGGTCAGGACTAAGCTCTGACTCCAAGATTCTCCTTCGAGGAAAATAGCAACCACAGGTGGCATTCTGGGGTGGGGGGGCCCTGAAGGTCTCACCTGCACTGTGACCACCAGGATCTTCACCACCTGCAGCATGAGCTTGAAGGGCTTACGACCCTTGGCCCGAAATTTATCACAGGGACTCATGAAGAAGTACTTGAGACGACGGCGGAGATCTTCCTCTTCTGGAGGGGTTGAAGGGGCTGGGGAAGGCCCCACCCGGGTCCCATACCCAGGTTTGGGTGTCAGGAGGCGCTCAGTCTCTGTGGGATGGGAGAGGGCAGTGGGGACCAGGCCTAGGCAGGTTCACCTGCCAATAGGGGAGGCAGGTCCCAAGCTCCAGCCAAGAAAGAACTCTGAGAGATCTAAGGAAAACCAGAAAATCCGTAACACTTTAGGGATATATGCAGCAGTGCTGGCTCAGCGGTTTCAAGTCACTCAAAAGGGCCTGAGTTGATTCCTGCCCCTGCTCCAGGGCACTCAGGTTCCCTGAGCCTCAGCTACCTCGTCTGCAAAATGGGGCAATAAAATCTCTCACCAAGAAGCTAAGGATTTGACACTTACAAAGCATTCAGTCTCTGAGTCTCAATAATTCCTCAATGAATAGAGCCTATTCTATTTTTTTTGGTTTGTTTTTGGGTTTTTTTGGCTGTGCCATGTGGCATGTGGGGTCTTAGTTCCCCGACCAGGGATTGAACCGGGCCACAACAGTGAAAGCGCTGAGTCCTAACCACTGGACCCCCAGGGAACTCCTGAATAGAGGCTACTCTAAGGACCACTTATTCCTTTCAATCCTGACCAGTCCAAGAGGAAAGCCCAAGTTTTCAGCAACGGCTCGGGTCATAGCTGGTCACAGCAGCCCAGAACTGTTCCTGACACAACCCACCATCCCCACTGGGAGAACCCCGCTTCCTTCCAGGGTCTGGCTGGCCCCCTGCCTGGCATGGCCACCAGGATGAAATGTAGGCACTGTCAGAACCTGTCCAGCAGGGAGGGCCAGCCCCTGGTCCCTTTGGAGCTCAGATGCTGTCGTGGTTGTTTACAAGATAGTTGGATGCGAAGCCAGAGGGGAGGCTGCCTCCCTGGCTGGGATCACAGCTAATCCATCCCAGGCTCTACCAGCCAGGACATCTTTCAGGTGTCTGCAGCTAGCTTAAGAAGGGAAGATCAACACAAAGGGCATTCCTCCATGCTGCCGTGTGAGAGACGACTGAGCTTCCTTGTGTCTGGAGATCTGAAATTGAGTTAGGCGCCTGCGCTTAAGGTGGCAACCCCGCCCCCAGCACTCTTGCCTAAGTTTAGAGAAGCTGAACATTTGCCTCCTGGTTTGTGGAAGGAAAGCCTGGGAGTCTGACGTGCGGGTTGGAGAAGCTGGGGCCCGCTGTCGGAGTTCCAGCAAAGCTGAGCAATCCGAATCTAGGCTCAGAATGCAAATCCTGGGACCCTCGCCGCCTGAGTCGGAAAAGCTGACGATCCGCCAGCTGCCTGAGTTGAGGTGCTCAGAGCAGAGCCTGGGTTCAGGAAGGGCGGTCGGAATCCCGCCACTCCGAGGTCGGAGAAGCTGATGCCCACCCGCCGCCCAGGTTCAAGGAGCCGTCTGCCCATATCTACGCCAAGGGGACGCTGAGAGGTCAGCACCGGAATTGAGGAAAGGGAAACCGAGAGCTCCGCCGCCCCAGGTCGGAGAAGCCGCCCTTCCGTCCGCCGCACGCGTTCTGGGACTTGCGGGGCCGCCCGCGCCCTCACCTGAGCCGCGCGGGCCTACGGGCACTGCCATGCCGCGGGGGGAGCGCCGAACGCCGGCGGGCGCAGTGGTGCAACCGGCGTCTGAACACCCGCTGCTGTCACTGCGGCCTCGCTCCCTCGCGGTGCAGCTTCAAACCCTCCCGCGTCAGCTGACTCGAGCCCCAGTCACGTGACCAGCGCGGCCCTGGAGGCAGGTGACTGGATCCGGTCCCTCCCCCTGCGCCACGACGACCCCTGCCGGAGCAGCACGCATGCGTGCCTCAGCTGGCGACTTGCCCTTAGGCGGTCCCGAGGTCCTAGTGCCGACGGGCGGAAATGTGCTGGGGGATGGGCTGGCTGCTGGCTCCGTCCTGGCTCCCTGTCATGACCCCGTCCAGGGCTAACCTCTTGATTTCCATGTCCAGTGTTTGACCCCTTTCCCTCCGCGGTGTCAGATGATGATCCTATCTCAAGGCTGCCCCGCTCCATCCTCCCAGAAACTCTGCGTTACTCTCAACCCCCTCTCATCCGAACTGTCATGAAATCCTACTTCATTTCCTAATTACATCGCAAATAGGACCACTTTTCCCCACTCCTATGACTATAAACCCAGAGTCCCCCAACATTCCCTATGGCCTGGACCACTACAACAACCTCCCTGATCTTAGGCTCCCATTCCGGATCCCCTCCATTCCACTCGCCATCCAGCAGCCAGAAGCATCTTCAAAAAATAATTCATATCAGTCAGAACCCGCTGGTAGCTTCCCATTTCTCTGGGATGACAAGCAAACTCCCCACTTCAGTCTACCAAGGCCTTCTGTTCTGGCCCCGCCTAACTCCTCCCCTAGCTCATCTCTCAACGGCCCCAGGGCCTTTGCACAATCTTGCCCTAGAGCATAAAGGTTAAGAACTTAGGCTCTGGAGGGCAGACAATTTGGGTTTAAATCTAGGTGCTCCCAACCACCACTTCTGGGTCTTCCAAAAAGTCCCTTAAACTCCATGTGCCTCAGTGTCCTTATTTGCAAAATGGGAATACTCATAGTTACCTGCCTCATGGAGCTGCTAAGAGAATTAAATGAGAAAATGCTAGAGCATAGCACAAGCCTGGGCAAACAGTACTGATGATTAAATTAGAGGTTATTGGGATTATAAAGTCCTTCCTTGGGAAGGCTGTCTGCCATCTAAATCAGAAGTCTTGTTATGCTTCTTGTTGAATGTACCATACTCTGTAATTACTTTTTAAATGTTTCTAAACTTGGTGTCTGAGCTCTGTGAGGGCCAAGGCCATGCTTATCTTGCTCCCTGCTGAGACCCAAGCAATCAACAGATGTTTGTTGAATGCATAAATGAGTGACCTCCTTTGTCCCACGGTGTACCTGCAATGTGGGCTTTGAAGGGCAAGGGGTAAGTTAGGGGAGCAGACGGGGCAGGGCCGCCCACATGGTTTCATATCAGCCTCCACTATCAGTCTGCTAGATGGTCAACATGCCAGAAATCCCACCATTCCTGGGAAAGCCAACTCCAAAAGGAAGGGAGTTAGACCACCCAGAGGATAAGTCTGCCCCTGACTGGGGTGGCCAGGTCTGGGGGAGCAGAGAGTGGCAACTGCTGGGATGGACCAGTGTGAGACCTTGTGGGGGAAGCTAGGAAGCCTGGAGGATATTGTGGGGGGAGCCAGGACATTGACGTTCTATTTGTATGTTTGGCTCTGGCCATACCCTCCCATCTCCAGAAGAAGAGGCTGTGCATTAGAGAAAAAACAGCAACAGGAGAACCACAACACAGAGCCAGGAGGCAGTGGGAAGATTTTACTAACTGCACAACACACAACTTTCCCAGGCCCCTGTGGGTGCCAGCATGCCCTTCAGCCATCAGGCCCCAGCAGTGCCCCTTGCTCCTGCACCCACTCGGGACTCTCGCCGGTAGGGAGGACTGGGCTGACAGTGTCATGGGTGGGAGAGCCAGGGTCAGGGTGGGACTCAGAGCTGGGGTCAGGGCTGGGCACAGGATCCGGGTCGGGGCTGGGACCAGATCTGTGATCAGGGCTGGCTCCAAGGTCGGAATTGGCATTGTGCCCAGGCTCAGGGTCAGAAGATTTGACAGAATCAGGGGTGGGGGTAGATCCAGAGCCAGGGATGGCTTTGGGGTTGGGATTGGGGGGGGAGCCCAGCGCAGAGCCAGGGTCAGGGTCAAGGCTAGAGCTGGGGCCAGGGCTGAGGCCCAGGCCTGAACCCAGCACAGAGACAGCATCAGGACCCAGAAGGGAGATCTGCCCCGGCCTCAACATCGAAGCGGGGCTGAGGCCCAAACCGGCGGCAGCCGCAGCAGCTGCAGCGGCTGCGCCCTCATGCACCCGCTTATGCTTGGTGAGGCTGGAGGCTTGGCCGAAGGCCTTGCCGCAGAGCTGGCAGCGGTAGGGGCGCTCGCCCGAATGCACGTGCAGGTGTTGCAGCAGCGCCGAACTCTGCCCAAAGGCCTTGGAGCAGTGGGGACAGGCGTAGGGCCGCTCGCCTGTGTGGATGCGCAGGTGATGCTGCAGGTTGGAACTCTGGCCGAAGGCCTTGCCGCAGTGGGGGCAGCGGTAGGGGCGCTCGGCCGTGTGTGTGCGCTGGTGCTGCAGCAGCGCCGAGCTCTGGCCGAAGGCCTTGCCGCACTGCGGGCACGGGTACGGCCGCTCACCCGTGTGCGTGCGCAGGTGCTTAAGCAGCGCCGAGCCCTGCCCGAAGCCCTTGGCACACACCGGGCACTTGTGCGGCCGCGGGCCGCCGTGCGTGCGCAGGTGCTGCGCCAGCAGCGAACCGTGCCCGAAGGCTTTGCCGCACACGGGGCAGTGGTGCGGCTTCTCGCCGCTGTGGCTGCTGCGGTGCTTGAGCAGCGTGGAGCGCCAGCCAAAGGCCTTGCCGCACGCCGCGCACTGGTAGGGCCGCGCGCCTGTGTGGATGCCGCGGTGCTGAGCCAGCGTGGCGCCGTGGCTGAACGACTTGCCGCAGTCGGGGCAGCGGTAAGGCTTCTCGCCGCTGTGGGTGCGGCGGTGCTGGCTCAGACCCGAGCTGCGGCGGAAGGCTCGCCCGCAATCCGGGCAGGAGAAGGGCCGGGGCGGGCTGGCAGGTGCAGGGAGCACCGCGGGGCCGGCAGCCAGGACCTCGGGGGTGGCAGTGAGGTCGGACGAGAGGGGGTCCAGGTCTGGGGTGGCAGCGGGACTGAGGGTGTCGCTGTTAGGGTCGAGAACCAGGGGGACGGGGCCGATGACGTCTGGGTCGTCAAAACTTGAAGACATGGGGTCGAGATCTTGGGGATCCGAGTCACGGAGCCCCGAGATGGAGCTCGGAGCTTCCACATCGGGATCCAGATCCTCGGAGACAGGCTCCAGATCTTCATAGCTGGGGTCCACATCTTCAGAGACAGTGTTGAGGTCTTCCTGCTCAGGCTCTGGGTTTTCAGAAACTGGGTCCAGCTCTTCCCTCTTGGGGTCTAGGTCTTCTGAGTCGGAGTCAAGCTCTTCATAATTGGGCCTCGGGCCTTTGTGGCCTGGGTTCCTGACTAAGACCGAACGCCGCATCCTGGGTGTGGAAGTGCTGGCTGCTTCCGGAGCAGGATCTACAGGGTGAGGGCAGAAGGTGAGTGGAGGTAGGTTCTGGGGAACCAGGGATCTCTTTTGGAACCTGAGCAGGGAAGGGAGAGGGGGCCAGACCATGCCCCAGATCCCACTCCGGGGCACACACATGGATCATTCTCTTGTACTGCAGGGAGATTTTGCACTCACCCCCGCCAGGGCAGGGAGAAGAGGGACCCTGGTGGGACACGGGGAGGGTGGGGGGACTCCCTTCTCAGCCCCACACCTGGATAGAAGTCGTGGGACCCAGCACTAGAGGTCTCTAGTACCCAGCTCCATAGCTCTGCCCCTCTCTCCATCCTGGGCTCCTCCTCTCGTGGGCAGCTTGGGTCCTGTGGAGGAGAGAGAGTCTAGATACCTATCCCCTTGATCATGGCCCCTTCATGGGGAAGGGGGGGGGGTGTCTGGGTTCCTGTGCTTTCTGCTAAGTACATGGCCTGAATTCCAGTCCCATAGTTGGGGGTGGCATGTTTGGGGGTTCCTAGTAGGGAGGGCGACCCCTGGCTCACCTCCTAGAGAAGAAGCATCCTGACCTCTGAAGCCTCTATCTGGGGGAAGAGTGGGGCGGGGGCAAACAACAACTGGGACTCCTCACTGGGGGAGCGCAGAAAGACCCCTGGCTTGCTTCCTGGGGAAGAGACAACGTGAATTCCAAACCTTACAATTCTGGGGTAGGACTGAGTCAAAACACCTGTATTCTATCTTAGATAGAAGATCCTGAATGCAGATTTCTAAAGCTAGAGTGAGTGTGGGGATATAATATGTGGGACCCCTGGAGGGAGCAGGGAGACCATGGATCCATTAGCCAGGAGGGTAGGGACAGGTGTCGGTGTACCTGTTTGCCCAAGTAGATAGAAGATCCTGAATTCTACCCCCTAGCTGGGGTGGGCAAAATAATACCTGGGGCTCCTCTTGGGTTACTGGAGGGACCCTAGGCCATCTCCTAGGAAGGGGAGATCCCTGAGTGACTGACCCCACGACCGACGCACGGGAATGGGCGTCAGGAACTCTGATCCCCTCTTGGAAGGAAGATCCTGAATTCTAGCTCCATGGCTAGAGGTAGGGAGGGGGGCAGAGAAACAAGCTGGGATCCCTTCAGGGGAGCAGGAGGAACTCAGGATTACCTGAAGGGGAGGTGATGCCCACCACATGGCTAGGCCTTGGGGAGAAAACAACAAATAGATCTATTCCTGGGAGACAGGGGAGGACCTCTGGCTCTCCTTCTGGGGAGGGGGACCTCCCGAGCCACAACCTCAGAGCTGGGAGTGGGTACTCAAACAGAGAGGGCTGAGTTCCTAGTTCACCTCCTTAAATTCCACGATGGAGGGTCAGGGGACAGTGCTGAGTCCCCTCCTGGATTCCCAGGGGGCAGGGGGACCCTTAGATTCGCTCCTGAATTTCCATCTCTGAACTGCACGCTGGGAGGAGAAATAACTGGGATCCTTCTCTGAGTTCCTGGGGGGCAGGTGGAACCCTGGATCACCTCCTGCGGAAGGGGCTTCCAGAACTCTGGACCCCAAGACTGGAGAGTGAAGGGAACAATAACTGGGGTCCTGGTGGAGGGAGGGAGCCCCTGGATCCCCCTCTTGAGGATGGGCCTCCTGAACTCCCTACCCCAGGCTGAAGGGTGAGGAGAACAATACCTGGGGCCACTTCTGGGTTCCTGGGGTGGGGGGTCTGGATCGCCTCCAGGGGAGGCGGGCGTCCTGGACTCCCGCCCCCACCCCAACTGAGGGGTTCTCCCCCCACCCCCCTACCTCCCGATTGACGGCGCCCAGCTCGGGCCGGGCCCTCCCCCGGGGCCGCAGCGGCGGAACCGGCGCGCTAGGCCCGCGGGTCGCGCGGCCCCCTCCCATCGCGCCGGCGTCTCTGCTCTCCCGGGCCGGGGCTGGCGGCGCGCGAGGCTAGGGAGGGGGGTGGACAGAGGTCGCCCAGGGCCGCGCCCCGCGTCGGGGCCCCCCGCCCGCCCGCCCCCTCACCCCCGCCCCATCGCGGCCACCGCCCGCCCGACCAGCTCACGGGGACACTCACCCGGCGCCCCTCGCCCCAGCCCGGCCCGCCGCGCCCGCCGGCGCCCCCAGGGCCCGCAGGAAGCCCCCCGCCCGCCAGCCCCGCCGGCGGCCCCCTCGGCCCTGCGGCCCCGCCAAGCGCTCCCAGGGAGAGAGAGGGGCCGGCCGAGGGCCGCAGCGGGAGCTGCTGGGACTTGTAGTTCGCCCGCGTCCGCCTCGGCCGTCGCCATCGCTGCCCCCGCCTCCCCCCGGGCCAGCCTTTGTCCCGGCCCGGCCACCCGGCCGCGCGGCCGCGCCTTTGTCTGCGCCGCGCCCCGCCCGCGCTGTCCCCGCCGCGGCCTCTCCTCTTCTGCGTCTCTCTCAGCCGCTCTCGATCCCTCTCCGCCTCTTCCTGTCTCTCTCTGTTCCTTCTCTGTCGCTCTGTCCCTCTATTTCTATGTCTCTCTCCATTTCAATCTCTTTGCCTCTCTTGCCCTCACTTTTTCTGCCTCTGTCCCTCTGTGTCTCTATCCTCTTCTCTCTCCCTGTCTCTGCCTCCTGCCCAGGTCTCTGACTCTCTCTGGTTTCAAGAAACACCGAACATTCTCTCTCTGTCTTGCAGACTGGCAACGCACATCAGCATAGTCAAGACGCTGAGAATTTACAAACTTGTGTATCTTTGCTCAGTCCAGCATTTCCCTCTAAGACTCCTCCTCCAAGGAAAAGAGTTGGGAATACTGAGTGTTTCCTCCTCCTCCTCCCTGGTCACGCACCGCTGTCACTGGTGGACTCCCCGTGCCTGATGCTCTGAAGCCTAGACCAGATCTGGGAAGCACTCTGGGCAGACTTTACCTGGAGACACAGATCCCTGTGAGAAGGGAGTGAAATACAGCCACGGCAGCTGGCAGCTGGGCTGTGTGATGTTCTTCCCTGAACATAAACAACGATCCCAGAATATAAACAATGATCACACAAGGCCGCTCTGTGACCGCGTCTGAGCGGAGATAGACACAAGGCCACTCTACAACCACAAAAATGAATACACACCCCCTCCTCTCCCCTGCCAACTAACTCAGATGACCGCCGCTTCTTCCCAATGACTGCCGCATGTCCATCCTCCCACTTCTGAGATAAGAATCACTAAAATACCCAGTCCCAGTCGCCGATCTGCTCCCTGCTTGCTGACAGCACCAGGCTAGAACTGCTTCTACTCTCCTCTTCTTAAAATTACCCAGCACAAGCCTGAATCCTATAAGATGCCCTCCTGTCCCCCAACTCTTCTGGAGATGCCCCATGGTTCCCCGCTATGGGATCTTCCTTGCTGCACAAGCTAAAAAAATTTTTTTGACTACAGGTGTGCTTCTGATGGTCTTTGACTGGTGAATTTGGACAACACCTACCCTTGCATGCAAATCAGGCCTCCAGGAGACTTCGCTCTTCCTTCCAGGACCTTCTAGATCTGGGCTGAACTTGTGGCCTGAGACCTGCTTTCCAGCTCTCTGTGGAGAAGCCAGCAGCAGATCTGAGAGACTTGAGACTGCAATTGGATTATGTTGCTTGCTCTTCATCCTGCTGGATGATCCCATTACAAATAATACTTGTAATGACAGCTGTCACTTCAGTCTGCCCACTATGTCTCTCAGCACCTTGCTTTCCCTTTGTGGAGCCCCCTCCACTACTCCAGCTGGAACCGTGTCTAACTCGTGCCCCCCCATACCATGCGATCTAAACTTACCAACCCAAGAACCCCACCCCCTGGCCACAGTGAGGTCTGGGATGAAGCCATGAAGTTGGAGAATCTCTTTCTTCCTTTGGGATCATGAGCTGTTTATAGGCTTCATTCTGCCTGCACCCACATTCCTCAGTTGTCTGGAAGAACAGTCTGCAGATTGAAGCCAATCTATACCAGGATGTAGAGGTGAGAGACAGAGAGACAGCTCTAGCTATGTTGGTTGAGCTCTTGGACATAGCCATACCCGAAGCCAGAAGCCCACAGTATCACGAGCCAACAAATTTCCTGGGTATTTGAGCTAGTTTAGTGGGTTTCTGTCTCTTGCAGTCATGACAGTCTTGACTAATTTAGACATGATTTCTAGAAAAGGGAAGGGTATTGAAGGAAATAACTTAATATGTGAAATTGGCTGAACAAAGGTGAAGTGGAGGGCCGGGGCCACCTTGACATATATATTCATTATGAAGTGAATAGGGCTTCAAGACTTGTGCAGTGCACAGCCTCCCCAGATATATGTGGCAGCCCTGTAGAAGGGCCTTGCTCAGGAAACCAGAAATCTGTTATGTTGAAGAAAAATAGCCGATTAAATTGTTGCCCATTTTATCTTCGCACTCTGTGTGTCACCTGAGACTGTGGCTCGAGCGGTTTTGGAGGAAAATATCAGGATGTTGGAATATGTGGGAGCTTTCATGAAGTCTTTGGCAAGGTCTTATAAGATAGACACAAGCTACCTCTATGTGCTCCTTTTTTTTATACATTTATTTATTTGGCTGCACTGGGTCTTTACTGCTGCACATGGGCAGTACTCTTTGTCACGGTGCATGGGCTTCTCACTGCAGTGGCTTCTCTTGTTGTGGAGCACGAGCTCTAGATGTGCAGGCTTCAGTAGTTGTGGCTTGCGGACTCAGTAGTTGTGGCTCGCGGGCTCTAGAGCACAGGCTCAGTAATTGTGGCGCATGGGCTTAGTTGCTCCACAGCATGTGGGATCTTCCTGGACCAGGGCTCAAACCCGTGTCCCCTGCACTGGCAGGCGGCTTCTTAACCACTGTGCCACCAGGGAAGTCCCTATGAGCACCTTCTTAAAGCAGAGTCTAGCACCTGCTCAATTTTGTGAGATTGCTAGGGCTGAATTCTCTGCCCCAAGCTAAAAGAGGAAGTTAGTACTGAGATGGGGAGATAAGATTGGGATTATCAGAGATCTGGTGGTCTCTTAATGCCTCAGCCTTTCAAGCATTGGACACTCAACACTGCCTGTCTGTTAGGCACAATTACCCTCATTGGGAAGAGCCTATTGGCTGAGTCTTTCTGCCCTCTAGATTGTAACCTGGGGCAAGATAGATGCTATGGGGCTGGGCAGGCACAGGTCTGTTGCTAGGAGACAGGATCCAGCAAGACTGGGCTCCAGACTCCAAGATCCTGGTGAGGTCTGGGGAACCAAATCACCCAGGCATCCAATCACAGCATTCCATCCCTCTGGGCACAGTGATTGGTTCACAGATGGCCATGTGACTCAAATGGGCCAGTTGGAGGGTTGTTAAATTCTAACGTGAGGAGTTGCAGGGAAGACCTCCACCCCTTCCTTTGGGGGTTTAATCATTAGGATTTGGGTTTTGTTTTGTATTGTTTTTGCTTTTGTTTTTTGCCACTGTTTGAACTGAGAGGCGGCAAGGGAGAGAGCATGCCTGATGAGGAATTAGCAGGCTTGATGTTAGACCTAATTACAGACTTTTCTTGTTTCTAAGTCAATAAAATCCCTTTCTGCTTGAGCAGATACAGCTGGGTTTCTGACACTTGCAACAAAAATACCCAAGACATTAACAAAATTTAGGCACTGTTTATTGAGCTGCAGCCAAGTGCGAGGCCCTGTTTTAAGAATGGTATATGCGGGCTTCCCTGGTGGCGCAGTGGTTGAGAGTCCGCCTGCCAATGCAGGAGACACGGGCTCGTGTCCCGGTCCGGGAGGATCCCACATGCCGCGGAGCGGCTGGGCCCGTGAGCCATGGCCGCTGAGCCTGCGCGTCCGGAGCCTGTGTTCCGCAACGGGAGAGGCCACAACAGTGAGAGGCCCGTGTACCGCAAAAAAAAAAAAAAAAGAAAGAAAGAAAAGAATTCGCCTGCCAATGCAGGGGACACGGGTTTGAGCCCTGGTCCAGGAAGATCCCACATGCTGTGGAGCAACTAAGCCTATGCGCCACAACTACTGAGCCTGTGCTCTAGAGCCCGCGAGCCACAACTACTGAGTCCGCGTGCCACAACTACTGAAGCCCACGCGCCTAGAGCCCGTGCTCCACAAGGGAAGCCACCGCAATGAGAAGCCTGCACACTGCAATGAAGAGTAGCCCCCGCTTGCTGCAACTAGAGAAAGCCTGCGCGCAGCAACAAAGACCCAATGCAGCCAAAATAACATAAATAAATAAATTTATATATATATAAAAGAATGGTACACGCACATTTTATTTACTCCTTGTAACCACCCCATGAAGGAGGAACTGTTGCCATCCCCATTTTACAGATGAGGAAAGTGAGGGTCAGAGCATGAAATCATTTGCCTAGGGACAGAAAAAGACAAGTCTGCTGCTTAGCAATGATTACCATTGATAAAATGTTTTCCTTTAAAAATTAATCTGTTTTCCCATGTTCAATCCTATTTTACTCATCTTATTTCATAAGTCTTTTTAGTTTTTGTCGTCCATATGAAATGCCTTTTCTGGGGGGGTAAGTGAGATATAGGAGGGATAGACATAAATCCATAGAATACATCCAGAATCATCATAATGCAGTGTCTTTCTGTACTGAAGACATCTTGAGTAAAGTTTCTGTTTTTTCCTGGCAACGCATCCTGGGGCTGGTCAGTTCCATTGTTAGAAAATGCTTCAAGTTGTGCTGAAATCTGTTTCCTTGTAACTCCTACCCATTATTTCTCATCTGATCTCTCGGTTGTTTAAACCATTCCTAGAACCAGGCAGGAGTACATATAATCCTGCAACTGGAGCTACATGGAATCAAAGCAACCTTTCTGAGCTTCCTGGCAGGCAAGGCAAAAAGGAAAAGCTTTTTGTACATGTAGTCTGGTCAACAAGCAGACCGGCTTTACCAGGAGAGACTAATTTGATCCTAGGAATCATTGTAGGATGGGTTTATTGCAGTGGTTCTCAACCAGGGGCAACTTTTCCCCCCAAGGGACATTTGGCAATGTCTGGAGACAATTTTGGTTGTCACAACCGGGCGGGGGAGAAGGAATGTGCTACTGGCAGGTAGTGGGTAGAGGTCAGGGATGATGCCAAGCATCCTACAATGCACAAGACAGCCTCCAACCGCAAAGAATGATCCTACCCAGAATGTCAATAGTGCCGAGATTGAGAAAGCTTGTTTTATCATGCGGTCATTCAGATGAGTGTCATCTACATCACTGGTGGAAGATGAGTGTCATCTACATCATTAGTGGAAGCAAGCAGAAGAGGTGTTCTGCCTCTAGCAGACCCTCTCATGGTCAAAACATGGATACCATGACTGCAGCCAAAAGGTCCATCTTGTCCCCGTGGGACCCAAAACTGGACTCCTCTCCTTCCTGTGGAAACGACAAGCTGGTCTCACAGATTTGCTGCCCATGGGGAAAGGGCTCCTGGCCAGGCTTGAGGTTGGCTATTAGTGGCCCACTGGATTGGGGGCCTTGCTCTTTAAAGGTCTGTCTACAGGGTCAGGGAGCCGTGTTCATGCCCTGAAACCAGATTCTCAACAGCCTGCAGAGGCAGGGCCCAGGCATGGCCACCAAGGCCCATCTTATCATCCCAGACAGATCTGGCTTCTTGGTGCTGATTCATCAGACCCCAAGAGTTCAAGGTGGAGTGCTGTCCAAGGTACTAGTCCTTGACATACTTGATGTCCTTGACATACTTACCAGCTTCAAGTCTCCACCCCATACTCCTCCTTTCCACCCTTTTCATTCTGTCTCTGGCTGAACACCTACCCCCTTGGGCCTGATCACATCCTGATGACATTTGTTGATTTGCCCCTGGACCCGGCTGTGATCTGGGGGGCCAGCTGCCCAGCCAGCCAGTGCACCATTCAGCTTCCAGGCTCTGCTCACAATAGGGGACATTGCTGGGCCATTCTCAGCATGTCCACCCTTTCATGCCCCCTCTGAGCCTCACCCAGTCTCTCAATGATTGAGCTCCATCCTACACCCTCCTTACCTTCATCCTTGGAAAGGAAGCTCTCCCTTCTTGACCCCCAGCCACACACACTAACCAGTGTGTACATTTCTCATTTGTAACAATCTAATGAGAGAGAGCTATTATTTATTTCCATTTTACAGATGAGCAAATAGAGGCTCAGAGGGGCCAAATGACTTGCCCAAGACTACTTTCCAGGACATGTAGGAGTCAGGATTTGCACTCTGTCCATTCAGCCCCAGGAGCCTACATTCTCAACCTCTTACCACGCTGCCTCCGTTCAACAGTGTAACTCCATCCTCCCACACCATTCAGAAATTTTGGCAGCGAGAATTCCCTGGCGGTCCAGTGGTTAAGACTCGGCGCTTTCACTGACGTGGACCTGGGTTCAATCCCTGGTTGAGGAAGTAAGATCCCACAAGCCCTGTGGCACAGCCAAAAAAAAAAAAAAGAAAGAAAGAAAGAAAGAAAAAAGAACTTGTGGTATCACCTGAACACGTTACAAGCGTTGGACCACCAAGGTTTTGCACAAACTGAGATGGCCTCCCTGCCCAGAGTGGGATGACACCCAGGGTCTGCAGAAGTTCAGGGCTTCTCCATGGAGTCATTCTCTGCCATACATTCTCTCACCAACCCCACAGGCACCCTATCCTCTTTCATGGCTGACTGATGGAAAGTGGTGGGATGTTGCCAAAGTGGTGTTTATTGCTGGTGTACCCATGCTGCAGCATGGGTAGGTAGGGGTCTGGGGGGCCCGAGGGTCCACCTTCCCAGCCCCACAGCCCCACTGGCGAGGGGAGCCCAGGGACACATGACTCTCCTGGAGGTCGTCCCATCTCAGCACTGCTGGGCCCTGGTACTTGAAAGCAAACTCATCCTTGTTTAGGGTTGAGAAGAAGCGCTGTCTACCCAGCGGGGGCTCCAAGTGGCTATACTTGCACTGTGGAGTCAGGGTGGGGAGCCTGGCAGGGCAGCCTGGAGGATGGCTGGCCAACCCTGGCCACCCTGTAGTTTCCGCACCACCTTGGGAACATCAAAGAGTGGGGAAGGGCTCAGCGCAGTTTGGCTGATGATTGGGTCCTGGGGAGGTGGGCAAAAGGGAACCCCAGGTTGGGCTGACCCAGGAGCTGGATGAGAAGCTGGAGAGAAAGCAGGTGGGCCCCTGGAATGACCCCAGGGCTGGGTTGACCCTAGGTGACTCTGAGCTAACCCTTGGCTTGGAGTATAACTGTGGCTGGTGATACGAAGCTGACCCTGACATGACCCTGGGGCTGAGCTAGAGATGACCTGGGGCTGGGATGACATTAAGATGAGCCTGAGCCTGGGGTGACCCTAGAGTGACCCTGAGTGGACTTGACACTAACTCTGAGCCTGACTTGATGTTATAATTTTCCTGAGATAACTCTACACTGATTTCGGGGGTTACCTGGTTAGAGAGATACCCCTTCCCCCTCCCTCACCCACTGTAGCATCTCCTCAGTCATAGAGGCTGGAGCTATTCTGTGTGGCTTCAGCACCTTCTGGTTCATGGTTAAAAAATCTGTTTCTGGAGATATGGGAGGGGTGGCTGAGCTGAGGGGCTGAGGGAGGAAAGGCAGGGCCCAGGGGGAAGGGACATGAGAGACTAAGGATGGGGTAAGGGTTCAAGGGCGACGCCTGGGCTAGTGCTGAAGTTGTCAGGGGACGAGGATGGATATGAGGCAGCGAGGACGGGGCAGCCAGGGCAGGGCTGAGGACGCCAGGGGCGGGGCAAGGGTAGACTAGCGAGGGTCGGGGGCTGGCGGGGGGAGGGGTGGGCAGGAAGAATAGTCTAGCTGGTCAGGGGGCGGAGCCAGAGTGTCGCAGAAGAGGAGGGGTAAGAGTCAGGAGAGGGCGGATATGGAGATGGGCGGGGCCAGACCAGAGGGCGGAGTCATGTAGCGGTGGGGCCATGAAGGGGTGGGGGGGGGCGTTGGGAGTCACGATCACGAGGGAGTGGGGTTGTTCAGGGTCACAGTTGGTAATCTTGGCTCATGGGGTGGGATCTAGCCCTTCAGGAGGCGGAGCCAGACTCGGGCAGGGAGCGGGGCGGGATTGGCCGGGGGCGGGACCACAGCTGTGGCAAGGGCGGGGCTTCCGAGGTGGAGCCTCGCTCACCGCCTGTGCCCTGGGGCAGGTTGCTCTGCAGCAAGTGGAGGTTGAGCGCTTTCGGCGGCTTCTGCATCCCAGGGGGTAAATAGTCTGTGCCCGTGGAGGTCTGGAAGAACTGTCCGAGCAGCGACGGCTCCCCTAGGGTTATGTGACTCTGCAATTTCTCATGAGGCACGTGGCGGCTGGGTGGCTTGGTCGCGGGCAGCGGCTGTAGGACCACATGGCATCTGGGAAGCTCCCGGTGTCAGGGATGTCCCATGGCCAGGACGGAGGGCAGAAGTGGGCGCTGTGTGACCTTGGACGGCTCACACTCTCTCTGGGTCCCACGTGATGGCGCTGGGAGTTGGTGCTGTTATCTCCGTTTACAGGCAGAACCACCGAGGTCTGGAGTGGTTAAGCGACTCACCGTATGTCACGCAAACAGATCCAGGAGATCCCCGCACACATGTCAAGCTCCCTCCCACCTCAGGGCCTTTGCACTTGCTATTATTCACTCTGCTTGGGAAGCCCTTTCTCTGATGAGCCCTGCTGCCTTCTTCCCCTTTTTGCTGACCTGGCCGTGGAAGAAGTGCATGGAGGTGGTGAGGCTGCCCGGACCAGGGCACCCATTTCCTTCCAGGATGTGCGACTCTGGAGTCTGGTCGTGGTGAAGAACAAAAGGCTCTGCCAGTGGCAGAGTAGGTCCTGAGCAGCTCTGAGAGGCTGCTGTGGGAGCGAGGGGCGGGGCAGGCAGCAGGCTCTCACCTGGCTCCCGGGCATAGAAGTGTTCACCCTTGGTGGTCCTGCCGTGGAAGAGGCCATCTCCAGGTCGAATATTCACACCGTGGTTGTGGGCTGAGGCCTGGGCCTTGTCATACCTGCAGATAAGGAGGTGGGAGGAGGACCCATCTGATCTGGGCCCTTGCAACTCCCAGGAAAAAGGAGAGAGGGACAGGCTATCTAATGGCCAAGCTGTGGGGTGCTAATCATGGGAAGTGTGGCATAATAATGGGTCTTGCCTGTGGGTGATGGAGAATTCAAAGGCACAGCATTGGCCCTAGAGCCTTAGGTGACACATCCCACATGTCGTTGAGAGCCGTTTGCCCCGTCTTAGTAGTAGGCCATGGTCCCTTCATACCTGTCTGGGGGCAAAACCTGGGGCCTGTAGGCTTGTTTCTGCTCTGCACACATGGGCCCATAGCCAATCTTGAAGTCTCCTAGTTCTATGCTGGAGGAGGCCTGTGGGAGGACAGGGGTGGGAAGGGCAAGACCACCCAGCGCCCACCTCTGCTCCTCCGCCCACCGCCCCCCCCACCGCCAGCAGCACCAGCCCAGCCTCAATTTACCCTTTTACATGTCAAGGCAGGTGGGCCTGGAAGGGCCTGGAACTGTCTCTGGTAGGAGGTGCTGTCATCCTGTCTCCTGTGCTCCCACTCCAAAAATAATAAAAAATAATGAGAACAAGGGCGTTCCTTTGTGGCCCAGTGGTTAGGGTTCTGGGCTTTCACCGCTGTGACCCGGGTTCAATCCCTGGTCGGGGAACTGAGATCCCACAAGCCGTGCAGTGTGGCCAATAACAATAATAATAATGACAACAAGAATAGCTACCAAGTTTTGAGCCCAGTACCTAGGTTAAGTGCTTTGCACCTCATTTGGGGGGCCGATATTATCCCCTCCCCACCTGAAGCCTCCTTGAAGCTCGGAGAGGTCAAATAACCTGCCAGAAATAATAGAAATTCAGAACCAGCTGGAGTCAAAGCCAACTGACAATCCGTGAACCCAGCTTGGAGGGTCTCTGACTAGTGATGTCTACCAGAAGGTCCTCTGTATCACAGAATTGGAAAATCATATGAATGATAGTGACCCTTTGTTGAGTGCTCAGTATTTCACAGGCATATTCTGCACTCGGGGCTCTTTCGGCTTCACCAGTAACTATAAAGTGGGGCCCTGTTGTTGCACCCACTTTGCAGGTGAGTGAACTGAGGCTGGGAGAGGTCGACTTGCTCAGAGTCACACAACTACTAAGGTCGCAGAGCTGGGGTGGTGGTGGGGGACACTTAGCAGATTTGTCTGACCCCAAACCAGCTTTCATGACTTCGGGCCACTGCACAGCACCCTGGAGAGATTCGGGAGACATGCCCATTGTGTGGATGCAGAAACTGAGGCTCAAGGAGCTTCCAGTGTGTCTCAGCCTCTGCACTATTGACATTTGGGGCTGGATAATTCTTTACTGTGGGAAGCTCTCCTGTGCGTGGTAGGATGTTTAGCAGCATCCCTGGCCTCCAGCCGCTCCCTGACGGTACCACCTTCTCCCCCCACACCCACATCCAGTCGTGAAGACCAAAATATGATCCCCAGGCATTGCCAAATGTCCGCTGGGGTAGGCACAGAATCCCCGCTCGCCATGAGAACCATTGTGTTGGGTAAATTGCCTAGGGTGCCCGGGCGCGCGCTCACCGAAGTGGCAGGAGGGCTCGCGGAGCTTCTGGCAAATGTCGTGGAGTGAGAAGAAATCCTGGTGCGCGCTGGGCAGGATGGGCAGCTTGGCTCCGTCGCAGGATGGCACCGAGTCGCGGTCGAAGATGAGGCGCGCGCCGCGGATCTGCTCGCTGGCACGCTCCGGAAGCGCCGGCCTGCCGAAGTGGGCGCGCGCGGTGGAGAGGCCTGTGCGGGCGCGGGAGTCCGCGTGCGAGTGCAGGTTGCTGGCCTGCATGGCGAGCGTGCGCTCCCGTGCCAGTTCCCGCTCCCGCTCCCTTGACAGCAGCGGTGACGCGGGCGCATATGCGCAGTGCGACTCCGACAGGAGCTCCTGGCCGGCCCAGCGCGCGTCCTGTTGGGAGAGGGACGCGCGGGGCGGCGGCTGGCACAGCGGCCCACGGGTAACGTTCCGGTAGGCGGGAAAGTCCCGGTGCGACGTGGACTGCTTGGCGTCCACGTGCAGCCGCGGGTCGGGCCCCAGCGCAAAGTGCGAGGCCTTGAGGAATTCCAGCCAGGACATTGGGCACGGCAGGAGGGGTCCCGCGGCCATCGCGGGACGCAGCGCCACCTGTGAGGGCGCGGAGAAGGGACTGAGCAGGTGCCCACGGGGTCAGTGCTGCCGTTTACTCCTTTCTCTGTGCCAGGCACTGGACATCATAAGAAACCGGTGTAGGGGATTCCCTGGTGGCCTAGTGGTTAGGACTCCGGGCTTTCACTGTGGGGCTCGGGTTCAGTCCCTGGTCAGGAAACTGAGATCTCGGAAGCCGGTTGGCATGGCCAAAAAAAGGAAAAAAGAAAAAAAAGAAACAGGTGTAGCCCCTCTGCCTGCCCCCAGGGAAAGTAGAGCTATAAGTCATCACTCATATGGCACTTATAGTGTGCCAGGCACGGTTCTAGGCCCCTAGAGGGGGTCCATCATTAACAGACCAAGAGCCTTGCTCTTGTGGAGATGGTAATGGGGCCCAGAGGGGACAAACAATAGTGTATAAATGTAATCACATCACTTGCAGAGTCAGTTACAAGCTGATAAGTGCTGTGGGGAAAAATGTCACACAGGGTAGAAGGATGGGGTTTCGGGTGGAAGGGTTGTAGTTTTAAATAGTCAGGGAAGGCATCACTGAGATGATAGTTGAGCAAAGAACTGGAAAGAGGGGCAATGGGGCATTTGGGTATCTGGGGGTAAGAGCATTCTGGGCAGAAGAAACAGCAGGTGCAAAGGCCCTGAGGCTGGTGCAGAGAAACAGGAAGAGCTGTAGAATTAACCACTGCATTTGACAGTTTGCTGCCGGAATCCATTCTCCTCACTCTCAGTCAGTTTTCAAGGCCATGGCTCTCCACTCCTTCATGTCTGGGAACCCACTTCTGTCTCTCTGCGCAACAGTGGCCACTGTCCCATCTCTGCCACACACCCCCTCACTGGTTTTCCTGCCCTCTGCAGTTGTCCCAGGTCCTGACTATTCTTTCTGTCCTCAAGCTGTTTGAGGTTTACACACCTCCTACTCATTTCTCTGGGCTTTTAGCTCCAGGCTCCCAGCATCCCACTTAGCCGACTGCGACTTTCTGGTCTTTGCTCAGAGCTGAGGTGTCTCCCTCACCCTCCTCTCTGCACCTTAGAGACCAGACCCTTGGATGCCACCAGCACCCCTGGCTCATCCTCACCTCCTGTGGGAGGCCCTCCTGGATCACTTCAGCCCACAGCTACTTGCTCATGCCAATCTCTTTAGAAAACACATATCAAAGGTTTTAACGAAACCACAGTGGTTTTTTTTCTTTTTTCTATCATTTCACCACCTAAAATAAAATACTTGAGGGTCAAGAAGATTTCAGATAATCTGTGGGAGAATCTGACAACTGAAATGACTAGCCGGGTCACCTTGGAATAAGTAACTGGGCTCCTGTGAGCTTCATTTTGTTTCCTGATCAGGGATGAGGAGACTGTACTTACCTCGAGGGGGGGGGCATGGGGGCTAATGAGTCTTAGAAGATGCGCTTGGCATGGGCCTGACCCTTGAGACTCCCTCTGTCCCCGGTCTCCCAGAGGATACTCAGATGTTCCATCTGAGTCTGCATCCAAATGTGGTCCAGCCCTGCCCACTGTGACCCAATAAGCTGCCTGGGACAACGTTATCACAGTGGCCCCCAGAAACTCTGGGGGGGGGCAACGGGAGGAAAATCAGGAGTGAGGCCAGAGGATCTTGCCTCCTGAGAGCTCAAGGGAGCCTGGCCAGTGACTTGACTTCTCGAAGACTCAGTTTTATCATCTGGAAAACGGGGCTGGGAACGGCAACCACTTCAGCGTGGAGGATTTGATGTCAGAGGCCACTGATGTCCATTATCCCCATTTCCCCAGGTTTTCCTCCTTGTCTGCTTTCTAACACTCTTCTGCACAGGATAGGCCAAACTGTCTGAGTCACTGTACCGCTTAATGCCACTCCAGGGCTCATATACCTGCCATGTAGCCTTAGAGACATCTGTGCTCTCCACCTCCAGCCCCAAGACCACCAGGGACACACATGTATTTGAACACATAGGGCTTGTTACTTGTTGCAGCGGGGAGGGCATACTCTATGGACCTATCAGACTTGGGCTTGTCTTAGGTGCTTCCTGGGAGGTTTCAGTAAGCGGGGCTTTGCTCTGTGTTGGATGCTTTTACCGGTCGGAAATTTGACTTCCTTTTTTTGAGATGTTCCGACAAATAAAGATAATATATAAAAACATCAGGACAGGGAAGTGGGGGTGGGGAGATGAGAAGCTGATGCTTAATGGGGACAGAGTTTCAGTTTGGGAAGATGAGAGAGTTCTGGAGATGATGGTGGGGATGGTTGCCCGACAGTGTGAATGTGCTTAATGCCACTGAGCACTTAAAGATGTTTAAAATGGTCAGTTTTATGTATATTTTACCACAATACAAAAAAAAAATTTTAAAGGAGAAAGCAGGGCTTCCCTGGTGGCGCAGTGGTTGAGAGTCCGCCTGCCGATGCAGGGGACACGGGTTCGTGCCCCGGTCCGGGAAGATCCCACATGCCGCGGAGCGGCTGGGCCCGTGAGCCATGGCCGCTGAGCCTGCGCGTCTGGAGCCTGTGCTCTGCAATGGGAGAGGCCACAACAGTGAGAGGCCCGCGTACCGCAAAAAAAAAAAAAAAAAAGGAGAAAGCAGTTTCTTAAAGAAAAAAACAACAACTAACAAACAGATGAAATAAAAACATAAGAGTGGTGAACCTGTCCCAGTTCATGGTGCCCTAAATCACCTACTGAATGGGATCTTCCCCTCCTTCCTCCCTCCTTCCCTCCCTCCCACCATCCCTCTCCTCTCCCTTCTTTCCTCCCTCCCTCCCTCCTTCCTTCCTCTCTCCCTCTCTTTCTTCTTTCCTTTCCATATAGTTGACATAACACTGTGTGAGTTTAAGGTATACAACATACCGATTTTTGATACATTTCTATTGCAACATGGTTGCTATTGTAGCCTTAGCCAACACCTCTATGGTGTCACATAACTATCACTTTTTTCTAGGTCTGAAACAATTAACATCTGATCTCTTGGCGGGTTTAATGTTTATAATAGAGTCTTCTGGTCTGTCGTCCCTGTACTTTGAATTTGAGCTCCAGGACTTATGTACTCAGTGGGTTCCTTTTCACTAAATTCAAGCAAAATGTTGTTTTGTCCACTGGGTCGAGGTCCCATTACCTGCTCCCTAGCCCAGGGCTCTGCTGAGGGCTTTGGCCCAGCCAGGTTGATGCAAATATACATTTTCCCTGACTGCTGGGAAAAGGAGGACCCAGGAGGGTGTAGATCCTGGATGCTGTCAGGAAGCAAGGGGGAGAGGTAACACTCTTACAGAGAAACAATAATTTTGATCACGAAGTCTAAGGAATGAAGTTAAGATTAAAGCAGCGATTGGCAAAGACACAGAAGTCATTTAGATTAGCCAGGAAATGTCTGGTCACTGTTGTGATCTGACAATGTTCATGTTTTGTCTGTGTTCAGACATCATGATGGAGTGGGCTTGTTTTGTCTTGTTCCACCACGGTCACAGAGTGGCCTTGTCCAATGTGGGCGTTCTGTGAAATTATTTGTGTCCAGCAGGAGAACACCAGCGCCTAGCTGTGATCACCAGGCCAGGCCCTAGCAACCACAAGGCCAGCTGTGAATGCCAGGCCAGTTCCTGTCTCTTTCCCAAAGGTCAAGCTCAGCCCCAACCCGATGGTGGCAGACACTGGGAGGGCGGGGCCCTGCCCACAAGACTCACCGCTGTCTCCTTGGTGCCTAGAATGGAGCCTGGTGCACAGTAGGCATCAGAGAAATGCCTTGTGTTTTTACAAGTTCCATGGGGACAGTACAGGCTCAAGAGAAGGATTCCAGTCACTCATGGAGCCACTCCACAGCCCAAGGGCCCCCTTCCCTCTGTGGGCCTTGGGCTTGGCTTGGACTTTTTCTTTTTTTGTGTGTGTGTATATAGTTTTTGTTTTTGTTTTAATTTTTTTGGGCTGTACCATGCGACTTGCGGGATCTTAGTTCCTCGACCAGGGATCGAACCTGGGACCCCTGCAGTGGAAGCGTGGAGTCCTAACCACTGGACCACCAGGGAAGTCCCTGGATTTTTTCTGCTGATGGAGCAGTGTCCCCAGTTAGGGGGTTGGGGAGCATACAGACCCCTGCACCCAAGTCTTAAGCAAGGAGGGCTGTGGTCAAATGTGAGGATTAAAGAGTCTCTTGGATGTCTTGGGGAAGTCAGGCCCTTGGGAGGAGGCTGGGGCTTGGGGTCCAGGTGAGAGAGAATGGGGGCTGCCTATGGAGGAGGCTGTGGGCTGGGAAAAAGTGGATGGATTCCAGGGATATTTTGGTGGCTGTTGGGACATGGGAGGGGCGTACTGAGGTAAAGAGGTGAGAGTGATATCCAGGTCTGTGCCTGGGTGATGGGCAGGGGAGCCTCGAGATGGGACTACAGAAGAGCAAGATGATGCTGATGTCAGTCTGATGTCAGTCTGGGAGTAGCTGAGTGTGAGGGGGCTTGTAGGATTTGCAGAGGAACTGTCCAGGGGGCAGGTGGGAGCAGTAGACAGGGCAGGATTGGAGAGAGATGGGGGGAGAGGCCAGCAAAGAGGTGGCTAGGGAAATCGTGGGAGTGGATAGGATCTCCCAGGACAGTGTGGATGGAGCAGAAACAGTGAGCTTTTGACAGGCCGTTGAGCCCCACAGGCAACACCGCTTACTGAGAACCTATTTTGTGCCACGCTGTGGGGATCTAGCTGTGACCAAGACACATCCAAAGCCCTGCCCTGGTGGAGTTCACATTCTGTTGAGGAGAGAAAAATAACTAGACAACCAGACAAATAACTAAATGACGAGATTAAGTAGCAACATAGACAGTTATGTCAGGTAGTGTTACCAACTAAGAAGAAAAATAAGGCAGCAAGAAATGTGGGCAGGAAGTGCCCAGGAGGGTGTGCAGGGGAGGTCCCAGGAGAGGATGACATTTGAGTAAACATGAGAAGGAGGTGAGGGAGGGAGCCATGTGGGTATCTGGAGGGAGAGCCTTCCAGGCAGAGCAAACAGCGCATGCAGAGGTCCTGAGTCAGGTACGGGCTTCAACTTCAAGGAACAGGAGGAGGGCGATGTGGTTGGATAGGAGTGAATGAGGCTGGGAGAGTAATAGGAGTCGAAATCAAGAGGAAATTTTTGTTTTTTTAAAGGAAATCAGTCAACATCATTAGTGATTAGGGACATGCAAAGCAAAACCACAGTGAGATACCACTTCCCACCTAGTAGGAGATGTGCCATCTGTGTCTCCTTATTGGTAAGCCAGCTTATCTTTCCCTGAACTCTATTGATTATTTTAGGCTCAGGAAAAATAGGAGAGCAGACGCAATCTTTCAAAGGAGGAAAGTATGTAGAGGCATTTCCTCAGCTGACTAAGAAGAGGAAGAAGAAAGCTGATGCACTACGAGAAGAGGATGGAGGTGGGGGGAGTAGGTGGTAAAACATACGTACGTTAGTCCGGACTGATCCCATGCTGGCATGACAATATTTTTGGATATGCTGGGTTAAAATGTATTATTAAAATGAATAGTCCAAGTGTTGGCATGAATGTGGAGAAATTGGAACACTTATGCATTGCTGGTGGGAATGTAAAATGGTGGAGCCACTGTGGAAAACAGTCTGGTGGCTTCTCAAAAAGTCAAACATTGTTACCGTATAATCCGGCAATTCTGCTCTTAGGTATATGCCCAAAGGAATCGAAAGCAGGAACTAGAACGAGTACACGTACACCACGTTCATAGCAGCACTATTCACAAGAGTCAAAAGGTAGAAACAACCCAAGTGTCCATCAACCGATGAGCAGATAAACAAAATGTGACAGAGCCAGAGCATGGAATATTATTCAGCCACAAAAGGAATGAAGTACTGAGACATGCACAACGTGGATGAACCTCGAAAACAGGGTCAGTGAAAGAAGCCAGACACAAATGTTCACATATGGTATGATTCTATTTATATGAAATATCCAGAATAGGTAAGTCCATAGACACAGAAAGCAGATGGTGGTTGCTAGGGGTTAAGGAGGGGAGGAATAGAGTGACTGCTCGAAAGAGTGACAGAGTTTCCTTTGAGGGTGATGAAAACATTTTAAAACTCTAAAGGTGGGATGTCTGTACAACACGCAAGTGTACTAAATGCCACTGAATTGTACATCTTTAAAAAAAAATATTTATTTATTTTTATTTGGTGGCTCTGGGTCTTAGTTGCAGCAGGCGGGCTCCTTAGTTGTGGCTTGCAGGCTCCTTAGTTGTGGCATGTGAACTCTTAGTTGCAGCATGCATATGGGATCTAGTTCCCTGACCAGGGATTGAAACTGGGCCCCCTGCATTGGGAGTGCGGAGTCTTTTTTTTTTTTTTTAATAAATTTATTTATTTATTCATTTATTTAATTTTTGGCTGCATTGGGTCTTTGCTGCTTCACGCGGGTTTTCTCTAGTTGCTGAGAGCCGGGGCTGCTCTTTGTTGTGCGCAGGATTCTCATTGTGGTGGCTTCTCTTGTTGCGGAGCACGGGCTCTAGGCGCACGGGCTTCAGTAGTTGCGGCTTGCGGGCTCTAAAGCGCAGGCTCAGTAGTTGTGGCGCACGGGCTTAGTTGCTCCGCAGCATGTGGGATCTTCCCAGACCAGGGCTCGGACCCGTGTCCCCTGCATTGGCAGGCGGATTCTTAACCACTGCGCCACCAGGGAAGCCCGAGTTTCCGTTTTATTGAGGGATTTACTGAGGACTGTAGCCCTAGACACAGCCTCAGACAGCTCTGAGGAAAAGGTGGGGGGAAGGTCAGTATAGGTGTGATTTTGGAGAAGGGTATGTGTAATCACACATCTCAGGAGAAGGTGGCTTCTGGTCACAAGGAACAAATACCGCAGTTAATGATTTTAGTGCTTTTCTTAGTTTGGAAAGATGCAAGAATCCAGGCTCATAAAAAATTTGTCCTGAAAATATCTATCTGAAGTCCTGCCAGTTTCCCCCGAGCAGAAAGAGCCTCATTCCTGATCTTCGGCCCTGAACTCCTGTCGGTGTGATGAAGGTCAGTGACTGCAGTTGCCAATGACTCAGTCCTTGTAGAGCCAGACAGTGAGCAACATTCTTTGGTTGTCATTGGGAAGAGATTAAAATGTTCACCTTTGCACTGTTTTGTAGTTTTTGAATTTTGTTCAGTCTGCATGGACTAGCCGGTCAAAAAAATAAAAGACATTTTCTCAAAAAGTTGGCATAGCCTGTTTCCTTTTTTTTTTTTTAAATTGAGGTGAAATTCACATAACAAAAAGTTCACCATTTTAAGATATACAATTCAGTGACTTCCCTGGTGGCACCGTGGTTAAGACTCTGCACACCGTGGTTAAGACTATGCATGCATGCATGCATGCATGATCTTAGTCCCAGGGACTGAACCTTCGCCCCCTGCAGTGGAAGCACAGCGTCCTAACCACTGGACCGCCAGGGAATTCCCCAAAGTTTCCTTGACTTTCTAAAAATGCCTTACATGATATGACAAAAGCCATCCATGCTCCCTACAGACAAGTAGACAATACAGAAAGGGTGAAGCAGGAAAATTAGAGAACTCCCTTCTTGGACCACGGCAAACAGGTTGGTGCTTTTGCTTGGAATATTTTTGTGTGTGGGGGCAGTTGGTTACCTTTGAAAACACGGGTAGCTAACTCCGAGGGTCCACCTGGGTGCACAGGCCCTGGGGAGCGCACACGTGGCGGCCCCAAGGCTGCAAACTCTCTCCCTCCCAGCAGCAGACAAACGGGCAGGGAGCCGACAAACAGTCGCGGCCGCGCCTGCGCAGAACGTTCCCGGGAGCGCACAGCCTGGTGCTGGGCCCGCCCCCTGGCGCGGCGCGCTGACGTCACGGTGACGTTGCGGCGGAGTCGCCATGGAGGCCATGAGCGGTCTGGCGTCGGAGCTGGAGTCCTATAGGGGCCGCGACCGCCTGGTGAGGCTTGGGTGGAGCGCGGCCAGAGGTCTCGGAATCGGGCCAAAGCCCCGAGACCCGGACACTGAGCCCAGAGAGGGAGCGGGGTCACTCACGATCCCCCACGGCAGAGGCCCTGTCCCCGAGTAGTGGACATGTAGGTTGTTCCGGCCACCCCCTCGTGACTGGACATTTACAGTACCAACCAGATCCTCACGTTTGCACATTGGGGTCCGGCCAGATCACTGTAGCTGGTCCTTGTGTCCCAAACAATATCGTATGAGGATTTAGGATGTTGCAGGGTCCCCTCTGGCAGGACATTTGGATCCTGAAAAATCCCCTATAGTTGGGCACTTAGGTTGTTCTGGCCAATTCAACCTGGCTGGACATTTCCATGCCAAACAAATCCATGTCTGGACATGTAGGATCGGACTAGGCCACTGTAGTTGGTCCCTGAGTTGTCCCAAACAATCTCATATGGGGATTTAAGATTTTGCAGGGCTTTCCCTATGGCTGGATGTTTAGGATCTGACCACATCCCCTCTGGTTGGGTATTTAGATTGTTCCTTCCAGGCCCCTGAGGTCAGATTCTGAGCTTGTCCCAATCAGTCTCTTACAGGTAGGCATTCAGGTTGTACTAGGGAGTGTACCAGTAGCTGGGCATTCAGGTTCCAACCAAATCCCATATGATTGGGTGTTCAGGTTTTAACAAATGCCCCCAAGCTGGACATTTAAATTGCAGCGTTTTTGCCATTACAAAGGTGCTGAAAAGGAATTACAAGTAAAAATAATACATAAAACAACAGGAAAAAGTATCTTCTGAAAAGCAGATGAAATAAAGATATAAGGGTGGTGATGCAGACCGAGTTCACCATGCCCCAAATCGCCACTGGGTTCTTTCTCACTAAAGTAATAAAAACAAATTATCCTTTTGTCCACTGGGTTGAGGCCTGGTCACCTTCCCAATCCACAGCCCAGCCACAGAATTTGGTGCAGCCAGGTAGATGCAAATATATTCGATACATTTCCACCTAGCCCTCCTACATGCTGGGAAAAGGAGGATCCAGGAGGTGGGAAATGGGGGTTTCTTCTTCTTGTCCCCATCACATATGTCTCCAAAGACTGTGCCATTCAGTGACATGAACCAATACTCTGTTAGTTTCCCAGGGCCTTTAGGACAATGACGTCATGTCTCCATTTATCCCACCTACAAGTTTCCTTTTCAACTTTTGGCTTTTACTGGAAGTTTGTTGATTGAGACTCGTCCTCCCAGTTGATCTTATGGGGTCCACGGCCAGGCCAGGGGGGATCCAGCTCAGTCCTGCAGCAGGGCCATGCTGACTGCTTCTGGTTTCCCACAGATCCGAACGCTGGGGTACTGCTGCCAGCTGGTGGGCGGGGTCCTGGTGGAACAATGTCCTGCCAGGTCAGAAGTGGGGACACGCCTGCTGGCACTGTCCTCCCAACTCAGCCACTGCAGGACCGTCCTGCGACTCTTTGATGACGTGGCCATGTTTGTCTACACTAAGCAGTACGGCCTTGGGGCAGAGGTAACAGGGCGCATTGGGCTGAAGGGAGGGGGCGTGGATCCCGGGAAGTCAGCGTCTTATGGACTGGTCTTTATAAAGGCAATCATGTGGGCAGTTTATTACTTTTCTCAATTTTACTTTTTTTGGCCACACTGCACAGCATGTGGGATCTTAGCTCCCTGACCAGGGATGGAACCTGCGCCCCCTGCATTGGAAGTGTGGAGTCTTGACCACTGGACCGCCAGGGAAGTCCCCAATTTTACTTCTTTTGGAGACAATCAGATGTGCTCATTTCAATTTTAATTAAAAAAAATAGCTCATACGTTTGCACATCCCTAAAGACTACATAATTAAAAAGTCTCTCTCCTTCCTGACCCTCTGGCCGCCAATTTTCCTCCTCAGAGGCAGCCACTGTTGTCAGCTTCTTGTGTTTCCTTTACGAGATCTCCTGCACCTGCACAGGCAAATACACATTGCTTACATAAATAGTTGCATGCCATTTACACTCTTCTGCCACTTGCTTTTTTCACGTAACAGTACAACTTGGAGGTCATTCCATATCAATCCAAAAGAAGCTCCTTCCAGGAATTCCCTGGCATTCCAGTGGTTAGGACTCCATGCTTTCACTGCTGAGGACCCAGGTTCCATCCCTGGTCGGGGAACTGAGATCCTAGCAAGCCCCATGGTGCAGTCAAAAACAGAAACAAAAAACAAAAAACAAAAGAAGCTTCTTCCTTCATTATGGCCACATAGTACACATATATAGCCAGATGGTGATTTATTTAACTGATCCCCTGTTGGACATGTAGATTAGTTACATCTTGCTGTTACAACAGAACCTCATCATTTCACCAGTGGGTCTAGAGCAGTGTTCCTCATCCGGCCTGGGTGGTGGTACGATCTTGTGCCCCCCAGGGGATGGGCTGAGAAGCTGCCCTGGGCCAGCCTGGCTGAGTCATGCCCCCTTCCTGGGCTGCCCTGCCCCTCCTCACTTCTCTCCAAGGGTCTCCTCTCTGACTCACTTACTCAGATGCTCCCCCATTCTGCCCCAGTGCCCGTGGCCTGATCATCCCCAATCTCAAGTGTTTCCCTGGACTTTCCTCCTGCTTTGACACCCATCTCTTCAGCTTCCTGTGCATCCCCCCCATCTCCTCTGTGAGGACTCCCCTGAGTCCCCAGGCAAGGGGTGGGGGGCTCCCTGCACCTCCTATGTCCCTTGGCCAGAACAAGAACCTCTTTTGTTGGTCCCCCCTGCTCCTACCTCCTGCCCCGGTGAGAATCTCCTCCCCAGCATAGGGCCCGGACCTTGCTGCTTCTCAGGAAACACCAGCGGAATGAGCACGTTGGGGTGGGGGTGGGAGGCCCCGTCCTCACGGAGGGGTGAAGTGTGCCAGAACACCCCAGAAGGCCCCAGACAGGATGGCGGAGCTGGAGTGGGATTAAGAACCCAGAGGGAGGCAGGATCACAGCTGGCCAGTAGGAAGGAGGCGGGCAGCGAGCGTTGGTGGGGCCTTGGCCCGAAGGGCGGGGTTCCTGGGACGACAGAGAAGAGGCAGAGGGTATGGCAGGCAGTGAGGATGACAAGGTTAAAGGTAGAGAAGTGAAGGACTTGGCTGGCGACCCGACCAGCTTGGAGGCCTTGAGGGGGCCGGACCCTGAGGGGCGGAGCCCAGGGTAGAGGCTCCGGCAGCCTCAACTGGCCCTGCCTCGCTGGGTGCAGGCAGGGGCTCAGGACCCAGGGTTGGAGGGCATGGGATTTGCAACTCAACAGCCTGAGGCCCATCCCTGTATGAGATGGGGCAGCTGGCAGCTTCCTCTAAGAGCCTCAGTTTGCCTGTTTGCAGGGGTGGTGACCCCTTTCTGCTTTGGGGGAGGTGACCCAAGCCTTGCAGCGTAGTGCCTGCTGGAAGTTGGCACCGGGTGTGTGGCAGCCCACCTGGCTACCCTGATCTGTCTGCTCAGGGTTCCCTGTGGGGCTGCCTCCCCTGCTCCCCTCTCAGTGTCCTGTACCAGACACCCACACACAGGAGCTAGGAAGGCTCTGATGCAGGGTGTCCCAAGTTGTCCTACACGGGAATCACCCGGGGACTTAAAAAAAATTCCTCGGTGAGGCAGAATCCCTGGGGCTGGGGGCTGGGTGTGGCGTGTTTTTTTTTTTTTTTTTTTTTTTTTTTTTTGCGGTACGCGGGCCTCTCACTGCCGCGGCCTCTCCCACTGCGGAGCACAGGCTCCGGACGCGCAGGCCCAGCGGCCATGGCTCACGGGCCCAGCCGCTCCGTACAGGCTCCGGACGCGCAGGCTCAGCGGCCATGGCCCACGGGCCCAGCCGCTCCACGACACGTGGGATCCCCCCGGACAGGGGCACGAACCCATGCCCCCTACATCGGCAGGCGGACCCCCAACCACTGCGCCACCAGGGAAGCCCAGGGTGTGGCGTTTTTGAAACTCCCTGGGGGATTCCACTGAGCGGCTGACTTGAGACTCGCCACTCCACTGGGCAATGTTGACCACACTGCTGAGAAATCAGGCCTTTCTTCTCCTGCAGTGCTAGCTACAGGCCAGCCTGCCAGGCCTGGACATTGCCCTGTGACTGCCACCTGGCATGGCCTGGGCGCCTAACATGGGCAGTGGGTAGGTCTGATCCCAGGCCCATCCCCCCATCTCTCCCGGTCCCGCAGGACGAGGCCATCTTTGTCCGCTGCGTGTCTGTCCTGGGCAACCTGGCTGACCAGCTCTACTACCCCTGTGAGCACGTCGCCTGGGCTGCCGACGCCAAAATCCTCCACGTGGAGTCTGCGCCGTGGTGGACACTGAGCACAGCCCTCTGGGGCCTCTCCCTGCTCCTGGGGATTGCCAGGTAAGCAGCGCTGCCGCCTGCCAGGGGGCTGGAAGGGAACACCTGAGATCCCCAGGCTGACGGGAAGACAGGCTGGAGGCGTGGGGGTCTTTGCCTCCTCTGCTTTTCCTCCTCACCACCTCACTGTATCCGTCCCCTGTTGCTGCTGAAACAGATTTCCACAAACTCGGCGGCTTTAAGCAACACAAATTGATCATCTTAACAGTTCTGGAGGTCGGAAGTCCAAAATGGGTCTCACTGGGCTAAAATCAAGGTGTGGGCAGGGCTGAGTTCCTTTCTGGAGGCTCCAGGGGGGAACCTGTTTCCTGGCCTTTTCCAGCTTCTAGAGGCTGCCTGCAGTCCTCGGCTCGTGGCCCCATCCTCCATCTGCATTTTGTTTTTTGATTTTTTAAAATTTTATGTATGTATGTATGTATGTATGTATGTATGTGGCTGCGTTGGGTCTTTGTTGCTGTGTGCAGGCTTTCTCTAGTTGCGGCGAGCGGGGCCTACTCTTCGTTGCGGTGCATGGGCTTCTCATCGCGGTGGCTTCTCTTGTTGCGGAGCTCGGGCTCTAGGCGTGCAGGCTTCAGTAGTTGTGGCTCGCGGGCTCTAGAGCACAGGCTCAGCAGTTGTGGCACACAGGCTTAGTTGCCTCGGGGCCTGTGGGATCTTCCCGGACCAGGGCTCGAACCCGTGCCCCCTGCATTGGCAGGTGGATTCTTAACCACTGCGCCACCAGGGAAGCCTGCAGCTCCTTTTTGATGTAAGCTCCCCTCGCAGCCACAGTGGCTGTCGTGGAGCTGGCCCGTCTATCTGTGCATTGGCCTTCCCCGCGTGATTGGGCTGCCTGGGCTGGGCTATGGCTGCTCTGAGGCTGCAGCGTCTCCTCAGGGCGTCTTGTGACCTCCGGCCCCAAGAGACTTCCTATTCTTGCTTAAGGGGCAGCCTTGGTTCCCTTGTTTTTACTAGACTTTTTCTTGGGGGCAGTTTCAGGTTCACAGCAAAACGGAGCCGGCAGTAGAGAGTTCCCATGTACGTACCCCCTACACACACACAGCCTCCCCTACCATCCACACGGCACCAGAGCACAACATTTGTTACAATCGATGAACCGACGCTGGCACAGCATAATCACCCCACGTCCATGGTTTACATCAGGGTTCACTCCCTGTGTTGCCTGCTCTATGAGATTGGACAAATGTATAATGACATGTGTCCATCAGTGAAGTATCACACAGAACATTTTCACTGCCCTAAAAATCCCATTTTTAGGGTGAATATGCTCTGCCTGTTATTCCATTCATTTTTAGAGCTTCTAGTTTTCCCCTCATTTCTCTGTATGTGATGTGAGCAAGGGTGTGGGGCTTGGGAAGCATTTAGTGGGTGCTCATCATGACCAGGGGTTCCTAAGACCCCAGGGTGCCGGAGAGTCATGTGGGAGGTTGTTGAAATGTAGGTGCCTGGTCCAGGCTCCCAGAGGTTCTGATTCTTCAGGTCTGGGGGCCCAAGAAGCATCATTTTGCCTGAGTCCCCCCTGGTGGCTCTGATGCAGAGCCACTGACCTCACTGCAGGTGCTGCCCTCTGTCCCGTCCCCTCAGGGGACATGTCACCTGGATGGGTACACAGTGGCTGGGAAGATGTGATCAGGCCCTGGACGGACCTCTGAGTCAGGAAGTCTGGCTGAGGTCAGCCTTCCAACTTGTGGGAGTTGGCACATTCATGTCCCTGCACGGCCCACAGCCCAGGCTGCAGGGTGTAAGGGCTGTGCAGAGCAGCCTGGTTGGACACCACAAGGGCCCCAGAGTCCCCAGGGAGCACTAGAGGATGCCCATCTGATGGCCGCTTCCTCAGTCTGCAGACGCCAGCCCTTGGGGCCCAGAAGGTCATCTAGTTTCACCTCAGACAGGTCTGGCCAGTGTCCAGGGTGCGTGTGTGTGGGGAGGGGACAGGCCTGGCGCCCATCTGGACCCCATTTCCCTGGTGAGCCAGCCAAGGCGCAGGGAGGGAACAGCTTTCCCAGGCCAGCTGTGGGCCAGCCTCGGTGTTCTCATCCACAGAGGGGTGGATCCCGGCTGGGCCATCAACCCTGCACGTGGCACAATGTTCTTTTGAGCTGTGGTCCTGGGGCCAATGGTTCACAGAGGCTGGGCTGGAGCCTGACTGGCCAGGTCAGAAGCCCTGGATGCTCCCAGACCTGCAACCCAAATAGGTGGGGGGCCTGCCTTAGGGATGAGTCCCCAGGAACTTCCGAGGCATGGCTGCTCTGGGGCTCCAGAAGGGCGCAGGACAGATGGAGCCACCCACTGGTGAGGCTGGCATACTTTACAGGGAACCTGTGGCCACAGTGGCAGGCGGGAGCCTCCTCTCAGGCCCCTGTGCACCCCACCCGGCTTCTCCAACCCCATCCTCTGTGGTGTTGCAGGTCCCTGTGGATGGTCCTGAAGCTGAGACAGAGGCTGAGGAGCTCCCGGGCAGCCCTCACCAGGTACAACGTCCGGGGTTTCGCCCAGGAGACAGGCCAACTTCTTCCTGCAGGCTGGGTACCCCAGAGGGTCTCCCCAAGCCAGGGAGGTGCTCAGAGTCACCAGCGATCAGCCCCGCCCTGTGCAGGCCCCGTTGTTGGGGGGGCATGATGTGTGCCACGCTGAGGGGCCTCGCTGCTGCCTCCGGGTGGATGTAGCACTTTTACAGATGGGGAAACTGAGGCTAGCTGGAGGCCCCCTAGGCAGGAAATGGCAGAGCCAGGACTCCAGGGCTGAGCCTTCACGGCCGTGCCCCCATCAGGGAGGATGATGGGAGATGGAGTCCGTTTGCTGAGGACCAAGGTCAGTCACTATCTCATCCTGGGAGAGAACACGGGGTAGGGTCACGCCCAGCACAGGCCCAGAAGCTGCCCACATCCCTGCCCAGCTCCACGGGTTCAGGAGGATGGAGGTGTGGACCTGAGACTCTCGCTCCCGCTGTGGGCAACCTCTGGCGAGTGTGACCTGGACGCAGCCCTGCCAGTCCTCCTCCCTCCCCAGCACTCCTTGCCCTGCCCCTGCGGGTGGGCGGGGGGCGCCCGGGCCTTCCCTGAGCGCCCCCCCAACTCTGCTCCCACAGCCGGCTGCCCCAGGGCAAGCGGAGGGCCGTGGAGGCCCAGATCCGGTCGGAGGTGCTGACCCTCCTGAGCAACCTGGCTGACCTGGCCAACGCGGTGCACTGGCTGCCTCCGGGCATCCTGTGGGCCGGCCGCTTCCCCCCGTGGCTGGTGGGCCTCCTGGGCACCATCTCCTCGCTCCTCAGCATGTACCAGGCAGTCGGGGCCAGAGGCCAGGCCTACACCGCCCCCGACGGACCGGGGAGCCGGAACCCTGATGGCGGCCCTTCCCACGGAGCAGCGATCGCCCAGGAGGGGCCAGGTCTTTAATTGAGCAGATCAAGGCCGGGTGTGGGGGGGCGCGGCCAGAGGATGCGCAGAGCAGCGTGGGGCATGAGCCCCCAAAGGGGCGGGTGTGTGTGGGCGGAGTGGGTAGACCCAGAGACTCGGTGCAGTGGAACAGGCACCTGCAGGCTGGAGTCCTGTATCCAAAAGGCGAGTGGGGGAGCCGGGTTGGGATGGCGAGCGCCAGGTGGGCCTGAAGAAAGTGAAATGAGAATCAATTAAAGGCGGTGGTGCTGGTGCCAGGCCAGGTGTGAGAGCTTATTCCTAACGCCCCGGTTCCTCCTGTCCGCTCACTCACACGCCCTCTCTCCCAGGCGGGCGGGGGTGCCCCTGGGCCTTATTTTAGGGAGGGTGTGCAGGTGCCCCTGTGGGCCTGGGTTCAGCGTCCCGCGGGCTGGAGCTGCAGTGGGAAACCACACTTCCCCGCCCACCTTCTGGAGCATCCTTGGCCGGTGGTCCCCTCCGACGCTGCCAAGTGCAGCCCGCTGACCCTGAGTGGCCCTCAGCCATGGAGGGCGGCCCTCCCTCCCCGCGGGCTCGGGCACCCCGGCCGTGGATGCTGCCTCCACCAGGCTGTGCCCGGGTCTCATGCTCCTGGGTGTCGCGGGGTGCCTGTCATGGCCGAAGCATCTCACAGCCATCGCTTGGACCCAGAGCTGCCGTTGTCCGTTCAGGGCTGGTCTGAGCATTTCGTGGGCTCTGAGCATCTCTGGAGACGCCCGAGGCTCCTGTCTCCCAGCTCGTGGAAAGCACGGCAGGCAGGACAGGACGAGCTTGTTTTCCAGTCTGACGTTTGAGAGGCCACAGGCATGTGGCCTCGGGTGGCCTCGGTGGGTGGCGGGCGGCCCACATCTGCCCCTGGCTCTTGCCTGTGACCCTCCACATCTGAGTCCTGGCGGGAAAGCGGAGGGAATGGCGCTCTCCCTCACAACTCAGAAGCACCGGGGACCGGCGGTGTTTACAGTCCCTAAAGCCTCATGTGCTTTCAACCACATTTTGTTCTTTTACAAAGGTACGTGGCCAGGAAGAGCTGGGGTGGGTGCAGGGACCCCACCTGGCCCCATCCAACGGGGGCGCTCCCTCTGGGCTAGGGGAAGGGAGAAGAGGAGGGAGGGGGTCTCTCTTCCCTCTGGTAAAGGGGGGCACGCTCTGCCTTCCCAGCACCCAGAGACACCAGCGACATTAGGGTGGGGGTCAGAGCAGCACCTGCCTACCTGTCGGGAGACTCGGTGAGTTAACACCTGGAAGGCAGCGTGTTTGTCAGGGGACCACGTGAACACCTGGATGTGTAACACGGCAGGTCACAGGTGCCCCAGGAGGCTGGCGTCCCCCCGCCCCGGGCCTGGGCAGCCTGGGCAGCGGGGCGGAGACACAGCTGCACGGCCTCAGGCACAGCTGGGTGGGCTGACGACGAGGAGCCGGCTCCAACTGTCATGTGGCCACACCCCCTGCCCCGTGCCCTTCCCTGGGCTGGCAGCTCGGCTGCAGGTTGGGGTGAAGCAAGACAATTCCAGGGGACCAGCCCCAGGGCGGGACTCGGGGAGCGCGTGCTCTGTCAGGGAGCAGGGAGGCTGAGGGGCCCCACCTTGTCGAGGAGGCTGACGCCCCAGGACCACAGGGGCGGCCTAAGTGGGAGGGGACCGGCCAGGGCGGGAGGACCTGGCGGCATTCTCCGCACCCTGGCTTCGTCAGCGCTCCCCCTGGGGGCCACCGTAGCCACCTTGGCACTGGCACTGCCTCCAACTTTGTCCAGATGGAATCACTGTCTGGGGCTTCCTCACTGGGAACAGAGAAGGCTACCTGGCCTGGGCTGTCTGTGCAGTCCATCCAACCACTGGTCTGAGCTGGTGCCCAGCGGAGGGAAGGTGCCGTCACTTGCTTGGGAGGTGTCACCGCCTCCCTACATTCCCCACCCCAGCCTCGGGGCACGGGGAGCAGTGCACCCAGCAGGAGAGGTGACAGCGGCAGAGAGCACTGCTGTGGCGTCCGGGGCCCACATGGGAGGGACAGGGCATCACAGGCAGGCCCTGGGCCTGGTGTTCAGGCCTAGTGCAGCAGAGGGTCCGAGGCTCCGCTCCTCCCCGCCCCCCCCCCACCCCGAAAGCACACTGCAGCACCGACCTTTGGGCAGGTGATGCTAAAACAAAACTCCAAAGAACCACCATTCCGCTCAGCTCATCTCAGACACGTTTATTGCTAGAATCAGGTCTTAAGTTCTAGGGCGGTTCTGACATACATCACAGTGAGGAAATGCTGCCGTCGTTGTAAAAATAACTGTCGGGTGGACTAAGGTCATGGTCACGATTAACGGGCACAGATCCCACAGAAATAGGAACATCTGCTCGACCCCTAACTTTACAAGTAAGACTGGACTCTACCCGGGAGTGACCTCGGGGTCCTGGTGAGATGTGCCCACAGTGCTGCCCCGCTGCTGGCACCACCCAGAAATCTCCTCGGCTGCTGATATGCACGTGGCCTCGAGCTGCTGACCGCCCAAGGAATCCTCTGGGAGGGTCACAGCGGATCTGTGGGTGGGGCTCACGGCCCAGCAATGTCCTCTTCACAACAGGACAAGAACTTAAAAGTCAACTTTTCTAAAGTGCTCTGATGCGTCTCAGTACAAAACACAAACACTGATTACAGACGTGGCACGTGTCCTGGGGCAGGGAGGCCGCTGCTCTTTGCTGCTTGCTGATGCCGCAGGCCCTTGGGCAAGGGCGAGGTGGGGGAGGTCCCCAGAGGGGCAGGAAACAGCTCAGGAGCGGTCCGGAACCACTGTCAGTTCCTTGTCACTGCTGTGTCACCTCACCCCGGGTGCCTGGGCGCCTGTTCCACCAGGACTCAGTCTTCCCGCCAATGCTTCGGGAGGTACTGGGCTGTGGGTTCCACTGGGGAGCCTGGGGTGCAGGAAAAGGCTGGAATGCCCCGCCGCCCCGCCTGGCACCCAAGCCTGCACTTGGCCAGAGCTGGAACGTGGGTCTGACCCAGTTACCACCCTGGGACTGTTCATGGACATGCGACGCCATCCCCAACACCTAGAGCCTCGCCTCGAGGCTGGACCGGTGGCCCTCTCCCTCCTCCTGGGTGTTTGTTGACAATAAGCTGCGACAGCTCACTGGACGTGAGGTGCCCGCGAGGCGGCCGTCTGTGCGCTTGCTGGCAACAGTCACCACCCAGGCCACATGGGTCCCTCCAGCGTTCCGCCCCACTGCCCTTTGTCCCAGCATCTGCCCATCGGCTCGGGACACCAGCCCTAGGGGCTACTCCCTGGCAGCCCTGGAACAACTGGCCCATCTCATGGGGGTGGAGGACCCTCCACCTGCAGCTGGGACCCTCAGGTGTGTGCCAGCCCTGGCTGAAGCTCTGGACTTGTCTTCCTGGGCGCCTGGTGTTCGAGAGGCCCACAGAACCACGCTGCCTTGGTGAGGCGCCTTGGGAAAGCACCGAGTTTGACAAGAGCAGGTTTTAAAAACCTCCACCACATTAAAACGAGCTACAGTCAGTCCCTTCCAGGTCAGCCCCTTTCAGCACGAGTTTCTGCACCTGTAGGACCCGCCAGGCAAGCCATCAGCCAACCTCTCTGGCTGCCCAGCCCTGTGGCCCTGTCCCAGGAGAGCTGTGTGCCACCCCTGGCTGGGCTCGCGTCTTGGCCTGGAGGTTCCCCATGAACCCATTCATGGAAGTCAATTCTGTGTGATTCTGTGGACAGAGCCAACACCACTGGGCCCCTTCTGGTGCCATAATGACTCGCTCCAGGGTCTCCTGGTGGCCATGGAGCCCAGCCTGGGCCAGCATCTCCTTAGGCCAGGGTCTGGCCTGTTGTCATGCTCTAGGTGGAACCACAACAGTTGGTCACTACCTTGCAAACACAGCCTGGAGCTGGTCTCTCCTCTACCCAAATGGGGCGCTACGATGACAGCTCCGTGGGTTAGCTTTGGTTCAACCTTCCATTAAAAACTCTCCTTTTTGTATTAGAAAAAATAAGTTTACAAAGTTGCCCAGGCACCACTGCTAATCCTACAGAGAGCCTCAAGATGGCAGGCCAGCGCTGCCCCGGCCTGGTGGTGGTTGGCAGAGGCCTACTTGGGAAGGGGAGAGGGCCGGGGGGCACGTCCCCAGAGAGCACGGACGGTGGCGGCACAGGGAAGGGTCTGCACCCCGAGCCACGCCCCCTAGAAGAAGATGACATCTTCCTTGCTGGCTTCTTCCTTGTCGAGTGGTGTGGAGAACAGGGCCACGGGTGGGAAGGATGCCCCCCAGGCCTTGAGGGCGAAGTACTCGTTGGGGACATCAGCCGGGACTGGGGTTGGGGCTGGGAGGCAGGAGTCTGGAAGAGGAGAGGGGGTTGTGGGTGTCAGCAGCTGCCAGGCACCGTGGGTGCCAGGGGGTGGGGTGTAGGCCGGCTCACCTGGGGGGGGTGTGGAGCTGCGCAGGACGGGACTCAGCGAGCGGCGGCTCCGAGAGGCGTTCTCCTCTTTGCCCATGAACTTGTTGAGAAGCAGCGGCTGCTTCAGGTCAAATGAGGCTGGAAGCGGGAGGAAGGTGCCGGCTGGGGTGCTCAGCCTCGCTCCAGGCACAGGAGCGCTCTGCGGACCTGGGCCAGGGCCTCATCCCACTTCTCGCCCACACTTTCCCCAGCGCCCATTCCCAGGGATAGACCCCACCCAGACATTAGGCCCCAAATTCAGTGACAAAATCCAGGGCAGACACCCCTGCCCGACCACAGAAGGCCCTGGAGTCATTCAACCTTTGGATGAGAGGCCCTGTGACCCTGGCTGCCCAGTGGTCCTGGGACACAGGCCCTGCTCCCCAGGAATGTCCCAGGGACTCTCCCCATGGGCCTTCCCTACCAGGGCCAACTGGCTGCAGGGTGCTCTGGTGCAAGGGCTGCGTGTGCCATCGGTGGAGCAAGGACATCAGCAGAGCTGGCAGCACCTGGACCAGCGCAGGGCGGGGCTCGGTGGGGGAGCGGTAGCAGCGATCACCGTGCAAACCTCCTGCCCGACTTCCCGCCCGGGGCGACTAACTGCGCAAAGGTTTCCAAGGCTCGTTTCTGAATCACCAGCATGTTCCCTTGTCCCTGATCCCAGTTTGAGGGCCAAGGCGGGAACAGAGCTGAGGTTTGATGTTTCCATTTTTTTGCTCTTTGAGATGAAAAGACCTCCATGTGGTGGGGGGGGCAGGGGGCAGCCTCAGTTGCCTCACCAGCTGTGCCTTGGGGTTTCCTCCCAATACCCCCTCCAAAGGCGAGGGAACAGGCGGGCCCTGGGCAAGGTAGGGAGGGGTCTGCCAAGAGGCCCCGACTCACCTGAGCTCTCCGAGCGGTGGGAGCCCCGGCTCTTGGTGCCCTTGTCCTTGCCGCCCTTGGTGGAGGCGGCCAGCTTGGTGGGGATCTGCTGCTGCACGGCCGCCTGCCTCTGGATCTGGTTAGTGGCGCTGAGCAGCTGGATGGGCACATCGCTCTTGGCTGGCCGACCCTCAGCCGGGGTGCTGTCCCTGCGGGTCACCTCGGGGCGCTCTGCGTACTCAGGCCCCGCACCAGACAGCAGCGAGCTCACCCGGGGCCGTGGCGCTTTAGTCAGGGCCGCGGGCCCTTCCAGCCCTTCCCCGTTGAAGCTGGGAGTGTGGCTGGGGGGCTGGGCCTGAAAGAGCAGCAGAAGACACCAACGCTGGCTCCTGCGGGCAGCCCTTCCGTGTCCCGACAAGGGGCCACGCCCCGCAGATTTGCATGGCGCCGCGGCTCCCGGGTAGGGCGGGGTTTTTGGAGATGGATGGACCTGGCCTGCCTGCCCGCCCAGCTCCCGTGTCAGGGGGTGGCTTAACGGAAGCTTCTTAGCTGGGAGGGTCAGATCTGGGCAGAGGCTGACGCTGGCCCGACGGAGCTGCCATTTACCGCCTGTCCCCAAAACACATACACACTCACGCATGTGCTCATGCACTCACAACCCACAGAGGCGCCCGCGCGGGCCCAGGACGCACCCCCGGCACTCACCTCCGCAAGCACCTCGGTCGGCAGCGCCCCGGCTGCCCCGGGCACCGTGTTCTGCTTCTTCACTCTGCGCAGCAGCTCCAGCCGCTCGCGTTCCCGCTCCACGGCGCGCTGGGCTTCGCGCAGCCGCTCCAGGTCGTGCTGGTAGGCCTGGCGCTGGCGCTCCAGCTCCTCGCGCTCCTGGCTCAGCTGCTCCTGCAGCCGCAGCGCCTCGCTCTCGCGCTGCCGCAGCCGCGCCGAGGCCAGGCCCAGCTCCTGGCGCTCGCGCTCCCGCTCGCGCTCCCAGCGCTGCTGCTCCAGCCGCAGCTGGCCCTGCAGCTTCTGCACGCCCGCCAGCTCCTCCCGCTGCTTCTCGAAGTTGCGCTGCCGCTCCTGCTCCAGCAGCAGGTTCCCGCGCGTCGACTGCAGCCGGAACTGCTTCTCGCGCTCCTGGAGGGCCGCCCTCTGCGTCTCCACGTAGCTGTCCTGCTGGGCGATGACCACCTTGGGGAGGAGAGGGCCGGTGAGCGGCCGGCTTCAGGAAGAGCCCGGCCTTCCCCCAGACCACAGCCTCAACCCGGAGAAGGGCACGTGCGGCCTGCCACGCTCCCCGAAAGCCACGTACCTGGAGGTTGAGGAGCAGCTGGGACAGTGTCTGGATCCGCCGGACGAGCTGCTGAGAGAGGGAGAGGGACGTTGGCGCTCTGCAGGAAGCCCTGCCGGGCGTCCGTGGCGGCCCCGGGGAGGGGAACGCACAAGCCCGCGCTTACCTCCGACTCCAGGAGAGCGGGCAGCCGGGGGCTAGGCTCAGCACCTGGTGCCTCCGCCTGTGGAAACATGGCATCACAGCTCAGAGAGCTTCTAAGGGCCAATCCAGCTCGAGCGGGACCCGCGTATTATCACTAAGGCATCCCCTTAGCATGGGACAGGCCCCCGCCTGCTTGTCTGACGTGTGCCAGCCTTGGTGTCTGGAAACTGAGGGCGCAGGGTGGGTGCAGGGTGGCCTCCGGGAGGTGCGAGGGCGGCGGGCGGGCTGGGCCCGCTGTGTGGGAGGCTCTGAGCCTGGCCGCGGGGGTGGGCTGGCAGGGGGTGGTTGTCGGAGGAGCCCAGGCCTCAGGCCTCAGACCTCAGAGGTGGCCAGAGGCAGCCGGCCTCCAACTCTGACCCCAGCGCTTGGCAAGCGTGGGACTTCTGAGTCAAAGAGGAGGGAATAGCCAGTGACCTTGGCATCCGGCTGGCGGAGCGGGGCAGGACACCTGTGCAGACTGAAAGCTCGTGGTCCCCGCATGGTGGCTCTCACCTGTTGCTGAGGCCGCCGCCCTGAGCCCACCCCTCCCCTGCCTCCCACCCCGCCCTTACCTGGGCCTGCAAGAGGAACCAGGAGGGTCCCCTGGCCACATGTCAATCTGCACATTAACTACTAGTCACAGTCAACCGGGACGACGCTGCTCACTATTTGCCCTGAGACGGAAAAACCAGACAAGCCAAGCACAGGCTGTTCACCCTCACTGACGATAATTAAAAGCACTGGGGCCCTCTGTATGGAGCTTGGGAACATCCCAAGGAGGCAGCGTACCGCTTGCGATGCTTCCTCAGGGGCCCCTGGGGTGTCGCCGAGCCTCGAGTCCGGGCTGCCCGCGGCTCCCTGCCAGTCTCGGAGGCTGGGGTTGCTGCTGCAGACGTTCTTCTGAAAACTGCCATCTGAAACCCCAAGCCAGGTGCATGAGATGCTGCGGGTCCCGAGGGGTCTGCATGCCCTGTTCCCCACCCTGCCCCCAGCCTGGGTAGGAATCGTGACCAGGCTGCTGCCTTCCGACCTGGGCAGAAAGGGTGGCATCTGGGGCACAGAGACCAGCAGCAGGAACTGGCCTGGGTGCTGCTGTCAGAACATGACTCACCACCCCTGGAAAGTTCCAGAACCCTGACCCCAGAGAGTTTATAGAAGGTTGAGGGGAATCAGCAGCAGAGATGCTGAACAGCAAACGCCTGGGCTTTGCCAAGGATGCTTTGTGAAGGGAACATTTTAAGAAACTGCACATTCTCCTGTACCCGCCAACCTCCTGGGGTCTTGAGAAGCCCCAGCCCCGAGAGGAGGCGGCGCCACTCACTCTTGCCGGGGCTGCCGGCACTGTCGTAGCCCCCGGAGGCCTCCACCCTCCGAGCTGAGGACGAGGATCTGCCCCCGTCATCCACCTGGCCGTTGGCGCTGCCCAGCTGCCTGCAGATCAGGCTCTGGATGTCCTCGACTGTGGAAGGAGATGGAGGGGAACCAAGTCACCCTGCGGCCCTGTCGTGGGCATCAGAGCAGGGTGCAGGGACCTGGGCCACGGCCTCGCAGGGTGTCCGGTCACCCCCTCTGACTCTGTGCACCCCCTACACAGGTACTGCACCCAGGATGTACCAATCTGTACCTACGCGAGGCCGGACCTCGGGGCGCTCCAGGCCCTGGGCCTAGGAGGGAACTCGGTGTGGCCACTGTCTGTGTGCTGACAGTCATACAGAAGGTCAGGGGCCACGGGAGGTGGCCTTGGGGGAGCAGGGCTGGTCACACAAGGTGCTCGAGGACAGACGGGCTTTGGCCAGGTGAGGAGGTGGGGAGACTATTCTAGGCCGAGGCACAGGACATGAGAGGGTCTCGGGAGCCCAAGGACAGTGGTGACTGGAGACATGGGAGGCATGGCCGGAGGGAGCAAGGCTGAGCAGGAGCACAGTCCAAGCGGGACCCCTCTGGCCTTTTCACTCTGATGGAAAATTCTGGAGGGCAGGGCTGTGTCTGTCTCGCCTGCCGTTGAAAGAACAGTGCTGGCCCTCCTGCCTGACTGCCCAGCAGGAGCACATGTCCTGGCCTAGCATGGGGCTCAGCAGTTGCGTGGAAGTTTCTAGGAGCTCCGCAAGGACCCTATCAGCTCCGGAAGCGGGCCGCTTACCGGCCAGCGCCCTCCCGTGGCTGTGTGGCCAGGAGCCCCTGAAACGACCCACCAAATGTATATGTGTGTATTTTTCTGGGGACAGCATCAGTGACCCACTCATCAGAAAAGAGGAACCGTCTCAGTCAATTTGAGACCCCCAAGTCCAGCACCGGGAGTGTTTGTTGAGTGAATAGGAGATGGTACTTTAAATCTGCAGCGAGGGGTCTGCACCCAACTGTGTCCAAGGATCTTCCAGCTCTAAGCAGAATAGAAGCAGACAGAATCGTGCCCAGACAGGGTGGCCTGTGGGCCCCACGGGGCTGTGTGCCCAGCCTGGGGTCTCCCAGGAGCCCACCAGGCAGCACAGGGAGGGCGGGCCGGTGCTCAGCGAGGGCTGGTGTCTACTTACTCTCACTCATGGCCGACTTGAGAAGCAGCTCCCCCTGCAGGTTCTCGGGGGGGTCCCCTCCCCGGAAGAGGAGCCGAGCAGGGGCGAGGTCCTCAAGGCCGCTCATCTCAGCCATCTCCAGGTAGATGTGCTGCTTCTCGCTGAGGCTCTGGGCGATCTGCTGGTCTTTAACGTTAAGTCGCTCTGCAAAGTGGCAATGGGCGTGGCGGTCGGCCTCCTCCGGGGTAGTTTCCCCCAGGAGCCGGTGTAAGGATGCCTCACAGGGCCAGGTGGGCCTCTGGGAACCCTGCTGATCCACGCCCTGTCTGGAGCTGGACTTCTCCCTTTGTCCAACATTCCCAACAAGCAGGCAAGGGTGTGGCCCTGTCTCCAGCTTGTTTCCCTCAATTATAAAAATCAAACACGGTGGGGGGGTATGGGGGAGGACCATAACGGGCTGATTTTTATTAGTTTGGGACAAATTGAGAGCCTTATAAGACTTAGTTTTCTAATCTTCTTACAAGTCTCTGGGTTTTATACTTTTTTTTTTTTTGGCCGCACCACGAGGCATGCGGGATCTTAGCTCCCTGACCAGGGGTTGAACCCGGACCACCTGCAATGGAAGCGTGAAGTCTTAACCACTGGACCACCAGGGAAGTCCCTATACCTTTTTTTTGCTGCCATGACTACGACTTATTTTATTAGACTTTCTCACTGGTGATTGCTAGTATAAATATACACGTCCCGTTCGGCTAAATTATTGAGCTCTCTTACATTTCAAATAGTTTTCCAGTTGATTCTACAGGATCTCCTAGGCAGATAATCATGTCACCTGCAAAAAATAATTCTGCCACCTCCCTACCAGTTGTGATCTCTTACTTCCGCTTCTTCCCTTACTACCCTGGCTGGAACGACCAGGAGGAAGATACTAATGGTGAGAGTGGGGGGTGGGGGGTGGGGGGCCCTGCCTTGCTCCTGATTTTGATGGGAGTGTCCCTGATGGTCCAGTGTGAAGGATGAGATTGGCTTTTGGTCCAAGACAATAAAGGAGATCTTGGTGAAGGAAACATCTATTTCTAATTCACTAAGACTCTTGTCAGGAAAGGGTGATGAGGAGACGTTCCTGTATGATTCTGTGGTATCCATGGAGATGCATCTGTGCAGCGCATGTATTTTATTACCCTCCTGCAGAAATAAGAGTTAGAACAGGACACACTGGGGAAGAGGTGAACCAGCCCCGAGGGACCGGCGGAGCCCTGACAACATTGGAACAGCTCTGAGTCTGAGTGGATGGGCCCCTACTTTCTAGATGTTGGCCTCCTACCACTATTTGCCGTGTGGCTGACAGGGTCTTGGTGCTCCAGCCTGGTGTCAGGCCTGAGCCTCCGAGGTGGGAGAGCCGAGTTCAGGACATTCGTCCACCAGAGACCTCCCGGCTCCACGTAATTACAATTGGCGAGAGCTCTCCCAGAGATCTCCGTCTCAACGCTAAGACCCAGCTCCACCCAATGGCCAGCAAGCTCCAGTGCTGGACGCCCCATGCCAAACAACTAGCAAGACAGGAACACAACCCCATCCATTAGCAGAGAGGCTGTTCAAAAATCATACTAAGTTGACAGACACCCCAACACACACCACCAGATGCGGCCCTGCCCACCAGAAAGACAAGATCCAGCCCCACCCACCAGAACACAGGCACCAGTCCCCTCCACCAGGAAGCCTAAACAAGCCAGTGAAACAACCTCACCCACTGGGGGCAGACACCAAAAACAACGGGAACTACGAACCTGCAGCCTGTGAGAAGGAGACCCCAAACACAGTAAGTTAAGCAAAATGAGAAGACAGAGAAACACACAGCAGATGAAGGAGCAAGATAAAAACCCACCAGACCAAACAAATGAAGAGGAAATAGGCAGTCTACCTGAAAAAGAATTCGGAGTAATGATAGTAAAGATGATCCAAAATCTTGGAAACAGAATGAAGAAAATACAACAAAAGTTTAACAAGGACCTAGAAGGACTAAAGAGCAAACAAACAATGATGAACAACACAATAAATGAAATTTAAAATACTCTAGAAGGAATCAATAGCAGAATAACTGAGGCAGAAGAAAGGATAAATGACCTGGAAGATAAAATAGTGGAGATAACTACCACAGAGCAGAATAAACAAAAAAGAATGAAAAGAATTGAGGACAATCTGAGACACCTCTGGGACAACATTAAACACAACAACATTCGAATTATAGGGGTCCCAGAAGAAGAAGAGAAAAAAAGGGACTGAGAAAATATTTGAAGAGATTATAGTTCAAAACTTCCCTAACGTGGGAAAGGAAATAGTCAATCAAGTCCAGGAAGCACAGAGAGTCCCATACAGGATAAATCCAAGGAGAAACATGCCAAGACATATTAATCAAACTATCAAAAATTAAATACAAAGAAAAAATATTAAAAGCAGCAAGGGAAAAGCAACAACATACAAGGGAATCCCCATAAGGTTAACAGCTGATCTTTCAGCAGAAACTCTGCAAGCCAGAAGGGAGTGGCAGGACATATTTAAAGTGATGAAAGGGAAAAACCTGCAACCAAGATTACTCTACCCAGCAAGGATCTCATTCAGATTCGATGGAGAAATTAAAACCTTTACAGACAAGCAAAAGTTAAGAGAATTCAGCACCACCAAACCAGCTTTACAACAAATGCTAAAGGAACTTCTCTAGGCAGGAAACATAAGAGAAGGAAAAGACCTACAAAAACAAACCCAAAACAATTAAGAAAATGGTAATAGGAAGATACTTATCGATAATTACCTTAAATGTGAATGGATTAAATGTGCCAACCAAAAGACACAGACTTGCTGAATGGATACAAAAACAAGACCTGTATATATGCTGTCTACAAGAGACCCACTTCAGACCTAGGGACACATACAGACTGAAAATGAGGGGATGGAAAAAGATATTCCATGCAAATGGAAACCAAAAGAAAGCTGGAGTAGCAATTCTCATGTCAGACAAAATAGACTTTAAAATAAGGACTATTACAAGAGACAAAGAAGGACACTACATAATGATCAAGGGATCAATCCAAGAAGAAAATATAAGAACTGTAAATATTTAGGCACCCAACATAGGAGCACGTCAATACATAAGGCAAATACTAACAGTCATAAAAAGGGAAATTGACAGTAACACAATAATAGTAGGGGACTTTAACATCCCACTTTTACCAATGGACAGATCATCCAAAATGAAAATAAATAAGGAAACACAAGATGTTTTAATAATGACACATTAGACAAGATGGACTTAATTGATATTTATAGGACATTCCATCCAAAAACAACAGAATACACTTTCTTCTCAAGTGCTTATGGAACATTCTCCAGGATAGATCATATCTTGGGTCACAAATCAAGCCTTGCTAAATTTAAGAAAATTAAATTGTATCAGGTATCTTTTCCAACCACAACGCTATGAGACTAGATATCAATTACAGGAAAAAAACCCTTAAAAAAATACAAACACATGGAGGCTAAACAATACACTACTAAATAACCAAGAGATCACTGAAGAAATCAAAGAGGAAATAAAAAAATACCTAGAAACAAATGACAATGAAAACACGACGACCCAAAACCTATGGGACACAGCAAAAGCAGTTCTAAGAGGGAAGTTTATAGCAATACAACCCTACCTCAAGAAACAAGAAAAATCTCAAATAAACAACCTAACCTTACACCTAAAGCAATTAGAGAAAGAAGAACAAAAAAACCCCAAAGTTAGCAGAAGGAAAGAAATCATAAAGATCAGATAGGAAATAAATGAAAAAGAAATTAAGGAAACAATAGCAAAGATCAATAAAACTAAAAGCTGGTTCTTTGAAAAGAAAAACAAAATTGACAAACCATTAGCCAGATTCATCAAGAAAAAAAAGAAGACTCAAATCAATAGAATTAGAAATGAAAAAGGACAAGTAACAACTGACACTGCAGAAATACAAAGGATCATGAGAGATTACTACAAGCAACTATATGCAAATAAAATGCACAACCTGGAAGAAACGGACAAATTCTTAGAAAAGCACAACCCTCCAGACTGAACCAGGAAGAAATAGAAAATATAAACAGACTAATCACAAGCACTGAAATTGAAACTGTGATCAAAAATCTTCCAACAAAAAAAAAGCCCAGGACCAGATGGCTTCACAGGCAGATTCTATCAAACATTTAGAGAAGAGCTAACGCCTGTCCTTCTCAAACTCTTCCAAAATACAGCAGAGGGAGGAACACTCCCAAACTCATTCTACGAGGCCACCATCACCCTGATACCAAAACCAGACAAAGATGTCACAAAAAAAAGAAAACTACAGGCCAATATCACTGATGAACATAGATGCAAAAACCCTCAACAAAATACTAGCAAACAGAATCCAACAGCACATTAAATCATGATCAAGTGGGATTTATCCCAGGAATGCAAGAATTCTTCAATATATGCAAAACAATCATTGTGATATACCAGATTAACAAACTGAAGGATAAAAATCATATGATCATCTCAATAGATGCAGAAAAAGCTTTCAACAAAATTCAGTACCCATTTATGAAAAAAACTCTCCATAAAGCAGACACAGAGGGAACCTATCTCAAAATAATAAAGGCCATATATGACAAACCCACAGCCAACATCGTTCTCAATGGTGAAAAACTGAAACCATTTCCACTAAGATCAGGAACAAGACAAGGTTGCCCACTTTCATGACTATTATTCAATGTAGTTTTGGAAGTTTTAGCCACAGCAATCAAAGAAAAAGAAATAAAAAGAATCCAAATCGGAAAAGAAGAAGTAAAACTGTCACTGTTTGCCGCTGACATGATACTATACATAGAGAATCCTAAAGATGCTACCAGAAAACTACTAGAGCTAACCAATGAATTTGGTAAAGTAGCAGGGTACAAAATTAATGCACAGAAATCTCTTGCATTCCTATACACTAATGATGAAAAATCCGAAAGAGAAATTAAGGAAACACTCCCATTTACCATTGCAGCAAACAGAATAAAATACCTAGGAATAAACCTACCTAAGGAGACAAAAGGCCTGTATGCAGAAAACTATAAGACACTGATGAAAGACATTAAAGACGACACAAACAGATAGAGAGACACACCATGTTCTTGGACTGGAAGAATCAACATTGTGAAAATGACTATACTACCCAAAGCAATCTACAGATTCAATGCAATCCCTATCAAACTACCAACGGCATTTTTCACAGAACTAGAACAAAAAATTTCACAGTTTGTATGGAAACACAAAAGACCCCGAATAGCCAAAGTAATCTTGAGAAAGAAAAACGGAGCTAGAGGAATCAGGCTCCCTGACTTCAGACTATACTACAAAGTTACAGTAATCAATACAGTATGGTACTGGCACAAAAACAGAACTATAGGTCAATGGAACAGGATAGAAAGCCCAGAGATAAACCCACACACAAATGGTCACCTTATTTTTGATAAAGGAGGCAAGAATATACAGTGGAGAAAAGACAGCCTCTTCAATAAGTGGTGCTGGGAAAACTGGACAGCTACATGTAAAAGAATGAAATTAGAACACTTCCTAACACCATATACAAAAATAAACACAAAATGGATTACAGACCTAAATGTAAGGCCAGACACTATAAAACTCTTAGAGGAAAACATAAGCAGAACACTCTATGACATAAATCACAGCAAGATCCTTTTTGACCCACCTCCTAGAGTAATGGAAACAAAACCAAAAATAAACAAATGGGACCTAATGAAACTTAAAAGCTTTTGCACAGCAAAGGAAACCATAAACAAGACGAAAAGACAACCCTCAGAATGGAAGAAAATATTTGCAAACGAAGCAACTGACAAAGGATTAATCTCCAAAATATACAAGCAGGTTGTGCAGCTCAATATCAAAAAAACCCAAACAACCCAATCCAAAAATGGGCAGAAGACTTAAACAGACATTTCTCCAAAGAAGATATACAGATTGCCAACAAATACATGAAAGGATGCTCAACATCACTCATCATTAAAGAAATGCAAATCGAAACTACAATGAGGTATCACCTCACACCGGTCAGAATGGCCAACATCAAAAAATCTACAAACAATAAATGCTGGAGAGGGTGTGGAGAAAAGGGAACCCTCTTGCACTGTGGGTGGGAATGTAAATTGATACAGCCACTATGGAGAATAGTATGGAGGTTCCTTAAAAAGCTAAAAATAGAACTATCATACGACCCAGCAATCCCACTACTGGGCATATACCCTGAGAAAACCATAGTTCACAAAGAGTCATGTACCCCAATGTTCATTGCAGCTCTATTTACAATAGCCAGGACATGGAAGCAACCTAAGTGTCCATCGACAGATGAATGGATGAAGAAGATGTGGCACATATATACAATGGAATATTACTCAGCCATAAAAAGAAACGAATTGAGTTATTTGTAGTTAGGTGGATGGACCTAGAGTCTGTCGTACAGAGTGAAGTAAGTCAGAAAGAGGAAAACAAATACCGTATGCTAACACATACATATGGAATCTAAAAAAAAAAAAAGGGTTCTGATGAACCTAGGGGCAGGACAGGAATAAAGACGCAGACGCACAGAATGGACTTGAGGACACGGGGAGGGGGAAGGGTAAGCTGGGACGAAGTGAGAGAGTGGCATTGACATATATAAAACTACCAAATATAAAATGGATAGCTAGTAGGAAGCAGGTGCATAGCACAGGGAGATCAGCTCGGTGCTTTGTGACCACCTAGAGGGGTGGGATAGGGAGGGTGGGAGGGAGACTCAAGAGGGAGGGGATATGGGGATATATGTATACATAGAGCTGATTCACTTTGTTGTACAGCAGAAACTAACACAACATTGTAAAGCAATTATACTCCAATGAAGATGTTAAAAAAAAATTTAGAACAGGATGAAATGAATACTATGTTAACATTATACTTTCAGGGGTCGGTGGGATTTCTCTCCCTGATTTCTTTTGGACATTTTTATTCCTTAATACCCTCAAACTTGCACCTCTCCCCACAAAAAGAAATAAAATACATACTGCCTAATTTTATGCACTTACTGCTCAAATGTTACTTATGTTAAACATAAATATCACAGTGAGTGAGAGAGAGGAGGGGCGTTGACTGAGACCACAAAGTACTGAGATGGATTCTTGGCAATGACCTCGCTGAAATCTCACAGGAATCTGTTAAAACCGGGGAGCTGAATAAGCACGATGTGGTCCATCCATACAATGGAATATTATTCAGCCTTAAAAAGGAAAGAGATTCTGCCGCAGGGATGAACCTTGAAAACATCATGCTTGGTGAAATAAGCCAGTCACCAAGCGACAAATATCCCCATTTATACGAGGTGTCTGGAATAAGTAAATTCATAGACAGATAGACAGTAGGACAGAAGTTCCCAGCTGCTAGAGATGGGGAAAGAACGGGAGTGACTGCTAATGGGGATGGGGTTTCTTTCTGGGGTGATGAAAACAGCCTAAAATTGACTGTGATGGTTGCACATCCTTTTGGTATATACTAAAAGCCACTGCATGGCACACTTTAAGTGGGTGACTGGTAGGTATGTGAATTATTGAGCCCTTCTTGAGCGAGGACCGAGGGAGCAACCCTAGCGCCCCACCCCCCTTTCCCACACGCCTTCTGGAAGAGCGCTACCCCAGGGCAAACGGCCCACAGAACTGCAGGACATGGGACAGCCCACAGCCAAACTCCTGGTCACTTGGGCGGTGGTTTGCTCCATGGCCAGCTCTGATGGGATAGAACAGAAAGGCCACTGCCCGGCCCAGGAGGGCTCTTGGGGCCAAGTCACCAGACGAGGTCACACTGACCCCATGCCCCCCACCCCGCCCTTACCTTGGAAGTCCCTCAGCCTCATGGCGCGGGCCTCAACCACCTTCCTCTCCTCCTCGGCCTCGCTGTAGGGGCCCTCCTCCTCGTCCGGGCAGCTGCAGGGAGAGGGGACAGATGGGCGGACTGGCTGCCTCTGAAACAGCACTGAGGTCTGCCTGCAGGCCCGGCTGCAAAGAGCAGCTCTGATGTGCTGAGAGTTTTCGTTTGTTAGTGGTCAACCGCGCAGGACAGAAACACAGCCGTCGGCAAGCATCCAGTCTCAAAGTGTCAGGACGTAACCGGCCACAGGGTTTAAATGTCTGGCAAACTTGCAGTGGGTGGGGGGAGGAGGAGACGGAGCAGTTCCTTCCCTGGGGACCTCCGAGCGACATGACGCCGCAAAGCCGGCAGAGCCGAAGTCGAGTACTGAGGGGGCTCGAAGAAGACGAAAGCTCTGAGAAGCTTCTGGGCATAAAGGGAGGGAGCAGCAGGCTGGGCATGGGGACCGGACCACCGTCTGTCGGTGGACCAGGAGCCAGGCATCACTCAAAGCCACAGGGCTGGGGTCCTGAGGGGTCCCCTGGCCCGAGGAGGAAGGACAGCCCCCCGTGTCAGTGGGACAGCCCACTAAAACAGAGCTGCGGGCCCCGCATCCTCCAGCCACAGACATCTGGGCCTTTTTAGCCGTTGTCGGAAGGGGCTGAATGGCGTCTTCTGTCTGCCCTTAGATGAGGGGACGGACAGAGAACCGAGGTGGAACGACAGGGAGGGGAAAAGCGAAGGGGTCTTCCACCTGCGACCCTTGGCACCCTCGCAGGTGCTCCAAGGTCTCTGCTGATTTGCCAGCCACCAAAGCCAGGGGCACAGCCATCGGTGGAGGGAAGGCCCACCTGGGCCCCTCTCACCTCTCCACGGCCCTTCGGATGTGAGCCATCCAGGTGTTCCTGTCCTCCTTGGAGCTGGTGTAGATCTCGTACATCTCGGGCCCGCGCAGGGAGGCGCTGATCAGAAACATGGCTTTCTCCTCGTTGGCCACCTCCCTCACGATGAGCTTTTGCAGCGAGATGATGGGGCGCTTGGAGTCCTGCAGAGGTGGGGCGGGGAGGGTCACCCTGTACCTGCCCCACAGCCGTGGAGCCATGAGCCAGTGGGGAAGGGGACTTGGCGGGGAGCGGGGGAGGCATGCACCCTGCTTATCCTCCAACAATTCAAAGCAGAAAGATTTTGCCACCTGGGGCAAACGGACACTATCGTGATGATATCCTCACATCCTTTTCATGTGCTTGTTCAACGTGCTTAAAAAATGTTTTATAATTGCTAACGCATGTACACTGTATAAATCTCAGAAGATACAAGAGCAGGCAGGCTGTGATGACAAATAAATCTTCCTCCCAACCCTGTGCCCCAAACACCTAGAGCCAGCCAGTATTCCCAATCTGTGGTGTGTCCGACAAGAGATAATGCTCTGACCGAGCAGTAAAATGTGCAATTTTAACTGGTTGTTATGGGCTATACTGAATTTTCCCCCATTCCCCACTAAATCCAGATGCCGAGGTCCTAACCTCAGAATGTGACGGTATTTGGAGACAGGGTCTTTAAAGAGGAGGGTGGGCCCTGACCCAGCAGGACTGGTGTCTTTCTGAGAGGCAATCAGGACACAGACACACAGACACACACACACAGAGGGCGAGCAGGGGAGGCCATGGGGAGCAGACGGCACAGATCATAGATGTCGCATCACCCCTGTGAGCGAACACACAGCACACACGAGAGGGGCTGGCATCAGGGCGAGACCACCGTTTGGCAAGACAGCGTGACCTATTTCTGGAAACTTCTTGAGAAGCTAGTTTAAGTCCCTGGGAAAGGGGCGAGACTCTGGAGTTGAGTGACAAAGGCCACCTTCCTCTCCAGGTGAACCCAGAGGCAAACAGGTTTGCTGAGCCCCTCCGTGGCAGGCACCCACAGGTCACCCAGGTGAGCAGGGGCGGAGGCCGCATCTCCGGTGGACGTGGGCCAGGTGGGATGGGCGGAATCCCAGCCTGACCCCGAGTCCTCCGTGCGCACGGAGCTCCCGGCCAGCTTGGCTCCCGTGACGCGGCTGTGCTGGGACCAGCATGCCGTGGGGCCGACGTGGTCATAGCTCCCAGGGCAGTGGCTGCCTGAGTGTGCATCCTCAGCGATGCGCTAGCTCCCCGGGAAGGAGGCACAGGCTCTCCCGGCGAGGTTGCCCGGGCCTGTGAGAGCCCGGGCGCCTGTGAGGGGAAGGGCCACGGAAGCACAGAGCCCGGGCAGAACTGGGCAAGATGCTGGTGTGACCCTGAAGCTGCCTCAGGCCACTGGACAGGAGCCCATTCAGTACCCCCTTCCCCGGCCTGTGCAGGCAGCTTTCGGGCAGCCCTTTCTGCGAAGGGACGGGACACGTACCACGGAAGCAAAGACGTATTTTTGATCCTTTTCTTGTAGCAGCAGAAGCACGTCCGTCAACAGGACAGCAAGGACATCTAAGGGGAGAACGCAGAAGGAAACATCTTACAGGGTCCCGCCGGGCAGACGTGGAATCTCAGGCCGGTGCCACAGCCCGCGGGCGCCCTTCAACCTGACCCCACCCCATCACCCTCCTGGTTTCAGCTTTTAACGCCAAGCCCCTGGACGCTGGCGTCCTGCTTCCTGCCGTAGCAAAACTCTGGTGCCCACATGCCCGAGCTTCCTGGTGGCGGCAGGCTCGGAGCCTTGTCCCTGTAGGGACATGGTGCGGTGACCCACCCAGCAGAGCTGGTGCATGTGGGTGCAAATCCTGAGCTGTGTTTCCAACAGGAGCGCTCGCGCTGCGGGAAACGAAAATACCGCCTCCTCGCGGAGCTTGTTCAGACACCCATCCCAATGAGACACCCTCTCCTCACGGAACTCTCTCGCGCTGCAGCCTGCTGGGTTCCTCTAAAGCACTTACTGTGCTTTTCACTGTTTTTGTGTTTACTTCTCTCCTTCTGCCCACCGACTGGAGCCCCACGTGGGCAGGGGCCTCTGCCACCCGCCTCGGTGCCTGGCATGCAGGGGGTGCTCAACTGTAAACTGTATCTTTTGGCTACTCACCTGCTCAAATTAAGAACAAGTACATCCTGTCGTTTGGCTACCTGCGACACCCCCCAAAGATCTTTAAAGAGGCTGATGCCAGTGGACAGGTTAGGATGTTTCTAGAGGCTCATGAAATGGACAGGAAACTCAGGGATGAGCCCCGGGGGCTCTCTGGTCTGGAACCACACCACGGATCTTGAAAGTAGGGCGTGGAGCTCACCCCAAACAGCAGGTGGGATGCTGGGGGCCACGGAGGTCCGTGGCCCAGGTGGCATCCTCTACCCCCACTGGGGCCTGTGACTGTTGTTTAGAATCCTGGGGCCTCTGCTAAATCTGGGGTGTCCTGATACCCCGGGTTTCTGTTCAGGAGTCAATGACTCGGTGTGCCCTCTTCACCCGGTGGCTTTCCCTGTGTGCACCACACCATCTCAACCACCGGACACACAGGGTGCTGGTACGACCACCTCCACCTCGTTCCTGCTCTACTTCTGCGCTTGACCTGACTCAGCAGGTAACCTCTCTTCAGCCGCGAAGCAGCCAGGCTGCAGGGGCTCTGTGCCAGCTGGTGCCCATCAATCCAAAATAGTGCTCACTCATCCAAGAAGGTACCCAAGACTCCAAGGTGGTGCCACTGACCCAGGATGGTGTCCACCACTCCAACGTGGTGCCACTGATCCAAGATGGCATCCACCACTCTGAGATGGTGTCACCAACCCAGGATGGCACCCACCACTCCAAGATGGTGCCACCAGCCCAGGATGGCATCCACCACTCCAAGGTGGTGCTACCAATCCCAAATGATGTCTACCACTCCAAGATGGTGCCACTGATCCAAGATGGCACCCACTGCTTCAAGGTGGTGCCACTGACCCAAGATGACATCCACCACTCCATGGTGGTGCCATCAACCCAGGATGGCACCCACCACTCCAAGATGATGCCACCAGCCCAGGACGGCGTCCACCACTCCAAGGTGGTGCTACTAATCCCAAATGGTGTCTACCACTCCAAGATGGTACCACTGATCCAAGATGGTGCCCACCAACCCAGGATGGCATCCAGCAGAGGTGACTGGAGAGGGACTTTACCTTTTAGGCGCCCGGACGTGGTCTTCCAGCACAGCATGCCCTCCAGATGGAGCTGCCGCTGCAGCATGTCCTCCTTGCGGAAGGTCAGCCCGTTCTTGAGCTTGCTGGAGGACTTGAGGTCCATCTTCCCCGCGATCTCCCTGAGGCGCTGGCCTTTCTCACACTCGCTGACCCTGGCGTCCACTTGCGAGATGATGCCTTTGATGAGGTTCAGGGCCTGGGTCAGGTCTTTGTGGTCCTCGGAGTCAGCTGCCACACACAGCAGAGTTAGCGCTTTCCTTGGTCTGCGTCCACGAACACGATGGAGGCGGACAGGCTACGGGGTCGAGGAGGTGTGTCCCGAGGCCACTGCCCAGAGGACCCTTGAGAATCACCTTCCAACTCGAATTTCCTGAGATGTAAACGCTTCTCCAAAGTAAACGTGACAGCCCAGTGTTTGGTTTTCACCAAGACAGAGCTTCTGTCGAATGCAGAAGCTGAGGTGCAAATTAAGCGGCAAAAACAGCCCCTGCATAACTCCGCTGGCCATTCCTCGGTAAACAGACTCCCCCCGTGCCCTCCAGCTCTCCATAAAAGACTCCCTCCACCTCTGGCCATTACCAAGGGCTGGCTCCTCCCACTCCAAGGGCTCTGCTTTCATGGCAGGGGAACTTTGTGCATTCTCCCACCACCCAAATCCCCTGGAGATAAGGGAGGTGCGCTCAGCACTGGCCTGGCCTCCGGGAACCCCTGGCTCGGCTACATGCCCTTCCTCTCTGCCCTCCACGGCACCACGTATGTGACACGGAAGTCACCTCTGGGCCTGTGAGGGTCACCCAGGGGTGACCTTAGCAAGGGCACTACCTGTGTCTTTTCATCCACTCTCCAATACTAACTGAGGGCTGCTCCAGCCCAGACTGTGCGGGGACTCAGGGGGGTAAGGGCAGGCGAGACCAGGCACCCTGGTTGGAAACCCTAGCACCCAGCACAGTGGATTCTGCAAGGTGGCAGCTCAGTTAGTGACTGCTGAGCCCAGCTGAATACGGAGAACCAGGGACAGATGGCAGAGTGGATTATCTAACCCTCTATTAGAATAGGGGGTGGGGAGACAGAGACCCTCCTCCCCACCAAGCACCTAAGGGCAAGACAGGAGAGCTACCGTACCTTCCGTGTTCTGAATAATACGCTCCACCAGCACGGGGTACTTGGTTATGCGCTGGGTGACCAGAAGGATACACTCCTGCACGCCGAGCCGCCTCACGATGGAGAAGTTGCCGATTCTCTATGAAACGGAGAAAACAAAGCCATGCTGCGAGGGTGTCTAATCTCCCGCCACATCAGTTCATGGTCGGATATCGAGTGATATCCAGTTCATGGTCCCTTTTCGGCTTATGGGGACCTTTTCCTTGCCGCTTTGCAGGTACTTGAAAGCAGGGACTGCCTGCTGTATACAGAAAGGCCACAAAGGCAGAGGCAGCCTCACCTGCTATAAAATGTGGGCCCCCGCAGAACCCATTAGGAAGAAACCAGCCGGGGGGTGGGGGAGTGAGTGGGGGGGTGGAGGTTATGGGAATCGCCTGGAGAGCTGTCCATCTGCACACGCACATGCGCAGACCCTAACCCTGCTGATGGCCGTCGGGACCCTCCAGACGCGGCTGGGCCGGTGCTCTCTGAACTGGCTCCCTGGCTGCTGCGGGTGCACGCTTCTGGCTACGAGCCTAAGAAGTGGTCACCTGAAGTCACTTTGTTTCCCAGCCACATCATGTGGCTTGCGGGATCTTAGTTCCCTGACCAGGGATTGAACCTGGGCCCGCGGCAGTGAAAGTGCCAAGTTCGTAACCACTGGACTCAGGCCCCAAAACGACCCTCTCCTTTTCACGTCTACCCACTGCCAGGATAATGGAGTGAAAGTTTTTTAGAATTTTTTTTTTTTTGGCCACACCTCGTGGCGTGCAGGATCTTAGTTCCCTGACCAGGGATCAAACCTGTGCCCCCTGCAGTGGAAGCACGGGGTCTTAACCACTGGACCGCCAGGGAAGTTCCCTGGGGTGAAATTTAACAACCCTGCATCCTTAACTCTAGACCTTTAGTTGCCGGATATCACTTCAGGGTAGAGTCCTTGGGGTACAGGCTGCAGGTGTGGAGCTGTTGTGGGGTGCAGTGGGCCGGGGCTGCCTCAGGGCACATGCTGACCAGGCGCCCAGCAGCCCTGACCCAGGAGTGCCTCCCAGGATGTGGGGGGGGGGGGTCTTGCCCGACTACTGACTCAGCTCCTGGGCCCTGAGCACTTGCACACTGCTGGGCAGAAAGAAGACAGGTGTGGGTCATTCCACGGGCCGCGGGGGATGCATGGGGACCAGACAGGGGAGGAGGTGACGAAAGGACAAAGGCTTAGAGGAAGGCAGGCCTTGCATCTGCCAGAGCATCCGAGGCAGAGCGGGTGGCTCTGGAGGGCCGGTTCCCGGGGCAGGGCGGCCCCTTGCGAGGACACTCATGTCCCCTCAACGGTCTGAGGACCCATGGTCATCCATTGAGGGGCATCTCAGGGGCCACCCTGCTGCGGCAGGAACAAAACCCTAGGCCTGCTTTGCTTTACACCCAGGGATTCTCCAGAGCTTTCATCACTGTGTTCTGAATAAGTTTGTGGTTAAAAATGAGACAGAACCTTGAAAAATCACTGCCTTATAACAAGTTGTTTATAGTCCCAAGCTCTCCAAAAGCCTACAGTTCTGGGGGCGGGGGAGGGGACGGGGAACAACCTATTGCAAAGAGGTTACTTCTTTTTTTTTTAAATTAAAAAAATTTTGGGGGCTTCCCTGGTGGCGCAGTGGTTGGGAGTCCGCCTGCCGATGCAGGGGACGCGGGTTCGTGCCCCGGTCTGGGAAGATCCCACATGCCGCGGAGCGGCTGGGCCCGTGAGCCATGGCCGCTGAGCCTGCGCGTCCGGAGCCTGTGCTCCTTAACGGGAGAGGCCACAGCAGTGAGAGGCCCGCGTACCGCAAAAAAAAAAAAAAAAAAATTTTTGGCCACACCATGCAGCACGCGGGATCTCAGTTCCCTGATCAGGGATCAAATCCGTGCCACCTGCATTGGAAGCGTGGGTTCTTAACCACTGGACTGCCGGGGAAGTCCTGAGGATATGTTTTTAATTAAAAATAAATACTTTTTTTTTTTTACCTTGATCAAGTTTTGAAATTTCTTGTTTTGCTGCAGCAGCAACTTGTAGTGACTGACGGCTTCGTTGTGGCCGCTACAAAAGACACCGTATTTTTCTTTCATTCTCTCCCCGTTTTCACCTGAAAACTGAAGAGAGGCCGTGGAGGCGTTACTAGAAGGAAACACAAAAACTGCCAGGGAATATTTTCACCTCATTCGCCTGACTCTGCTAAAACGCAGATTGACTTGACTTGGGATTTCACTTTCTTGTCTGGCTCACTGGCACCCAAACAGAGAAATGCTTCAGTACGTGGCGTCTCAGCACAAGGTACCGAAAGGGAAAAGGAGAAAATGTCTACAAGTCACAGGTGCTTGTAAAACATCCTGAAATCTGAGAAGGAAAAATAAATTTAAGTGGAAGAATGTTAGAAAAATTCAAAAGCGAACGGCATCTTCTTCCTATGAATCCTAGTTAGCTGACTTGGGATGCTCTGGGCACTCCGAGGGCAGACGAAGGGTCCTGGGTCCCCTTTGTCAATCTTGGTCTCGGCCCAGACGTCCACTCAGAAGTCAGCTCAGGGTCAACGGCCCTACCATGGATGGCTCTGGTCCAAAAACCAAACAGCCGTCAAGACCAAAAAAAATAAAAGCCAGCCAACCAAACAAAAGCCCAGAACACCCACTGGATAGTGTCTAGACGAGTGCGTTTGCCATTTAGGTCTCTGTTTCTAGGCTGGTGGCACGATGCGTGGCTGTTAAGGAGCCGGGACTTCAGTCCTTGGGGGCTGGGGCTCTCAGTCAATGGGGGGCATGTTCTTTCTGCATTGGAAGGAAAGAGACGGGGCAGGGGCTGGTCCAGGTCCGGAGCCGCCCTGGCCACGCCTACCTGCTGTACCAGGAGGTCCCCGATCTTCTGGACGATGTAGTTGCGGTCACTGCCCTCCTCCAGGGACTCCTGACGGCGCTCCTTCAGCCGAGACAGGAAGTGGCCGTGCACCTCCAGAAGGTCGTCTGCGCCCGGGAAGAGGAGGCTGACGGCCTTGGGGCTGAACTGCAGCTCCTCCCGCAGGGCCTTGGAGTAGACCTTCAGCATGATCTTGAGCGTCCGCACGTGGTGGGCCTCCGTCTGCATCAGCTCTGCCCGGACAGGGACACGGGACTTAGTGGTGCGGGGCCAACGCCCCGGCTTGGCCCTGCCTTGTCCCGCGACGGGCCAGGCTGGCTTCTCAGGTTTCCGCGAAGCCCTCGCCCTGGTGGTCTGACAGCCCAGGGGCCAGGCTTCCTGTCTTCCCCGGCCCAGCAGTGCTGGGGGCCCAGCTTATGGGGGCAGCGAGGGGTGGAAGCACATCAGGAAAGACAGGACCGGGATGTGCGCTGGGACCTCAGATGCACAGGAGGGGTTCCTGCCTAATGTCAACCGAAGATGTTTCCAGGCTGTTTGAAACAAGAAGACTGTTCTGACCAACACCCCTCCCTGGGATGTGAAACTTGCATGTCAGAGACCTGCCCCAGACTATAACTGATGGGGAAAGGGGAGCTCCAGGGAGGACTTTAATTCACTGTTAAAGGCAAAGAAAGATTCGATTTTGTGATGGAGTTCCTCTGCCATTTAAGTCAAGGCCTTGAAGTTGTTAGAGATGAAACAGAAGTCAGTGGCGCTGGCCGGGGCCAGGGTCGCCAGCCACAGGGCTTGGAAGGACTCTGCGCTTGCCCAGCAGCGGAGACAGCGTGACACAGGGCCGCCCAGAGGGAAGCAACGGACTGCACTGCCCACCCCCCTAGGCAGGACTCCTGGCCGGGCTCAGGCTCTCCTCCCCACCCACACCCCAACCTGCTCTGGCCCTGGCAGGGAGCTCAGTGTGCAAAACATGGAAGGAAGTGAGTGTCCACTGGTGAGTGGAAACCACTGAGCAGTGTTGGGGGCCTGGAGGGGCCCACGGGGGGCACCCAGCCCAGGGATGAGCGGTGCCTGGGAGATGTGGTTTCCACGGCGACTGCAACATCCCATATAAGGACAGCGGCTACCCACGGCCAGGTTTTCCAACAGCCGGTGGGAAGGTGCGCCCACCCCGGAGCAGCGCTACAGTCACATGCAGAGAGGGACCTGCCTCCAAAACCTCCACCACGCCCAGGACTGTCTGTGGTCACCAGGGATGACTGGGATGGGCCCAGGCAGTCTTCTCTCCTGGGGTCACCAGCAAGGTAAGGACGAGTCAGGACTGGGCATTCGGTCATTCCTGTCCTTGGGGACTGGTTCTCACAAAGCGCCGTCCGGCCACCTCCTTCCCGGCCCGGAAGGCAGGGTTACCCTGGGGCAGTAGGTCGAGTGGGCCACACAGTCTCAGGGAGGGTTAGCAGTGGAGCCCTGGCTCCCAGATGGAATTAATAAATTAAAAAAAAAAAATCAAGAAGAAGAAGAGGGAGGGGGAGGGGGAGGAGAAAAAGAAAAAGAAGGGGGAGGGGGAGGAATGGAAGGGCTGGCGTGGCAGGCCTCCTTACCATAGAGCACATCCTGCCTTTTCACCACCTCCCTCTTCTGTTTCTTCACATATGCGGGGTCCACGGAGAGGCTCCAGGACTCAGCCTCGAACTCGTGGGCATCTGCTTCGATCTCACGCCTCAGCGAGGCAGTGTAGGGGTCTGAGGGAAGGATAGGAGGCCGCTGCTCAGGGGCCCGGAGCCTTGGCAGGCTTGAGGCTGCCCCTGTCCGTGCCGCCTGGATGCCCGGATGTGGGTCCTGGTGCCTCCCAGTGAATGGAGACCACCTGACACCCGAGAAAGAATCGAGGTGACGGTACCTTCTGTAAAGATGGAGTCAATGTTCAAAGATGTAAGTGAAAGAGAGTCATCGGCTGCCTGCTTGAACTTCAGAGACACCGTGTCGGTTTCATCCATCTCTCCTGTGGCTGGTCTAAATGGAAATCATAAAACCAGTCATTTAAAAAAATTGCATTACACACACACACACACACACACATTCTACAAAGGCAAATCACGTTATTACTCAATCTGATTAGATACTATTTGAGAACCTTCTGGCTATCAACATAAGCCTTAACTCACAGAACATTTTGAAAATTAGGAGACTATCTATCAATGTGACATCAGGTCTTCTTCCATCAAAACTGCCTCTTTTTGGGGGGGAATACAGTTGATGTACAATATATTAGTTACAGGTGTATAACATAGTGATTCACAATTTTTAAAGGTTATACTCCATTTATACTTATTAAAAAACACTGGCGATATTCCCTGTGTTGTATAATATACCTGTGTAGTTTATCTATTTTATTTTTTAAAATACATTTATTTATTTTTGGCTGCGTTGAGTCTGTTGCTGCACGCGGGCTTTCTCTAGTTGCGGCGAGCGGGGGCTACTCTTCGTTGCAGTGCTTGGGCTTCTCATTGTGGTGGCTTCTCTGTTGCGAAGCACGGGCTCTAGACATGCGGGCTTCAGTAATTGTGGCACGTGGGCTCAGCAGTTGTGGCTTGTGGGCTCTAGGCTCAGTAGTTGTGGCGCACGGGCTCAGTTGCTCCACAGCATGAGGAATCTTCCCGGACCAGGGTTCGAACCCATGTCCCATGTCCCCTGCACTGGCAGGCAGATTCTTAACCACTGCACCACCAGGGAAGCCCTATCTATTTTATACATAGTAGTTTGTGCCTCTTAATCCCCTGCCCCTATCTTGCCCCTCTCCCCTTCCCTCTCCCCACTGGCAACCACTAGTTTGTTCCCTATATCTGCCATCAAAACTAACTTCAATTTAATGTTCAAGTACATTCTAAGGGTGCATTCATTATATGCTTCCTTTCCTGGCCACCGGAGCCCTCAGGAACCCCTGGAATTCTTTCTGGCCAGAGTAGGGTGGACACAGCCTCACTCCCACTTGAGACTGGAGGGAGAATCCTTTCTAGAGGAAAAAGAAAATCAGCTCCTTTCCCCACCGACTCATCCAAGGATCACTGCAGTGACATTTTTTTTTTTTTACATGAGGTTTTCTACCTGAACGCTGCTGAATGCAATATTACAAGAACCACCTCAAAGTCCTAGGAAAATCGGATTAAGGCATGAATAACAGGACACAAACTTCGCGGCAACCTCAGTGGGCTTCCAGCCTCGTCTGGAGGACACAGAGGAGCCCTGCCCAAGGGCCCTTCAAGAGCAGGAAGCAAACTGGCTCCAAATGGCCGAGGACCCCCAGAGCACATCATTTTTGAAACAGGAAAAGGAGTGAATCTCCAAAGCAGGTGTTAACAGCAATCTCGCCGCTTGGTGGGGCTCTCCCCACCCCCCCCCCCCACCGCCCCCACCGAGGGTCTCCTTCCGGAGAGGCTGCCCTCGGGGTCCCTGAGGAATGCCACCCCTGCTCCCTCCCTTTGCCAGCCCCTGTGGCAGAGGGGCTACCCGACTCACCCAAGTCTCGTCCCTGTTCCCGCCGGGCTGGGTGCTGGCTGTGGACCCCCCTTCTGCGAGACCGTCATGCCGACATTCCTGGCCAGGCCCGGGCTGCCATCGGACAGGAGGGTGGCCCTCGGGTGCTCCTTCAGGGAGGCTGCGACGGAGGCAAAGACAGAGCTGGTGCTGAGGAAGTGGGCAGGGTAACGGAGGTGGCCCGTCCGGAGGCCCCGCTCCGACTGGGGCCGCAGCACGGACAGAATCTTGGAGGTCAGCAGCTCGTTATCCAGAAAGACGTTCTCGCTCCACTTCCTGGGAAAAGAGCTGTAGAACGAGAGCTCGGGGCGGCCGTGGAGCGAGCTGGCCCCCTTGCTGCTCTTGGAGTGGGTGTTCCCCATGGTCACACTGGGGGCGCTGAGACCCGGCCGGGCTGTGCCCGTTTTTATAGCCCTGGGGGTGATCCTTCTAGAAATGGAAAGCTGCTTCTCTTACTGTATTGGCTGAAGCCTTGGGTATGGAGGGCAGGAAGTTGGTCCCCGCTGTGACCGTTTAGTGTGGAAATTGCACAGTATTTTCTCCGCAGGGAAAATAAGAACAACACGACAACTCCTCCACCCCATACCCCTCCGTCTTAGTAGGGGATAAAAAGCAAAGAGCAGTTTACATCCACCGCAAAGAGTCTTAAGATCACGGATTGGGAGCTTGTGCCGACATCACACACATCTCCGATTGTAATTAATCTGAGACCGGCTGTCAGGATGATGCTGAGACGCAGAGACCATGGGGTCTCTGGTGTTTGGCCGCACGCGCCACTGTTCGTAATTGCTCTGATAGAATTTGACTCCCAAGGTTGATGAGAGGCCCTGATCCTATATTATAAGGCGATCGTAAACCAACCTAACACACAACAGGGGCCCCGAAGGGTTGTCTGCCCTCATCTGCTCGTTAAGAGTTGGGATATTACTGTTGATGCCAACTACCTCCAGTAGATCATATACTTGAATATGTTCTTCCCATATGTTCTATGTTAATTCATTCGATCCTCTCAATAAGTATCAAGGTATGCAATCTTATCTTCCCCTTGATAAATAAGGACAGTGAGAATTAAGAAGATATGTACAATGTCCAGTGCCACTTATATTTGATAAATGAAAGCCCATGACCTCACTCACAGGACTACCTGATTCAAATCTGCAAGTTTTTTCATACTCGGTACTAGCAAGAATTTGTATGTTCTATTAAGGTCATAATCTACAGACAAGTATTGATCTATTATAATTATACTTGAAGTACATGATTTTTGTACTGGATTTTGGACACATACATCCAAACACATACATACACACACATAACAAAAACAAAAACAAACAACAACAAAAACAGAAATCTAGCATCAGATTGGATATTGAATAGAAAGGATGTTGAACACAAGTAAGAGACAAAGAGTCAAATTATTTTAAAAAATAATGTGATATTAGAATAAGTGTTTAAAGAATGTGAATGTAATTTTTACCTTTTTAAATTAAAAAATATGTAGTGAAAAGAAAAAAAAGAGTTGGAATGTTCAGATGTATTGTACCCACTGATCCTTCCCCATCGATGGAAAGATGCAGCTCTTGGAAAGCCAGGCTGTCATTAATGAAGCTGTTTTTTCTTTTCCTCCTCCTATTTGACAAGTCGACCATTTAAGTCAAGCCTAGTTGCGACGGGCCGCTTGGCTAATTTACTTATTCTCAGGGTGAAAGCCACATTTGAAAGCTTTGCTCTAAGACAAACAGCAGCCTTGAAAAGAAATCTGGGGACTTCCCTGGTGGTTCAGTGGTTAAGACTCCATGCTCCCAATGCAGGGGACACGGGTTCCATCCTTGGTCAGGGAACTAAGATCCCGTATGCTGAGCAGCATGGCCAAAAAAAAAAAGAAAAAAGAAAAAAGAAAAAAAGAAGAAATCTGTCCCGTGGCCTTCCTGACACGGCTCCTGGGTCCCCAATGCACCCACCCACCAGTTTCTCTATGTCACACAAGGAAAGTAGTTGGGACTCTGGTTCTGAGCAGCATGGAGACTACGTGATGCCATTTGGTCGGTGACCTCAAACATCCTGATGTCGTGATCATAAATAGCTAACAATGGCTATTATCATAGTAGACAAAGGTGACAAGGCTGTTCGTTCACATACCAACACTCGTTTGCTATGGTGAAAATCATAAATGGAGGCCTCCACGGTCCAGGGCAGGCACTTCCTGGCATTTCTACGTCCAGTGAACTCCACCCAGGCAATTATGATCTGGATGTACAAATATGGGACAAATGCTAAAATGAAGACTTTGCCCGGCGTCCTGGTGCGGCTGACAGATTGTTCCTGTGATCCGAGGTCCTGCCTGAAGTCGGATGGATTCTGCTTTAATCAAACAGCCCACGGGAGGAAAAGTCACCCTAAACACCCTCTAAGAATCACTGGCTCCAGAGAAGTTTTAGAAAATGATCGGTAATGCTAAATCTACGATAAATGGAATTAGATCTTCCTTGGATGATTAAGAAGACACTTTGAGGTTTTTGTGTCTTGGGGGTCATGATTAGGGGCCCCAGGTACAACTGGACTCAAAAGGGTACAAGGGGTAGAATTCCAGCTAAAAGAATGATGAACTAGCCCCCTAAACGTATGATATAATTTACTTATTCTAATCACTGTCTGTCTCCCCAGTAGAATGGAGGACAGTGCCTCCCACAAAACAGGTGCCAAGAAATCACTGTTTCACGGGATTATTTAGCCATAAAAAAGAATGAAATTCTGGGGTTTCCCTGGTGGCGCAGTGGTGAAGAGTCCGCCTGCCGATGCCCGGGACACGGGTTCGTGCCCCGGTCCGGGAAGATCCCACATGCCGCGGAGCGGCTGGGCCTGTGAGCCATGGCCACTGAGCCTGCACGTCCGGAGCCTGTGCTCCGCAACGGGAGAGGCCACAACACTGAGAGGCCCGCGTACCGCAAAAAAAAAAAAAAAAAAAAAAGGACACGTGTTTGCAGTATGAACTGAAGCAAGAATGCAGGGCACGGCCTGTTCAACCTCAGCTGGGAACGTGCGCCTTAGTGACTCACATTTTTCACCGCAAGCGCCTCTGCATGTGACTGTGAAAACACCCCACAAGTACTGATTGGAGGGTTACAAATACATTTTAGCCAGTAGGTGAATTTGCAAAGACAGAATCCTGCATCCATACAATGGAAGAGCATTCATCTAAAGAAGAAATGAGATGCTGAAACATGCTCCGATGTGGATGGACCCGGGAAATATCCTGCTGAGTGAAAGTGGTCAGGCACACAAGACCACGCAGTGTAGGATTCCATCTATAGGAAACATGCAGAATAGGTAAATCCACAATGACGGAAAGTAGATCAATAGGTAGGCGCCTAGGACTTGGGGACATTGGAGGGTGACAGCTAATGGGTATGGGGTTTCTCTTGGGGGTTCTAAAATTGATTGTGGGAAAAAAAAAGGGGGAATTCCCTGGCAGTCCAGTGGTTAGGATTCGGCGCTCTCACTGCTGAGGGCGTGGGTGCGACCCCTGGTTGGGGAACTAAGATCCCCCAAGCTGTGCAGCATGGCCAAAAATAAATAAAATAAAATAAAACAAAATAAAATAAATTGATTGCAGTGACTATGAATACACTAAAAGCCACTGCACTGTACACTGAAATGGGTGCATTGTATGATACGTGAATTATATCTCAGTTAAAGCTGTTCAGCGGATAAACTCCTGTGAAGAAGGGTTACCTTTCTGCAGAACGAGCCCAGTGATTTGTAGGTTTCACACCCAGTATGACTTAGTCATGCTGCCCCTGGCTCTGAGACAGACAGGAATCTGTATTCATCCTGCCCTCATGTTTTCCTAAACCAGACAGCCATGGTGAGGCAGACAGGGGGTGGTGGGTCACTAGGATCTGGGCTGTGCTGTCGGCACAGCCATCGAACCTGATTCGGAGCTTAATTAGCACCGTCTGCCCACCGCTGAGAGGTGCCATCGATCAGCATGCTCCTGGCCCGCTGCGGCAACCGGTCCACCACAGAGGGGACCCAGAGGAGAGCCAGGAATGACAATGAGAAGTGAACGGTGAAAATGGAATAAGTTCTTGGCCCGGAGGAAAAAACACACCCGTTCTTAGCCACAAACAGCAGCCTGTTCTCATGATTTTTTTTTTTTTTAAACCTGTTTTGCCTCGGTTTCTTGAAGAGTGGTCTCTGTGAGCAAATCAGACGACTAAGCTGGTGTGACAGCTACGATGATCCCACTTTGGGATTTTACTTGGACAACAGACCCCACGCCACAAAGTTCAGGTTAATAGGGGCTCATTTCTAGCGTACTTAGGCTCCCGAGTGACCTGCAGTCTATAAATCCTCTGATACACAAGCACAACCCCATCAGCCCTTGGGGGAACGTAAGGACCCTCGAGGGAAGTCCATGAACAAGACTCGACAGTTAAGAACCTGTTGAAAGTCATTTTTCAAGGAAACTCGTTAATGACATATCAAGTGACCATCTTAATTGGGCTTAAACTGTCCTTTATAATCTAGAAGCATACTGGCTTCTAGAAACACCAACTTCCAAGCAAGAATTTTATATTCTAACCAACAAGGACCTACTGTATAGCACAGGGAACTATACTCAATATCTTATAATAACCAGTAATGGAAAAAAATCTGAAAAAGAATATATAGATATATATATGTATAACTGAATCACTTTGCTGTACACCTGAAACTAACACAACACTGTCAATCAACTATACTTCAATTTAAAAAAAAGAATTCTAGGCTTCCCTGGTGGCGCAGTGGTTGAGAGTCCGCCTGCCGATGCAGGGGACACGGGTTCGTGCCCCGGTCCGGGAAGATCCCACATGCCGCGGAGCGGCTAGGCCCGTGAGCCATGGCCGCTGAGCCTGCACGTCCGGAGCCTGTGCTCCACAACGGGAGAGGCCACAACAGTGAGAGGCCCGCGTACCGCAAAAAAAAAAAATTCTGTATTCTAAATGGCAGATTCCTCCTGCTACTTGATGGGAAAGTAACTGGAAACATCTTTGGGAGGCAGCTGGGCCCGGGCACAGAGGTCCCTGCAGTTTTCTGCAAAAGGCCATGCAGGGGACTTCACTGGTGGTCCAGTGGGTAAGACTCCGTGCTCCCAATGCAGGTGGCCTGGGTTCGATCCCTGGTTGGGGAACTAGATCCCACATGCCGCAACTAAAGATCCCGCATGCCACAACTAAGAAGTCTGCATGCCGCAACTAAGAGCTGGAGCAGCCAAAATAAACAAACAAACAAATAAATAAATATTAAAAACAAAAAAATAAACAAAAAAACAAACAAAAAAACCACCAGCCGCCCGGCAGTTTCAAAGGCTTGGCTTCGAAACAGCTGCCCATTTTCTCATATTTGGTGAGGTCCTAGGCCCCTCTCCCTGCCCCCATTCTTTGTGTCTTCGAAGACTTTTCTCTCAGGCTGCGAGTGCCACCTGTCTCTGGAGAGTTCTAGCAAGCACGGGCTGCGGGCGAGTGTTCGAGAGACAATTAAGAAAATCTGATACCAAATGAAGTTTTCAGTTCACAGTTCCTGGCTTGGCAGCCACCTGGGAATAGACTAAATCAATGCCGAGACAACTCATTGATTTCTCTGCCCTGCTTCAGTTGGATGTTACAAAAGCAAGACAGCATAAAAAAGAAAAATACAGGAGGGGGAAACCCCCCCCAACCCCAAACCTTAACCCCATGCCTCAGAGAACAAAGAGAGGAAAAAAAAAAAAAAGAAAAAAGGAAAAAAAAAAAAAAGGCATATTGGGGCTTAGAAGTATGAGCCAGAAAGAATACTCTTTGTGAACCTGAAATTAAAAAAATACACAAGCCCCCCCCCACCTCCCAAATTACGTCAAACCCAGCAAACACCACTTAAAAAAGAATTGTGGGATCTTCTTGACTGTGTGTGCAGAAGACTTAAAAATCACAAAACAGTATAGAAGTAGAAATAACCTGTACGGCTACCACCCACAGTTAACTGCTTCTGGAATGAAGATTTATAAGTTGAGAATTAATGTTTAATAATGAGTGATCTAGAGATCTGTGTTGAAAAATCCCTCATGTATAGCAAAAGGATAATATGGTAGCAAATATATATTTTTGGTGTAAATATCATGCAGGACATGTGGGTTATACCATCAGGCGATACGCTTGCAAATCACTATTCTACAAAATGGTTTGTATTACTCTATGGATAATTCCGGAAGTTAACGCAGAAAGGACCAATGGCCATGTCCATGGGCATAAAAATGAACCTCAACTTAAACTTCATGCTTTTCACAAACAAGAACTCAAAATGGACCACAGATTTAAACAGAAAATGTAGAACTATAAGACTTTTCAGAGCTAACATAGGAGAAAATCTTCAGGAACTGGGGCTTGGATGGGTGAAAGAGTTCTTTGCTATGACACCAGAAGCCTGATCCACAAAAGAAAAATATATCTTTAAACTGACTTTGTCATAATTAAAAACATTTGCTTGCGGAAGATCTGTTAAAAGGATGAAAAGACAGGCTACAGAGTGGGAGGAAATATTTTGCAAACTGCCTATCTGACGAAGGACTAGCATTTAGAATATATGACGCACTCTCAAAATCCAACAGTAAAAATACAAACAACCCATTCAGAAAATGAGCATAAGAGACGAAGACTACATTTCACCGAAGAAGATATACAGATGGTAAAAAAGCACGTGAAATGATGTTCAAAATCATTTAGCCATCAGAGAAATGCAAAACCACCGTGAGCCGTCACTACCAGAACGGCTGAAATAAAAAACGGTGATGATGCTAAATGCTGGTGAGGATGTGGAGAACTGGATCACTCATACATTGCTGGTGGGAATGTAAAAGGGTGCAGCCACTCTGGAAAACAGTTGGGTGGTTTGTAAAGAAAACTAAACAATTGCATTCTTGTGTATTTATCTCAGAGAAATGCAAAACTCTGGTCCAGACAAAAACCTTTACATGACTGTTCGCAGCTGCTTTGAGGCCAAAACAGGAAACAACACAGATGTCCTTCACTGAGTAAACGGTCAGACAAACTGCGGTCCATCCATGCCACGGAATACTACTCGGCAAGGAAAAGGAACTGTTGATAACACACAGCAACCTGGGTAGATCTCACGGGCGTTATACTGAGATAAAAGACAATCTCAAAAGGTCACTGTATGATTCCATTTATGTAACATTCTTTTTTTTGGCTGCACCGAGTGGTTGCGGGATCTTAGTTCTCCAACCAGGGATCAAATCCAGGCCCCCAACAAGGGAAGTGCAGAGTCCTAACCACTGGACCACCAGGGAATTCCCTATGTAGCTTTCTTGAAATGACAAAATTATAGAGATAGAGAAAAGATTTGTGGTTGCTGGAGTTATCAGTGGGGGGGGGGCACGTGAAGAGTGGGTGAGAATATAACGCAGAAGTTCAAGGGCCATCTGTGGTGATGGAACAGTTCTGGATCTTGAGGGAAGTGGTGGCTGTGGGAATCTACACGTGTAATAAAATGGCATTGGACCAGACTCACATATTGTCCAGATGACAATTTCCTCATTTTGACATCCTATTATATTGTAGTTACAAAGAAGTAACCAGTGGGGGAAACTGCGTGAGGGGTACACATGACCTCTCTGTACCACCTTTGCAATTTCCTGTGAATTTGTAATGATTTCAAAAGAAAAAGTGTGAAACAAACAAAAGCATCACCACCAACAAAAAAAAAGAAAGAACACTCATGCCCAAAGTCGTAAACAGCTCCGGCTGCCATAATAAAAAAAACAGATTGGGTGGTTTAAACAATAGAAATTTATGTCTTACAGTCCTGGAGGCTGGGAAGTCCAAGACTAAGGTGCCAGTAGATTCGGCCTTTGCTGAGGGCTTGCTTCCTGGCTTCAGACGGCCACCTTCTTGCTGGGTCCTTACATGGTAGAGAGAGTGAGCACAAGCTATCTAGGGTTTTTTCTTATAAGGGCACTAATCCCGTCATGGGGGCCCCACCCTCATGACCTCATCTACTCCAATCATCTTGCAAAGATGATCCACCTCCTATTACCATCACGCTGGGGGCTTAGGGATGCAACATGGGAATTTGGGGGGAACACAATTCAGACCAGAACACAGTGAATAAAGCCGTGTTTCCTGCAAACTCATTTAATTCCAGAGCTTCTCTTATCACTCACTGGACACCTCAGCAGAAAGAACAAGCAGCCTTCCTCTTTCTTCCCTCCCTTCATCTCTTAGAGGGAAGGCCAAAGGCACAGTCTCTTAAGAAGAATTCCTGCAGACGGTGATGGACACTCAACTGAGACCTCAGAGAGCAGTTCTGATGGCCAAGGAGGAGGGTCTGGGAATAGTGCTTTATAAGAAAGCAGGCTTGGAGACATTCAGAGAGGGTTACAATGAAAATGAGAAATGCCCGAGGACCTCATGGAGAGTCACCATAATTTGGGAGAAGAGACTGTGAGAGTATAAAAAGTAATGAGAGGGACTTCCCTGGTGGTCCAGCGGTGAGGACTCGGTGCTTCCACTGCAGGGGGCATGGGTTTGATGCCTGGTTGGGGACTAAGATCCCACAAGCTTCGCAGTGCGGCCCAAAAAAAAAAAAAGAGCCACCCAACGGGATGTGGGGCTGCTCCACTGAGAGTGGCCGAACGCAAGACTTTGTCCTGGCTAGAAACCTGGGGACTTCGTGCAGAAGCCTCTGCCAGGGGCCACCATGTAAAAGAGAAATGCGCAAAGGTGTGCATGGTAAGAAATGATACCTGGCTGAGAGAGCTGCCAGACGGCCCTAGGCCAGCCATCCCTGCCTGTCCCCGACCTCATGGAAGAATCTGCCCTTAATGAGTAAATCCCCAACATCACTGCAAGGCACAAAAAAATTTATTTGGGGACTTCCCTGGTGGCGCAGTGGTTAAGAATCCTCCTGCCAATGCAGGGGACATGGGTTCAAGCCCTGGTCTGGGAAGTTCCCACATGCTGTGGAGCAACTAAGCCCGTGCACCATAACTACTGAGCCTGTGCTCTAGAGCCTGCGAACCACAACTACTGAGCCCACGAGCCACAACTACTGCACCCATGTGCCACAACTACTGAAGTCTGCACACCTAGAGCCTGTGCTCCGCAACAAGAGAAGCCACCGCAATGAGAAAACTGTGCCCCGCAATGAAGAGTAGCCCCTGCTCGCCTCAACTAGAGAAAGCCCGCACGCAGCAACGAAGACCCAACGCAGCCAAAAATAAATAAATAAATAAAATAAAATAAATTAAAAAAAAAAGAAAAATATTCTGTTATTAGCATGAATGTTAAATACCATCATCCCTCGGTATCTGGAGGGGATTGGTTCCAGGGCCTCTAAGGATGCCAAAATCCCAAATCTCAGGATGCTCAAGTCCCTCACATGAAATGGCAAAGTATCAATACAGTTGACCCTTGAACAACATGGGCTTGAACTGTGCAGGTCCACTTATAGTGGATTTTTTTTTCCCACTAAATATGTGCTATAGTTCTATACAATCCGTGGTTGATTGAATCTGAGGATGTGGAGCCACAGATATAAAAGGCCAACTATAAAGTTATACTCAGATTTTCGACTGCACAGAGGGTCAGCGCCCCTACCCCACCCCCTCGCACTGTTCAGGGGTCAGCTGGATCTGCATAGAACCTATGCACACCCTCAGGTATACTTTAAATCATCTCAAGGTTACTTATCATACCTAATACAATGTAAATGCTAGGTAAATAGTTGGCTGCGAGCGCAGCAAGTTCAAGTTTTGCTTTCTGGAAGTTTCTGGAGTATTTTTGATCCTTGCTTGGCTGAATCAAGGATGTGGAACGTGTGGACATGGGGGGGGGCAACTGTACCTTGTCTGCTTAGCTAAGGAACTGTTTCCAACTCACCGTCTGCCTGTGTCTAGAGAAAAGGGAACTGCGTGATCTTTTATGCATATGTATCTTGCTGAAAATTAATCTGAGTAAAAGATTTTTGGAAAGCTCAGGTCTGAAATGACATTTCGCTGGGTACACCTGACATTTGTGAATGTTATGTTACCGAACAGGGCCTGCAACTTAGGAAGCATATGTACCTTAAAATTAAAACAAAAACAAACAATAACAAAAATGAATGGCCAAGGAGCCTCCTCTCTCTGAAGTGGGTTGGTTGGCAGATAACCTGGAGGTTCATCACCTGAATAGTATTTTCCTTTTCTCCAATGACATCAATGAATATGTTGGTACCAAAATGCAGTGATTTTTTTTTTGCAGTGATGTTTTATAATGAGTAGATGCCTGCCTATCGTGATTATAGATAATTCCTCCTTTGTTTGGTTTTGTGTTAAGAGTTTACTTTTGAGAAGAAGAAGAAAAGAGGGGTTTATTTCAAAGACCTGATATCTGAGATTAAAGGGGGAAGGGAGGTCTTAAAAATTTGGAAAATGAACCCAGACAAAACTATAATTCAAAAAGATACATGCACCCCAATATTTGCAGCAGCACTGTTCACAACAGCCAAGACATGGAAGCAACCTACATGTCCATTGACAGAGGAATGGATAAAGAAGATGTGGTACATGGTACCACATGTGGTACATGGAATATTACTCAGCCATAAAAAAAAAGAATGACATAATGCCATTTGCAGCAACATGGATGGACCTAGAGATTATCATACTAAGTGAAGTAAGTCAGACAGAGAAAGACAAATACCATATGATATCACTTATAGGTGGAATCTAAAATACGACACAAATGAACATACCTATGAAACAAAAACAGACTCCCAGACATAGAGAACAGACTGGGGGGTGGGGGTGGGGGAGGGATGGATTGGGGGTTTGGGATTAGCAGATGCAAACTAGTATGTACAGGATGGATAAACAACAAGGTCCTACTGTGTAGCACAGGGAACTATATTCAATACCCTAATAAACCATAATGGAAAAGAATATAAAAAGAATATATATAGATAACTGAGTCACTTTGCAGTACAGCAAAAATTAACACAACGTTGTCAATCAACTATACTTTGATAAAATAAAAAATTTGGAAAATGATTTGATGAAGGATCATGAGGAGTAAGGAAAGGGGGCAGGATCTGAAGGAGGAAGATGAGGGGCTGCCATGGAAGACCACCAAGTTCAGATTTTCAAAGGCTGGTTATTAGAACTGATGATGCTTAACTGCAAAGGGTGACAACATAGGGAAGTAGCTCAACAGTGAAATCCACTAAGTGCAATGTGGGCTCCTGGGCTGGATCTTGGCACAAAAAACCTGGTGAAACCTGAATAAAGTACAGAGTTTAGTCAACAGTAATGTGAACATCAGGGGAAACTACGTGGGGGCGTATAAGGAAACTCCATACTCTCTTTGCAAGTTTTTTATAAACTGAAAACTATTCTCAAATGAAAGTTTCCTTTATTTTAAATAAAAAGTTAAGTTCAGGAGGAACTGAGCCTGGTTAAAAACAAAAGAATAACATTTGAAAAGGTATGTGTGTGCAGGTGCTCCGAGTTATGTTTCAAAAGGGCAGGAATGGGCCAGGCCCCTCTTGGGACAGAGGGAGGGAAGTGACAAGTAATCGAAAATATTTAGGGACACCCATGTTCACAGCAGCATTATTCACAATGATGCTGAGGTGGAAGCAACCCAAGTGTCCATCGATGGATGAATGGATAAACAAAATGTGGTCCTTTCGTAACACTGGAATATTATTCAGCCCTAAAAAGGAAGGAGAGTCTGACACCTGCTACAACAGGGATGAACCTTGAGGACATGATGTTCAGTGAATGAAGTCAGACACAAAAGCACAAATACTGTATGATTCCACTCATGTGAGGTCCCTAAATGAGTCACATCCACAGAGACAGGAAGTAGATGGTGGGTGTCAGGGGCTGGAGGTGGGGTATGAGGAGTCAGTGTTTCATGGGGACAGAGTTTCAGTTTGGGAAGATGGGAAAGTTCTGGAGATGATGGTGGGGATGGTTGCCCAACAATGTGAATGTGCTTAATGCCACCGGGCTGTGCACTTACGATGGTTAAGATGATAAAGCTTTTGCACAGCAAAGGAAACCATAAAGAAAACGAAAAGACAACCTACGAACTGGGAGAAAATATTTGCACATAATACCACATAATACCACCTGACAGAGAAGAAATGAGACTCCCCCCTCCCCCCCATTTTTTTGGGCCACACCGCGTGGCTTGTGGGATCTCAGTTCAGGGATTGAACCCGGGCCACAGCAGTGAAAGCCCGGGATCCTAACCACTAGGCCACCAGGGAACTCCCTAAAATGAGTCTCCTTAACCGTGGCTTCCTTTTGTCTCCTCTGTTGGTGAGATGGCACTTGGACCAGAAAGGATTAGAGAAAACACGTTGAGAATGGCGTCGAAGCTCAATGCAGGACGAGGGACGTGTAGCTGACCTCAACTCCTCAGTACCTGGCACATGGCTGTCCAGGGACACAGATGGCACCAACTAAAGTTGCCAGATCGGACAACGTTTGCGTCAGACACGCAGATAGTTTGCTGAGCCTGTGTGGAGTGCCTTTGGGGAGCCGGGGAGGGCAGAGTGACAGAAAACAACAGAAGGGCAAAGCGATCCTGATTGGAAAAGAGGAAGGAAGTTAATCGTACAAACTCGATGTTGATCTCTGGCAAAAAATGGCTTACGGGCTGTGGGGATGGGAAATAGGCCGTGAATCCTGGGTTTCCTGTTTCCTGGAACAAATCAAGACTAAACTCTGAGAGGTGTGCTTTGCAGCCCTACAGGAGAGTAGACAGAGAGAAGGTGTTTACAGCCACTACAGCAAATGGGTCACTAATCCTCGTGGCTCTGGACACAGTGGGGAGACAGAGTGGATACGGGCCCCTGGGGTATCAGCTGGATGCTGGCTGAATCCCTCATGACACCCTTGTAAATTCCAGGGGGTATTAAGAACTGATGAGTGCAGGTTGGGAGACTTTAAAATTTACTGGACATCCACACTCAAGCTTGGTAATGGACCGATCTTACGTAGAAAGAGGGTCTCTAGTGGAATACCAAAGGGCTCTGTCCTTGGTCTTGCCTGAGATGAGACCATAGGAGGCTCGCTTATCAAATTCACAGATGACATGGAGCAGAGAAGCTGCCCCAGATTTTGTTTGGAAATAAAGACAGAGAGATGAATTAACACAAAGCTTTTTTTTGGGGGGGGGCCGCCCCATGCGGCATGCGGGATCCCCGACCACTGATCGAACCTGGGCCCCCTGCGGTGGAAGTGCTGAGTCCTAACCACCGGACCGCCAGGGAAGTCCCAAACACAAAACCATCTTGATAGGCTACTATGGAGGAAATATCAAGAGATTCAGCAACGATGGGGGGCATGGGAGGTTCCCACCTGTAGCAGCAGCACAGGTGAGAAAACCAAAGGGGTTTTTGGTGCCTGCAGGCAGGCTCAGTAAACCAACAGTGTGGTGCACACGGGGCTGGGTCATCTGAGGTCACAGCAGTATCGGTGCAATAACCAGAGCTAGGAGGGCCAAACTGCTGGCCGGCCAAGCCTGCCCTGGAGTTTATCTAGGGCCTGGGCCAAGTTCAGTGAGTTCACTGGCCGGAAGTGGCACCTAGAAAGCTGTGTTCTAGTAAGTACCATGGAGGGTGGGATGTAGGTGGACTGAGGCCCCCATGAGCGCCAACTTGGGCTGAGTGGGGTATGCCCTGGAGAGTTTATAGAACTACCGAGGGGTCCCAGCCGTGACTTGAGAGGAAGGGGCCGAAGGATGGGGGTGATGCTTGGAGGACAGGAAGCCCAAGATGGCGGTCCCCGTGAACGGCTGGCTCGGAAGTGGGCTCTCCTGGGGGGCTCCCCTATGTAACAGGTGACGTTAACGCAGACGTGGGATTTCTAGTTTTCCATAATAATTAAATAGCAACCGCCTGGGATTTCACAAACCAGACAGAACCACTGCTCCTGTTTTAGCACATTCCTTTCCATTCTTATTTCTGTTCATTTCAATGAGGTCACACGGTTGCCAACCGTCAACCATTTCTGACCTCCAAAAAAGGACCATTTCCCACGGTTTGACCTAATACATGGGTGAGCTCCTGCCCAAACTTAATTTTACATCCTGCCTTTCTGCTTAAGATGTGTCATAAACATTCTGCCAGCCTGTCAAATATACTGTGTAAAGCTTTTACAACAGCTTTCCTATGGAAATCTTTTGCAATGGCTGTAAAATCACTTATTAAACACGACCATTCCTCTAACTTCGTGTTCTTGGGGGTATTTCCAATGTTTCCCGTGGTTGTAAATTAAACTGTGATGGACATCTGCGTGACATACTTCATCAGCAGTGGATACTCTCCTGGGATAAATTCTTAGCAGTTGGGTCCCCCACCCCTTGTTTCCATAGTCCATCTTCCCCCACCATAGCGCAGACGGTCTGGAAGCTTCCTGAGAGCAGGCCGCTGTCTGGTCGAGCACTGTATCCCCAGCTGCTGGGGAGCTTAGTGGGTCGCACTCTGCAAGCAGGGTCGAGGGTCTGGATTCTCAGATACTTTAGATCCACTCAAAAGAGCTCTTCGGGGGGCAGGGGGAAGGGGTAAATTGGGAGATTGGGATTGACATAGACACACTACTATATATAAAATAGAAAGCTAATAAGGACCTACTGTATAGCACAGGGAACTCTACTCAGTACTCTGTAATGACCCATATGGGAAAACAATCTAAAAAAGAGTGAATATAGGTATATGTATAACTGACTCACTTTGCTGTAGAGCAGAAACTAACACAATGCTGTAAATCAACTCTACTCTAATAAAAATTTAAAAATTAAAAAAAAAAAAGAGCTCTGCTGAGCACTGTGGTGAGCTGGGAGCACGCGGCCTCCCCCCACCAGGGAACTTGGACTTGACACACTTCCCAGGAGAGGTGGCTTCCCCTCCGCCCACACTCATTCTCTCCCTGCATTGTCCCCGGGGCCCCTCCCCGTGCTCTTCAGGGAGCCTCCTCCCCTCTGTGCAGGGCCCTCCCTCCGTGCCAGCGGGACAAGTCCTGGCTGATGAGCCAAGGCTGTGACCTCCTTGGCTGACTGCCCATCCAGACTTGCCACCCCGGCCCCTCCCCACCTGCTGCCTGTGCGGCTTCCCACACACCTGATCGGCGTCCCCATGGCTTTGGTATAAAGTCCTAACTCCCTGGCCTGCTTGTGCTGGACTCTCCAGGGTTCGGGCCCCTCCCAGGCCTCACCTCTTGCCACCAACTGCACCCTGTACCCCAACTGTGCTGTCATGCAGCACTGGGGAGCCCTGGAGTCCCTGGGAGCCCCGGCCCAGGTGCCCCTTTGGGTTGCCCTGCCCTGCTCCCCACCCCCGTGGTCTAGGCCTTCCGGTGCGCTTCCGTTACCTGACCCCCACCCCCCTACACGCACTGCTTTCATCTCATTGCCTCAGGCCCCATCAAACCTTGACCTCATCAGGGTGAGGGTCGGGTGTCACTCATCTCTGAGTGACATCACCGGCCATCTCTGTGCTCATGGCACAGGTACACAGCAAGACCTGGTCCCTGCCAGGAAGGCCAAGGGCAGATACCCAAGGGTGAGGGCTGCAGGGGTCGGGTGTGAGCCCGTCCTTGGCTATTTCACTTTAAAGACAACTTGTCACCTTTCCACTTAAGAAACAAAAAAAATCTCCACGGAACAGACTGGGCTCTGCTGGAAGGTGGGGGAACGAAATGAGGGTCTGTCAACCCTCACGGCTCCTCTCTTGATGAACTCCCTGCCCACCGCGCCCCCCGCCCCAGGACCTTATGCACTTTCTCACCCCCAGACCTGTCGTTTACTGAGTCAGCATCACCCCGACAGGACCTGTCCCGTCCTGTGCCCCCTGAAAGCTGACCTCCCCCTGCCCAAGCCCACTCTTCTCCTGGGGTCTCTGTGGCCCTCTTGCTACCCTGACTGACTTCAATGAGGACAGCTCTCCTCCTCTGCACGGCACCCAGAGACATTCCCACCCTTGGGAACTGGGCAGACACAACTGCCCTTGGCCCCAGAGGGTGGGCTTTCCTGGCAGAGTTTATTTATTTTTATTTTTATTTATTTATTTAGGCCACACTGTGTGGCTTGTGGGATCTTAGTTCCCCGACCAGGGATCAACCCCGGGCCCTCGGCAGTGAAAGCTCGGAGTCCTAACCACTGGACTGCCAGGGAATTCCCTCCTGGCAGGTTTTAAAGTTCTGTGCCTGCAAGCAGGCCAGACGGAACCCCACTACCCGTCTGGAAGCGGGGTGATGGGCCAGGTGGCCTCTAGCTTGTCAGGGGAAAGATGAGGGCGGGGCCGTGGGTGGTCTCATCTCTAACCCCCCAGATCAGGACCCGGTCTCCCTCGGGCTCCTCCAGCCCCAGAGTTCTGAGAGATGCACAAGGCCCTTCAGAACCTTTCCACACTGCGAGGTGACCTCTGATTAAAAAGTTCTGATGGCACACTAAGGAAAAACTCAGATGCGTGGGGAGAAACCGCACCCCTCCATGAAAACTGTTCGAAGCTGCTTTTTCTTCCGGAACATCTAAGAGTCAGGGACACTTCATGGCACAAAATATATGCTAACTGGAACTATTCATGTGAGACCTTTATCCTGGCAGAAATGCGCCAATCCGTCCCCATGATACCTCAGGCAGTCTAGCATAATTTCGGTGACACGATGTGTAGAAAAATATTACTCTGATTTTGCATAAGGGAAAAAATGAGGTTGGCATGGGACAGTCAGGCAGAGAGCTAGGTTTTAGTGCCCAAATCACTAGATGTCAATTAAGTAGCTGGTGTACTGCCTAAGAGTGAATTCTTAGTGAATGTTCTTTTTTAAAAATAAATTTATTTATTTATTTATTATTTATTTTTGGCTGCATTGGGTCTTTGCTGCTGCATGTGGCTTTCTCTAGCTGAGGCGAGCAGGGGCCACTCCTCACCGCGGTGCATGGGCCTCTCACTGCGGTGGCCTCTCCCTCTGCAGAGCTTGGGCTCCAGCCGCATGGGCCTCAGTAGCTGTGGCCTGAGGGCTGTAGAGTGCAGGCTCAGTAGTTGTGGCTCGCGGGCTCTAGGCGAGCAGGCTCAGTAGCTGTGGCGCACGGGCTCAGTTGCTCCGTGGCATGTGGGATCTTCCCGGACCAGGGCTCGAACCCATGTCCCCCACACTGGCAGGCGGACTCCCAACCACTGTGCCACCAGGGAAGCCCTTAGCGAGCGTTCTTAATAAACCTTAACCTCAAAGGTTTTTTTTTGGGGGGGGGTGGCGGGCACTGGCTTAATTAGTCCATCGATAAATAAGGCACATCTCTGATTAATATCTAATGCCAAGATGGCATTTTTAAAAAAATTATTCTTCTTTAATAAAGATAAGAACTAACTGAGGCAAACTGCTAGTGGTGAGTCATCTAAGGGGCAAAAAAAAAAGAACAAAGCAGAACATTCTTGGGCATGAATCCAGCCGGCTGCATATTATGGTCCTGAAGAACAAATGTGGCACGAACTCTTCACCTGCAAAGATTCCTGGCTGATAAGAAACGGCCCTCATGAAACACTGGTAAGGGCTCATGAAAAAATGTCACCTATGTCACTGTTACCTGAATTTGATCCCTCAATAGTACAGGAGTGAACTTAAAAACTTTTTTAAAGGAAAAATTAAAAGAAAATGAAAATCGGCCAATATTCTTGCCATCATTTACAAATGTCACTGTGCCCCGATCTTTATCTGCCTGGGTGTATACGATGACAGTTGTCACCACGGTGAATATACCAACGTTCCACGTTTTGCATGCTGCTATGGTCTTTGTAAGTACTGCTTTAGTCATTTCCCTGTTGTCAGATGTCAGATGTATGCATTCCAATCACACACACACACACACACACACACACACACACGTCTCAAAGGGACAGAATTGCGGAGGCAAAGGTTAGAAATGCTTTATGATTTTAGATATGCATCACCAAACTGCTTTTTCAAATGACTGTACCGACAAGGACAACCCTGCAGGAAAACAGGGGTAAAGAAAGAAAATCCTGGGGGGTGATACAACAAAATGACAACTAATTGTAGTTGCAAGGGATTTTGGGTGTTTTCCCCCATTTTTCTATTTTCCAAATTTTCTGCAATGGTCATATGACATTTATAATTAAAAAAAAAAAAGTTAATGCTAGGAAGCTGGGTGCAGGGTATGTGGGAACTCTCTGCACGATCTTTTTTCTTTTTGGCTGCGCCACGTGGCTTACAGGATCCTAGTTCCCTGACCAGGGATCGAACCTGGCTCCCAGCAGTGAAAGCATCAAGTCCCAACCACTGGACTGCCAGGGAATACCTGCATGATCTTTTTTTTTTTTTAACCCTTCGTAAATCTAAAATTATTTCAAAGGATTCAGTAGTTGGATGGCCGGAGGTTTCTTTAAATTTCCGATTAAATGGAAATTAGAGAGCAGAGTCTCTACCATAGGTCTGGTTTCAAGAAACATGACAAATTTCCATCGGTGGAAAGGCTGTTGGATCTACACCAAAAGACAGGCAAATAAAAGTACATTTATCTACTTTAAGCTAACTACTGAAGGCATATGACTTTTAAAAATAAATGCTGGCCTTTTGTGATGAGTTGATCATCTCTGAGTGCTCACAGGCTGGAGGTGAGGCCTTGGGCTGGGCTCGGTCCTCCCGCAGGCAGTCACCTATCATGCAGTGTGTGGAGTTCAGAAAACCCGTATGGACAAGATAAGGACCACCAGGGCAGGCTCTGCCCCAGATCTCCCGTGTGACTCACTCATGTCCCACGAGAACCTGTCCTCCTCCAGCTGGCTTGTCCAGAGCATGGGGAGAAGCTGGGGTGGCTCCTTGGAATGAGGAGTCCTGAGTGAAAAGGGGCTTGGAGGAGCAAGGGTCGGGAGAGTAAGACTCGGAGACAGACGCCTGTCCTGCACGAGGCATGGCAGGGCCTCCAATTCAGGGCAAGGGTGTGCTCCTGAGACAGGTTGGGATGAGGAGTTCCCCGCACAGTGGCTGGGGATCCCAGGCTGCAGATGCCCCTGGGGTGCAGGGGACAAACGTGGTTGGAGAGAAGACATACCTGCAGGGCAGAGGTGAAGGGGAAGGTCAAGGAGGCCCAATCTGGGAGGTTTCTGCACCCACTCGTGCACTAGCTACGTCTATAAAGTTGTTGCGAACACTGAGTTAGTGGTTACGGAGCCGTTGCTTCTAGGGCAAATCTGGGGTCAGATTCCAAGAGCCTCTGGTCATATTTTCATCAACCCATTAATACAGAACCTTGTGTGATGTGTGTTTCTGTTGAAAGGTGGCTTACTGAATATATATCGCTGACTCATGAACACTGAACTTGTGGCCAACAGCTCTGTAACTCACAGAGCTCGTGGGACACACATGTTTTCCCCAAGAGGGAGCATTGCAGCCTCCCTGGGCTTAGGACGCTAGACAGCGCTTCAGCCCTAGGCTTGGGGGCCATTTTCAAAACAGCGAAATTGCCAACAGAAAGCACAAGAATGCAGAAAATGTGGCACTAAATACACCACAAAAAGGATGCTTGTTTACAGAACAAGCTGAGACGGGGGAAGGCGGGAAGGCGGAGTGTGCAGTTCAACCTCAGCCAGGGCCAGGAACGCGCTGTTGAATGGCTGAATGGCGGAGAAAGCTCTGTGAGCACTGACTTGGGGGATTACAGTAAACTTTAGCCAGTAGGCGAATTCGTGAATACAGAATCCACAACTAATGAGGAGAGTACTGCATTTTCATGTTTTACTTAGGAAACTCCACGCAGGTGGGGATCTCTGTGTTGTCAGTTATGGGCACAGGGCCTGGTGCAGGGTGGATGCCCAATAAATATTTGTTCAGGGGAGAGAGAGAGAGGCAGGGAAGTAAGGGAGGTGCTTGGTCTGCGGTTTAGAAGAGGAGAAACTAGGAGAAACAAAGTGGGGTGGAGGGGCAGTGGGGAAGGGGATGCCTTGTGCGCAACGGTTCTGTGGTGGGCCTTAGGGGGCCCCTGGGGGTTATACTTTATCCTTGAAACTGAAGCCACAGAAAGGTTTATGTATGAGGTTATTAGTTCAGATTTGCCTCTGGAAGTAGCGGATGCAACCAGGCAGCAGACTGGAAGGGGCCGAGGGTGGAGGGTGCCAGGACCACTGGCCTGGGCGGGGGGGACAGGCAGGGCAGACTTGGGGCCGGGGTTGGGGGGAGCGGTGGCGGGTTTGACCCAAGCTGCTTGGGAGGACTCGGGGTGATGGCAGGTGGCAGCTAGACACAGGAGTGGGGCGCTCAGGAGACAGGTCTAGAAGAGGGATGGAGATTTGGGCAGAGGACGGTACCCAAAGCCAAGGAATTTACGAGATTTCAGGGCTAGGGAGACTGCTTTGCAGAGCTGCCTGGGGACTGAATGGGACAAGACACGGAAATGACAGCCCTGAGGGGCCCTGCTTTGTTGCAAGTAGTACCGGAACAGGAAAGGGGGGCGAGGAGTAGTTCAACTCAGAACCACTGGTTCAAACTATTATTATTATTATCAACTGAAATCTCTAGGTTGTTTCCTCACAGGCTGTCATTCAGTCCTATTTTCCCATCCTATATTTCCATAGTTGCTTATTTAGACCAGTGGTTGATTCAGATCCCTGGGAGACATTTGGCAGCATCTAGACACATTTTTTTTTTTTTTTTTTTTTGCGGTACGCGGGCCTCTCACTGTTGTGGCCTCTCCCGTTGCGGAGCACAGGCTCTGGAAGCGTAGGCCCAGCGGCCATGGCTCGTGGGCCCAGCCGCTCCACGGCACATGGGATCTTCCCGGACCGGGGCACGAACCCGTGTCCCCTGCATCGGCAGGCAGACTCTCAACCACTGCGCCACCAGGGAAGCCCTGGACACATTTTTGATCATTACTACCAGGGGTTATGGGGGGGCGCTCCTGACATCGAGTGGGTCACCACCAAGGATGCCGCTCGGCATCCCAACCACGGAGAATCAGCTGGCCCCAAATGTCCACGGCGCCCAGGCCAGGAAATGCCGAGTTAGATCCAGGCATGGGAATCGAAACATTCCTTGCCCCGAAGCCCACCTTGCTGGCTTCAGCTAACTATTTCAGTCGCTGAGATTTGGGGGCCCCGATTCTACGACACAGAGATGGAGGCCACCCCTCCAGCTTTGATAAGCAAATTTTCCACATCTTTGCTTTTCTAAATGACATGGTAGGGACTTCCCTGGTGGTCCAGTGGTAAAGAATCTGCCTTCCAATGCAGGGGACGTGGGTTCGATCCCTGGTCAGGGAACTAAAAGCCCGCATGCCGCAACGAAGACCAGACACAGCCAAAATAAATTTAAAAAAAAATTACATGGTAAATGACTGGTGGACAGAGCAGAGGATGGAACTCGGGGTGGGGGGGACAACCTCCCTCTAATTAACTCACTAATTAACGCCGTTTGGGAACTTTCATCCAACTAGTTATAAGCCTGGCTAAATGGTGATTAGCTCAGAATTATCTTAACATCTCTGTGTGCTTCTCACTTCCACCCCCAAGAATGATGTCCAGGACCCGGATCTGACGCTTCCCATCTCCCTATGTTCCACCCCGTTTTCCTGGTCTACTGACTAGACGGTCACCTGCCAGAAGAGGAAATGAGGCTGATGTGACACCATTTCTTCCTAATGATTCATGCTGGCTTTCAGGCTCATGACTTCAGCTTTGATAACCCACTCTTCTGGGGGACAGGGGTATGACAGCGGGTTGGCTGGTCTCTAGTTGGGAGACTGCCCTGGGCCAATTCTTCTGCTTCCTTTCCAGGCCTGGGACCATACTTACCAGACACCAGTCTTCTGGTGGAATGCCTGGAGATGTCAGAGGTCATGGGTATCTAAGACTTGTTTTTAAGTTCTTACAACCCTCTGGTGTCAGATGCAATGAGTGCAGAGAAGCCTTACCATTTAACGATTAAAAAACAAACAATCTGGGCCTCCCTGGTGGCGCAGTGGTTGAGAGTCCGCCTGCCGATGCCAGGGATACGGGTTCGTGCCCCGGTCTGGGAGGATCCCATATGCCGCGGAGCGGCTGGGCCCGTGAGCCATGGCCGCTGAGCCTGTGCGTCCGGAGCCTGTGCTCCGCAACGGGAGAGGCCACAACAGTGAGAGGCCCGCGTACAGCAAAAAAAAAAAAAAAAAAAAACACAAACAATCTGATTCAAAAATGGGCAAAGCGCGTGAATAGACATTTCTCTAAAGAAGATACAGACGTGGCCAATAAGCACGTGAAAAGATGCTCAACATCCTTACTGCTAGGAAAATGCAAATCAAAACCACAATGAGATGCCGCTTCACACCCACTAGGATGGTCCAATGGAAAGTAACAAGGGTTGGTGAGGATGTAGAGGAACTAGAATCCTCATATGTTGCTGGTGGGAATGCAAAATGGTGCGGCTGCTATGGAAAAGTGTGGCAGTTCCTCAGAAAACTCAAACATAGAATTACCATTTGATCCAACAATTCCACTTCTGGGTATGGACCCAAAAGAACTGAAAGCAGGGACTCAAATAGATATTTGCACACCCATGTTCATAGCAGCATGATTCACAATACTCAAAAGGTGGAAGCAACCCAAGTGTCCACTGACAGATGAATGGATAAACAAAATGTGATATATCCGTAAAATGGAGTATTATCCAGCCTTAAAAGGGAAGGAAATTCTCACACCTGCTACACCTGGGTGAGGACATCATGCTCCGTGAAATAAGCCAGTCACAAAAGGACAAATACTGCATGATTTTACGTATACGAGGGACTTAGTGTAGTCAAATTCTTAGAGGCAGAAAGTAGAATGGTGGGGGGCAGGAGGCTGGGGAGTCAGTGTTTAATGGGGACAGAATTTGGGAAGATGAGAAAGTCCAGGGGATGGGCGGAGGGGATGGATGTACAGCAATGTGAATCTATACTTAAAAATGGTTAAAATGTTTTCTTAAAAAAAGAAAGCACAGGGCCTCCCTGGTGGCGCAGTGGTTGAGAGTCCGCCTGCCGATGCAGGGGATACGGGTTCGTGCCCCGGTCTGGGAGGATCCCATATGCCGCGGAGCAGCTGGGCCCGTGAGCCATGGCCGCTGGGCCTGCGCATCCGGAGCCTGTGCTCCGCAACGGGAGAGGCCACAACAGTGAGAGGCCCGCGTACCGCAAAAAAAAAAAAAAAAAGAAAAAAAAAAAAAGAAAGCACAACTAGAGCTGTAGGAGGCTTGACCAGCGGAGCGAGCATCTGCTGCTCAACCATCGTGGATTTCAACTTCCTCCCGTGAACCTGACGTCTCCGGGGCAGAAGACAGACTCAAACAGCACTTAAGAACCTCATTCCTCCTTCTCTACTGACAGCTGTCCTGCGTGATGGATGGGACCCTGAGAGCTTCGTTGAGGAACTGGTTCTGACACCCAGGGACCCCCACAGTGTAAGTGGCCTGGAAGGCGCCCTGTGGTGCTCACTCCTCAGAGCTCCCTTAGCATTTGACAAGGATGGTTCATGGAAATAAGGGGGAAAAAATGCTCCATTTACTGTTGTGAGTCATTCTGATGAACAAGTTTCACCACTGCATGGGGGGGCGTGGGGAGGCGGGGGTGTCCCTGGAACTTTTTACCAAGAGTAAACTAGTAGTTACCATATGATCCAGCAATCCCACTCCTGGGCACAGATCCAGAGAAAAGTCTAATTCGAAAAGATACATACATCCCAATGTTCACAGCAGCACTATTTACAAACAGCCAGGATATGGAAGCAACCCAAGTGCACATCAACAGATGAATGGATAAAGAAGATGTGAGATATATATATATATACACACACACACACACATATGAAATAGAATATTACTCAGTCATAAAAAAGAATGAAATAATGCCATTTGCAGCAACATGGACGGACCTAGAGATTATCATACTAAGTGAAATAAGCCAGACAGAGAAGACAAATATCATACGATATCACTTATATGTGGAATCTAAAAAAATGATACAAGTGATCTAATTTACAAAACAGAAATAGACTCACAGACATAGAAAACAAACTTATGGTTACCAAAGGGAGAGTGGGGGGGAAGGAGAGATAAATTAGGAGTTTGGGATTAACATATACACACTACTATATGTAAACCAGGTAAACAACAAGGACCTACTGTATAGCACTGGGAACTATACTCGATATCTTGTAATAATCCATAATGGAAAAGAATCTGAAAAAGAATATATATACACACACACACACACACACATATATATTTCTGAATCACTTTGCTGTACACCTGGAGCTAGCACAATATTGTAAATTAACTATACTTCAATTAAAAAGAAATTCTATAGTGATTTAAAAAAAAAAAAAGAGTAAACTAGTAAGAATCACACCTAAAGGATGACATTGACCACCAACGGAAATGGCCTTCCAACATGAGGTTGAAAAAGGGCAAATCTGGTCGGGAGGACAGAGGTATGACCTTGACACTTCGGTATGAACACAGCTGGGAAAGAACATGAGGAAGACACCCCTGCACTGTCCAGGCTTGTCCCAGAGCTTATCCGCTCCCCTTTGCTCCATTTCACACTACTTTCTGGTGTCAGGAAGGAGGCACCTTCAGTCTCATCCACAGGGAGTTCAGACCCTAAGAAAGCATATGCCTGGTGGGTAAGTATTTCTCGTCCCTCTGAGTACAAGGCCAGATGCTTGTACTGGCCCCAGCAAAACCATTCCACCCCCTTAGGCCCCGCCAGGAAGGGCAGCCGGCTTTTCGTCACTGGCGTGTTTTAAACAATTATGTTAATTCAACTGACTGTCCAGAAATCAAAATGACACGATTGAAAAACATTTCAATGAAAACAGATGATTTTGAAAAGATTAATTCAGGTGTAGCTACTACACATCTGAAATCTTCCAGAAAACCCCAACTGGCCTTATTATATATTATTACTATTTTAAAAACCTTTAATGCAGGAAACACAGAGCAAATGTTAGCAGAGGTGGCTGGAAGGAGGGCAGAGGAAATCAAACACTTGACAGAGGCCAGTGGGTTTCTCTTTCAGCAGATAAAAAACATTCTGTTAAAGGCGGAAGGGAGGAAAGAAAAACTTGCACCTACAATGCCAGGAAAAAAAAAAAAACAAAACCTGTTTGCTTGCAATGGCCTGGGAAATTATTCAAGGGCACTGCATTTCTGTCAAAAGACAACCAAAATGGTGTGAGGGGTAGGTGAGGCTTAGCAAGACCCTCCATGGGGAGTTCCCAGTGCAAACTCACACCTGCGAGGAACTCCTGTCCCCCCTGCACCTGTGTCCCTCATCAAATTTACAAGATCAGAGTCATGGGTCTAGAAAGAGAACAGGAAAAGTCATGAGTCTATTGTACGGGGTGGCAGACTCTGGCCTGTGGGCCAGCCACCTGTTTTTGTAAATAAAGCTTTACTGGCTCCCAGCCATGCCCACTTGTTTCTGCGTAGTCTGGGGCTGCTTTAGCAAGTTGGGTAGCTATGACCGAGGCTGTGTGACCTGCAGAGACTATAGTATATACTATCGGGCTCTTTACAGAAAAAGTCTGCTGAGCCCTGGTCTACTGTATCTAATTGGTTTGTTTTGGAAACGAGGGCCTATTCCTAACAATCAAGATGCACCCAGCAGGGCTCATGGGGCATGGGAAGCTCCCATTTTTAATCCCGACACACACAAGGGAATGGAATAAAGGAAGCAGCAAAGTGGCTTAACTGTTTGGAGTCATTACTGAATCCAGAGCCCTGAAATAGCCCATGCTGGCAGCAAACAGGTATGAGGTGGGTTTCTGAGCATCTCAAGATCCTCACCGTCCTAAGAATGCCAGCTCTAACCAGCTCCTATATTAGGAAAATTCCAGAACCTTGCAAAACCTTCATTAGTATTCCTTTTAGTGCTGCAACGGTGTGAGCTTGAATATATTTGAATATATCTCATGTCTCAAGGTCAGGAAGAAAACACTTTCATGTACTTATGTAAGCTAGGTGCAGGGCTAGGCAGATGGAACATTTTTTTCCCTCTCTAAGGTACAAGAGTTGTGTATTTGATGAGGGTGGTATTTGAACGCACGGAGAAGGAGGAGATTATTCAGAGTACAGGCAAATAGTCAAACATTTTGACCCACTGTAATATATTAGGCACCTATTTATACTTTGTAGCAAATTATATTCGCAGCGGATTCAGATTTAGAAGCTTCCAAGCAAGGAACTAGTTTTCCTGAAGATCTCCTCTTTCCTCTTACTTACTGGGTTCCTGAGAGTGAGCCGAAGTTCAACACTTAGCTTTAAAATACCTGAAAATTACAATGTGTTCTAAAGAATGTAAGAATGAAATACTAACAACCCCTGTAAACTTGTTCTCATTTACAAGTCACTGGAAATAGAAAGTTCCTGAGGGGGGTGGAATAGGGTCCCCCCCAGATTCATGTCCACCCAGAACCTCAGAATGTGGCCTTATTTGGAAACGGGGTCTTTGCAGATGTAATCAAGTCAATGATCTCAAGATGAGATCATCCTGGATTTAGGGTGGGCCCTCCTAGATCCAAAGGATGGTGTCTTTATAAGGGAAAGAAGAGGGAGATTTGGACGCAGAGACACACCGATACAGAGACAGACAGACACATAGAGAGGAGAAGGCCATGTGAAGATGGAGGCAGGGGCTTCCCTGGTGGCACAGTGGTTAAGAATCTGCCTGCCAATGCAGGGGACACGGGTTCGAGCCCTGGTCCAGGAAGATTCCATATGCTGCGGAACAAATAAGTCCGGGTGCCACAACTTCTGAGCCTGCGCTCTAGAGCCTGTGAGCCACAACTACTGAGCCCACATGCCACAACTACTGAGCCTGCGTTTCACAACTACTGAGCCCATGTGCCTAGAGCCTGTGCTCTGCAACAAGAGAAGCCACCGCAATGAGAAACCCGCGCACCGCAACGAAGAGTAGCCCCTGCTCGCCGCAACTAGAGAAAAACCGCACGCAGCATCGAAGACCCAACACGGCCCAAAATAAAAATAAATAAAATAAATTTATTTAAAAAAAGATGGAGGCAGAAGGATGGATAAACAACAAGGTCCTACTGTAGAGCACAGGGAACTATATTCAATATCCTGTGATAAACCATAATGGAAAAGAAGATGAAAAAGAATGTATATATGTGTATAACTGAATCACTTTCCTGTACAGTAGAAATTAATACAACATTGTAAATCAACTATATTTCAATTAAAAAAAAAAAAAAAGATGGCCAAAGCCAAAGATCGCCTCTGGCCACCTCTAGAAGCTGAAAGAGTCCATCACAAGGAAGGATCCTTCCCTAAAGCCTTCTGAAGAAGAACGGCCCTGCACACACCTTGATTTCAGACTTCTGGCCTCCAGAACCATGAAAGAATATATTTCTGTCATTTTAAACCACCCATTTTGTAGTCATTTGTTACAGTAACCCTAGGAAACTAATACAGTTCCTCAAAAGTCAGAGTTATTGTGTCACCAAGTGCTTCATCCTTTTCTAAACATTCTTTTACCGTCTGGTGCACTGGGACCCCGGCGTGGCATTCTGACATGGAGGACCAGTTGAGGACCAGGCCCATTCATGAGTTGGGAAGACAGCTTATAATAAAATAGAATAGAAACTACCAGAGTAAAACTTTGGATCCCGTGTGTGTGTGTGTGTGTGTGTGTCTGTGCATGTGTGCGCATGCTTATGGCATCACTGTGTAAAATGGTAGTTTTCATTATGATTGTGGTCAAAACCAAACACACAATAGTGTCCCAGAAGCCCCCATATCCAGGCCCATCTACAAGGCGAACCTTCTAGACCAACGGAAAGCAACCCCAGTTTTTAAAAATCTCTGGGGGCAGTGTTTAGTTTTACCATCTAGAAGGCCTTCAGATTTCACCTTAACTCCGTTTCTGCTTTTTGTTTGTTTGTTTGTTTATTTTTTGGCCTTGCCTTGCGGCATATGGGATCTTAGTTCCCGACCGGGGATGGAACCCGCGGCCCCCTGCAATGGAAGCACGGAGTCTTAACCACTGGACCGCCAGAGAATTCTCTCTGCTTCTTGACTAGAGATCAGTTGTCCAGGCAAAATCCATAGAGACAGGAAACAGATTTGTGCCTGGGGACAGGGAAATGGGGGGTGATTGCTAATGAGTAGGAGATTTCCTTTTCCGGTGATGAGAATGTTCTGGAATTAGTGGCGATGGTTGCACAACTCTGTGACTATATTAAAAACCACTGATTCATATACTTTAAAAGGGTGAATGCTATGGTATATGAATTATAATATCCCAATTAAAAAAAGCAGCAGCAGAATGGCTGACCCTCTGGATGGCAGAGCTCTCCCCAGCAGGTGGGGAAGGTGGGGGCCTTCCCCTTTGATCAGAGCTCTGGGAATATTCTAGAAGAGGGAGAAACACCACAAGGAAGGTTTTAGCTTCCTGATCATAAGCGGGGAGGGGGTGCAGGGGGAACCTGGTGACAAATTTAGAAGCACTGATTTACCAGGTGTGACTTATAATTGGGCCTTGGATTTCTGGAGTAGATCCCTGTGGCTGTACTTCGTTTAAGAAAAAACCTATGTGTGTGTAGATATGTATTTGTTTTGAAAGAAGTTATATAAAAAAAAAAAAAAAGCAAAGTTGTGTTCACTGTTGTAACCCTAGGACCTGGTTCACAGAGGGTGCCAGGTAATAATCTGCTGAATGAATTAATGAAGGAATGAACGAACACCCCCAAACACTGCAGGAGCACTCCACATGCAATGACAACCCTAGGAGATAAGGAGTGGTATTATGTTTCTAATTTGATAGACAGGAAACTGAGGTTTAGAGAGTTTTAGTTGCACCTCCAATATCACGGAAGCAGACCTGAGCTCCCTGCTGCCGCCTCTGTGTTCACAGTGCTCACGGCTATGTGTGCAGAGAAGGGGCTGCAAGGCAGGTCAGCAAAGGTGGGGTGACAGCGGCTTGCTGGGGAATGTTAAAAAGCCTGGAATGTTAGAAGCTTCCGTGGTAGAAGGACAGACGGAAAGGGAAATGAGATGGCGCAGGGGTGCGCATAGGAGGCTCCCAAGTCAAATGAGAAGGAAACCCAGGTGCACGAGTTTCCTATTGCTTCTGTAACAAACTACCACAAACGCTGGCTGAGAACAACACAAATCTATTCTCTTTCGGTTCTGGAGGTCCGAAGTCTAAAACAGGTCAAGGGTTTCCCTGGTGGCACAGTGGTTAAGAATCCGCCTGTCAATGCAGGGGACACGGGTTTGATCCCTGCTCTGGGAAAATCTCACATGCCGCGGAGCAACTAGGCCCATGCGCCACAACTACTGAGCCCATGCAGCGCAACTACTGAGCCTGCGTGCTGCAACTACTGAAGCCGGTGCGCCTAGAGCCCGTGATCCGCAACACGAGAAGCCACCGCGATGAGTAGCCTCTGCTCGCTGCAACTAGAGAAAGCTCCCGCGGGGCAACAAACGCAGCCATTAAAAAAAATAAAAACAAAATAAAATAAAATGTAACCACCCACAATGCGTTAACCGTATATACTCTAAATTAAACCTTTAGAATATTATTTTTTCAAGATGCGATGGCAAATCGGCTGTGTATTTGCTACTTTGAACGTAAGCAAACACTACTTTAACCTCGGTGGAAACTATGAATCTACCTAAGAACAAAAGCAAAGAAACGCCAGTTGAATTTAGTTTACACCCAAGGCAATTTTAACCACACAAAAAATGAGCACAGCTGCAGGGGTCCTTTCCCTGAGACCTCCACAAGGACATTATTTTAATTACTCTGCCCTTCCCCCGTCAGCCACATTCCTCCTCCAAAAAAATTCCTAGCGGCCGCTCCAGAACTGTGACTGGAATTGTTTTGCACCTGGAGAGAGGGTTTTCAAAACAGAGCGGCTCTTCGCCACTTTCAGGGGAAAAGTAAAGTTTAACTAACAAATAACAAAGAAACAGTGATTGGGCTGGAGGTAACAAAGACCTCTGGGCTTAAAATGACTTATGAGTGCCCCGATGAAAATGTTTAGATGAAAGTGTTTAAAAAGTCATCGATGGAATTTGAGGAAATGGAAACAGGACCCAGGATGAGTGAAGAAAAATGAAGGAGACCTTGACACAAGGATCAGAAATATGCTAAACACGTGGAAGGTAAACACCCAGGGAGGCACAGCTGGTGACCACAGCCCTAGTCCCGGGCGCTGGTGACATGGGCAACGGGCCCTGCAGCCAGCTGTAATCGTTACTGTGTGACAAGAATGAAAATTAGACCACAGTTTCTGCCAGGAACAACGTACGTGCCACCACAACTTTCAGCGTAGGGGCATTGTCAAGTCAACTGAAGGAAAAAAGAGAAAGAAAGGAATCAAAGAATCCCTTTCTCCTTTCTCTCAGGTATGCCACTGAAAAGGGACATAAGTGATACAAACCCCAAACAAGTTACATTTACAATAATTAAATTTAGTATGCCCGCCGGCTGTATGCTCTTACTGGATTTAGAGCAACCTTTTTTTTTCTTTCTTTCCCACTCAAAAGGGCTTGACCCATAGAACTAGCAAGCTATTGGTAAAGCATAAAACTCTGACCCAGTCCAAACAACCGAGATGCTCAAACTTTCCAGACTCTTTATTACTTGGAATGTCAACTTAAAAATACAGGCCTGGGATGGAAGAAAGGAAGGAAGGAAGGAAGGAAGGAAGGAAGGAAGAAATAATGCCATTTGCAGCAACATGGATGGACCTAGAGAATATCATATTAAGCGAAGTAAGTCAGAAAGAGAAAGACAGGGCTTCCCTGGTGGCACAGTGGTTAAGAATCCACCTGCCAATGCAGGGGACACGGGTTCGAGCCCTGGTCCGGGAAGATCCCACATGCCGCTGAGCAACTAAGCCCGTGCGCCACAACTACTGAGCCCGCGCGCCTAGAGTCCATGCTCTGCAACAAGAGAAGCCACCACAATGAAGCCCGCGCACTGCAACGAAGAGTAGCGCCCGCTCACCGCAACTAGAGAAAGCCCGTGCGCAGCAACGAAGACCCAACGCAGCCAAAAATAAATAATAAATAAAATAAACATTAAAAAATCTTATCTATAAAAAAAGACAAATATCACATATCACTTATATGTGGAATCTAAAAAAAATGATACAAATGAACTTATCTACGAAGCAGAAATAGACTCACAGACATAGGAAACAAACTTATGGTTACCAAAGGGGATGGTGGGGGTGGGGGATAAACCAGGAATTTGGGATTAACATATACACACCTGTTGTTTACCTGTTTATATATAAAGCAGGTAAACAACAAGGACTTACTGTATAGCACAGGGAACTATACTCAATATCTTGTAATAACCTATAATGGAAAAGAATCTGAAAAAGAATATATATAACTGAATCACTCTGCTGTACACTTGAAACTAACACAACCTTGTAAATCAACTGTACTTCAAAAACAATTAAAATTAAAATACAGGCCTGGGGGCATACCATATGCACGGAGTATATCACATTTATTGAGCATTCACCATATGCTAGGCGCTGTGCCATGCACCTTACACATATGATCCCATCAAATCCCCAACCAACCCTTATTCCCGGTTTAAAGGTGGGGAGACTGAGCCTTAGTGATGGGAACTGGCACCAGAACCCAGATCTGATTTGACACTCAAGCCTGGGCTCTGGACACTTCTCCGTACAGCTCCAGAATTACTCATTCACCTGGATACCTGCAAAATCATCCCCAGATCGCCCTTGGCCATAGGGCTGTTCACCTGTCCTGAACTCTAGTCAACAAGAAGGGACCCGCCCTTCCTCGCTCCAGGCTGGAGTTCCACTCTCCCCCGAACGGAGGCAAAAGGGGGAAAAGCTGTGTTCTTCCCTTCTGTGGTAAAACTTCGCGAACACTTTTGACCCCTTGGGCCAGCCATCTCTTCTACCGCTTCGATCTCAACGGAGCACCAGGTAGAGAAGACAAGGAGAAGACAGCTACCACAAACCGTGCAAGGACCAAGGGCCTCTCATTCCTGCACCGCACCATCTAAATTCTCCCACAAGAGAGAAACTAGAGAGAGAACTAAGAAAGACCCAAAGCACACACACTTCGTATGTCTTTGTTACCCCAACGATCAACTGTCAGGAGGACGTCTGCTCCGCGGAATAAGTGCCGCTCGGAGGCTTCAAGTCCCCCGGTGCTGGGTATTGTTATGGTTATCGCCACATCCCAGGTCCTGCCCCGGGGAGCTCCAGAACCTGGAACCCGTGTCCTTTCCCGGCTGAACCACGGAGGTTGCACCGCCCAAGCGCCGGGGCTCGGACAGAACCGGCGGGCATCGTCTGCACTCTGCATTCGCCAAACACAGCCCACATGCACGAAAGGGGCAGCCGGCACTGCAGGACCCGCCCGCCAGTTTGGACGAGCCCATGGGGGCCGGGCCCGAAGCCCAGGCAGTCCCGGGGGTCCAGCGCCCGAGGCCGCCCCCGGGCCCCGACGGCGCCTCCCCGGGGCCCGAGCCCCGTTCTCCTCAGCCCCGCCCCGCCGGCCTCACCTCGGTCCCCCGCAGGTCACTCGCCGCCCGCAGCTTCCTCAGTACCCCGGCCTCCCCTGCCGCCCGGCCTCCCGGAATCCACTGCCGCCCTCAGCCCGGAGCCGGAAGCGGGAAGCCGCGCGGGCGAGGTGCGCACGCGCCGCTCCACCCCGGAGGGTGGACTAGAGGGTGTGGGCCCGGAAGGGGGCGTGGCCGCGAGGATCGGTGGGTCCCGGTAACTAAGGACTTGGGTTGAAGCTGAACCTGGGGTCTCAGGCAGGGGTCGTTCTCTCGGGTTTACGCGGGGCGAGGGGACTGAAGAGTATTTGCGAGGAGGGTGAGAGTGATCCTTGAGGGGCGGGTTAGTGGAGCAGGGGGGCGCCTACGGGCGATCCTGAGGGGAAATCCGCGGGGTGGGGGGCTTTTTTGGGGAGGGGGTCAGTGGGGCGCTGGGGTATCTGTGGGACTGGGGGGCGCTTAGAGGGGATCCTAAGGAGAGATCAGCGGGGTTGGGGGGCGTTTTGTGGGGTCAACGGGGGCATGGGTGATTAGCGGGACCGAGAGGGGTTTCCTGGGAGAAGATAGCGGTGCTGGGGGGGCGACTTGGGGAATTGGGGGTGTCTGGAGGCGGGAGTTGGGGTACAGTGGAAGCCTGGGGACATCTACGGTGGATGAGTCCGGAGGCGAGAAGTTTGAGAGGGGAGAGTACAAGAAATGGAGAGAACAGGTCTGTCTCCTGTGAAGAAGTGGCAGCATAGATTACAGGAAATGAAGATTACGGGTCTTGGAAAAATGAGTCAGATATCTCTCAGGTGGTCCCAGACACCCCAGCATAGGTACCACCAGATACCCCAAACACATACCAGACACCCAGGCAGATGCCATCAGATACTCGCTTTCAGTCACCCGCAAATAGGTCAGACACCCACATAGGTCTGTTAAATGCCCCCAAACTATTCAAAATATGAAAAACATACCAAATATCTCAAAAGTACCGGACACCTTCATCCAGGAGCCATCAGATACCCCCAAACAGGCTTTCAGACACCCAGAAACATACCAGAGACCCCACATGGACACTTTCAGACACCCTCCAACACAGATGCTATCAGATACCCCCAAACAGGTGTTCAGAGTCTGAAACACATGCCAGACACCCCCACACAGATGTTTTTAGACATCTATAGCCATGCCAGATGTCTCTCCAAGTGTCAGCACCCCTCAGGTGCCATCAGCCATCCGGGTCCTGAGGCTTCTTGTCTAACCCAGGTCCCCCATAAGTGGAGGGGGTGGGCAGGAACCAGGAGAGAAGCCAAGCACCTTTCACCTAAGGCCCAAGTTGTTCAACCAGGTCAAGGTCGCCCCAAACCAAACTCACCTCAAAACACACACAATCTGTTGTTGAGAGCGCTCAGTTCAGAAACTGGGTGGCAAAGTCCCCAAGTGACCTGCCTTCACTTTAAGTTTAGGCTTCATGATCAAGAGAGGGAGCATGTCCAGGGAGTTGGAGGGTCCAGAAGTACAAGAACCCCACCCCAGTTGAGGCCATCAGATACCCCACCCCAATTGAGGTCAGAAGCCCAGACACAGGTATTTCGAGGTCTCGATGGATCTGTAAATGTTCACTCTCTGAATTGCTATGACTTTTGGACTTTATCCCAAAGGCACTGGGGAGCCATTGAAGATTCTAAGCAGGAAGAATGGCATGATCCTTATTTCTATAGCCCCCTTGGTTATAGAAACCTTCAGGTTGACAAAGTTCTCCCCTAAAACCTTTTCAAGGGGCCTGTCAGGAAGGAGAGGTATCTCTTGTCTTCCTTTTATCCATCCAACCATTTCCTGCATTTTATTGCGTCCTTATCATGGGCCAGGGACTCTGCTAAGAACTAAGGAGCTATATGTCTATAGCTGCATTTCCCAGTCTTGGTACTAATGACAATTGGGGCTGGATAATTCTCTGTCGTCAGGGGCTTCTGTGCATCAGAGGATATTGAATAACATCCGTGGTCTCTTCCCACTAGATTCAAGTAGCACTCCTAGTCCTGACAACCAGTAATGTCTCCAGATATGGCCAAATATTCTTTGGGGGGACAAAATGGCCCTTGGCTGACAGCAGTTGGCCTCAGAGACGCTCAGAACTTACAGTCACCTAATGCCGGCTTCCTGGGGAGGTGGCCCTTCGCTTTGTTTTAGAGAGTGAGTAAGTTATGTGGCAGAGGCAGTTCCAGGAACAGCACTGAATGAGCAAGGCGCAGGTGATGGGCACAGGCAGGCACAAGACTTCAGGGTGGCGGCGCCGGGCAATCCCGGTGGCTGAGTAGTGGGAGAGAAGGGTGGAGGGGTAGGTGGGGTCAGACCACGGAGGGACCTCAGAGGTCAAGGCCAGGAACAGGACTGTCTGGAATGGTGTTCCATCAGCGGGGCTGGTCTCTAGGAAAGCACCTCAGCTTTACCCTGGAGACGCACCTTCTGTAATTACCTGGAGCGTGACTCATTCACTGTTCTGTTTAACTTACTGTGGGGCTGTTTCCTTAAGTCGGTAACATCTGGCTTTGAATACCTGCGATGGGAGGTAGGCTTGTGACGAGTTATACCTGGGCAGTGCCTGCCCTCAGCCTGCTGGGAGCAAGACACAGCTGTTCTGGCCTCACATGCTTCCTTAGACAGGTGTGGGGCTGTGGTCAGAGCCCAGGGTTAGGGTCTGTGATTTAGATGCTAGCTTTGCCTCCTCAACAACAAGAAATAATGATGGTGTCAGTAGGTGCTACCATTGCCTGTAAGTACCAGGCGCCACGCTGAGTGCTAGCCACATCATTTCTGTGACACGAACTCCAATCTTCCCTGACCTCAAAGGGTTGTCCCGAAAGTCAAATGATGCTTCCAGGAGGTGGAACTTGACTCCTGCTATCCTGAGAGTAGGCTGGATTGAGGGACTTGCTTCCAAAGAAGAGAGTAGGGAAATGGGAAAATAGTAACCTGGCAGATGTTACCTTAACCAGGTGTTAAAGGTTAACATCTTCACGGATGTCATGTCAATAGCACGTCCCCCTGATCTGATGAGCCAGGAAGGTTCCCCAAACCCATAACCCCTTTCTAATTATAAGAAAACCTCAGACAAACCCAGATTAAAGGACATTGTACAAGACACCTGGATAATATTTCTCAAGACTGTCAAGGTCATGAACAATAAGAAGAGACGGAGAAACCCTCAAAGACCAGAGAGACTGGGAAGACAGGGTGGTTGAAGATAACGTAGTATCTGAATTGGATCCTGAAACAGAAGGAGAACACTAATGGGAAAAAAAAAACGGGTGAAATCTGAATTAAGTCTGGAGTTTGGTTAATAGTACTGTACCAATGTTGGTTCCTAAATTGTGACAAACATATTGTGGTCATATAAGATATTAACATGAGGGGAAGCTAGGTGAATGATGTAAGGGGGCTCTCTCTGCACTTTTCTGTAAATCTAAAATGAAAGTACTTCCCTGGTGGTGCAGTGGTTAAGAATCCGCCTGCCAATGCAAGGGACACGGGTTCAAGCCCTGGTCCGGGAAGATCCCACATGCCACGGAGCAACTAAGCCCGAGCGCCACAACTACTGAGCCTGCGCTCTAGAGCCCACGAGCCACAACTACGGAAGCCCACACGCTCTAGAGCCCGTGCTCCACAACAAGAGAAGCCACCGCAATGAAGCCCGCGCACCGCACTGAAGAGTAGCCCCTGCTCACTGCAACTAGAGAAACCCCGCATGCAGCAATGAAGACCCAGCGCAGCCAAAAAAAAATTAAGAAAAATAAAAAAAGTGTAAAAATAAAATGAAAAATTTTGGGGAGAAAAGGGATCTGCTGCCCACTGGAGGGTTAGGAGAGTCCTCAGATAGATAGTTGTATACTCTGAGTTAGGGTATAATGCCAAAATGCAGCAAAAGATTCCACTTACAAGTCCCAGGTCTGGTCTTTTTGAAGTAACAAACAAAACATTTAAGTTATCCCTCCTGCCTGCCTTGCATTGCATTCTACGCGTGGTAATTCATTGGTTTATGCTAGCCACGGACAGCAATCCACAACAGTTTCATGCTTATACCAAAGAATGGAATCTGATCCTTAGTACCTGGTATTTTGCCTGTAAGTCTACTGATAAAAGATTATTGGAGGGCTTCCCTGGTGGCGCAGTGGTTGAGAGTCCGCCTGCCGATGCAGGGGATGTGGGTTCGTGCCCTGGTCCAGGAAGATCCCACATGCCGCGTAGCAGCTGGGCCCGTGAGCCATGGCCGCTGAGCCTGCGTGTCCGGAGCCTGTGCTCCGCAACAGGAGAGGCCACAACAGTGAGAGGCCCGCGTATCGCCAAAAAAAAAAAAAAAATTATTGGAAGCCAGTCACAGAATCTGAAAATAAACTCTAGTCTCTCATTTACTATTTTAGGGCTTTCATAGAAGCCAAGGACTCATTGCAAAACATTTTTGCAAGGATGACCACTTGTATTCCATCCAGGAACAATATATTTTTGCTTGGTTTAGGATTTCCGGTAGTTTATTTCAAAGCGAAGGAAAACCAGCTGAGCACGTGTTTGCTGTCTTTAGATCAGCTGGCAAAAATACGGTATGAAAGTGTTTTCATCTTCCTATTATTCTAAATATTATTGTACAGAGCTATTATTAATGCCTTTTTTTGGTGGGAAAACCTTAAAAATTGCCCCAAATATTGACATTAAGCACGTCAAACAACAGAGTGTCTTTGGTATGTTAAACTTTTGGTTTTCATGTATCTGTAATTTAATTTTCTTTTAAACTATAAAATTTTGCCTTTGGTACAACTAAAAGAATTAAAAGTTAATTTTATTAAACAAAAAATAGGGACTTCTCTGGCGCTCCAGTGGTTAAGACTTCCTCTTCCATTGCAGGGGGTGCGGGGTTGATCCCTGGTCGGGGAGCTAAGATTCCACATGCCTCGCGACCAAAAAACCAAAACATAAAACAGAAGCAACATTGTAACAAATTCAATAAAACTTAAAAAACGGTCCACATCAAAAAAAAAAGTTAAAAAAAAATTAAATGGTGTCATGTGGCAGTAGATTGGTGATTAGGGGCTCAGGCTCTGAGTTCAGACCCTGCTCTGTGACCTTTGGCAAGAACTTAACTCCTCTGGGCCTCAGATTCCTCATCTGTAGAAAGGGGGAATACTAGTGCCTATCTTACAGAGTTGTGAAGATTAATGAGGAAATCTGTTTAAAGGACTTGGTGTTTGGGATATTGTATCTGCTCAGTATAGTAACATTACTCTCTAACTATTTGTACAAAGTCTTCTGTGATTGTAAAGTGACCTTCAGGAAATTAATCCCTGTTGGAACCCTCATGTTCAAGGTCAGATGTGTAAGGGGTTCATTGATCTGTTGGCTACTGTAAGTCACTTCCCTGGGTCTTCCTTGCTGCTGGGAAAGCTAGCTCGGGGATCGGCAAACTTTGGCTATAAAGAGCCGTAAGGTAAATATTTTCAGCTTTGCGAGCATGCTGCAAAATACTCAACCCGGCCATTATAGCGTGGATGCATTTCTGTACTGTCCATGGCCCAGTCCCGGATCTTTGACCTCATTCTTCCTCCTGCCAACCTCCCACTTGCCCCTTGAATTTGATGCCTGAGATACAGCTCCTTGGGGCTTGATCCTGGCCCTCCAGGGACGACCCTGTATCCAGCAGACCTCACCTCCGACCCCCAGAAGAAGAGATTAGGAAGTCAACAGAAACAGGAAGTCACCTGCTGCTTAAAAGGACTTTAAGATGCTGAAGACTTTGCAAAGCCCAGGTGGCCTCAGCTGAAAACTGAGGCCATGTGTCAGAAAGCGGGTTGGAAATCTTCCAATGCAGAGAAAGCTCCGAAGGGGACACCCCTGACAAGAGCAGCCAACAGCCCCACCACCAGCAAAAACAGTGCTCCGGAAAAAGGAAGGAATCAGGAAGAAGGAAGATGCCCACGTGTGGGGCCAGGCAAGGAGGAAATGCAAAACCTGCGGCTCAGGTCACAGGGAGGCACCTGCCCTGCAGGTGGAGGGACAGCTCTCACGGCACAGCCCATCCTGGGGTCAGTTCTCTACTGCACTCCCCAGTGATTCTCACTGGGGCAATACTAGCCCCCAGGGGACATTTGGCCGCATCTAGAGACATTTTTGGTTGTCATGACTCATGGGATGGGAGTTAATAGGTATCTAGTAGGTGGAGACCAGGGATGCTGGTCAACATCCTCCAAAGCACAAAATAGTTCCCCCTTCCCCCAACAAAGAATTACTAGGCCTCAAATAGCAATAGGGCCAAGGTTGAGGAACCCTGAATTAGCCTGAATTTGCAACTAACATGCAGTTGCTGGTGCCTCCTCTCTCTCCCTTACAAAGCCCAATTTGTTTTCAAAAAGGTGATATGCTAAATCTCAGCAAAGGCCAGAGTCATGTCCCTCCAAGGCCTCTGGAACCCAGTACTTTTTCCTGAGCAGACACCATTACCCCCCAGACAGCCCCGGGAGGCAGGAAATTGCCTGTTATGGGCTGATCGTGCCTCCCCCCACCGACCCCAATTCATATGTTACAGTCCTAATCCCCCTCAGTACATCAGAAGGTGGCCCTATTTGGAAATAGGGTCATTGCCAGTTTATTTACTTCAATGAGGTCATACTATGGTAGGGTCGAACCCTAAAACAATGTGACTGGCATCCTTAGGAAAAGGGGAATTTCAGACGTAGACAAGCATACAGGGACAATGCCATATGAAGATTATAGTTCTGCTGGCACAAGCCACTGGACTTCCAGAAGCCAGGAGAGACACCTGGGGTGGACCCTTCTCTAGCACCTTCAGAGGGAGCCTGGCCCTGCTGACACCTTGATGTCGAACTTCTTCAGAACTGTGAGACAATGCATTTCTGTGGTTTAAGCCAACCAGATGGTGTTACTTTGTTACGCAGCCCTAGCTAACTAATATACTGCCCAAGTCTGGATTTTGCCAAAGGATTTTTGCAACGACGAAAGCTGAGACTTAAAGGGAATTTGGTGGGGGGGCAAGCTAACCAAATGGTCCCTGCTCTTAGGGATGGATCCCTGGTGACATCCAGGAAGCCAGGGTTGGTCCGAGCTTAGAAAGGGTGAAATAGGACGAGGATGCAAAGAGTGAAGGAGGCCATGAGAACGATTTAGGGGAAGTGAAGGAGAGGAAGTGGCTGCCATCGAGGGGATGGGCTGGGCCACCAGACTTACCAGAGCTCAGAAAAGGTTTGCCACACAGCGGGCAGCTGGAGTGTCCAGAGTAGGTTCCTTGAGCCAGCTGGTGCCCGTTGACACATTCTTTCCACTCTCGAGCATCCTGACCTTTGTCTTTCAGAAGCACTGGGCTCTTCCCCTGTTGGGGACAGAGGTGGGCCTTAGAATGCCCTGTGCATCCAGTCTCGCCTCGAATCATAGAGATCTGGAGCCAGGGGCACCCTGACAAGCTGCAGAAGGCAGAGGGGGATTGCCCCCCCTACCCCCAGCCCGGCCCCCTGACCTTCTCCTTCTGCCTGGTGACTCGACATCGGAGGGAACTCAGTCTGCGCTTCACCCTGGCACTCCTGTCACTTCTCTCCATCTTCCCCGCTCTGTCCTCGCTCCTGAGGGGCAGAAAATTTGGTGAGGAGAGCGCAGTAGACCCAGAAGGCCCTTCTGAGCCAGTCCTGCAGGTCGCTTCTGGGATCCACCTGGAATCTGTCTCCCTGAGGCCCCTTTATCCTGTTTCACCCCTGCTGTGGTCCCTAACTCTCTCCCTCCTTCTCTCACTCACTCATTCACTGAACAAACATTTACAGAGGTTTGCAAATTTCAGGAACCTTGGGGACCAGGTTTGCAGAGGGGAAGGTGACATGGTCTCCAACTTGAGGTCCCTTGATGGGCCTTGTCCATCTCAGCCTCCTCCCTCTGATTCATGCCCCCTTCCTATCTCATCAGCCTAAAATCCTGCCCATTCTTCCTGTGGGATATCTGTCAAACCCGGCTTCCCTCTTCCCATCCAATGCTGCAGCCCCAGATCATGCCTCTCCTGGATGACTGGCACACCCTCATTTAATAAATATGTATTAGGTCATTGACAAAGAAACCCAGCCCCCGCAGAATCTAGTCCCTGGAGGGAGATTCCGTACCTCCAGTCTGTACCCTTCACTGCTCACCATCATCGCTCACCACAGAGCTGTGCTCCTTTGCTTCCCAGGTGTGATCTGGCCTCTGCTGACTCCCCCCTCCCTCCCCTCCTCCCAGCCCCACCCCGACACCGTTCCTGAGGAAGGCACCGATTTCTTTTCCCCATCCTCATTTCTTCATATTGGTGAACTCCTACTGTTCCGTCGGAACCCAGCTCAAGCTGTCACCTCCTCCAAGAAGCCCTCCTCTGCCCTACCAGGGCATATGAGGAGCCCCCCTACCACCCCCACCATTGCCCTGGTGGTTCCAGTGAGAGGACGGGGCCCCCAGCTCAGGGCCCACAGTAACCTCTTGTGGGAATCCAGTGGCAGCCTGCCAACAGCTCTGCGTACTCACTCAGACAGGAACTCAAACCAGGTGAGGTTTGAGTGGGCTCCTCCGGGGCTGACGGACAAGGAAGCCCTCTGCCAGGCCCTGCAGGATCAGAGGGGACAGACACAGCAGCCCTTCCTTCCTCCCGCAGGTGCCCCCTCTCGTGCCCCTCTCCCTCTGGGCTCCTGTGGATAGGTGTGCCCCCCGTGCCATGTCTGAGATCACACCATCCCTTCATGTGTGGGCTTGTATACGTGGTCATTGCGATGGGTTTTCCAGCAGAGGGTGATAACAGGACTTGGTCAAACAAAATCAGCATGTCAGGAAGTTTTTCTAACAGATGGCAGTATTTTGGGAAAGAGGTACCTTTTCCCATTTGGACAAAAGCTGGCGGCTTGCTTCTGCACCCTGTCCTTTCCCACACCTGGACGTCCTCCCACCTCTCCTGTCACCATTTTCCTCCCATTTCTCCTTGTCTTCACACCATGCCTGTTCACTCCTATACCTGTCCCCCTACAATTTCCCCCTACACCTGTCCTCTGCATCTGCCCTCACATACCTGTTGCCTCACACCTAGCCCCCTTTCCACTTACCCATGGTACTGTCGGAGTTCTTGAAGCACCTGCTGGACAATCAGCCTGCAATGGCAGATAAAAACAGCCCACAGTTGCCCCACATGACAGACATTCCCCGAGGTGAGCTGTGATTATCCTACCCGGTCCCAGGTCCTGATGCAGCCCCTAAACTGGATCCCCAGCCCCTCCCCCATGCTGTCGAGAGCCTTTCTGAGGGGACTGGGTCCCTCTCCTGGGAGAAGGATGGTGTGGTAGAGAAGATCGAGATTATTATAGGGGGACAGTGGCTGGTCACTTACAGCCAGTGATGCTACACCCTGCGTCCCTCCTCCCCAAGCCTTGACTCCTTGGCTGTCCAGGGGGTCCCTCCCTGAGCCAGGGGCGGACACTCACACATGATCTGGCTCTACGTGGTCCTTTTCCATGCACTCCAGCACCGGTGGATCCAGGCCTGGAATCAGCCCCCACCCCAAGAGGCACAGGCATGAAGGGGGCCCTGGGGAAGGACCAGCCCAGCATGGCGCCCCCTAAACCCACCCCTGCAGAAATGGAGACTGTCCAGATGTGGCTTGCCACTCTTGGGGAGGAGAGGCGAAAAGAGGGCAGAGAGCCAGGGATGGAAGTGTCCCCGGCGTGTCATGACTGCTTACGACTGGCTAAACGCTTTACACATATGCGGTCAGTGAACCCTCCAAGTGACCCTAAGGAGATACAGTAATTGTCTCATTCTCTGCGAGAAAGCTAAGGAGGCTTAGAAACTTGCTAGAAAGTGGTAGATTCCGGTTTGGCCTGTAGATCTGTCTGACAACAGAGGGACACAAGCTCTTCAGATAGAGATTCAGAGACAAAGAAGGAGATAAAGAAAGAGACAGCGTCAGAGGGAGAAGGGGGAGCCCTGCGGGTCATTGCAGTGTTGTGTCCACCTTGGCTGGAGGATCCCTGGGGGTGGGGGGGGGAAGGGCAGATGATGCAGGAATCCCCCCCACCCCCTCAGCATTCTGCCCAGTTCTTGTCCAGGGGACCCTAAGCCCCCTCCACCAGCCCCATCCAGGGGACCCTCCAGCAGAAACCCCCTACTCCACTTGGTTTAAATGAAGGAAACCCCCAGGCTGGGCTACCTTGAACCGCTGGAGCGGGCACTTCCAAAGCCGGAAAGATTTCCAGGGAGCTGATCTCATCGAAGGACACGGGGACTGACCGTGACCTCACTCTTTTTTCGGGGCTGTCACATTCCTGCAGGGAATAAGCATCTCGCTAAGCCTGGAGACAGCCCAGGCTGCAGGCAGGCTCGCCGGGTCGAGGGTCCCCAGCCTTCAGCTGCAGACAGGGGCTGCCCCCAGCCACGCGGCATGAGCACAGAGTTGGGACTCCATAGCAGCTGAGGGCTGGAGCCATACCCTCCCCAGCCATGGGCTGCAGTCCTGCAAAGGACCACCAACTCCCCACCCCAGCTGTGGGCTGGAGCTCTGGAATTCTGAGCCACAAATTCCAGCTATGGCCAGTAATTTCCCCCCAGGTCATGGTCATGGGCAAAGATGCTCCAGGCAGAGGCAACAGCTCCGAGCATGCATTCCCCAGGTTTGGGCTAAAATCCCAGACCTCAGACGAGCCCTCCCTACTTCCAAACTCCAGTCACAGGCAGCACCTCCTTCCAGCTGCAAAGATGCAGAGACATGCCCCTGCTCCCCAGCCCAGGGGTGTACTTATGGCCAAGGATCCCAGCCCAGTAAAGGACCTTCAGGTCTGGGCTGTAATCTCAGGACCCAGCGACTCCCCAGTCACGGGCTATACCTGCCATGATAAAGCAGTCCCCCCAGCTATGGGCAAGGCACTCCTTGGAACCTGCAGAGACAGTGCCTGGGCCCACAGGTGTGTTATCATCTGGGGTGGCTGCAGGTTGCACCCACCTTGTTTGGTGCCTCTGGGGGGGTTCCACCCCCAGACAGACACCCCTTGGTCCAGGCCTGCAGGCCCTCTCCTGGCAGGTTCAGAGCAAGGCTGGCCAGTGTCCGAGGGAGAAAGGGCCCCTCATTTTCAGCTGAGGCTTCGAGGCTGAGCCTGGTGGAGGAAGGGAGGGAGTCGGGTCTCTTCCACATGGTTGCTGCCCCAGCTCCAGCATGTGAGGCATGGGGGCCTGGAGGGAACCCGTGGGTAGCCCTCTGGGGGGACAGGGCACAGAGAGGGGTCCAGCTCTCCCAGTACCAGAGAGGTGGGTGGGGAGTCTGGCTGGGGAATTTTATGCTGAAGTTCCATTTGCATCGCGGGCCCACTCTTTTTTGTGTTTTGGGTTTTCTTACCTTTTTTTTTTTGGCCCAGCAGCATGTGGTATTAACTTAGTTCCCCTACAGGGATCAAACCCATGTCCCTGGATTGGAAGCTCGGAGTCTTAACCACTGGACCATCAGGGAAGTCCTCCCTCCCACTGTTTTTTTTTACACAGACTGGATTTCTATCTGGGGGGACCTGTGAGGGGTGGAGGGGGCAGCTAAAGCACCCCTCTCTACTGTTTGGGGCTACCACTGTGGTTTGTGGGTGGCACTGAGCACGCATCTGTGTTTTGATCACAAGTGCATCTGTGGCTTTGTGCACGCATGTGCAAGTGACATGTTCATGCCTCCCTGGGTTTGAGCAGGGGGAGGGTGCACGCCTGCATGTTGAGCGTGGGCGTGTACGCCCAGGGTGCACGGGCGGGTGTGCACATCTAGGTCTGAGCCTGCCTGCTGGGTTCACGCAGTTCCAGTCTGGGCTGGTGCATGCTCCTTCAGCGTGTGCGTGCTTACCCATGCACACGGATTCATGTGCCCACGTGGGCTCTGTGTGCAGGCCTGCATCTCCGGAGAGGGCCTTTGGGGCTGCCTTCTGACAGTGCAGACACCTCTGGTGGCCCTTGAGCTAGGTGACAGAGAGGCAGGGGGGCAGCGTGGCCTGGTCTCCCTGGGGGTGTGTCCCGGAAGGCGTTAGCAGGTGGGGCGACTGACCTCTGCCAGGCCTCAGAGCAGCTCCGCGACCTCTCCCAGCTGCGTCTTCGAGGCAGGCCCTGGGACCCTGCCAGGCTGGAGAAGGGCGAGTCTTCTCCGGCTTCTTCGCTAGGGGGCCCACTGCCCCTGGCCCCTCTAGGCTGGCTTTGTGAAGGGACCTCAAGGCCCAGGTCCTGGACATACTCACTGCCCTGAAGCTCCCCCAAGTCCAGGGTGAAGTCCTCTGAGCTCTCGCCATTGCCAAGCAGCCCTGGAATTCCATCCTCCTGGAGACGGATGGGGAAAAGGCATTGACCGAGGGCAGCAGAGGCCCCCAACTCGCAGACCCTGCCCTTCCCCCTCCCGTCCAACCTGGGTTCAGCGCCCATCTAGTGGCAGGTGGGGTAGAATGGGGGTGGTCCCCTCAGTGTAATGTCTAACGCAGGCCTTCAAGGCTTTATTCCCCCAAAAGGGGCCAGAAATCTGGGCTGGCAGACCTGATTCCACCTCCCTTACTGACGGTCTTATGAAACAGACAAAATAACCTGTCCTGTCGACTCACCCAGCTTGTTTTAAGCCTCAGGTAAGATCATGCCTATGAATGCAGTTTGTAAAAGCGCTGCACGGAGGTAAATTATCCTCGGTGCTACTGGTGGAATTTCAGGCAGTGTCAGGGCTCGTAGTCTTTCTTTCTTTCTTTTTTTTTTTTTGGCCGCACTGCGCAGCATGCGCTATCTTCATTCCCCCACCCGGAATCGGACCTGCACCCCCTGCAGTGGAAGCGCGGAGTCTTAACCACTGAACTACCAGGGAAGTCCCAAGGGGCTCCTAGTCTTTTCCCGGGGATGCTTAGGGTGTGCACTCATGGGTCTTCTGTACCCTAAGTCTCCCTCCCAGGCCTAGGGTGAGGCAAGTGAGGCACTCACCTCGGACACAAAATTGTAGGGGGTGCCCCAAAACTCAGGAATAAAGAAAATCATACTTTAATATAATATTTTTAAAAAGAACTCAATACAGTGCAAAGAGGTCCATGATGAGCAAATTATCAAAATGTTTAGACATGACAGTTTCGGACCCCGCACCTCGCTTGCCTCCCCCTATTTCCGGCCCTGCTCCGTCCTACCAGAGGGTAGCCTGGAACCTCTGCGCTCCTAAATCCCCTGCAATAGCTTCCGCTCCCGGACAGCAGAAGCCTGAGCTCGTGAGCACAGTGCAGAGGGCTCCAGGGTCGGAGCCTCACGTTGCAACCCACCCATGAGGCATCGATGTGCTAGGCGCTGTTAGACACGGAAGATACACAGGGGTGGACGATGATTGCCACATCCACCAAAGCAGCAACCAATCTGCACCCAGAACTAGACGGGTGTTAGCCCTAATCCCACCTCAGCTCCACCAGGGGGCGTTGTTGTCCCACTTTCCAGATCAGGAGACAGGCTCAGGGAGGAGAAACGACCACACAGTCCTGGGCCACACAGTCAGTAAACCGCAGAGCCAGACCCAAACTCAGATCTGTCTGGATCCAAAGCTCTATCCTCTTTCTTACCCTTGTTACTCTTCTATTTCTTTTTCCTCTCTCTCCCTCCCAGTCATTCTATTTGCCATTTTTTTTCCCCAGCCAGAGCACCTGCTTTTTCCTCTCCTTGGAGAATCTCTTCTCCCAAGTCCCCCAGAGGCAGCCTGGTGAACTCCTACTCACCCGTCAAAACCCAGCTTGGGCATGCCCTCCAGGCTGCCTTCCTGATTCCTCCAGTCTAAATAAGGTATCCCTCCTTTGGGCTGTCAGGATCTGCAGGACAGGGTCTGTCCTTTTCCAGGCCTTTGTTAGCACTGTCCTCAGACAGGGTTTTGTGGGTAGGTGGGGAGTCCTCTACCAGTGCTCCATGCAAAACCAACCCTGAGATGTGACCCCAGACATCTATGTGAGCTCAGGCAGCCCTTGATGGACTGTCCCAATTGGTGGCCTGAAGGGCCCACTGAGGAGACATGGCCCCCTTCATGAGCTCTATAAGAGGCCCCAGGATAGGACTGCCAGATAAAATGCAGGACGCCCAGTGAAATTCCAATTTCATATAAACAACGAATTTTTTTTCTAGTGTAAGTAGAATCCAAACATTACAATATTCAAGTCTAACTGCGCATCCTTTAATTTTATCTGCTCAATATTGCAACCCTATTTATCCCTGGACCATTTGGCCGGTCATGGCCAGTCTTTACTAGGGGAGGGGTAACAGGAAGGTCCCTGCTAACACTTGGTGTGGGGAATTTTCAGAGAAGCAGCCAATTCAAAGTGGAAAACACCTGCCAGCCAAGAGCCACGCTCTTGGTCACTGCGGATCTTGCCTGGCAGGACGCAGGTGGCAGTGTCCACACCTGTGGTGGAATGAGGGTGGAAGAGCTATGCAGGGTCTGGATTTTTCTCTCACCTCCCCCACTTGGAGCTTTCTACAGTTTTGACACCTTCCTTCTTTTTTAAAATCGTAGTAAAGTATACATAACATGGACTTCACCATTTTAACCATTTTTAAGTATACAACTCAGTGGCATTAAGTACATTTACACTATTGTGTAATCGTCACCACTGTCCATCTCCAGAACTTTTTTTCATCTTCCTCCAAAGAAGGTTTGTACCCATTAAACAGTAACTCCCCATTCTCACCTCCTTGAGCCCCTGGTCACCTCGACTCTACTGTGTCTTATTGAATTTGCCTATTCTAGGGACTTCGTATAAGTGGAGTCGTACAATATTTGTCCTCTTGTGTCTAGTTTATTTCACTTAGCATAATGTTTTCAAGTTCATCTGTATTTTAGCATGGGTCAGAACTTCCTTCCTTTTAAAGGCTAACATTCCATTGTATGGATGGACCATATTGTATGGATATAAACAAAACTACATTTTGTTTATCCATTCAGTCTTTGATGGACATTTGGGTTGCTTCCACCTTTTGGTTCTTGTGGATTATGCTGCTATGAACATGGATGTACAATGTCTGTCTGAGTCCCTGCTTTCACCTCTTTTGGGTAGATCTGCAGAAGTGGGGATGCTAGATCGTACGGCAATTCTCTGATTGGCTTTTTGAGCCCCAGCCATACTGTTTTCCATGGTCTTGAATCTTTCCTTTGCACCCACTGATCTTTTTTGGGGGGGGGGTGCACTGCGTGGCATGTGGGATCTTAGTTCCCTGACCAGGGATCGAACCCATGCCCCCTGCAATGGAAGTGCAGAGTCTTAACCACTGCACTGCCAGGGAAGTGCCTGCACCCACTGATCTTGCTTCCCCCCACCTCCCTGGCTGCTTCTTCTCTTCCTGCTGCTTCCTCCCTGTATCTTTCATATACCAGGGTCCCTCTTCTTCAGTCTCCGTCCAAAAAACCCACATCTCTGGCCCTGGCTGGTCCAGGTTCCCCTGGTTCTCCTATGACTTCAGCAGCAGCCTTCCCAAGATCACTCCAATCCCATCCCTGGTGCCTCGGTAACCTCTGCCAACTCCTGTCTCCTCTGCCACAGCCCCAAAAGTTTCCTTGCCTCTCTGGTTTTCATCCTCCTGTAAATATAAATACATCAGGACAGTCGCTTGGCCTGGGCCGGGCCCTCCCCACTCCCTCTACATCTGGCCTCCCTCACAGGAGGCAGAAGTGGGAACCCCGCCAGAGCTTTGGGTGGAAGGGGATGGTGGGCCGTTGTGGCAGGTACAGAGATGGAGGGGGAGGGAGGGGGCTTTGTCCTTTGCTGGGGAACTTGTATCTTTCCTCCAACATTTCCTGGGTCAGAAATGGGAGCCGGCCCACTGAGGGCCTTCCCAGGCATCTCCCTAAACATTTGTATGCTGACCCTGATGCCCCAGAGATGATACAGTAAATCCAGGTTCCTGCTCCCAGAACCCTGGGGAAACTTGAGGGATGGGTCTGCCCTCAATGGCAGACCCAGAGACGAGATGTCCCAGGAATTCCACTCTACCAAAGGGCTTGCTGTGTGCAGATTGAGATAGTACATGGATCAACGTTTTTAAAAAATGTAAATAGTTATTTATCTCCTTGTATATTAAGAAAAAATAGCACACCAAAGCAATTTCAAGCATATCATTTCTCTGGTTCCATTTCATCGTGTAAAAAGGGAATTGATTTCAAACAAAAGAGCAAATAAATAACAGGTACAGACAGTTTTTGGATGGCTGGAATGATAGAAAGGCCTTAGTCAAGGTTTGCATCCCTCGCGTGTCTTTTATTAGCTCAGTGTGACCTTAGGCAAGTTTCTAACCCTCTCCGGGCCTCAGTCTTCTCATCTCTAAAATGGGCGCGATGCTGCCTTTTTGTAGGATTGCTGGGCAGGTAAAATGAGATGATGCTTACACATTGCAAGCCCTCGATCAATGAAAGCAGATATTGGTTGTTGCAACTATAGTTGTTGTTTCTATACTTCAGGAGTCAGGGCCCTTCCTCTGGGCAAATTGATGACCCTGCCAGATGGAGCTAATTAGAGTAGACTGACAACTAAATCCAGCGATTATAATCAAGGATGAGCGAACGTTCTAGAAAATGGGCTGGGGAAGAACTGAAGGGGGGCCAGCTGACCCCGTTTGAAGGGACAGGAATTCTGGTTTGGAGTTCTACTTAGAAAATCCCTTTTTTGTTATTATTATTTTAAACTTAAATTTATTTTTTTTAAGTTTGAAAAATAAGATTTATTCTAAGCCAGATCATATAAAGAATTCTTTTTTAAAAAAGGAAAAACCCTGGGGTAATCATTGGTGTGCAAAATCTACTAAGGACAACTCAACTAGGACAGGTTAGACCATCTTTAGACAGTTTCCGTAACAAAATAAAACACCCAAGCCCTACTTCCAACCACATAAAATAGTGTCTATGCGACATGTAAATGATTTCTTGAGCTGGCTATATAGGTCAAGTTGCATATATTTTAAAATAATTTACATCTTATCAGTATATATATCTTTTTCAATGAAAAGAAAGAAAGAAAAAGAAAGAAAGAGAAAGAAAGAAAGAAAGAAAGGAAGAAGAAGGGAAGAAAGAAAGGAAGAAATCAGGGAGGGCTTCCTGGAGGAAGTGACAGTGAGGGAAGCCCTGAGGAATGAGTAGGAGTTAGCTAGGTAGAGGCTCTGGGTGAGGGCGTTCCAGACATTAATAGAACAGGATGTTCAGAAGCCTGTTGGCTTGAGAGCTCACGGTGCTTCCCCCACAAACTGGCAAGATTTCCTTATGACTGAAGGGGTTTGTGTGGGGGAGGGAATGGGGTTGGATCAGCAGGCCTGGTAGGCCAAGGAAGGATTTAATCTCTAAGTTCCAAACAATGGTGTTATGGAGGCCAGGGGGCTGTGATTTGCCTTCAGAAAGATTACGCAGGATGCAGAGCCCAGATAGGCTTGGACAGGGGCAGGGCTGTTGGAGCAGTGAAGACACCTGTGCAAATCACCTGGGTGAGCAATTACAGTGGCCTCCACCAGGGCAGTGGAGAAGGAAGGAGAGACATGGACAGAATTGAGGGTTGTACAGGTGTAGTGTTCACAGGGCTTGCGGAGGGAAGGGCAAGGATGTTGCCTTCTGCTGCTTCCAGCTCTGGTGACCAACTAGATAAGGACATGGATGTGGGTGGCGGGGCTTATTTGGTGGTGGTGGGGTAGAGCCTCCCCGTATATACCCAGGGCTCCCTGCTTCTCCAGGTACACGCTTCCTCCATGGCCATCCTATCTGCCCAACTGCCTGCAGTCCAAGAGGTCCAGAGCCCTGGAAGGATCCAGAACTGAACTTGAGTCCTGGTCCCATCTTCATTTACCCTGGATTCTCCCTGACACCTAGGCCAATTCTTTCCCTGCCTGGACCCCAGTATGCTCTTCTATAAATTGACAGGGGCAGATACACAGAATTTCCTACATATGGTTTGACTGTAATGGACCCTCCTTCCTTAGTGTGGTGGGTGTTATAAAATGCCACCCAGACCCCCCCTTCAGTGAGGATGTGCTGCCCCAGATGCTGGGGGAGGGCTGCCAGCAGATGGCTGTCAGCTGTCAGTCTCCTTCTGGGAAATCACATCCCTTCCTGGGCAGTCCACAGGCCACGACTGATTGATGTGGGGACGTAATGGCTTGGCCATCTCAGCCTGATTTAGGACCACTCTGCAGGGCTGTTCTAGCTCAGAGGTCCCCATGGGAGCTTTTTCTTCCTTTTTCATTGATTGCTCTACCCACCCATGCACCCATCTAGCCACCCTTCCCTCCTCCCTCCCTCCCTTCCCTCCATTCTTTCATCCATCCATCCATCCACCCATCCATCCATCTCTTTTGTCAATCCTTCCTTCCTTCCATCCATCCATCAACCCTCCCCTCTACTCATCCCACCCTCTCTCTTCTTGTTCCAGAAAGGATTCATTTCCTCATCTGTAGAATGGGATAATAACTACTCTGCCATATTTTGATGAGAGTTCCCTGAAATAATGCACACAAAGTTCCTGCAGGTGCTAAAAAAGTGTACTTGCTGCCACAGGCGTCATCATCTCCTGCCCGTCTCAGCAGTCAGACACATGCCTGCTCATCCTCCATGGCGGAGAAGTCTGGGTCCTCAGGCCTCCAGGGTCCACCACTGCTCTTTGTGGCTGAGTCTGCAGCTCCAGAGTCAAAGGGCTGGACATATGGCTTGGGCTCAGAGCCTGTGGGGAAAGGAGGGACAAGGTGTCACGGCTGAGTGGGAGGCCTGAAGAGTCAGGGCCTGAGTGCTGCATCGGCCTCAGTTCTCTCATCTGTAAAATGGGATGGCAGGGGAGGATGGTCCCAATGATCTTTTTTTTTTTGGCCACACCCTGTGGCTTGTGGGCTCTTAGTTCCCTGACCAGGGATCGAATCCAGGTCCTCGGCAGTGAAAGAGTGAGTCCTAACCACTGGACTGCCAGACAATTCCCTCTTTAAGCCAACATACATGACACCACTCATGCTGAGCCTGGGACAGATATTTCTATTCAATCCCAGGGCTCTTTCTTCCTGAGCCATGGTCCCCTCGGAATGCTTCCCACTGCATCATTTTTGGAAGCCATCTCCAGCTGATCCGAGCTGGCTCATGAGATGAAATCGATCAGTCATGCCTGCTCTAGCAAAAAGCCCTCATTTGCTAGAATGGGTCCCTAAGACCAAATGCAAGTACCCAGTGCCCACATTTAGAGGGTCTCTAATGTTAGAACTTCAGGCTGTCTCTGCCCCTATATTGTACTTTGAGTTCCAGGAACCCCTGGGTGGCATGGTATAGAGGAGAAAACAAGGGGTTTGGGGTCAACCAGACTGTGTCCTTGCCTGGACCTGTCCCTAATGGCTGCACACCTTTGGGGAAGTCACCTCTCTGAGCCTCAGTCTCCTCACCTGGAAGGTGGGTGTGATGGTGCCCACCTTTCAGGACCCGATCCTGGGGTGCTTGGTCACCTTCCTTGCCCTCCAGGTCAGGAGGGTGCCCTGGCTTGATCTTGGGTGTTGGATGGAGCCTTTTGCCGTGGGAGAAACTGGCACTCCCGACTCTCTCCCCCTGCCCCTTACACTGCAGCTAGAGCCCGTCACCCCTGCATATCCGAATCCCCACGGAAGTTACCCACCGCCTGCAGGAAGAAGGTCAAATGTCTTGGTCCAGCCACTGGTGTTCACCAGGATCTTCCTTCTGTGCCTTGTCCCTGCCGCTGCAGGACCCACTGCCTAAGAGCCCCCCATTCCTGTTGTAGGGCCGCCTGCCTAAAGACCTCATCCTATTCGCTCCAGAAATCTTTGTCCACCCCCCCATCTACGGTGCCTCTCTCCTGTGCATCGCATTGCACTGCATTGTGTTGTACTGCACTGCACTGCATTGCCTTGGCATCTGTACTCCCTTCACTCCTCCACACCCCCTGCAAAAACATCCTGGGTCCTGCTGCAACCAGGGAGCTGAGGGGAGAGTGCCTGGAGGTGAGGCTGGAGGATCATGGGTGAAGGTGGAGGTGAGGAGTCCAATGGAGGTGATACCCAGAGAGACTGACCCGTACGTTTGCGGTAAGAGCGGTAGCAGCCTCAGGAAGGGCCGAGGTGGGGGTGGGGAGCAGGATGGCGATGCCTTTGGACAGTGGCAGTTAGGTCCTCATCTATTCCTTAGCTTGGGTCCCCTGTGGCTGGGTGACCCCATGTCTCAGCTTGCTAGGGACAGTCCTGGTTTATGCTACTGAGTCAAGTAATGTTTAACAGTAGCCCACTTTCACCCTCCAAAGGGTACAGGTGGGGTGATCTATTTTGGGGCCACTCGGCCTATAACCATTGCAGCTGGCAGAGGGGAAGGGGTGATGCTGTCCTCTTCTATCCCAACATGGGGTGAGCTGTCTGTACCCACTTATGTTCCCTCCTCCCAGCTGTGTAAGTACAAACACTGCCCCAGGTTTTGGGGGTGCTGACAGTTGTATAATTTGGGGAGCCTTCTTTAAGAAAACGAATACAAAATTGTGAATGCAAAATTGCTGGGGCTTTTTGGAAGGTAGCAAGAACAGCAGAAAATAGCTAAGGCAGAAATAAACACATTTCATAAACAGATGAATGAAAAGGTATCACATGGACATAAAAAACTCAAGGAGTCTGGAAAACATTTTGGCAATTCTTCAAAAAATTAAGCATAGAGTTGCCATACGACCCAGCCATTCCACTCCTAGGTCTATACCCAAGAGAATGGAAAACATAGATCCACCCAAAAACTTGTACATGACAGTTCATGGCAGTATTATTCTCAATTGCCAAAAGGTGGAAACAACCCAAATGTCCATAAACAGATGAATGGATACATAAAATGTGGTCCATCCATACAATGGAATATTATTCAGTCATAATAAGGAATGGAGTTCTGGGAGTTCCCTGGCTGTCCAGTGATTAGGACTTGCACTTTCACTGCCAAAGGCCTGGGGTTCAATCCCTGGTTGGGGAACTAAGATCCCACAAGCCGCACAGCACAGCAAAAAAAAAAAAAAAAAAAAAAGAAGGAATGGAGTTCTGACACCTGCTATACCATGAATGAACCTTAAAGACATGATGTGACATCACAGAAGTCAGTCACAAAAGACCACATGCTATGTGATGCCATTTATATGAAATGTTCAGAATAGGTGAATCCATAGAGGCAGAAAGTAGATTAGTGATTGTCTAAGGCTGGGGAGAAATGGGAAACTTTGGGGTATGACTAAAGGATACAGATTTCTTTTGGGGGTGATGAAAATGTTCTAAAATTGATTGTGGTGATGGCTGCACAACACACGGCTTGTGGGATCTTAGTTCCCTGACCAGGGATTGAACCCGGACCTGACAGTGAAAGGGAAAGCACCAAGTCCTAACCACTGAACCGCCAGGGAATTCCCATCACTGCAAATATTCTAGAAACCATCACTAATTTCCCAGCTACTCTCCCAACCTGGTTGAGGGCCTCTGTTCTGCTGCCCTCATTCAACCTTGCATCTCCCGTGAGGCAGCTTCTATGACTCAGGGAAATGTAGGAACACAGCAAGCAGGCTGTGAAGGGCGAGAAAAGCCAGATGTGGGGTTGGGTCCTGGAGGCTGATGGGAGCTTGGAAGGGGAGGGGGAGCCGCCTGGAGGGGCCATCCCATCCCTCAGCCAAGGCCCCAGGGGGCCTCAGGAGAGGATGCAGGGTCTACCTGCTTTCCTGGGCAAGGGCCTCACAGAGGCCTGAGGCCTCCTGCAGCCTGTAGATGCCAAAGGCCAAACCTTATGCCTTGCATCTGTGACCCTAAAAGTCTGGGACTTTGGTCCCAAAGCCCTGACTTTGGTGTCATGGACTGAGCCCTGATCCTGGTGTCATGGACTGAGCCCTGATCCTGGTGTCATGGACTGAGCCCTGATCCTGGTGTCATAGACTGAGTTCCCATCCTAGAGCCACAATCTGAACCCCAACCCTCATCATGTGCTGAACCCTGACCCCAGGTACAGACTGAGCCTTCATTCTGGTGACAGATTATCTCCTCCAAGCTCCAGACTTTGTCTCCAATGGCCTCTGCCTTTGTCTCCAGTGGTGACTGCCTGATATTCCCACCTGCACTCCAATCTCAAGCTGTCAAGGCCAAACTCCTTGTTTTCCTTCCTCCTTCTCTGTCCCCATATCAGTGTGACTGCACTGTCTTCCCAGTGACCCTGCCAGAGACCTGGAGATGAGCCTTGCCTCCTTACGACCCCTCAGGACACCAAGCCCTGTCAATTTCACCTCCACGACATTTCTCTGCTCCATCCTCTTTTCTTTTTGCCTCTGCTACTATCTTAATGTCAGCCTCCATTATAGCTCCTGCTACACAACCACAGCTCTTGTTTCGATTTTCCTGCACAAACAATTGCCAACCACAATTGGCTTCTTCTGTCCCAGTAGCTGGTATGTCTTCTTGGCATGACATTTCAGAGAGTCACCCCCCTTCCTCTGGTCCTCACCCCTAGACTCCCCTTAGAACGACATTCGAACCCTCTTCAGTCTACTCTCTCAAGTCCCCACACACACCTAGGCCCCTAACTCACTATTCTCCTGTGTGCCTCTGTGCTGTTCCCACCACCCTTTCCCACTCTTCCTGCCTTGGCAACCAAGGACTTTCTCTGATCCTCTGCAGACCGTCTTAGCCAGAGGACTTTGGATTCGTTGGCACCCCTTTTCTACTCCCTGTTGTACTTTAACTGGCTTACTTGTTCGCTTCTAGACCAGGAGTTTCACAGGCCAAACCTGACTCAACACCTGATTTTGTAAATAAAGTTTTAGTAGCACACGGCCACACCCATTTGTGTACGTATTGTCTGACTGCTTTCATGCTACAACTGCAGAGTTCAGTAGTTGTATCAGAGATCATATGACCTGCAAATCTGAAGACACTTACTCTCTGGCCTTTTACAGAAAAAGTTTGCTGTCCCCCGCTCCAGATTGTGAGGCAAGTTCTGTATCCAACCCACTTTTACACCCCCAAGTGGTAAAATCTTATGTGTGTTGATCAGTTCCAATATGTCTTGCCTTGTGCTAAGCCTGTCATGTTCTTTGCATTTTTCTATCCTCACAACAACCCTCTGAGTCCCCACATTATGGAAAGGGAAACCGAGGCTCAAAGAGATGTACTGACTCATCCAAGGTCATACTTGACTGGCAAGAGGCAGAGTTGGGACGTGAACCCAGGTATTTCTTGCTCCAAAACAAGGGCTCACAACCACAAAGCTATCCTGTGGTGAGCAGATGAATGGATAGATGGGTGAATATGTGGTTGGATGGAAGCGTGGATGGTTGTATGGATGAATGAATGAATTGTTGAATACATGGATGAGTGGTTGGATAGTTGGCTAGCTGGCTGCCTGGCTGAAGGGAAAGTTGTCTAGCTGGCTGGTTGGATGGATGGATGAGTAGATATTTAGATGCATGAATAGTTGGGTGGTTAGATGGATGGATGGGTGGATGGATGGATGCATGGATATGTGGATGCATGGACGGATAGTTGACTGTCTGTCTGGTTGAACGGATGAATGCGTAGGTGGTTGGATGGATGGATGAGTAGATGGTTAGATGGACAAATGGATGTATGTATGTGTGGATGCAGGGATGGATGAATGGGTGGATAGTTGGGATAAGTGGTGTGTCAGTGTCCAGTGGCAGTGATGCATTACTTTCAGGAGATGGTATTCTGAGGTGATGAGGAGGGGGGAAACATAGATAGAAAGAGGCAGAATTGTGGCAGAGAAGCCAGGCAAGAAGGAAACCAAGTTGAGACACAGAATGCACACATTATATATACACTTATTATGTACTAGGGAATGAGTGAAAAAGTATGGCCGAAATGGGTAACTGAGCAACTGAGGGGAAGGGCCAGTGGGGCTCTGCCCCAGAGAACTTCCTGCAAGTCCCAACCCCCCTTCCATAGTCTTATCTGCTTCTCCAAATCCACTCCATTATTTTCCGAGGAGGTCCCATCTGGTGCCCAGACAGCCAGTTACAGAGCTTAAGAAGGGCACAGAGGGGGACTTCCCTAGTGGTCCGGTGGGTAAGAAACCACGCTCTCAATGCAGGGGCCCAGGGTTCAATCCCTGATCAGGGAACTAGATCCCACATGCTGAAACTAAGAGTTGGCATGCTGCAACTATGAGCCCTCATGGCACGACTGAAAGATCCCGCGTGCTGCAACGAAGACCCAGCGCAGCCCAAGTGAATAAATAAATAAAATAAATATTTAAAAAAAAGAAGGGCACAGAAAGGCACAAGGATGGAAGGACTTGGTTAGAGAGTCCCTCTATTCGCCCCACCCCTATGCTTCTCGCCAAAGAGCCGCCTCTCAGCCTGTATTCAAGTTCTAGGCAGCCTCTTCCAACGGCAGCTCCTGCAGCACCAGCCATAAAAGGGTTTAAGAGTTACCACTGGTTCCCACAGCTCACTCCCCAACCTGTCGACCTATAAGTCACAGCTTCAACCTTCCCGGGCAGGGAGACAGGGTGGGCTGGGCTGCCAAGAGTGGGTAGAGCTTCATAAGGATCTGGGTCCCAGGTGGGATCCGTGGCTGACACCCTAATTCTCTAACATTACCATCCACTGGTGGATTTAAAAACCCTCCCCAAGCCCTCCAGCTGCCCACGCTGGTAGCTTTGTTCACTGGTCAGAACACACCACAGACGTAGCCTTGAGACAGACCTGGTTCCAAATCCAGGCTCCTTCAGCATGTACGTGCTGTGTGACCCTGAGATCATCACTTCCCCTTTCTGAGCTGAACCTCACAAGGGGTCAATACCTGGCAGCAATTTCCACCATTATGACTGCTCTTCTGTTGCATCTCAGTCCGCACGCCACCGTCTCCCTCCCCAGCCCCAGCCTCCAGGTCCCCCGATATTCTCGATATTCCAGTCTCCTCCAGCACAGTGCCTGGCACGCGACAGGTCCTCAACCAGAGTGTATGTAATGAACAAGCTAATGAATCTTCTTTTTGACTTCTCTCCTGCATGGAATCTCATTCATGGACAAGTACTCAGCTTATGCAGGGGGTACAGGGGGCTCCTATCACACTATCCCCCATGCCCCATGGCCTTGGACACCATCTGGCTATCTTCCAGGACTAAACTCCTGCCGAGATTTAAGAAATGCCTTTTTGCAAAAGCAATTCACCCAGACCCTGGGGGATATGATACAAGGGTCTCTCCAGCCCCCACGTAGTAAACTGAAGTCCTGGGACCCAGGGGACTACCAGCCAATGTGTGTGTGTGTGTGTGTGTGTGTGTGTGTGTGTGTGTGTGTGTTCTAGGGAGGTCTCTACCAGAATTTCTGGAAGTCTCAAACCTCCTTCCTTTTGCTGCCTCTCTGAACCTCTGTCCTGCAGCCATCCGGGAACAAATCACATCAGGAGCCCCCAGGAAGCCACCAGGCTACCCCAGTTCTAGGGTGGATTCTCCTTCTACAGGAGACAAGTTCCTGGATGAGCCTGGGGAGACGTTTCCTCTGAGACAAGAGGGACCCCACAAGTCTGTGATGTTCTGTTGGGGTCCCAGGGAACCAGAGATCAAGAAATTTGGGGCTGGCTCAGGCAGACTCTGTGCCCCTGGGCTGAGGAAAGGCTTGGGGTGGGATGGTGGGCAGGCTGTCCAGGGAGCCCTGCCTGGGTGGTCGGTACCCACTGCTCACTGCCTGCTCCCTTACCTCTCTTGAAGGCCCACCGCTTCAGCCAGAGCTTGGAGAGGACCGGCCAGGAGTGGTTGAGTGCTGAGCTAGCCATGGGGGCCGTGTGTGCGAGCATGTGAGTGAACAGCAGGATGAAGAAGGCAATCGGCTGGGAATATCTGCCAGGACGGGGCTGCCAGCAAGAGGGGCGGAGACTGTCTGCAGGGGCTGCCAGATGCATCAGCTGATGGGAGCTTGGGGCTGGGGCAGGGGGGGCCCCGGGGACTCCAGCCTTGGGAGAGGCCAAGTCCTTAGCACTACCCCCCACCTCCCCTGCCCTATAGGCTTTTCACCCTGGCTGGACAAGACATTCCCAGGAGGAGCTGAAGGGTGCAGTGAGGGGTCCTCAGAAAACAGGTATAGACTGCGTCCTGAGGTGGACCTGGGTATGCATGAATGTCTGAGTGTTTGTGTGTGTGTGTGTTTCATTGTCTCTGTGCTTTTGACAGTGAATTTGTGTGTTAGCACAGAGTGTGTGTTTTCAAGTCTTGAGTTGTCTTTGTCTATGGGGGGGTGTATATAAGCATTTTAGGTTTTTTTTTCCCAGTTTCATTGCGACGTAATTGACATACAGCACCGTATAAGTTGAAGGTGTACAGCATAATGACTTGACCTACATATATGGTGAGATGATTACTACAGTAAGTTTAGTTAACTTCCGTCATCTCATACAGATACCAAAAAAAAAAAAGAGAGAGAAAATAATGTTGTGTTGTTCTGAGGAGAACTCTTAGGATTTACTGTCTTAGCAACTTTCAAACACACCATGCAGCAGTGTTAACTATAGTCACCATGCTGTACATTACGTCCCCAGGACTTATTTATCTTATAACTAGAAGTTGGTACATTTTGACCCTCTTTATCCAATTCCCCCACCCCCACCCCCTGCCTCTGATAACCACAAATCTGATCTCTTTTTCTATGAGTTTGGTGGTGTTTTTTAATTTTAATTAATTAATTTGTTTATTTATTTATCTTTGGCTGTGTTGGGTCTTTGTTGCTGTGCGCGGGCTTTCTCTAGTTGTGGCGAGCGGGGTTACTCTTCGCTGCGGTGCGTGGGCTTCTCATTGCAGTGGCTTCTCTTGTTGCGGAGCACGGGCTGTAGGTGCATGGGCTTCAGTAGTTGTGGTGCACGGGCTCAGTAGTTGTGGCTCGTGGGCTCTAGAGTGCAGGCTCAGTAGTTGTGGCCCACGGGCTTGGTTGCTCCGTGGCATGTGGGATCTTCCCAGATCAGGGCTTGAACCCGTGTCCCTGCATTGGCAGGTGGATTCTTAACCATTGTGCCACCAGGGAAGTGCCTGGTGGTGGTGGTTTTTTTTTTTAGATTCCACATCTAAATGAGATCACACAGTATTTGTCTTTCTCTGTCTGACTTATTTCACTTAGCATAATGCCCTCTAAGTCTATCCATGTTGTTACAAATGGCAAGATTCCCTTCCTTTTTTTATGGCTGAATAATATTATCCACGCAATTTAAAAAATCTCTGTGATCCTCTGTGTATGTGTGTGTGTGTGTGTGTGTGTGTGTGTGTGTATCTGAATGCCCATCAGTATCTGTGGGGTTGGATCTACATGACTCATCTAGGACTTGGGGAGATCTGCATCTGGTATTTGTTGGGGGGGGTTGTGTCTGCCCGGGTTTCTTTGTGTCTACTTTTGTGTCTTTATCTCTGTGTGCATCTGTGTGGGTGCCAGCCAGCGCCTGTCTGTACAAGTGCTGCCCCCCGGTGGTGGAAGCCTCCTTACTTGCATTTTCACTAATGTCTGAAAAATTCCTGGCTGTCCCTTCTCTGTTCAGTGACCTCTCAGCCTCCACCATCCCTTCTCAAAGGGTTAGCCACTAGTCTGTCTTTACCTACACATACTACTCGACTCCATCATCCACTGAAGTCTTATTTCCATCCCCGCCAGTCTTCTAGCTCTCTCTGGGGCTAAATCTATTGGGTGCTTTTCAGTTTCACATTTACTGGACAAGTATGACCACTTTCTTCTTGAAATCCATTCCTCTCGTGCCTTTTCTTCTTCTGTCTGCTCCTTCTCAGTCTCCCTTCCTGACTCGGCTCCTCTTCCTTTCTCTGCCTGACCCTTAAACTCTGTGTTCCCAGGGCTCTGTCCTTAGCCACTCTGTGTTCCCAGGGCTCTGTCCTTAGATCACTTCTGCTATCCTATTATGAATAGGTGGCCTCCATATCTTTCACTCACAAAAAGATATAAAAACACACACTCTATACACCAACACCACCCAATACACTTCCCAGTGCATGTAGACAATGGCAAACATAGACACTCAAATAGTCAGACATATGTTCACACACACACAATTATACGCAAACAGCCAGTTATATACATAGAAATCCAGATAACAGTTCAGGGAGATTTAAAAAATCACCTACTCTGCTGTGTTCCAGGTTTTAATTCCTCATCTCCCACCACATACTTTTCCCTGGACAGACTACAATGCCTCTTGGATCTTCCAGACCTTTGGGTGGAGAGCAGATATGAGAACTTCAGGGAAATTAAAAGCAGTGAGAAGCCAGGAGGGACCTCCATCAAACTGATGGCAACAAAGACAGGGACCCAGGAGCCCAGAAACAGAAACACAGTGAGTCAAGCACAGTTAGCAATGGAGGCTTGATAAAAATCTTGTGTTAAAAATACAACAGGGATACCTATTTCTAACGGTGGCAGGCTACCTTATTGCAGATTTACCTTTCCACCAGGGAAAATCCAGCTAAAAAATCTGGATAAAATCAGAAGAAAAAAAAACCACCCTCAATTTGAAGGCGTTGACAGCCAAGGTTTGAGGTGTCAGAATCGTAGAGAGGCGAGGTAGACATAATGCAATGCTGGGTGTTTTTTTTCCTCGCAAGCAAATTGTTGATATAAAGGCAGTTCTTAAGTGTGAAGCAGACCAGAAAGGGGCTGAGAAACTGAGTGTAGCTTCTGGCAATCTTCTGGGGCTGGAGGAATAGACATTGGAAGTCAGGGCTCACAAAGAGGAGAGAGCTGGGGTCACCAAAGACTGTTCTCTAGGAGCAAGGGGAGACCAGAAATGGACCAACCTTCACCCAGACCAAAATCCAGCTTCAAGTCAGCTTAATCTCTGATTAGACTAAAGTCACCTGCCTTTACTTTCACTATCTTCCAGAAGCAAAAGTAAAACCTCTCTGGAGGAAAATAACACCATGAAGAACCACCAATGATATCTACAGTTTTTCATAAACAATATCAGGCATTCAATCAAAATTGAAGCACAACAGAAGATAGAATCTTGTTACCTAAAACCAGAAGAAAAACTGACAATAGCGACAGAGCCACAGAAGATACAGATACTGCGGTGAAAAGTACAGCAGAATGTGACACAGGGATGGGTTGGTCTGGTGTAAAACATCACGGGGAAGGGATATTTCCAGGTATCCTCTCCATGGGCGGTATCAAGGGTACCCACTTAGTGGAAAGTTCTGATATACAGCCATCCCTTGGTACCTGCGTGGGATTGGTTCCAGGACCTGCGGTGAATACGAAAATCCTCAGATGTTCAAGTCCCATAGCTGGCCCTCCGCATCTATGGATTCAACCAACTGCAGATCATAAACACAGCACATGATCCACAGTTAACTGAATCCACAGATGCAGAACCTGTAGATACGGAGGGTTGACTATGTAGTGAGTAGAAGTGGGAGGTGACTTCTACTGTGGTTAACCCCCCAATTTCTCTTCTTTCACCAGGGCCATAGTTGACCATGGTGTTGCTTGAGTACTAGGTTAGGAACCAGTGGTTCCCACCTTGAGCTGTCGAGCTGATTGTGATGCTGTGGGGAGAGGAGGAAGGCTGGGTGGATTTGCATGGGTGGGAGTCATTGGAGGCAGAGGGCCAAGTGACCTTGAATGTCTCAGGTTAAAGTGTTCTGATTTTATTGTGTGTCTGTGCCAGAAGGAGGCTCTGATGGCATTTACCACTTGGATTGCCTCCTCTAACCTGATGCTAGTTACTGTGAGTTGTAAATAGCCCCTTGGCCTGCCAAAGGGTGGTCTTCTGGTCCTGGATGGTAATAGTAGAAAGAGCTGGTGGAGAGTTTGAATGGAGGTGCAGGGTATGGAATGTGTTCCATCTTTTTTCTTAAAGATTCTTTTTTTGATGTGGACAATTTTCTAATTAAAAAAAATTTTATTATTATTATTATTTAAAATTTTATTTTATTTATTTTTGGCTGCATTGGGTCTTCGTTGCTGCATGCGGGCTTTCTCTCGTTGCGGTGAGCAAGGGCTGCTCTTTGTTGTGGTGTGCGGGCTTCTCATTGCGGTGGCTTCTCTTGTTGAGGAGAACGGGCTCTAGGTGTGTGGGCTTCAGTAGTTGTGGCACATGGGCTTAGCTGCTCTGCGGCATGTGAGATCTTCCTGGACCAAGGATCAAACCCGTGTCCTCTGCATTGGCAGGCAGATTCTTAACCATTGCGCCACCAGGGAAGTCCCTGGACCATTTTTTTTTAAAGTCTTTATTGAATTTGCTACAATATTTCTTCTGTTCTATGTTTTTGGCTTTTTGGCCACGAGGTATGTGGGATCTCAGATCCTGACCAGGGAATAGAACCCATACCCCACCCTGCATTGGAGGACGAAGTCTTAACCACTAGACCACCAGGGAAGTCCCAGAATGTGTTCCATCTTGATAGAAGTATGTGCCATCTTGGCAAGGATAGCCTCCATATTGGTGAGGGCATCTATCATCTTGGTGAGAGTCTCCGCCATTTTAGTGAGGTCTTTTACCATCTTGTTGATGGTGACTGCCATCTTGGTAAGGGTACCCTTGGTAAGGGTACTTTCTTGACACAACGGTGTCCTGACCCCTAGAAAGGGCAGATTCCAGGGAAGCCTCCATGACAGTGTCCCATGAATCCATTAGTGAACCCAGCAGAGATTGGCTGAGGCAAGAAGAACTACCCAGCTGACCCAACAAATCATGAGCTAAACAGCTGGATGAAGGCAGTCAAAAGATACAAACTTCAGCTGTAAGATAAATCAGTACTATTAGGGATGTAATGTACAACATGATAAATATGATGAACACTGTTGTATGTTATACATGAAAGCTGTCAAGAGAGTAAATCCTAAGCATTCTCATCACAAAAAAATTATTTTTCTATTTCTTTAACCTTGTATTTGTATGAGATGATGGATGTTCACTAAACGTATTGTGAAAATAATTTCATAATGTATGTAACTCAAATCATTATGCTGTACATCTTAAATATAGACAGGGCTGTATGTTAATTATGTCTCAATAAAACTGGAAGAAAAAAAATCAGGAACTTGGGAGTTCCCTCATGGCTTAGTGGTTAGGATTCCAGGCTTTCACTGCGGTGGCCCAGGGTTCAATCCCTGGTCGGGGAACTGAGATCCCACAAGCTGCATGGCATGGCAAAAAACCCCAAAATGAAAAAAAACCATGAGCTAAATAAGCTGCTATTGTTTGAAGCTACTATGTTTTGGGGGTGCAATGCAGTGTGCTCTGGTTATTCCCTGTTGCATAACCAATCACCCCCAAACCTAGTGGATTAAAACAACAATCATTTATTATTTCTCAAGGTTTCCATGGAACAGGAATTTGGAAGTAAGTGGCCTGACTGGGTGGTTTTGGTGTGGGGTCACCCATGAGATCCTAACCAGACATGGGCTGGGGCTAGGCCATCAAGAAGGCATCTTTGCTCACACAGTTGGGAAAACTCAAAGAGCTGGCGTTCCATGGGCATCTCTTTTCATCTCTATGTGGTCTTTTCTCATAGTCTCTCCTGCATGTCATCCTCAGGGAAGCCAGATTTCTCACTTGGAGGCTCAGGGCTCCCAAGGAGAGAGAGAGAGAGAGAGAGAGAGAGAGAGAGAGAGAGAGCTATAGCCCGGTATAAGTGGCCTTGTCTTTTATGATCTCACATTGCTTCTGCTAGACTTTATTAGTTGAGGGACCCATGAAGGTCTGCCCAAGTCCAGGCACAAGGGACTCCACCTTGATTCCACCTCTTGATGTGGAGAGGTGAGATTCTGGGAGAGTATGTGGGCCTGGAGTCCATGTGGGCAGGTGTAGGGACAGGTTAAGATGATGGGCTTTGGGAGGGGGTGCCAACTAGGGGGCCAGCTGTGTGGGTCATGCCAGCCTAAAGGCCAGGGATGAAGTAATAGCAACCCAAGCCAACATTTAACAAGAGCTTACGTTGTGCCAGGCCCCAGTCCAAAGGTTTTACAGCAATAGCTCATTTAGTCTTCTCAGCCACTCTACGGTGGGATGACAGTAGTGACACTTCCATCACTCCCATTGTACAAATGAGGAAACTGAGACACAAGGAAGGTAAGTAACAAACGTCTTAAACACAGCTTCTCCTCAAAACACCTCCATCCCCTCATTCAAGTGGAAATCAGCACCTTGTCCTGGATTCCCTCTCAGCCTGAACCCCATCTAGAGCCACCAAATGGTCCCCAAGTCCTGTCCCCGGTCCTCCTCCTGCGTCTGTATCCTTCTTGCCCTGACATGGTCCAGCCACTTTCATCTCCTGAGAGGGTCTCCCTACCCCCAGGATATCCCCTTCCACCCAGTTGCTTCTCCATGGGGGTGTGGTCCCAAGGGAGCTTCTAAAATGAACCTCACTGCTGTGTTCCGATGCTTCTGTGGATGCTAAAACCCCACCCCTCTTGAGGAAGAACCCACCTCAAGCAGAGTCCAAGGAGGTGGTTGCCATATTTTTTACAAGTCTACCCTACATACTTGATAGAGATTGAGACTCACCATTAGTCCCTCTTTCTAGGTGTGGCACAGAAAGTTTCTGAGGTTGCACGCTTGTGGCATGGGCAGGGATTGCCCAGGGGAGCCAGGTTTGGGGACAGGGACAGAATAAGAGAGAACAGGCAAGGCTGACGATGTTTCAGAGCACCTACGGCATGCCAGGCACTGTGCCATGATTTCACATGCAAGGTCTACGACGACCCTTTTACAAAGGAGCAAACGGAAGCCCAGAGTGGTGAAGTCACTTGCAGACAGCCACACAGAGGCAGGGGAGCAGGGATTTGAACCCACAACTGGCTGACACAGTCATCGTCTCATCCACAGCAGTATTGACCACTGGCAGATGTCCAGCCCTGTGTCAGGAGCTGGGAGGCCAGGGCGCATGTGGGGAATGTCCCAGACTAGATACACTGATGGGTTTGTGGTTGACATTCCACTGGTGCTTCAAGGTCCAGTGAAAAGCTTGCCTCTGCCAGGAAGCCTTCCCACAAGGACTCACTTGCGGTGGTGGCCAGGGAGCTCAAAGGTGGCTGGTAGTAGGGACAGCATTCCCTTTGTTGTCACTGGTTGTCAAACCCTTTCCTTAGAACTGCGGGTGACCCAGCCAGTGGAATTCTCCATGGAGAGTCTACTCTCTGAGTGCGGCCTTCAGGGCCTTCCCCGATGTTCCCCCTAGCCTAACCCCACCAGCTCCACCGTCCCTGGCCCCAGAGTGCCTGAAACCTGCCTGATGGCCTTGTTGGCAACCAGGGCAGGGAGGAAGCTGCAGGCCTGGGTGTGCCCTGCAGAAACCACAGCCTTCCCCACCCCACCTCGCCCCACCCCAGGCAGCCGGGTGAGTGAGGCTCCCCTCGGTGGGCCACCGGGAGGGCTGCAACCTGGAGGGCTGCCCGGGTGGAGGGTCCTCCTTCTTGGATGACCTTGGAAGATCAGGGTGAGGCTGTCCTCGGGACTGGCTCTCAGATCTCAGTCTTAAGCGGGAATTTGTTTTGAATGTCGGACTCCCCAGTGCCACTCTTCGGATTCTGTTTCAGGGAGGTCTGTGATCTCTCTCTTCACCCCAAATCTCTAGTTTAAGAAGCAAAGCATCCCTGGCGACTCTGCCACAGGGAGCCTAATCCACCCCCCCCCCACACACACACCATTCATCCCCTGTCCCTTGTTCCCTGTGCGGACTTTGGCTACAAGGGGCTCCATCTTTCTGTCTGGCTTTGTTGCCCATCATGGACCCCAGCCCCCTGAGGTATAAGTTCTTGCGACCACAGACTTTTGCAGAAGAACAAGCAGCCTCCCCCACCCACTCGGGAAGTGGGCTGACCAGAAGGTGGACAGAAATTGTGGATGGTCTGTCTGCTGCCCCTCAGGCCTCCCCCGCAGACCCCACTGCCGCTCTGTCCCTGTTGGTCCATCTGTCCCCCACTCCCCAGTGATGGTCACTCACCAGATGAAGCCTTGTCCTCGCTGCTGTGGGTATCCAGCTTGGCTACAAGCTCCTGCATCCCCCAGGACCCATGGCTTGGGCTTTGAGCCTGCCTGGGGGGAAGCATCTGTGGGCCAGAGCCCAGGGTAAACCGCAGGGTGACCCAACTCTGCCCTAACTTCCTCTTCCACAATTGCCGCCTGCCTGGCTGGCGCCTCCACTCCCAGACAGGGGCTGATGCAGGGGTCTGAGTACAGCACAGGACTGGGTTTTAGAAGAGGGAGCCCTCCTCTTTCGCTCAGACCTGTGCATGCAGGTGTCTTGAGGAGCTGGGGTTAGGGGACGGGGGGAACCTCAGCACCCTCCCCCGACCCAGGCAACTTCCTGCGGAACCAACTGCCGAAGAGGTACGGGGTGCTGGGGCCTCACCCGAGCACGTGGGTACACACACACAGATGCACGGGGACACACCAGTCATGCGTATCCACGGAGGCACAGGCACTCATGCACACCCATGAACATGCACTGGCATGTGGGCACACACAAGGTTACATGGGGCACATGGGTCCCCATGGTGTGTTGGTAAAGGGTTAACAACCACCTCTCTTGACCACAAGAAAAAAAAAAAAAGGGCCATGATGTGAGCATTTGCAGATTCCTGTGGTGTAAATACTCCCATCGTGGCTGATTTCAACTGCCAACCTGATGTTGTTTGGTGTGGGGTTACGAAAAGATGCTCAGACTTGCCTCCTGCACGCCACTAGAGTGGGTACCCGGGCAAGTGGATTCTCTTGGAGAGACACGGGCCACAAGCTCGCACGTGTGTAGATAACTGTGGGTCTCGAAGACATGGAGGTGTGCAGACAGAGCGGTCTGCCTGCAGACACACCTGGGTGCGTGAAAGGCACACCTAGGCTCTTTTGCACTCAGAGACATGTGGGTGCATAGGCGCACACAACATAGTCATGGAGAGTCCGGGAACCACTCACGTGGGGACACACACCTGGATGCTGAGGCTAGAAGGAGCCTGTGACGGGACATGAAGACAGGCAGGGCCAGCTGTCCTGGCTCACAGGAGCCCGTTCTTAAATGTTTAGGAATTTTGCTAGCTAGTTTTTAAAGGCAGGCATCATAAAAATTTAATGATATGAATTTATGGTTAAATAAATTCTGTTCAGGACAAAAGTAATAACCACTTAAATCCATCACCTCGTACTTAATGCCACTGAACTGCACGCTTCAAAATGGTTAAAGTGGTACATTTTGTGTCACGACATTTTACCACAATAAAATAAAAACTCATCACTTCCTAATTATTTTGCTACATTTTTCTCTTACTCATGCTCTCTCTCTTTTTTTAACATCTTTATTGGAGTATAATCGCTTTACAATGTTGTGTTAGTTTCTACTGTAAAACAAAGTGATCAGCTATATGTACATATATATCCCCATATCCCCTCCCTGTTGCGTCTCCCTCCCACCCACCCTCCTTATCCCACCCCTCTAGGTGGTCACAAAGCACCGAGCTGATCTCCCTGTGCTATGCGACTACTTCCCACTAGCCGTCCATTTTGCATTTGGTAGTGTATATATGTCCATGCCACTCTCTCACTTCGTCCCAGCTTACCCTTCCCCCTCCCTGTGTCCTCAAGTCCATTCTCTACATCTGCATCTTTATTCCTGTCCTGCCCCTAGGTTCTTCAGAACCTTTTTTTTTTTTTAAGATTCCATATATATGTGTTAGCATACAGTACTTGTTTTTCTCTTTCTGACTTACTTCACTCTGTATGACAGACTCTAGGTCCATCCACCTCACTACAAATAACTCAGTTTTGTTTCTTTTTATGGCTGAGTAATATTCCATTGTATATATGTACCACATCTTTTTTTTTTAACATCTTATTGGAGTATAATTGCTTTACAATGGTGTGTTAGTTTCTGCTTTATAACAAAGTGAATCAGTTATACATATACATATGTTCCCATATCTCTTCCCTCTTGCATCTCCCTCCCTCCCACTCTCCCTATCCCACCCCTCTAGGTGGTCACAAACCACCTAGCTGACCTCCCTGTTCTATGTGGCTACTTTCCACTAGCTATCTACCTTATGTTTGGTAGTGTATATATGTCCATGCCACTCTCTCACTTTGTCACAGCTTACCCTTCCCCCTCCCCATATCCTCAAGTCCATGCTCTAGTAGGTCTGTGTCTTATTCCCGTCTTACCCCTAGGTTCTTCGTGACCTTTTTTTTTTTCTTAGATTCCATATATATGTGTTAGCATACGGTATTTGTTTTTCTCTTTCTGACTTACTTCACTCTGTATGACAGACTCTAGGTCCATCCACCTCACTACAACCATTGTATATATGTACCGCATCTTCTTTATCCATTCATCTGTCGATGGACACTTAGGTTGCTTCCATGTCCTGGCTATTGGAAATAGTGCTGCAATTAACATTGTGGTACATGACTCTTTTTGAATTATGGTTTTCTCAGGGTATATTCCCAGCAGTGGGGTTGCTGGGTCATATGGTCATATGGTAGTTCTATTTTTAGTTTTTTAAGGAACCTCCATACTGTTCTCCACAGTGGCTGTATCAATTTATATTCCCACCAACAGTGCAAGAGGGTTCCCTTTTCTCCATGCCCTCTCCAGCATTTATTGTTTGTAGATTTTTTGATGATGGCCATTCTGACTGGTGTGAGGTGATACCTCATTGTAGTTTTTTGTTTTTTGTTTTTTTTTTTTTTTGCGGTACGCAGGCCTCTCACTGTTGTGGCCTCTCCCGTTGCAGAGCACAGGCTCCGGATGTGCAGGCTCAGCAGCCATGCTCACGGGCCTAGCCGCTCCGCAGCATGTGGGATCTTCCCAGACCGGGGCACGAACCCATGTCCCCTGCATCGGGCAGGCGGACTCTCAACCACTGCACCACCAGGGAAGCCCACCACATTGTAGTTTTGATTTGTATTTCTTTAATGATTAGTGATGTTGAGCATCCTTTCATGTGTTGTTGGCCATCTGTATATCTTCTTTGGAGAAAGGTCTATTTAGGTCATCTGCCCATTTTTGGATTGGATTGTTTGTTTTTTTGATACTGAGCTGCATGAGCTGCTTGTAAATTTTGGAGATTAATCCTCTGTCAGTTTTTTCATTTGCAAATATTTTCTCCCATTCTGAGGGTTGTCTTTTCGTCTTGTTTATGATTTCCTCTGCTGTGCAAAAGCTTTTAAATTTCATTAGGTCCCATTTGTTTATTTTTGTTTTTATTTCCATTTCTCTAGGAGGTGGGTCAAAAAGGATCTTGCTGTGATTGATGTCATAGAGTGTTCTGCCTATGTTTTCCTCTGAGAGTTTTATAGTGTCTGGCCTTACATTTAGGTCTTTAATCCATTTTGAGTTTACTTCTGTGTACGGTGTTAGGGAGTGTTCTAATGTCATTCTTTTACACGTAGCTCTCCAGTTTTCCCAGCACCACTTATTGAAGAGGATGTCTTTTCTCCAGCGTATATTCTTGTCTCCTTTATCAAAAATAAGGTGACCATTTGTGTGTGGGTTTATCTCTGGTCTTTCTATCCTGTTCCAATGATCTCTAGTTCTGTTTTTGTGCCAGTACCATACTGTCTTGATTACTGTAGCTTTGTAGTATAGTCTGAAGTCCAGGAGCCTGATTCCTCCAGCTCTGTTTTTCTTTCTCAGGATTGCTTTGGCCATTCGGGGTCTTTTGTGTTTCCAAACAAATTGTGAAATTTTTTGTTCTAGTTCTGTGAAAAATGCCATTGGTAGTTTGATAGGGATTGCATTGAATCTATAGATTGCTTTGGGTAGTAGAGTCATTTTCACAATGTTGATTCTTCCAATCCAATAACATGGTATATCTCTCCATCTGTTTGCATCATCTTTAATTTATTTCATCCGTGTCATAGTTTTCTGCATACAGGTCTTTTGTCTCCTTAGGTAGGTTTATTACTAGGTATTTTATTCTTTTTGTTGCAATGGTAAATGGGAGTGTTTCCTTAATTTCTCTTCGATTTTTCATCATTAGTGTATAGGAATGCAAGAGATTTCTGTGCATTAATTTTGTATCCTGCTACTTTACCAAATTCGCTGATTAGCTCTAGTAGTTTTCTGGTAGCATCTTTAGGATTCTCTATGTATAGTATCATGTCACCTGCAAACGGTGACAGCTTTACTTCTTCTTTTCTGATTTGGATTCCTTTTATTTCTTTTTCCTCTCTGACTGTTGTGGCTAAAACTTCCAAAACTATGTTGAATAATAATGGTGAGAATGGACAGCCTTGTCTTTTTCCTGATCTTAGAAGAAATGGTTTCAGTTTTTGACCACTGAGAACGATGTTGGCTGTGGGTTTGTCATATATGGCCTTTATTATGTTATCTTACTCATGCTCTTGAGGTTATTTATATCTACTGAAACTGCTTGATGGAAATAGTATATAAAGGCATTATATACTATTCTATATCTATATATCTATATAGATCTATCTGTCATCTATCTATCAAGTTATATATTTACATACTGGACTGTATCTTTGCAATTCTGTATTTGGTGACATCACATTGGTACTTTGAAGTTGATCATGGTGAGGGTATTTACACCATGCAAATGGGCAAATCAGCGTCCTCCACTTGAGAGCCAGCTGTTCGCCATTTACTAGCACACCACTGCACCTGCACGTGTGACACCTCATACATGAATGCAGGAGCCCCCCCCTCCCCCCCACAGGACACCAGAGACACACACAGGCACAGCAGGCTCCTGGACTCCTGGAAACATGAACCTGCAGAGATGCATCCAGAGGGGGGCAGGCAAGGAGATACTAACACAGACCACTGTGCTCATGCACACATTGTCACACATGAGCACGTGCCATCAGGTGGACACCCAGGATGGACATGAGGACATACATACAGAGTGCACACCCCTGGACGTACATGGGGCCACATAATGACTCACACACACATACATGCACACAAGGGCAGATGCTGGGCACCTGTGAGAACACACGTGGAGACACGGACACACTAGTTGTCTTGTGACACAACCCCCCCTCCCCCCCCACACACAAAAGCCACAAGTACACAGACCCAGGGGCCTTCAACACAAACCCTCGCTGACCAAGAACCCTGTGCTCGTCCTCTGGGACCCACACACGACAGTCCACAGAAACGTGCAAATGCAACATACACCGGGAACCAAGGAGACACGAAGGAATACAGATTCACGTGCATGATACATCCTGCAACCAGTTGATTATTTGTTTAATGCAGCACGCATTGATTGAGCGCCTACTGTATGCTGGGCACTTTTGTAGGCGTGGGATTATGGTGAAAAAGACAGAAGCAACCTCCTGTTCTGGGGAAGCTCACGGTTCATTGGGGAAAGCAAACTGTGAACCAGAAAACAGACCCACAAGGTAACTTCAGATGGTGTTAACTGCTGTGACAGGAAGTAAACATCGTGATGTGACAGAGATTAGGTGGGGGTGGTGGCTGCTTTAGCTGGGGACAGGGGGAAGGGCGTCAGGGAAGGCCATGGGAGCTGACACCTGAGTGCCCAGGAGCCAGGCGTATAAATGAATGTCTGGGGAAAGGGCATTCCGGGTGGCAGGAACTGCAGGGACAAAGGCTAGGAGGCGGGTCTGAGCCTGATGTGTTTGAGGAATAGGAAGAGGCCAGCGTGGCTGGGAGATGCTGGTGGGGACAGAGGCGGTGAGCCTGGCAGGGCTCAGACCTTCAGGACCTTGGGAGCCCAGACTGCAAGTGTAATTGATGGGCACCACTGGAGGGGTTTAAGCAGGGACTGAATGGGCAGAGGATGTGGGAGCCCCAGAGACCCCCCCAGACACCATCACAGGGCGGCGCTGGGGGAAGGTGGGGTCAGGATCTTACGCCCAGGAAGGGCTGCTCTCTGCCTCTGTCCATCTTTCTCTGTCTCACTTCACCTTTATCACTGTCTTCCCTCCTCTTTCGTTCTCTTGCTGTCTCTCTCTCCTGTACCTTGGTTTTCTCTCCACCTCTCTTCTTACTCTTCTCTTCCTGGGCTCCCCCTCCTCCAGAGTTTAAACTCTCTCCGGCTTCTCCCCTGACTCCACTGCCCTCTCCCTGCCGCCCTGCCCTGCTTCCCCCTCTTATGGCCCAAGTGCTTGAGAAGGTTGTAGACTCTCAGTCTCCATCGCCATGGCCCCATCACCTCCCTGCTGAGGTCCCCACTGGCCTCCTGGATGTTGACCCCTCAGCCCTGTGCCCCTGGCTCCCCTCTCCCCACCCACTACCCCGTCTCACCTCCACGAGGCTCCCCTTGCCCCACCCCCACCTGTGCTACCCTTTCCTGCTTTCCTTGGTGGTGAAATATACATAACATAAGATTTACCATGCCAACCATTTTTAAGTGCACAGCTCAGTGGCATCAAGTTCCTTCCCATTGTTGGGCAACCATCCCCACCAGACACCTCCAGAACTTTCTCATCTTCCCGAACTGAAACTCTGTCTCCATGAAACACTGACTCTCCATCCCCTCCCCCAGACCCTGGAACCCACCATTCTACTTTCTTTCTTATTTTTTTTAAAGATTTTTTTTGATGTGGACCATTTTTTTAAAGAGCCTTCATTGAATTTGTTACAATATTGCTTCTGTTTTATGTTTTGGTTTTTTGGCCATGAGGCGTGTGGGATCTTAGCTCCCCAACCAGGGATCGAACCCATACCCCCTACATTGGAAGGGGAAGTCCCCCACCATCCTACTTTCTGTCTCTATGGATTTGACTCCTCTAGGGACCTCACATAAGTGGAATTTGTCCTTTTGTGTCTGGTCTATTTCACTGAGCTTCATGTCCTCAAGTATCATCACGTTGGGACTTCCCTGGTGTTGCAGTGGTTGAGAATCTGCCTGCCAATACAGGGGACACAGGTTTGATCTCTGGTCCGGGAAGATCCCACATGCCACGGAGCAACTAAGCCCGGGTATCACAAATACTGAGCCCGCGTGCCACAACTACCAAAGCCCTCATGCCTACAGCCCATGCTCTGCAACAAGAGAAGACACCACAATGAGAAGCCCATGCACTGCAACGAAGAGTAGTCCCCGCTCGCCACAACTAGAGAAAGCCTGCGCACAGCAATGAAGACCCAACTCAGTCAAAAGAAAAAGTTTCATCCTGTCGTAGCATGTGTCAGGATTTCCTTCCTTTTAAAGGCTGAATAATATTCCATGTGTGTATGGAGCACATTTTGTTTATTCATTCATCTGTCAACGGACACTTGAGTTGTTTCCACGTTTTGGCTACTGTGATAATGCTGGTGTGAACACAGGTGTACAAATACCTGTTTGAGTCCTTAATTTCAATCCTTTTGATATCTGCTGCTGGAGAGTTTTAAGCCCAGGCATGTGAACAGATCCTGCTTTTAGCTTTAAGAGATGGCTTTTTCTTCAGGATGTAGGTGTATCACTTTGATAGCCAATAGAAGGCAGTGCTTTCCCGGGGCTTCTCTGGCTGAGCTAAGACCACAGAGGGATTAAAAAGGAAAAACCAGACCAGGGATAGAACACCCGAAGCCAAGGAGCCAGACCATGGCTGAGTTAGTGAGGGACATGGGTGTGGAACACACGTGGACCTTAGGTTTACCTTTCTTTCTCCCACTGTTCATAGAATTGTGATTGAGTGAAATACTTCTGTGCTGCAGAAAAAATTCCAGAAGGGCTAAAGATAAAATGTAAAACCAAAACAAAACCCAGGGACTTCCTTGGTGGTCCAGTGGTTAAGACTCCACGCTCCCAATGCAGGGGGCCCAGGTTCGATCCTTGGTCTGGGAACTAGATCCTACATGCACACCGAAACTAAAGATCCCACAGGCAGCAAAGAAGATCCTTTGAGCCACAACTAGGACCTGGCGCAGCCAAATAAATAAATATTAAAAAAAAAACCCAAAAAACAAAAATGAGAAACCCAACACGTGGTAGAATGAATTTCAAAGCTACTTTTACAACTTAGGGTTAAAAACTGTTTTTCTTTCTCTTGTTTTGTTTTTTAAACTAAGACAGGAAACTTGGAAGGCATAAATGAAAGAAATATATGATTATATATAAACCTATAAAATTTTAGGGAATTGATATTATAAACAAAACCAATAAGTAAAAATTAATTAGTCGTGTGAGAAGGGTTAGACTTTCATATATAAATATAAAGAGTTTCTACACATTGATAAGAAAAAGACAAAGAACATAAACAGAAAATTTAGAAAGGATGTGAACAGGTACTTCTCATACCCAAGAGCCAAAGTACATGAGAAAATATAATCCCTGGGAGCCCAGAGAGTGCAAATTTCAGTAACCATGAGCTATCACTTCACATCCAAGTGAGGGGCAAAAACAACAACCAAAAAGAGGGGAAAACATGTATTTAATTATCATCTTATTGTAGTTAAATTGTGGTGGAAATCAGAAAATTTGTGAAATCCTACAGGTTTAACTTGTCCATGATATGGAAAATCCGATATTTTCTAAAATTGAACAAAAAAATTTCAAGCAATTGTCCTAAAATATTTTAAAAGTGATAAAAAACATTAAAAAGTGATAACACCAACTGCTGACAGAGATGCAGAGAAAAGGGTACTGGCACATCTATCATATGTTTAGTTACTCTTCCTCTAACATGTATAGATCATAAACAATCACAGCTGAGGCTGCCCGTTTGAAAATTAATAAACAGAAGTCTCATTAAAAATGGAGTCAGATAGAGAACAGATGTGTGGTTGCCAAGGGGGGTGGGTGTGGGAGAGGGATGGATTGGGAGTTTGGTAGGCATCCTCTTTCCCTAGCCCGGAAAATCACTGATTTCTTCTCTGTCCCTACAGTTTTGTCTTTTCCAGACTATTACATAAATGGAATCATTCAGTTTTTTAGCCTTGAGTCTGACCTTTTCCACTCATGCATTCAAGATTCATCCAGGTTGTTGTGTGTATCAGTGATTCCTTTCTGTTTCTGAGAAGTACTCCATTGTATGATATATACCACTGTTTGTTTACCCATTCACCCATTGAAGGTCATTTAAATTGTATCTAGTTGTTGGCAATTATGAATAATGCCACAACAAACATTTATGTCAAGTTTCTGTGTGAAGACAAGTTTTCATTTCTCTTGGGACAATATCTAGACATGGCATTGCTGGGAGTCATATGGTAAATGTGTATTTACCTCCATAAGAAAGATGTAAACTGTTTTACAAAATAGTGTTAATAATACACCATTTTGCATTCCCACCAGCAACATTTAGAGAGTTCTGGTTGCTCCAAGCCCCTGTCAACACTTAGTGCTGTCGTTTACTAATTTTAGCCATTCCAGTTGGTGTGTAGTGGTCTCTCATTGTGTTAGGGCCCCTTTATAACACTGAAAAAATTTTAATAGCTACATTGTTACCAATGTTGATTTCCTTCCTTTTTTTATTGAGGTATAGTTGACTTACAATATTATATTAGTTTTAGGTGTACAACATAGGGATTCAACATTTTTATAGATTATACTCCACTTAAAGTCATTATAAAATATTGGCTATATTCCCTGTGCTGTACAATGTATCCTTGTAGATTATTTTATTTATTTATTTAAAAAAATATTTATTTAGTTATTTATCTTTGGCTGCATTGGGTCTCAGTTGCTGCGCGAGGGCCCTCTCCAGCTGCGGCGAGCGGGGGCCACTCTTTGCTGTGGTGTGCAGGCCCCTCACTACGGTGGCCCCTCCCATTGCAGAGCATGGGCTCCAGGCTCACGGGCTTCAGTAGTTGTGGCACGTGGGCTCAGTAGCTGTGGCTCACAGGCTCTAGAACACAGGCTCAGTAGATGTTGTGCATGGGCCTAGTTGCTCCGTGGCATGTGGGATCTTCCTGGACCAGGGCTCGAACCCATTTTCCCTGCATTGGCAGGTGGATTCTTAACCACTGAGCCACCAGGGAAGCCCCAGGTTATTTATTTTATACATAGTAGTTTGTACCTCTTAATCCCTTGCCACTATCTTGCCCCTCCCCCTTCCCTTCCCCAACTAGTAACCACTAGTTTGTTGTCTATATTTGTACCATCAGAAAATTTGGATGATTGCTCTTGGGGCTTTTACTATCCCTGGATGGAAAGTGGAGGTGATAGGGTCTGCAGGGGCTAAGAGTGAGGGGTCTGGGGCTTCCCTGGTGGCACAGTGGTTGAGAGTCTGCCTGCCGATGCAGGGGACACGGGTTCGTGCCCTGGTCTGGGAGGATCCCACATGCCACGGAGCGGCTGGGCCCGTGAGCCATGGCCGCTGAGCCTACGCGTCTGGAGCCTGTGCTCCGCAACGGGAGAGGCCACAGCGGTGAGAGGCCCGCGTACCGCAAAAAAAAAAAAAAAAAGAATGAGGGGTCTGGATTCAATTCCTGATTCTGCCAGTGACTCGCTGTGTCAACAAGCACCTACATCTGTCTGTGCTGCAATCCCACCTCTGTAACAGAGGTTTAGATGAGGTGATGCAGGTAAAGGACTCAGAACAGGATATGGTACACTGTAGGCACCAGGTAGGTTTTCTCTCCATTTCTGCCAATAGCTTTCCAGCCTCAGGGCCTTTGCACCTGCAGATCCCTCTGTTGGAATAGTCCTCTTCTGGTGCCCTTTTAACTACATAACCCTGTGTGTGTGTTTGTGTGTGTGTGTGTTTAGCAAAAAGCTATGATTATTTCATTAATGCCTTTAATCCATTTGCGTTTTTAAAGCAAAACAGTACCTGCCCCCTTTACAAAAAGAGACCTACCTATATGCAGAGCACATATTTTATTCAGGCAGGAGAGGCTCCCTAGCATACCTATATACTCAGGCTTGCCAAATAAAGTAGAGGCCACTGGACATTTTATATATATATATATATATATATATATATATATATATATATATATAATATTTATTTATTTTTGGCCACAGAGTGTGGCATGTGGGATCTTATACAATAGCTCCCCCAGCAGGGATCGAACCCCTGCCTCCTGCATTGGAAGCGTGGAGTCTTAACCACTGGACAGCCAGGGAAATCCCCGGACATCTTATATTTTTATTTGTGAATTGTGGCAACCCTACTCAGGGACCATTTGGGGTGACCCCCGTCCCCCTGGGGGCTGGATTCTGAGTTCAGACAGCAACACGAGTTAGGGGGAGTCTGGGCCCCTTCTCATGCCCACTCCTTACTGAGGACCTACCCCTTACCCTGCTGTTGATCCCCCGGAGAAACCACAGAGGACATGAGAGACTCCAACAGGAAAACCACATCTTAATATAACCCAAGAACCCAACGTTCTCACAACGAGATGCCCAGAGAAGCACAGCATCATTTCCTTACATACTTCCAATTGTAAGATGAGTCCTGAAATGGATAGCCCTGCCTGTCTATGCTAGTTACCTGGACACATGAGTCCTGTGGCTTCTTCCAGCCCAAGCTCCCTCTTGAGGTGTGTCTATGGTGGGGCAGGGGTCATCCTCCACTGCTAAGTGGGGTGCACAGAGGCTCGGGAGAGATGGTGCCAAAACCTGCCTTCTCATGATTAGGGTCATCAAAGGTGAGAGGTAGTGAGCACCCCAGCACCAGGGTTAATCAAGCCCCCCCTGCTAGGGAAAGTTAAGCTTTGAACTTTTAGATGCTGATTCTGCCCTGGACACCACTGAGAAAGTTTCTTTTTTTGGCCCATGAAGCTCGTCTTGGCTAAGAGAGCAGAGAAAGTGATCACCTATGTCCACCCTCCGTGTGAACCATGAGGAATTACTAGTAAGTGCCTGGTAACCACTCATCCCTCTCAACCATGGAACCAGTGGTTAGGACAGCAGCAGGCTGTCCCCTGCCTGGCCCAGTCTCCTGAAACCCACCTCCCTGTACAGGACATCTTGTGTTATCTGTTAGGCATCTATTTTGAACCAGACATCGTGCCAGGTGTGGGAGGCCCCTGCAGAGCTTAAGTCTGCTGGGGAGACAGAGATACAGGTAAGAACAAAGCAATATGGCTTTGGCGGGAACCCAGGTGAACTTGGACTTGGGAGTCCAGGAAGCCATCCTCAGGAAGCGATGCTCAGCAGACCCTTGAAGGATGGGGGAGGCTGGGGGACCCTGTGACAAAGCTGCAGGGGAACCCAAAGTGATTCCACCTGTCTGCTGCAAGCAGAACCACGAAAAGGAGAGGCTATAACAAAGGATGCTAGAGACAGAGGCCATGGTGTGCTGGGCTGGAGGTCATGGGTTTGGAAAGAGTTTAGGCTTGGCTCCAAGGGCAATGGGGAGCCATGGGAGGATTTATGCTGGGGGCAGGTGGCAAGGTCTGGGTTTGTTTTAGAAAGATATCCCTTTGGCTGGGGCTGGGTGGGGGCAGAATGGAGAGAGGGTGCAACGAGCAGGATGGAAAGCAGGTCGGCGGCGGGGTGGGGAGAGGGTGGTTGCTTGGCCAGGGCACAGGAGGGAGAGAAATGGGTGGCTTTGAGGGGGATTCAGGAGGCAGAATGAGCTGGATTGGATGTAGATATGGAGGGAGAGTATGGAGTGAGGATGCCTCCTGGATATCAGCCTGGTTCCCTAGCAGACAGGCCCTGGGAGAGGCTCCGGGGCTCTGCACTTGGGACGCATGGCTTCACTTCCCACCAGTCTATGGGTGTAACGTCCCTGCCTGCTTCCCGCCATTTGCCCGTTTTTATTTCCCATGCTTGGAATTTTCCAGCAACCCCTCTGGCCACCCTGGAAGGGAGAATGTTGGGAAGAAGTTCCCCCACCCCAGTGGCTGGCCCACCCGACAAGGGAGAGGCTGCCCCGGGCTGACGCTCTTCCTTTTCCTTCCTGGGGAGCCCACGGCAGGGCGTCTTGGAACCTGGAGGAAGGGCGGGGCATGCCAGCCATGGGGACCTCTCTTCCCACGCCCTCAAGGACTTAGGGGTCAAAGAAGCCCAGGTCTGCGGTGAGGGGCCGGGGGGCTGGTTATCTGGACACGTGTGTGTGCGTGTTGCCCTGGGGGTGTGTCTTGCGTGCTGGAGCAGGTGTTTCTGTTGTGTGCATTCCTTCCTTCCTTCCTTCATTCGCCCATCACAGCTGGAATTGAAATGACAGCGCCAGCCTGACTTAAAGTGGTCGCCTCCCCATCTTTCAGCTACTCTGCCTCTCCCCCTCGCACTCTCCAGACTCCCTCCCTGTTTTATTTACTCTATCGTCTGCATTTTCTTGCCACTTTCTGAAATCATATTTTTTGCACTTTTTAGATTGGACTTAATTTTTTTTAGTTAAAATTTTTTTATTGGAATATAGTTGATTTACAGTGTTGTGTTAGTTTCAGGTGTACAGCAAAGTGAATCAGGTTATCACAGCTCTAAGGCTTCTGTACCTTCGCTGGGTGCTTTATTACATTTTATTACGGCATGACTTAGCTCCTTCATCCAAAAAATAAATTGAAAACATTAACAAAACAAAACAAAAACAAAACAAACAAAAAACCCCAAAGTGAATCAGTTATACATATACATATATCCACTCTTTTTTTTTAGATTCTTTTCCCATTACAGATTATTGAGTAGAGTTCCCTGTGCTATACAGCAGGTTCTTATTAGTAATCTATTATACATATATATATATATATATATATATATATATATATATATATATATATAAAAATTAAAAAAATTTTTTTGGAGTATAGTTGCTTTACAATGTTGTGTTAGTTTCTGCTGTATCTGAAATCATTTCTTGTTCTGCACACATTGACCTGCCTTCTGCCTTCTTGAATGCAAGTTTTTTGGGAGCAGGGATTTTCGTCTATTTCCTTTGCCCACTAGGCACATAGTAGGTGCTCAATAAACATTTGTTAAAAGAAAGGAGGAGAAAGCCCTCATCCCCAGGGGAGTGAAAGACAGATAGTGGATAGGTTAATAACAGCAACAATGATGTCTAACGTTTACTCAGCTTTAAGGGATATTTATGGAATATCTACTGTGCACCCGCACCATTTGGAACAGAGACACCAGCAGAGCACGAAGCCCACAGACATCCTTGTCTGGAGTGACCTTTCAAGCGGCTGGGGACTGAAAATAGACATGAAGACCGAAGGAGGTTAAGGGAGTGAGCCTGAATATCAGGGAGAAGAGGTGTTTGGGCAGAGGGCACAGCCCGTGCAAAGGCCCTGGGGCAGTGCTGTGCCCGCCTTGTTGGATGAACAACAAGGAGGCCTGTGTGGCTGGAGCAGAGTGAGCGAGGCGGAGAGAGGAAGGAGGTGAGGTCAGGGAGGGGACAGGAGCAGGCCGTGCAGGGCCTTGTGGGCCACGGGGAGGACTTGGGCTTTTACCCCAGGGAGGTGGGAGCCCTGGTGGGCTGTAGGCAGAGGAGGGACTTGACCTGAGTCGGGGGCTCACAGGCGCCCTCTGGTGGCGGCTGCGGGGAGGACAGACTGTGAGGGCGAGAGTGGGAGCCGGGGTCGAGGGCTGAGGGGACTGCACGGGTCCAGGTGAGCGATGCTGGGGTCAGACCAGGTGAGGGAGCATGGGAAATGGAAGTGGTTGGATTCTGGGTATATTTTGAAGACTGAGCGGGTGGTAAGATTTGAGGTCGGCTACAGTTCAAGATGGAGGGCAGACAATTGGGAGGCGAAAGAACGTTTGGTGGAGGCAAGGATGAACCTGAGAGTTTTGGCTGCGAGGAATGTCGGATCCTGAGTGTGAGCGTGTTGGGTGCCAGACACTCCCGAGACCCCGACTTGGGGGCGCCGGGGAGGCGGGAGATCCCTCGAGATGGAGGCTGGAGAGAGGCCTGGAGTTGCTTCTCTGTGAGTCGTCCCCCACCCCCATCCCCGCCCCACGTGAGTCCTCCGGGCTGCTTCTCTTTACTTTGGGGATAAATATCGTGCGGGGTGGGTGTGAGGGAATGCAGGGGCGCGACGGAGGTGGGGATGCAAGCTTCTGTGTGCCCTCCAGTGTAAGCACGTGTCCCCGGTGTGGCATGTGTGAGTGTGTCAGCGAAACACACCATCTGTCAAAGTCTCGCTCCCACATCACCTTTCCTGACTCCCAAATCGAGTTTGGGTCTCCTGCCATGCCCCGACCCTGCCACCTCTGTGGAACTCTGGGAACCCACGTGTCCCCCAGACTTTTCTCCCCTTTCAAGTCTATTTTGGCAGGTGGCTGGATTTGAGCTTTGGGATCCCCTCTGGTCTCTCTACTCCTGCAGGGCAAGACCCGCTTGTTTTTTTGTTTGTTTGTTTTTCTTTCTTCTTTACTGACATGTAGTTGATTTACAATATTATGTTAGTTTCAGGTGTACAGCAAAGTGATTTATATATATATTCAGATATATATATATATATATTTTTTTTTTTCTGATTCTTTTTCATTATGGGTTATTCCAAGATATTGAGTATAGTTCCCTGTGCTATCTAGTAAATCCTTGTTGCCTAATTATTTTATATATAGCAGTGTGTATCTGTTAATCCCATACTCCTAATTTATCCTTCCCCCTTTTCCCCTTTGGTGACCATAAGTTTGTTTTCTACGTCTATGAGTCTGTTTCTGTTTTTTTTAACTTTAAATAAATTTACTTATTTTATTTATTTATTTTTGGCTGTACTGGGTCTCCGTTGCTGCGCGCAGGCTTTATCTAGTTGCGGCGAGCGGGGGCTACTCTTTGTTGCGGTGCGCGGGCTTCTCATTGTGGTGGCTTCTCTTGCTGTGGAGCACGGGCTCTAGGCATGTGGGCTTCAGTAGTTGTGGCTCGCGGGCTCTAGAGCACAGGCTCAGTAGTTGTGCATGGCCTTAGTTGCTCCATGGCATGTGGGATCTTCCCGGACCAGGGCTTGAACCCGTTTCCCCTGCATTGGCAGGCAGATTCTTTTTTTTTTTTTTTTTTTTTAAAATAGGAGATTTTTATTATAAATGAAAGTTGCTCAACCCAAAACTGTCAAACGATTTGGTGGGTATCAACTAAAAATTAAAATTCTTTTCCCCATCAGAATCCGTATCACACTGACCACCATATGGCTGTCATAATCATCAGTAACACTTTCTTGCTCATTTTTTAGAAAATATCTATGCATAGAAAACATCATACAGGCATATAGACTGAAATGAGGGCTTCCCTGGTGGCGCGGTGGTTGAGAGTCCACCTGCCGATGCAGGGGACGCGGGTTCATGCCCCGGTCCGGGAAGATCCCACATGGCAGGCAGATTCTTAACCATTGTGCCACCAGGGGAGCCCTGTTTCTGTTTTGTATCTAAGTTTATTTGTATTATTTTTTAGATTCCACATATAAGTGATATCATATGGTATTTGCCTTTCTCTTTCTGACTTACTTCACTTAGTATGATAATCTCTAGGTCCATCCATGTTGCTGCAAATGGCATTATTTCATTCTTTTTTATGGCTGAGTAGTATTCCATTGTATATATGTCCCACATCTTCTTTAGCTATTCATCTGTCAATGGACTTTTGGGTTGCTTCCATGTCTTGACTTTTGTAAATAGTTAAGACCAGCTTGATTTTTTAAAGTCCCCACTGGATCCCAAGAGCAGAGCACAGACCGTGCCCCCACCCCATACACAAGGTGCTCAGTAGACATTTGTTGATTGAATCTGACAAGTGTATATGCAGCTGGGCACTGGGGGTAGTGGCATGAGCAAACAGGATGTGGGTGACACTGTGTTGGTCTGTGCATGGGTCTGAACACATCTCTGCATGTGTCCTGCATGTATTTGCATGTGCCACATATGTACCGGCATGTGCTGAGCACGTCTGTATGTGTGCCCGAGGTTGTCTAAGGTGCATGCCCACACGAGTCCCTGTATGCCATCCCACACGGGTGTACCTTGCACATAGGAATCTGTGCACATCTGCCCAACAGGTACATGCACATACCTGATCACACCTGTGTGTGCACCCATGTTGGTGTGTTGGAGCATATCTGTGAGTGTGTGATTACACGGGTGTCCACATGCTCCTGAGCACGTCGGTGTGTGTGTTTGGATGGGTGTTTTGGAGCATATTCTTGCCTATGTGCTTACTAATGCACAGATGTATGCTTGAGCATGTCTGCGCATGTGCCCACATGAACACATGTGTGTCCCCAACATGCCTGCGGGTGTACCCAGGTCTGAGTGTGTCCATGTATGGTGCCCATGTGCCTTCAGAGCTAGCCTGTCCTGAGCTAAGGGATCTCCCGACCCCCTCAGATTAAGAGAAGAGCTTGACTGGCCATGACTTCCTCTGTCCCCCAGCCTTGACTCTGAACCCTCTGGCCACCCACCAAGCCAAACTCGCCTTCAAAGAACCAGGATGCAGTGGAGGAAATTCCTCCCTGCAGCTTCCGGGCCTCCTTTTGGTTCCCATGGAGGGATCCAGAGCTGTCTGGAGTGGGAACAAACTTCTTGGACGGGGGCCCTGGCTCCCAGAGGGCAAGAGCTGGGACCACAAATTCTGGGATGTTCAGGGTCTGATTCTGCTGGCAGGATCCAGCTCCATGAATTCACTGCTGAGTTCACATGTGGAACTAGATGATACTTAACAAAACAGAGGTGATCTATGGGGCAGCCAGTGGGTACCTGGATGGTGCACCTGGGAGGCTATGGTGCCAAACCCTCAGCACAGCCTGAGGGGCATTGTCAGTAGTGTCCAAATTTCAGAGCTAGGGAGACCCAGAGGGATTTAATTCAAGCATGGGTCACTCTGAGCCAGTGATCCTTAACTGCAGAGTGACTTTGCCCCCAGGGGACATTGTTCAATATCTAGGGGTGTTTTTGATTGTTACTCCTGTGGAGTGGAGGCCAGAGATGCTGCTAAACATCCTACAAGGCACAAGGCAGCACACTGCCCTCCCCATGGCAAAGAATGAGCCAGCCCCAAATATCAGTAGTGCTGAGGCTGAGAAACTCCCCTGTAAGTCTTTTTGGGGACAGACAGGATCCTGAAGCATGGGCTGAATTTAGAGACATCAAAAGTATCTCAGGTGAAAAAGACTTGACAGATGCTTCAGAGCAAAACAACAGATGAATAGCCAAGAGCCCACAAAAATATGCCCAGCATCCTCAGTGATCAGATGCTTAAGAACAAAAGAACAGATGAATAGCTGGTGAGCCCATGAAAAGATGCTCAGTGTCCTCAGCCATCACAAATTAGAACCACCATGAGGTACCACAACGCACCCACCAGAATGGCCAAAGTGGAAATTTCCGATGATATCAAATGTTGGCAAAGTCATGGAGCAACTGGAACTCTCTGTACTTTTGCTAGTGGAACATTAGATGGTACAACCACATTCTATTGGTCAGACCAAGTCATAAAGTCACACAACCAGCCCAGATTCCAGGTCTGGAGAAGTGGATTCCACTTCCTAACAGACTTGCAAAGAATTACAGTCATGTTTTCTGATCAATCAGAGTAGCCCTGTGCAGCCTCAAGACCAAGGGCTTAGGGTTCATGGTGCTTCCCCCTGGAAGGAGGAACCCAGCTCAAAGGCCATGAGTCAAGATTTTAAGTCCCTGGTAGACACAAGCATCCATGAAAACCCTGCACTGATCATCAGTCATCGCAGTGTGCTTTAAATATAGATAATACCTACAAGTATTTTGAGTAAAGATGAAATTTGAACAAAGCTTCCTCCCTCCCTCCCTCCCTCCCTGCATCCCTTCCTTCCTTCCTTTCTTCCTTCCTTCCTTCCTTCCTTCCTTCCTCTCTCTCTCTCTTTCTTTCTTTTTTTCATTTTTTAATATTTTGGCTACACCGCATAGCATGTGGGGTCTTAGCTGCCCGACCCCATTGAACCCATGCCTCCTGCATTGGGAGCGTGGAGCCTCAACCGCTGGATAGCCAGGGAAGTCTCTCTTTCTTTCCTTCCTTCCTTCCTTTCTTTTTCTTTCTTTCTTTCTTTCTTTCTCTCTCTCTCTCTCTTTCTTTCTTTTTTTCTTCTTCCTCTTCTTCTTCTCCCATCCTCCTCCTCCCCCTCTCTACTCCCCCACCCTCTCCCCTTCCCCCTCCTCCTTCTCCGTCTTCTTCTTTTTGGCTGTTCCTTTCCTCAGTTTCACTATTGTGTGAAAAAAGAGTCACTGACCTCTGACGGAGGCGTCTTGGGAGAGTGGGAAGGTGGTGCTGACTCTCCAGCCCTGTTCCTGGCAGGTGGGTGTGGGTGACCTCAGGGCAGTGTTTGAGGACTTGAGGAAGAGTGCTGCACCGACTGGTCAGGGCTTCCCAGGCAGGGTGTTCCTGAGCTGGGCCTTGGAGAGGTTCCCATGGCTGACACTTGTGCCTCAGCCACACCTAAAGGCCAGGGAACTTCCCAAAGTTCAGCTTCTGAGGCAACAAAGGCAGCTCCTACCTCTTTGAATGCAGTCAGAACAATCGTTACATTTATTGAGTGTGGGCTGTGTGTCAGGCCCAGGGCTGAGATGCTATAAATGCTGTTTTTTGTTTTCCTCCCAATAACTTGGACCCCTCTCCTCTTGCTCACAGCCCTCCAGACACACCAGCTACATTTTTGTCCTTTGCACAGACCTTTCTCCAGCCTCAGGGCCTTTGCACTTGCTGTTTTTGCTCCCTGGTACTCTCTTCCATCCTAGTTCTTCATGGCTGGTCCCTTCTCATTCTCTGTGTCTTAGGTCAAATGCTACCTCCCTTCCAAAGTGAATCCCCCACCACCGCTCCATCACTCACCATCACATCACTTGACTTTATTTTCTTTATTATGTTTATGACACTCTTTGTGTTTCTCTCTTGTTACTGGGCTTATTCTTTCTCTCTCTGCAATTAGAGAATGGAAACTTGTGTGGTCAGGGTCCTATCTGGTCTATTTCCAGCTGAATCTCATACTCCACTACTTACCATCCATGTGGGCAAGCACTTTAACATCTCTGTGCCTCCTTTTTCTGGTCTATAAAATGGGTATGATAATATTTCTTAATTCAGAGTAAAGCTATGGGAAGTGCTTAGAATATGGTGTCTGGCATATGTGGGCTCAAAAGTTATCCGTTATTATTATCAAGTGCTCAAAAAAATCTTACTAGAAGGAAGGAAGGAAGGAGGGAAGGAAGGAAGATTCCCTGGGCATACAGCCCCATTAATACAAAGATTCATTCATTCAACAAATGTTAGTTGAGAGCCTGCTATGTGTCAGCTATAAAAGAGAGGCACAGACCAGTAAGCTCACACCGTAGAGGCTGAAGTTAAAAAATAATAGTAATCATGATACCAGTGAATATTTGCTGAGCACATACTATATGCCTGTCTCATTGAACTTTCATTCCCTCTTTGGGAGGTATTTTCATTTTCCAGGTCAGGTTGCCGAAGCTCAGAGAGGGTAGGTATTTCCCCCTATCATACAGTCCGTAGCTGGCTCAGACCCTCTCTATTTAACTCCCTTTCAACGTGCTGTTTTCCCTTGTCAAAACTGAGGTATGTAAAACAAAAACAAAAACAAAAACTAATCAAAACAATATGACAATCTGATAAAAAAAAATGGGTAGAGGAACTAACTAGACAGTTTTCCAAAGAAAACATATAGATGGCCAGCAGGTACATGAAAAGGTGCTCAGCAGAGTTAATCATCAGGGAGATGCAAAACAAAACCACAGTGAGATCATCTCACACCTGTCAGAATGGCTGTTATCAAAAAGATAAGAGATAGCAAGTGTTTACCAGGATGTGGAGAAAAGGGAACCTTCCTGCACTGTTGGTGGGAAATTAAATTGATGCAGCCACTATGGAAAACTGTATGGAGATTCCTCAAAAAGTAAAAGTAGAACTACCATATTGCTGATCCAGCAATTCCACTCCTGGGTATATACCCAAAGGAAATGAAAACAAAATATAAAAGAGGTATCTGCACTCCCATGTTTATTGCAGCACTATTCACAATAGTCAAGATATGGAAAACCTAATTACCCATCAATGGATGAATGGATAAAAAAGATGTGGAATAAAAATACATTATTCATCCATGAGAAAGAAGGACATCTTCTCATGTACCGCGACATGCATGGACCTTGAACACATTATGCTAAGTGAGATAAATCAGAGAAAGACAAGTACTATATGATATCACTTATATGTGGAATCTTAAAAAGCCAAACTGGAACTTCCCTGGTGGTCCAATGGTTAAGACTCCATGCTGCCACTGCAGGGGGCATGGGTTCGATCCCTGGTCAGGGAACTAAGATACCACATGACGTGCAGCGCAGCCAAAAAAAATTTAATAAAAAAATAAAACATAAATAAAAAAGCCAAATTTTTAAAAACAGAGAGTAGAATGGTGGTTACCAGGGGATGGGGAGTGAGAGGATAGGACAGATGTTGTTGAAGGGTAAAAACTTGCAACAAGTAGTAAGTAAAAGTCCTAGGACCCTAATGCATGGTATAGTGAATATAGACAACTATATTATATTATAATCATTAAAAATATGTAGATTTACATATTCACAATAGCCAAAAAGTGGAAGCAAATCAAATGGCCATTGATGGGTGAGTGGATAAACAAAATGTGATATACATACAATGGAATATTATTCCGTATTAAAAAGGAGGGAAATTCTGACACTTACTATAACATGGATGAATCCTGAAGACATCATGCTCAGTGAAATAAGCCAGACACAAAAAAGAAAAATACTGTGTGATTCCACTTATATGAGGTCCCGAGAAGAACCAAATTCATAGAGACAGAAGGTTTCATGGTGGGTACCATGGGCTGGGAAGGGGGTGTTAGTGTTTCATGGGGACAGAGTTTCAGTTTGGGGAGATGAGAAAGTTCTGGGGATGGATGGTGGGGATGGTTACTCAACAATGTGAATGTAACTTAATGCCACTGAACTGTGCACTTAAAAATGGCTGTAATGGGGGCTTCCCTGGTGGCGCAGTGGTTGAGTCCGCCTGCGACACGGGTTCGTGCCCCGGTCCGGGAAGATCCCACATGCCGCGGAGCGGCTGGGCCCGTGAGCCATGGCCGCTGAGCCTGCGCGTCCGGAGCCTGTGCTCCGCAACGGGAGAGGCCACAACAGTGAGAGGCCCGCGTACCGCAAAAAAAAAAAAAAAAAAAAAAAAAAAAAAAGGCTGTAATGGTAAATTTCACGTTATGTGTATTTATTTTCCCAGAATTAAAAAACAGAGCAAATCAGAATGGGGAGGTATTCTGGCCCAGGTTTCTGGGTCTGCCCATTCAGGAAGCTTCTTTGATATCTCATTCTGGAACATCTTGAGTCTGGGGTGTGGTCCAGAGCTGTACACCCATGGCTTTGCTGATGTGTAAGGTTAGAGCTAATTTCATATTGACCCCCATCACTGCGAGGGTGAGTGAGTCAGCTGGGCCAGGGCTGGAGGCCAAATCAAAACTTCCAGGTCTGGGAGCTGGGGGTGAGCTTAGGAAGATGGTTCTGACGGAGGGTCCCAACAGGGTCATTGTGTGGACAGAGTAGGGGCAGGGCAAGTGCAGAGAGGAAAAGGCTTTTAGCCCCTCTGAGGAGTGTCTGAGACCAGCTCAGAAAATGCTAATTGACATTTCTTCCCACCACAGTTGGGAGGGGCATTGGACATTAGGGAAGTCTTCTTGGAGGAGGAAGCTACAACTGGACCAGCTTGGTGTAGCATATTGTGATATAATAAGAAATATATATTTGGGGGACTTCCCTGGCGGTCCAATGGTTAGGACTCCGCGCTCTCACTGCCGAGGGCCCGGGGCTCAATCCCTGGTTGGGGAACTAAGATCCCGCAAGCCGAGTGGGGCAGCCAAAAGAAAAAAAAACAAGAAATATATATTTGGTCTTCATCCCTTGTTCTGGCACAGAGCTCCTAGAATGCCTGGAATTTCTTAAGTGCTGTGAGTGATAAAGGTGTCTTTTGTTATGTTAATGAAGTGCTTTTTGGAAAGCCTCCCAGGTTACCTAAGGATGGGGCTGAGCACGAGGCGAACCAATTCTGTGATGAGAAGTTTGGAACTTTCACCCCGTGACCTCTGGGGAGGAAAGACAGGCTGGAGGTTGAGTCAGTCACCAGTGGGCAATAATGTAATCAATCATGCCTATGTAATGACGCCTCCATAGACACCAAAAAGGATGGGGTTCAGAGAGCTTCCGAGTTGGTGAACACGTGGAGGTGCTGGGAGGGTGGTGCTCCTGGAATTTCCGCCCCCTCCCCCATGGCTTGCCCTGTGCATCTCATCCATCCGGCTGCTCCTAAGTTACTTCTTTTTTTTTCTGTATTCAGTAATAGATATATTTAAAAATTTTTTCTCAGTGCACAGTTTCAAATCTTAAAAATAAAAAATAACTTTGGCCATATTCTGAGACATATTGTGAGTTGACATAAAACTTGCCTTTGTTATGAATGTTGGTAGGCTAAAGTTCAATGAAGAAAGTTTTAGAATGGTTAGGAGAGAATTATCTAGAATTCATTATCTTTTTTTTTTCCCAAAGAAAGAAAACTAAAATGTATGCAGGTAATTATATAAATTTCACATTTTGACTGGGTAGGCAAGACACAAGAGGAAAACTTACACCCCTGTGTTAATCCTGTTCTAACTTTTCTTTTTTTTGCTGTTTCTTTTTTAAATTAATTTTTATCGGAGTATAGTTGTTTACAATGTTGTGTTAGTTTCTGCCGTACAGCAAAGTGAATCAGCTATACGTATACATAGATTCCCTCTTTTTTGGATTTCCTTCCCATTTAGATCACCACAGAGCATTAAGTAGAGTTCCCTGTGCTGTACAGTAGGTTCTCACTAGTTACCTATTTTATATATAGTAGTGTGTATATGTCAGTCCCAATCTCCCAATTCATCACCTGCCCCCCCCCCAAGTTATCTCCTTTTATAATAAACTAGTAATCTAGTAAGTAAACTGTTTCTCTGAATTCTGTGAGGGGCTCCAGCAAATTAATCGAACCTAAGGAGGGGGTCGTGGGAACCTCCTATTTATACACTGATGGGTCAGATGCACAAGTGACAGCCTGGACTTGCAATTGGCATCTGAAGTTGGGGGCGGGAGCAGTTTTATGGGACTGAGCCCTTAACCTATGGAATCTGATGCCATCTCCAGGTAGACAGAATTGAGCTGAATTTAGGACATCCAGCTGCTGTGTGAGAATTGCTCGCAGAAAAATCTTTGGGATAAGTGTCAGAATCATACATATGTATATATCAGCTTTGGCTATACTTGTGAGCTGTGTGCTCTCAGGCAGCTCATAATGTTCTGAAGTTCCCAGCCTTAATCCCTGATGGAATCTCTTGGCTGCTGTGTTTGAGATTCTTAGCTAAAATGGGATTGAAGCAGTGATCTGATTTATAGAGGCAAGCGGATTTTAGATTGCCACCCCTCCACCCCACCAAAGTGACTGTCTTCTGGGATTCGCATCTTTGTGTAAGCTTCTCCTTTGAGTGGGAGCTGGGTCTGTGACTTGCTTCTCACCAATAGAACATTGCAAAAGTGACGGGATGCTTGTGATTATGTGCTCAGGATTATGTGATGTTAGGATGATATGATACTGTCTTTTGCTAGCAGTCTCTCTCTCTCTCTCTCTCTCTGTCTCTGTCTCTCTCTGTCTCTCTGTCTCTCTGTCTCTCTCTCTCTCTCTCTCTCTCTCTCCCTCGACCTTGATGGCTTTGAATTAGCAAGCTGCCAAGTTGTGAGCTGCCCTAGGACCATATGGCATGAAACTGAAAATGTCCCCTGTCCAACAGCCAGCAAGAAACTGAGTCAATTATTCCAACAATCTGAACAAATTTTAGGGGTTTGGAGGCTATTGTCCATGGAGATGGTGAGGGTGGGGGAGAAGGAAAACTATTGAAAACTTGTGCCCACTTGTTTTTTAAGGAAATTACTCTTTATTCACAGCTCATCAATGCAATTCTTAGAGCATGGGCTCAGATGGACTTGTCTCATGAAATTGATGACTTGGGGCAGAAAACATACCATCTATCACCTTGGAATTTTTGTGACGACAACATCTGTCCAAAGGTTGACTCTGTATCTGACATAGTAGGTGATTTATGAATAAAAAACTCACAAGGTGAGCTTACGAGACGAAGCTTCATGGAAAGTCATACTGGCTTCTAGTTTTGTTTGTTTGTTTGTTTGTTTCAATCTATGGCGAACCACAGGCAAGTCCCTGGCTTCTTGTTTTTTATTGTAACACTGTAAAAAAAATTATACATGTATATTTATTGTGAAAAAATCCAAGTGCAGATAGAAGGAATAACATAAAAGCCAGTTGTGATTTTATGTTAACATTTTGGCATACATGTCCAGAGTTCTTATCTATGTCTGTATAATGAATGTTTAAACAGTCTTAAAAAACTCATTTTAAAAATCATTTTGGATTTACAGAAAAATGGTAAAATCAGTACAGAGAGTTTCCATATACCCTGTACCCAGCTTCCCCAAGTCACCATCTTATACAGCTATGGTACTTCTATCAAAACCAAGAAATTGGCATTGGTACATTACTATTAACTAAACTACAAATGTTATTTGGATTTCATCAGTTTTTCCACTAATGTCCCTTTTCTGTTCCAGGAATCAATCCAGGACCTCATATGGTTATTCCACGGTCTACTGTGTCAGTCCTCGGTTATTATACAGTTAGATTTTTCTAAATGATTCATTTTTATGTATTATGTATTATGCTATGACAACCATCCGTATATACAATTCTTTGCATATACTCTTCCTTAAGATAATTCTTTTAAAAATTTTAGGTTTATTGAGGTATTGTTTACATACAGTAAGATTCTCCCAGTTCAGTCTATAATTTTATAGGTTTTGACAAATACCTGCAGAATGTTCTGTCATCTGCCCAAATTCCTGCAGGTTCTTTTGTATTCAACTTCTTCCCTCCACCCATGTCCCTGGAAACCACTGCTCTGATGTCTGTTACTACAGTTGTGCTTTTTCCAGAATATTGTATAAATGGAAGTATGCAATATTTAGCTTTTGAGCCTGGAGTCTTTCACTCAGAAGAATGAATCTGAGATTCATTCCCATAGTTGCATGTGTTTGTCATTTGTTCCTTTTTGTTGTTGAGAAGTAGTGTAGTGTATGGATTATGCCACAGTTTGTTTATCCTGTGGGGGGACATTTGTGTTGTTTCCAGTTTCTGGCAACTATAAATAAAGCTACTCTAGTATACAGTGTATACTCTGTATATACATAAGGGTTTTTTTTTTTTGTCTTGCCAAACTGATTGGCAAATACCGCATCTCATTTTAATTTGTAAAATTTTGATACCTAACGAAGTTGAGCATTTTTTATGTGTCTCTTGGCCATGAGTCTTTCATCTTTTCCTTATTGATTTCTAAGATTTCTTACATATGAAATAATCCACTGGCAAATATGTTTCAAATAGCCTTTTCTAGTTTTTCCTTTCTTTTTGAAAATGGTTTTGGCCCCCAGAATTAAAAAAATTTTATCTAGTCAAATTTCTCAGTCTTTCCCTTTATTCTTGATACCTTTGGTAAATATTCCATCTTGTATTTTCTTCTAGTGGTGTGTTACTGCAACTTTTTTTTTTTTTTTTTTTTTTTTTTTTTTTTTACATTTTACTTCTCTATCCATCTGGAATGTATTTGGTTGTGAGGGTTGAAATGAAGGTCAAATGTAACTTTTTTTCCAAAAGTTTAGTCAGTTGTCCCAGATCCATTTTATGGAATAAGTAGCTGTTTGCCTTCTGATTTGAAGTTCCTCATTTATAAATACGAAATAATTATCTATATTTGGGTCTGTTTAAGGATCGTCTGTTTTTTTCTGTAAATCTGTATTTTTTGTTTTCTGTACCATAGTAGCTCTTCATAATATTCTTCCCATTCAGGAATATTTATTTGATTCATTTTTTATATTCCTTAAGATTTTAATGATTTCACTCACATTTATTCACATTAAATTTTTAATGATTTCATTCATATTTCATACATATATTGGGTTGCTATTATAAAATGAGTCATTTCCCCATTATATTATTTGATAATTGCTGGTCTATAGGAAAGTGATTAGTATTTGTGTATTTTTTTCTACCCTGTTGCCTTCCCGACTTCCTGTTAACTCGAATAGTTTTTCAGCTAGATTTTCTAGGGCAAATAAGGCTATTACCTGTAAATAAAGATGATTTGGTCTCCTTTTCTCTTGATATTTATTTTTTCTTGTTTTATTGTGATGGTTAGAACATCCAAATGTTAACTAATAATGGCAACATAGTCTTTCCTTAATTGTGACAAGAAAGCTTGTGTTTCTCTGTTAAACATAATAGACTGGTTGAGATAAAATAATTTTTTATTAGGAAAGTGTTATTTTTTTCATATATAACAATTAATAGCTTATGGTTACCAAAGGGGAAAGGTTGGGGGGGGAGGATAAATTAGAAGATTGGGATTGACATATACACACTACTATATATAAAACAGATAATCAACAAGGACCTACTGTATAGCACAGGGAACTCTACTCAATATTCTGTAATAACCTAAACGGGAAAAGAATATGTATATGTATAACTAATAGTATAACTGACTCACTTTGCTGTACCCTTGAAACTAACACAACATTGTAAATCAACTATACTCCAATGGGGAAAAAAAAAACAACTTTCATACACAAAAACACAGTAGCAATAACTACCATTTACTTGGTTCTTACTATTTGCTTATCACTTTTCTATGTGTTTTATAGGATTGTTTCATTTAATTCTTTCAGTCCTCAGAGGCAGGTACTATTCTTATTCCCATTTTCACAGGAGGAAACTTAGGTTCAGAGAACCCGAGAAAAAACAGCCAATGGAAGAATCAAGGTTTAAAAACAGGGAATAGAACTTCTGAGCCCGTGTATTTCACTGTATGCTAAAATGCCTTCCTGGACAATAAAAATGTCCTTGCATTACTAAACTTTTATATGAGGAATGGATCAAGATTTTACCAAATAACTTTCTGACTTCTCTGGAAATGAATATCTAATATCGTTTCTTTCACTTACGGATAGTGAATTTTATCTAAAAGACTTTTCAATGTTCAGTAGAGTGCTGGTAAATGGGGGGAATATTTCAAAGCACTTGCCAATTTCTGTGGTGTAAAGACTCTTCCCACGGATGATTTCAAACTACCAACGTGATATCGCTGAATGAAGAGATGGAGAAATGCACCCTGATGCTTCCTGTGACCCAACTGCCAACATAGATTCATCCTTGCATTCCTGGCATAAACCTCTAAGGTCACGGCAAATTACTGTTTTTACACACACACACACATATGCAACAGAGTGCATATACTAAATTGTCACTTAACACCCCTAGTGGGTTGTAGGAGACCTTGTAATCAAGCACATTAATATTTCAGCAGCAAAGATGCATGAATATTCACATTCTGTGCCATAAATACTATAAAGAGGCTCACATCTCTTTGGGTCAAGTTGGCTATCAACTTAGTTTTGATGCCAAACTTACCAAAAAAAAAATGCACTTTGCAGAACTTTTTGGTTTTTCAGAATTATGGATAAGAGTCTGTGAACCTGGGTCGCATTTAGTACTTTTCCTCTTTATTTTTATTTTAATTTTTTGATGAGCTTAGTCTTTAAACATTTTTTCCTAGGTTGTCAGGTTTTGTATCAGGGTTGGGCTGTTTACAGAATGATTAGGAAATTTTCCATCTAGCTTAGAAACCTTTGCCTATTTCTTGACCTTTTGAAGGTTGAATGGTGAAAGCATTTGAGATTTGACCTTTTGGGGAGGGTTTATTTTTGATAATATCTTTAGGTTTTATTCCTATCATTTTTAATTTATTCATTCAGGTGTTTTACTCCTTCTTGAGTTAATGCTGGCAATGAATATATTTGTAGAAAGCTCAGTTTCACTGAGATCTTCAAATTTCTCAGCTTAGAGTTGTATGTCATATTCTTTTGCTAAAAAACCCCCTCTATATCTGGTTTTAGATAATTGTATTTGTTTTCTTTTTCTGTTTCTTGAATAAATGGGCTAGAGATACGGCTCTTCAGTTCCTGAATTCCTTTCTTTATTCTAGTGTTTTTATGTGTTCTCACTGATGAAGATCTACTCTGTCACTCATTACAAATTCCTTCCTCAGCTTGTTTTGTTTCTCTCTTTCTGACTTATTGAATTAAATGCTTCAGCAGTTCATTTATTTCCACAGTAGCACAGTGGAGGGAGGTATTCATCTCATGATGTGGAGGAGAGAGGAGAGTCAGGGAAAGTATACTTTAAGTTGGGCTTTGATGGATGAATAGGAGTTTTCTAGAAGGAGAAGGGGTTCTTTCCAGTTGAGACACCAGCCACAGAGGAATGAAAGACCAGTTGTGTTCTAGAATTGATCATTGGCAAGGTGCAGAATGGACAAATAAATGGCATTTGCAATAATTTATTTGTTAAGTTTATCATATAACATAATGAATTAATATATTTATGATATACTATAATATATTAATATATTTATTCGTGTGATTATTTGATTCAACTGGAATCTCCACGAAGGCAGAGACCACTGTTTTCTAGTACCAACTTGAGGAACTGGTCCAACGTGGGCGTCCACAAATATTTATGGAGGAAACAATTCCTAGGATGCCTGCTGTGTGCTAAACCTCGTTCCAAATGTGGGGGACACAGCAGTGAACACAGCCTATCTGTAGCTGATGGATGGTGCTGAAAGACCTCCGATGGCTGGAACATAGGGAGCCAGAGTGAGTGTGATGGGAGGTCAGCAGTGGGGCCCACGAGTGGCCTTGCCGGCCCTATGGAGCCCTGGGAGGGACACCACATAAAGAAAAGTCCCATGACTGCAGCGCTGAGAAAGGCCTCTAGGGGGCAGAAGTGGAAGCTCGGAGTTCAGGAAGGGAGCGCTTCATAGTACCGGAAGGAGATAAAGGATATGGAAAGTAGTGACCCTCTTTGCCAGCTGTGTGTGCAGGAGAACTACTTTGGACTAAATGCATCTCATTGTTTTTACCTTTAGTTGCTTTGTTGACGTATAACTGGCAAACAATAAACTGCACATATTTAAAGTAAAAAATTTGATGAGTTCTGACATACAGCCATCATCATAGTGAAGATAATGAGCATACATAGACTCAAATGAATAAATAATACCCATACATTTTGCCAAAATGGAATTGTACGATGCATAATTTTTACAACTTAAAAAAAAAACATAGTAATAGATAGCGTTCGTCTTTCCATGTCATTACCTGGAAAACAAGATTTATCGTGCTACTTTTATTATTTATTTATTTATTTATTTAGGCTGCGCCAGGTCTTAGTTGCGGCATGCATGCAAGATCTATTTCCCTGACCAGGGATCGAACCCTGGCCCCCTGAGTCTTACCCACTGGACCACCAGGGAAGTCCCACTACTTTTTTTTTTTAACATCTTTATTGGAGTATAACTTCTTTACACTGTTGTGTTAGTTTCTGCTGTATAACAAAGTGAATCAGCTATACATATACTTATATCCCTATAACCCCTCCCTTTTGTGTCTCCCTCCCACCCGCCCTATCCCACCCCTCTAGGTGGTCACAAAGCACCGAGCTGATCTCCCTGAGCTGTGCGGCTGCTTCCCACTAGCTATCTATTTTACATTTAGCAATGTATACATGTCAATGCCATGCTCTCACTTCGTCCCAGATTCTACTGCTTTTAAAGAGGGTATATTCCACAGCAGGACTTTGCAAATTTTTCTTTAAGGGAAGGAGAGTAAATATTAAGGCCTTATGGACCAAATGGTCTCTGTCGCAATTAAAACTCTTCTGCTTTAGCACAAAAACAGTCACAGACAGTATAAAAGATGAATGAGCATGACTGTGTGCCCATAAAGCCTTGTACAAAAACCAACCCTTCTTCTATGACTTGAATCTTGTTTAGTGTTTATTTACCTAGTCCCCTGCTGATGGACAGTTGGGTTGTTCCTTCCCTCCCCCTGCCTTTCAAGGGATGCTACTGCAAACATGTGCAGAGATCCTAGGGATGGCACAAGATGGAAGGGGGTTACATCCCTGAATCATCATCCATCAACCCAGAATACCCATTTTACAGATGTGGAAACTGAGGTCTAGAAATAAACAGTCACATACATGAGCAAGGAAGAACAAAAACATTGGGGTTTATTTGTTATAGCAGCTGGCACTATCCTAATACAGTGGTTCTCACCTGGTGGTCATTTTGCCTCCCAGGGAACATTTGGCCATGTCTGGTGACATTGTTGACACCTGGAAAGGAGAGTGCTACTGACCTCTGGTGCGTGGAAGCCAGGGATGCTGCTAAACATCCTACAATGCACAGGACAGCCCCTATGCAAGGAATTATCCTGCCCAAAATGTCAACAGAAAACCTCTCCTAACTGAATGAACACCCCACTTGGAATCATTTTATTTCTTTTTTTTTTCCTGTGCCCTTGAATATAGTCACATTTCTCAGCCAAGGAGAGAGAAGTGTCTTTCCACTGAGGGCAGGGCAGTCTGGGTGTGTGGGAACTTACTCAGAATGGAGTTGGGTTTTCAGCCTCTGCTTGTTTGGGGCTTGCCTGATGGATAGAAGGAGGATGTGACTTCAAAACTGAACTTTGGGGTCTCCTGGGATGGGAACATGCCTTGAGGACTCAGATGGACCCACTCCTTGGACTCAGAGGTCAGGCCACTTGGAGAACAGCTGAGGCTGTGTTCTAGGAGTTTTCTTGGCTGTTGGTAATCTGATATGCACTGGTGGGAGATGGTTATTTTATTACTGGGACCGTTTATGATGGTCCATTTTCCAATGCAATTTACAGAAGGCTCCATTTTGTTTTTTGCTGATGGTCTCGAGAAAGAATCCTTGGCTGGTGTTGGCTGAACATTTGCTATGTGGCCGACTCTGTGTGAAGTGCATGGCCTGTACCAACTCATTTAATCCCCATGATGACATAGGAGTTGGATCTGAAATCCTCATGATGAGCTATGAGACTCTGGGGTATATGAGTATCACTCCTTACCTGTCTGATATCTCTGCTCACTTGCTCACTCAGCTTCAGCCCCACCAGCCTCCCTCTGTTCCTCCAACATGTCAGTCATCATCCTGCCTCAGGGCCATTACACAGGCTGTGCCCTCTTCCTCGTCTGCCTTTCCTCCACATACCCACACGAGATCTGCCGCCACTCCCTTCTGATCTTTGCTCAAATGTTGTCATACCAGAGAAGGCCTCCTATTGAAAATTTCCCCTCTTTCTCACCCACTGGTAACTTCTATCCCATTTTCATTTTTCTCCACAGCATACATCCCAGTCTGACCGAGTCTGTATATGTCAGTCACATATTTTGCTTATTGTGTGTCTCCCTGCACTGCTGTATGAGAAAAAGGGAGTTTTAACGGCTCTAGTTTCACCTCTAGATCCCCAGTCTTGGCCCACGGTAGGAGCTCAATATTTGCAGAATGAAGGTACAAGGTAGGTGCCGTTTTAAAGATGAGGCTATTGCACAATTGAGGTCCAGAGACATGAAGGGACTTGTCCAAGATTGCACTCAGATAAGTGGCACAGTGGACTTGAACGGTGCCCTCAAAACATCCCTCCCCCATGCTTTCCATTTTATTTTATTTATTTTTAAAAATTTATTTTATTTAAGTATAGTTGATCTACAATGTTGTGTTAATTTCTGCTGTACAGCTAAGTGATTCAGTTATACATAAACATATATTCATTCTTTTTCAGATTCTTTTCCATTATGGTTTATCACAGGATACTGAATACAGTTCCCTGTGCTATACAGTGGGACGTTGCTGTTTATCCATCCTATATATAATACTTTACATTTGCTAATTTTAAATTCCCAATCCATCCCTCCCCCACCCCCCTCCACCTTGGCAACCACAAGTCTGTTCTCTATGTCTGGGAGTCTGTTTCTGTCTTGTAGGTACGTTCATTTGTGTCATATTTTAGATTCCACATATAAGTGATATCATATGGTATTTGTCTTTCTCTTTCTGGCTTACTTCACTTAGTATAATAATCTCTAGGTCCATCCATGTTGCTGCAAATGGCATTATTTCATTTTTTAAAGTAAATTTATTTTATTTTATTTATTTTTGGCTGCGTTGTATCTTTGTTGCTGCCCACGGGCTTCCTCTAGTTGCAGCGAGCGGGGCTACTCTTTGTTGCCGTGCGGGGACCTCTCACTGCGGTGGATTCTCTTGCGGAGCACCGACTTTAGGCGCGCGGCTTCAGTAGTTGTGGCTCGCGGGCTCTAGAGCGGAGGCTCAGTAGTTGTGGCGTATGCGCTTAGTTGCTCCGTAGCATGTGGGATCTTCCCAGACCAGGGCTCGAACCCGTGTCCCCTGCATTGGCAGGCAGATTCTTAACCACTGTGCCACCAGGGAAGTCCATCCCCCTATATTCTTTTAGATACAGATTTTGATTTAAATTGGATCTGTAAATTATTTTCTTGGAGGGGGAGGGGTGGCCCTTAGACAACACTCCGTTTTCTTATCCAGAAATAAGGCATATTTATTTATTTATTCAAGTCTTATTTTATGACCCCTTAAAAAGTACTATAGTTTTTTTAAAAATACGGGTCAGAGCTATTGCTGTTAAATTTTTTCCTCTGTATTTTATTTTATTTCTCTTCGTAGATATGATGATGCTATTCTGAAAAAAGTCTCTGTCTTATGCTGATTTTTGAAAAGAGAATGCACATACATGGTTAAAACAATCCAAACAGATAAAAAAGGATTACCAGCTCCTGTGCCTTCTTTGAGAGATATTTCCTGCGAAATCATTCACATCTGTGAATGTGTATATGCTAATTTGTGTGGCTGTAGTTTACTCCCCTTTTAAAATGCAAATGATAGCACTCCATTTACCCTATTCTTCACTTAATTCTTTTTGTGTAATACTATGTATCTTGGAGATTTTGTCATCTCTGTACCTGTGGATTTAACTCATTGTTTTCTAAAAAGGTCACAGAACCCCACAGAATATTTTTCCATTATTATATTTATGTTAGAAAACAGTTATTTTATTTTACTTTATTTTTAATCGAAGTATAGTTGATTTACAATGTTGTGTTCCTTTCTGCTGTACAGCACAGTGATTCAGTTAAACATATATATATACATTCTTTTACATATTCTTTTCCATTATGGTTTATCACAGGATATTGAATATTGTTCCTTGTGCTATACAGTAGGACCTTGCTGTTTACCCATTCTATATATAATAGTTTGCATCTCCTAACTCCAAACTCCCACTCTATCCCTCCCCCTTGGCAACCACATGTCTCTTCTCTATGTCTGTGAGTCTGGGAAACAGTTTTCTTTCAATTATAATTTTTATGTGTATATTTTTCCATCTAGATTTGGGTAACTGTCACTCTAAGCCAGTAGAGAAGAGTCCTGGACATTGCAACAATGAAAGGAAATGTTTCTGAGAAATAAAAATATTTTACTTGAGTTTCATCCCGTCTTTCATCTTTCTTGAAAACTACATTGGGAGGAGGCCAGGATGCAGAAGGAGAGGCAAACACCACAGTGTTAATCCTTTTAGATTTAGTTGGCAGTACTTCCTTAATATTTTTGTCTTATTCAGGTACAAATAGTTCGTCTCGGAAGCTTATCCATCTCCTAAGCATTTTATTTGTCAGGTCCAGTTACAATCTAAATTCTCTGAAACTGGTTAAGATGAAGCCTCAGTTTGGACAATGGCCCCAGTAGCATCAGAAACCAGGAGAAGCCCAACACTCAAAAATTCCCATGGGTTGCAACTCAGCCATGCTGTACATTTCAGAAAGTGTGGTTTCAAGTGTAGGTGCAAAATGGGATCATGGAATAGGTCTGAGGATTCAAAATCCATATCCACATCTATTGATAATGGAATGTCATTCAACTATAAAAAAAGAATGAAGCACTAATCCATGCTACAATATGGATGAACCTTGAAAACTATTATGCTAAGTAGTGAAAGTCACAAGGTCACATAATATATGATCCCTCTTATAGGAAATGTCCAGGATAGGCAAATCCGTATAGACAGAAAGTAGATTAGCAGTTGCCAGGGGTTGAGGGGAGGGAGAATGAAAAGTGATTGCTTAATGGGTATGGAGTTTCTGTTCGGGGTGAAGAAAAAAAAATTTGGAACAAGGTAGTGGTAAAAGTTGCACAACATTGTACTGAATGTAACTGAATTGTACACTTTAAGATGGTTTCAATGGTAAATTCTATGTTATGTGTATTTTACCACAATAAGAAAAAGCAAATGAAAACAATAGCCCAGTGTATTTGAATAAGGGTCAGAAATGAAGACTTTACGAATGACAGAGCTATGTGGAAGTGTTGAAATAAACCCCCATGAGACCAGGATGGGCAGACATCAAGCTGTGTAAGCACAGGATGTCTGTTGTCTTATACCAATTTCACACCCTGCCTTTATATCCTCAAAGTTCCCCCAAAGGAAAAATAAAACCCAGGAGAAAATATGAGAATATTACGAGTTACTATAACTTGTCAATGCAAATCATATGTGAGTAGTATCAGAGGAGAAAGAAAAGAGAGAGAAAGAACAAGGAAAAATTGAAATATTTGAATTGATGAGGCATTTTGAGGAGACCGTAGAGGTCTCCCTGTTTCTTGGGGGGAAAATTCATTTAGGGTGATTCCAGGTTGTGCTGCAATGATTATCTTTGAGAATACTTCTTTTTACACCCATGGGAGGATATTTGTGCAGCATATAATTTCCTAGAAGTGAGGCCAGTGGGAAAAAGCATCAATGCAATTTACATGTTGAAAGTCTTTGCCAAATCTCCCTGCTGCCACACCCCTTAGTTGAACTCATTTATACCAGTGTTGATGAGAATGTATTCTCACAAATCTTCACGTTGTGCTGCCCGTTTTCCTGACGGTTGGCAAACTCAGTGAAAATGACATGGGCATATCTCTAACTATGAAGAAGGCTGAACATCCTTTTATATGTTTGAATACCTTTGGTATTCCTTCTTTTTTTCTTTTCAGTGGTCTGTTTCTGTGAGCTGCCTATTCATGTCCTTTTCCATTTTTATTTTGGCAAATAAGAGTTTGGGCTTTTTTTTTCCTCACTGAAAAAATTAGTATTATGTATTATATATTATGTAAGATCTTATAATGCATGCCCTTTATCTGTCACTTAAGTTGCATATATTTTTCTCACTTTTAAAAATCTGACGTTCAACTTTATGCATGGATTTTTTTTTACTATTCATGTAACTTATTTTTTTCATAGCCAGATTTGTTGTGTTTAGATTTTATTTTATTTTATTTATTTAAATTTTATTTTTGGCTGCGTTGGGTCTTTGCTGCTGTGCGTGGGCTTTCTCTAGTTGCGGCGAGCGGGGGCTACTCTTCATTGCAGTGTGCGGGCTTCTCATTGCAGTGGCTTCTCTTATTGTGGAGCACGGGCTCTAAGTATGCGGGCTTCAGTAGTTGCAGCACTCGAGCTCAGTAGTTGCGGTGCACAGGCTTAGTTGCTCTGTGGCATGTGGGATCTTCCCGGACCAGGGCTCGAACCCATGTCCCCTGCATTGGCAGGTGGATTTTTAACCACTGCGCCACCAGGGAAGTCCCTATTTTTAGATTTTAGATTTGGGATTTGCATCTTGCTTAAAGAGATTTTCCTTACTTTGCAATTATAAAACAAAATTTCCAAATTGCAGAGTCTTATGGTTTCATTTTTGAATGGCTATGGAATTCATCAAATACATTTTTAGTAGCATGGCGATGTTCTTGTACCTTCTCTCCTTGGACCTACGAATACTGTGATCTTGATGACAAGACTTCCTAGCATTGAACCATCTTTGCCCTCCTGGCCCAAGGTCCACTTAATCCTGGTATAGGTGTTGTGTTCTTTCAATCTTCTGCCTGATTCTGTTGGTAAATTCTCACTGCTGTGTTTTTGCACTGCTATTCACAAGTGAAATCAGTTTGCAGTTTTTCCCCCCCACTCCTAAATGTAATGTATTAAAGCAGGTTTCCATGACAACACAGGAGTCAGGATTTACATTTGGTTTCCTGCTTTAATGTAACAGAAAACTGCTAGATTGAGGGAGATTGTCCCAGAGGGACCCGCTAAAGGAAGACCCCAGCAGGGTGGTGGTGGGCCTCCCTTAGCCCTCCTTGATGGACAACAAAAGTAGAGTATTTGGTGTTTATATTCATGAAAGATGAAAAGATCTCTCTCATTACATCATGCCTTTAAAGTATGGTGTGCTTAAATATCAGACCAAAGCCAATCTAAGAAAAACAAAGCCAAACAAAAAGTCCCAAATGGTTTTTCAAAACTTTAAATTTTGACATGATGTCAGACTTCCAGAAAAGCTGCACGAATAGTACAATCAATCCTTATATGCACACCTTTAACCAGATTTACCAATTTTATCACACTTTCTATCATATCTGCTTTGTTCCGTCTCTGTCTCATTTTTGTTTTCTGAACCATTTGAGAGTAAGTTGCAGATATTATACTCCTTAACCCCTACATACTTCATTCAGTGTGTATTTCCTAAAGCCAGGGACATTCTGTTACATCACTTCAGTACAATGATCAAAATTAATATTGATACAATACCACTGTCAAATTGACACACCCTTTTCAGTCTTCCCCAATTGCTCCAGTAATATCTTTTATTACAGAAGAAAATCCAAGAGCAACTTCGATCATTTAGTTAAGCCAGCTTTCTCCTCCATGAAGCTACTATTTTTCCTTTCTTTTATTATTGACAAGCGTTCTGCAGAGAGATACTTGCAGACCGCGGGAAATACCCTGTTACTTTTCAGACTTCCAACCATCACTTAGCATTCGTGGATGGCTCTTGCCAGAACCAATTATTTTGGAGATTAGCAAATGGTGATTTTCTACTTCCATTCTATTGATTTTAATAAAAGGCAGAGGTTGACTTTCAACTTTTAGATGATTGTATTTTTTGGGGGGGCACAGTGGTTTACAAAAGAAACAATGAGTTTTTTTCAGGAAGTGTGTGTGTCTTCATTTCCATCCAGCAAGTCACAACTACAATGATTCTCTTGACTTTATACCCAACATGGAAGTCTTGCGTCCTGAAAGATTTCCAGAGAGCATCATGTCCCCTGGAATTTCAGCAAATGCCACTGGCCTGGAATTGTTGGTGGTTTTGGGGGGCCCCTGTGGATCAGAAGGAAGCCCCTCAAAGAAGGGGAACAACATTGATCAGACCCACAATTCTTGGTACTCTGGGACGGCAGTTGCCTCTTGTCTGTTCTCCGTGGGTCCGTTCTTGCCCCATTGTCCACAGTGAGATATTATTGGAAAGAAAATCTGATTGTGTTAACCTTTCGGTGTAAACCCTCTAATGCATCCCCGTTGCTTTCAGGATAAAGGTGGTGGTGGGGACAGCCCTTCACATGGCATATCAAGATTCTACCCTGTCTAGCTCAGCTTCCCCTCTTTTCTTTCTGTGCTCCAGCTACAATGCCTGGTTCAGTTGTGAGAACACCGGCCTGTCCTCCTCTGGGCCTTTGCACATGCTGTTCCCTCTACCTGGAACACTTCCCTGCTGTTTCCTTGGGCTGGTTCCTCCTCATCCTCAGATTTCAGTCCAAAAATCACTTCTTCGGAGGATCCTTCAGTGTCTCCCCACCGCACCTTATAACACATCTTATGTATAATTAATGGCCTTCTCCCCCACTGGATTGTGAGGTCTACAAGGAAACGGATGGTGTTTATTTTGCTCCCTGCAAATCCGCATTACTTACTGCGTGTTGATTCTTCCATTCAACAAATATTTATTAAGCAATGGATATGTCAGGCACCGGGTATAAAACAGTGAACAAGACGGACAAGATTTCTGCCTTCCTGGGGAGGGGCAAAGACACACAAGAACTCAGAATTTCAGGTAGGGATACTGGCGTGCTGTCAAGAACAGGGAGGGGAACAAAGGGAGGAAGGGATGGGGAGCGTTTGCAAAGAGTGGTCAGGGAAGGCTCATTGGGACAGAGAGGTGAAGCCAGACACTGGAGAGGCAGGAAAGCAGAAATAGGTTTGAATTAAAAGGACATTGGGCCCAGCTCCTGGCAAATTAATATTTGTTGAATAGAGAGAAAGAACAAATGCCCTCAGACAAGAGTTGTGCTGGGTGCTTTGTCATACTTTATTTCTCCTGCAACTCCCCAAATCTGACCTGCAGGTATTGTTTACATGCATCATACAGGTGAGGCTGATCCAGAGAGAGGACTCTGGGTCTACAGTATTGAAAAACTGCGTGTGTCCACTTGTGTCATATCCAAGATCTCCACCGCCTGGTTTGCACTTTTGCGAGGTTCTGCACATTCTCCAAGGGGTCATTTCTCCAACTTGAACCACAGACCGCGCGGAGGGGCCCAGGCCACCAGTACATTGAACGCACGGGGCGCGCGTGCACGTGGCTGTCCCCAGGGGCCTGGCGCTGGGCGGGGGAGCACTCGGGGTAGGACAGGGCTCCCGCGAGGACCAGACTCGCTGGCGGGACTGGGACGAGGGGGAGGCGAGCGCAACATTTAAGGGAGTAACAAAAAACCGAGTAACCTTGATAAACAATATTTTAATGCAATATTTTAAAAAAATCAAAATGAATTTTCCAAAGTCCCATGATGAACAAAATAGCAAAACGTTAAACACAGGATCCGTCTCGCTGGGTCGGGCATCTGGGGCGCCCCCAGACTCGGAGACGGCAGTCACGGGGCTGGAAGGGGCGCTCCGGCTGGGCAGGGATCTGTGGCGCCCCCTCGGCTAGGGCGCGCCGGGGGCCTCCAGCGCGGGGCCCAGGATAGGGACGCTGGCGGGTGGGGCGGGGCGGCGCCTCCCCCCCTGCCGGTCCTCCCTCTACCCCTCTCGGGCCTCTCCCGGGCGCCGAGTCCCTTCCGAATCCGGATCCGCGCCGCCTTTTCCCGCGGCCCGCACGGGGCCCAGCTGACGGGCCGCGTTGTTTACGGGCCGAGCAGCCCTCGCTCCCGCCGCCCGCTCGCCACCCGCCTGCCCAGGTGCCCGCCCGCCTGTCCGCGCGTCCGTTTGTCCGCGCGTCCGAAGATCTGAGCCCCCGAGCGCTCGGGGCCGAGAGCCGGGAGGCAGGGGCGCAGCGCCGGGCTCGGGGCCCTGAGATCGCGGGACGGGGCCCGGGCCGCGGTGGCCCGGAGTCGGGGCCGCCTCCACCGGGCCGCGCTGCCGGATTTGCAGCGGCGGAGGCCGCGCACCCCTCCTGGGGCTGTTTCAAGGACCCTCCCGGGCGGAGGCTGCGGCCCCTGGGCCGCCCGCGTGGAAGAGAAGGACGCGCGGCCCCCAGCGCCTCTCGGGCGGCTGCTTTGGAGCATGCACCCCTCGGGCCGGCGCCGCGCGCTCTGATCCATCCGGACCCCGCGCTCCCGTAGCCATGGGCGCCGGGGGCGGGCGGGGGGCGGCGGCCGCGCCGCTGCTGGTGGCCGTTGCCGCGCTGCTGGTGGGCGCCGCGGGCCACCTGTACCCTGGAGAGGGTGAGTCTGGGGGTCCGGGAGTGGGCGGGGACCAGCGCGGTGGGGAGGGGACCCTTTGCCAAAATGGAACCCCTGCTGCGGACTGAGAGCCCTCCTCCGTGGGAGGGCGGGTGGCCGGGACGGTAGCTCCAGCCTCGCGGGGGGCGGGAAGCCGCTGACCTTGGCCTTTGCCCGCCTGGGCTCGCAGCTCCACGCTCCGCGTGCGGGCCCCGGGCTGGAGGAACCTTGCCCCAGTGCTCGCCCCTCCGCGGGCGCCTCCCCCGAGCGCTCCTCGGACCTGTGCCGTGCCTGGACCTCCCCGAGCCCAACTGGCTCCGGAGACGGGACACGCGTCCTGAGTCGCCTCCGAGAAGTGGGGTTATTGGACACTCTCGGACAGCCAAATTCCCGAGGTACAGACGGTTTGGAGCCAGAGTCGAGGGTGACGGACTGGGGAGGGCGTCCCTTGGGGGTCCCTGCTGGTAGGTGACGCTGCCCGGGGCGGGGAACTGTAGAATCCCACACCCCCCCCCCACCCCTTCCTCGTATCTAGACCCATGGCTACCCCGACTTCAGGTCCATGTTTACACTCTTGGGTTCTGCTTCCAGATATCGGGCGGCAAACTCTAGCGCCTTGGCAACAGCGCAGTTGTAGTATCAGAGGTAGTGTCGGCTTTAATGATTATTGTAGTTAGTGTCACCAAATGCCACGAGCTGGTCGGTCTTATCTCTCTGGACCTTTTTTTTTTTTTTTTGAGATTTTTTTGATGTGCACCATTTTGAAGCCTGTATTGAATTTGTTACAATGTTGCTTCTGTTTCACGTTTTGGTTTTTTGGCCGCTAGGCATATGGGATATTAGCTCCCCGACCAGGGATCGGACCCGCACCCCCTGCATTGGAAGGGGAAGTCTTAACCACTGGAGCGCCAGGGAAGTCCCTCTTTCTGGACCTTTGCGGCGGCCTCTCGAGGCTGATACCGTTGTTGGTCCATTTTGTAGGGAGTAAACTGAGGCTCGGGAAGGACACATAACTCACTTGCCCCAAAGTCAGTGCCAGAGGGGACCAAGGCTCTGGACTGCTGCCCACGGCCCATGTCCCCCTAATAACCTCCCTCCTCTGCCGTTTTACCTGTCAGCTCTGGGAGGTCTCTAACCTGTGGTCATTCCAGACCCCAAAGCCTCCCTCCTGAGTGTCCCTGTGCTGGCAGCCACCAGAGGCAAATCCCAGCATCCTTCTTGGGCTTGACAGCAGGTCTTCCTGGCTGCAGGTCAAGGACGGAAGAATCGTTTAAGAGAATATAGCTGGGGTTTCCCACCATGATGGCTGAGGCCCTGCCTTCAAAATATCTGTTGGGTTACTTCTTCAGATTTCGCCATAAAAGGAGATCAGTCATGATGAGAAAGGGGTCAAGGAGGGAAGAAACCGAAGCTCCTGAGTTCCCTGACGGTGAGCCAGGGGTGTGAGAAAGCACACGCAGGCTCTGGAGTTGACAAACCGGGTTTGCTGAGCACCTTTGCCAGTTAGGCACTGTCTCCAAGCTCCCTGGTATACAGTGGGTGCTCCATGAAGGAAGGGTGGCAGTTGGTTTAGGGTCTTGTTAAAAAAGTCCGAGACCAGTTGTTAGGCTTTGCGTATGTGTGTGCGTGCTCACCCCTGTGTGTTTCCTTGCTTCTCTGTTCCTGGTAGCTTTGGTAATTAATGGTGGATTTGTGCCTGGGCTTTCAGGGGTCCGTAGATGGATTTTCCGCTTCTTACTTGTTTACAGTTTCCACAAGGGCAGAGGTTTATGTTTCTTTCGTTCACCGCTACATTTCCAGAGCCTAGAGCAGTCCCTGGCACCTAGTAGGTATTTGATAAATATTTGTTCTAGATTCAACTCCTATCCTTCCTGTCCTCCCCAGGAGTCCAAGTCACAACTGCTTTATTCTCCAAATAACTCCTAAATTACGAGAATATAAGCAAACACTCAGCGGGTGCTGTTCTATACACTTTGCATAGGTAATCTCAGTTAATCCTACCACAGTGCTCGGAGGTAAGGTTTATTGTCCTTTTGGAAGGTGAGGAACTTTGACGAGACGGCAGAGCTGAGATTAGAACCCCAGTCTGTTAATAAAAGGTTTCTTAATAAAAGGTTCTTCTTTGGAGTCTGAGCCTCCCCACCCCTGTGGTAAAGGTTAACAAAATACTACTGAATAGATGGCATGTGATGCCCTTTGAAGGTTTGGGGAGGGGCGTGAAACTTTACAGACGGCTTATCTCCAGCAGCAACCAATATGGCATTTTGGCTGGGGTGAGGGTGGGGTAGAGGGAAATCAATGGGATTTTTAAGGACTGAGGACTCAGATGTCACATGGTATGTGCCATCCCACTTCGTCCCCCCATGGAGTCTCTGTGGCTTGGCTGAACTGGGCAATGGCTTTCCCCTCCATTTCTCCTCGGGTTGATCCCGCTCTGGCCCGAGATGACCCGGGGCATTGCAAAGTCAGAGAATGAAGGCGAAGTGGGATTAATTACAGTGAAAACCCACAGAGTTTCGGCGGGGGTGGAGGGGTGGGCAGTGAGTTGTTTAGTTGAGGTGTGAGATGTTGCTTTCAGATCTCACTGGATGTTTCTCCTGTGTATTCTCTTGTGTGCTCCGGGACCCTTAGAGCAGAACTTCCGCTCGCATGGTCACCTCCCCGGGGTTCTTCCCAGTTTTTGCTTCCCTCCTGGTGACCCACCCCTCGCCCCTGCCCCACTTACTCATAGAGGTCATTGGGGTGAGCCCCCTGGGGTCCCCACCTCACTCCACTCCATCGTTGACTTTCTTTCTTTCTTTCTTTCTTTTTTTTTTTTTTTTGCGTTACGCGGGCCTCTCACTGCTGTGGCCTCTCCTGTTGCGGAGCACAGGCTCCGGACACGCAGGCTCAGCGGCCATGGCTCACGGGCCCAGCCTCTCCGCGGCATGTGGGATCTTCCCGGACTGGGGCACGAACCCGTGTCCCCTGCATTGGCAGGCAGACTCTCAACCACTGCGCCACCAGGGAAACCCGACTTCCTTTCTTTTTTGATTAGAGCAGAACCTCTCGACTTCTGTGCTCTCAACACATGGGGTTGGATAGTTCTTGGTTGCAGGGGGCTGTCCTGTGTATTTTAAGATGTTGAGCACCATTCCTCATCTCTAGACGCCAGTAGCAATTCCCCTGTCCAAGTCATGACCACCAGAAGTGTCTCCAGACATTACCAACTTTCCTGAGTTGAGAATCACTGCATTTGGGGAGATACCTTTTTCCTTCTCTAGGACACTTACCCACCTGGGTCCCCTGCTCTCTCCCCTCTGTTTGTTCAGGGATCTCCATCCACCCAGGAGCCTTTCTGTTTTCAGCCTATAAACACTCAATACTCCCCTGGGCCCCGTTACTCACCACTTACCTCTTGCCTTCCCCTGCCGAGCCTCCCCTCCAACGGGTCCCCACCGCCCTTGCTCTCTCACCTTTCCCCCACTGCTCTGCCCACGGCATCTGGCTTGTGTCTCCATCGCTTTGCCCATGGCTCTAGAGAAGGTCATCCCTCACCTCCCAATTGTAGCCTCACCCCAGTTGACTTCTCTGGGTTTTGCCTCCCACTGGAAGGCACGGTCTCCTGGTGAGTTTTCACCTGTGTCTGACTTCTCCCATCCTCTTTCTTCCTTTCCTCTGCTCTTTTCCTGGACTAAGGTATTAGGCCCTTCTTCACAGAGGGCCATTCCCTACTCTTGACTCTCTCTGTCTCACTCAGTTTTTAATTTATATGTGGTCAAAGCCTTTATCTAGAACAGGGGCCAAATCTTGCCCACCCGCACCAGTTTTTTTTGTAAATAAAGTTTTACTGGCACGCAGCCATGTCCATTCATTCATGCATCATCTGTAGCTGCTTTTGTGCTCTAAAGGCAGAGTTGAATAGTTGTGATCGCGTGGCTCCCAGCAATATTTACACTTGGGCCCTTTCCAGAGTTTGCCAACTCCTGATTTAGAACAAACTCCTTGAGGATCATGAGGACATACCTCATAGCTTGTGTGGTCCCTGATACAACTTTGAATGAATCAAGTTAAATGAAACGCCCAGGGATGCTGTGTTTTCCCCTTTACAGAGCAAGCTGTATTAAAGAAATTTATACCTTTTGCTGTGCTGAGTGTATGGGTTCCGATGGTGAGAAAATAACAGTGATGTTCCCTCCTTGTGTGTGTGTTTGTGTGTGTGTGTGCGATCTTTGGCTTTATTTGTTTAAACAGTCTTCTTGGCATTGAATGAGGATTCCGTGCTCTTGGCCCTGTCTCTAGTACCAAAAGAAAGTGGTATCTGCTATGAGATGTTCTCTTGAGAACCCCCCTTATGTTAATTTCTATTAGGAACACATCCGGGTGGCTTGGGTTATGTTTTGCAAATTAAAAACCATATTTATGGGACTTCCCTGGTGGTCCAGTGGTTAAGACTTCCCCTTCCAATGCAGGGCATGCGGGTTCGATCCCTGGTAGGGGAGCTAAGGTCCCACATGCCTCCCGGCCAAAAAACCAAAACATAAAACAGAAGCAATATTGTAAAAAATCCAGTAAAGGCTTTAAAAATGGTCCATGTAAAAAAAAAATCTTAAAAAAGCCGTATTTATGATTTTCAAATTAAAATAATAACAGGTAGTGCATTCTCACTGCAAAAAAAATTATGAAAGTATTGAGAGGAAAAAACCAGTGTCCCCCTTTGTCCCTAAAACCATTGCATTTCTGTCTTGGGAAATGACTACGCTATCAGTTTGGTGTGTATCTTTATTTATTTATTAAAAAAATTTTTTTTAACATAAGTGTACTGGCCAATGAATTATTTTTCCTTTTTTTTAAAGTTTATTTTTTCTTGTGTGACTTAAAAAAAATAAATTTGTTTATTTTTATTTTATTTATTTTTGGCTGTGTTGGGTCTTTGTTGCTGTGCACGGGCTTCCTCTAGTTGCAGACAGCGGGGGCTACTCTTTGTCGCAGTGCGCGGGCCTCTCATTGCGGTGGCTTCTTTTGTTGTGGAGCACGGGCTCCAGGCATGCGAGCTTCAGTAGTTGTGGCACGTGGACTCAGTAGTTGTGGCACGTGGGCTCGGTAGTTGTGGCTCTCAGGCTCTAGAGTGCAGGCTCAGTAGTTGTGGCGCATGGGTTTAGTTGCTCCGCGGCATGTGGGATCTTCCCGGACCAGGGCTCGAACCCGTGTCCCCTGTATTGGCAGGCGGATTCTTAACCACTGTGCCAACCAGGGAAGCCTGGTGCGTATCTTTAAACATTTTTATTTTTAAAATGGTCATACATTAAAACTGACTTCTTTTTTTGGTGCACAGTTTTTGCATTTTAGCCCCCGCGTAGAGTTGTGTGGCTGTCCCCACAGTCGGGATACCGAAGTGTCCCATCCATCACCACCCAGACTCCTTCCGGCCATCCCTTTATCGTTATGCCATCCCTACCTCAAACCCCTGGCAATACTGATCCTTCTCCATCCCTATAGTTTTCTCTAGACTTTAAAAAGTATCTTATGTTTGTCTTTCTCTTTCTGACTTACTTCACTAAGTATGACAATCTGTAGATCCATCCATGTCGCTGCAAATGGCATTATTTTGTTCTTTTTATGGCTGAATAATATTCCATTGTATATATGTACAACATCTTTATTCGTTCCTCTGTCGATGGACATTTAGGTTGCTTCCATGTCCTGGCTATTGTAAATAGTGTTGCAGTGAACATTGGGGTACATGTATCTTTTCAAATTATGGTTTTCTCCGGATATGTGCCCAGGAGTGGGATTGCTGGATCATATGGTAGCTCTATTTTTAGTTTTCCAAGAAACCTCCATACTGTTCTCCATAGTGGCTGCACCAATTTACATTCCCACCAACAGTGTAGGAGGGTTCCTTTTTCTCCATACCCTCTCCAGCATTTATTGTTTGTATATTTTTTGATGATGACCATTTAAGTGGTGTGAGGTGATACCTCTAAAAAAAATGGTACAAATGAACCTATTTACAAAACAGAAATAGAGTCCCAGATGCAGAAAACAAACTTACGGTTACCAAGGCGGAAGGAGGGGAGGGATAAATTGGGATTGACATGTACACACTACTATATATAAAATAAATAGCTAAGAATAACTTCCTGTATAGCACAGGGAACTTTACTCAGTACTCTGTAATGACCTGTATGGGAACAGAATCTAAAAAAGAGTGGAGGTATATATATGTATAACCAATTCATTTTGCTGTACGGCAGAAATTAACACAATACTGTAAATCAACTATACGCCAGTAAAAATTAACTTAAAATATTTTAAAAGTATCTTATAATTGGATCAATATTCTTAAAATTGAAAACCTAAGTACTCATAAGATTCTCATTATTCCTGGATTCCATATTTGTGAATTCCCCTATTCACTAAAATTTACTTGTAACTCCAAAATAAATAGCGCTTTAATGGTTATTCCTGGACATACACCAAGTGGCAAAAAATTGGAATCATCTGACATGCATGTTCCAGCTCAGATCAAACAAGGTGACATCTTGCCTTCCTGTTGCATCTCTCCTCTTGTGAATTCATAAATCCCCAAGGATTAAAACAAATGTCCTTTAAAAAATTTTTTAATTGAAGTATAGTTGGTTTACAATTTTGTGTTAGTTTTTGGTGTACAGCAAAGTAATTCAGTTATACATATGTGTATATATTCTTTTTTTTTAAAATTAATTTATTAATTAACTTATTTATTTTGGGGTGTGTTGAGTCTTCTTTTCTGTGCGAGGGCTTTCTCTAGTTGCGGCGAGCAGGGGCCACTCTTCATTGCACTGCGCAGGCCTCTCACTGTCACGGCCTCTCTTGTTGCAGAGCACAGGCTCCAGACACGCAGGCTCAGTAGTTGTGGCTCACGGGCCTAGTTGCTCCGCGGCATGTGGGATCTTCCCAGACCGGGCTCAAACCCATGTCCCCTGCATTGGCAGGCAGATTCTCAACCACTGCGCCACCAGGGAAGCCCTGTGTATATATTCTTTTTCAGATTCTTTTCCATTATAGATTATTGCAAGGTATTGAATATAGTTCCCTGAGCTATACAGTAGGTCCCTGTTGTTTGTGTATTTTATATACAGTAGTGTGTGTATCTGTTAATCCCAAACTCTTAATTTATCCCACCCCCTTCCCTTTGGTAATCATAACTTTGTTTTTGATGTCTGTGAGTCTGTTTCTGTTTTGTATATAAGTTCATTTGTATCATTTTTAAAGATTCCACATATACGTGATATCACATGATATTTGTCTTTGTCTGACTTACTTCACTTAGTATGATAATCTCTAGGTCCATCCATGTTGTTGCTGCAGATGGCATTATTTCATTCTTTTTTATGGCTGAGTAATACTCCTTTGTGTATATATGTACCACATGTTCTTTATCCACTCATCTGTCGATGGACATTTAGGTTGTTTCCATGTCTTGGCTACTGTAAACAGTGCTGCAGTGAACATTGGGGTGCATTTATCTTTTTGAATTAGAGTTTTCTCCAGGTATATGCCCAGGAGTGGGATTGCTGGGTCATATGGTAACTCTATTTTTAGTTTTTTAAGGAACCTCCACACTGTTTTCCATAATGGCTGCACCAATTTACATTCCCACCAACAGTGTAGGAAGGTTCCCCCCAAATGTCCTTTTTTGTGATGTATTTAGTGCCATGTTTTTCACACTTTCTTGTGCTTTTTGTTGGTGATTTTGTTGTTTTACCGTGGTCCACATGCATAGTTCTGAAGTGCTGTCTAGGGTCCTAAGCGCTAGAAGCCTGTGATGTACCTTCCGGAGAAAATACATTTGCTGGATAAGCTTTGCTCAGGCGTGAACTATCTAGTGTTTAGTGAATCAACAATGTATATTAAATAAGGTGTTTTTAAACAGAAACACACATACAACAAGGTTATGGTATTGATGGATTTGCAAATTAGTGTTCTTGAGAACATTGTAGAAAATAGCTTCCATAAACAAAGAGAATCTGCTGTAGATGGTTTCCTATCACTGGGGTTTAAAATTTGTGAAACTGGGTTTGTCAGCATCCGTGTAGAATCCTTTTTTTTTTTTTTTTTTTTTTTGCGGTACGCGGGCCTCTCACTGTTGTGGCCTCTCCCGTTGCGGAGCACAGGCTCCGGACGCGCAGGCTCAGCGGCCATGGCTCACGGGCCCAGCCACTCCGCGGCACGTGGGATCTTCCTCGACCCGGGCACAAACCTGTGTCCCCTGCATCGGCAGGCGGACCCTCAACCACTGCACCACCAGGGAAGCCCTAGAATCGTTTTTGAATACATACGCCCTTTTTGTCGTATTTTCATCTGGGCACAAATCCTTGGTTCCCTCTCGGAAAGTTCATGAGATGGCACAAAACCCCTGGCCTGTGTCTTGAGGAGGGGTCTCCCGTGTTCTGCTGACCCTGGTGCTAGGGAGCGCCCCAGTGGCTTTCAGGGGTTTTAGAAACATATTTTGTTTCTGGCAGAGCGAGATGTGCTGTTCCGTGTTGCCCAGTGCAGACTGGATATGAGTTCCAGTTGGAGTTCACGGCAGACTGATGAGGATTAAAATTTGATGTCAAATCTGAGTTTTTCTTTCAGTTCCTTACGGGTGTGGTGTCCCATCAGGTTTATAGGTTAGCTTCTGTTTTGTGTTCAGGAAGCGCAGCCTGTTACCAGGAGGTTCTTGCTTCTCTCCTATGCCTTTGTGGTAATGCGGAAAACATAGGTACTTTCCAAAAACCGTGTTTGTTAACAGTGCGGAAAAAGGTAGTGGTTGGACACAAAGGGATAGAGGGCAGGGCTCCACCTGTTTTCTGATGGCCTTTCTTGATTTCTTGTTGCTAATCTGTTTTCAGAGATGTATCCTGTTTCCTTACAGACGATCAGAAAAGGGATGAATTCTCACTGAGGTGTTCCTTCCTAATTATATTCAGTTACATTGTATCAAAGACATCTGCTACTTTTTTGTTCTTGCCAGACTTCTCTTGGTTTTCTTTCTGGTGTCTTCTGTGGGCACTATGCATCCTTATTTGTATACACGAGGAGGTAGGACTCCTGAAATGTCCTGGAAGCCCCTTATGATCTTGTGGTTTGATGTGTGAAGTCCCTGGGATGACAGAACCTTGGAACTGACTGCAGGAATTAGCCTAGATGTTCCAGAGCTTTCAGACAGGCTTGTAGAAGGTGTTGGTGTCAGGAGGACTATGGGTCTTTTGTCCTCTCTCGGGTTCCCTGGCCTTAAATATTGTGCTCGCCAGAGGCACGCCCCCCTTCCATCCTTTTCTCCTCCTGGTTTTATCACCTACCATCATCCCTTCTCCCAGCATCCGCCCCTTTTCCCAAGCTCCAGATCCACATCTTCCCAGTGCCCACTGGACCCACATCTGGGAGCATCCCAAAGTCCCTACAGACTCAATATGCCCCAAACTGAACCTGTTGTCCTTGCAACCCTAAACTGGTCCTATCTGGTCCTCTCCAGGTTCACTAAGAGAGGACCCTCACTTCTTCCCCCTCTCCTCCACCTCCTTGGGGACCAAGTCCCATTGATGCTAATTCCTTGTACCCACCCCCATAATAGGCCCCCTAGGCCATGCCATAGATGTGGTTCCAGAGTGCCTCATCCAGTACCTTCTCTTCCCTGCTGCCAGAGAGATTTTTCTACTTCCTGCTTTGGTCCTTCTGTAGCTGCCAGCTCAGTCCATGCCCCTGGCAGTGGAGCCTGGCCTCAGCTGTGTGGTGTGCAATCTCACTTCGCCAAGCTCATGACTGCAGTTCCTTGGGGTTCCCTCTTCTTCATGTGCTTGCATTTGCTTCCTGTGCCCCAAGCACTCTTCTTCCCCCTTTTCACCCATGGATGCCTGCTTCATCCTTATGGAACTGGGTCAGAGGCCTCCTTCCTCGCCTCTCTGGCTTCATCACCCACCCCATTCTCCTTCCCTTTCAGTACAGACTGAGTATATCTGTCTGGGTCCCCATAGACATTGGTCTGCACATTGGAGGTGCATTCTAGTGAAACACTGACTGCATGGGAAATGAAACCATACTCTAAGTATGGCTTGGAGAAAGAATTGATACATGTTTGTCCAAAGCAGGAAGCAAAGTCTAGCCGAGAGGAGGCAGGTCCTGGAGAGGATAGGATGGCTTGAAGTTAGGAGCAAAAGGTTTGGCTGAAAAAGGACTGCTATGGTCTGACTGGCCACCTCCCTCCTCCCCATTCATGGGTTGAAGCCTTAACCCCCGATGTGACTGTATTTGGAGAGAGAGCTTTTAGAAGGTAATTAAGGTTAAACGAGGTCATAAGGGGACGCCCCTAAACCGATAGACTGGTGACCTTAAAAGAAGAAGGAGACAGAGAAAGATCTCTCCCTTTCTGCACGCGTGCACCAAGGAAAGACCATGTGAGGACACAGTGAGAAGTTGGCCGTCTGCAAGCCAGGAAGAGAGCTCTCACCAGAAATTGACCATGCTAGCTGCCTTGATCTTGGACTTCCAGCCTCAGAGCTGTGAGAAATAAATGTCTGTTGTTTAACCCCACCAGTCTATGGCATCTGGTTATTGGAGCCCAAGCTGACCAAGACAAGAACTGAGGTCAGAAGTGGCTCTGAAACACAGCATCTAGGAACTCAGGTAGAATAAATGGGTGTGGGTCTAGCCGTGCTTATGCGGTTCCCTCTAGCAACAATCAACAGCCCCAAAGAAGGTATCTGATGGCATTGATCTTGGGGCAAAGTGCTCAGAGGAATGGGTGGTGCAGAAGAATGGGAGCTGGAAAGAGCCCCTGCCGGAGAAGTGGCCCAGGTTGGGTAGACGGTATGTCTGTCCTACTTGAGGCCCTACCATATCCTTGGGGACCTTGTTTAAAATGCAGATTCTTGGGCCTGGCTCCCTGAGATATTGATTCATTTGGTCTAGAGCTGGGCCTAGGGATCTGCATTTTAACATACATACACCTGCCCCCCCAACCCCCAACCGCCCCAGGTGATTCTGATGCTGTTGGTCCACAGAGCACACTTTGAGGAACCCTGTGTGATGGCTAAGGGCACAGGTGCTGGTGCCCTGGGGACCTATGTGATAGACTGAATTGTGTCCCCCCCCCCGCCCCCCCCAGCCAAATTAACGTGTTGAAGTCCTAACCCTAACACCTCAGAATGTGACCGTCTTTGGAGATAGGGTCTTTAAAGAGGTAATCAAGGTAAAAATGAGATAATTAGGGTGGCCTTTAATAAGACTGATGTCCTTATAAGAGGAGATTAGGACACAGACACACACTGAGGGAAGATCAGGTGAGGACACAAGGAGAAGACGGCCATCTACAAGCCAGGGAGAGAGGCCTTAGAAGGAATCAATCCTGCTGACACCTTGTTCTTAGACTTCTAGCCTCCAGAATTGGGAGAAAATAAATTTATCTTGTTTAAGCCACCTGGTCTGTGGTCCTTTGTTAGGGTGGCCCCAGTAGACTAATATACTGGGTTTAAATCTCAGGTCTGTCTCCTCCTTGCTTTGTGACCTTGAGGAGGACATGTTCCTCTCTGAGCCTCAATTTCTTTCCTCTTCTAGAAAATCTATCTGGGCGACAGTTTGCCTGTTGCCTGCACCCTCGGGATATTTACTGCCCTTCCGTTTCCAGCAGTTTCCAGCAGAATCCATCTCACACACTCTGGCTGAAGTCAATTTTTATTTTTTATTTTTGGCTGTAACCCATGGCATGTGGGACCTTACTTCCCCGACCAAAGATCGAACCCTTGCCCCCTGCATTGGGAGCACAGAGTCTTAACCACTGAACCACCAGGGGATTTCTTGGCTGAAGTCAATTTTAAGAGCCAGTCTTGCAGGCAGGTGGAGAATCATAAGGGTATCTGGTACCTTGGTGTGCCCAAGTTCTAATTTATGAAGGGAATGATTGTGGGAATTGGTTCCATGTATCTTAGAGTGAAGAACTAATATATACATGTGGCCAGACCCCAGTTCTCATCTGTTCTTCATACCTTTCATCATGTGATCATCATCATTTACAGGTGAGGAAACCGAGGCACACAGAAATTGAGTTTATGGCTCAGGATTATACAGCTGGCAGGTGCCCATGCTGGAGTGGGAAGCCAGATCTGTTGGGTTTCTAGCATGCCCTGAAACTGGTGTGGGTGGTGGTGGCCTGACCCCTGAACCTAAGGCTTGTTGGCCAGGATGCCTGAATTTTGGAAGAAGCCCTGTTAAGACTGGAAGGAATGCGGGGAGGAACATGTGGCCCCAGGTAGGTCACTAGGGAGCGTTTGAAGAATGTCAAGACTAAGGAATGAGTACATTCAGGCTTGAAAGCAGAAAGTATAACTCTTAGCATTGTAAAGGAGTTTCAGAATCTTCTAGATACCTCTCTCCCAGATCCTTAGTACCTCTTTGCTCTTTTCATGATAGAGAGAAAACCAGGGGAGAGGGGACACTTTCCAAGATGGCTCTCATGTCAGTCTTCTCTCCTTCTGGGAAATTTTTAGATTCTTCTGGCCAAGGGGGAACTTCTAGACCAGCACTGTCCAACAGAACGGTCTGCTTTAATGGAAACGGTCTATAGCTGTGCCATCCAATATGGCGGACACTATCCACATGGTGCTCTTGAAATTGTGGCCAGGGCGACTAAATTTTTACTTTTATTTAACTTTAATTCATTTAAATGTAAAAAATGTGAATGTAAAGCCTTATTTAACATTAGTTGATTGAAATGTCAAACAAATCAATGCTTGATTCTGTTATTGAACAACTCTTGCTTGGAACAACTTGAGGATACAAAGAACCTACCTTTTCAGTGATTCATTTTGTGAAATCTGCATATACAGATTGAGTATTTCTGATAAAAATTTAGCATCTGAATTGAGACCTGGTGCAAGTGTATAAAACACGTGGCATTTGGGAGGCATAGTGTGAAAAAAATCCCAGAGATTTTTTTTTTTTTTTTTGTATTGCTTACATGCTGAAGCGAAGCTTTGGGATACATTGGGTTAAATTAAGAATATTTAATTTCACTGTTTCTTTTTTACCTTTATAGAGAAAATTTAAAATTCTATGTGGCTGGCATCATGTTTCTATTGGATAAGGCTGCTCTAGGCCCTACACACTCTTGTGACCTACAGCGACAAGCTACAGCTCTTGACCTTCCAATGAAGTAGGCAGAACTTACTGTACTGTTTGTGTAGGTTTTAGTTCTGGTGTTACCTCCTCCGGGAAGCCCTCCTTGATTGTCCTGGACTTAGTCAAATAGCTCATTTTCATTATCTCTTCTAGCCCCTGAAGCTGCCCTTGAATAACTGAGATATCCTCCTCAGTTATACTTTCAGTTGATTTGGGTAGTTAATAGCAACTATTAGTCTGTGAGATCCAGGGAAGACTCTGTCTTATTCCTTTTTTTTTTTTAACATCTTTATTGGAAAATAATTGCTTTACAATGTTGTGTTAGTTTCTGCTGTATAACAAAGTGAATCAGCTATATGTATACATGTATCTCCCTATCCTATTGTCCTATCCCTCTTGTCCTATTCCTTGAAGCACTTCCAGTCCTTGGAACAGCAGAAACAGGTCCTCAGCAGATAGTTGCTGAAGGAGTGAACGAAGGAAACTGTAACAAGCTTCCTCCAGGTTGTCACTGCATGAACATTATTTCATTGTTTCCTTATTTAAGTCAGATTCACCTGCTTCTTAATTTGGTATGTTTTTAAAGAACAAAGACGGAGAAACTGTAACATAGTTCAAGCATAAACTTTGCATTTAATTGCTGGGTTGAAATCCTAGCATTACCCCTTAAAACTCAGCCTGTGTGAGTTTGATTTGCTCATCACAAAAATGGGCATGGACCACATTTCGTTTATCCACCTCCTCTGGGATTATTCTGAGAATTCATCAAGAGAATGTGTCTGCCAGAACATGGCCAAGTGCTTTACATGGTAATTGTTATTAGCTGTCACCAGGACCCCCCCCCCTCCCCCGGTCCTCATGGTCCTTCCCTTCCTGTGTGTAGAGTGGTGATTAACTACGTGTCACTTACGGAGGACCTGAAGCATCTTTCAGTTCCCACCCAGAGGTATTAAAAGCCAGTACAAGGTCTGACATCTATTGCTGGCACCATCTCTAACATCCTCTGGGTATTTTCTGTTCACGCAGTAAATTGCTCTATTGTCTTAGACTAATAGGGACACATACAGCTTTAATGAGTTGAGTTAGAGTCATTGGAGATTAAAAAAAAAAAAGCAGTTCTTTGTTGTTCACTACAGTTATAGTTGTTTAATTTTTTAATAACAACTTTATTGAGATCTAATTCAATACCATACAGTTCACCCATTTAAAGTTTAAATTTAGTGATTCTTAGTACATTAGTACATTCACAGAGTTGGGCAACCATCACTACAATCAATTTTAGAACATTTTCATCACCCCCCAAAGAAATCCCATACTCTTTAGCTGTCACTCCTCATTTCCCCCTCTCCAAGCCCCTTGAAACCACTAATCTACTTTCTAGGGATTTGCCTATTCTGGACATTTCATGTAAATGGAATCATGCCACACGTGGTCTTTTGTGACTGGCTTCTTTCACTGAGCCTGATGTTTTCAAGGTTCATCCCTGTTGTAGCAGGTGTCAGTGCTTCTCCCCTGTTATTGCTGAATTATCTTCTTTTGTATGGACATGCCACATTTTGTTTATTCATTTATCAGTTCATGGACATTTGGCTTGTTTCCACTTTTTGGCTATCATGAATAATGATGCTAAGGGCATTTGTACACACATTTCTGTGTGGACCTATGTTTTCATTTCTCTTGGGTATCTACCTGGGAGTGAAGTTGCTGGGTTATATGGTAACTCTTTGTTTAACCTTTTGAGGGACTGCTAATCTATTTTCCACAACAGCAGCTGTACCATTTTCCATTCCCACCAGTAATGTAGGAGGGTTCTGATTTCTCCACATCCTCGTCAACACTTGTTATTGTCTGTCTTTTTAATTTTAGCCATCCTGGTAGGAGTGAAGTGGTATCATTGTGGTTTGGATTTACATTTCCTGGATGTCCAACAGCTGGTTAATCTTTGAATGCATATTCATATCTGATTTTGGTTCTGACACAAGTTGGGGAGGATGGTGGGCTGGTGTTCTTTGTACCTGTATCAATTTCACAATTTCGTGTGTGTGTGTGTGTGTAAAACATAGAGCGTGAGGCTCAGGCTTGAGAAGACCAGACCTGTGGCTGAGTCTAAGCTGTATACTGCCAGATATAATCCAGGACACCAAGTTAAATTTGAATTTAACATAAACGATGAGTAATTTTTAAGGATAAGTATGTCTCAAACATTGCATGGGATATACTTATCCTAAAATGTACTGCTGCTCATCTGAAATTCAAAGTTAACTGGGCATCCTGCATTTTTATTTGCTAAATCTGGCAACCCTGAATGTTACTGGTGGGTCGTATGTCCTTGGCTGATGGGCTTTGCCTCCTAGAGATCCAGTTTTCCCTTCTGTGGGGTGCGGATAAAGCTTGTTGGGAGGTGTCAGTGGCGTGTTACCTGTCCAGATCTCTGTATGTAGATGCTGTTGATGTGACTGAAGCTGGGAGCCTCAGCCTTGGGTGGCATGAGTGTGTGGGGCTGGAACTGCCGTCCTGGTCCCCTTGAAGCTGCCTCCCAATTTCTGAGTGAGTGAGTGTATGTGTGTGTGTTTGTGTTTTGGCAAGGAGAGGCTGTCTAAAGAATTCCGTTCTACTGAATGTTAACTCCAATATAAGGAACACAGGAGGAGGGAAAGATCCAAATAAGTATATGGAGGAAAGGAAATCAGAGGAGGCTTCCTGGAGGAGGTGGCATTTGAACTGGATCTTGAAGGATGATGAGCTGGATTTCAAAATAGGGAGCTAAGGTATAAAGGACTTTGACAGTCAAAGGGGCTAGGGCTACCCTGTTTAGTCCAGTAGCCACTAGCTACATGTGTCTATTTCTGTTTACACTATCTAAAGTAAAATCAGATATTCAGTTCCTCAGTCTCATATCAGTCGCATTTCAAGTGCTAGACAGCCACAAATGGCTGGTGGCTTCCATAGTGGCCAGTGCGTGGACAGAACATCTCTATCATTGCAGAAGTTCTGTTGGACTTTGTTGGACTAAGGCAAGGGTCACCAAACTACCACCCCAGGGGGAAACACCGACCCACAGCCTGCTTTTATAATCAAGTTTTATTGGAACACAGCCATATCCACTCACTGTCTCTGGCTGCTTTTGAGCTATAATGGTGGAGTGGAGTAGTCTAAACAGAGACTGACTGCAAAGCGGAACATATTCACTATCTGAGCCCTTATAGAAAATATTTTCCCACCCTGGTCTAGGGGAATGAAGGCACAGAGCCTAGTGGTGACACCGTGATATGTTTGGGAGAAATATACAACAACAAAATAGCTGACATTAATTGAGCACTTACTGTGTGCCAGCCACTGCTTGGGTGCCTGCATTATTTCACTTATTCCTCTTCATAGGTCATGTTATAGGGAAGGCTTGGAAGGCCCCCCTTGGAATTGGAGAGTAGTGGGCAGGCCTGTATCACATGGTGCAGGGGATGGTGGGGCAGAACCTTGAGGGCTGCGAGAGGAAAGTGCAGGGTCATGGGGAGACATAGAGGGTGTCAGAGCAAGGGAGGGACCACCTGCAGGAGAATGGGAGTGCAGGGTGTTTGTGCAGGGGAGATCAGACTCTCAGGGATGCCCTTGCCACACCCAGGTAAAAGGTAATTAGACCTTGGCTGCCTGCCAGGAGGGTGGGTTGGGAAGGAGTGTTAGGAAAGTGGGAGAATTGGCAAAACGAAGTCAGCTCTCCTTGCCCCATTTCTGACGTGGGCACCTTTATCCCCATAAATCCATTTCCCGAAGATCTTCCACACCGACTCACTGGGGACGGCTCCCCTTTCCCCTTCCACACCTGCTGCATTACTCAATCCCCTGTAATCCCAATGTCTTCATTGAATCATATTTGATGCGATGCTTTTAAGGCTTCTAATGGGTACTGCCAAAGGAATTATTATTATGATGATTTGCCTTTCAGGAGTAATTACTTAGGCACAGACACCTTACAGAGAAAGCCACTGAACTGGGCTGGCTGTAGAACTTACAGGGTCCAGTTCAGAATGAAACCTTGGGACCCCTCCCTCAAAAATAATTCAGGATTTCAAGAGGGAAGAGCATTAAGCCAAGGGCAGGGCCCTTCTGAGCGGGTGTGGGACCCAGGTCATATGCCCATGTGGCTGGCCCTGACACTAATTCTTATAAACCATCCGTGGGGTGTTTGTTCACCTGTCTTGCTCTCTGCTTGTTTGCCCTTCTAGTGTGCCCTGGCATGGATATCCGGAATAACCTCACCCGGTTGCACGAGCTGGCCAACTGCTCGGTCATCGAAGGACATTTGCAGATCCTATTGATGTTCAAAACAAGACCTGAGGACTTCCGAGACCTCAGTTTCCCCAAGCTCACCATGATCACTGATTACTTGCTGCTCTTCCGGGTCTACGGGCTGGAGAGCCTGAAGGACCTGTTCCCCAACCTCACGGTCATCCGTGGCTCCCGCCTCTTCTTTAACTACGCGCTGGTCATCTTCGAGATGGTTCACCTGAAGGAGCTTGGCCTCTACAACTTGATGAACATTACCCGGGGCTCCGTCCGCATCGAGAAGAACAATGAACTCTGCTACCTGGCCACTATCGACTGGTCTCGCATCCTGGATTCCGTGGAGGATAATTACATCGTGTTGAACAAAGACGACAATGAGGAGTGTGGGGACATTTGTCCAGGCGCCGCGAAGGGCAAGACCAACTGCCCTGCCACCGTCATCAACGGGCAATTTGTGGAGCGGTGTTGGACGCACAGCCACTGCCAGAAAGGTACGTTGAGGTTCTCGGCGGTTCTAAGCCATTTCTCGTGGTTTGTTCATTAGAAAGAAGCTGGAGACATTCACTAGCTCAGGTGGTGGCAAACCTTTTTTTGCAAAGACTCAGATGTTAAATACTTTAAACTTTGCAGTCTGTATGGTCTCTGTTGCAATTACTCAGCCCTGCCATTGGAGCGGGAAAGCAGCCGCCCTGCAAGGAGGCGCAATAAGCAAGTGGGCGTGGCTGTGTTTCAATAAAACTTTATTTACAAAACCAAGTGTTGGGCCAGATTTTGCCAACTCCTGAGCTAGATGGTTGAATGTTCCTCTTGCTTGAGAGACCAGATGAGAATGGGCTTTATTGTCAAAAACAAAACAAAACAAAAACAAATGTATTTCTTATCTGATTCTAGAAGTATGACTGCTTGTGGTAGACATTTGGAAAAAGAACTGTGTAAAGGATAAAAGCAAAACATCCTTGTTTCACAGTTATTGGGGGATACTTCCTGTTAGTGGCTCTGTTGTGTCTGAATTTAGTTAACTTTCTCTGTCGTTGGGCATTTAGATTGTTTCTAGTTTCCACAAAGAGGGATGAACATTTTGGTGTCGAAGCTTTATCGAACATTTTTTTTTTCCTTCGGGTTTTGCTCTTCCAGAAGTGAAATTTCTGGGTCAAAGTTTCTTGATAGCGATTGCCAAATGGCTTTCCGGAAACGTACCAACGGGCACTCCTCCTAGCATTGGCTGAGAGGGAACACCTTGGCTAGCTTTGAGTGTTGTTTGAAAAATCTTTCATAATTTACTGGAAGGAGGAGCTGGTGTGTTGTCATTGTTTCTATTTGCATTTCTTTGATTGCTATCAGGGTTGAACCTTTTAAAACATGTTTATTTATCATTTGGGTTTTCTCTTCCTGTTCATATCCTTTGTCCATTTATCTTTTAGTACCTTAGTGGTTTTTGAAGTATTAATCTGCATGTTGTTTTCATAGCGAAGACTGTTAACTCTTTGCCAGTTATGTTTTCAGGTGTTTTTGTTCAGGTGTTTTTGATGAATATACTCTGGCTGTCAGTTGCCAGAGAAGCTTAAAATGTTTATGGAGTTCAGAGCTGGGTTTTTGCATGCCTCTCATTATTTTATGCTTAGAAAGCCCCTTTCTATCCGTAAAATGAACGTTTTTTTCCTCCAAATTTTCTATCTTAACTTTAACTATTATCATTAAAAAAATTTTTGTCCTGGGCATTTGGGACCTGTTTGTGTGCATGATTCAAAAGGATATCCATTTCCCCCCAAATAACTAGTTGGGATCTCAACCCCAGATATTGCAGAAATTTACCTGTTCGTCATTGATTTGGGGTCTGTTTCTGGGTATCCATAAATATGTCTGCCTTTCCTTGCACCGGGGCTGTTACTTTTCTAATATGTATAGTTTTATAATGTTTTGATATCCAGGAAGTCTAGTTCCACACACACACTCATTACTTGTTTATTGTTTTATTGACTCTTTTCACACGTTGTGAAATTCCCTGGGAAGACTTAGCAAATGTGAGATGGAGGCGGGAGAAAGTGAGCAGGGGCCTTAAGGGTTGTGTCACAAAAGATAAGGGAAGGGAGAAAGGAGGGTCTTCTCACCTGAGCCCAAAGCTATGGGGAAGCCACACAGGGTGAGTCCTGAGTAGAATCTATAGACTCAGCAGGGAGGACTCCTTCGAGCCCCAGGGAGTCCTTCCATTCTGTGAATGCTGGAAGGGAGGAAACAGGAGGTGAGAGAGTGGAGACCTCTCTTTTGAGAGGGCGGTTGGTGAAGGAAAAGAGAATCTGGTGGTTTGTAGATATAGGAGGGAACAATGATTATTATATTGTGGAAAAACCTTGGGAACGTCGGTAGGTCAGGGACACAGAGAAGCCAAGCTATGACCAAGAAGAAGGATCAAAGCTGGGGCAGAGTCTTGGCTGAAGTAGAGGACCACCCGTGGGTTTGGAATTTCGTAGAACAGGGAGACTTCGAGGTGGGGGTGGGGGTCGGGGTGTGGGTGAGTAAGTTGGGTGGGAGAAACCATCCAGATGAATTTGGAGGTGAGGGGGTGATGTTCTCTGATGGTGAGGGGAGGAGAGGCTGTGTAGGACCTACCATGTTACGAGGACACACAGCTGCAAGGGGAGCTCCGTTATCTTTGTTTTAGAGACCAGAGAGGTTACTTAACTTGCCTAAGGCCACACAGCTAAGAAAAGATGGCTGGGGTTTGCACCGCATCTGAGACACAAAAATAGTGTGTGTGTGTGTGTGTGTGTATGTGTGTGTGTGTGTTGTGTTGTGTGTGTGGGTGCCCCCCTCTGTTTAAAGACGGGTGAGCTACTTCTAGCTGGGGTACCAGGGAAAACAGTGAATAGTCTTTTATCTCAATGCTCCGTTTTCCAAATTCAGGTTCTTGTTTGAAATGCTCCAGGCTTACATATCTTGAGATATAATTTAAGACATTCCTCTGTGGATTTATTTCTGTTCTCATTTTAGTCAAAATATCCAGGATGGTATTATCTGCAAAAATGTCCCTGATGTTTTGAGCAGGTTTTTTTATTTTTTAAATTTTTTATCTTGTGCTTTTGAGAGCAGGGCTTATTTTGCCAGCACTGGGGGTTTCATCACTGGAGAAGGTGTGGCTCTACACGTACGGCTGTGGCGGAGACCTGCCGGATACCTGTTCCTGGCATCTGGCATCGATGTTTGCTCCTGGTTTGTAATCAGTGGTGGTGTCCCCTAGAGGAAGCGTTGTCCTGTCCTGGTCACAGATGTCAAGAAATGATTGTTTTTTGAAACTACACTCTTTTTTTTTTTTTTTTTTTTTGCGGTACGCGGGCCTCTCACTGTTGTGGTCTCTCCCGTTGCGGAGCACAGGCTCCGGACGCACAGGCTCAGCGGCCATGGCTCATGGGTCCAGCCGCTCCACGGCACGTGGGATCTTCCCAGACCGGGAAACGAACCCGTGTCCCCTGCATCGGCAGGTGGACTCTCAACCACTGCGCCACCAGGGAAGCCCTGAACCTACACTCTTGTCTATCAAGTACAACTCAGCTCAGGCTTTCTTCCCTTTCAATTTCTTTTATTGTGGTAAAATACACATAACATAAAGTTTACCATCTTAACCATTTGAAATACACAGCTCAGTGGCAGACCAGCCACTGGGTAAGTGTCTGCCAAAGCTTGGCTCCATTTCTGACTTTGGTCTTGGGGCAGGCAGAGGAAAGCCCACCATGTGACTTGCTGATGAGGGCTGGATGCTTGGACCTATGGCCCCAGAGAGAAGATCACTCTGCTTACTGGTGCCTCAGCTTCCGAGGCTCTGGGGACCCCAAGCTCTGGGCTTTTGGTGGGGGGCCGGGGACCAGAAACCACAGGGCTTGCTTGACCAGCTGCCCCAGGCAAGCCCACTGGCATTTTTTTTTTCCTGGGAGGCCACCCCAGCTGCTCGCTGCCAGTCAGAGGGGTTGGTGAGTCTGGGGCATGATGGGTGCCGGGAAACTGGTCGTTGATGCCACATACGGCAGGAGCAGGAGGAGGTAAAGGGAGGCGAGTCTCTCCTTCCTGAGTTTGAGTTTCCATCCACGTTTCAGAGTCTCTGAAAGCTGAGGTGCTCTATTTATATTAAACACTACCTATTTAAGTGCACGTACATTCTCTCTTGAAGAGTTTGCTTTTAGACAGAGGTTTGAGCTTCAGATTGCAACTGTTTTCCCCTTCTTCCAGTTTTTTTTTTAAGTTTGCCTTTGGTACTGTAATAATCAGAATCTTCTCGACAGTGAATGCTTGTTTTGTGCCAGACACTGTTCTAAGTGCTTTGCTTACCATACTGCAGCAAGTTCTGCCAGCAATTCCTCCTTACAGATGAGGTCCTGGAGGCCCCAGAAGGTTAAGCCACTTGCCCAGGGTCACATCGCTAGTAAGTAGTAGAGCTGGGATTTGAACCCAAAACCCAGGTATTCTGCCTCAGAATCTGAGCTCTTAACCGTTGTGCTTTCCTGGCTCATTGTGTGAAGTTGGGGAACTGCAGAGAACAAAGAAAGCTGGGGTGGGGAGATGCCCTAGAATTTGCCCCTGCCAACATTCTGGCTGCTTTTTCCTATAGCCCTTCTCATCCCCTCTTTTTCTTTTTCTTTTTAATTAATTTTTATTGGAGTCTAGTACGATACGATATCCACGTATATCCACTCTTTTCTAGATTCTATTCCCATAGAGGCCATTACAGAGTACTGAGTGGAGTTCCCTGGGCTATACAGTAGTTCTTATTAGTTATCTATCTTATATATAGTAGTGTGTATATGTCAATCCTAATCTCCCAATTTATCCCTCCCACCCTTACCCCTTGGTAAACATAAGTTTTCTACATTTGTGACTCTATTTCTGCTTTGTAAATAGGTTCATTTGTAGCATTTTTTTTAGATTCCACATATAAGCAATATCATATAATATATATTTTTAAAATTTATTTATTTATTTTTGGCTGCATTGGGTCTTCGTTGCTGCACGTGGGCTTTCTCTAGTTGCGGTGAGCGGGGGCTACTCTTCATTGCGGTGCGCGGGCTTCTTATTGTGGTGGCTTCTCTTGTTGCGGAGCACAGGCTCTAGGCACGCGGGCTTCAGTAGTTGCGGCATGTGGGCTCAGTAGTTGTGGCTCGCAAACTTAATTGCTCCGTGGCATGCTTGAACCCATGTCCCCTGCATTGGCAGGTGGATTCTTATCCACTGCGCCACCAGGGAAGCCCAATATCGTATAATATTTGTTCTTCTCTGTCTGACTGCCTTCACTCAGTATGACGATCTCTAGGTCCATCCATGCCACTGCAAATGGCATTATTTCATTCTTTTTCATGGCTGAGTAATATTCATTGTATATATGTACCACATCTTCTTTATCCATTCATCTGTCAATGGACATTTAGGTTGCTTCCATGTCCTGGCTATTGTAAATAGTGCTGCAATGAACATTGGGGTACCTGTATCTTTTCTAATTATGTTTTTCTCCAGGTATAGGCCCAAGAGTGGGATTGCTGGATCATATGGTAGTTCAATTTTTAGTTTTTTTAAGGAACCGCCATACGGTTCTCCATTCCCACCCACAGTGTAGGAGGGTTCCCTTTTCTCCGCACCCTCTCCAGCATTTATTGTTTGTAGACTTTTTGATGATGGCCATTCTGACGGGTGTGAGGTGGTACCTCACTGTAGTTTTGATTTGCATTTCTCTAATGAATTGTGATGTTGAGCATCCTTTCCTGGGCCTCATGGCCATCTGGGTGTCTTCTTTCATCCTGGCTTAAGTTAGCTGCCTCCTCCATCGGACTAAGTTCTCTTGAACACAGGGAGCATGGTATTGATTGTTGTGTCCCCAGGACCTGTCATATAGATGAACAATGACATCTTTGACCACTTATTACTAGCTGATGCTTATTGAGCACTTACTATGTGCTAAGCCCTGTGCTAAGAATTTGACAAACTCTGCCTCATAGAATCCTCACCATAGCCTATGAGAAGATGTTATTGCCATTTTGCAGAGGGGACACTCAGGCTTGGATAGTAATTAAGAAACTTACTCTAGGAGACCTTGCTGGGAAATGGCTTGATCTTAGGCTTGTCAGGTCTAAAGCCCTTGACCAGTCAGCAAACTATGACCCACGGGCCAAATTCAGCCCTTCAGCATTTTCGTATGGCCCGTGAGCTAAGAATGTTCTTTATACTTTAAAAAGGTTGAGGGGACAGACATAGAAAACAGACTTGTGGTTGCCAAGGGGGAGGGGAGGGGAGGGGAGGGAGGGAGGGATTGGGAGTTTGGGATTAGCATATGAAAACTATTATATATAGAACGGATAAGCAGCAAGGTCCTACTGTATAGCACAGGGAACTATATTCAATATCCCGTAACAAACCATAATGGAAAAGGATATGAACAAGAATGTATATGTATAACTGAATCACTTGGCTGTATACCAGAAACTAATACAACATTGTAAATCAACTACACTTCAATAAAATCAATTTTAAAAAATAAAAAGGTTGGGGCTTCCTTGGTGGCACAGTGGTTGGGAATCTGCCTGCCAATGTAGGGGACACGGGTTCGAGCCCCGGTCTGGGAGGATCCCACATGCGGCGGAGCAACTGGGCCCGTGAGCTACAACTACTGAGCCTGCGCATCTGGAGCCCGTGCTCTGCAACAAGAGAGGCCACGATAGTGAGAGGCCCGCGCACCGCGTTGAAGCGTGGCCCCCGCTCACCACAACTAGAGAAAGCCCTCGTGCAGAAACGAAGACCCAACACAGCATAAATAAATTAATAAAACTCCTATCCCAACATCTTCTAAAAAAAAAGAAAAAACGTTTAAAAAAAAAAGGTTGAAGGGAAAATCTAAAGAATAATATTTTGTGAGAGGTGAAAATTATATGCAATTAGCATATAAATCACATTTCGTTGGAATACAGTCATGCTTTATTCATTTACATCTTGCCCGTGGCTGCTGTAGGAACAAAGGTTGTATGGCTCTTTAAAGAAAAAAAATGTGCTAGCATCTGTTCTTGAATGTGCACCTTGTAAAGATGAGGGGGACTTTTGGGGGTAGAGACTGTTTTCAGTGGAAGTTGGAAATATCCCAGCATCAGGCCAACACAGTCCTCTGCTACTTGCTGACACTGAGTGGAGGGGACTGCAAAGAATGAGGTGTCATTCTTGCCCCCCAGGACCTCTCAGTGTGTCTGGGGAGATAAAAGGCAGGAATGAATTAACCATCTGAGTGAGCCCAGCCAGCAGGAGATGTCAAGGCAAGATAGACACCCCCCCGCCCCCCCCCCCCCGCCGTTGGGGACTTCCCTGGTGGCGCAGTGGTTAAGAATCCGCCTGCCAATGCAGGGGACACGGGTTTGAGCCCTGGTCCGGGAAGACCCCACATGCTGCGGAGCAACTAAGCCCGTGCGCCTAGAGCCCATGCTCCGCAACAAGAGAAGCCCCCCGCTCGCCGCAACTAGAGAAAGCCCACGGGAAGCAACGAAGACCCAACACAGCCAAAACTAAACTTAAAATAATAATAATAATAAATAATAAATAAATAAATAAATAAAATTTAAAAAAAGAAGATAGACCCCCCTCTTTCCACTGAGTCATCAGACTGGTGGTTCTAGACATACTTGGTGCCAGGGCACCTGGAAATCATCATGTTCTCTAGATAACACAGCAGACTATTGATAAATTAAATTCCTTTGTGGCTATGCCATTGTAGTCCATGCAGAAAACAGAAAAGTCCAACATGTGCTTGGGATCTTGAATAATAACAACAATTAGAGAAAAAGAGGGTAGATCATGTAGTACAGTGGGCTGTTTGAGTCTTTCATTCATATTTATTCCTTTTTGTTTTGTCAAAGATCTCTTTAAAAGTCTAGGAGAGAATTAAAAGAACTATCCTGAAAAAATTCTGTGGCCTTCGTAACTTCTTTATCACTGAGATGATTGGTATTTTAAATTTATTTTTAATTTCTATTGTTTAATTTCAATTTTTAATTTTTGGCCACACCATGCGGCTTGTGGGATCTTAGTTCCCCGACTGGAGATCGACCCCGTGCCCTGCAGGGGAAGTGTGGAGTCCTAATCACTAGACCGCCAGGGAGTTCCCTGGAATTTTAAATTTTTATTTATTTAATTTATTTATTTTTGGCTGCTTTGGGTCTTCGTTGCTGTGCGCGGGCTTTCTCTAGTTGAGGCGAGCGGGGGCTACTCTTCGTTGTGGTGAGTGGGCTTCTCACTGCAGTGGCTTCTCTTGTTGCGGAGCACGGGCTCTAGGCACGTGGGCTCAGTAGTTGTGGCTCACGGGCTCTAGAGTGCAGGCTCAGTAGTTGTGGCACACGGGCTTAGTTGCTCCGCGGCATGTGAGATCTTCCCAGACCAGGGCTTGAACCCGTGTCCCCTGAATTGGCAGGCAGATTCTTAACCACTGCACCACCGGGGAAGTCCCTGGAATTTTTTAAATGAACTTTATTTTTGGAGATGATTAGATTTTGTATAGCAGGAAAGAACAAGAGCTCTAGAGACTATGTTTCTGAGCCTCCCCTACCATCCCCAAGATTGATGATAAGTTGTCATGGGCATCTGTAGAAGGAGAGAGATTGTCTCAGATTGGAGTGGTTGAAGAGATGTGGTTTGGTTTGGGTGGCAAATGATGCTTAGAAAGAGGGTAAGGGGGAAGGGTGTTCCAGATGGGTGGAAAGGCAGTGACAAAAGCACAGAGGTCTTGTGGGCAAGAGTAAGGAGGTTGCCTCATGCTGTGAAGAGAGGCTTGTGCCGTCGTGTGCTCTGAGTGCCAGAAGTTTACCTGCAGGTGTGATGGAGTGATCACAGAGGTTACATTTGGGGCTATATTCAGGATGCATTGTTTCCACTGATATTGAGTGAACAGTTGTGCTGAGCCAGGTATGTTACTGGGACCCCAAAGTCCTTGCTGAGTCTGGGACAAAGTCAAAGAAATAACTATAAGGAAATAAGCTAGGTAGGCAGAAAGTGTTTCAGTAGGCTCATGAATGCACTGAAGAATGGTAGACCAGTTAGCCTCATAGTCACCTGGAATCTTGGGGACAGTACTATCCAAAAATTTATTAGTGAAGATACAGACTTACAATTCTAACAAGGGCTTGGCTTCCTGGAGGAGACATAGCGATACCCATTGAGCTACCTTTTCACTTAGAGAAATAAATCGACCCAATCCTTTGGAAGAAGGTAGGGTGGGGTTAAATAATTATGGAAATGTGGCTGTCTGTCGGGTAACTTGGTAACTGGTCTGACGAGTTTTTCTGTTTCTCCCTCCTACTTGATGAAATTCATTGACCAGTTATTTCCCACTGTGACACCAGACCCTTTGTCAGAATTAAAATCTGTTCTTTGTGGCTGAACACCTGAAATGCCCTAGGGAGGTCCTGTGGACCTCAGCTCCTGTCAGGCTGGGAGCCTAGGTGCTTTTTGTGGTCAATACTTCTCTCTCCACACACCTGTGCCTGATAGAACATTCCCTTTCCCAGTAAAAGAGAACGGACGTGGGTGGTGGGGTTTGAAAATTGTATCCTTTATCTCCTCTCCCCTCTCTCCATCTCCCCTCTCCACTCAATCTCCCCACCTCCCCTTCTCCCTCTCCCCTCTCTTTGTCTTAGACTTAGAGTCTTTGCTAGCTCAGGCTAAATGTCTGCTTACACTTAGAGATAAATAATGTCAAGAGTGGGAAACAAACAGACAAAAATAATTGCTTTCCTCTGGGACCCTGTTGTCTGTCATGGGTGGGGCCATGTGAGTAGCAGTAGATTGGGCCACTTCCTCCAATTCCAGGTTTAGGAAGTGGACTGACATCTCCCAACCCAGACTCAAGTCACAGGACACAGAGGCACAGGATGAAGTATGGTCATCAAATTGGCTCTGGAGGGGCAGCTGGTGTCCACAGCTGTCAAATGCCTGGAGGGTTTTGGGTAAAGGATCATTTGACCTTTCTATTATACAAGTTTTTTTTGCTTCTTTTTTGTCCCATCAAGGAGGATCTTGGGTCTTGAATGATGGCTGCAGTCTAGGAAGGGAGTTTGATAGACAGGCTATACCTATGGAGTGTTTCCAAGTGCTCACCTATGGAAGAAACTGTTTTCTTTGGAAGATCTTATAAGGACAGGGTTTCAAGCCCTGGCATCTAGTCACATTGGCACCCAGTGTGTGCAGCACCAGCATTGTGTATCGACTACTTGCAATGCTTGTCCGCAAGCAAACAGGACTCTTGACACAGGTATCTCATTAGCAGTGACAAGGTTAAGGTTTTCACGTATGCAGAGAAATCGGATATCATAGCAGGAGATATGCAAAGCAGGCTTGACCTGAAGCATTCAAGATTTATTTTCTTTAAAAAACAATCTTTTTCACTGTAGTAAAATACACATAAGATTTACTATTAGTGACATTTAGCACATAAGCCATGCTGTGCAATCATCACCACTATCTAGTTCCAGAACTTTCCATCACCCCCACAAAGAAACTCTGTGCTTTTAGCAGTCACCCCCATTCCCCCTTCCACTAGCCCCTGCCAACCGTTAATCTACTTTCTGTCTCTGTGGATTTACCTGTTCTGCATGTTTCATATAAATGGAACCATACAACATGTGACCTTTTACATCTTGCGTCTTTCACTACCTGTGGTTTGGAGCTTTAGCCACATTGTAGCATATACCAGGACTTTATGCCTTTTTCTTGCTGAGTAATACTCTATTGTATGGATATACCATGTCTTGTTTATCCATTTACCGACTGACAGACATTTGAGTTATTTCCACCTTTTGGCTATTGTGAATAGGGCTGCTACGAACATTTGTGTACAAGCTTTTGTTTGAATACTTCTTTTAAATTCTCTTGGGGGGATATATCTAGGAGCAGAATTGCTGGGTCATTTGGTAGTACTATGTTTAAGTATGTTCTATGTTCTTATAGAGAGTCAAGGTTTCTTTCTTCTCCTTTCTGCCTTTTTTTTTTGCTTTTGGTTTTATTTTTTTTAAAAAACATTTTAGGGACTTCCCTGGTGGTCCAGTGGCTAAGACTCCATGCTCCCAATGCAGGGGGCCCAGGTTCAATCCCTGGTCAGGGAACTAGATTCTGCATGCCACAACTAAGAGTTTGCATGCTGCAACTAAAGATCCTGCACTCGGCAGCCAAGATCCCACGTGCTGTAACTAAGACCCGGTGCAACCAACCAACCAACCAACCAAATAAATAAATAAATAAATAAATAAATAAACATTTTATTATCAAAGAACACACAGATTCAGAAAACCACACAAACCAAATGTACAGCCTAATGAATTTCTTTAAAGCAAGCAACCTTATAGCTCACCTCCCCCAGTTGAGCAATAGTACTTTGCCAGCAATCCTGTCTCCAGAGGCCCTACCATAGTTCCCATCCCAGACACAACCCCCTCTCTCTCCCTAAAATGGTCACTGTCCTGTCTTTTCTACTGATCATTTCTTTCTTTCTGTATAGTTTTATCACTTGAATGTGACTCTCTAGACAATATAGTTTAGTCTTGACCATTAAAAAAAAACGGATATATCTCTTTGGGCCTACAGCAGTGATTCTCTTGGTGATTTTGCCCCCCACCCTCCACCCCAGGGGACATTTGCAATGTCTAGAGATATTTTTGGATGTTGCAAGTTTTGGGGGGTGGGTACTACTGGCATCGAGTGGGTGGAGGCCAGGTATGCCACTCAAACCCTACAATGCAGAGAAAGCCCTAACCACCTAGAATGATCCAGGGCCAAATGTCTTAGTGCTGAGGATGAAAACCCTTGTCTACAGGTTCCCCCTCCATCCCTTCTTTTTTTTTTTTTTTGCGGTACGCGGGCCTCTCACTGTTGTGGCCTCTCCCCTCGCGGAGCACAGGCTCTGGACGCACAGGCTCAGCGGCCATGGCTCACGGGCCCAGCCGCTCCGTGGCATGTGGGATCTTCCCGGACCAGGGCACGAACCCGTGTCCCCTGCATCGGCAGGCGGACTCTCAACCACGGCGCCACCAGGGAAGCCCCATCTCTTCTTTTCTTTCCCTTCTTGCTGTTGGAGAACTGGGCATTCCATCTGGGGCATGTCCCCCAGTGTGAATGTTGCTGACTGCTCTCGCATGGCACAGTTCGGCATGGTCCTCTGTCCTCTGGACCCAGAACCAGGGTCAGACTCAGGTTCTGTTCCTTCAGTGGACTTTATTTAACATCTGCCCCACCCCCACCCCAGCACTATTTGCAACAGACCATTTTGAGAGGTGATCATTTTGGCCACTTCTTCTCTGGAGCATGGCTATGGGTGGTGGTGTGCTCTTCAATCATTATTTTTTTCTTTTTCAAAAATCTGAAAATCTTGTTATGCAGTCGAAGAGTACTCACTGGCCTCCCTTTTTCAGTTTGTGATAAACAAGGCACAGACTGAACTTTGTAACAAAACTCTGTGTTCTTTACCAAGGCAAGTTTTGCTAAGAAAATTATTTTTATAAGCGAAGAAGGTATGAAGGTTATTTGCAGAGGAATTTTACAAGGGCGAGAAAAAAAAAAAAAAACCAAGAAATTGACCTCAGGATTCATGGTTGTACAGAAGACAGCATAGTCAGAAGACCTTGAGAGACATGTCAGAAGTAAAACAGTAGGTGAATCTGAGAAAGGAAAGATGTCCCATGTAGGGATGAGTTTGATGGAGAAAAAGTGGAGAATTGTCTTAAAGAGGCCCATGTGGTTCAGATGAGGGCATAATTCTTCACGGATTTTCACAGTTTTGAAAGGATGTCTTTGTGACCCACAAGCCTGGTGCACTGCCTGACTTGATTTGAGGACTCCTGGCCATTGGGAGGGTTATATTTATGCTATGGTGTCTCCTATTGGGGAATGCAAATAACAGCAGTGGGCATTTGGTAGAATGAATAATAGGAGATGCGGGACCTAAAGTGAAGGATATGTTGGCATGTTGGCCCCAAGGTCTTGGAAGCAAGGATGAAGGAAGCTAACATAGACCCAGTTCATGAGTTACAAATTCAGAATCAAAGAAGTCAGAAAATGACATCAATTCTTTCCCTCTTGGTGAAAAGTGCAAATGTTGCCTATACAGAGGTAAACAAATGTCTAAGTTTTTCCTGACTCCATGAAGTAGCTCTAGAAAGGGGTCTAGCCAGATGGGAGTGGACAATGGCAATCAGTTCTTCAGAACCTCTTCTTGCTAGCTGAATAAGTGTAGCATGGCATTGTTTTGTAAGCAGATTGGGTAGGGGGTCCCTGGACAGAGAGAACCAGGGATGGCTTTCTTGACATAAGAGAACCCATTTTGGCCTAAGCCCTTTTGTGATTTAAGCCCAGCTGTAATGCTTGCCTTGAATAGGTCTCAGTAATTAATAATTTTTTTTTTTGACCACGCAGCTTGTGGTATCTCAGTTCCCCCAACCAGGGATTGAACCTGGGCCACAGCAGTGAAAGCCTGGAATCCTAGTCACTAGACCACAAGGGAACGCCCAGTAATTAATGATCTTAAAGGAGGGAATGCAGAAACAAGGGAGGAGCAGTCAAGAAACAATAGTGCAGCCTTAGGGTAGGGTCCTGGTTCCTCATAGGATACATACATATTACGTATATGTGTTATATACATAATAATACACCTTTGAGTTCTGCAGGAACTAAAGCCCCCACCCAGGTGGAGGATGGAAGGATGATGTCCTGACTTCAGTCAACTAAAGCTTGGACTTTGTCAACCTTTGGCCCAATTCTATCCTGAATTCTCCTCTGCTCAAGTCCTCTCATAAATATGCATGTACCCTTAGCTTAAAACTTCCCCAGTTTTGCTGTTTGGGGAGACATTGCTTTGGGAAAGATCCACGGTGTTCTCCTTACTTGGAGCAAGTAATAATAAATCCTTCCTTCTCCCGATTGTTGGCTTGGTTGTGTCCATTGGTTCAACACCTACCCAGAGGGCAACCCAGTTTTCGGGTAACAAATTGCCTATTTGTTTTATTTTAGAGGATGTTAGAGTATTTATAGAGGGCTTTGCTAGGCTTGGTCATAACGCTCATGCTCTTTTCCCCTTAAGGTCTTATCATCTTTCAGTTGCCACTTCTCCTGAGTGGGTGAATGGGATTCAGGGAGGGTAAGGATGTTGAGGGTCCCACCTTTGATGGAGGTGTGGAACCAACTTGGTGGCATTCTAGAGCTGTGCTGTCCAATAAAGTAGCCCCAGTAGCCACACGTGGCTAAGTTAAAATGAATTGAAATGAAATAAAAATGAAGCATTTCTCCCTTGGTCATACTCACCACCTTTGGACAACACAGACGTAGGACATTTCCATCACCACAGAGAGTTCTATTGGGTAGCACTGCTCTGAAGCATTTCATTTCATGGTTAAAGATAGCTCTAGAGTCGGACAAACCTGGTTTTGAATCTTGAGTCTATTGTGTGACCTTGGACTTGCTCTTCTCAGCCTCTGTTTCCTCATCTGTAATGAGGAAATGGTAAGGGAATCAGCCTCAAAGTTTTTTCCTTACTTTTAACTGATACCTCTTCTTTTGATAAAAATTTAAAAATCCCATTCCTCTTCTCTACTTTGAGTTTGATTTTTTTCCCCCTTGAAGATAAGGTATAACAATGAATTTTTTTTCAACCTTTGTAAGCCCTTGAGAGTCTCTGGAATAGAGGAAGGAGTGTCTTCGGAAAGTTGAACGTAACAAAGAGGCCATTATGGGGAATCTGAGCAAGAAGAGGAACAAGGAAGGGGTAGGTGTGTTGACTGGGGGTGAGAGTGTCATCATGTCTATGGGTGACCAAGAGTGAGGAATGTGTCAGCTCCTTCTCGGCTTCTCCTCTTTCTCTGGGGAAGAGGGAACAGAGTGCTTTCAGTGTAAGCAGAATAGAATGGGTGTGGGTAGAGAGGAAGTAGACTCAGGATGGGTAAGGGAATGAGGGAGGGAACCTCAGCCTGAGTTTGTCTTCCTGGCTCAGCACTGAGCACCACATTCAGTGCTGGCTGTCAGCTGGGATGCTTTGTTTTTTCTCCCTGCAGAAAAGACATCAATTTTTTCTCCCTTCCTAGCTTGGGTTTGGATCCTATGATGGTCTCCAGCTTCCAAGAGCAGCAAGAGCTCAATTTCCAGCACTCAAGTGCTTTTCAAATCTCTTTTTGCATCACGTATGCTAATGTTCCGTTGGTCAAAGCAAGGAACATGGCTAAGACCAGCTTGAAGGAAGAGGGTGGATATAGATGCCACCTGTGGATTGGAGGGGAAGCATTTGTGGCCTTTTTTTTTTTTTTTTTTTTTGCCATCTACCACAAAATCCCAGGGTGGGAAACAACAATGGGACTCATGAAACATTTTAGCCAGGACTTAGAGCTTGATCAAACACCCAGGACTGTGTATGGCATAACTGAGAATCTAAAATGATTTTCCCGAGTAGTTATTTAATTTCCTGGATTCCAGTTGTTGAATAATCAATTCCTTTCCTAAAGACTTTTGATGTTTTCTTTATCTTTTATTAAATGCAATAAAAAACCAGGATCTGCTTCAGAGATATCAATTCTATTTCATGCATCTGTGTCTCTTCAGTACCATGCTGGTTTTATTACTATAGATTTAGAACATGTTTTATTGATGGTAGATTCAGGTTTTTTTCCTATTACACTTTTTCAAAGTGTTTATTCTTCTTGTTGAATTTAAGAATCTCCAAATCTACCTCCTCCAGTACACATGAAATCCACTGAAATTTTCATTAAAAAATTGCATTAATCTGTAAATCTATAAATTAACTTGAGAAATTGATACCTTGATAGTTTTCCTTTCCATGAAGGTATGTGATCAGTGTCTCTGTTTTTTCAGATCTTTTCATATTGTACTTTTAAAAATATTTATCCCATATATTTCTTGCTGTGATGATTTCTGATTCCTGTAACACAGAGTTTTGGTTGTTAGTTGTTGCTACTGTGAATAAGCATATTTATCCTGAATACAGATCCTTTAGTGAAATTGATTCATAGGTTTTAAATATTTTTATTCATTGTGTGCAATTTTATTCTCTACAGTTAAAAAAAAATCTCATCTAAATGTTGTACCTCTCATTTCATTTTAAATCTTATTCTACCGACCAGGGCTTCAAGACTAATATTAAATATTTAACAATGGTATTATCTGACAATCGTGTTTAATAGATTTCCTAGTATAAAATAACCCCTGCTTTCCTGTGTGGTAAACCCTACTTGGTTGTGATGAATTATGCTTTTAATATAATGTTGAATTTAATTTGCTAGGTTTGCTTTGTTTTGTTTTTATGGATTTTTGCCACCTGTGATCACGAGAGAAACTGTGTTATGTTTTTGGTCTGTTTTATTTTGCAATCTCTTCATCAGGTTTTGTTATCTGATATCCTAGCCACATAAAATGAATGAGACAAGTTTCCATTTTAAATGTTTTAGAATTATGGCACCAGAACTAACAGAAAAACCGATTATTTGTTAGAGAAATCACATGGTGCAATAAACTTTTGAGGAAGAAATTCTTTAGTAACTTAAAAAATTTGTATACCTGCTTGTTACAGAATTCAGCCTAAAATTTTTTTTAACCTCTGGTGAGACCTTTTTGAGTCAACTTTTGTGATTTGTATTTTATTAGGGATCATTTCATTGAAATGTTCAGATTTAATAGCATGTTATTAAATATCTTGTTGGCATATTCTCCTTTACATCTATTTAGATTTGCCAGTTTTGCTCTTTTTTTTTTCTTCAGCAAAGCAGATCTTGGATTTATTTATCAATTCTCTTTTCTCACATTCATTAGTTACTGTTATAATCTGAATTCTTTTCATTTTTAGATTATTCTGAGTCATGATTTTGCTTCTTATTTCCCCTCTGGTGTGAAATGTTTAGATGACTCAGCAGGCACCTAAATCCTTTTTGGAATAAATTGGGGAATGAATGAGTGAAGAATTTAATACCATACTTTTTTTTAATTTAAATAAGGAGAATTCTTTCGTAGGGAAACAGCTAGTACTTTTTTTTTTTTTTTTTTTTTTTGCGGTACACAGGCCTCTCAGTGCTGTGGCCTCTCCCATTGCGGAGCACAGGCACCAGACGCACAGGCTCAGCGGCCATGGCTCATGGGCCCAGCCGCTCCACGGCATGTGGGATCTTCCCGGACCGGGGCACGAACCTGTGTCCCCTGCATCGGCAGGCGGACTCTCAACCACTGCACCACCAAGGGAGCTTTAATACAATTAAAGCTTTTAAGGCCATGAATTCACCCCTGAACATGGCTTTGGCTGCCTTCACAGATTTTGGCTATATAACATTTTGGTTTTCTAAAGAGTTTGTGAAGTTAATTTTGATTTGTTATTTTTGATAATCATTATCATGAAAGCTGCTTACTATCTTTTAATCACTTTATATAAATTATCTCATTCTGTCTTCATAGGCACCCTAAGAATAGTCCTTGTTTTACAGCCTGGCTTAGCTCCAGAAGTGGTAAAGTGACTTGCCCAGGGTCGTACAGATAATGGGATGGGGGCATGGTAGGACTGGAATCTAGTTCATGGTCTTATTTCTAAACCACGGGCCTTTTTGACTATGCTACATTGCCTCTCCAGTTGAGTGAGTTAGGGTTTTAAAAACAATTAACTGTTCATTTTAATGGGTTGTCTCAATTTCCAGTTGATAGGGTTTAAAAAAAATTTAACTTGTTGTGACCTGTAGAGTTTCTGCATTTTATAATTGCTTGTGGCTTCTTGGTAGCTGAGTGTCTGTTTACTCTGGCTTCTGTAATTGTTGTACAGAAGCTGGAAGAGTCAGTGAACTTAGAATCAAAGCTCAGAATCTACAATGCCACAAGGAAACATTCCCCTGGGACCCACATGCATGTGGAGTGTGAAAATAAAGGCTTAACTTCACTGGCAAAATGTCTCTGCCCTATGAGAGTTAGGAATTGTTTCTGCAGAGTTCTTATTCCATGCTCCCTCTGTTGTCCCAGCTGCCTTGCCTCTCAAGACATCTGGAACTAGTTTTTCCAAACACACTTTCTCTCTCCTTGCCTCATCATGTGCTTATGGTTTTATGATGCTGGCTTAAAAGAGTGAGGGCTGGGCCAGGGCTGAACCTGACCTGTGGGCTGACCTGCCGTTTGGCCCTCATTTCTATTTCTGGGTCTTGCTCTCAGCGTGAGGATGCTGAGAGTCAGTGTGACTTGCTGTGACGTAATGCAGTCAAACCTTTCCTTTAAAATGACTTGTGATTCATCTTTATTTTTATGGGACTGTGTGTCACGTTCGAAATATTGCAGTAGGAGTTTTCATTTGAAATCTAATAGAGGTTTTAATCTGCCATCTGGAATCTGTGTTTCTTACACGTTTTTATTGTTCATGACTAAGAATGGTGTTGGGGAGGGTGGGTTTGGCCATAGACTTAACATCCACCCAGAGGATTAGGTCTGTTATCCAAAACCTCATTTTCTCTGTCTTGGCTGCAGCCAGAGACTGAGGGTGGGTTGCTGATCCTAAAGGAGTCCTCCCTTGTATTTCTTTTCTTTTTTTTTTTTAAACCAAAACCTTTTATTTTTAATTATTATTTTTTAATTTTATTGAAGTTTAGTTGATTTACAATGTTGTGTTAATTTCTGCTGTATAGCAAAGTGATTCAGTTATATACACACACACACACACATATATATATACACACACACATTCTTTTTCATCTTCTTTTCTGTTATGGTTTATCATGGTATATTGAATATAGTTCCCCGTGCTATACAGTAGGACCTTGTTGTTTATCCATTCTATATATAATAGTTTGTATCTGCTAATCCCAAACTCCCCATCCATCCCTTCTCCACCCCACTCCCCCTTGGGAACCACAAGTCTGTTCTCTATGTCTGTGAGTCTGTGAGTGCAAAACCTTTATTTTTAATAGCTCCTAAGATATACAACATGCAACGTATTCAGTGTCGATTTTACATCATAAATTTTGTATTACTTAACATAGAATTATAGACAGGTTTAAAACTTAAAAACTATTAAATATTAAACACAGATGTAGTGAATAAAAGTCACCATTTCCCCCCCCATCTTTCCCCCAAATTAACAAGGTCGGACTTTTAAGTTTGGGTCACAGTGGAGGGTGTGGGAAGGGTATATCATGGCTTTAACATGCATTTTCTTGATCACTAGCAAATTTGGCCCTCTCTTTTTTTTTTTTTTTTTTTTTGTGTGTGTGGTACACGGGCCTCTCACTGTTGTGGCCTCTCCCGTTGCGGAGCACAGGCTCCGGACGCGCAGGCTCAGCAGCCGTGGCTCACGGGCCCAGCCGCTCTGTGGCATGTGGGATCTTCCCGGACCGGGGCTCAAACCCGTGTCCCCTGCATTGGCAGGCGGGTTCTTAACCACAGCGCCACCAGGGAAGTCCCTATGTCACACTTTTAATTCCTGCATTGGTGGACATTTTGAGGTTGTTTACAGTTTATCATTGGCATGGGAGAATGCTGTGGCAAAAATCTGCGTACTTATTTTCGTTTACTTTTCTGAAAGTTTTCAACTTCTGTTTTTCCGCAGCTTGATTGAGACGTAATTTACAATAGGATGCACACATTTGAAGAGTATTGTTCAAAGAGTTTTGACAAAATTATATACCCGTGTAACTACCACCCTGTTCAAGAGAGATTCTCCCCATCACCCCTGGAAGTTCTCTTGTGCTCCCACCCTGGCAATTCCTCACTTCAGACAAACTTGGCTTGTCCTCAACCATACCCCTTGTCTGCATTCTTGCTGTGCACAGACACCCCTCATCACTCACGTGGGCCCCCACTCTCCCTCTGACGCATCACCTACATTTCCAAACTCTCTTCCTCAATGTACGACACATCATGTTGGGCCCTCCACACAGGTCTTCAGAGGCTTTCATTTTCTTCCGGTTGGAATCAGATCTGGATGCAAAAAGCTGCCTCATTCTGCAGCCCACATTTCCTGGGGGCTTACTCTGTGCCTGACGCTATTCTTAGAGCTTTACAGGCAAACCTCGGAGATGCTGTTGGTCGAGTTCCAGGCCCTTGCAATAAAGTGAATATCCCAATAAAGCCAGTCACATGGATTTTTTGGTTTCCCAGTGCATACAAAAGTTATGTTTGCTCTATACTGTAGTCTCTTAAGCGTGCAATAGCATTATGTCTAAAAAAAAAGAAATGCACATAACTTTTTTTTTTTGGCTGTTCCCCTCGGCTTGCGGGATTTTAGTTCCCCGATCGAGGATTGAACCCGGGCTACTGCAGTGAAAGCGCCAAGTCCTAACCACTGGAACGCCAGGGAATTTCCACAACATACATAACTTAATTAAAGAATCCTTTATTGCTACAAAACGCTAGCCATCATCTGAGCCTTCAGTGAGTCATAATCTTTTTGCAATAGCAACATCAAAGGTCACTGATCACAGGTCATCCTAATAAATATAATGAAAATGACAGTTTGAAATATTGCAGGCATTACCAGAATGTGACACAGAGACACGAAGTGAGCCAATGCTGTTGGAAAAATGGCACCAATAGACTTGCTTGAGGCAGGGTTGCCACAAACCTTCGATTCGTAAAAAACGCAATAAAGCAAAGTGGAAGAAAGCAAGAGCAATAAGACAAGGTATGCCTGTATACATATTGATACATTTCATCTTCTCAATGACCCCAAATCGATGCTGCTCTTATCCACATTCTACAGGTGGGAAAACCATGCACAGAGAGATTAAGTAGCTTGCTCAGCATCACACAGCCAGTACCTGGAGTCTTCCTTCCTACCTTTATGCTCTCCTGGTTCTAACACTTGTGTAAAATGGGATAGTGATACCTCCATAAACCTGTTGTTAAGGTTCTCTGTCCACACATGGCCTCTCCTCAGGTGCACGTTCCTGGAGATAGGTATCTCTTCTTCTTCTTCTCTCCCTCCTCCCCTCATCCTTCTTCTTTCTTCTTCTTCTTCCACTAATCCTATCATGAGCCCCCCACCCTCATGGCCTCATCTAACCCTTATTACTTTCTAAAGGCCCCATCTCCAAATACCATCACGTTGAGGGGTATGGCTTCCACGTGTGAATTTGGGGGGCACACAAGCATTCAGCTCATAACATTGCAGGTGACAGTCTCATATGCCAAGGTATCAGGATGAACAATTGAGAGACACGTCTTTATTCCAGCCCTGCCCTGTGTCCAGTCTAAGGCTGAGAGGTAGGGGATACACACATGGAAGGTGGGTTGACTTTGTCCTCTGGGACCTGTGATTTTGGGGTGCAAATAAAGCTCACCTTTATTTAGATCTTGGTTTTAAAATTTTTGGATATTTGTTTTTTAAAGTTAATTTGGAAAAATATTACACATATTTTATGTTTATGGGATGAATTGTGTCCTCCCAGAATTCATATGTTGAAGTCCCAAGCCCCACCCAGTATCTCAAAATATGACCATATTTGGAGATGGGACCTTTGAAGAAGTAATTAAGTTAAAATGAGGTCATTTGGATTCCAGTATGACTGGTGTCCTTCTAAGAAAAGGAAAGTTGGGGCTTCCTTGGTGGCGCAGTGGTTGAGAGTCCGCCTGCCGATGCAGGGCACACGGGTTCGTGCCCCGGTCCGGGAAGATCCCACATGCTGCGGAGCAGCTGGGCCCGTGAGCCATGGCCGCTGAGCCTGCGCGTCCAGAGCCTGTGCTCCGCAACGGGAGAGGCCACAACAGTGAGAGGCCCACGTACCGAAAAAAAAGAAAAGGAAGTTTGGACACAGACCTGCGTGTGCACAGAGAGATAGCCATGTGAAGACAGAGGGAGAAGACGGCCATCTGTAAGCCATGCAAAGAGGCTAACCCTGCCAACACCTTGATCTTGGACTTCTAGGCTCCAGAATCATAAGAAAACACATTTCTGTTGTTCAAGCCACCCAATCTGTGGTAGTTTGTTATGGCAGCCCTAGCTAACTAATGCACGCACACATGCACACACACACACGCACACACACACGCGCACACACACACACACTAGTCGGTTTTCATGGATGAGTTTTGACAAAAGTGCACACCATGTAACCACCACCACAATCAAGATACAGAATGTTTCCATCACCCTCAAAAGTTCCCTCATGCTCTTAACAAATTTTTTTTTATTGAAGTATAGTTCATTTACAATATTGTGTTAGTTTCAGGTGTACAGTAAAGAGATTCAGTTATACATATACATATATTCATTCTTTTTCAGATTCTTTTCCACTAGAGGTTATTACAAGATATTGAGTATAGTTCCCTGTGCTATATAGCAGGTCCTTGTTGTTTATCTATTTTATATATAGTAGTGTGTATCTGTTCATCTCAAACTCCTAATTTATCCCTCCCTTTCCCCTTTGGTAACCATAAGTTCATTTTCTATGTCTGTGAGTCTGTTTCTGTTTTGTAAATAAGTTCATTTGTATAATTTTTTTTAGATTCCACAAATAAGTGATATTATATGGTATTTGTCTTTCTCTGTCTGACTTACTTCACTTAGTATGATAAGCTCTACACCCATCCATGTTTCTGCAAATGGCATTATTTCATTGGTAGTATTCCATTGTGTATATACACCACATCTTCTTTATCCATTCATCTGTCAATGGACAGTTAGGTTGCTTCCATGTCTTGGCTATTGTAAATAATACTGCTATGAACATTGGGGTGCATGGATCTTTTTGACTTAGTGTTTTCATTTTCTTTGGATAAATGCCCAGGAGTGGAACTGCTGGATCATATTGTAACTCTATTTTTAATTTTTAGAGAAACCTCCATACTGTTTTCCATAGTGGCTGCATCAATTGACATTCCTGCCAACAGTTCATGAAGGTTCCCTTGTCTTCACATCCTTGCCAGCATTTGTTATTTGTGCTCTTTTTTTTCATATGTTTAATGATGCATGATTTTTTAATATCTCATTCAAAATCCGAATTTTTTTAAGAAGCTGGCATTTTGTTTTTTCCTGTTTATTATTATTATTATTATTTAACATCTTTATTAGAGTATAATTGCTTTACCATGGTGTGTTAGTTTCTGCTTTATAACAAAGTGAATCAGCTATACATATACATATATCACCATATCTCTTCCCTCTTGCGTCTCCCTCCCTCCCAGCCTCCCTATCCCGCCCCTCTAGGTGGTCACAAAGCACCGAGCTGATCTCCCTGTGCTATGCTTGATAATAGCCATTCTGACAGGTGTGAGGTGATATCCGATTGTGGTTTTAATTTACATTTATCTGATGATTAGTGATATTGAGCATCTTTTCATGTGTCCAAGGCTGCATTTTTTTAAAATTAATTTTTATTGGAGTATAGTTGATTTACAGTGTTGTGTTAGTTTCAGGTGTACAGCAAAGTGATTCAATTATACATATACATATATCCACTCTTTTTTAGATTCTTTTCCCATATAGGTCATTACAGAATATTGAGTAGAGTTACGTGTGCTATACAGTAGGTTCTTATTAGTTATCTATTTTATATCATAGTATATTATAGTTATCTATTTATATTATAGCAGTATGTATATGTCAATCCCAATCTCCCAGCTTACCTCCCACCCCAGGCTGTATTTTTAAAGCTGTTCAGAAGTTTCCATCAACAGGGTTGTGTCCACAAACATCAAATTGTCAAATTTAATTTGTTTTAGATAAAACAACTCAGAAGTCAAGTTCAAGGAAACACTTTGTCGTTGTGATGAAGGGCTCAGATTAGTTTAAATCTCAGCCCATTGTTAACTGACAACAGCTCTGTTTATCCTTTTGGGGCCTTTGCTTTCCCACCTGTAAAAGATAAAACTCCTCATGGAGTTGCATGGTAACACACATAAAATATTTAGCACATAGTAAGCAGTCAGTTATGATACCACAGTTCAGATTAAGGCGTGTGAAGGAGAAAGCAGTCGTATATCAACCATGCTTTAAAAAATAGTTGTCTAATTTGTTTTGTTAAAAACAAAACGCCACATACACACATACAGAAATGTATACTCTGTATCCATTCAACTGTCAATGAACATTTAGGTTGCTTCCATGTCTTGGCTATTGTAAATAGTGCTGCTGTGAACATTGGGGTGCATGTATCTTTTTGAATTAGAGTTTTGTCTGGATATATGCCCAGGAGTAGGATAGCTGGATCATATGGTAACTCTACTTTGAGTTTTTTGAGGAACCTCCGTACTGTTCTCCATAGTGGCTGCATCAATTTACATTCCTTCCAACAGTGTACTTTGCTAAGAGTCAGAGTAAATAGATCTTTTAATAGTTGGGAGAAAATAAATAAAAGATAGCTTTCCTGGGCTGCTCAAATTTGCAGGGACTGGACATCCTTGGTATGAAGGTATTGAATGTCAAGGATGATAGGGAAGTTCAGTGGGCTGTGTGTGTGTGTGTGTGTGTGTGTGTGTGTGTGTGAGATGGAGTTTCTATCTTTGTTGGTGATGTTCTGTCATTGGCAGTGGCCCAGAGCACTTGGCTTCAGGGCTTTAGTGGGGACATTTCTTGAAACCTGTAGTCATGTTTTATTTTTTTAATACCCCTACCTAGCACACGCCAGGGCACACAGGGAGCTACTATGATTTGTAACCTGGGACTGCCACTTACTAGCTGTGGGATCCCAGGCAAGTTACTGGAATTCTCTGGGGGTCCTCAGTTTTCTCATCTGTAGAATGGGAATACACTAGTCCCCCCACCCCACCCCAATCCGTGGTTTCACAGTCCATGGTTTTGGTTATCTGTGGTCAACTGAGGTCTGAAAATAGTAAATGGAAAATTCCAGAAATAAACAATTCATAAGTTCTATTTATTTATTTATTTTAAAACATCTTTATTGGAGTATAATTGCTTTACAATGGTGGGTTAGTTTCTGCTTTATAACAGAGTGAATCAGTTATACATATACATATATCCCCATATCTCTTCCCTCTTGCGTCTTCCTCCCTCCCACTCTCTCTATCCTACCCCTCTAGGTGGTCACAAAGCACCGAGCTGATCTCCCTGTGCTTTGCGGCTGCTTCCCACTAGCTATCTATTTTACATTTCGTAGTGTATATGTGTCCATGCCACTCTCTCACTTTGTCACAGCTTACCCTTCCACCCCCCCGTGTCCTCAAGTCCATTATCTAGTAAGTCCGAGTCTTTATTCCCATCCTGCCCCTAGGTTCTTCATGACCTTTTTTTTTTTTTTTAGATTCCATATATATGTGTTAGCATACGGTATTTTTTTCCTCTTTTTGACTTACTTCACTCTGTATGACAGACTCTAGGTCCATCCATCTCACTACAAATAACTCAATTTCATTTCTTTTTATGGCTGAGTAATATTCCATTGTATATATGTGCCACATCTTCTTTATCCATTCATCTGTCGATGGACACTTAGGTTGCTTCCATGTCCTGGCTATTGTAAATAGAGCTGCAATGAACATTGTGGTACATGACTCTTTTTGTTTTTTTTTTTTTTTTTTTCTTTTTGCGGTATGCGGGCCTCTCACTGCTGTGGCCTCCCCCGTTGCGGAGCACAGGCTCCGGATGCGCAGGCCCAGCGGCCATGGCTCACGGGCCCAGCCGCTCCGCGGCATATGGGATCCTCCCAGACCGGGGCACGAACCCGTATCCCCTGCATCGGCAGGCGGACTCTCAACCACTGCGCCACCAGGGAGGCCCCATGACTCTTTTTGAATTATGGTTTTCTCAGGGTATATGCCCAGTAGTGGGATTGCTGGGTCGTATGGTAGTTCTATTTTTAGCTTTTTAAGGAACCTCCATACTGTTCTCCATAGTGGCTATATCAATTTACATTCCCACCAACAGTGCAGGAGGGTTCCCTTTTCTCCACACCCTCTCCAGCATTTATTGTTTGTAGAGCTTTTGATGATGGCCATTCTGACCAGTGTGAGATGATATCTCATTGTAGTTTTGATTTGCATTTCTCTAGTGATTAATGATGTTGAGCATTCTTTCATGTGTTTGCTCGCAATCTGTATATCTTCTTTGGAGAAATGTCTATTGAAGTCTTCTGCCCGTTTTTGGATTGCGTTGTTTGTTTTTTTGATATTGAGCTGCATGAGCTCCTTGTGAATTTTGGAGATTAATTCTTCGTCAGTTGCTTCATTTGCAAATATTTTCTCCCATTCTGAGGGTTGTCTTTTCGTCTTGTTTATGGTTTCCTTTGCTGTGCAAAAGCTTTTAAGTTTCATTAGGTCCCATTTGTTTATTTTTGTTTTTATTTCCATTTCTCTAGGAGTTGGGTCAAAAAGGATCTTGCTGTGACATACTTTTTTTTTTTTTTTTTCCGTACGCGGACCTCTCACTGTTGTGGCCTCTCCCGTTGCGGAGCACAGGCTCCGGACGCGCAGACTCAGCGGCCATGGCTCACGGGCCCAGACGCTCCGCGGCATGTGGAATCTTCCTGGACCGGGGCACGAACCCGTGCCCCCTGCATCGGCAGGCGGACTCTCAACCACTGCGCCACCAGGGAAGCCCTGACATAAGTTTTAAAGTGCATGCAGTTCTGAGTTGGCGTGATGAAATCGTGCCACTCTGTCCCACCCAGAACAGAAATCATCCCTTTGTCCAGCATATCCACATATACTACCTGCCCATGAGTCACCTAGTAGCCATCTCAGTTATCAGATTGACTGTCATGGTATCCTAGTGCTTGTGTCAGGTTACTCTTATTTTACTTAATAATGGGTCCAAAGCACAAGAGTAGTGATGCTGGCCATTGGGATATTCTCTTCTGTGCCTAATTAATAAGTTGAACATTGGGCTTCCCTGGTGGCACAGTGGTTGAGAGTCCGCCTGCCGATGCAGGGGACACGGGTTCGTGCCCCAGTCCGGGAAGATCCCACATGCCGCAGAGCGGCTGGGCCCGTGAGCCATGGCCGCTGAGCCTGCGCGTCCGGAGCCTGTGCTCTGCAACGGGAGAGGCCACGACAGTGAGAGGCCCACGTACCGCAAAAAAAAAAAAAAAAAAAGTTGAACATTATCGTAGGTATGTATGTGTAGGAAAAATATAGTATGTATAGGGTTTGGAACTCTCCTTGGTTTCAGGCATCCATTGGGGGTCTTGGAAGGTGTCCCCCATGGGGAAGGGGGGACTGTTGCAGAAATATATCATGTGGTTGTAAGGACCAAATGAGATAATGCAGGAATGATAGACAGTATAGTTACATTGTTATTATTGTAATATGTTGTAATTATAAATTGCAGTTACCTTGTTGCTATCATTTTACTTATATTGTGCTCATAAACTGTAGTCATATTGCTGCTGTGTTGTAATTCTTTTTAGTTAATTTTAACAACCGAGACATGTAACATATAATAAAATGCACAGATCTTAAGCGCTCAGTGAATTGTTATTAACAAGTGTAACCACCACCATAAACAAGATGACATCACCCCAGGAGTTCACTCACACTCTTTCCAGTTAATTCCTTGTTATTCAGACTTCTCATACCTTTCATGCAAGAAGTGCATGGCCAAGCCTGAGACACAGCCTAAGAAAAGTTTTATTGGAAAAGTTTGAGAGATGTTGGCAGGTCGTGGTCAATGAGATTCACTGCCATGAGCCACTAGGATTCGAAGACCAAGAATTTGGTGGCAGGGGGAAGGACAGGTGGCAGGTTGCTGGGTGGTAGATATACACACAGACTTTGAACTTTATCAGGACAATGGGAAGAGTTTGAACCAGAACAGTGCTGGCTGAAGCAATTTCAGGATCAGGAACTTTTTCCCCTCTTTGCTGAACAGCCAGAATGTTCCACGGAGATTCTTCAGTTTCCTCGGACGCAGGCTGTGCAGATTAAGTGGGCAATTCTGAGTTTCTGCAATTCAGCAGGCTGGTGCGCCTCGCGGCTCCTGGCTCTTGTTCCGGAGGCCGCCCAAGGTCTTGGACCAGCCAAGGGAGTGAGTGCCCCGAGCCAGACAGGGAAGCTGGAGGCTTTTAAAGGCCATAGCTCCGGCTATAGACACGTGTTCCTTTGGCGTTCACTTTGTTGAAAACACATTCCCTAGATAGTTTCTCTTCTGCACAGACCTCTGGGGTTCTTGGGCGTGCTGGAGAGGCTCGCTGTGTGAGGAAGGGCCTAATTTAATCTCTCCTAGGGGAGGCCATGAGCTAACGTGGATGGAAGGCAGTGTGCTGTGCTGTAAGCCGAACCCTTTGCGTGAATTATCTCACCAACTCTTTGGTGAGGCAGTGAGGTGGATACCATCATCATTCCCCTTTTATAGAGGAAGAAATTGAGGCTCAGAGAAAAATCAGGACCATGCTTAAGGAGACCCAGCTGCTACCAAGATGGGTAGCTCCACCCCCAAGATACAGCTCCACCCCAGTCCCCCCGCCCCTCCCCTTCGCAGCCCGACCTGGGCCTGGAGCTGGAAACCCTTCTCTCCTCATCCTTTTACCTGATCAGTCAGGGAAGCCTGTCTCTTTAACTCCTTAAATATCCTTCAAATCCGTCTTCCCTGTCCAAGCTGCTCTTTAGTTGACTTTTGCTTTCAATCTACCTACTAAGTGCCAGTTACTGTTTTAGGCCCTGAGGGTGTAGCTGGAAACAGTAGAGATCAGAGTTCCTGCCCTCACGAGGCTGACATTCCCTTGGGGAAGCGATAGATGCCCTTGATTAGCTGTAGGCCAATGAGCTATCACTTCACAGCCACTAGGATGGCTACTATCAAAAACACAGAACATAACAAGTGTTGGTGAGGATGTGGAGAAACTGGAACCCTTGCGCACTGCTGGCGTGAATGTAAAACGATGCAGCCTCAGTGGAAAACAATATGGTGGTCCCTCAAAAAATTAAGCATAGGTTTACCATCTGATCCAGCAATTTCACTTCTGAGGATATACCCCAAATCCTTGAAACCTGAGACTTGGAGAGACATTTGTACACTCATGTTCATAGCAGCATTATTCGCAATTGCTGCGCTACCAGGAAAGCCCTCAACCCAAATGTCTATCGTTGGATGAATGGATAAGGAAAATGTGGTATATCCTTACAATAGAATATGATCTAGCCTTGAAAAGTAAGGAAATTGTGACATATGCTACAAATGAGGACTTCATGCTAGTAAGCCCGTCACAAAAAAGACACAAATACTGTATGATTCCATTCATAAGAGGTTCCTTGAGTAGTCACATTGATAAAGACAGAAAGTAGGATGGTGGGTTCCAAGGGTTTGGGGAGGGGATGGGGAGTGAGTGTTTAATGGGGACAGCGTTTCAGTTTGGGAAGATGAAAAAACTCTGGAAATGGATGTGGTGATGGTTGTACAACCTCATAAATGGACTTAATGTTACGGAACTCTACACTTAAAAATGGTTGAGGGCTTCCCTGGTGGCGCAGTGGTTGAGAGTCTGCCTGCCGATGCAGGGGACATGGGTTCGTGCCCCGGTCCGGGAGGATCCCACATGCCGCAGAGTGGCTGGGCGCGTGAGCCATGGCCGCTGAGCCTGCGCATCCGGAGCCTGTGCTCCGCAACGGGAGAGGCCACAACAGTGAGAGGCCCGCGTACTGCAAAAAAAACCACAAAAAACCAAAAAAGGTGGAAATGGTCAGTGTTACGTTCTGTATATTTCATCACAGTTTAAAAAATAAATTAGAAAGAGAGGAAGGAAGGAAGGAAGAAAAGAAAGAGAAAGAAAGAAAGAAAGGAAAGAAAGAAAAGAAAAGAAAAGAAAGAAAAACACCATAGGCCTCAGGGAAAAGCTGGGATTTCATTCCAGTGGGTCATGAAGCCCAGGAAGCCTGTGGCAGGCTTGCAAGTATCTTGTCTCACTTGGAGAGCTCTGTGCCCTTTTCGTCTTCTGCGTCTCCAGCATTTCCTTGGTGGCTGCAACATGGCAATCAGCAGTGACACTCAGTGGATGAAGGAATGAGGAATTTGGGTCTGTTTGGGGAAAGAAGTAGGCACTGTTAAGTGTGTTCAGGGCAAAGGGGGACTGGAAAGTGGAGGAAAGAGAGGTGGGTTCTGTGTTCCATCCCTGGTGGGCTTGCTGTGGTCTGGAGGGGGCGTGCACCACATCCTGGGATCCCACCCACCACTGTGGCCCAGAAGGGCTCTGTTCTGGGTTGGATTGTGTGCCCCCCAAAAAGATATGTTGGATTCCTAACTCCCAGGAGCTCAAAATGTGACCTTATTTGGAAATAGATTCTTTAGAGAGGTAACCAAGTCAAAATGCGGTCATTAGGGTGGGCCCCAATCCAATACAACTGGTGTCCTTATAAGAAAAGAAAATTTGGACACAGAGACAAATGTGTACAGGAAGATGATGTGGCAAGGGATAGAGGGACGACAGTCATCTCTAAGTGAAGGACAGAGGCTTAGAACAGATCCTTTCCTCAGTCTCACAATAGAAACTAACTCTGCTGACACCTTGATTTCGGACTTCTGGTCTCCAGAGCTATGAGATGGTAAATTTATGATGTTTGACCCACCTCATCTGTGGTACTTTGTTACAGTAGCCTTAGCAAATGGATACAGGCTCTATCTCTGAAAAGCAGTGGGTTGGAAACCTTAATAGAGTTCACACGATCAGGGTCTGGGGTTTACACTCCTGTCTCTTTTGTGTGTGTGTGTGTGTGTGTGTGTGTTTAATTTTTTTTTTTTTGCGGTACGCGGTCCTCTCACTGTTGTGGCCTCTCCCGTTGCGGAGCACAGGCTCCGGACGCGCAGGCTCAGTGGCCATGGCTCACGGGCCCAGCCGCTCCGCGGCATGTGGGATCCTCCCGGACCGGGGCACGAACCCGTGTCCCCTGCATCGGCAGGCAGACCCTCAACCACTGCGCCACTAGGGAAGCCCTGTGTTTTTAATTTTTATTGGCATATAGTTGGTTTACAATGTTGTATTAGTTTCTGCTGTACAGCAAAGTGAATCAGTTGTACATATATCCACTCTTATTTTTTTAATTTTTATTTATTTATTTTTGATGTGGACCATTTGTAAAGTCTTTATTGAATTTGTTACAATACTGCTTCTGTTTTATGTTTCGGTTTTTTGGCCGCGAGGCATGTGGGATCTTAGCTCCCCGACCAGGGATCAAACCTGCACCCTCTGCATTGGAAGGTGAAGTCCCTCTTTTTTTACTTTTTATTATTATTATTTTTTTGGCCATGCCACATGGCATGCAGGATCTTCGTTCCCTGACCAGGGATCGAACCTGTGCCCCTGCATTGGGAGGGCAGAGTCTTTACTGCCGGACCACCAGGGAAGTCCCCAGTTATCTATTTTATATATAGCAGTGTGTATATGTCAATCCCAGTCTCCCAATTTATCCCTCCCCCCTCCAACCCATAACTTTGTTTTCTACATCTGTGACTCTATTTCTGTTTTGTAACTAAGTTCATTTGTACCATTTTAAAAAAATTCCACATATAAGCAATATATTTGTCTTTCTCTGTTTGACTTACTTCACTCAGCCTGATAATCTCTAGGTACATCCATGTTGCTGCAAATGGCATTATTTTTTCTTTTTATGGCCAAGTAATATTCCACTACACTCCTATCTCTTAAGTCTCCTAAATTTGGACTTGGGCTCCTGTCAACCCCCCAATCTGTGATGCCACCATTGCTTCTATTCTGAAAAGTTTTTCTTGCACCGTGTATATGAAACATCTGGGGTCTATTACACCTTTGCTCAGAGGTGAGAATGTGACATAAATTTGTACAGCTATGGTCCACCTCATGGGCAGGTGACTCACATTTCCTTTATTTATTTATCTTGGGGGTGGGTGGCGTATGTACATAGCAGAAATCTGTTTTTAGAGCCATGTATGCTAAACCATCCATCTTCGCATTCCTTTTGGCCTTCATGTCCTAATGAAAATGATTGTAAAATGATCCTAAAAGGATCTTCCAGGTAATTCTTCCTTCCCATTTTTGGAAAGCACCCTAGCTTTGTTTATTCTTCTTAAAATGTAAAAAAAATGTAACCAAGAGTTAAGAAAGCAAAAGGAGAGAAAGTAAAAGAAAAAAAGAAAACCTAGAGGCTCTTGGAGAGTTTTCTTCTGGGATGTTAAACCTATAAATTGATTTGGAGGGAAGTGACATCTTGATAATATTTTCTTGTATCTCTGTTTCCCAAGGGTTCTTTTGGTGGATGAGTAGGTGGGTCGAGGGACATATGGATGGATAGGTAGAAAGCCAGCCAACCTACAAATGACGCACATAAGAATTAGATTCTGTCTGAAGACAAATCATAAAATAATTCTATTCTTAGAATAGAATAGAATTGTAGGTTGGCTGGCTTTCTGCCTACCCATCCATCTGTCTATCGACCCACCTACTCATCCAGCCGTTACCCACCCATTCTTTCATCTAGACATCCATCTACCTACTTTATCTATTATCTATCTATCTATCTATCTATCATCTATTTATCTAACTATCCATCTATTATCTCTCTCTATCTATCTATCTATCTAATGTGACAGAGATTTTTTAAAAAGCACTCAATGAAATAATGCCATTTGCAGCAACATGGATGGACCTAGAAATTAGCATACTAAATGAAGTCAGACAGAGAAAGACAAATATCATATATCACTAATATGTGGAATCTAAAAAAAAGTGATACAAATGAACTTATTTACAAAACAGAAACAGACTCACAGACATAGATAATGAATTTGTGGTTACAAAAGGGGATGGGGAGGCGGAGGGATAAATTAGGAGCTTGGGATTAACAGGTACACACTACTCTATATAAAGTAGATAAACAACAAGGACCTACTGTATAGCACAGGGAACTCTACTCAGTATCTTGGAATAGCCTATAATGGAAAATAATCTGAAAAAGAATATATATAACTGATTCACTTTGCTGTGCACTGAAACTAACACAGCAGTGTAAATCAACTGTACTTAAAAAAAATCAGTTTTCATCCCCTTATCCCCCCAAAAAAGCATTGAAAGTGGTAATTTTTCAGAATATGGGACAGGGATTGTGTTTTCTCATTTCACTGCTACTTTATTAAGTGCTTACTAATTCTAAAAGCCGTGCAGTCGGTTCCCTTCAATTTTCCAACGCTATAATCATAGCACCTGCAGATAGCAATGATTTGCTGCCCTTTACCAATAATTATGTCGGCTATGGATTAACCTCATTAGGGCAGGAACTTTCAGAACAGTGTTAAATGACAGATTTGAATGTGGTTAGCCCCGCTCGCTTCTAATTGGAGTGGAATGCTTCAGTTGTTTTACTGCAGAGGATAATTATATAATGGTTAAGACTCTTGACCTTCCTGTTTTGAGCCTCGCTTAGTAAATGGGATGCAATCAGGAACTCTTGACTGTCTCATATATCCGAGAGATACAGATGGCATTTGTCCATTTGTGAGGACAGCAGATTCAATTTGTTAAGCTGTTAAAATAGCCTTTAAGACCCAACCCCGGTTTTCAAGCAGAGTCCAAATGGCCAAATCATTTCTGGGGCAGCTTTCCATGGAGTGGGGGTCCTGGTGGGCTCCAGACCTGGGAACTCTTGAGACCCTATGGGTAAGTTTCTGAGCTGCCCTACACAGTGGTGGCCAGAGAAAAACTGCCTTTGTGAGCAGGACTTATTGGGTCCTTTTGTAGCTGTTTCTTATGCCCTGAGAGAGGCCCCAGCTTTGGGACAGTCTGGTCCAGGTTTGCCAGTGGTTTTTCTAGGTGATGCCACCCTAATTCCTGTGTTGAAATAGGATCTTCGTGTGAAGGTACAGGTGTCAGACTACCTTGTTCCAGGTATATTAAGAAACAGAAAAACACCTTTCAGGATGTTATGTTAATAGTTGGCGATAGATGATGGTTTTTAGGGAAAAAAAACCCCAACAAAACCGAAACGATCATGCTGCTGGCATGGTTATCACGGAGGTGGACTGCTTTTCTAATCCATAATCCTGTGTGGCTCAGTGGAGAAACTGTTGTGTAACTTGCAAGAGAATGTGTAAGAACAGCAGTCCTCTTGGTGAAAGGGGAGACTGATGTCAGGAATCGTTCTGAGCCAGCTAGAATCGATAGTAAACTCGAAGTGCTTTGGAAAACACAAGCGATTCTTAGGCAGGAATGCAAGTTTTCCCTCGATTTTGAAGTGGTTATTTAACACGCAGCTCACTTTGTCCCAGAGGGGCTCTCCAGCAGCCAACAGTGAATGTATTAATTTTCTAATCTTCTCCGTCACTTATTTCCTGGTCGTCTAATCTTTCACACCAAAGCCTCTTGAAAATAAATGAAAAAAGATACATATGCTGGGAAACTCATGCCATTCTTGAAACATCCATATTTACCACCTCAAGAGCAAAAGTCACAGAAAGTCTGATGCTTAGCGTTGAGAGGAAGGGATTCTGCATGGCCCTGGGGCTGGCTTTCCTTGTTTCATGGGTTTCCAAGGTAAGATTTGAACTGTTTACTAAAGGAAATTAGCGTAATAAGTCTCCTCTGGCATATATTTCCAGTGTCCTAGTGGAATTGCTGAGATGTTGCTTCAGAGTAGCAGAAGGCGGGGTGGGGGGGCATCCTGTCAGCTTAAGGGATTTTTTTTTTATCAGTGTTTTTGCAATTTGGAAACCTGTTAGGAGCAGGGGTAAAATTGGGCTGATTTCTGGGATTTACTTCCGCTTTCGGGCATTTTTTTAAAAAGTGTTGCAGCCAGCCATTTGAAAGACATGCTTTTCCCCTTAGCTTGTTTCAGAATTGGAAACATCGAGATCTTGGCTTTGATGCCATTGAGAGGGCATCTTCTCACTCTGGGACAGAATTTCTTTGCCTTGGCACTTAACGACGTTCAAGGGGGGATAATTCTCCATGTTGGAGACTGTCCTGTGCCCTGCGTGCAGGGTGTTTCCACCCTCTCGATGCCAGAAGCACCCATCGCCCCAGTTGTGAAAACCACAAACGTCTCCAGACATCACCAATGTCCCTTGGGGTTGGGGGAAGACTCACCCCCGTTTGAGGATCACTGGATGAGGATGATGGAACGTGGAGGAGGGAGGGCACTCTGCAGTTGTTTTCTATTCCTTTTCACGGCAAAATGGAAACCAGGGCCCGGTTGTCAGCCACGTGTGTGTAGAATCAGTGGTTTGGCATCGCAGTGCTGCCTGCTGACAAAAACCACATCTCCACCCTTGGGGCACCAAGGAATCTGAGGAAATGTGATTACAATCCAGTGCGGGTGGGTTTATGGATTTCCCAGGTGCTGTACGAGGAGACAAGGAGGACACCGAAGCGGGGAGCAAACAGGCAGATGCCACCCTCCCCCCCGCCCCGCCTTGGAAGCCATCTGTTAAACACCTGATCAGTGACATCGGAGACTAGAAAAGTCCAGGATGCCAGTCAAGTTTATTTGGTTCAGGGCGGGTGCTGGGAACTTGAGCACCCCTAAACTGATCTGGAGGAAGAGTCAGGGAAGGGGATTTTCAGCATTTTCCCCTGAGTACATCACACACAGTAGGGCGGAATAAAAAAAGAATCATCTCATACCCACAATGGCAACTGGCTCATGGCAACGCTGGATTGTCTGGCTGAGGCCCGGCCACTCACTAGCTTTGTGACCGTGGGCAGTGACTTAACCTCTCTGTGCCTCCCTTCTCATCTGTTAGATGGAGATAGAGGAATAAATGGTTAGCCATCAGCACAGTGCTTGGCATGTAGGAAGCGCTCTCTGAGCGTTAGTGCATGGGGACAGACTCTCCTTTCTCATGCTGCCCTGATGGGACAGTCACCTGTCTCTCCATGATCTTCTTTTCTCTCCTCGGTCAGCTGTGACCTCCCCATCCCCCCCTTTTGCCCCTTAACCTTGCTGTTTCTCCTTCTCTCCCCACTCCTCTGGTGCAGTTTGGCCGAAGACCTTTTTCAGCCAAGCCAACTTAGAGATAAGTGTAACCTGGATATTTCATGGCATTTAGAATCTTCTGCACAGTCCCCAGGCCCCTGTGTAAAAGGCCCTGGTTTATTTGTGCAAAAGCCCACCGGTGATTGGTTAGCCCGGACCATCTCCACTTTCGTACATGAGCTTCATCAAAACACTCCCCGCTATGTTGAACCACAGTGCGTTTCCTCGGGACTGCATGTCTTTCTGCTTTCTTTGCCCCTCCCTGGGTACGCCTAAGACCTGTATCCTCTGGCCGCGACAGTGTCTTTCTTTGTGCATTCTTGTTCCTCTGGTCCAGATGTGGCTTGGTTGCCCGGAGTGGGACCGTTGGCAAGTCTCCTCAGCTTCACGGAGCCTCTTTGTCCCCACAGCTGAAGACTCGGCGGTGGCGGCACTGTTGGGCTGCCCGACACCTTTGAGCTGCCCATGAATGGGTTTTCAGAGCTTCTCTTGTTTACTTCGCTGCACGCCTCTCTGTGGGCTCTTGTGAAATCACTGGGAGAGGAAAAACCAAGTGAAAAACAGCCCTGCTTGGTGTCAGGGCTTGAGGGTGAGGGGGAAAGACTGCAGTGGAGATTTGCGTTAACTGGTTTGCACATTACAAGATTTTATCTTGTGTGTGTGTGTGTGTGTGTGCCTGTGCTAGTTTGTTCCGGTGGTTCAGGGAAGGGCAGATGGGGAACTCTCGGTCTAATGGAGGACAAGGACAGGTAACAGATACAGCAGATTAAGGGCTCTGAAGCACCTGGGAACATCCACAGGCCAGTATTTATTAAGCACCACCTACCAGGTACATGGACCTCATAATGATCTTTTCATGGACCTAGGATTTGGACCTAGGGTCTGGCTTCAGAACCTCAGCTTTTCCTGCTATACTCTGCCTTATAGAGGAAGGGTCCTTCTGCACTGGGTTTTGAAGGGTGAATAGGAGTTTGATGAAGAAGAAGCACATCCTGTACTGACTTCAGCCTCCTGTTCCTCTTAAAGCTGGCCAGAGGCCAATACCTAGAAGCCAGAATTAGGTCACTAGAGTGACCAACTTGTCCTGGTTTGCCTAGGACTTTCTTAGTTTTAGTACTAAGAGCCCTGCTTCTTGGGAAACCCATCAATCCCAGGCAAACCGGAATAGGTGGTCACCCTAGGTTTCACCCAGCAGCAGACTCTTACACCAGAGCCCGGAGACCTGTTGAATTCTCTTTGACTCATCCCCAACGATGGTCATCACCCCAAAGGCCCTCTCGTATCTTCATGCTGGGTTTCTTTCTCTAGACGGTTCCATTTCTTGGTTTGGGTGAGAATTAAATGAGGTAATTAATGCTTATGATGACCTAAGCAAAGCATCTGGCACACAGTAACCCCTGGGTTTTAGTCAGTGTTGTACATTGACCTTCCTCTTTGCCCTGTGTGGGAGCTGGCACCACGTCCCTGGCGTGGTCAGGTTTCCTTGTAGCACAATTCCTCCAGCCTGGCTCTCCCCAAGGATGGAGATGCCTCCCTGCAAGAGCGAGGGGAGGGCATAATCATCATCCACTAGCGAAGTTGCCTGTGTCAAGTGTCAGGACTTAGCAGAGTAAATAGGAAACAGGTTCAGGGCTATGATTCAGGGCCAAGACCGCTCAAGGTCATCGGAGGCCAGGGATCTCCGTGGAGGCTGCAGCCCAAAGGGTCAAGCTGGGTCAGATGTTGGTTAAGAGTCCCTTCTCCTTCCTAGCTCCTCTGCCATCTTTCCTTTCCCAGTGCTGTTCAGTAGACCACCGGGCACCCTGCTGGCTTATTGAGGACGTGGTCTCTGTGTGTCCTCCCTCCTTCAACCGACCCAGACTCCGATGCAGCCTCTCGAAAATGGTGTCATGCAGAAGATCCATGACTCTTTCTTGGGTGTTTACCATATGCCGGCACAGGGCTACGTTTTCTTCTTCACCACCTTCTCCTAAAATGAGGCTCAAAAACCTCTTTCAGTTTTCATCCTGATTCCCAACGGAGCTGTGTCTCATGGTGTGAACATGGCATTGGAGGAAGAGGGGGGAAGCAGAAAGGGGAAATGTCCTCAGCAAAGGAGGCTCAGTATTTTCTGGCTTGCTGACCATTTGTGTGAAGTGTCGCACTTTGAATCTTTCTCTGTCTTTGGAGGCGTGATGACGTGGAGCGGGTTCCTTTGCATCCTGGTTAGAAGCTTTCGACACTCTGGAAGAGAGGGTGCCCGAGCTGACTGGTGATGACATTGACATACGTGGACAGGAGCCCTAGTCCTGGGTTCAAATCCAGGTTTGACCACTTCTTTGCTGTGTGACCTTGGGACTTACTTAACACCTCTGTTCCCGCATCTATAAAATTGGGATAGGGCTTCCCTGGTGGCGCAGTGGTTGAGAGTCCGCCTGCCGATGCAGGGGACACGGGTTCGTGCCCGGGTCCGGGAAGATCCCACATGCCGCGGAGCGGCTGGGCCCGTGAGCCATGGCCGCTGAGCCTGCGCGTCCGGAGCCTGTGCTCTGCAACGGGAGAGGCCACAACAGTGAGAGGCCCGTGTACTGCAAAAAAAAAAAAAAAAATTGGGATAAATAATATCATCTGATGTGTATGGTTGTTGGGTGGATTTCATGAGACAGTGTTTGAAAATTCCCTAACAAGTGCCGGGCATGAAGCTGGCCTCTGTTCTGTCTCCCTGGGCTTTAGCTTTGGTAGGTTTAAAGCCTCCAAACGTTTGCCCACCTGCAAAGAAAGTCATGGTCTAACCTGGGTAAGCCCAGCAGAGAGGAACAAAGACCTCAGGCCAGGTTAGAGTCCCAGCTCCGTGACCTTGGGGAGTCTTTTAACTTTTAACTTGAGTGCATACAACTGGTTCCCTCCAGTCAGGCAGCTGATGACCCATCGTCTTGAGGTTTCTGTCACCTCCAACCCATTTGTTTATTTGTTCAGTAAACGTGTATGGAAGGCGGGCACAGGGGGAAATTTGACCCAGGCCTTGCTTTCTCAGGCGCTGCGGTGGACGTAAATGACAAGGCCTTGGAAGGAATGAGTTTAGGGGCTGTGGTAGGAAAGGAGGTCACCTCCTCCCTTCAGGGAAAATGTTTCCTCTCCTACCTGGTTTGCTTCTTAGACTGAATTTCCCCCTTCGGATGAGCACGTAGTTTAATTACAGTGAGAAAACCCCTTCACCAAGTTGCCATCCTTACAAGGAGCTGATTCACAGAATGTTTGGCGAGGATGTTAATAGCCGACTGGCCTGGGTCTTAGGAACTGCAAGTGCCTCTGTCCTATGTATTAGCCACTGTTTCCTTAAAAAACCCGTATTCCCATGTATCTCCTCCAGGACGCCTTCTCAGACATAGAGAATTCCGTCTCTTTACTCTGGGTCCTGTTTGAGCTTGTAGGTTTCTTCTGTTGACCATAACTAGGATTGTTAGAGATTTTAAATTTTGTAATATGATATACAATAGTAGCATCTTCTGTTGATCAAGGGTTTCTGGTTTTTCTAGGACCTGGACTAGTTGCTTTCCATGGTTACATGTGTTTAATTTTCTAATCAGTTGCTATGGAGGGAGGGTTATTCATTACCTCTGTTTTACAGATGGGGAAACTGAGGCCCAAGAATTTGCAGGACTTCACATATGGGCAGGTAGAGTCGGTTATTGAACACGTATCTGCCTGACCTCAGAGGCTGAGCTCTACTTGGTATCAGTTCTGTCCTGCTCCCCACTGGACTGGGAGCCCTTTGTCCCCCTGTGTGTCACCAGGGCCCAGCTCAAGGCCAGTCAAACTAGAGAAAGAGCAAATGTGGTCAGGCTGGGGGTCCTGTGATCATCACAATTCTCACATCTTGTTGAGATGGTCATGGGCAAAAAGGCAGCTATTGGAGATTCATGCGAGGAAGTGCAAGGAATTTACTGGAAGGCAGGGGGTATTGGTGGATGTGAAGAGTCAGGAAGCCTGAGTTTGAAGACTGTACAATGTGGACATTAAAAAGTTACAGCTCTGGGGCTTCCCTGGTGGTGCAGTGGTTGAGAGTCTGCCTGCCGATGCAGGGGACACGGGTTTGTGCCCCGGTACGGGAGGATCCCACGTGCCGTGGAGTGGCTGGGCCCGTGAGCCATGGCCGCTGAGCCTGCGTGTCTGGAGCCTGTGCTCCGCAATGGGAGAGGCCACAGCAGTGAGAGGCCCGCGTACCACAAAAAAAAAAAAAAAAAAAAAAATGTTACAGCTCTGGAGCTAGACTGCCTGGGTTCAAATCCTGGCTCCATCCACCACGACCTTGATATGTGACCTTGAGCAAATGACTGAACCTTCTGTTCCCTCATTTACAAAATGAGGATAATTTTGGACCTGATGTGGTGAATGGGAGAATGCAGAGTCCCCTACTACGATGCCTGGCATAGGGCTGGCTACCATTATTGCTCCTTGAGTTGTTTTTTTTTTTCCCGCTTTTTCGTGGTAATATATACATAATGTGAAATTTATCATTTTAACCATTTTTAAGTGTACAGTTCGCTGTCACTAAGTCCATTTACACAGTTTTGCAAACATCCCCACCATCCATCTCCAGAACTTTCTCATCTCCCCAAAATGAAACTCTGTCCCCGTGAAACACTGACTCCCCAGCCCCTCCCCCAGTCCCTGGCGCCCGCCATCTTACCTTATGTCTTTATGGATCTGACTCCTCTAGGGACCTTGTATAAGTAGAATCAGACAGTACTTGTCCTTTTGTGATTGGCTTCTTTCACTGAGTTTCATGTCCTCAAGGTTCATCCATGTTGGAGCAGGTGTCAGAATCTCCTTCCTTTTTAAGGCTGAATAATAATCCATGGCATGGATGGACCACACTGGGCTTATCCAGTCATGTGTCAGTGGTGCTCCTTGGGTTTTAAAACCCAACTCTGCACTGACATCTCGCACATGTGTGCCCAGGCTGTGGGAAGCTAGTGGATTTTCCACCACATGCAAGTAAGTACAGGATAAAGCCCTGCTTTTCCACCCCCTGGCTGTGTGTGCCCTCAGTCAGGTCTCTAGGAGAAATGAGAAAACCCAACCCATTTTACAAGATGACCTTGGGGAATGGAATGAAACAAGACACTTGAAATTGCTCGGAAATGTCCAAAAACGTGGACCCCAAAGTGTCTACTTCCTTCTTCTCACATCGAGCAGTTCTATTTAACTTTATCTGTTAGAAGCCTTTCCCCGCTGGAGTTGGGTTGCTGATGGTGTCCTTTTCTTAGTGAGTTCTTTTAGCAGCCCGTGCACCAGGCTAAAGATCATCTGACTCTAAAGGTGGGCAAATGATTTGCAACCTTTGCTTCTGAAATCATCCTGAGACACTCTTTGTCTCCATGTATTAAAAACCCAGAAAGTGGGCTTCCCTGGTGGCGCAGTGGTTGAGAGTCTGCCTGCCGATGCAGGGGACACGGGTTCGTGCCCCGGTCCGGGAAGATCCCACATGCCGCGGAGCGGCTAGCCCTGTGAGCCGTGGTCACTGAGCCTGCGTGTCCAGAGCCTGTGCTCCGCAACGGGAGAGGCCACAACAGTGAGAGGCCCGCGTACTGCAAAAAAAACCCCAGAGAAACCCCAGAAAGGAGAATTTATCCTGAGTATTCCCCGGTGAGAGAAACAAAAGGAAAATGGTTCTTTAATAATAATTCTTTGCATACTTCATCGAGGGTGGGTTCTTGCAGTGCCCTATAGTGGTTTGAGGAATCCTCAGCATTAGTTCCAAGGCTCATATTTTAAATGGAGCTGAGAAAGGACCCTCACTGCTGGCCTGGGGTCCCCCCTCTGCTGCAGGAAATCACTGAGGGACTGGGGCTGCTGGAGGCTGGCAGGGGGTGGCCCAGAAGCAAGTAGGAACTTCTCTCTAACTCTGTCTGGCTGCCTGCTAGGCTGGAAACATCATGAGGGCCGTGGCCACAGGACACCCAGGGCCTGGCGCGTGGTGGCTCTCAGCAAAATTCCAACAGGTGGATGGTGCTTCCACGCATGTGTGCAAGTTGGGAGCTGAGCTGGAGTTGCAAGAAGTGGAGTGTGGGGATGACCAGAAACTGGGGTGTGACCTGCAGGGAGGCCTGGGGGAGGGGCGCTGGAGCCTCTGAAGCTGTAAGTCAGGGCGAGATGGACATTTCAGCCCCATCTGCTTTTATGATTTCCCTCTGTCTTTGCCACGGGTGATGCTCTAAGGCAGTGGTTCTCACCCGAGGGTGATTCTGGAGATGTCTGGGGACATCTGTGGTTGTGACAACTGGGGGCGACGGGGGGTTTCCTGGCATCTAGTGGGTGGGGACCGGGGATGCTGCTCCACACCCTGTAGTGCCCAGGACAGTCTCCCATCACAGAGAATGATCTGGCCCCAGCTGTCAACAGCTGAGAAACCGTACTCTAAGACCACAGAGATGGCATTCTCAGTCTGAGATCTTTCTTGGTCCAAGTTGGTGACTTGGGAAAGTACCCCGGAGTTACCAGATGTGAAACTGGCAAGGATAAAGGAAGGGGTGGTAGTGGCGTCCTGCCCTGTCTCCATTACCCAATATCCCCTCCAAAGTCCTGTTGGGCAGAAGGTGTGTTTGCTGCCTCTTGCCCAGGCCACCTCCCTCAGTAAGCTCTGTGGATTCGTCCAGTTTGTGTCTATGGGGACAGCGTCCTACCCCATGACTGCCCACCCCATAGCTCTCCATCCGTGGGAGAGGACACAGCTGCTCCGCTCATAACTCTGGCCCCTGTGTAAATGTGCTTGTGCATGTTTTGGTTCAGAGGGTCACTGGGTTGTGTGCTTTGCTTTTGTCGTTAGTTAATTTAATTTGTTGCTAATAATAAAACCCGGAACTTACCTGGCCCTGATGCCCCAGGTCACTCATTGAGGAAGCTTGGCATGCATATCCTTCTCAAAGGCTGGCTTTGGAAAAATCAGAGGGTGGAATAAAATCCTTCCCTGGAATGGAAGGGCTGGCAGCATCAGCTCCTGAAAATGGAATTTAGCTTATTGCTAAATAAAGCAACAACTTGACCCCAAAGGGGTCAATTTTTCTAGAATTACCTGGTTGTTTCAAGGGCAGTTTGACTGAAGTCTCTGGATGGGGACCATGGAGCACAAAACATAAAGCAGCTCCAAAACAAAGAAACAAAAACACCAAACCCCTCAGTATTTTTTTTAATTAAAAATTATTTTTTATTTTTGGCTGCGTTGGGTCTTCGTTGCTGCACGCGGGCTTTCTCTAGTTGCGGCGAGCGGGGGCTACTCTTTGTTGTGGTGTACAGGCTTCTCATGGTGGTGGCTTCTCTTGTTGCAGAGCACGGGCTGTAGGCGCGTGGGCTCAGTAGTTGTGGCTCGTGGGCTCTAGAGAGTAGGCTCAGTAGTTGTGATGCACGGGCTTAGTTGCTCCGCGACATGTGGGATCTTCCCAAACCAGGGCTCGAACCCGTGTCCCCTGCATTGGCAGGTGGATTCTTAACCACTGCGCCACCAGGGAAACTCCCCCCTCAGTATATTAATGCACTATTTTTTTTTCTTTTTTAAAATTTTATTGAAGTATAGTTGATGTACAATATTCCATAAGTTACTGGTGTATAATATAGTGATTCACAATTTTTAAAGGTCATACTCCATTTATAGTTATTATAAAATATTGGCTATATTTCCTGTGTGGTACAATATATCCTTGTAGCTTATTTTATACACAGTACTTTGTACCTCTTAATCCCCTACCCCTATATTGCCCCTTCCCTTCCCTCCATTCAACCTATTTTTAAAAATGCAATGGTCAAACCCATTTTAAAGAGATTTACAAGAAAAAGTAAGTAAGGCCTTTCCTCGTCCACTCTCTCCCCAGACACAACCATCACTCTGAGTTTCTTCTTCACCCCGTGGAATTTTATGTGTACACATGTGTGGCTGTCACACACATCTGCCTGCCCCCCTTTTACACAAATACTCTTTTTTCCCTGTTGCTCTGTGGCTCGGCTTTCTCCATTAACAGCAGTTCCTGGAAAGTTGTCAGAATCTTTTTCTTCTGTGGCCACGGTCATTAGTGATGTATTTATCCAACCCACAATCCATGGACATTTCCAGCCCTTTGTTATTATCAATGGTGAAGCTGCTGAGTGTCCTCCTCCTTGAAAGGTACAGCAATTTTTGTTTGGGGGATGCTGACGGCATCCCAGACCTTGCTCTGGCACTGGAAGGTGCAGGTGAATTCGTATTCAAAGATGGGGGGTGATGCAGAACATTCTGGATTTTAACCTGCGAGTTATTCACTTGTGATTTTTATCCTCAAACCCACACGGCTCTTTTATGGAGTCAAATAGATGACTTCTGCAGGGTCGATCTCAACGTGTGCACACATTTAAGAGCGTAAGCTGGAGATTCCAAATAAATGTCTAGCCTCTGCAGGCTGCCCAGGGGAGGGAGGTCTGTTGTACATTCACTGCTCTCTGCAAGGCGTGCTTGGAGGAATTAAGCCTTAATTATGATGGCGATGCCAGGCTTGTGCTGAGACCCACACTGGCCTCAGGTGGGTCATGCATCCAGGCTCCAGTGTGGGTGACATTACACTGGACGCTCCCACCTGGTCTGTGTTGTTTCCAAGGTTGTACGGTCAGCCCTGCTCTAAGGCTCGATTTGAAGACTTGAATTTATTCCAACACTATACAGGACCAATTTGAGCATGATGCAAATTTTGAGTTTGCCATCATTAATCATTAGAGAAATGCAAAGCAAAACTACAATGAGATATCATCTCACACTGGTCAGAATGGCCATCATCAAAAAATCTACAAACAATAAATGCTGGAGAGGGTGTGGAGAAAAGGAAACCCTCCTGCACTGTTGGTGGGAATGTAAATTGATACAGCCACTATGGAGGACAGTATGGAGGTTCCTGAAAAAACTAAAAATAGAACTACCATACGACCCAACAATCCCACTACTGGGCATATACCCTGAGAAAACCATAATTCAAAAAGAGTCATGTACCACAATGTTCATTGCAGCTCTATTTACAATAGCCAGGACATGGAAGCAACCTAAGTGTCCATCGACAGATGAATGGATAAAGAAGATGTGGCACATATATACAATGGAATATTACTCAGCCATAAAAAAAAAACGAAATTGAGTTATTTGTAGTGAGGTGGTTGGACCTAGAGTCTGTCATACAGAGTGAAGTAAGTCAGAAAGAGAAAAACAAATACCGTATGCTAACACATATATATGTAATCTTAAAAAAAAAATAAAGGTCATGAAGAACCTAGGGGCAAGACAGGAATAAAGACTCAGACCTACTAGAGAATGGACTTGAGGATACGGGAAGGGGGAAGAATAAGAAAAAAAGAATTTTTTTTGAGTTTGCTTCCGTGCGATCTCATCTCCGAGAAACACCAGGGGAGCTGAACTCTGAAAACTGCACCCAGGTGACACAAAACGCGGGCACGCACCTCAAACACCCACCAGTCCCCTCAGCGCCCCTCATGGGTTACGAGCCGCCACCATCTGCATCTGAGGTTCTGACTTTGCATCCGATTTCAGACAACCCTCCCTCTCCATCTTTTCACCATCACTCACAGGCTACAGCCTTCCGACACCCACTTCCGTACAAGCAAACTTCAGGCCCTTTCAAGATCAAGTGTCTTATATATTGCCATGATTGTGTATTTCTTAACCATTTAACATGTGTAAAACTGTTACTCTTTTCTTAAAATTAGATTCTTGTTTTATTATGTGCCACTGATGATGTGCTTGACTGCCGTGGACCTAACCCCATTTTCCCTATAAATATGGTGAGCAGAAAAGGCTGTAATTCACTTCTCAGATAGAAACAGGGGGCTGAGATGTGGCATTGCCCTGTGGCCCAACCTACTGCTAGGGAGGCCTCAGTTTTGTCACCCTTCAGGTCTGTGACTGGCCCCCATGTTTCCTGTGGGCTGGCAGAATTCTTAGCCCACATGAGGACATTATTAAAAGCAGCAGCTACTGTTTGTGTGGCTCTCCATCTGTGATGGGCTCTGGGGTCTGGCAGTGAATTAAAAAATGCAAGGGGCCTGCTCTCCTGTAGCCCATGTTCCAGTGGGCCAGGCAGCAGTAAACATGTCCACAGAGAGATGGACAAGATAATTTCAGGTGGCAGTAAATCCTGGAAGCAATTACGTCAGGGTGACAAGATGGGGTGAAGTGAGAGGGGTCTCCTTTAGATAAAGAGGTTGAGGGAGCCCCTCTGAGGCTAAGGTTTGAGCTTAGACCAGAAGGATGAAGGGGAAGTTGCCATGGGCAGCACGGGGTGGGGTGGGGGGCAGAGTGAATTCTAGGTGGTCAGAACAGCATGTGCAAAGGCCCTGAGGTTGCCTGGGGATTTTGAAGGAATAGGTTTTCTTCCTTCCTTCCTTCCTTTCTTTCTCCATGCTGCATGGCTTGTGAGATCTTAGTTCCCTGACCAGGACTGAACCTGGGCCCTCGGCAGTGAGAGCTCAGAGTCCTAACCACTGGACTGCCAGGGAATTCCCTGGAACACATCTTTATTTCTGTGCCACAACCGAGGCACAGAATGGACCTCATAGCAACTCTACAAAGTGGGTGGCCTAATGATCTTCCATTTTACAAAAGGGGAAAACAAGGTTTGGAGAAGCTAAGACACTTACCCAAGAGCCCAGAATCAGGGAATGGCAGAGCCCACCTTGGATCTTATTCTCTGGCCTTAGTTTCTAACCACTGGCACACCCTACCCTAAATAAAATACCAAGTGGGGTGTAAGGACCACCTGTCTCACATCCTTCCCTTAGACCACCCTCCCTCAGCTTAGCATCTGCCTCCTGGCTTTCTCTTGGAGGGGTAGCTGACTCCGGCACCAATGGGCCAGTCCTTATCTTGGCCATCCCCCACCCCGGACCCATATTTTAGCTGACTGTAGCTTTGTTTCTCTGCATGAGAATTTCTTTCCAATCTCTTTGTGCCCCATCCAGCTCTCTTTCAGTGTCTGTGTGTGTACATGAAGGGACTTAGCTACACCTCTTGCTTTGGGTCAGACTCATTTTAGTCTGAGCCCAAAGTTGCTCATGGTCCAAATTCCCAACCTTTCCTGGCGTTCCATAATCACAGGCCTCGGGGAGGAATGCACCCCATAGCCCTCCAATTATGGTTTCCTTAGGAGGCTATTAAATCTTGATTTCTGAGAGGAAAATTGGGCATCTTGTGTTTTCCCTTTCAGTCCCAGTGTTCTGCTACTGTGGGAGAGCCCTTCTAGAAACTTCCAAGTGGTTTCAGAGGCCATTGCAATATCACTGGGAAGCGCAGTTGTTTTATGACATAGCTGGGCTTTAGAAAGAGCATGAAGTGTGTTTTATTTAGAGCCCTGGGCGCTTCTTTTTTAAAAATTTTTATTTATTTATTTATTTTTGGCTGTGTTGGGTCTTCGCGGGCTTCTTCTAGTTGTGGTGGGTGGGGGCTGCTCTTCGTTGAGGTGCGCGGGCTTCTCATTGCGGTGGCTTCTCGTGTTGCCGAGCACGGGCTCTAGGCGCGAGGGCCTCAGTAGTTGTGGCACGCGGGCTTCAGTAATTGTGGCTCGCTAGGTCTAGAGCGCAGGCTCAGTATTTGTGGTGCACGGGCTTAGTTGCTGTGGGGCATGTGGGATCTTCCCGGACCAGGGCTTGAACCCCTGTCCCCTGCACTGGCAGGTGGATTCTCAACCACTGCACCACCATAGAAGTCCCCCTGGGCACTTCTTTTAGGCTATTTCCTTTTTAAAAAAATTTTTTTTTAATTTTTATTTATTTATTTATTTATTTATATTTTTTATTAGTTTCTGCTTTATAACAAAGTGAATCAGTCATACATATACATCTGTTCCTACATCCCTTCCCTCATGCATCTCCCTCCCTCCCACCCTCCCCACCCCACCCCTCCAGGCGGTCACAAAGCACCGAGCTGATCTCCCTGTGCTCTACGGCTGCTTCCCACTATCTATCTACCTTACGTTTGGTAGTGTATATATGTCCATGCCTCTCTTTCGCTTTGTCACATAGGCTATTTCCTTTTGAGGAAGAGGGCAGTGTGGGGTTGATGGGAATGTGCAGAGACTGTGGGTTCAGATCCCGAGGGACATACAGAAGTGTCCAGCTGGGACCTTTCTGTGCTCACTTGTGGGAGTCCTGGAGGGCAGGGACAGCCCATTCGTTGCTGCCTCCCACGCCTGGCCTGCGGCTGCCTGGCACAGAACAGGTATGTATTTGCATTTGTTGAATTGGATGGAGCACAGCGACGAGCTGGATTTGCAGGATCAGCCGTTAGTCCAGGGTCACCAATGAAACCATGTCTCAGTCTGTCCCTCCTCCCATACCTGGCAGATTTGTGGAGCAACATGCAAAAGTGAGGATGAACACAGTTTCCCCAAGAACGCCTCAAGGGGAAGGAAACAAATATTTCTGGGGGCACGCTTTAAATTTGGTCATTTAGGGCTTCCCTGGTGGCGCAGTGGTTGAGAGTCCGCCTGCCGATGCAGGGGACACGGGTTCGTGCCCCGGTCTGGGAAGATCCCACATGCCGCGGAGTGGCTGGGCCCGTGAGCCATGGCCGCTGAGCCTGCGCGTGTGGAGCCTGTGCTCTGCAACGGGAGAGGCCACAGCAGTGAGAGGCCCGCGTACCGCAAAAAAAAAAAAAAAAAAATTGGTCATTTAATCCATCCAATGCCCCCCCCCTTCCCCACAGGATATTGGACACTGTTATAGCTATTTTATGGAGGAGACTGAGAGAGGAGATGTCTGAAATTGTTGCTGGTGCTGATGACACCTTTGCAAACCCTGCAAGGGGCCAGATGGTGTGCCAGGCACATTTCAGGCATTATCCCATCTGATGCTCAGGACAGCCCAAGGTACCATTACTGTCCCCGTGTACACATGGGGAAACCAAGGCACAAAAAGTGGAATCATGTGATGAGGAAATGGCTGCATCCACTCCAAACCCAGGTCTGCCTGGCTTCATAATTCTTTGTGCTCCACATATGAGTGATTTGAAGCTGTGGATCCTAGGTGTGACGGGTGAGCCTCGAGAGAACACATTTGGACAATCTGAGCCCATCACACCTTCCCCATCCCAGGCCTGGAGGCCGAGGGACTAGGAAGCATGGTTGACTGTCCGTCTGTCCATCAACTTGATCACATGGCAAAGATGGAGGGGGAAACTGGAGTGACTAAGGTAAGGCAGAGGGTTCAGCCAGAAAATGGCATTTGGCTCTCTGGCTGTTCAAGGCAAGAAAGAAACTCTTTAGCTTTAACAGAAAAACCATCTGAGGAAATTAATAGGTTAGGCCCGTTACAGCCCCACTGTGAACTTGCTTGGAGTATCAGCATGATTTGTAACAAAATGTTCTTGATTTGTAACTAAATGTTCTTGTGCTGGTGCACTGATTTCTGTCTCCCCAGGAGGCGGGTCGAACTGTGTCTGTTCTATTCACCAGCTTGTGTTCAGCGCCCAGGATGGTGCCTGCCACTCAGTAGGAGCTCAGAGCTGTTGATTGAGGGCCCTAGAAGGAAGATGGTGATGGGATTGGCAACAGGGTGTGTTTTGCTGCCTAGTCAACGTTTTAATTAAGAAACTAAAAGTTAGTAGTCAGAGAACCTGTCTGTAGGGGTCAAAAGGGTTTCTAGGGCATCTCCATGGTGCAGAAAACAATCCACCTGTGAATAAATACTGGCTGGAGAGTGAGGGTGTGGATATTGTTGATCCTGGTGGGGAAAGAAAATTCCTCCAGGGTCGTAGTATGCATGTAAAAGAGGCTTTTTTTTTTTTTTTTTTTACCAGTAAGCTTTCTCCCCATCAGGTGACTTAGTTTGGGAGTTGAAATGCTATCCATCTTTCTTAGAACTTTCTTAGATGATACCTTTCATTCAGTCGGATGGGAAAGCATTTGCACAGCTTTAATTTCCTTCATGCATTTCTCCCAAGTGTGTGCTGGGGCTTGGCATCGTAAATAGAAGCAGAGCCAGGAAGTTCCAGGTGTACGGGGTGTTTGCTCAGGTAGATAGAGGGCTGCAAAGTGGATCCAAAGACCCAGTAAAAGTCTGAGGATCCAGTGGCAAAGGGACAAACACATTCTTTTCTTAAGTCGAAATAAACATGGGCAGCAAATGGGTACCCCCACCCCCATCAGAGAACTCCATCTTCTTCTAGTAGAATAGCAGTGTCTGAAGTGTGCACACTGGAGTGTCCCAAGAACAGCCACGGGGCTCCTGGAATGGACACGCCACACCAAGCTTCTCATTTCTTCTAGATGGAAAAATAAAGCAGCCAGGCTGGCTTTAGGAACCAACTCAATAAGGAAATAAGCTGAACGTTGTCTCTTTTTGGTCATGATGGAATTTAAAATAGGTGTTTTTTTCATTCTGATGATTCCGTTTCATGGTGTCTCCACAGAGAGGCAGTACATTCTACTGTTTATTTTTGTCCTTTAGGAGTTGAGGAAATTTTCTCCATTCCCTGTCACTGTGCCCAAACTCTGCCAGCCCGTGGGTGTAGCAGCTCCAGGGAAACTGGCTTCTGTCGACCTGTACACTATTCAAGACCACCGTGTACTTGTTACTGAGAAGCCATCAGTCATGTGAGTGGACCTTTTTATGGTGGAGATTGTCCCCAGGGAAACCCTTCTTGCAATTCAGACCTTCCACAGAGACAGATTTCAGACTCTGACATTTCCCATTCCCACTTCTTTGTTCCCGTGGAGGCTGTGGTTCTTTCTCTCTCTCTCTCTCTCAACTCTCCCCACTAGAATATGGTTATACCTATTAACACAACATTGTAAATCAACTATACTTCAATTAAAAAAGAAAAAGAAAATGGTTATACCTAATTCCAAAAATGACAGAGAAAACTTAAACCTGTGGGCAAATATGAATGAGAAAAATATGCAGAGAATTCAAGGCAGCAGGCATTATCAGGGAGGAAAGGGGAGAAAGGTTTTGCACTGGTGAAGGGACAGTCTTTAATGAGGGTAGAGTATTCATAGAACCAACTTTAGAGAACAAATTGTAGGAAATACAAGGAGAATTAAGAAAACTCAGGGGAGGGGCTTCCCTGGTGGTGCAGTGGTTAAGAATCCGCCTGCCAATGCAGGGGACACAGGTTCGAGCCCTGGTCTGGGAAGATCCCGCATGCAGTGGAGCAACTAAGCCCGTACGCCACAACTACTGAGCCCACGTGCCACAACTACTGTGCCTAGAGCCTGTGCTCTGCAACAGAGAAGCCACCACAATGAGAAGCCTGCGCACCGCAATGAAGAGAAGCCAACACAATGAGAAGCCCACGCACCGCAATGAAGAGTATCCCTTGCCCGCCACGACTAGAGAAAGCCCACACGCAGCAACGAAGACCCACTGCAACCAAAAATAAATTTAAAAAAAAGAAAAGAAAAAAGAAACCTCAGGGGAGTCACAAACATAGCCTTGATCATGTAGATAAACTTCAATTAGGCAACAAGGAGTTTGAATAATACAGTTAATAAGATCGTGGTAAAAGATATGGGCTGAACTTTGTATTCTGCAAACAATACACATTTTAAAGTGCTCTTGGAATATTTAGAAAAACTAATCATCTGTTAAATCTCAAATAAAAACAAAAACAAAAAAAAGAAACCCAACGCATTCCAAAAAGCAGACGTTGAACTGCCTAATCTCTGGCTGCAAGTACACGTAACTGGAAATTAATTTTTAAAAGCTTAACCAAACAAGCATGCAAGACAAACTCCCGCCATGTGATAATTAAAAACAAAACACAACTCTTAACTTTGGTCAAAGGTGGATCTCAGCACTGCAAGGATAGATGCTTTAGAAGACTGGGGAGGTGTGAATGCAGACTTAAATAATTATATAGAGAAATCACAGAAATGAGACAACGAATAATGAAACAAATCTACACAGGAAGAAGGAAATAGTAAATTAGCAGGGACTAACTGATTAGAAAAAAGTTCAAGAGCTGGATCTTTTAGAGCTGCAGTGTGCAATAGGGTAGCCATTAGCCACAGGAAAATTAATTCAGTTTCTCAGTCACACTAGCCAATTTCCATCACCCAGTGTCTACATGTGGCTAGTGACTACCAAATTGCACAGCACAGATACAGAACTTTTCTGTCAATGCAGACTGTTTATTGGACAGTGCTGTTTTAGCAGGAAGACTCAATATATAGAGAGTTACACTATATATATAGTGTAACTAAGAAAAAAAAAGGATGTGGGAAGAACAAGTATATAAAATAAAGAAGGAAAATGGAAATGTAACTTAAAATCCATGAAAAAATTATAAAGCCAGCTCTGGTAATAAATAATTGGGGGAATATTATTAAAATAACTTCATTTACTGGTTTAAGTGCTTATTTTATTTAGGTTAATCATTTCCTTTTGCAAGAAATTAAGGCTCTGAATTTGCCCCTGAGAACAGCTATGCCCACATCTCATAAGTTGTGCTCTCTTGCCATTAATTTCTAAATCCTGTAAAAGTTACATTGGCTCAAGAAGTAGAAAACACAAGTAGGCTAAAACTCAACAACTTTTTAAATTAATATTAGCAATTTTAAAAATAATTAATTTTTGGCTGCATTGGGTCTTCGTTGCTGCGCGTGGGCTTTCTCTAGTTGTGGTGAGCGGGGGCTACTCTTTGTTGTGGTGTGCAGGCTTCTCATTGTGGTGGCTTCTCTTTGTTGCAGAGCATGGGCTCTAGGCACGTGGGTTTCAGTAGTTGTGGCATGTGGGCTCAATAGTTGTGGCGCACGGGCTTTGTTGCTCCATGGCATGTGGGATCTTCCCGGACCAGGGCTCGAACCCGTGTCCCCTGTATTGGCAGGCAGATTCCCAACCACTGTGCCACCAGGGAAGCCCTTAAAACTCAACAACTTTTAAAAAGTCATTGTTACAGTTAATTGCCTAAAATGTGTACGTATTACATACATAAATGAGGGGAAAGTTCTAAAATGTCCACGACAAACAAGGGCCCAGGCACTTTAGCAAGAGTGGTTTTCAGGAGCAGGCTGGGGTTGTTTGAGGTGTGACTTAGCAACTGCAAACAGTCAGTCATGTGCAGAAGCCCTGACATCCTGGACTCCACATCTCAAACCAGATGGTCCAAGTTTGAGCACCTAGTTTTTCTTCTTAGTTCATCTTTTGAGTCTTCTGCACCTGCCCAAGGTGGAAACTTGGGAGTCATCCATGTGATAAATCCTGATGACTCCACCTCCCTAATGGCTTCAGAAGCCAGCCTATTCCTCCCTGTTCCCTCTTGCCTTCTTCAGCCACCCACCAGAGAGCCAGAAAATTGGCCCCAAATGTGGATCTGGTGGTGTCTTTTCTGGTTGAAGCCCTTCTTCGGCTCCTCCTGTGATGCAAAGTCCAAGCCCCTCGGCTCCCTAACCGTCCTGCCTGCCTGATGTCCCATACCTTTTCCTCTGTACTTTGCCCTTCATCAACTCTGAACTGTTTATAGTTAAAGGCAGCCCTGATGATTCACACATTTGCATGTGCTGTCCCTCTCCTGCTGGGACAAAGCCAGTCACCTGATTCCCTCCACTTTTTTTTTTCCCTCTATGAGCTTCACTGTGCTCCTGCTGTGTGTGCCTGGCACTGGGAGGCAGTAAGAAGGCAGATGCAGTAATAAGCCTCCCCTTCATGGGCCTTACCTGTCTGTCTCTTTTGTGCATCCTGCGAGAGTAGAGACAAGGTCACCATCCCTTTCTGCATCCCAATGCCAGGAAGGTGCCAAATCCAGGTGGGTCAAAGTGGGAAACACTGTGAATTAAACCCACAGTGTAAGTCCCTGATGCCACACGCCTTCCCAGTCTCCCTGGGAGAGCTGGGTTCCAGTTTGGCCCTGCTGCTTGCTAGCTGAGCTCGCATTAGCAGAACAGCCTTCTGTGCTTAAGTTTCTCCATCTGTAATGGAGATGGTTGTTTGAATAATAGGGTTAATAAGAGCTTATTAACCGATATGGGTTGAATGTTGTATTCTGCAAACGGAATATACAGTTTAAAGTGTATTCACGTGGAGTGGGCGGGGGGCGTTAGTGAATGCCCATTTGCTGCTTCAGTCTACTGGAATTGCAAGTATAGGTGGACATCTTCAAATGCTAGGGGAACAGTGGCCGGAGGGCACCCCGAAAAGAAACGTTGTAAGTTTTATTAAGAATGTAATTTATGAGTATGGTCCTTGGTATTCTGGGCGAGTGAGGGGTCTAAACCTTGTGGGTAGGGTCCGACAGAGTGGGACTATCCCCTTGCCACGCCCCCCTCACCCCCAATTTGGGAGACTGTGCTGTGCGACCCTTGGCGAGCCGCTGCCCCTCTCTGAGCCCCTCTCGAGTGAGGCCTGGGGCCAGGGCCCCCCTCGGCCATCCCAGGCGCTGCCTGCCACGCGGTGACCCGATCTTCTCCCGGGCACGAGCCCAGATCCGCGCGCGGACCAAGCCACCCGGTGGCTGCTTGAGGCGGCCCGCACACTCGGTTTCTCCTTTTCTTTAACTTTTTCCAAAGTTCCATCCTCTGCAGACCCGCCCTTCAAGGTCTGATTAGGGCACCCTCGAGAAGCCCTCCCGGAGCCCCCAGCGCGGACCGCCCGGCGGCGGTCACTGCCGGAGCGCCAGTCGAACGAGCGGAGCCCCGAGCGCCCGGGGGCGGGGCCAGCGCCCCGGCAGCACGCCCGCCCATTGGTTGAGCGCGAGGGCGGTGCTGCGGCCGCCGTCACTGCCTGGCCTGGATTCCACGGAGTGGAGTGCGCCTCGGGCTTTGTGCTTCGCGGCCGCCACTAGCTCGCGGGGGCGGGGCTTCTCCTGCCCAGCGTCCGCCCCTCCTGAACACACACATAGATGCCTGGAACCAACCAATCCTGAGGCTGCCTTAGCGGGGAGGCTCCCCCTCCCCTCGGGGCTCCGCCTCCTTTCTGTCCTGCATGCGCCGTATTTCTCCGAAGAGCTCCGCCACTCGATTCCAAACGCATCTGGGAAGCGAATCTACTCGCGCCGGCGGGGGTGGCATTGTCAGGGGAGGAAAGGGGGAGCTTCCCAGCTTCAAGGACGCGACCTCCTGCTGTCGCCGCTTCTCAGGGAGCGCATACCCGAAAGGGCGTTTGTTGACCACCCAGCCGTCAAAAGTTCACCTAGCGCTCCCCCACCCCCAGTCCCACCATTAAATCAACTAGATTCCAAGGGGAGGAATTTCCCGACTAAGTGCTGCCCGCGCCCCGGGGCTCCGGGGATTCGAACCTCGTCTGCCAGGGTCTGGGGCTGGCGCGGGAGAGAAAGGCTTAGGATGGAAACAAAGTAAATTACTTTATGGAGTTTATAATATTCACACTTTCAGGGAGAGCCACGAGGCCCTGTGGTTAATGTGTCATGCAGGCCCATGACGCAACTGTTCCGTTTGGAAATTTCTGGAAAGCAGTAATTTTTGGAATAATAAATCTTTTTTTTTTTTTTTAACCACGGGCTTTGGAAAGGAATGTAGCAAGATGTTATTAACATATGTCGTGCTATGGAAACATTTAATAGGGGTTTTAAAAAAAAGTTTTTGTTTTGTTTTTACCATATATATACTTAACTGAGAAAAACCAAATTGATTTGAACTTAAGAAGGCAAAGAAACCAAAAGTGGCTGTATTTTTATAAGCATGTTTTTACCGCAGGGCCTTTGTTTTCTCCCAGTATTGCAGCTTTTAACCTTGCTTGGTTATAAATTGGTAACGTTTAATTTTGATGTAGTTTGCAAGTTGACAGAAAACTTGCAAGAATTGTATCTAAATTCACTAGTTTTACCCCATTTGTTTTATTATCTCTCTGTTATCCTTATGTACACATTATATACAGATTAATTTTTTCCCCCCTGAATCATCGGAGAGTCAGATGCACGCATATTGTTCCTTTGCCTTTAATTCTTCGGGGGTATTTTCTAAGAACAAGAAAATGCTCTTACACGGTGTTTAGTTGCTTTGACTGTTGATTTTGTACTAAGGCAAAAAAAGATCTTAAGAGAAACTTTGTAAAGCTCTCGTTGATGCCTGTCGGCTATTCTGACACAGTCACTTCAGGAATATTTGGGGAGTAGAATGGTATAATGGATCAAAAACATTTCTTAATCATCTAGCAGAGTTTCTAAAAATGTATTTTTATTTTTCAAATTTTTATTGAAGTATAGTTATTTACAGTGTTGTGTTAGTTTCAAGTGTACAGCAGAGTGATTCAGTTATATTAAAAATGTATTTTTAAATAGAGTTCAGTTTTAGAAGGGCGTACACATTCATAGGAAAAAATTAAAATCAACTTGTGCTGATATGCAAGGATGTTGCTACCCACCCTCCACTTCATCCACATTCCCCTCCCCACAGGCAGTCACGGGGCACATTTCTTGTGGCCCTTCCAGACGGACATGTGTCCTATTTGTCCTTTTCTTTCCCCCTCATTTTAAGATGTAATTTCCGTACAGCAGAGTTCACCCGTTTTGGTGTAATGTTCTGTGAGTTTTGACTGATTCTATAGTCATGTAACCACTTCCACAGTCAAGATATGGAATGGTTCCATCATCTTCCAAATTTCTGTGTGTCATTTGCAGTTCCAGCCCCTGGTTACCACTAATGTGTTCACTGTCTCTATAGTTTTGCTTTTTCCAGGATGTCATATAAAATGGGATCCTAGAATGTGTAGCTTTGGAGACCAGCTTCTTACAGTCAATACCATGCATTTGAAATTCATCCCTGTGTTGTGGAAATCGGCACTTCATTCTGCTTTGACGGCTCCCTAGAGTTTGTTGCATGGAGATACAATGTTTATCCATTCCCCAGTTGAGGGATATTTAGTTTGTTTCCAGTTTGGGGTGATTACAAATGTAGCCACTATAAACATTCAAATACAGGTCTTTGTGTGTACATAAGTATTTTGTTTTGTTCTTCACTTCACCTGGGTAAACCCCTAGGTTCTGTGGTAAGGATCAGAAGTATATGTTTAACGTTATAAGAAACGACCAAACTGTCTCCCACTCTAGCTGTCCATTTTGTATTCCCACAATGTACATCTCTTTCCTTTTTCCATGAACAAGCTATGTTCTTTAGACACTTTTTTCCCCTTAATGCTATCTTGGAAGTGACTCCAACATCAAAATACATAGAGCCACTTCCATTTTCACAGCTGCGTACTATTCTACTTCCTTGATCCACATTAATTTACTTACACAGTCTCCTGCTTTGGACTTTTATGTTGTTTACAGGCTTTTTCAGTCATAAACCCCAATGGTTAATGTCCTGTAGGGTAAAGAATATCCTTGTCTAGGTGTCTAAGTGCACATATGGTCCCTTGTCTGCAGGATAATTCCTAGCAGTAGAAATACTGAGGTCAAATTGCACCTGTCTCCTTGGCTTTATACCGCATCTCTTAAACCAGTTGGCATTTCTGTAGACCTCTCTCTGGGGAAAGCATCGTTTGGTGAGGAGTCTTCCACTTACTTCAGAGGGTCCACCCGGAGGATGCTGACTCTGCCCCCTCCTTCCCGCTCTGCCGGTTTACTTAGAGTTCAGTTTTCAATCTTCTCAGCGGGGTGTAGTGAAAAAGCCACTTGAGGTGAGAGTTTCAGGAGGGTAGTGGCTGCTTCTGCTAGTGGAACTGGAGACCAGGGGCTTTTGGAAACTTCAGGGGAGAATTGGGAGGAAATTGAGGCCAGCAGCCCAAGGCAGCTTGGGTGTGGGGGGGTGGGGGATGGGAGATGGATGAACAAGGAACTTGTGTGTTTGGAGGAGGGAGGTCTGGGCATGTGCATGTTGCATACACACACATCATGTACCTGTCCTGGGAAGGTCCATAGCTCCCGGACTGCTGGGCATTTTCTTGAGAAGGCTGCCATCCTCTCTGGCAGAAACAGCCTGGGTGTGGTGGCCCTCTGAGCCAGGGCTGCTGGGACTGTGGCTGTGGCTCATTTGGTGTCTATAAAGGGGCAGGGCAAGGTGCACAGGGAGAGGAGAGTCAGACCCCTCCTCCATTTTCATCTTGCCAGATGTGTGGTTTTCATAATTCAACCTGGGTGGGGGACACCCGCAGTGGCGCTTCTATTAAATAAGATAAAGTACTTGGAAACGGAATGGGAGACACCCAGAGCAGACTTATCACTATCAAAGTATAGTCTTCAAAAGTTAAAATACACAACTCTTATGCAAAGAAAAAAAAAAAAGCACAAAAAAGCACCTGTCAACACTTTTAACCCTTTAGTGAGGGCACCGGCTGGATGGTAAAGCCAAAGCATGTATAATCACTGAACTAGGATTGCAAAGTTAGATATGGGGACACTTCATGTCCCAGGGGCAATAAACCTGTCATTTTTGGAGGTTATTTCTTCTATGGGATAAAAAATGATTTACAACGTATCCATCTATAAGTTGACATCTGGCTTCCTGGAGTTGAGGCACTAATAGAAATAGTGAGTCAGGGACTTCCCTGGTACCACAGTGGTTAAGACTCCGTGCTCCCAAGGCAGGGAACCCAGGTTCAATCCCTGGTCAGGGAACTAGATCCCACATGCATGCCGCAACAAGAGTTTGCATGTTGCAACTAAGGAGCCCTGGAGCTTCAACTAAGGAGCCTGCCTGCTGCAACTAAGACCCAGCACAACCAAATAAATAAATAAATATTTAAAAAAATAAGTAAATCAATCACAGATAAGTTTCACTGTATTGAAACTTACCTCTGATCATTTGCCTGGGTTGGCAAATGATCCAGCCCATTGCTTGCTTTTGTATAAATATAAAGTTTTATTGGACACAATGCGTTTGTCCCCATAAGCCTTCTCTGGGCTGTTTTCACGCCACAGCGACAGAGTGGACTAGTTGTGACACCGAACATAAGCCCCGAACATATGCTTTGTGACCCTCTATGGGAAAATGTTGCCAGCTCCTTTGCTGGAGAATGAAGTTGTTCTCAAGTGGGCCTCTTAGGCAGGGCTCCAGAGGAAGATTGAATAGCCCTGTGGCTAACCTCTGGCCTTATTTGTGAGTGTTGGATCGTTTTTCTTAGCATTGTCTAGGCCGGAAAGCTTATGTGTTTGGGAAGTTTTTGTGAGGTCTTTGCTGACACCTCTTTTGAACTTAAGGGCTGATCCTCAGATGCAGCCCCAGCCCAGGAAACAGGCCCCTTCCTGCTCGCACATGTGCTTTCCCAGAGGGTGGAGTCTTTGTGGGTCCTAAATAATTGTCTGCTTTCTGTATTGCTTCCTGCCATGGAGTTCCTTGGGTCCTCTAGACAGATTATTAATGACAATGGAAATAATAATAATGCCCAGAGTAGCTAACTGATATCCAACCTACACTTTGTCTATCAAAGAATCCAGTTCCTTACCCGCATCCCCTCTTTTTTTTTTTTTTTTTGCGGTACGCCGGCCTCTCACTGTTGTGGCCTCTCCCGCTGCGGAGCACGGGCTCCGGACGCGCGGGCCCAGCGGCCATGGCTCACGGGCCCAGCTGCTCCGCGGCATGTGGGATCTTCCCGGACCGGGGCACGAACCCGTGTCCCCTGCATCGGTAGGCGGACTCTCAACCACTGCACCACTAGGGAAGCCCCCCTCTTTTAAGTGTGAGAAGGAGTTAAGGGCTTATCATCCCCATTTGACAGACAAGAAAACTGAGGCTGTCATGGATTCTTTAGAGAAAGCTTTGTGGCATGCCTGTGGGTGGAGAGCTGTCTGCATGTCACTCCTCCCCCTGACTGGGTGGACCCTGTGGATGGCCGTGTACTTCTTGAGACCCAGGAATGTCGAGTTCAGAGCCAAAAGATCGAAGTTCGGGTTTTGGCCCTGCTGCATCTCAGCTGAGCAAGTCTTCTCTCCTCTGTGAGATGGAGACAATGTTACTTACCCCGCTCCCTCCCCGGGTCTTTGTTAGAATTAAGTAAGAATCCAATGGGGGGCGGGTATGTAAACGCTGATAATCCTACACAGACATTGGTGGGGTTAACTCCACCCTGCTCCTATTACAGCTTCTTAATTCTTTCTTGATCTATGTAGAAAATCAGACTATGCACCTAGGCATGGATGCTCCAAATTTTCCATGTAATTTTTCATGGTGTTTGGGAAGTTCCTACAACTCAGAGTTCTTGGATGAATTCCTGAGCCACTGGCTAAAAACTGGGGGCTTAGAACTGCTCCAAAGGCCTTTCTTTTGCCTCCTTTCTGTCTTTTCAGACATGGGTCTACTGAGCTCCTGTTGGGTGCAAGGCCCTGTCCTAGGAGTAGGTGTCATGGGATCCAGTGCAGTGAATGGAGCAGGAGTGGCCCTGCCCCCTAAGCTCCCCTCCAGAGAGACAGTCAACAAGCACCCAAGATAATTTTCGAGAGTGATAAGTGCTGTAAGAAAAATGTCATAGGATCATGTGTTAGAACGTGGTTCCGGAAGGAGAAAGTAACTTCCAGAGGGGAGGTCAGGGAAGGTCTTTCTAAGGGGTTGAGACCTGAAGGTTGAGAAGGAGCTAGTTATGGGAGGATAAGGGGAGGATGCTGCAGCCAGAGCAGCAGATGCAAAGGTCCTGTGGTAGGGCTGAGCCTGGGTGTGAGGGGCAGGAAGGATGCTGGAGTGGGGACTGCCTGGGTTTGGGAGAAGGACTCAGAGAGACTGCAGGCACTAGACCACAGGAGACCCGTAGGCTTTGGCAAGGAGTTTCTTTCGCTAAGCCTCTGCTGTCCAATACAAGAGCCAGTAGCCCCCCCAATTTTAAAATTAAAATTGAAATACAATGAAAAGTTTGGTTCCTCAGTAGAAGCTGGAACCTTCTACTGTGTACTCTTGGTGGGAATGTAAAATACTGTGCAAAGTAGTATGGTGGTTCCTCAAAAAATTAAAAAGTATTTTGGAAATTAATCCCTTGTCAGTCACATTGTTTGCAAATATTTTCTCCCAGTCTGTAGGTTGTGTGTTCATCTTGTTTATGGTTTCCTTTGCTGTGCAAAAGCTCTTAAGTGTAATTAGGTCCCATTTGTTTATTTTTGTTTCATTACTCCAGGAGATGGATCCAAAAAGATATTGCTGTGGTTTACGTCAATATTTTGTAATAACCTAAAAGGAAAAGTATCTGAAAAAGAATAGACGTATATATATATAAAACTGAATCACTGTGCTGTACACCTGGAACTAACACAACATTCTAAATCAACGATACTTCAATAAAAACATTAAAAATAGAAGTACCGTATGATTCAATAATTCACTTCTGGGTATATACATAAAAGAACTGAAAGTAGAGTCTTGAAGAGATATTTGTACACCCATTATCACAGCAGCATGATTCACAGTGAGCAAAAGGTCTAAGTAACCCTAGAGTCAATTGACAGATGAATGGATAAACAAAATGTGGTATATACACACAATGAAATAGTATTACCCTTAAAAAGGAAGGAACCTTTTATTTTTTTTATAGCAAAACCAGCTCTATTTATTCATCCTGATTTGCACATTCCACATCTCTTATTCAATGACTATTTTTTCCCTGGCACCTTTGGATCATGACAAGCTTGGAGAGAATTAAAATTCCAGAAAATTTTGCCTAAGAACCTATACAAAGCTTGGATTCTCCCCTTTTTGACATATATGATTGATTTTCATTGTATAAATATAAGCAGCTACAGTTATTCAAGCTAGCTCATCTTACTGTGTATAGACGTTTTCCTCCTTATCAAGATATAGTCAAGCACCCACTGGTGATATCGTCAACTAGAATTCTGCCTTTGTTAAAAAGGAAGGAGGTTCTGACACCTGCTACAACATGGATGAAGCTTGAGGACATGATGCTCAGTGAAATAAGCCAGACACAAAAGGACAAACACGATCTGATTCCACTCACGTGAGGTCCCTAAAAGAGTCAAATCCATAGAGACAGGAAGTAGATGGTGGGGGCCAGGGGCTGGGGGAGGGGCTGGGGAGTCAGTGTTTCATGGGGACAGAGTTTCAGTTTGGGAAGATGAGAAAGTTCTGGAGATGATGGTGGGGATGGTTACCCGACAATGGGAATGTAACTTAATGCCACTGAGCTGTGCACTTAAAAATGGTTAAGATGGGGCTTCCCTGGTGGCGCAGTGGTTGAGAGTCCGCCTGCCGATGCAGGGGATGCAGGTTCGTGCCCCGGTCCGGGAAGATCCCACGTGCCGCAGAGCGGCTGGGCCCGTGAGCCATGGCCGCTGAGCCTGCGCGTCCGGAGCCTGTGCTCCACAACGGGAGAGGCCACAACAGTGAGAGGCCCGGGAAAAACGGTTAAGATGGTCAGTTTTACACATATTTTGCTGCAATTAAAAAAAAATTGGTTCTTTGTTGCACTAACCACACTCCACAGCCACGGGGAAGTGGCTACCGTGTTGGACAGTGCCGATGGAGACCATTTCCATCATCACAGAAAGTTCCATCCAACAGCGATGCTCATGTGGGAGTGTGGCTTCAGAAGCCTCTTCAGTTCCCTGGGTCTGGTTGGTGGGGTCCACGTGGGCCGGAATGTTCATTGCAGCAATCAAAGGGCCTGAGGATTTGGAGTGAAGAACACTCCCCAGCTTCCAAACCACGTTCCAAGGTGTGCACGGACTGAGCAAAGAAGGCACCCAGGGAACAGGCTCTGCTGTGGCCGAGGTCTTTCCAGCCTCAGGGAAGCCATCGGTCCAGGGACAAATTTGCTGGCAGCCTGCAAAGGGAGGGCTGGTCATGGAAGCCCAGGTCAGATGCTGAGGGACCAAAATTAAGGGGAATCAGGAAGTCATGAGTCGTGAGACATCGGGAGAAAGGGGATGTGTTCCAAGCTGCTGCAGGAAGCCAGGGCAGAGTCCAGCCTTCAGTGGACAAGTTCGGTTGCATCAAATAAGAAACTCCAGCCACAAAATCCATGCACAGCCTCTTCCCGCCGTCCGCTGAGCCCTCTCCTTTCCCATTCATAATCTCCTGCAGGTCACAGCAGAAATGCCACCTCCCCTTACTTCCAGCACGGTGCTTGCTGTGTATGCAGTTATACTTTTAAATAATGAATATGTCTCCTCCATTGGACCATGTGGTCCCAAAGGCAGGGTCTGTGGCCACCATGTTCCTGCAGCAGCTGTAATATCTAGATCAGTGCAAGCAAGTGTGTGTTGAAGCAATGAATGACCTTTGGGCAATTTGCTTAACCGCCTTGCACCTCAGTTTCCCCATTTGTAAAATGGAGATCATTATCTATCTATTTATTTATTTATTTTAAAGAGTTCTTATCTTAAAAAAATTTTTTTAATTAATTAATTTATTTTTGGCTGCATTGGGTCTTCATTGCTGTGTGTGGGCTTTCTTTAGTTGCAGCGAGCCGGGGCTACTCTTCATTGCGGTGCGCAGTCTTCTCATTGTCACAGCTTCTCTTATTGTGGAGCACGGGCTCTAGGCACGTGGGCTCAGTAGTTGTGGCTCACGGGCTCTAGAGCGCAGGCTCAGTAGTTGTGGTGCACAGGTTTAGTTGCTCCGCGGCATGTGGGATCTTCCCGGACCAGGGCTCAAACCCATGTCCCCTGCATTGGCAGGTGGATTCTTAACCACTGCACCACCAAGGAGGTCCCAGATATATCTATTTACACCAGTACTGCAGCTGCGTGCTGGAGCTGGCTTGATAAAGCCAGTTGGGTAATTTTCAGGAAATTTGGTTCTTAAACAAGCTGTTGTTAAAATTTAAATGACATCAATTTACAATTAAACAAATTATGTTTAAAACAAAGGTAATAAATTCTCCAAACTCACCACTTCCTAATCATCTCACTACATTTTTCTATGATTTATGCTTTTGAGGTTATTTGCTACTATTGTATCTATGCAATGGATGTACTATTTAATGCTGTGATACTATGTATCTCTTACTGGCTCCACATTCGGTAACTATAGGTGGGGTAGCTTGAAAGGAACCGTGGTGGGAGTATTTACACCATGGAAATTGGCAAATGCTATAAAGCAGAGCATCTCTGCCTTGCTCCCTGAAGAAGCTGTTAAACATCTACAATCACGTCACTGGCTTGGGGGCTGAAATGAGTTAATAGTTGTACCTGGCACGTAGCAAGTGCTGTAGAAGTGAGCTGTTACTGTTATTATTTTGTTTGTCTTGCACTTCCTCATCCAAATTTGCTGTTGTGCAGACAGGAATTGGGCAAAGCCACTGACCAGCTGTTTTCTTCCTCTCTCCAGTGTGTCCGACCATCTGTAAGTCTCACGGCTGCACCGCTGAGGGTCTCTGTTGCCACAGTGAGTGCTTGGGCAACTGCTCTGAGCCTGACGACCCCACCAAGTGTGTGGCCTGTCGCAACTTCTACCTGGATGGCAGGTGTGTGGAGACCTGCCCGCCCCCCTACTACCACTTCCAAGACTGGCGCTGTGTGAACTTCAGCTTCTGCCAGGACCTGCACAACAAATGCAAGAACTCTCGGAGGCAGGGCTGCCACCAGTATGTCATTCACAATAACAAGTGCATCCCTGAGTGCCCCTCTGGGTACACGATGAATTCCAGCAAGTGAGTCTTGGGTATGGGTTCCGGGGTTGGGGGCAGGTGGTAAAGAGAGGAAGGGGCATGGGGTTGGTGTTGGCGATGCTGCCTATTAAAACTGTGTGGAAAACTAGAGTTAATTGACTGTGAGTGAGGAAGGTGACATGCCTGGGTCTCTCAGATGCCATCCCTGCTTCCTGGTTTTGGTGCTGGCCTTTGGAGCAGGAGTCAACAAACTTTCTCTTGCAAAGGGCCAGAGGGTAAATATTTTCTGCATCTTGCATACCGAAAATTTAAAGCTTTCTAATGCTTAGCATTGGAAATAGAAGTCTTGGGCTTCCCTGGTGGCGCAGTGGTTGAGAATCCGCCTGCCAATTCAGGGGACACGGGTTCAAGCCCTGGTCCAGGAAGATCCCACATGCCGCGGAGCAGCTAAGCCCATGCGCCACAACTACTGAGCCTGCGCTCTAGAGCCCGTGAGCCACCACTACTGAGCCTGCAAGCCACAACTACTGAAGCCCGCATGCCACAGTTACTGAAGCCCGTGTGCCTAGAGCCCGTGCTCCGCAGCAAGAGAAGCCACTGCAATGAGAAGCCCGCGCACCACAACGAAGAGTAGCCCCCGCTCACCGCAACCAGAGAAAAGCCCGTGTGCAGCAACAAAGACCCAACGCAGCCAGAAACAACAAATAAATACAATAAAAAAAAAAGAAAGTAGAAGTCTTTGGTTTTGTATACAGCCCTTTAGATGGTCCGATTGTTCCCATGATGTAGCTGCCTGACTCTCACAACCTAGATCAGAACTCAGATGCTTTAAATGTTTTCTCCAAGCTGGATCTGGATGGTGTCCTGAGATTAACCTGGAGTGCCAGGAAGAAGGACTCAATTCTAGATTGTTCTCAAGGCTTTGTTGTCTTTTGAAGGACAATGCCATCAAACCATTTCCTACTATTTAGGTGAGAAAAAGCAAGGTTTTCTCTCCCCGATGGTGAGTCAGATTTCCTACCCACATCTCAGACTTTTTGTTCATGCTGTTAGCTTCTCAGATGAGCTATTTTGGTGTCTCAGGGCTGTAACTGAGTTTAAAAAAATCTGTTTCCTGATTTTTATGTTGAGGGTCTGAAAAAAACACACCAACCCACAAAACAACACAAAAACAAATCAGAAACAGACGTACGTCTAGGGGCCTTGAGCTGACCTGCATACGTAAAAAATCTTCCCCTTCAGATCTGAAAATTAGCCAAGTGAGCGGGTTCTGGTGGGAAATTTTATTTCCCTGAGTGGGGAGGGTGGGAAGGAAAACAATCTTTATTCTGGTTCCTAGGAGCCTCTCTTTGAGTGTTTGTGAAACCTGCAAGTACAGTATGTTTTGTTTTACTCATTTTTGATAAAACCTATCAGGTGGCTTTGTTGACCAAAAATAGGCTTCTATAAATCACCTTTGCATGCCAGACAGAGCTATTTTTTCTTCTTTGGGGCCAGTTTATCAGTAAGATTGGGAAAATTATCATATTCTTCTTGATTTATTTGGGTTTTTTTCCACATTTGAGATAAAGCATGGATACTAACATCTTCCACTAAAAGACGTTGGCCTTAAAGTTTTTTTTTTTGATCATAACAAAGATCTGAAAAATAGAACAACTTCCTTTGATGTTTTGCTGATGCCAGTGACCCCAGGATTAAAGCCCCAGGAAATTGACAGCTTGTCCTGTGATGCTTGGGACGTTTACTGAGTGAAAGAGGGGAAAGTGAGGGATGTTAATTATGACCCATCATGGCAGTATTTTACTTTGTAGGTTAAAAACATTTTTGTTTTCCTTCTGAAGCTTTTATTTTATTTTGTGAAAGACTTCAGTGCTGTCGTGTTTTCTAATGTGGTTCGCTATTAAAAAGGGCCAGATATGTTTTCTTCCATTCCTTTGGCTTATCTGGGAACTAGTTCTTTTTTTTTTTTCCTTTTAATATGTATTTATTTATTTACTTATTTGGCTGCACTGGGTCTTAGTTGCGGCATGTGGGATCCTTCAGTTGCGGCACACAGGATCTTCACTGTGACGTGCGGCTCTTTTAGTTGCATCATGCGGGATCTAGTTCCTTGACCAGGGATCAAACCCAGACCCCCTGCACTGGGAGCGTGGCGTCCCAACCACTGGACCACCAGGGAAGTCCCTGGGAAGTAGTTCTTGATGTTATTAGAGCAGAGGTCTGGGAACCCATGTGGGTTCATTAAGAGGCCTCGCCATCTATGGTCATTCCCAGATACCTGGTGGGGTGCTCTTTAGTGAGATGAGGAGGATTAGATACTTGGGGTGCATGTTAAGGGTGTGGAGAATTCTCTGCCTCTTGATCTTCGCATGGCTGGTTTCTCCTTGTCATCCAGGTCACAGGCTTAAAAGTCACTTCTTTTGAGACTCCTTCCCTGTATGACCATTCTTTCTGAACTAGCCATCTGGTTACTCTTGGGCACAACACTCCATTTTAACTCTTTTCATGCTATTTACCACTAGCTGATATTTTAATTGTCAATTTATTAATTTTCCCCAACGAGACCATATGCTTCACAAGTGTATCAGCTAGCTTGTGCTGTGTAACAAACCACCCAAGCACTTAGTGACTTAAAACAACACTCATTTATGATTTCTAATGAGTCTGTGCATTGACTGGAGGTTTGTCTGGCTTGGGCTGGGTCAGCTCTGATGAGATGGTACAAGCTAACCTCTCATATCCTGCATGGGCAGCTGGGACCTTCCTCCATGTGTAGCCAGGAAGGGCATGCTTTACTGGGTAAGTACTTCTTAAGCCACTGCTGTATCACATTTGCTAACGTCCCATTGGCCAAAGCAATTCATATGGCCAAGCCCAGATCCCATGGATGAGAAGGCAGACTCCACTTCTTGGTGGGAAGGGCTGGAAAGAACGTGTGGATTTCCCACAGGGAAAGTAGGTTGTTTGTTCAGTCATGTGTGCCTGTGGTTTACAACTGCCATTGGCAAAGGGCCAGATAGTAAATATTTTCAGCTCTGAGGTCTGTATGGTTGCAGCTACTCTACTCTGGCCTTATAGAGTGACAGCAGCCATTGATGATACTCAAACCAGTGGTTGTGGGTGTGTTCCAATATAGCTCTGTTTACAACAACCAGTGGCCAGCTGGAGTTGGCCTGTGGGTTGTAGTTTGCTTACCTTTGGCTTAGAGCATCATCCATCACATGATAAATGCTCAGTGAATATTTGTAGAACCAACAAAAGAACCCAAACATTTGGTCATTATTCTGTTTCGACCCCAGCTGCTCTGACACCAACTGGGTGTACTGCAATAGAGCTCAACCTCAACCACCTGGCTTAGCATCAGACCCACAGGTTAAAGCCTTGGTTCTCCATCAGACCAACTTTACTTCATATGCCAGCCACAAGTTGGGGGTCCCCAGGTCACCCACACTTCTGATTGGCTGGCTATAAATTTTGAGGCTCCCACAAACCCCCTGGGTTCAATAATTTGCTAGGTCAACTCACAGAGCTGAAAAAAAAAAGTCTATACTATTCTGTTGGTCCAAGCCTATTGATGGTAGCACCTTGGGTTAGGGATGCTTGCAGTGCTTACCTGGGCATGCATCACTCATAGCGAGCTCTACAGACACTCTCCCATGGGGGTCCCTATTTATGGCTGGGCCAGCTCTCTGGTTCCTATTATGATCCCAGGATGCACTTCAGTGAGAAACCATCAGGGAACCTCGAAGAACAAGGTTTGTTACTCACAGGTCCTAGAGGGCCACACAGTGAAGTCGTGGGGAGCAGGGGTGGGGAGAGGGAGAGAGGGGAGAAAAAGAGTGGGAGGAGGGAAGGGAGAAAGAGAGAGGAATATTTGGGGGGGTCTGCTTTTATTAGGGTATGAGGGTGGGGTGTCTAGGGTTTTATGGATCCACTCGATGGTGAATTTAAAGCTTAAGAGCAGGAATTAGGGCACAGGAAGGGGGAAGCAGGGTCAGTCAAGTGGTCAGTTATCTAGGTTCCCCAGGGCTTTCTGAAAGAGCCCCCTTCATGGGTGGGGGCAGCCTAATTCCTTATCTGGTTGTTTTGCTAGTGGCTGGGTCATAGACCTGGTGTTACATTTACTCAAGACAGATGTTTTTTGAAATAGATGCCTCAGCAGTCAGAAAGCTTCATGTCAGGCTTACAATGACAACTACAATTACTTACAATTACAGCTTGATTATTATGGATGCACAGAGGCTGGGAGAGTTCCAGACGCAGGGCTCCTATCCCCTCATGGAATCAGAGATATCACCCTTCCAGCATAGCTGTGTGTTCACCAGCCAGAGAAATGGACTGAGTTGGTGTCCAGAGTTTTCCTTTGGGTTTTACTACATAGGTGTGATTGGTTGAATCAATGGCCATGGGTTTGAACTCCATCTCCAGCCCCCCTTTCTCTCTCTGGAGGTCAAGTGGTTGATGCAACCCTTCAAATCACATATTTGGTCTTTCTGGTGACCAGCCCCTACAAGTCACCTCATTAGCATAACAAAGATGCTCCTATAACTCAGGAAATTCCAAGGGCTTTTGAAGCTCTGCGCCAGGACCTGGGACAAAGACCAGATGTGTTCTTTTTTTTTTTTTTTTTTTTCTGTTCTTTCAATTTTCTTTTTTTTTTTAACATCTTTATTGGAGTATAATTGCTTTACAATGGTGAGTTAGCTTCTGCTGTATAACAAAGTGAATCAGCTATACACATACATATATCCCCATATCTCGTCCCTCTTGCATCTCCCTCCCACCCTCCCTATCCCACCCCTCTAGGTGGTCACCCGTGACCAAGATCTTTCTGAAGAATTGAATATGCAGGGGTGTGGTGACACCAGTTACTGCTGTTATTTACAATGGTAGCAACAATGATGCCACGAATAGAAAGTGATCGTCATGGCGATGGACCAGCGATTTTTATTTTCTGTGCACCGAGTGCTGAAGGTGGTATATATCATTCACCTCATCACTACCTGCCCCGTGAAGACTGCCTCCATTTCACAGATGAGGACACAGACCTTGAGAACGTAACAGTTGGGAATCTTGAGGTTTCATACGACAGAACCCCAATTCAAACTGGCTCAAGCAGGATTAAAGGAGTTTACTGATGACTGTAACCAAAAAACCAAGCGATTCAGGGAATCGCTTTAGGTACAGCTGCATCCAGGAGCTCAAGGGATGTATATGATCAGTTTCTTTCCATCCTTGGCTTTATTTCTGTCTCTGTTAGTTTTGGTCTCAGGCAGCCTCTCCCTTACCCCTTGCTCCATGCTAGCAATATAGCCATACCCTCTTAGATACTGCAGAAGGAAGACAATTTTTCCTTCCAGGAAGTTCTAGCAAAACCCTCACTGGGTTGGCTTGGGTGTGTGCCCACCTCTGAATTCCCAGTGGGATGAAAGATTGTGCTCAGCCTGCCCTGGATCCTGTGTCCTGCTTGGACCTAGGAGGGCTGTGCCAGCCAAGAACTGACCTCAGAGACACTGTGTAGGGGAGGGCTGATTCCCAAAGGACTCCTGGGGGGCTATAAATTTGAGGACATCAGGCTGCAGGAAGTCAAAGCCGAAGTCTGGTACCAGTTACCCACTATCAAATGTGAGGTTGTGTTGTAGCTCATAGGTTGTGTAGTCACGTCCTATATAGTTGTTTGGTCACGTCAGACCCCACACAGAAGAGCAATCATCCCATCACCTTGCAGTAGCAGCCTAAGTTCCACCAATTGGGGTAGCAGTATCAGCTCAGCCACTTTCGAATAGCGGCAAAATGAGCCCTACGTAAGGCCCATCAGCTCTGCATCATTCCCATCACCAGGGTAATGCCAGGAGTCCCATCAGTTCTGTGTAATGGCATGAGTCCTGTCTCCACAGGGTAGAAGGTGATTCTCCATGGGGTACAGTGTGAATCTTCTCGCTTTGGGGTAAGGCAGGAGCCCCATCATTTTGGAGTAAAAGCATGAGTCTCCTGACCTCGGGGTAATGCTGTAGGACCTGCCACCCTGGAGAAACACCCTAAGTCTGTCACTTTAGGCAGTTGTTCTTACCTGGGGGTGATTTGCCCTTCCATCCCCCAGGGGACAATATTTGGAGACATTTTTGGCTGTCATGTCTTGGGTGGAGGGGTGCTGTGCTGGTGTGGAACAGGTGGAGCCCAGGCATGCTGCTTGACACCCTTAATACACAGGACAGCCTCCCACAACAGAGAATTCTTCAGTCCCAAATGTCACCAGTTCTGTGGATAAAGCATCCTGCCTTATGGTCACTTGGGACCCTGTGCAACACACTGCTGTGTGTGTGTGTGTATGTGTGTGTGTGTGTGTGGTCCTGTGTGCCCTGACCTCTCTCTCTCTCCACTCTTTCTGCAGCTTGATGTGCACTCCATGCCTGGGCCCCTGTCCCAAGGTGTGCCACCTCCTGGAAGGCGAGAAGACCATTGACTCAGTGACATCTGCCCAGGAGCTCCGAGGCTGCACCATCATCAACGGAAGCTTAATCATCAACATTCGAGGGGGCAGTGAGTGCTCTGGGGGGAGGGGTTGCTGTCTGCTGGGATCCACTCTCCCTGTGAGCACAGAAGGAAAACAGTCCAGAGACTCATGCAAGAATCTGTTTCCAAACCTGGTGTCATGCAAGGAATCTGTTTCCAAACCTGGAGTTCACAGCTCAGTCCTGGCCTCACTCCCCCCGAGATTCTGATTTTCGAAGCTGGGAGTTGGGACATCAGGAATTTGCATTTTTAACAAGCAGGCAACATGCCCTCTTTTGCAGGTCTGGGGACCATGTTTCCAGAAATTCTGTCACAGGCAAAAAGGCATTTCTCTATTTATTCAGCAAACATTTATTGAATACTCACAGTGAACAAGGCAAAGTCCGTGCATGGTGGATATTGCAAATAAACAAATTAACGTATAATGTAAACCCAGGCAGTGTTTCATGCTATGAAGGCAAGCAAAGCAGGGTGATGGAGGGAGCAAGGGTTGGCATCTTAATATAATAAATATATTCAGCTTTGCAGGCAGGACAATCTCTGTCATAACTACTCTGCCTTGTAGATGTATTTTGAGCAGGGCTCGTGAAAATCACTTTCAGCCTGTAGGTTAACTCTTCACCATGGGGAATTCTGGAAAGGTTAAAATATTTTGGTAGAAACCCACTGGATATTCATTCTCTCCTTTCCTTAGACAACCTGGCAGCTGAGCTAGAGGCCAACCTTGGACTCATTGAAGAAATTTCAGGGTATCTGAAAATCCGCCGATCATATGCCCTCGTGTCACTTTCCTTCTTCCGGAAGTTACGTCTGATTCGAGGGGAGACCTTGGAAATCGGGTATGTGGGCCTGCTGCTCTATCTGTGGCCGCATTAGGAAGTTTGTGAGTTATTGTAGAGAAACTTAGGGTTTTTTGACAAGACATGGAAACAACCTATGTGTCCACTGATGGATGCATGGAGAAAGAAAATGTGGTGTATATGTGTGTGTGTGTGTGTGTGTGTGTGTATGTATGTATATATATATATATATATATATATACACACACACACACACACACACACACACACACATATATATATATATATATACACACATATATATACAGTGGAATATTATTTCACCATAAAACTATCTTTTTGCTGAAGCTCACACCTTTCATTTGGATTGTTCCAATGACTTTCTTGCTGGTTCTAGAACTACCAGGGCCATCCAACAGAAATATAATACAGGTCACATATGAGACTTTAAATGTTCTAGTAGCCACATTTAAAACACTTTAAAAGACATAGGTGAAATGAATTTTAATAATGTATTTTATTGAACCCATTACGTTGAAGCTGTTATTTTGACATGGACTCAACACAAAAATTATAAAGAAGATCTTTTACATCCTTTTTTTTATGCAAAGTCATTGAAATCTGTGTTTTTTTACTTCTGGTACCGTTCAGAATGGCCACATTTCAGGTGCTCAATAGCCAGATGTGGCTGGTGGTTTCAGTGCTGGATAACACAGATACAGATGCCGCCCTTTTCCCATTCATCATGTACTGGTGGCCCACTCATAGTTCTAAGGCACAGGTCTAATTGAGTTACTGAGTTGTTATAAAACCTTCAGTGGTCCCCCTCTGCCTACCAAGGAAGGTCACATGTTGTTGGTCTTGGTCTGGCATGCAGTATACTAGAGGGTTTGGCCCATGGCATCTCTTTGGTCTTGCCTGTCACCTGTTGGTCAGAACAGGCTACTTTGCTCTTCCCTGGGCCCAGTTCACATGCCTCTGTGTCTTCAGTCTTTCCCCTTTTCAAAACCCATGTCCTAATCCATCACTGTCTTACCTTCCTCCCCCACAAGACTGATCTCACGTACCTTTCTGGCCCTGAAGACTTCCTCAACTTCCCCTGTCCCTCTGACCCTCCTTTCAACATGTAATGAGTATGTGTCAAGCAGGTGGTTAGGACTGGGGATGGAGCACTGAACAAGATCAACTCCAGCCATGGCCCCGCCATCTTGGAGTCAGAGATGACAAGCTGATGAATGATTAGGCACGTGTTTTTTTCCATAGGAACTACTCTTTCTATGCCTTGGACAACCAGAACCTAAGGCAGCTGTGGGACTGGAGCAAACACAACCTCACCATCACTCAGGGGAAACTCTTCTTCCACTATAATCCCAAACTCTGCTTGTCAGAAATTCACAAGATGGAGGAAGTTTCAGGAACCAAGGGGCGCCAGGAGAGAAACGACATTGCCCTGAAGACCAATGGGGACCAGGCGTCCTGTAAGTGGTGATGCCCTTGTCCTTCCACGGACAAGATAACATGGCTGCCCTCCCCCTCCCCCACCACACTGGCCCCCGGGGGAGTGTCACTTCCCCCCAATGAGCTAAAACAACTATGTGTATGATAGGCTCTCTGAAATACTGAGGAAAAATGTTGTACATGTTATCTCTTTGCCAAATATTAAACACAGTGCCTGATACTGGAAGATGCCACATAAACACTGAATGAATAAATGAACGTCACTCTCTTACATATAGCATTGGCTCAAATGCTACAGCAGGGTCTACAGTTGCTACAGCTGGAGACTGCCAGCTGACTGCCCTCCTCTGACAGGTTTTCTCTTGAAACGTTGAGGTGCCAAGGCTTCCATAATGCCCTCATGCGAAGTTGGTTCCTTATGGCAGAAGCTGTGAGAATTCAGGGGAGGGAGAGAGCAAGGTTGGAACTTAAGGGGTGGAGCTTAAGGGAGGGCTTGCAATCTAGGCAGAGGGAATTACTCTCTCCAAGGCATTGTCCTTCCAAGGAATTGTCACTCCAAGGTATAATGATCTGCACGCTCCCTAAACCCACTTGGCATGTGTCCATTTGCACTGGAGTTATGTGTTCTGACATGTCGGGCATGAAAATCCACATGCAAGACGGAATTGTGTCAGGATAAATGCTATCCTTGAAAGTCCCTTTTTCCAGTAGCGATTAGCCACTTGTCCTTCTGTTGGTGCTGACCGTCGTTCTCTGGTTGAGCACATCTGGCCAAGTAACTGACTTGCGGTCAGGGCCAACTTGCGTGACCTGTTCTTGACTCTGAACACAGGAGAGGCATGTGGAAATAAGACCTCTCAGAGGAACAGCAGGTTGCCATCTTCCTTCTCGTGGATACTCTGGAAATATGGGATCATCTGCTTTGGGTTGAAATAAATTATTTAATTCTCATACTGGTGTTTTTTTTTTAACTTTTCTAGGTGAAAATGAATTACTTAAATTTTCTTACATTCGGACATCTTATGACAAGATCTTGCTGAAATGGGAGCCGTATTGGCCCCCCGACTTCCGAGACCTCTTGGGATTCATGCTCTTCTACAAAGAGGCGTAAGTAGAAGGATAAAGAGGTGTGTTTGTTGCATATGTTCTCAGAGGCTCCCCTCTGAGGTTCCTTTCTATCTCCTTGTGGAATAAATATCATAGGTTCCTTGGTCAGATCTCACCAGTTGATGGTGTATGATGTCAATAACATTCCCTATTGTCAAAAGCCAGAAACTGAAGCAGGCAGGTTTCTTTTGGAGGTCCAGATTGGGCAATATTCCATTTTGCTTCTTATATGTACATCTCACCAGACATCCTCAACAAAAAGTCACTTAGTCTACTTAGTAGGTGTCTTAAAGTTTATTTTTTATCTATTTTGTATTTTTTCCAACATTTGAAGAATTGTGGTAAAACGTACATGAAATTGACCATCTTAATGACATTTAAGTGTACAGCTCAGTGGCATTAAGTACATTCATGACATTGTGTGACCATCATCACCATCCCTCTCCACAGTTTATTCATCATCTCACACTGAAACTCTGTCGCCTTTCAATAACACCTAGTCGTTTTGAGTATATGACTGTGCTGAAATTTTAAAGGAAGACAATGGAAGTGGTGATTGTGTTAATAGGAATAATTGTTCCATCCCTCAAGATTTTAAAAAATATTTATTTACTTATTTATTTATTTGGCTGCATAGGGTCTTAGTTGTGGCACATGGGATTTTCTCTAGTTGCAGTGCCCAGGCTCCCTAGTTGTGGCCCACAGGCTCTAGAGTACGTGAGCTTAGTTGCCCCACGGCATGTGGGATCTTAGTTCCCCAACCAGGGATCGAACCCGTGTCCCCTGCATTGGAAGGCGGATTCTTAACCACTGGACCACCAGGGAAGTCCCCATCCCTCAAAATTTACTATGTGTCAGGCTGTGTGTGGAGAAGTCAGCACACATCCTCTTGTGTAATCTTATCAATAACTCTGGTAGTTAGTATCATCATCCTGATCACTGTTATTATTATTGTTGGGAAATTGAGGCATAAGGGAAGCGGTCCCTTTCTCTTTGGCTCTTCCTGTGTCTTCCTTCCTTGTGGTAGAAGATTGTTGGTGAACAGGGTGCAAGCCTATAGGAGGTAACTTCACCCGGCTACATCTCTTTGGTCTTTAGAGCTATAGTTGAGAAATGGTAACCAACTTTTCCTATTTCGTCTTGAAAGCCCTTATCAGAACGTGACGGAGTTTGATGGGCAGGATGCATGTGGCTCCAACAGCTGGACTGTGGTGGATATTGACCCGCCTATGAGGTCCAACGACCCCAAGTCACAGAACCACCCCGGGTGGCTAATGCGTGGTCTCAAGCCCTGGACCCAGTACGCCATCTTTGTCAAGACCTTGGTCACCTTTTCTGATGAACGCCGCACATACGGGGCCAAGAGCGACATCATCTATGTCCAGACAGATGCCACTAGTAAGCATTTCTTGTGGATATGAATTTGTGCGTGAATCAGACGTCTGGCATTTAACAGGCTGACCCGGTGATGTCATAGGAAATGGATTTTTTTTTTTTTTTTGCATGGTTATTGGCTTCTAACAGAGCCGGGCACTGAGGTTTATAATTTCAGAAGATGAGGCAGTAGAAACAAGACATCAGAGGAAAATACATTTCTTCTTCCCATTATGGAAAATTTTCAAATATTTACAAAAGTAGGAAAAAAAAAAGATTCCCCCCACCGCCACCTTGTAACCATCTCTCAGCTTCAACAATGATCAATATTTTGCCATTTTTGTTTCATCACTATGCCTTTTCCCCCATCTCCATTTTTTGAGGAGTGTTTCAGAGCAATTTAGTTATATTTTCATAAAGCATAAGCCCTATCCAACCACTGGGATAGGAGACATTTGGTGCTACCTGGAGATATTTTTGGTTGGCGTGACTGGGGAGGTGGGGTTGGGGACCAGGGATGCTGCTCAACATATCACAATGCACAGGACAGTCCCCCCCAGCAAAGAATTATCTGGCCCCCGCAAGTCAGTAGTTGAGAAATCCTGTCCCGTAGGATCGAGTCCAAACTTTATGAACCAGCCCCAGCTTTATTGACTACTGCCCTCTCATCCTGTATCCTCCAGCAATACCTCCAGCAGGACTTATAGTTTCTGGAAACTTCCAGCTTCCAGGCTTTTGTACACACTGTGTCCTCTGCCTTGAGACCCCCACTCCCACCCCTCACCGACTCCCTCAGCCACCTCTGTTCTCGAGGGGAAGCTTTTGTGGACCCCAAAGGTGGTGCCTTTGGGGGGAATGTTAGATGGGCTGCCAGCTCAGTGATAAGATTGAATGGCATCCCACTGCCAAAATTTGCCCCAGGACTGGGTTCAATTGGGGCTAATGTTAACCAGAAGATGTGGCTTTGTCTATCCCCACGATCCTCCTTTTCCCCAGCGCCTTTTCAGTGCCCAGAACAGAGAAAGCTTGGGACGTCGTTGGAGCTCTGTAAATCAGGGGTCCCCGACTTCTGGGCCACAGACTGGTACCAGTCTGCCGCCTGTTAGGAACCAGGCCGCACAGCAGGAGGTGAGTGGCGAGCGAGCAAAGCTTCATCTGTATTTACAGCCGCTCCCCATCCCTCGCATTACTGCCTGAGCTCCGCCTCCTGTCAGATCAGCAGTGGCATTAGATTCTCATAGGAGCGCGAACCCTACTGTGAACTGTGCATGTGAGGGATCCAGCTTGCACGCTCCTTATGAGAATCTAACGCCTCATGATCTGAGTTGGAGCTGAGGCGGTGATGCTAGAGCTGGGGAGCGGCTGCAAATACAGATTATCATTAGCAGAGAGGTCTGACTGCACAGAGACCATAATAAATCAATTGCTTGCAGACTCCTATCAAAATCCTATCAGTGAGTGGCAAGTGACACTTAAGCTGCATTTTACAGAGTAGACTGGACACAAGCAACACACTTCGGGTGTCACTGTCTCCCATCACCCCCAGATGGGACCATCTAGTTGCAGGAAAACAAGCTCAGGGCTCCCACGGATTGTACATTCTGGTGAGTTGTATAATTATTTCATTATATATTACAATGATATATAATGATAATAGAAATAAAGTGTGCAATAAATGTAATGTGCTTGAATCATCCTGAAACCTTCCCTGCCTCCAGTCCGTGGAAAAATTGTCTCCAACGAAACTGATCCCTGGTGCCAAAAAGGTTGGGGGCTGCTGCCGTAAATGTTTGTTGCAAAAATGCTAGAACATGAAATCTACATAGTCTGTGGTACCCATGGATTGTAATTTTGTAACCCATGCTTTCACTGGGCAAGCGTTCCACATGTTGCCACTTTTCTCTGATGTTAAATAACACCGCAGGGAACATCCTCATGATTCCTCAAACTTGGGTTTTCCCCCTCATGCCCACCCGATGGCTTGCACCCTCCTCCTCCTCCTCCTCACAGTGGACCTGTCTCCTTTCTCCTTGGCAGATCCTTCTGTCCCCTTGGATCCCATCTCGGTGTCTAATTCTTCGTCCCAGATTATTCTGAAGTGGAAGCCTCCCTCTGACCCCAACGGCAACATCACACACTACTTGGTATTCTGGGAGAGACAGGAGGAAGACGGTGAACTGTATGAATTAGATTATTGCCTCAAAGGTGAGTGCAGACAGAGGCGGGGGAGGGGCCGTTTTCTTTCAAGTTTTTTTTTACATTTTTTTAAATTGAAGTATAGTTGATTTAAACTGTTGTGTTAGTTTCAGGTGTATAACACAGTGATTCTGTTATACATATATATTCTTTTTCAGATTCTTTTCCCTTATAGGTTATTACAAAATGTTGAGTAGAGTTCCCTGTGCTATACAGTAGGTTCTTGTTATCTATTTTATACGTAGTAGTGTGTATAACATCTGATCCACTTTGTTCTTCTTTTGGGGAAGCATCTCTCCCCTTCCACTTCCCAGCATGTGCATATGGGTACACACACTCCATTTTATCTCTGATGAAAAGACACATACAGGCAAACCTCAGAGATACTGCGGGTTTGGTTCCAGACTCCCGCAAGGAGGCGAATATTGCAATAAATTGAGTCACGTGAATTTTTTGGTTTCCAGTGCCTATAAAAGTTATGTCCACACTATACTATAAGTGTGCGATAGCATTATGTTTAAGAAAAAATATACTTAAAATATACATATTACTGTGTTTCTCTTTCTGGCCTATATGTGGAATCTAGAAAAATGGTACAGATGAACCTATTTGCAGGGCAGGAATAGAGATGTGGATGTAGAGAACAGACATGTGGACACAGAGGGGAAGCGGAGGGTGGGACGAATTGGGAGATTAAGATTGACATATATACACTACCATGTGTAAAATAGATAGCTAGCGGGAACATGCTGTGAAGCATAGGAAGCTCAGCTCCATGCTCTGTGATGACCTAGGTGGGTGGGATGGCGGGGAGGGTGGGAGGGAGGTCCAAGAGGGAGGGGATATAGATATACATATAGCTGATTCACTTCATTGTACAGCAGAAGCTAACACAACATTGTAAAGCAATTATACACCAATTAAAAAATGATTAAAAATATACATACTACTGTATATAAAATAGGTAATGTAACCAACAAGGATCTAGTGTATAGCACAGGGAACTATACTCAGTATCTTGTAATAACCTATAATGGAAAAGAATCTGAAAAGAAAATACTGAATCAGTTTGCTATACACCTGAAACTAACACAACATTGTAAATCAGCTCTATTTCAATAAAAATTTAACAAAGAAGAAATCTAGACTAAAAAAAAGAAAACCCAAACAATGCACATACCTTAATTAAAGAATACTTTATTGCTAAAAAAAATGCCCAATTATAGTAGTAACATCCAAGATCACTGATCACAGATCACCATAAAAAATATAATAAAAACAAAGAAATTTGAAATATTGTGAGAATTACCAAAGCGTGACACAGACATACGACGTGAGCAAACGCTGTTGGGAAAATGGCACTAATAGACTTGTTCAACGCAGGGTTGCCACAAACTTCGATTTGTAAGAAAAACACAATAAGAGGAGGAGGTCTGCCTGCCTGTTCGCATTTCTAAACATCACAGCGTGAGGACACGCTCTGAAGACTCCTGTCAAAAACAGACACTCCCCATGTCTTGGCATCATTTCCCTCTGGAATTTTCTCCTCCTCCCCTTCCTCATCCACCTCCCCTGGTAGGGGTGTAGCTGTGTTAACCCACGCAAGACTTCCCTCCGAAGCTAGAAACACAGCCGATGTGTGGAGTGGTGATTGGCAAAGTCAGGGAAGAATTTTCGCCCCTAATTTTAGACCCTTAAGTTGTAAGGACCAGAGAAAGCAAAGAGTGATCATCTCTTCCCTCCTGGGCTTTCCATTCAAAATTTATACTAATGACACATTTTTTTCCAGTCTTTAATCTCATTTACTTAATGGGCTTCCATCCATCTACAGGAAAAAGGAAAAATATTTGAAGCCTCAAACTAGTGTGTATAAATTAGTTTAAGATTATTTTAAAAGTGGGTTTTAAAAAAGCCCATCAAACTGGAGAAACAGAAGTCTCTTTTTTTCTTTAGTTGTTTTGTTTTGTTTGAGTCTATATAAAGTATTTTCCCCCCAATCCCTAGACTCTTTTGTATTTTTTTTTAATTTTATTATAGTTGATTTACAATGTTGTGTTAGTTTCAGGTGTACAGCAAAGGGATTAGGTTATACATATACCTAGATTCATTCTTTTTCAGATTTTTTTCTCATCTAGGTTATCACAGGATACTGAGTACAGTTCCCTGTGCTATACAGTAGATCCTTGTTGGTTATCTATCTTATATACAATAGTGTGTGTATGTTCATCCCAAGCTCCTGATTTATCCCTTAGTTGTCTTGTTGTTGTTGATTGGTTGGTCTGTATTTATTTTTCTTTAGATGTTTTGAGTTACTGGTATCCTCAGACCCTGGGGCCGCTGATGAGATGTGGCTGAGGTCGGGAGCCTGAGGTCTTCTCTGACCTGCTGTAGGGCTTTGGGCAAGTCACTGAGCTTGTCACTGGCTGCTTCCTTTTGGGGAGAAGGGGCGGGAGGCCAGATAATCTCTGGGAGCTGTCCCAGCTCTAAGATCATGTGCTATATGTATGCCTGTGACCTCATCCCCCGCCTGAGCAGAGGGTTGCAAACGTGATTTATCTCCTTGCATGCTTTATATAACTTGAGAGCAAGCGAAGTCATTGGCTCAGCTGTCAGCTGTTGGCCCTGCATTTGAGTAACCGAAACTGCCAGCTAGAACTGCCAGCAGCATCAGGATAGGCAATGTTTTCTTTTTCTCTTTCTTTCTTTCTTTCTTTTTTAGAGCAACAACTTTTATTCTGGAAATCTGAATCTATCATTACAATATGACAATTTGACATGATTTTATTTGTAATGATGCCAAAGTTTATGTAATTAAAAAATAAACTTACTAAGGATGGATATCGTATGATTCAACTCTTAGGAGGTCCTTAGAGGAGTCAAATCCACAGAGACAGGAAGCCGGATGGTGAGTGCCAGGGGCTGGGGGAGGGGTTGGGGAGTGAGTATTTAATGGGGACAGAGTTTCAGTTTGGGAAGATGAGAAAGTTCTGGAAATGGATAGTGGGGATGGTTGCACAATAATGTGAATGTACTTAATGCCACTGAGCTGTGCACTTAAAAATGATTAGGATGGTAATTTTTTTGTCATGTATATTTTGCCACAATTAAAAAACCCTAATACACACACAAATTAATAAGCTTTCTAACACACACAAGAGCAATAATTTACTAACCGTGCCCAGTAGTAGCTTCCTTTAGTATCAGAAGTATTTTTTTTCCAGCTTTATTGAGGTGTACTTGATAAGTAAATGGTAAGATATTTAAAGTGTAAATTGTGATGATTTTATATACATACACATTTTGAAAGGACTCTTCCCATCTAGTTAATTAATACATCTATCACCTGACATATTTATCTCTTTTTTTGGTGAGAACTTTTAGCTTCTCCTCTGATATCGAATTGTTTATTTCATTTATACAGTACAGTCTTATCAACTATATGGCTTTTTTTTTTTTTTTTTTTTTTTTTGCGGTACACGGGCCTCTCACTGTTGTGGCCTCTCCCGTTGCAGAGCACAGGCTCCGGACGCGCAGGCTCAGCATCCATGGCTCACGGGCCCAGCCGCTCCGCGGCATGTGGGATCTTCCCGGACCGGGGCACGAACCCGTGTCCCCTGCATCGGCAGGCGGACTCTCAACCACTGCGCCACCAGGGAAGCCCTATATGGCTTTTTATTGTGGAATATATATAACATAAAATTTACCATTTGAACTACTTTTAAGTTTACATTTCAGCAGCATTATACATTCACACTGTTGTGCAACCATCCCCAGCATCCATCTCCGGAACTTTCTCATTTTCCCAAACTGCAAACTTTGTCCTCATTAAACACTGACTCCCCACCCCCTCCCCCATCCCCTGGTGCCTGCCTTTCTACTTTGTCTCTATGCATTTGACTGTCCTAGATACCTCACTATACTTTATAGTCACAGAAAATCCATGGGGCACCAAGTGTCATGCAGAAGGGGTGACAGGTGTCAGGAACTATGTCCATGCCTGATCAAAAGTCCCTTCCTCCCCAGAAAAAAATCAGGATCCCCCCCCTCAACCTTTTACTAAGGAAATCTGAATTTTTTTTTTTTAATCCATAATGCCATCAATAGCCTCTCTAACAGCTAACGCACACAGGTTATCCCATGTCTATTAATAAACATTAAGAAGAAGTATTTTTTAAGGATTTTGCAAAGCTTCCGAGTGGGTACTCACCATTCACAGGAAGATACTTTGAACTCATTGTCTAGCAGAGCCATTGAAAGGGAGAGGAAGAGATGGAATTTCCCTTGCTCAGTAGACACGAGTAGGCACCCAGCATCAGGGGCATGCTTTTTGCCCTTAAGGAGTAGCCTGCATCCTCCAGGTTGTACCAGAAGTGACAGGCAGCAGGCATCCCCAGGACTGGACCTCAGGGGTCAAGACACACCAGCTGTGGTACTTAAAAAAACAGTGTGGTATTTTTAAGAGCATGACCTTGAGAAGTTGTTCTTTTTTTCCTTTTTAAAAAATTCTCTTTTCTGTGCTTCTTGGAAAAAGTTCTTCCCCCAATTTCCTTTCATGTCTTTCATCCATCACTGTTGACATTTGGGGCCAGATAATTCTTTGAGGTGGGGGCTGTCTTGTGTCAGGTAAGATGTTGAGCGGCATCCCTGGTGAACACCAAAATGTCACCAGACCATGCCCGTTGTCCTGCAGAGGGGGGTGGGGGGCAGTGCTCAATCACCCCTGCCCCGGTGAGAACCACTGCTCTGCTCTGACTTCCGTTTTCCTGAATGAATTGTAGATTCTTTCATTTGTGCTGCAAAGTTTGGTTGCTCAGTATAAACACTGGGTCTATAAGTCTGACCCCTTAGAATTCCATTGGAATTCTGCTCTGCCCTCTTATCCCTTTATAGTTACCTGGTTGATTGATGATTCATTCATTCAACTGTGACTTGGTCCCCAATCCTTTTCTAATGCCACCTCCCATCATTCTCTCCCTTATCCCCTTCCAGCTACACTGGGTCCTTGGCTGTCTTCTGACATGCCGAGGAAATTCCTACCTCAGGGCCTTTGCACTCGTTCTTTGCTGTCTGAATTGCTTTACACCAAGATATGTGCATGGCTCATTCTTTTACTTCCTTGGGGACTGCTTAGTGGTCACTTTCTCTGAGACATCCCCCCCCCCCGACACCCTCTGTCTTTTCACCCCACCATCGGACCCATGGCATATGTATTTATTAGTTTATTGTGTATTCCTCCCACCCCCACGTACCTCGTCCACTGGAATGTAGGTTCTGTGAGGGCAGGGACATGCCTGGTCACCTTCAGCATCCAGCCCTATGGGGTCGTGGTGTCTGACATTTTCATGCTGCACATCCACAGGCGCCTTCTCAGTTGTCAGGAGGACCCTCCAGTGAGAGATCTTATTTCTCCCAGTAGAACTTGAACCAAGACCCTGGCCCTGAGCTCTGTCCCCTGTGCCCAGCTGCTCTGAGAAGGCCCCCTTTGCTCTGCATGTATGTATGTGTGTAGGGGGCTGGAACTTGAGCCCTGCTCTGGCTTTCTCCAGGGTTGAAGCTGCCCTCCCGGACCTGGTCTCCACCGTTCGAGTCTGAGGGGTCCCAGAAGCACAATCAGAGTGAGTACGAAGAGTCTGCTGGTGAATGCTGTTCCTGCCCGAAGACCGACTCTCAGATCCTCAAGGAGCTGGAGGAGTCCTCATTCAGGAAAACATTCGAAGATTACCTACACAATGTCGTTTTCATCCCCAGGTCAGCATTTGCCATTGGCTTGGGGTCTGGGGTCCTTATTTAGGGAACAAGATGAAGTGCAGATGCAGAGGGTGGGCAGAGTCCACGCTGAGCCACTTCCCTGGAGGGAGGGAGAGATCTTGCGATTTCAACAACTACCGTACCAGGAAGAGTGAATAATCGCCAAAAAAGGCGGAGGGCGGGGGTGTTTTAAAAAACTCAACCTTTGCTTTTCTTTCTTTCATTTATTTTTGGCCACGTTGGGTCTTAGTTGCGGCACATGGGATCTTTGTTGAGGCATGCGGGCTTCTCTGTAGTTGTAGCCTGCAGGCTCCAGGGTGTGTGGGCTCTGCAGTTATGGTGCACGGGTTCCAGAGCACGTGGGCTCTCTAGTTTGTGGCAAGCGGGCTCTCTAGTTGAGGCGCGTGAGCTCAGTAGTTGTGGTGCACGGGCTTAGTTGTGCCACGGCATGTGGGAATCTTAGTTCCCTGACTAGGGATCGAACCCGTGTCCCCTGCATTGTAAAGCGGGTTCTTTACCACTGGACCACCAGGGAAGTCTCTGAAGACATTGCTTTCTGATGTCTCATGAACTCTTTACCCCAGCCTCTGGCCTCATTCTGGGTTCTGAAACGATCTCCATTAGATTACCAACAATTGATTATTATCTAATAGATGATTATAGATAATAATGAATAATCGATAGATTCAATTATTAGATTAGATGACCGAGAAGTGCCTGCCTGGCCCCATGCTTGTTTTGTGGCTGAGTCTCAAGTTCAGTGCATTCTCTTTTTAAAATCTGTGTAACCTTCTTACCCTTCCAGAACTTTCCATGACCTCTTAAAAACTCCAGAGCTTCTTCTATTTAAATATTTTTCCTTTAGTGAGTGAAGGGGCTTGCTTGCTGATGTACATCTGATCTACAGAGAGGGCTTGCCTTAAAAATGATTCTGTTTTTTCATACTTCTTTACCTTTCCTGCAAGCAGAGACACTTAGGTAGAATGCAAATTTCTGTGGGTCACGGGTTATTTTACCTCTCTCGGTTTATTCATCTGAAGAGTGGAGAGAAAAGTAGTTCCTGTTTTTTAGGATTGTGAGACTATATGAGTTATATGGGGATTCTCAACCTTGGCGCTATTGACATTTGGAGCCAGATCATTCTCTGGGATGGGACCATCCTGTGCGTTGTAGGATGTTAAGCAGCATCCCTGGCCTCCACCCACTAGATGGCAGTAGCACTGCATCTTATGAGTTCATGAATTTTTACGGTAACCCACTGAAGCACTTGCCATCTCCTTTTTAGGTGTCCAAAGCCTGTGGTTTTGCTTGTTTGTTTGTTTTTTGCTTATGAATGACTCTGCCCAGGTTTTTAATCAAATGTGTGCTGAGGGCTTTCAGCTGCCCCTTCCTCTCCACTCTTGACCTCCCCCTCCCGCCACGGACTTCACCAGAAGGCTACTCAGAAATGTCCAATACAATTGGCCATTTCCAAAGTATATCGACACCCCCCCACCCCAAATTTACATCAGAATAAAACAAGATTCTAAAATGCATCTCTTCAAAGGCCCAGCAATGCTCCTGGTAGAGGTTTCCCCAGACTCATCAATATATAACGTTTCTTCTTTTCTCTTTCTTGCATTCTTGTCTGACCCTGAGTCCAAAAGAGCACTAAATGGCACAGCCCAGGCCTGGAGGCAGTTACTGTTTTACCTGTTAAAACGCTACCAGACTTTAGGATAATGGCTGAGTCAGTTGTGAGGTTTAAAAGTGGTGTTATGTTTGACATCCCATGGGATCCCCAGATGACCGGGTCTCTGGGGGGTGTTTTCTCTGCTTCCCCCCTGCCCCCCAGCCCCTGGCTGTGTTCTCCGCATCTGCTGGGGAAGGTGTGGTTCAAGTGATGGGAACGAGTGGTCCATGGTCCAGGACTGTCCTCAAAGCGGCTGGTTTTGTTTTCACAGAAAATCCTCTTCAGGCCCTGTTGCCGAGGACACTAGGTACGACTCACCTGTGGGACGTAGGCGTGGCCCGTGGTGGCTGCACAGCGCGGGGCCAATGGGCCAACGGGTCAGGAAGCATGTTGTGCCCCTTTGAGACCCCAGGGGGCTTCTGTGGTTTGATGCATGCATCGCGCTGCTCTGCCGCGACCAGGCACTTCACAAATTCACACGTTAAGTGCCTTCACCCTGAAATGGGATCTGGGTGTGAATGTGGTGGGGGGAAATCCTAACTAACACACTCGTACTAAAACATAGAATCAAGGGTGTACTTTCTGGGCACCTCCTAGGTGCCGCCCATTTTTTCCTCCATGCATTTATTAACTACACATTTATTTATCTAGCCTACCGCGTGTGCAGATCTGTGCCCGGCACCCAGAGTCAAAACCACTTAGCGGCAGGTAGTGGGGAAGGCTGATCTGGGAGCGGAACATTTTTATTGGGGGTGACAAGTGTGGGATGACAGGTGTGAGTGAGCACAGGTGTGCTGAGTCCCTCAGTTCCACTGAGGATAGTCAAGGATGCTTGCCTTTGACATGTGTCTTAAAGAATCAACTATGCTTCAATGTTAAAAAAAAAAAAGAAAAAAGAAAGAAAAGAAAAGAAAAAAAGAATTAAGCGGGGGGGCGTGTCCTGGAGGAGAGTACAGGCAGAGAGAACTTGGGGAAAGGCAAGTCGGTGGAAAGAATCCTGGACTCTTGGGAAGAACAGGAGAGACTGGAAAGGCAGGGTAGGGGCCATGCAGAGGGACTTTATTCTTCCAGCAGAGGGTTTATTTATTTATTTTTAGGCCGTGTGCGGCCCCGATCTGCCCTCTAGTGGTCATTAGGAATATAATCTGTAGTAAAGAAAGGTCTAGAAATTTGAGGCCTTGATCCAGACGAGAGTTTATCAGTGTCAGACCTTTTGACATTTGGGGCCAAATCATTCTCAGTTGTGAGGACTGCCCTGTGTATTGTAGAATCATGAGCAGTATCCTTGGTCTCTACTGCTTTGAAGCCAGTGTCACACCGTACCCCAAATAGTGACAACCAAAACTGTCTCCAGACAGGCCAAATGTCCCCTTGGTGGTAGGGCCATGAGCAGAGTCACTCCTGGTTGAGAACCACTGGTCTAATGTGAGATTGTGGGATAATAAAGTGCTGTGTATGTAGGGAGAGAGAGAAGTCAGTTGATGCTTTGTCATGGGGGTGTCTTTCATGACCACGTGGTCTTTTTGGGTATAATCCTTCTGGTGTATGCATATTTAGCCTGTTTGAGACCATTTATGTTTCCCTTTGTTCAGATATCAACTTCTCAGTGGTTATTCACGAGGCCCCAGTGTCTCTGTCATATTTGGAAGGCCCATCTGTGCTTGTATAGAAATGTTCTGAACCTTGCTAATAGGCGTGCATCTTTGGTTTAATAGCTTTGGTTTCCATTCAAGAATGTCATTGGTGTTTTCACACAAAAAGACCACAAAGAAAATCTTAGTGAGTGCTCCCGAAGTAGGGTTTGATTTCTGACTACAGCACGATAAAAACTAAAGGTAAACTTCAAAAGATTGAACAGAAAACTCTACTTCCTGGTGATTAAAAGTGGATCACTTAGACTTCTGTTGGGTGAAAGTCGAAATAGAAACTTTCATTAAAAACCATTTGGAAAATAACGGAGACGTGAACATCACATACCTTCACTTGTAGAATATTGCCAAAGCTGGACTTTGTTGCAAATTAGTAGACTTAAATGGTAAATTAAGAAAAAGCTTTAAAATGTAAGATATAATGTATTAGGAAGGGAGGGGGAAATCAACATAGCTTAACTTGTGGTAAATGTAATCAAAGGGAGATACCCACAAATAACTAGAAGAAGGTGATGTAAAACTGAAGTCTGACAAAGATTTTACTATGTTGAAGTCTATGGATAATCATGAGCTATTAGATTTGAAACTTTCAGAGAGTTGAGAAATTTTGACTTGTCCAAGCTAATTCAAGAAGCAGCAGAAAGATATCCTAATAACCTTGGGAAAAGACTAAAAAAAAAAAGTGTCAATTAATTTCTTCAAAAAAAAAAAAACAAGGCCCCAGGCTTGGAGAGTTTTATAGTTGAGTTCTTTCACACTCGCAAAGAGCAACTATTTTCTGTAATACAGAAACTTTTCCAGGGCATAGAAATCTATGGAAAATCTTCCCAGTTCATTTGATAAAACTAACATAGAACCCCTTAGCAGAACCTGACAAAGATGCTATGTTGAAAGAAAACCCAGAACCAGCTAATATGGGATTTTTAGATCCACATGTCCTAAATAAAACACTGTGCTGGCAATATCATTTATCTCACAATGCAAGGATGGTTCAAGATCAGGCATTCTGCTAATAGAATCTAATTCATTAAGAGGTACAGTGAGGAAAATCACAATAATCTCATTCAGTAACATTTATTTAAAATTATTTATTTAGAGAAAGGGAGGGGGAGAGGCCTTTTATAAAACTAGGAATAAAAAAACAAAACTAGGAATAGAAAACTTCTGCAACAAGATAAATATTACCTAGATGAAACCAACAGCCGAGCTAACATCTTTCTTAAAACTATTCCTGTTAGCTTTGGAAGAAGCCAATCTCTTCATTACTAAGGAACATTTCTCTGGGTATCTAGCCAATGCAGTAATACAGAAATTAGAATTGTAAGGAATGGATTGTGGGAAATAAAATCATTGATATTTTCAGGTATTCTAGTGCAAGGGTAGGCAGACTACCTGTTTTTGTCAATGAGTTTTATCGGAATGTAGCCACGCCCATTTGTCTACATTGTGTCAATGGCTGTTTTCAAGCTGCCATGGCTTGAAAGCCATTGGAAGTTGAATAGTTGTGACAAAAATCACATGTCCCGCAAAACCCTAAATATTTACTATCTAGCATGTATGGGAAAAGTTTGCTGACCCTTTTTCAAGTATGTTCCTTGAAAACCTAAGAAAATCAACCCTGAAACTCTTAGGATGAGAGTTTGGGAAAGTAGGTACAATAGAAAGAAACAAAAATGCAGTAGATATACTAGCAACAATTAAAACATAAATCAGGGGAAAGGTCCGTTTCATGATTGCGCTAAAACCTTAGTAATCCCATCTAAAATTACCTGTAAAGGAAAAAAATTATTTAAATTGCTGAGATATAAACTTACATAGATCAATGTGAAAGATTCTTTCAAATCATTTCAAGAAAACTCACTGGCACACAGCAAACCAGGGTGAATCGATAAAGGATTAATGTCCTTTGTGAATGAACAGCTCAGGAATAGGAATGAGGAAGGCCCTAGAACTTCATAGAAAGGATGGGCAAAGGGTAGACAAATCCTTAGTGAAACACAAAAGAATCAATGAAGGACAGAAGACTTTACACTCAGCAGTACACAGAGGTGCAAATAAAGCAGTAGAGTAATGCTTAAAAAATTTCTTTCCTCAGGTTGAAAATCTGAAAAAGAAAAATCAAAACAAAACAAAAACTCCTTTTAACGCTCAGCATTGCTGAGATTATCCCGATGTGTAGTTTCATGCATTACTGGTGAGACCACAGTCAATACAAAGGGTCTGGAGGATAGAAGTTTAGCCATACGTGTAAAGTGGCATAACCTAGTGATTGCTCTTCTCAGAATCTACTTCTAGGAACTAATAAGACAACCAGATGATGATCAAATTAATATTTATAATAACAAAATGTTAAGAATATGCTTACATTAAAAAATAAGAGGATGACTAAGTAAATTATGGCTCACGTATTAAATGGAATATTCTACAGTTTTCCAAGTTTTCTGCAATGAGCACGTGGTACTTTCATAACAAGGAGGGAAAACCTTTACATTGAAAAAGAAAAAATGTAAATTCTGTCCTACTTCAAACATTAGGTTTTCAGGAAAATATTTGAGAATGCTTCTAATACAAGTGAGCAAAGTGGATTATAAAACTAGCTTGATCCCCATCATACCCATACATAATAAAAATAATTGCCCAAAGGATACAGTGGCCAGAAGAATAATGAGTAAATTCAAACTTTCTTTATACCTTTTTTTTTGGATTTATATATATATATATATATATATTTTTTTTTTTTTTTTTTTTTTTTTTTTGCGGTACGCGGGCCTCTCACTGTTGTGGCCTCTCCCGTTGCAGAGCACAGGCTCCGGATGCGCAGGCTCAGCGGCCATGGCTCACGGGCCCAGCCGCTCTGCGGCATGCAGGATCCTCCTGGACCGGGGCACGAACCCGCGTCCCCTGCATCGGCAGGCAGACTCCCAACCACTGTGCCACCAGGGAAGCCCCTGGATTTATATATTTTTTAGGCTATTAACATTTTTCTTCATATATCTTTTTAAGGGGGAAAATGTGCCAATCGCATAGACATTTTTTGAGTTACCGTTAGCAACCCGAGTGATAAGATTCTTTTACCAAGAACTGAAGTATAATCACTTAGATTATGCAGGTGTCCTAAAGGGTCCTAGGCTCAGAAGAAGCATTTCTCCTGATTAAACTGGTGATGTTGTCAAGTAGCTTGGACCATTTGGCAGGGCTTCCTGAAAAGCTAGACTCTTACACGCTTTTGGCATCTTATTTTTAACACTGACCCTGGCTGGGCTATTAACCTGCAAAATGATAATCTGAAATCAAGCATGTTGACGGGAATATTGGTGTGTCTCCTGTGGATGGTCCTGGAGCCCCCCCCACTCCCCTCTTGGGGTGCACCTGCCTATGAGGGCATCTTGAAAACTGCTCTGGGTTGTAATTCCTGGAAATTAACATTGTAATCCACACTCCCCCTGGAATCTCACTGCACCGCAGTCTTTGGTTTTAAGCCTTTTATTCTCTGGCAGCGTTTTTTAAAAGATGGTGATTGCCTGACCGGGTGTGTCCTACTGTCGTGACAGGCCGTCGAGGAAACGCAGGGCCCTTGGTGATGTGGGGAATGTGACAGCGGCCGTGCCCACCATTCCGGGATTCCCCAATACGTCCTCAACCAGCCCACCTACGAGCTCAGAGGAGCACAGACCATTCGAGAAAGTGGTGAACAAGGAGTCTCTGGTCATCTCTGGCCTGCGTCACTTTACTGGCTATCGCATTGAGCTGCAGGCTTGCAACCAAGATTCCCCCGAGGAGAGGTGCAGTGTGGCTGCATATGTCAGTGCCAGGACCATGCCCGAAGGTGGGTCAGCTCACATCATGGGGCCAAGAGACCCAGGCTGACCAAGGAAAAGCCTTCCACCCTCTTGGCAGCATATATGTGACTTTAACTTATTTGCATTAGTCATTTTTCATTTTCCCCCAGCTTTATTGAGATATAATTGATGTATAACATTGTGTAAATTTAAGGTGTACAATGTGTCAGTTTGCTACACTTACGTATTGCAAAAGCATTACCGCAGTAGCGTTAGCTAACATCTCCATCAGGGCACATAATTACCATTTCTTTTTTGTGGTGGGCACATTTAAGATCTACTCTCTTAGCAGCTTTCAAGTATACAACAGAATATTGTTAACTATAACCACCATGCTGTACATTAGATCCTCAGAACTTATTCAGCTTATCACTGGAAGTTTGTACCCTTTGACCAACATCCCCCATTTCCCTCACCCCCCGCCCCTGGGAACCACCATTCTACTCTCTGTTTCTATGAGTTCAGCTTTTTTTATCATCCACATATAAGTTAGATCATACACTATGAGTCTTTCTCTGTCTGGCTTTTTTCACTTAACATAATGCCCTCAAGCTCCATCCGTGTTAACCTATATTATTTTGTAATTATATGAGTCATCATAGCCATTATATAAACTTTAGAAAGTACACATGAGGCAGAAGAAAAATTAAGTAAAATGAAGGAATACATATATAGTGTATTAGGGTTCTCCAGAGAATCAGAACCAACAGTGTAACTGAAAGTGTGGTCCCGGCTGCTTGCTGCTCAAAAGCCAATAAAGAGGCAAGGTTGGTGGAAAGGAAAATTTGCTTTATTTTGGATGCTGGCAACTGGGGGGTGAGGGGAGGGAGGACACTTGTCCAAAGGCCAACTCCCTCCCAAAGACAGTCAGGGAGCAAGAGCTTTTATAGATGGATGGAGGGGGCTACATGCAGAAACAGCACAGTCAGCTCTGACAGTCATCTTGAAACTGGTCATCGGTGGTCTGACCAGCGTCATCTTGATTGTTTTAAGTATGGTTAGTCTTTAGTTCCAGGGTTGGTTTGTTTCCATTACTTTGAGGCCAATTCTTGGAATCGTGGCAGCTTATGTCATGGGTACCGTCTGGTCATCATGTAGTTAACGTCTCCACCTGGCGAGGGTTTCAGTATCTATAAGACAGCTCACAGGATAGGGCTCAGAATATTATCTATAGCCCCTGAGAAGGAACTCAAGGTCCTTGACTTTGCTTAATGACTAAATTATTATTATTTGGTCTCCTTTGACTGTTTTCCTTTGTTTCTGCATTTTCTCCCTTCTCTGATTCAACTTATTCTTTGGCTAAAGTTTTTCCACAGACAAAAGGCAGGCGGAGGACATGGGGGATACAGACCATAGGGCCCTGCTCCATTTCAACAGGATGTGACACAGAGCAATCGACTGATAGACAGACAGACATAAATATGTAGAGAATCCCATGAGATGAGCTTTATATGTCCATTCTCCAATAAGGGAAATGGAACACAAGAAAGTTACGTACCCAGTTTAAGGTCACTCAGCCGCTAAGTGGTGGAGGTGGGATTTGATCCGGGGATCGGGTCCCTGCCTCTAACCACTGCCCCTTACAGCCAAGGCAGATGATATTGTTGGCCCCGTGACTCACGAAATCTTTGAGAGCAACATCGTTCACTTGATGTGGCAGGAGCCCAAGGAACCCAACGGTCTGATCGTGCTGTACGAAGTGAGTTATCGACGATACGGCGAAGAGGTAAGATCCTTGACGCCTGGGGAATGTGCCTTCAAGGCTGTCATTGGTACCTCCTTCTTCTTCTTAAATTCTGGCTCCTGTGCTTCTCATTAGGTGCTTTGTCATGAGGACTCAAAGCCTTGATATATGACTTTCCAGGGAGATGGGTCAGAAATGCCAGCTTACAAATTTTATTGTAGCTAAACTATCCCCAGGACTTACCATGTGCCCTATGCATGCTAAATGCTTAACACATGGTATCTCATTTATCCTATTTTATCATATCTAAGATGTGATAAGAGGCCCTGTTATTCTTATAGACTGCTAAGATGTGATAAGAGGCCCTGTTATTCTTATAGACCACTAAGATGTGATAAGAGGCCCTGTTATTCTTATAGACCGCTAACAGCTTATAAAAGCTGTTGCCACTTCTAATTGTAAGATGCGTTCCAATTTCAGAAATGTCAAAATGTGAAAATAATATGTCTCTCGGGACCAATGAAGTGCAACAAATCCTCAGAATAACCCAAATGAGCTTGGTACTGACTGAAGCATCCAGAATTGAAACATGAGGCATCCAAGGTTTATAAGAATAGAGTCAGGATTCAAACCCAAGACTATCTGATGTTCTAATCCAGGGGTTGGCAATTTTTTTCTGTAAAGGACCAGATAGGAAACATGTTTGGCTTTGTGGTGAGATGGTGTCTGATGCAAATACTCAACTCTGCCTTTGAATTGTGTAAGCTGCCGTGTAGACAATACATAAATGAAGGGGTATGGTTGTGTGCCAATAAAACTTTATTTGCAAAAACAGGCAGCAAGCAGGCTGGGATTTGCTGGTCCCAACGCTAAGCCTGTAACCACTGTAGGGCAGGTCTCTATCCCCAGAAAGGGCTTGGGGTCTACACCTGTCAAGAGAGGCACTGCTGGGGCTTGGACCTGATTAAGGATATTTCTCCCCTTTACTGGGTGACTTGAGGCAGATGTCAAGTTACCTTCCTGAGTTTGACCCAGAGGGTGTACCCTGCCATCACTTGAGCCCTTTGCAATGATACATTTATACCTCACAATGACCCTCTAAGGGAAAATCTGTTAGTGTCTCCATTTATGGCTGAGAGAATGGAAATTTGGGGAGCTGAATAGACTTTCTCAAGGTCATACATCCAACACTCAAACCCAGATCCTTGGGCTCTGGTGCCTGACATCGGCAATTAAGGGTGATTACATGGATCAGAGGTCATTTTCTATAAGGGGCCAGGGAGTTAATATTTTCAGCTTTGGGAACCACACAGTCTTGGATCAACTGCTCAACTCTGCTGTTATAGCTCCAAAGCAGACACAGACAATACGACAATGAATGGGAGTAGTTGTGTGCTAATAAAACTTTATTTACAAAATCAAGCAGTGGACTGGATTCAGCCTGCGGGCCCTAGTTTGCCAACCCCTAACAGAAGTTGTAGCAAAACTGTCTGACTTCTTGGAACTTTGAGGGAGAGTCATCCTGTAACCAGGTGGGCAGAGCTTGGCTTCCCCAAGCCAGAGAGGACAGATGGACCTCTGTCTGTTGATCCTTCCTGGGACCACATCTCTTGATGTCCAAATATTCAACTTTGATGATGATTTAGAACTGAAATCTGCAAACTATCATCTGTGGGCCAAATCTGACCCTCGGCCTGTTTTTATATGTCCTGCAGAGTGTTGTCAAAAGAAACAAGGAAAAATGTGCACCAGTGTCAGTCCAGTGGCCAAGCCCAGCATCAGTATAGGAGGGGAGCCCTCAGGGGTGTATAAAGAGAGGCATGATTCATAGGGTGCTGTTATTGCAGAGTTTATTTAATATCTTATCCCTTATATATCAATCCCATATGTTCTAAGGAAATAATTCAAATTTGGGGTGGTGGTAAAGCTTTATGCATAAGATTTTCACCACTAGCAAAAAGTACGAGCCACTAGATGTCTGTCCATTGGAGAATGGATACATAGAGGATGATATATCCATAAAACTCGTGGATGTACAGCCCTTTAGAATGATGTTGGGGGTGACCATTGTCCAGTATAATGTAGGGGTTGAGATTACAGGCTCTGGATTTGAGATCTTCCAAGCTGTTATTCTTCATCTTCCACCAGCAGCCAAGAAACACCCCCCCACACCCCATCCAAAGTAGCTTATGACAAAAGGGAAGCTTATTAGCTCCCATAACTGAACAGTCGAAGGAGATCAGGCACAGCTGGATCCAGAATTCCTTTGGATCTGTTGCATCTCAAGGGGTCCTTGCAGTGATCCCAGCAGCTCCTGATTGTCCTGTGATTTTAGTGGTTCCAATCTCCATATCCTCTCAGGGCCAAGCCTAGAGGAAGAGAGAGTCTGTGTCCCAGCATTTCCAGCCATGCTGAGGTCACGTGACACCCAATCATAAGACCATGACAGTGCTGTGTGCTGATTGGCTCAGGCATGAGGGTTTTAAAATAACAGCTTAATTGAGGTACATTCACATGCCATAAAATATAACCATTTAACACATACAATTCAATGATTTTTAATATAGTCACAGTTGTTGGAACCATCACCACAATTTCAGAATATTTTCGTCACCCAGCAAAGAAAGCCCACCTCCTTAGCCATCAACCCCCAGTCTTCCCTGCTTCCTCCTCCTCCAGCCCCTGGCAATCACTAATCTGCTTTCTGTCTCCATGGAGACAGGTCTCTGCTACTGAGGCCAACTCATCCCCATTTGCCTGGAATTTCCCAGGTTCGAGCATTGAAGTCCTGCATCCCAAGATAATCTGGGTAAACTGGGACAGTTGTTACCCTACTGGCATTGGACCCAACCCTAACTTCTTGCAGCCGCCTTCACTGGCCTGCCTCTCTCGTTCCTGGAGCCCAGGTGTTGCCAGCAGGAATCCTCACCACCAATCTCCACCATAACCTCTGCCCTGCATAGCCCTGGGACCTGCATGGACCCTGATCCTAGACAGACGAGCCCTATTTGCTCTTTAGGGGAACAGAGGGATAGAGGGAAAATTAGGAGTGAGAGGTTATAATATGTTAAAAGAAAAAAAAACTTATAAGCAAAACTGGGCGATTATCTCCATTTTCCATAATTGTCTAGCATCGCTTTGATAAAAAAAAACTACTTTTATACCGTTTGTGCTGTTGGGATATGATTTTGCTAGTTTTACAAAATTCTCCAGCATTTGGTGGGAGGTCATTTTTGCCCCTTATTGGCTAGTTTAACAGCCAAAATCACCTCTAGCTGCATTGTTTTTGATTCTGCCTCTCCTTGAACCTTGCATTAGAGTCATTTTTCCCCTCACCACTTCCCTTCCCACCTTGGGGGACACTGGTACCAGGGACCACCCCCATCCTGGAAAGAGCATCGATTTTCAGTTTTTGTGCACTTAAATCCTTTGCTTCAATACGTTTTTGCAGTTTTGAGCTGTTTTTTTTTTTTTTCTCTTGTTTGCACAAACTTCTGTAATTGGCTTCGTCACTCTTCATCAGATTTGCTTCTAGTTTTGCTTTTTGTTTTGCTTTTTTGGTGTCTATGGAGAGAGCTGCCTCTAGTTTCTTCCATCATGCTCCCTTCTCCGTCCCCACCCTTCGAGGTACATGACCAGCACTGTAGGATGTATTTCCCCTTTATCCCGGATAGCAGCTACCTTTGGTTTCTATATTTGCTTATTTGTCCCTTTCCACTTGGTGACTCATTCTACTTGGAAGAACCTTTGGACTAGACTTCCCCACCCCTGCCATCAGCCCGATCTGTTTTCTTGCTGTTATTGTCACATGATAAGCATGGGAGTTTTTATGTTTCTCTCTCTCTCCACTCCTTCCTGAAATTTTCCAGTCCAGTTCTCTGCATGCACTATTAGCCTGGAGCTGTTTTGGAAAGTTTTCAAAATTTGGCCAATGTTTGCAGGTTTCGTGGTCATATTTCCCAGTGAGCCTCATGCCTTTCCTAATAAGCTCTGGGTTTCTTTCTTTTTACATGTTTATTGCGGGGACGGGATAAGATATTACTTATCTCCTCTCTTCTTGCCAGACATTTAAGTAGATCCCAACTCTTTTAATGATGGTAAAATAAATCAAAAGGCAAGGAAGGTGTTTTAAAATTTGTCCTTAAGATGTTAAGCCCATGTAACCGGTTGGTTCTTAGGTGATTTAGGTGATCAGGGTCCCTTTTTTCCTGACCTTCTGGAGTCCTGGTGAAAATACCCCATGGTGGTTTCAAGGAGAGGTTTGGAGCCAGACAGTTCTGGGTTCAAGGGCTTCCCTGCCACTTACCAGCTATGAGATCTGGGACAAATCATTTCAACTCCCCAATCAGGGGAGGGCAAACTATTTATGTAAAACCTGTTTTTGTGCAGCTCGTGAGCTAAGAATCACTTCCACATCTTCAAATGGTTGAAAAGAATCCAAAGAAGATACCATCTCTTGACATGTGTAAATTTCTATGACGTTCAGCTTTCAGCATCCACCCTGTTTTGTGGGCACACAGCCACGTTCATTTGTTTATGGATGTGATAAATTCAGGATTCAGGATCCATCTCTGGCTGCTTTTGAGCTATGATGGCTGGGTTGAGTTGGTGACAGTGACTGTCTGGCCCCCCTGAAGCCAAAAATATTTACCCTCTGGCCCTTTACAGCAAACGTTTGCCAGACCTCCACCCGAAGCCTCAGTTTTCTTGTTTCTAACATGAGGCTAAGCATGAGGTGGTTATAAGAATTAAATGACATGATCTGAGCCACATGCTTGGCTGTGGTTTAGGAAGATTGGCTGTTATCATGTATCATGTATCAATGATAACCTCTCTGTCTGTGCCTTATCCACAGAGCTCAGGTTCTGTAATTCCTTGAGTCTCAAAGTCGCCTGCCTGTTGCCGTGTTTGTACCTAACTCCATCCGTGTCATTTCTGAGTGGGATCCTTGTCTTCTAGGAGCTGCACCTCTGTGTCTCCCGCAGGCATTTTGCTCTGGAGCGGGGCTGCAGGCTGCGTAGTCTGCCACCCGGGAATTACAGTGTGCGAGTTCGGGCCACCTCCCTGGCGGGCAATGGCTCCTGGACGGAAGCCACCTATTTCTACGTCACAGACTATTGTAAGTCTGCACGGCCCCTTCGACTGGTAGGGTCTGTGCTTGGTGCTGAGCACAGCAGAACATTTCAAAGGATGGTTGGGGAAGCATGGAGGCTGTGGGTATTGGCTCTGTCTTGACTCCTGGGTCCAACGGCTGCTGCTGTGTGACCAGGGCAAGAGGCGTGCCCTCTTTGAGCCTGCACTTCCTCATCTGATCATGGATATAATACTAGGACCACCCCTGGAGGTGAAGGGACGTTTCAATGACATCATGAATGTCAAGTGGCTGGCACAGGGCATATCTGATAAACACATTAGCTCCTGTTACTGGTGTCTTCATCTTTGTTTTTAGATAGGCCATGCCCTCCAAGGGAGGATGTGGGCGCTTATCTGCTCGGCCTTGGGCGTGCTCTTGGCCTGCAGGCAGGAACTGCCGCCATTGGGCGAGCTGCATACACTGTGGACAGTAGGTTGAGGAGAGGTGGGGAGAGCTGAGCTGGTTAGGGAGTGCTTCCTGGAAGCGGTGATATCTTGGTGGAAACTGGAAGAATGTATGAGTTGGGGCGGAAGATGTTCAGCCCGACATGTGGTAGAAACCCAGACACTTGGAAGGAAGGGAGATTCTAGACCAGGAGGAGTGGGAACTTGGGTGGTGTACATGTTCTGACACCAACCGGACACATAGCGCTACAATTCTGACGCTTTCCACTGGAGTTAGCACAGACTCTACAAATTAAAAAGAGCATAGTTCCCACCAAGACTGCCCTCACCTCAAATGCCAGATGCAAGTTTTGGGGGTTCTCCAGGCCATCTGCACTTCTGACTTGACTGGCTAAAAATTTGGGTGTTATCACAGCCCCATCAGATTTGATCGTTTGCTAGAATGGCTCACAGAACTCAGGAAAATGCTGTATGACAAGGACAGTTTTATTACAAAGGTTGTAAGTCAGGACCACCCAAATGAAGAGCCACGTAGGGTGGAGGCTAGGAGGGTCCTGGACACGGCTCCTGTGTCTTCTCCCCATGGAATCAGGACACATCACATCACCTCCTGGTATTCTGATGTGTTCACCAGCCAGGAAGCTCCTCTGAGCTTTGGTGAACTGAGTTTTTATTGGGGTTTCACTACACAGATGTGATTGGTTGAAGCACTGACCACATGATTGAACTCCACCTCCAGCCCCTCCCCCTGTCTGGAGGCCACCCCACCCGTCTAATCACACACTTGGTTTTCTGGTGACCAGCCCCCATCCCGAACCATCTCATGTCTTAGCATAAACTCAGGTATGTTCCAAGGGGATCATCAATAACAAAGACACTGCTAAGACTCAGGGTTTTTCAAGGATTTGGAGGGACACCGTGAACAAAATTCAAAGGAAAATATCAAAGTGGGAAAAACACGTGTAACATCATTGACAAAGAGTTAATATCTTTCATACAAAATGAGTATGTATGTATGTCTCCTATGAGTTAAAGATATATGTCCTCACACAAAATAAGCAAAAGATATAAATAACCTATTTAAAAAGAAATAGAAAAAATAGAAAATGTAAGGATAAAAAGGTCCAGCCTCACTCAAAACCACACCAAAAGGAAAAAAAGCAAATCAAAATGAGATAGAATTTTTAACTTATCAAATTGGCAAGGTTTTTGTTTGTTTCTGCTTTTTAATTATGTACTTAGTGTTGTCCAGGAGTGCAGACACATGGACATTCTGTTTCATGGTAGACGAGTCCTAAAATGTAGTCCTTTAATAGTATGTATCAAAAAAGCTTACCAAGGCTTTTACTATTTCAGCCAGCAGTGCTGACCCTAGACATTCATCCTAAGGAAATGACCAGAGCTGTCCAAAAAAGATAAATGTTCAAGGACATCCAGCACTGCTTACTAACAATAGCAAAAAATCTGGAGAATTAAATGTTTGACACATTAGATTACTTTAAAAAATTCTTTCTTAAATAACAAGGAGGCAAGCAAGACACCTAGGGTGCAAAATTTAAAGAGGGACTCACCCTCAGGGGCTGACTCTGCCCTGGCATGGCCAAGCGCAAGAGTTCCTCTCCAATATTGCACTCTGGGTGCTTTCCTTCCCACACCCTAGTTCTTGTGGCCACTGGAATCTAAGGACTGTGGGATCTGGGACACAGAGACGGGGTGGGGCAGGCAGCATGGATCTCAGATTCTACCCTGAGATGTGTTGGGTTCTGAGCAATCAGTAGCCTCCAGCTTCCCCTGCCAAAGGATGGGGAGGAGGGAAATTGCCGACCGCAGCGCTTCTGGTGAATTTTTCATCTGCCAGAGGTGCTGTTGCGATTAAAATAAGCTATTTAATTTGCAGGGTCCAGTGCAGAGTGAAAATGCAGGGCTCCTTCTTTAAAAATTATTAAGACTTTCCAGACAGGGACAATAGAGCATGAAACAGAGAGCAGAACCTTCTGAGTGTGCGGACCTGCCTGATGGCTTGGGTTGGGTGCCTGTGAAGATGGCCTTCAATGGTGAAGGGAGAAAAGCTGGTGATGGGCAGTGGTCTGGGGTCACCGCAGGAGAGGTTCGGGGACTAGAGAAGGGGGACAAGTGTGTGTGGCCCATTGGACATGTAGATGTGTTTTCCGGTGTGACCTTTGATGTGAACACATTTTGATGTGAGACCTATATTTTCTTGTTCTATTTCAGTAGACGTGCCATCAAATATTGCAAAAATTATCATCGGCCCCCTCATCTTTGTCTTTCTCTTCAGTGTTGTGATCGGAAGTATTTATCTATTCCTGAGAAAGAGGTGAGCACGGAGGTGTTCTGGTAAATGGTTAACAACCAGCTCTCTCGGGGAAAAGGATGCCTACATATAGATAGAGTTATATCTAAATTTCCTGTAGGGACTTCCCCGGTGGCGCAGTGGATAAGACTCCACGCTCCCAATGCAGGGGGCCCCGGTTCGATCCCTGGTCAGGAAACTAGATCCCACATGCCTGCTGCAACTAAGAGTTCACATGCCACAACTAAGGAGGCTGCCTGCCTCAACTAAGACCCGGCACAACGAAATAAATAAATAAATACATATTTTAAAAATAAATTTACTGTAAATCTTACTGATCTAAAGGATGCATAGCATGCAATTTACAGATAATTATCATAATACAATATACAATACTCACTATCATAAATTCCCTACAGCCAGTTGATCCTCACCAAATGTTTTTGTCAATTTTTTCTCCCCTGAACCTTTGTATCTATAACCAACCTATGAGTGCAACTGATGAATGGCTGTAGTTCCAAGATGAATGTTGATTGATATTTTGTTTACATTAAAGAACAAGATAAAAATGAAATAAGGCATATATGTTCATCGACAATAGGAATGACTTTTGCAGAATCAGATAATAATTTTTAAATACTGAAAGCATATTTTCTCAATTTTTGCGCCATTGGCAATGTCATGGCTACAGAGATGACACACATTTAAGCTTAATCTGCATTACTGACATTTTTGCCATCACTTTCTCAAGCCTGGATGTACAACAGAACATAAATCGGTCTTGGTATGTAGCATTTGTCTGTTTACACCCGCTGTGAATATTCCCACCGTGGCCAATTTCAAGCTACAGACATGATGTCACTGAACGCAGAGTTGGGAAGAGATATGCAGTCAATCACAGATATGTAGTATTTCTGCCATATGGATGCAATCATATAAATAAATAAGGTAATACAGAAGGGCTGAAGAGTGTCCAGTCCTTCAAAGTAAGAGGTAGTATGATAATTGGTTTTGAATATTCGTTACCTTTGCTTTGAATATAATGTATTTAACTGTAAGCCTGTGTAATTTAATTTTAAATGGTGGTTGTATTTAACAACTGGCTTGCAAATTTCCTGAAAATTCAACAGTTGTTTCTTATAAGCTGGAATGAGATGGTTCCAGAACAGCAGTGGATGAGCAGTTTTTAGATGTTATATTGACAACCATAAATTGTAGTTTAAGAGTGAGCAGTTCCATGGTGATGCACTTAAGTAGCCATCTGATGGGCTTCTGCTAAAAAAATAAGGTCCCGGGGCTTCCCTGGTGGCGCAGTGGTTGAGAGTCCGCCTGCTGATGCAGGGGGCACGGGTTCATGCCCCAGTCCGGGAAGATCCCACATGCCCCGGAGCGGCTGGGCCCGTGAGCCATGGCCGCTGAGCCTGCACGTCCGGAGCCTGTGCTCCGCAACGGGAGAGGCCACAACAGTGAGAGGCCCGTGTACCGCAAAAAAAAAAAAAAAAAAAAAGGGTCCCCCATCCTCACCCCAAACTGTATCCAGGATTACGTGCATGCTGCTAATAGGGTGGCTGTTTGCACTGGGGAGGCTGTAACCTCCCGCTAATGACCCACAGAGTTCTGTGAGCATATCAAGATGGAATGTCTCCATTTTTCTCATCCAGGCAGCCGGATGGGCCACTGGGACCACTGTATGCTTCTTCAAACCCCGAGTACCTCAGTGCCAGTGATGGTGAGTATGATCCCCTCCCTTGTGGGTGACCAGAATCCAGCTGTTCAGTTTCCTTTGCCATCACTGTCAAGTGACAGTCAAGGGTTGATACCCTGGGGGGCTGAGAAGAGTCCTTTTGTTCAGTTGAGTCTGCAGACCTGCCCCTTGCTGCAGAAACCCTGTTACCAGGAGCAGTCAGACCCCTGCTGTCTGGCAGTTGTTTGAATGGGCTGATCTAGCTGTTCTGGGACCCATGCGTGGCTTGGCTGAGAGGCCATGAGCTTGGTGCCCCAGCTGTGGGGGTATAGAGCTTGGATCCTGTGCCAGAGAGAGTGCCGAGGGTCAGAGCCAGAAAGTGATGACCAAACTGGCCATCCAGGCTCAGAGGTGGGAATCAGAAGCCAAGGTGAGAGACTGGGGATCAGGGATGGGGCAGACAAGAAGCAGGGACAAGATGGGGAAGGTGGGAGGCTGGGTGTGTACCAGGGGCACATCTGCTATTGCTGTCAGCTGACCATGGGTGTGATGCTGATGCTGATATGGCAGGATCAATGGCCATATTCCCCTGGATTGTACCAAAAGGCAGTGAGTGACCCCTGAAGGAAAGGCTTGGCTGTTTCTTCAGATGTGAAGGCAGCTGTTACACTACAAGTTTCTAAAATGCTTCATGCAGCAAATTCAAAAAGCGACTTTCAAGGCATGAACACCATTGCCTGGCAGGATGCTGCCTTGGGGTACAGGGATGGTGTTTTTCAGGGTACCTGGGATTTGTTTTAAATAAGTCTGGTAAGACATGCAGACCTGCAAGTGACTATCATGAGGAAGAAGTTTAGACTCACAGAGTCCGGAGAAACAGGAGGCAGGGCCACATGGGGAAGCACCAGGGTTGGCCAGGAGGCGGAGGGAGTGAGGGAAAAAGGTGGGCAAGAGACTTTATTGTCTTTTCCACGAGAAAGGAGAGGTCAGGCAGGGTAGGACATAGGATGAGCTAGTTTGAACTGTTTCAGCAGGGTCTGGGGCATAGGGGCTGTCCTTGGTTGTCTGCAAACTGGCCCTGGGGTGATCAGGGCAGGGGGATAGTGGCCCAGAGTGTGAGAGCCTGATCACCGATGGGGTTGGGGTGTGGGCTGTGGATTGGTTGGCTTGCATATGAAAAGTGGACTTACAGGCACGTCATTTACTGTCTGTAGGAATTGGCCACCCCTGGGATGGGCAGTCCTGGCAGGCTCGGCAAGACCTCAAAGCATCAGAATAGAGAAGCTAGACAAGAAGTTTATTCCAAGTGGGAATATACACAGAGCCAGGAGCAGGAGTGGATGAATGTTAATCCAGAACCTCCTCTGCCTGTTTGAGGATGGTATTGTTAATCATATCAGAGATGGGGAAGCTGAACCTCAGGACCACTTCTCCACCCTACTGTCCTGCTTCCTTCCGGGGATGCAGCAATGGCTGAGAGCACAGGGGTACTAAGTGAAAGCTAGAAATTGGGGCTCATGGGTCTTTAAGGCCAGGAAGTTCTGGGCCAAGGGATACACACAGGGAAAGGTCCAAGCTCAGAACCCTGAGGGGCCCCCCAGTGAGCATCTGTGAGTTCATCTGGGTGCAGAACGCTTGTCTGATCCAATGTCCTTGAAAGAGCCATTGATGACCATATCGTGTTGCTCAGACTGCTGTGATCAGACTGGGTGACTTAGTAAACAATTTGATTTCTTCACAGTCCTGGAGGCTGGAAGTCTGAGATCAAGGGGTCAGCAGGGTTGGTTTCTCCTGAGGCCTCTCTCCTTGACTTGTAGACGGCCATCTTCTCCCTGTGTCCTCACATGGTCTTCCCTCTGTGTGTGTCTGTGTCCTGATCTCCTCTTCAAGGACACCAGTCAGACTGGATTAGGGCCACCCTAATGACTTCATTTTACCTTGATCACCTCTGTAAAGACTCCATCTCCAAATACAGTCACATTCTGAGATACCAGGGTTAGGATGTCAACATATAAATTTGCTAAGGACACAATTCAGCCCATAACAGGTGCAGAGGAGGGCAGAAAACCTCTTGGCTTTTCTTATGAGGACTTTGTGTATTTGTCTGCAAATACAAATTTGCTGTGTAACAAACCCCCCCAAACTTAGCGGCTTAAACCAAATCACCATTTGGTGGGTTCGCCACCTGGGCAGTGCTTGGCTGGGCGGTGCTTCTGTTCTTACTTATGTGGCTGCATCCCATCTGCAGATCCACTGGCACTGGGTGGTCTTGGGTGAGCTCACTCACCTGTCAGATAGGGTCACCCCCTATCCCCTTGGTACTTTGCAGAAATAACAGGCTCAGATGGGAATTAGCATCCTTTGGTAACAGGGCTCTGAAATCAGACAGAAAGGATGGGGATGCAGGCTCAGCTCAGCATTTACTGGCCAGAACCCTGGACTCCTTCCCCCGTCTCTGCCTGTCCTGTTCCTGGCTCTGTGCCCACTGCCCGGCACAGGGTCTGGATCACAGGAGTGACTCAGTGAACGTTTGGGAGGGGGAGCTCAGGTGGGAGACCCCTCAGGGTCCCCTCAGGGACCCCTGAGGGATCCTCCAAGGGTGCTGTGTAGATAAGTGAGGTGTAGTGTTTCCCTGCTCTGTGTACGTGCCGGATGAGTGGGAGGTGCCTCGAGAGAAGATCACGCTCCTGCGAGAACTGGGGCAGGGCTCCTTCGGCATGGTGTACGAGGGCAACGCCAGGGACATTGTCAAGGGCGAGGCGGAGACCCGAGTGGCGGTGAAGACGGTCAATGAGTCTGCCAGCCTGCGAGAGCGGATCGAATTTCTCAACGAGGCCTCGGTCATGAAGGGCTTCACCTGCCACCACGTGGTGAGTCCCGAGTTGGCTCCAGGAGCAAAAAAAGTCTTCCTGTAATACCTATCCTTCCTCCTACTGCATAGAGCGGTGAGGATGCTGGGTGTGGACCTCCTGCCCAGCCCCGACTCTGCTGAATATCCAAAATAAAGCTGACCCTTCCCTTCTCATTTCTCAAATCCCATCCTCTCCCACCTCACTCAGAGCAATACCCTTTTCACTGTACCATTGCTTTCCAGAATCTTCTATCTCTTCCCTCTTCCTGGCTCCTTTGTAACCTTTAAACACAGTGGTCCACCCCTTCCCTGCTCCCGCAAGTCAGCACAGACTCTCCCTGCCTTTCTGCTCCCACCATGGTCCCTTAATTTCTCCTTGAGCCTGTGTCCTTTCATCCTTGCCCCACGCATATTCAAGGAGCACCTGCTCTGTACTGAGCTCCATTCTCCTCTCTGGGATGCAGCAGATGTCTGCCCTCCTGGAACTCTCAATCCCAAGGGTGGAGACAGAATCTAAACCCAGTAGATTAATAATGTTGTCCACAAGGAGATGATGCTATGGCAACAGGGGAGAGGAAGGCAGAGTTGGGGAACTGGGAATGCAGCAGTGGCGAAGGTATATTTGAGCAAAGACTTCAGAGTGTAGGGACTGAGCCGTGTGGACAGATCAGCTGAGGGGACAGTCAGCTCAGGTGAGGGAACAGAGGGTCAGGCAGTGGGAACAGCTATGCAAAGGCCTGGAAGTGGGCCTTTGTGTTCGGAGATATGAGGGTTTGCCTTGACATTTGCCTTGCTGTGTGGGGGCAGGTCTGTCTGCTTCCCCGCTCCCACCAGACTGTGAGTTCTGAATTCTCCCACTCCCCAAACCAACAAGACATTGACCTTGGTGTTTCAGCCAGGCAGACCAGGGCTTTCCACAGTCCACTCAGGAGCAGGGTGCTGTGTGTGATGTAGGTACCAGACAGGGAGACCCGGGTGAGTGGACATCTTCCCACAGACACTCATCCAAGAACTGGCCCCCCCCCCGCCCCCTCCCATGCTTTTTCCACAGGTCCGCCTCCTGGGGGTGGTATCCAAAGGCCAGCCGACGCTGGTGGTGATGGAGTTGATGGCTCATGGGGACTTGAAGAGCTACCTCCGTTCCCTGCGGCCTGAGGCCGAGGTGAGCTGCCTCCAGGTACCCAGTGGGGTGCCCACTCCCAGCCTCAGGCACTGGTGTCGCTGAACACGACCCCATGTTTCGACTTTAGAATAACCCCGGCCGCCCTCCCCCTACCCTGCAAGAGATGATTCAGATGGCTGCAGAGATCGCCGACGGGATGGCGTACCTGAACGCCAAGAAGTTTGTACACCGGGACCTCGCAGCTCGAAACTGCATGGTCGCCCACGATTTTACCGTCAAAATTGGAGGTGCGTCTGGCTTTCTGCTTTGAAATGTATGGGCCAGGCCTTCTGATTTCAGGAGGAGTTGTCTGATAGCAAGTGCTTCAGTCTTTTCTAATATTGGAAAGGGGCAGGGTTTGGACGGGGACCTAGTCCTCATGCTGTAATTTAATTGCATTTGTTCATTAATTCACTCGTTCACTTCTTTAAGCAGTGTTTGTGCCAGCCGCTGCAGGAGGTGTTACAGGGGCAAGGTTGAAGGAGTCGCCGTGATTTTTCTGCTCTTGTGCAGCTTGCAATTTTTATCTGCACCATCCAGCACAGCAGCCACTGACCACTGTGTTTAATGTAAATTCAGTAAAATAAAATAAAATTTAGTAAAATAAAATAAAATAAATTAAATTCAGTAAACTGATTTAAACTAATTTAAATTCAGTAAAATAAAATATATTCAGTAAAATTAAATAAATTCAGTAAAATAAAATAATTAAAATGTAGTAAACTAATTTAAATTAGTTTAAATTCAGTAAAATAAAATGAAATTAATTCAGTAAACTAAAATGAAATTAAGTAAAAATAAATAAAATAATTTAAATTCAGTAAACTAATTTAGATTAATTTAAATTCAGTAAAATAATTTAAATTAATTTTTTACACATCTTTATTGGAGCATAATTGCTTTATAATGGTGTGTTAGTTTCTACTGTATAACAATGTGAATCAGCTATACGTATACATATATCCCCATATCTCCTCCCTCTTGCGTCTCCCTCCCACCCTCCCTATCCCACCCCTCTAGGTGGTCACAAAGCACCGAGCTGATCTCCCTGTGCTATGCGGCTGCTTCTCACTAGCTATCTATTTTACATTTGGCAGTGTATATATGTCCATGCCATTCTCTCACTTTGTCCCAGCTTACCCTTCCCCCGCCCACCCCCGTGTCCTCAAGTCCATTCTTTTTTTTAAAATTTTTTTTAATTTTTTTTATTTTTTATTTTTTATTTAACAAATTTAATCAGTTATACATATACATATGTTCCCATATCCCCTCCCTTTTGCGTCTCCCTCCCGCCCTCCCTATCCCACCCCTCCAGGCGGTCACAAAGCACCGAGCTGATCTCCCTGTGCTATGCGGCTGCTTCTCACTAGCTATCTGTTTTACATTTGGTAGTGTATATATGTCCATGCCATTCTCTCACTTTGTCCCAGCTTACCCTTCCCCCGCTCCCCCCCCACCCCCCGTGTCCTCAAGTCCATTCTTTACGTCTGCATCTTTATTCCTTTCCTGCCCCTAGGTTCTTCAGAGCAATTTTTTTTTTAGATTCCATACATAGTAAAATAAAATGAAATTAATTAAGTAAAATAAATAAATAAATAAATAAATTCAGTAAAGTAAAATAAAATAACTAAAATTCAGTGAACTAATTTACATTAATTTAAATTCAGTAAAATAAAATAAAATAAATTCAGTAAAATAAAATCAAATATTAAGTCCATCAGTCGAACTGGGAACCTTGAACAATATTGGACAGTGCAGTATAGACCACGTTCATCATCACAGAAAGTTCTACTGGGCAGAGCTGTTCTAGATGAATAGTAAAATAGTTGACATGTAAATAAGATGATGGAGACTGGGAAGAGAGCGCTGAAGGAAGTAAAGAGTTCAGTTCCATGATGGAGAGGAAAGGCCTCTCTCTCCATAAGGAGGCGACATTTTAACCAAGACTTGCAGGGTTAGAAGTTGACCTGAGAGATGGCGTCTCAGGGGGAGCTACAGCACGTGCAGAGGCTGTGAGGTTGGAAGGATGGCTGATGTGGTGTGAATAAGGTGAACGGAGAGGGGAGCAGGGCAGTGTGAGATGTGAGGTTGAGGAGAGAAGCCGGAGCCAGGCTGGGAAGGTCCTTGTCGGTCATGGTGAGTCATCTCGATGTTATCCTACGTAGCCAGTGTGAAGCAGGAAGTGACATGATCCTATTTATGTAGCTTCTCTTGGGCAGTGGGCTGTCAGGGTCAGGATGGAGGGAGGGTCCTGCAGGTGAGAGATGGTGGCGGGCCTGGGGGCGTCCAGGGCTGTGGAGAGGAACAGACTAGAGAGGGATGTGGAGGTCGAGGGGGCAGGACTCACCACTATCTTTTCTGTGGGGTGTGAGGAAAGGGGGTGGCTAAGGGAAGACCCAGCACCAGGTTTCTGGCTGGGCAGCTGGGTGGGTGGTGGGACCAGATCCAGTGGCGAACAGTAGGTTTGTTGCAGAGCATGAAAAGTTCAGTTTGGGAGGCCTGTGAGGTATGGGTTGGAAGGAAGCATTGCTGAGGGTGAGATTCCCAAGCTCCAGGTCAGAACATCACTTCTTTGCTACTTGGTGGTTCTTTTTCTTTCCCTTTAAATGGTGGCCCATCCTCTCCCTTCACATCCCCATGAGTACCCTCCGAATCCATTCTCACTGGATTTGGCTGTGACCCAGGTGAGCACACACCTGAGGCAGGTGAGCTCACACCTGGGGCAGGTGCCTTCATCTGAGGGCTCTACCAGGGGTGGGACAGAGAAGATGGCAGACAGCTGGCCACAGGCTGAAGGCTAAGAGCATGTGAACTACTGTTTGTTGTCAGACTTTGGAATGACCAGAGACATCTACGAAACGGATTACTACCGGAAAGGGGGAAAGGGTCTGCTCCCCGTGCGGTGGATGGCACCCGAATCGCTGAAGGACGGGGTCTTTACCACTTCTTCGGACATGTGGTGAGTCATGTGTGGGTTGGTGGACAGAACACTGCACTTGGATTCCAGGTTGCTCTGCTAGTATGACCAGTGTGAGAGGGGTCACTTGAAAACTGCCTTCCTCAGGGCTTCTCCATCTAGAAAAAGAAGGGATGGCATGTCTGGGGACCCTTGCACAGCTACTGTGACATTCGAATGGACACTAATTTTATAGGCATTTCTGAGCTGCAGCATGAATTGTTTAGTGAACTGGCCAACCAGGTTCTAGTAAACCAAGAAGGGGTGTGTGTGTGTGTTGTGTGTATTTTAACGGCTTCTTTGTTACTATTCCCGACTGTCATTGGCAGGTCCTTTGGTGTGGTCCTTTGGGAAATTACCAGCTTGGCAGAACAGCCTTACCAAGGCCTATCAAACGAGCAGGTGTTAAAATTTGTCATGGATGGAGGGTATCTGGATCAACCCGACAATTGTCCAGAGAGAGTGTAAGTGTAGAAATGGGGTATAGTGTGTGAGGTGCTCATTCAAAAGTCTTTGCCCTTTTGCCTGGATACTCATGTTTGGGTATCGTATGTCTACATGTCTTTGTGTTTGCAGATTTTTTCTTTGCATGCACATTTGTGTTTGTATTCCATTTATGATGTCTCTATGTGTGCTTGTGCTTGCCTGCTGCATCTTTGCGTGCACACTCGTGTTTGCATATTGTGTCTACATACATGCTTATGTTTGTGTATTATATCTTTAGATGTATGCTCTATTGCATTTCATATTTTTGGAAGGTTGTATAGGAAATTGCACAGCAGTAACTTTGGGAAGGAAACTGGGGAGCTGGAGTGGAGGCTTAGGTTTAACCATCTATTCTTTTTACACTTAACATTTTTGTCAGGAAAATAATACAATGGTATATGTCAATTATATCTCATTAAAAGTGGAAAAAAGGAATCACTGAGCATAAACACTAAAAACAAAAATTGTCAGGGGTATGTATGACATATTCCCCTCCCAATATTTGTCTTAAATTTTTGTTGTAGGAACAACCGTACAACACAAACACCAAATGCACAGCATTAAACACTAACCAAATTGTCCAGCGTCATAATGGTCCAATAAATGTAAAGGAAAATAAGGAAAGTACTCTATTCCTAAACTAGCAATAGAAGGGAGGAAGAAAGGAAGGAACGGAAGGAGGGAGGGAGGGAGGGAGGAAAGAAGGGAGAGTTTTAATATTCAATTCTATCAATGGTATGGTTAGATAATCTTTCTTATCACCCTGTTGTCATAGCTACTTACAGCAATGTTATTTAAATCTCAAAAAAAATGATCAAAACATCCAACAATATGAGAATTGCCAAGTAAATTGATAAAATAATATGAAACAGAAATGGACATTTCAGAGGATACTTATATTTTATAACTCAGTGGATTAGCTTATGTTAAAATAAGTGTAATAACTGTGTGTAAATTACATTTCCAAATGTATCCAGATAGAAAAGACAAGAGGTTATATCTGAGGGAGAGTTGTGTGCAAGCTGTATTTTCTCCATATTTTGGGGTGTTTTCTAACTTTCTACAATAGGCATTTACTACATATAAATTCCCTTATCAGTGTTTCTTAAGAAAAAACTTTGCCCTCCTGAAAAAAAATCCATGGAGGGAGGCCATTTTGATGCTTCATCCTCAAAAGAATAAGATAGCTGTTTAGAAAACGTAGTTTGAAGAAACCTCATATGCAAAAAAAATATATATATATATGAAGCAGAGTTACTTAGAAACTCTGAGTAAAATATTTTTAAACATCTCCTCATGAAGGGCCTTTCCTTGCCAAGCCAATTAGCAGCTAGGTGTAGTTCCAGGACCAGGGAAATTACATGGAGACCCTAGAGTGGGGACCTGCAAACTTTTTCTCTAAAGGGCCATAGTGTAAATATTTTCAGCTTTGTGGGCTGGGTGGCTCTCTGCCTTGTAGCTGGAAGCAGCTGTGGATGATGCATAATTGGATGGGTGTGGCTGCGTACCAATAAAACTTTATCTACAAAAACACTCAGGGGGCCATATTTGGTCCAGGGCTGAAGTTTGCCAACCCCTGCCCTAGAAGAAGTTACAGTGGGGAAAGGAGGAGGTAAAATGGAAATCCCAAGCCCTCGGGGCCTGTCCTAGGTAAAGTCATAGTCTCCACCCGCCCACCACCCCCCACCCTCCAGAGAGCGGGGGCTGGGCCTGCAGGACAGCCACTCAGAACTAGCCCTCTAGGGTCAGTCCACCCAGCTGCCCTCATCAGGTGCAGAGATGTACATATAGAGTGAGGAACCGACAGAAAATAGACCCACAGACATAGAAAACAAACTTACAGTTACCAAAGGGGAAAGGGGGAGGAGGGATAAATTAGGAGGTTGGGATTAACACACATACACTACCATATATAAAATAGATAAACAACAAGGACCTACTGTATAGCACAGGGAACTATACTCAATATTTTGTAATAATCTATAAGGGAAAATAATCTTAAAAAGAATATATATATTCTTTTATATATAAAAGAATATATATATGTGTGTATATATATATATAACTGAATCACTTTGCTGTACACCTGAAACTAACACATCATTGTAAATCAACCATACTTCAATATTTTAAAAAATGATGGGGACTTCCCTGGCGGTCCAGTGGTTAGGACTCCACGCTTCCACTGCAGTGGGCACGGGTTTGATTCCTGGTCGGGGAACAAAGATCCCGCAAGCTGGGTGGCACAGCCAAAAACATAAAAATAAATAAATAATACAAATTAAAAACTTAAAAGAAAAAAAACGATGAACCATGGTCTTCAGCATGTAGCAACGTCGGGAGAGGCCCTTCTGGATCTGGTTTGGGGAGGAGACAGCCCCCTTGACTCTCTTTATAAAACCATCTTTCAGCGCCCCTAGAATCGCTGTTTCTGCTTGACTGTCGCCTTTCTGGTGTCGGCCCTTGTCCCCGTGGGTGTGGGCCACAGGCGAGGGGTGGGGAGGGGGCCAATTGGCGGGGGGCCCCGCGCCTCACCCTCCACGTGCCCTCTGTCCTGCAGCACCGACCTGATGCGCATGTGCTGGCAGTTCAACCCCAAGATGCGGCCGACCTTCCTGGAAATTGTCGACCTGCTCAAGGACGAGCTGCACCCCAGTTTTCCCGAAGTTTCCTTCTTCCACAGCGAGGAGAACAAGGTGCCCGAAAGCGAGGAGCTGGAGATGGAATTTGAGGACATGGAGAGTGTCCCCCTGGACCGGTCCTCACATGCGCAGAGGGAGGAGGCCGGCGGCCGGGATGGAGGGTCCGCACTGGGGCTAAAGAGAAACTATCAGGAACACATCCCCTACACCCACATGAACGGGGGCAAGAAAAATGGACGCATTCTGACTCTGCCCCGGTCTAATCCTTCCTAATGGCCCCTGCTCGGGGGAATGGTTCCTGTCTTCACTTTCCTCTGGTTTGAAGGCCTTCAGAAAACTCAGGATTTTCACACGACTCAGCCACAGTGTCAAATGGAGCTCAGAGATCATGACTATCCATTTCTGTTCCTCTTCTGACTTAAAACACATTGGTTTGATTGCCAATTTGACTAGTCATCTGAGAACTTAACTGTGAACCTAGATGGGAAAGGGGTTTCCACGGCTGCTGTCCTTTTGGACCACCGAGGTTTCAAGCCTGGATGTTATTATTTTTTTTTTTTTTCCTAGCAGATTGAAAGAAAGCACCTGTTTTTACAAAGTGGTTTTTTTTGTTGTATTTTTTGTTTTTTTGTGTTTTTTTTTTTTGCTGGTGTCTGAGCTACAGTGTAAAACATAAATCTTGTTTGTGGAACAAAAGTTAGAAAGAAAGAAAAAAAAAACCAACAAAACCCTGTCCTAGTAGAATTCCAAACTTTGCAGAGTGGGCTTCAGGAAAGTTTTTTTCATCCAGAAGGATTTTTTTTTTTCTTCACAAAATCAGTTCCTCAAATTGACCAATAGCTGCTGCTTTTGTACTTTGGATATAGTTTTGCAGTCCTGGGGTGTGGCTCACGTGTGTACTCGTGTGTGCACACGTGTGTGTGTGTGTGCAAATCATGCGTGCTGAGTGGCTGCTTTGGGGATCAGCCCATGAAGGTTCTGCTCTTCTGGAGTGTGTGAGCCCCTGATCTGCTCCCTCACTCCCTTCCTTCTTATCTATCGGGACACTGTGCCCTCAAGATTCTCCTTCAGTCCCAAGTTTAGCCTCAGGAGTCTCCTGTCCCTTAACTTTGGTGAAAAATATTTTCCAGGAGCCATGGGAGTCGTTTGGAGTGATAATGGATCTTTTCAAGACCAAACAAAAGCCAGGACATAAAAAAAAAAGAAAAAAAAAAAGAAAAAAAAAAAGAACTGAGATGATGAAGAGTTTTGAGAATATATTTGTAACATATTTAATTTTAAAAAAAATCTCCAGCATCAGCCTCATAAGTTATTGACCATTTCCCGGGGGGCGGGTAGGGCATGGGGGTTTGTCTGCCTGTGTGGGGAGGGGGACCCAGGCACCAATGGCCTCTTTCCTTGGTCTTCAAGGCATCCATTTTTCTGGGACTAAAGCCACGTTAGCTGCTAACCCTTCTGGACGTCGTGATCAGGCCACGCTGAGCATGTGGGTGATGGTGTTTGATGGATAGTTTGGTTTCTGGTAAGCTGAGCCCTGCCTTCGAACACACTTGTGGCCCTTGGATCTTCTGGTTCCCTGTATGTACCTCTCGAGCTTCCTCAGCTGTGTGTGCACGTCCTACAGGGATTGTGCAAACACGGTACAATCAGATTCCAAAGTGGGACAGCACAGGTGGACTTTGAGAACACTAGCCATATGAAGACGTGCCTGTTGGTCCCCTCCGCCCTCAGGGCATCCGTCTGTCCTCAGAGCTGACTTCCCAGAAGCTGCTTTGTGCCCAGTGACCTCTACTGGGCCAGGTGTGGGGCCTGAGCTGAATTCTCAGGTACTTAACGATCTTGCAGTCCCTAAGAGAGTACAGTCTGGAGGAGAAACCGCTGAGGACCTTCACGCTACCAAGAACTTGCGAAGGAGCGTGATGCCACAGTTGCTTCCCTTTGGGGAAAGAACTACAGCTGCTCAAATAAAGAACACGGTGAACTCATCACTTCGGTTCATCCAAATCATCACCCGTGGGTTATCCCTTGAGTGCATTTTCTCACAAGTTTTTGATTGCTTCCTTCTTCTCTTCTTCTCTTAAGAGCTGTGGGCTTAAGAACAGGATAGAGATGCCATGGTGACCTCCGAACCTTCTCAATTCTTGATGAAGAACACAGGTAGACACACATCCTAGTTGTCTCTGGCTATCTTATTTATATGATTTGAGAAATGACAGCATGTCAAAATATTTCTGGGGAGCCTCAGCGATTGGATACAAGGAGCACAGAAATTATTTTCGCCAAATTTATTTTGTACATAAAAGAGGGTCTGTACGTAAATTAAAGAGACAAAACACGTAGATCTAGGTATTTTGTTCTTTTCGTAGTAAATTTGTAGTGGCCGTATACTACACTAGCAGCAATTTTCACATTTTTCTAATTCAGAAAGGTTTTCTTATATTAGGGGAAAATTATTTATTTTAATATATAAAAATCACTGTAAAAAATCACTTTCATAAGAAATGGAGTGCATGTAAATTTTTTTTTCAAAGAAAAATAAACAGGTGAATGTGGGGTAATGATTTTTTTTTTTTTCCCAGCACAATCTACCTCAGTGTATTGTTAGGATGTGATTCAATAATGGACATCTTTGAGACTTCAGAATTCTTCCTGGATCCGATCTGAATCAGGGAAAATTTGTATCAGCTGATTCTGAATGCCAGGGACCAGTAAGAATTTTGAGGGAGGGAGTTGGGCTGAAGTATGGCTTTCATGTGAGCATAGATCCTTTTTCTGGCTGATAATATTCTCCTCTGAATTTAATCTTCCTTTTCTTTTTTTTTTTTTTTTTTTTTGATCCTCCATCCATTGATACCGTGGCCCTTGAAATGAACCAAGTTTCAGGCCATCACGATGTATCTGATGTATGGGGGGCATCCAGTCTGGAGTTACCCTTCTTTGGTGAGGGAAGTTCCCCTGTTGGAGCAAAGACAGGCTTTGGTACAGAGCCAGCATCCCCATTGTCCCATGGCATCCCCCTGGTATGAGCACCTAGGTGCCCTGGGCGCTCCATGGTTTATTTCCACTCCTTTCAGATTGAGATGCTTTTTTGGGGGGGTGGGGGTGGAAAAAATCACTGTCATGGGCACCTCACACAAACACCCAATGCAGAGTCTCTCTTTATTCTCTGAGTGGGAAGGGAGCATGTTGAGAAATCTCAACCCCAAACCCACCAAGATGCTGAACACATCTTTTAGCAACAAAACCTTGGACCCCCTGTATTTTGGTTCGGTTGACCTCAAGCTGATACTGTTTGACCTTGGGGCACTTTCATAACCCGTGTGTAAGTCTGGGCAGGGCCAGCAGGAGTGGTGTCATACTCACCAAACCTCGATGCCCTTCCCATACCTACAGGCACCACCCCTGCAGAGTCTCCTTTCTTCCACTTGCCCTGGAGAGGTACTGTAGAGTGCTGGGCCCACCCTTTGTAAACTGGAGTTCCCTAACTTCATGTAGCTGTCTCTGCTGCTGCAGTGAAAGAGGAAGCAGGCTTGGGTCACAGCCTCCTTTTGCATCAGATAATGTTGACTCTGTCACAACAGAACTTTAGTCCTAGAAATGGATGTCCTGGAGGATTGTAGTGATGGGTTACAAAAAAAGCAACAAAGCCAGCTTTGGATGACACTTTTTGTTGTTTGTTTTGAAAGGTGTCTCAGTATTTTAAAACCCCTTTTTATTTATGTGGCAAAATCCACATAGTTGTTTCTCTCTGGACCAGTGATGTCAAACACACGTCTGGAAATGTTTGTATTCTGGGAGCTGTTCTGGGTGATTTTCTGTCCTTTTAAGCTAGTAAGAAGCTAGAAATGCTGCTGGTTCTCTGGATAGACATTGAGCACAACTGAAAGAAAATGTGGGAATTGGTGCAAAGATCTGCACCAACAACGCCGAGACCACTGGAGACTGCCTCTAACTGATGGACAGATCTTCCACTCTCTCCAACCAGAGTGGATGGTCTGCCATGAAATGTGCTTGTTGGGTTGGGAGGTGTTTATTTGTAGCCGTCATTGGTCAGTGGGCAGGAACACCATCAGGGCTTGGCCCATGCTTGCCATCTGGGATGTGCTGTAGTCCCCCAAACAACAATCTTTTTCTACTTTATGGTGGGTGGAAGTTTGGGGTTCGGATGCCACTTGGCACCATAGGCAATTCAGAAATGATGGTTTTGTTCGGAGCGGGGAACATGGACATGCTGATTGTATATAAATGATACCTGTAGAATGGTGTCCCTTCAGAAAATCTTCTGGAATGTTCTTCAGAATATTGATTTATACCAGAGTTGAGGTTGGATAGAAAGAACAGATGGGCATTTGTTCTTTCAAAGACATGAGAGAATGCAATGGACATTCAGAGGCTGTGCCTGAAAGTGAATGTTTCTTTAGGGGTCTCCCAGAAACAGAGGGAAACAATGACTTTTTGAGCTCACTCTCATCTTCTCATACCAGTCAAGGTCCAGAACCAGCCTCCAGCCACGTTTTAATCTGGGTGTGGGCCCTAAAAATCCTTGTTCAAACTCAGACCAGGGATCTGGGGCTCTTGGTCCCATTTGAGAAGAAAGAAACAGCCTCCCCCAACCCAAAGCGTGTGTCCACACACACATTCAGGAATGGCTTATTTACTCTCTACCTTGTGGGCCTGGGGATCCCAGGCCCTGCGTGTGAGCGGCAGACACCTCCCATTCAACGTCAGCCACGCAGGATCAAGTGTGCCTCGGCTTATGCAGAAATCAACTCGGAGACACAAAACCCACCAAGAGATCAATTCTTATTTTTTCAATGTTTTCCTACAAGAGCCAAGTAGCACCATGTACAGAATTTGCCTTTTTTTTTTTTTTGGAATATCAAAATTGCTCTGCATGTAAAATATGGGATAATTACCTGTTTATATGAAAATTCAGAATAAATTATCTGAGAATACTCTTGTTTCTGTGTGGTGTCCAAGCGAGGACCTATGAACTGGGTGGGGTTGTGACTATGTGGTGGGTGAATGGAAATCTCCCGGGATGTTGTGAGTATCTGTTTTGAGGGAACAAACCTCCAGGTTCTTCATAATAGTGAAGCAGGAGGTTAAATATTGTTAGCAGCAGGGCTGATGATCCACTGACAGATACCTGTAGAGCTGAACCAATGCTTTAAATATTGAACTATTTCTATACTATTTGGTAAGTTACTGCTACTTCAAGGACCCCAGACCTCCCCAGGATCCAAATACTAAGCAGTTCACTACAAGAATACAAGGGGACCCCCAAGACCTTGCTCCATTGCACCATGCTGGAGACTTAGATGCTAAGGTATTGTAAATGTCATCCTGGGAACATGGACCTGCTCCCAGGGTGAGTGGTCAGTGCAGTGTTTGCTACTGTCCCGTTGCCCAAAGGAAGTCACGTAGGTGACCCCAGAGTCAGCATGGGGGAGGGGCGGACTGCCCGAGAGTTTACATTCGGGGAGGTGGGGGAAGCGTGAATGAACTGAGTCAATCCTGCAACAATTGCTCACATGTCTCACTTTACCCTTCTATGATTGAGGATGAGAGACCTTCCGTCATATGACCATAGTGAGGATCAAATGAGGTAACGTTTATCCTCCATGCTCCCTCCAGGGTGTCCTTCCCACACCCCCATATCCCTCCAGGTTCCCCGTCCTCCAAAAAATTGATGCCACTGCTAGGTGGTAGCCTGAATTGTGCCTCCCTGGGCTTGTGAAATTCAGTAGAAGCCTTGTGGAAAAGGGAAAATGCTTTCCTCCTCAGGAAAGAATCTCAAGGATGCTTCAGCCTCAGGTACGCAGGTGGGTGGGTGGTCTCTTTGCCCAGGTGGGCCATGCAGACTCCTCAAACTTGTGGCCAAGTGATGACAATGCAGCTTAGGGTCCCTGGGGCCCTGGCCCTGGCTCCGACTCAAGTCTGAGCAGCATGACAGATGAGAGAGCTGTCACCATCTTAGTATACAAGCAAAAGGAAGCACATGGAAGCTTTGGTATCTCTGAAGTACTCAACAGAAGAGGGAAGTGATACTCGTATCAGGGGTAACAGGGTTGGCGGGTGGTCTAGACTCTGAGATGTGATGAGATCCAAGTTTTCTAGCTGTTGATCTCCAACCTCCTTGACTGCTGGTGACCCAAACCCCTGGGGCATGGTTTCACCCCTCCCCCCGCCCCATGAAGCTGACTGTTCTGCCTGGGATTGGGTCTGCAAGGTGACTCACCCAGAATCTTCCACCCCAGGCACCTCTAGAAGTCCTCGTTATAATCAGAGACTCACAGGAGTTGATGCCATGCTGTACCACCCATGCCATCTCTTTGGAGCCCAGGGGCTCACTCTTCCAGCTACAAGGGAGGTTGTCTGCTGGGGGCTCACAACTGAGTCCTTTTTGCCAGAACTTTCCTCAGCTTAAGGGAGCTGCTTGGTCCAAGGTTATGTCCCCTCCCTAGGGGCAGCCACACCTGACAACGGGCCAGGGGTACAAATGCCTGACCCCTGTGCCTAAATGCATGTTATGGGTTCAATTGCTCCCCCCTCCCCACAAAAAGATACGTTTAAGTCCTAATCTCCAGTACCTCAGAATGATGATCTTATCTGCAAAGCAGAAATAGAGACACAGACGTAGAGAACAAATGTATGGATATGAACGGGGAAAGAGGTGGGAGGAACTGGGAGATTGGGATTGACACATATACACTACTGATACTATGTATAAAATAGGCAACTGATGGGAACCTACTGTATAGCACAGGGAACTCTACTTAATGTACTGTGTGACCTAAATGGGAAGGAAATCTAAAGAAGAGGGGATATATGTATATGTATATGTATAGCTGATTCACTTTGCTGTACGGTAGAAACTAACACAACATTGTAAAGCAACTATACTCCAATAAAAATTAATTTAAAAAAAGAATGTGACCTTATTGGGAATTTACATTGCATATGTAATTCATTTGGTTAAGGTGAGGTGGACCTGGAGTGGGCTGGGCCCCTAATCTGATATGACTGGGGTCCTTACGAAAGGGGGAAATTTGGACACAGACATGCACACGGGGAGAACACCATGTGACGATGAAGGCAGAGATTGGGGTAATGGGTCTGCAAGCCAAGGAATGCTAAAGATTGCCAGCAAAAAGTCACAAGCTAGGAGAGAAGCAAGGAACAGATTCCCTCTCACAGCCCTCAAAAGGGACCAACCCTGCAGACACCTTGATCTCGGACTTCCAGCCTCCAGAACTGTGAGAGAATAAATGTCTGTTAAGTCCCCCGGTCTGTGGAGCTTTGTTACAGCAGCTCTGGTAAACTAGTACAATGTGGGGCAACTCTGATGAATCACCACCATTTTAATGCTCCGCAGGGGATCAGGTAAGGTGCTGGTTGCAGCTGCTTTGAAGTTTAATCTTTCCCTCGTTCAGACTTACTTCCCTTACTTATGTTGATCCCAAGTTATCCCAGACAAACCTCCTCCATGTAAACCTCCATCTCTGTTTATTGCTGTGTAACGAACACTCCAATACTTAGTGACCTAAAACAAGCAACAGTGATTATTTCTCACTACTCCATGAGCCAGCCAAGCAGTTCTTTTAGTCCAGGCTGCTGTGTGTGATCTCTTGGGTCAGCTGATGGCTTGGCTGGGTGAATGATTTGAGATGGTTCACCCATCTGTCAGATGATGGCAGGCTAAAAGATCTCAGAGTCTTTTTCTCAGAGAACCCAGTCTACCACAACCAGAGATGTTGGGACCTCAAGGAGCTTCTCATTGGCAGATTCAGAAATTGAAACAGAGAGGGACAGTGAACTCCCAAAGGTCACACAGCAAGTTACTCTGTCTCACACTAGGCTGTCTGATACACCTATGGGTAAACGTGGCATTCCAGCATTGGAAGAGACAAAGAGATACCCTTGTGGGATTTCTGAGCATAGCCCCTCCCTGGAGGTCCTGGAAAATACAGAATGCTGAACAGTAACCCATAGAGGAAGGGAAAGGAAGGGTTCCCATGGTTAAGGGTATCACAGAGGTATGAACTGCTTCACCACAAGTCTTTAAACTCAGAGATCTGTGAATTGACTGGTTTTTTCACCAGGTGATCTTAGACAACTCATTATACCTCTCTAAGCCCCAGTTTCCTCATGTTTTAAAAGGAGATCACCATAGAACCTCCACTGTAGGGTTGTTGTGAGATTAAATTGGTTAAGACTGAAAAGGCATTAAGAACATTTTTATCATTGATAAACACACACTTTCAAGCCTCAGGGAATGAGTACCATGGTGTGTGGGGTCATTGCATGAACCGCCCATGGTGGGATGCTCAGGACAACCCTGTGTTCCACAGATGGGGGACCCCAGCTTCAGAGAGTTGAAGGAGCATCGCCAGGACACCCCTTTTCTGTGTCCTGTCACGTTGGGGATTATAGCTGTGATGGACACACTTTAAGGTGACCTCTGATCAATAATTCCCACTTTCTGGTATCCGCAGTTTGTGTAATCTCCTCCCACTGAGGCTGGGCAGCATATATGACTAATTAACTGTGGGAAAAATGATGAGATGTCTCTCTCATGTTTATGGAACACTGTATGAGTCCAATCTTAGCAAGTTGGAGAGAGAGATTTTACTGGTGGCCTTGAAAAGGCTATGAAAAGGGCTACTTGTAAGGAACTCTGTCAGCCCCAGGACCTTAGAGTGGCCTCCAACGAATAGCTGGTACAAAGCTGGTGTCATCTGTCCCCAAACCAGGAGGTAATGAACTCTACCAACAGCCTGAATGCACTTGGGAGCCTATTCTTCCCCAATCGAGCCTCCGTATGAGGACGCAGCCTGGTGGACACCTTGATTGCAGTTTTGAGAGACAATGAGACCTAGCTAAGGGGTGCCCAGACTCCTGCCTGGTCCACAGAAATTGTGTAACAATAAATGTGTGTGTTGTTTCAAGTTGTTAAATTTGTTACACAGCAATAGAAAACTAATACAAATTAGGAGTTTGGGATTAACTCCTAGTGTGTATACATAGATACACACTACTATGTATAAAATAGATTAACCAACAAGGACCTACTGTATAGCACAGGGAAATATACTCAATATCTTCTAATAACATTTAATGAAAGAGTCTAAAAAGAATCTATCTATCTATCTATCTATCTATTATCTATCTATCTATTATCTATCTATCTGAATTACTTTGCTGTACACCTGAAACTGACACAACATTGTAAATCAACTCTATTTCAATAAAAATTTTTAAAAAATTTCATGAGAAAAAAAGTAGAAAACTAATACAATAGCAGAGTTACCCGATTCGAGGTATCGTGTAGATTAAGAGTTATTTTGTGTATGGGGCATAGAGGGTCCTTGCTAAGTGTTAGCTAATATTCATCACCAGCGTTGATATTGTCAAAATGCTCCTGGCAGAAGGCATCCTCATGTGCCGGTCTTTTTTTTTTTTTAATGTGAATCCTCGTTTTCTTTTAAATTGATGTATAACTGACAAACAACATTATGTTAGTTTCAGGTGCACAACATAATGGTTCAATATTTATATATACTATGAAATTATCACCATGATAAATTTAGTTAACATCTGTCACCATACATAGTTACATTATTTTTTCTTGTGATGAGGACTTTTAAGATCTCCTGTCTTAGCAACGTTCAAATATACAAGAGTATCATTAACTGTATCACCATGCTGTACATTACATCCCCAGGAATTATTTATTTTATAGCTATAAATCTGTACCTTTTGACCCCCTTCACTCATTTCACCCACCCCCCACCCCTTTATAGGTTATTAAAAAATATTGAGTATAGTCCACTGTGCTATACAGTAGGTCCTTTTTGTCTACCTATTTTATACATAGTGGTGTGTATATGTTAATCCCAAACTCCTAATTTATCCCTCCCTGTATCTTTGTTTTAAATTTTTTGCTTTGTTATCTTTATTATTGCCCTCATTCTACTTGTTTATTTATTGTGTTGTTCTGTTTATAATTTTTTTTGTTTTGTTTGTTTGTTTTTTTGTGGTACACGGGCCTTTCACTGTTGTGGCCTCTCCCGTTGCGGAGCAGGCTCCGGACGCGCAGGCTCAGCGGCCATGGCTCACGGGCCCAGCCGCTCCGTGGCATGCGGGATCTTCCCGGACCGGGGCACGAACCCGTGTCCCCTGCATCGGCAGGCGGACTCTCAACCACTGCGCCATCAGGGAAGCCCTGTTTATAATTTCTGAAGCTGGATATTGGTCTCATTTGTTTTCAGCTTTTTTTTTTTTCTTTTCAATTGTAGGCATCTCAGGTTGTACATTTCTGACTATGAAAACAGAAATAAGAAAGTTATATACACTATGTTAGAAGCGATCTGTTCTAGGAGAAAAATACAGGGAAAGTGGGTATGGAGTGTATTAGTTTGCTAGGGCTGCCATAACAAAATACCACAGACTGGGTGGTTTAAACCACAGAAATCTTTTTTCTCACAGTGTTGGAGGCTGAAGGTCCAGATCCAGATGCTGGCTGATTCAGATCCTGGGGAGAGTTCTCTTTCTGGCTTGCAGACGGCTGCTTTCTTGTTGCATCCTCACATGGCCTTTCAGTGGGAAAGAGAGTGAGCTATCTGGTGTCTCCTCTTATAAGGAAACAAATCCTACTGGATTTGGCCCCTGCTGACTTCATTTAACTTTAATTACTTCCTTAGAAGCACCATCTCCAAATACAGCCACACTGGGGGTTAGGGCTTCAACATATGAATTCTGGGGGGACACAGACATTCAGTCCATTTCAGGGGGGCTGAGGGGTTGCCGTTTTAAATAAGATGACCACAGAAACAGTGACTGTTGGGCAAGTGATCATGATTTTCACAAATGTCATGGCTATCATGTTTGTGATGTTTAAGAAATTTCCCTTGTTCTGAGTGAATCATTTTGTAGTTGGATTCTAGAAGATCGATTTATGGTTCTTAATGGGAGGATGAAAGAAATCAAGCGCTAATTGACTTAAATGTCTAATTCGTGATGGTGGGTTTCAGAGGATGGACATATGTTCGTCATCAGGGGAGGCATTTTAACAAGAGCTTGAAGCCACAAAGAGATGAAAAGATGATTCTGCTGGCCAGCGCCAACAGACAGTTCACTGCAATCATTAACTGTTTTTGCTCTGTTATCTGGGTTGTGAACAAAGAGATGAGCCTGAAATGTAGATGCTTCTCATACATTGTTACCAGGCTGTTTGACACCATACTAGGATCCCAGTTTCTTTTTAGCCACCCCATGTCCATGGGGACCACCTGTTACCAAAAGAAATGTGAATTAACGTCTCTCATACTGATGGCTGTAGAGAGAGTTCCCATTTCTTGCTTTTACTTTGTTGCTATTTTGTAAAAGTCACAACCAGTATTCTGGTGCACAGAGAGATGAGGGGGATGGCAATTTCATTTGGCATTTTGTAGCTCTGGGTTTGGGTCCTCTGGTTAGTTGATACATATGCTGAAAGAGAAAGAAACTCCTCCTGGGTTAGTTAACCAACGTGTACTCTACAATCAGTATCTGCAGGTTACAAAACAAAGTACTGCCTCACTGGTTACTACCCTTGGTTCTAGAAACATTTTGGTTTGTGGGTTTAGAGTGGTGAAACACTGCCATCTTCAGGACGTATTTTGGAATTAAAAAGAAGGATGTTCTACAGGTGTTTTTGTTTTTAGCCTTTGGAAAAATGGATCAAAGTAGCAGAAAATCTTAATTCAAATGGGCTAGGGAGATTACAAAATCATGATGATAAGGATCCTTTCAGATGTTTTGCTTCTCTTCTGTTTCTCTCTTACTCTTTCTCTCTCTGTCTCTCTGTGTCTGTCTCTCTCTCTCTCGTAGCAGAATGCTTAAGAGTACTGATTCTGGAGTGAGATTGTCAGATTTTTAATCTCTTAGGAGCTGCGTGACCTTGGGCAAGTCACTTAATCCCTCTGTGCCTCCCTGTCTCGGTTTCCTCATCTGAAAAATCGCATCATAACTCAGGTTCTCTGAAAAGCGGACACCAAAACAGACTCAGCTGTGTGGATAAATGGGAAAAAGAGCTCTGAGCACAGTGCTGAGAAAGTCTCTGTAAGGTCAATGGGGTGCCCCAGGGCAAAGAGTGCCTGTCAGAGGGGTCCTGAATTGGGCAGAAATGACCTGGCTCTGGTCCTCCCATCCATCAGGCAGGGACAACGTGGTTTTGGTGTGAACCCTGAAGCAGGTCTGAAGATGCAGCAGCTGGAGGTGGTCAATTTATTGTATCCCCATGACAGGTTCTCAGAAAGGGAGATCTAAGCAGCGCATGACGGCTGAAAACAGGGATGATATCTCCCTTATAGGGACGCTGAGAGGGTTAAATGAATTAATACCTGAAAGCCCTTAGCACAATGCCTGGTGATTGAAGTGTGAATTTATATGCTTTTCTATCACATTGGGGAAGGAGTGCAAATTCCTATTTTATTCACTGTTTGTTTATCAGAAAGGGAGTTTGGATTTGGATCAAATGCTAAGCTGATGGCTTCTGTTTGTCCCTCCCCAGGACCACTCTCCATGCTATTTCACCATGTTCTCTGCCCAAAAAGGCCGACCTATGTGGACTGCAACAGGCACCCTTGCCCTCTGGCTTCAGTGGGTTCTGACAGTAACATTGCTCTTCATTGTCAAGGTGGAGACCTGGAAGGGTGGAGAGTTGGGAGAGGGTGGGCGAGGTACTTATTCCCTTGGCTCATTTCTTGTGTTACCGAGTCCAAGCTCGTACTGCTCGCTGCACGGCAGGCCAAAATATCGAGAGATGAGTTGTTGGATCAAGGAAGAGCGACTTTATTCAGAAAGCCAGCAGACCGAGAAGGTGGTGGACTAGGTCCCAAAGAACCATCTTGCCCAGGTTTGGATGCTAGTTTGTTTTATAGAACAAAGAGTGGGAGGTGAGGAGGTAAAGTGAAAAAGGCAGTAAGTTGTTGCAAATATCAATATTTCCTGGTTCTGGCCAGATTCTTGAGGGGATGTGTTAATTTCTTCCTGCAGCCATTCACAGGTGGGACTGGTCAGGAGGTTTCCTGTGAGCTAAAAAAAGAGGTATAACATTTTATCTTAGTGCTCTTCACCTGGGAAGCAGGGTTCCCAGAGATGGGCCATTATGTATAATGTAAGCTTATAGGCAACATCCCTTTGTAATAGAATACAAAGGTTCTTCCCTATCACAACACTGAAGCTAACTCTTTGGTCTCTTAAGTTGCTGCCTTTCTAGAAGCCATCCACCATGCCATGAAGATACTCAAGCAGCCCCAGGGAAAGGTCCATGTGGAGGGGAACTGGATTAATTCACTTCCCCCTTATTATGGTATGTGAGTGCCATTTTCCCCACATCTTGGCCATTACATGATCTTATTAAACTTAAAAAAAAATCTCATTGATAAATGATGAAAGGAATTTTGGTGTTTCACTTTATGTTTTTCTTTTTACGAGAGCCATTTGAATTTTTTGGTGAACTGTGTGTTCTTAAAATTTGCCCTTTTCTCTCATGGATTCTTGGTCTTTTTCTTATTGCTTGGTAGGAGTTCTTTTTTTTTTTTTTAATAGTGTTTATTTTTACTTGTTGACAGTTTGCTTTATTTATTTTTGTCTGTGTTGGGTCTTCGTTTCTGTGCGAGGGCTTTCTCTAGTTGTGGCGAGCGGGGGCCACTCTTCATCGCGGTGCGCGGGCCTCTCACTATCGCGGCCTCTCTTGTTGCGGAGCGCAGGCTCAGTAATTTTGGCTCACGGGCCCAGTTGCTCCGCGGCATGTGGGATCTTCCCAGACCGGGGCACGAACCCGTGTGCCCTGCATCGGCAGGCAGACTCTCAACCACTGCGCCACCAGGGAAGCCCCAAGAGTTCTTTAATATTAATAAATTGGCCTTTGTGATGAGTTGCATTTCCCTCTGTCTTTTGTCTTTGCCATGTGGGGTTTTTTTGGCTTGTTTGTTTTAATGAACACAAATTTATTACTTTTTAACTTGTGTCTTCTTGTTTGGTTGAGAGTGTTGGTTGCTGATGCTTCTACCAATTCTTATTTTGGGACAAAGACAGGAAGTATTCTGGGACTCTGTTTGTCACTTAGGTTGGAGAACGTGGTGGGTTGCCTCTTGAGCACTTGTTGAGATTCTGGTCATTGCTGGGGATACTCAGATCTTGTCTTGGGAAGACAAGGGAAGCAGGCTGGGGTGTGAGTTGGGTGAGGATGGTGTGGTGTTTTCTGGGTGTCCTTTCTTCTTTGGTGTGTAGGGGATTGGTTGTTCCTTTTGGGGGTTTCCATCATCATTTACGTTGGATGGATATGGATCATTTGATGAAGTTCTTCTGTCTCTAATGTTGGGGTCAGTGGGGGTGGGGTGTCATAGGCTGAGACTCCTGCCGTTTCTGGTCTGGAGATCTGGGGGTGGGGGTTATTGCTTGGTGCTCTTATCTTTTCTAGTGTTGGGTGGACTTGACACAGTTACTGGCTGGAGATTCTCTTGTCTCTACTTTGGGGACAGGTTTGGGGGCATTAGATGGGGCTCCACTTATCTCTGGTTGGGGGGCTGAAAGAGTCACTCTCTGAGACTCCCCTTGTCTGTATTGTTGGTATAGGTTGGGTGGGTCACTGGAGTGAGTTCCCCATTCTCTAGTGATGCAGGGAAGCTGAAGAAGCCCCTTCTGGGGCTGCTGTCATTTCTAGAATTTGAAGTGACTAGGGGGTGCTTGTTGGAATTCCCAACATCTCTCATTTTGAAGGAATAGAGGTGTTGCTTGTTAGGACCCCGTCTTTTGAGCTTGGGGTGATTGGGGGATTGCTACCTGAGATCCTGTTGCCTCTAGTGTTGGGAGGGGACGGGTGGTCACTTCATAGGGCTTCTGTCAGCTCCAGAGTTGGATGCAGACTTTGAGCATCACCTTGTGGGCTTCCTATAAGCTCTAGTCTTAGAGGGTGAGCTGGGGGGTCACTTGCTGTGTCTCCTCCAACACCCCTAGTTTTGGGGGGTCGGTACAATGAGTTTTTAGAACATTCTTTAAAATTTTTTTAGATTTCCCAAGAAGTTATAAAACCACACAGGGTTGTTTTAATATGGTCAATATTTATTTATATTTACTCATGTTTTATGTTTCCTGCTGACCTCCATGCAGTCCTGGAGTTATGTGTCTCCACATGGAATCATTTTCCTTCAACCTGAGGAACTCTTTTTAGTGTGTCTTGAAGTGCAGTTCTGCTGGTGATTTGTTTTTTCAGCTCTCTCTCTCTCTTTTAAACACCACTTTGGAAAACATCTTTATTTCGTCTTCACTTTTGAAGAATACTATGTCAGATTATATGATTTTAGATTGACAGATTTTTTTCCATTCAACACTTTCGATGTCATTCATTGTCTTTTTGCTTCTTTAGCTTCTTCTAAAAAATGTCATAATTACTCATATTGTTGCTCCTTTGAAAGAAAGTAATGTGTCTCTTTTCCTTGGTTGCTTAGAAGTTCGCAGTTTGTTTTTAATTTTCCACAATTTGTCCATGTTCCCTCCATTTGAAAAATATATATTTCATAGTTATTTTGAAATCCTTGTCTGCTAACTCCAATATCTGGATTGTTTCTGGGTCAGCTCCTATTGATTCATATACTCATAATTGGTAACAGTTCCATCAATCGTAAATTCCCTTTGTAGTTATCCCCTCTCTCATCTCTAACTCCTGGCAACCACTGATTTGTTGTCCTTCCCTATAGTTTTGTCTTTTCCAGAATATCATACAGTATATGGCTTTTTGTTTTTTCACTTAGCAAAATGAGTTTGCTTCAAATTGAGATGTAATTTACATGCTGAGCAATGTATGGATGTTAAGTGTACAGTTCAATGAATTTTGACATGTGCACAGACCTATGTAACCTATACCTCTTTCAAGATATAGAACATTTTTCTCATCCCACAAAGTTCCTTCTTGTCCCTTCCCAGTCAGTCCCAGCTACTGCCCCACCTCTCTTGCCTCACACTTAGAAGCAACCACTGTCCTGATTTTTTCCCCCTTATCACAGACTATTTTCTTCCTGTTCTAGAAATCTATATAATTAGAATCATACAGCATTTAGTCTTCTGTCCCTAGCTTCTTTTGCTTGGTATAATCCTATAATGAATTTTAATTAATTTACAACAAAAGATAAAATGCATACAGAATGTTCCCAATACACCAGACAGTGTCTCAAGTGCTTTATGTGTATTAGCTAATTGAATCCTCAACATAAGTTTATGAAGCAGGTACTCTCATTGTTCCCATTTTAGAGATGAAGAAACTTGGGAACAAAGAGTTTGTTACTTGCCTAAGATAATCAGGCTATTAAGAGGTAGGGTCTAGGGTCTCTCCAAGGTCTGTACTTATAACTCCTATGCTATAGAGCACTGCCTCTGTACTGGACATGGTTTATGGCACAGGATCTACAGGGATGAATCAAACACACAGTCCTTGCTTCATGGTGTTTACAACCTAGAGGGGGTTGGGATGGGGAATGTCAAATAGAGTGGGTAGAGAGTCAGATAGTGATAAGTGCTATTGAGATAACTCCCAATACAGATGGTAAGAAATGTGAGAATCAGAGACTTGCTCATTTATTTGGAGTGAGAATACAAACCTCTCAGTTCAGGGGACATTTGAGCAGAGACCTAAGTGAGTTGAGAGTAAGCCTTATGAGGGGATATCAGTGAGGGCAGTACAGAGACCCTGACATTGAACTGTGCTGGGGTGCTAGAGCTACAGTGTGACTATAGTGTGGGAGATAAACAGGGGTGTGGTGGAAGGTGAGGTCAGCTATGTAGTGGATCCTGATTGTCTGGAGCCTTACAGGAAATGATAAAGACTCTTCATTATACTCTCAGGGCATGGGTGTATCACTAGACCAGAACCATCCATGTTAAGGAAACTACAGAATTGCAGGTAGAGTGCAAGAAAACCAAAAAGGGATAGTGCATATTCAGTGATGGGAAAAAGAGCAATGAAGAAGAGGTGAAGGGAGCAGGTAGTTATTCAAATCTGGGGATGTAGTGAGCACAGGGGAGAGGGCACTATAGGGGCTGAGAAGCCAGGGGTAGCACCCAGACCTCAGTTCTCCTGGAGAGATATGCCATGGCATGGATTCACTCTCTTCCATCCCTCTGATTTCCTACCTGAGCTTTCTACTGACCAACCCAAAGAGAAGCCCTAAGGCAAATGAACCTGTTGATATAGTCCATCAACCTCCCTAGGCACAGAGCCAATTGTTTGCCATTCCACATTCCTTATACAGTGTTCCTCTATGGTGTGATTTCTCAGGTATGTTTTAAGAGATGAGTGTCCTCTGAAGGGTTTTCCATTTTGATGATATTTGTATGGTTTTCTCTTGGTGTGAACTGTTCTCTGATTCACTGGAGATATCACAGAACTGCAATCCTCTTGTTTCTCTCCAATAGGTAATTTTTGTGTGTGTGTGCACAAAAAAATTCTGAGTTGTTGAAGGTTTCACCACATAGACTGCATTTAAAAGGTTTCTCTCCAGAGTAAGGTAATGTGTGGGTTATTGAATGCAATGCCATATTGATTAGAGGGGTGAAGGTCTTCTGAAAGGTTTTCAGCCTCCAAGATGGTTCCCAATGATCTCTGTCTGCTAGTATTCATACCTTGTGTAGTTCCCTCCCACGATGAGTCAGGATCCATCTGGGTGACCAACATGATACAGAAGAAGAGAGAATATGTCCTTCTGAGATTAGGTCATAGAAGACATTATGGCTTCTGCAATGGCTCTTTGGGCTCACTTTATTTGGGGGGGAACCTGCTGCCATATTGTAAAGGCACTCAGCATGGTGGAGAGCCCTACATGGCGAGGAACTGCAGGTCCCATGCCAACAACTGGCTCTAGTTTGTCAGGCATATTGAGTAAACTATCTTAAAGTGGACCCTTCAGTCCTAAAGACTTCTGATGACTGCAGTTCTGGCTGCATCTTTTTATTTGTTTGTTTATTTATGGCTGTGTTGGGTCTTCATTGCTACATGTGGGCTTTCTCTAGTTCTGGCTGTATCTTTTTATTTGTTTGTTTATTTATTTATGGCTGTGTTGGGTCTTCATTGATACGTGAGGGCTTTCTCTAGTTGCGGCGAGCAGAGGCTACTCTTTGTTGTGATGTGTGGGCTTCTCATTGTGGTGGTTTCTCTTGTTGTGGAGCACAGGCTCTAGGCACGTGGGCTTCAGTAGTTGTGGCACGCAGGCTTAGTTGCTCTGTGGCATGTGGGATCGTCCCAGACCAGGGATCAAGCCCATGTCCCCTGCATTGGCAGGAGGATTCTTAACCACTGTGCCACCAGGGAAGTCCTACGGCTGCATCTTGACCGTAATTTCATGAGCTAGAACTACATAGCTAATCTGTTTCTGAACTTCTGGCCTACAGAAATTGTGAGATTATGTCTGTTGTTTTAAGCCACTAAGTTTTGGGGCTCATTTGTTACACAATAGATAATTTATACATCCAGTGAGAGTTCCCAAGATGTCTGAGGGATGAGAGGTCAGCAAACACTTTCCCAGAGCCACTGCATTCATATCTACCTATTATGGATTCTCTTGTGCACAGAAAGGTAGGAGTTACTACTGAAAGATTTCCCACAATGATTACATCCACAGGGTTTTTCTCCAGTGTGAGTTCTCATGTGTTTCTTAACAGATGAGAGATTATTAAAGGATTTCCCAAAGTCACTACATTTATAGGGTTTCTCTCTATTACGTGTTCTCTTGTGCACTGTAAGAGAAAAACTACTGCTGAAGGATTTTCCACAATCATTACATTCACAGGGTTTTTCTCCAGTATGAGTTCTCACATGCTGCGTCAGATGTGAGCTCTTCCTAAAGGTTTTCCCACAATCACTGCATTCACAAATTTCTCCCCCGTATGGATTCTATTGTACCCAGTAAGGGAGGACCTCGTGCTGAAGGCCTTGCCACACTGATTACATTCATAATGATTCTCCCTTGTATGATTTCTCTTGTGCCTTTTGAGGATACATCTGGTGTGGAAGACATGAAAACACTGATTACATGAATAGGGTTTTTCTCCAGTGTGAGTTCTCACATGCAGTCTGAGGGATTACTGAAGGCTTTCCCAACAGTCATTGCATCCATAGGGTTTTTCTCCATTATGTATTCTCTTATGAACAGTGAGGTAGGATCTGCTGCTGAAGGATTTGCCACATTGATTATAATGATAGGGTTTTTCTCCAGTATGAATTCTCTTCTGCTGAGTAAGGTTTGATTTTATGCTGAAGACTTTAAAACACTGATTACATTCCTTGAGTTTCACTCCAAGAAGATGCTTCTCCTGTTGATTATGAGATGAATGACAGCTATAATTTATAATACTTTTAATATTCAATGCTATTATAGGAATTCTCCCTCCCAGGGACTCTGTTATATATAAAATTATTATAATTCGTGTGTTTGCTACAGAGTGCTTGTATATGGTTTCTGCTAGTCTGAGTTCTTAAAAGCTAAAAAAGATAGATGTTTTGCCACATCTAAGCCCTTATCCTATTCACAGAGCATTTTCTGATAAGTTTAAGACCAATTTATGTTTGAAACACTCAACATCTGAGCCACATTTATGCAAACAATTACTTGTACGAATGCTCGAAGAAAAAATAATTTTGGAGATAACTTATACTTTGCTCCAAATTCACAACAGTTGCATGGTATCTCTCCAAAGGCAACATCTTCTCTTGGGAAAATGACTCTCTTGGTAACTTTGTGGCTTTTCTAATTTATGGCATTTTTCCACTGTGGAAAATCAGAACTCTTACTATTGTGATACCTTTAGATTGCTCTTTTCTAAAAACATGCTGCTCAGAAGTTAACCCTTTGGCTTTAAGTAGAACCTCCAAATCTGAAACAAATTGAAAATAAATTTAAGTTGATGAGAAAAGAAAAGGTATAAAGCATATATTAGTGAAGGCAGACCCTTCACTAAGGGATTAGGGTTTTTTAGGAGGTTTGCAATAAGAGGGACATGGGTATGAAATTTTAGATATTCATCTGAAGCCAAAATAAGGTATGAGATGATGAACAGAAAGTTAAAGAGAAAGGAAAAGAAAGTATACAAGGAAGCTCATACCAAACAGCCTTGGCCTTGTCAGAAAAAAAGGGTATTTTACAGTGTTTCCCAGGACATATCCTAATGTAATACTAAACTCCCAAGCCATGGGAGATGTTCCTCACAAGGAGTCATATCTACCTAGTGCTCACCTGGACAGGTGTCTGGGGTAATTCCTCTCTCCTCTGTCATCACTTTATCTTCTTGCTCCAATTTGGAGATCAGACTGGGTTTATCAATTTGATTACCTATATATGGAGAAAGCACACATGATATAGGGAGACTATGCAGGGGAAAACAGTGAAACTGAAGCCAACACTTCTGAAGATGAGCAGGCAGGAGCAATGGAATATTTATCCCTAAATTTGAATAATATAGTAGCCACTTACCTTTCATGAAAAAAAATGCAAGTGTCCTCAGTCAATATATCTAGGGTGATTTGGGGATAACTGGTTCCAGAAGCTCATGCACAAATTCAAATGCAGACTTAAAAGCCCCAAAACTTTTATCCATAGTCAGGGCATGGAATAGATCTTCAGTTCATAGGGGAGAGATTAGATTACCCATGAGGGTAGGGACCATATCTGTCTCATTCACCACTGTATTCCTAATTCCTAGCACAGACCTATGTACATAGAGGTGCTTAAGAAAAGACTTGTGAAATGAACCTATCTATGAAACAGAAACAGAATCATGGACATAGAGAACAGACTGGTGGTTGCCAAGGGGGATGGGGATGGGGGAGGGATGGAGTGGGAGGTTGGGGTTAGCAGATGTAAGCTTTTATATATAGAATGGATAAACAACAAGGTTCTACTGTACAGCAGAGAGAACTATATTCAATATCCTATGATAAATCATAATGGAAAAGAATATATATATATAAAGAATGTATATATGTGTATAACTGAATCACTTTGCTCAACAGCAGTAATAAACATAACATTGTAAATCAGCTATACTTCAATAAAAAAAGAATTAAAAAAAAGACTTGTGAGAAGTGATGTCAGTAAAAATGGTGGAGCAGGGAACCCCCAGAGTCCAATACACCACAGGAAAACAGCAAATAAACTGGCAAAAACTGTCAGCATCAACTTTATTGAAAGTCTTGAAAGTTACCGTAAGTTTACAGCAACCAGGAAAATACTTAATCAAGACCAAAAGGTGAATCTGGTAAGAGAGCTTTGTGACATTTTCAGTAACCCTGGCCTCATCACCTGCTCCTCACTTTGGCAGCCACACTGAAATCAACAGTCTGTGTTCCTAGTATTGGTGGGAGCAGAATGGATCTTGTGCTCAAAGAATTGTGGTTGTTTGTTTTGACCTATCTGGTGGCTCCTGAAGGATTGGCTCAAAGGGTTTGCTTTTATTTTGTCTAACTTCAAACTCTCCCAGGGCTGAGGTGGCAACAGGGAATGGAGGACCAGAGTATGGGCTGAACACATTTAAATGTATCAGCCACTGCTGCCTGGGGCAAGGGAAAATCATTGAAGCAAATGTAAGACTAATGAAAAGGTCTGGGAGCAAAAGTGGGGAATTAGATGCTTTGGGGAAAAAGGGCTTTGAAAAGCTCTCACATATTCCTAGGAATATAGAAGGCCATGCACATAGCCACAGCTGGGTACAGTTGGGTACATGTTCAGGAAAGACCTGAGAAGGCACTAAGCCCTCACCTCTGACTGGCCTTCAGCCTCTGCACAAGCAAGAAGTAAAGGCTAAGGCAGAGTTCTAAACTGCCTAAGTTTCAAAGGCATGGTCCTACATACACACAGAGACCACCTAAAAAGACTGAGAGTTTGGGGATTCCAGGTGTTTAAGGGAATCTATGACAAATCACTAGCTGACCATTAAGCTAACAGAATAGAGATTTCAGTGGCCACACACAACAAACACAGACATTACAAAATTAGTTCAGAAATGTCACCAAACAACACCAACAGCAACAAGTAACAACAAGCCTTGGGGATGGGGGAATCTTTGAGTTATTGAATTGCCATATTATAATATTCCAAATGTACAGTGTTCAACAAAATAATTATGAGGCATGCAAAGAAACAAAAAAAAAGCATGGCCCATTACAGGAAAAGAAAATTAATAGAAACTGTCCCCTAGGAAGGAACTTAGTAGACAAAGACATCAGATCAGCTATTTCTAGTATGCTCAGAGTTAAAGGAAACCACATTCAAAGAACTAAAGGAAACTGAATTCTCACCAAATATAGACCATCATAAAGAGAGAGAAATTATAAAAAGGAACCAAATAGAAATTTGGGAGCTGACAAGTACAACAACTGAAATGAAAATTCAGTAGAGCAGTTCATTAGCAGACTTGATCTGGCAGGAGAAAGAATCAAGGAACCTGAACATAGATCAATTGATACTGCCAAATCTGAAGATGACAAAAAAAAGAGAAAAAACAACAGAGCATAAGAAACCTTTGGGATACCATCAGACATCCAATGTATGCATAATGGGATTCCTTTTATGCAGGAGAGAGAGACAGAGGAGACAGAGAAGGGGAAGAAACAGTATTTGAAAAAAATAATGGCCCCCCAAATCCCCCAATTGATAAAAGTCATGAATCTACATATCTAAGAAACTTAAGAAACTCCAAACAGGATAAACTCAAAGAGAACCACACTGAGACACATAATAATCAAACTATTGAAAGCCAAAGACAAAAAAAGTATCCTGAAACCAGCAAGAGAGAAGAAACCCTTCATGTATAAGGGATAATAAATAAGATTAACAGCTGATTTCTCATCAGAAATCATGAAGGCCATAAGGTAGTGGAGCAACATATTCGAAGTACTGAAAGCAAAACAAAAAAACCTGTCACACAAGAACTCTATCTCTGGCAAAACTATCCTTCAAGAAAAGGAAAAGACAATCCATAGAACTGAAAAATTATTTGTGGACTATATATTTGACAAGGGTCCAGCATTCAGAATATATAAAGAACTCTTACAACTCAGCAACAAAAAGACAAATTAGTCCATCCCTCCCAAAATGGGCAAAGGACTTGAATAAATATTTCTCCAAAGAAGATATACAAATGACAACCAAGTATATGAAAATATGATTGATCTCATTGTTCTTTAGAGAAATAAAAATAAAACCAACAATAAGATAGATACTACTTTGCACGTACAAGGATGATGACTATAGTGAAAAAAAAAGAAAGAAAGAAAGAAGAGAAAAGAAAAATAAACAAGTGTTGGTGAGGATGTGGAGAACTGAAACTTTCATACATTGTTGTGGGAATGTAAATGGTGCAGCTACTATGGAGAACAGTTTGGAGGGTCCTCAAAAAGTTAACAGAATGACCATATGATTCAGCAATTCCATTCCTAGGTATATGCTCAAGAGAACTGAAAACAAGTGTTCAAGCAAAAATTTATACGTGAATGTTTGCAGCAGCCCTATTCACAATAGCCAAAAGGTAGAGACAACTCAGATGTCCATCAGGTGATAAGTGGATACTCAAAAAGTGGTATATACATACAACAGAATAACATTCAACCATAAAACAAGGAATGAATCCATGCTACAGGATGGCTGAACCTTGAAAACATTATGCTAAGCAAAAGCAGCCACACACAAAGGCCATGTATCATATGATTCCATTTAGATGCAATGACTAGAAAAGGAAAATCCACAGGGACAGAGAGTAGATAAATGGTGGCCAGTGGCTGGGGCTAGGCACGATGATTATGGGGTTTCTTTTTGGTGTGATAAAAATGTTCTGGAATTAGATAGTAGTGATGGTTGCCCAACACTGTGACATTACTAAAAGTCATTGAATTGTACATTTAAAAATAGTAAAATGGTGAATTTTTCTGATCTGTTAATGTTATATGAATTTTTTTTGTCTTGTTACCTGAGTCATTAAATAAATTCAGGAATGATGTTAGGCTTACCGAGTGATGCCAGGTTCCTGCAGTTCTCCAGCACCACATCTCTATACAGTGTTCTGTGAGAAGGGTCCAACAGTGCGCACTCTTCCTGGGTAAACTGTATGGCCACATCCTTGAAGGTCACAAAGTCCTAAACCATCACTAACATCATGGCTAGCCAAGGACCACTTTCACCAAAGTTGAGAGGAAAAGGGCCAAGGATGACAGAACTAGGGATGAGAAAAAGCAGAAGTTGTGTAGACTGGGTTCTAAGCTCTGCTCTCATTTGCTTCTCAGCTCAGCCCTCAACGCTCATCTCCTGTCTACTTATGCCCACTCCCGAGGTTCAATGCATCTCTAACATGCAGGTGATTTTCATTTCGTTTGAGAAAAAAAAATGTGCGAGCTCCTGCAATCTTATTTCCCTCAATCTTCAAGTTTGAGCATAGGCCTGGGATACTGTCAAAATCAGAGAAACACTTGGTAAATGAATGAATGATTTCTCAATGGTCATCATCAATTTCTTGAGTTTAGGACACAGTCACGTCTTTGCTTCAAAACTCTCAGCAGAACATGGTGTAGACAGTGACCCTGGAGGAGGCTCTACATTGCAGTCAATGCTGACATATGCTGACACTGTTTGGGTTGCCCCAAACCCTCCATCAGATGCCTGAAGACCTGATTTGGCTCTTATACTGCAGGTCATTGAAGGATAACAAGTCCAACGTCTGGTCAAAGGAATAATGATTTGGAAACAGGAATATCTGACTCACCTGTAACCAGTTTGTCAGGAAGCCATTAGCCAACCCTTCCTCCTCTGTGCATCCTTTCTGGTGAGAGGCTGGGTATGGGGAAGACTGAGCTGGAGAAGAAGAAATGTCCCAAGAATCCAGGCTTGTCCCCTTTTCTCACACTCACAAATCTGGAGGCACACCCATCTACTTGTCATTGACTGTATCCCCAACACACACACACACATACACACACACACACACACACAGCTTTCGTAAGAAACTAGAGCACAGCCCTGCCTCACCCACAGCCAGAAGAGAGGGCCAAGCATCTTAATGCACTCAAGGAAGAGATTATCATTCCCATTTCACAGATGAAGAAACTGAAGTTCGAGGGATATCACTGTTATTTTATCAAGTTTATAGAAAGAATCAGAGGTACAATTCAAAATCTTCTGCATATTCACCACCAAGGTGACATCTCCACAGGCACTCAAATCACCACAAAGTCCCAAAGCCCTGAACCACATAATCAAGTACCAGAGACCTCAGGGCTCCTGAGTCTCCACTCCTACCTCACCTGCTCAGCCCCCTCCCCTGCATGTGCTCTGTGGTGCAGGGGCCTTAAACACCTGGGCTGTGAGGATCCCACAACTCACCACAAGTTGGGGATACAACCATGGTTGCCATCCTGTGATTCAGACAGTAAGTTTTCCTGAACAACAGGGAGCAGAACAAGAACGATCCGCCTCTTATCCCCACAGTTCACTCAGGACAGGGCTCTGGAATAAAGAGGAAAATATGAAGTCTTCACAGCCTCTCTTCCTCTCCAGTTTACTGAGGATGAATCTTTCTTAGCTTGTCTGTCATGTCCTCCTTCCAACTGTACTATATGTTAATATTGGGCCTTTATTTTGCTTAGCAGGTGATGAACTCAGGATCATGTGATGGCAAAATGCGTCTGCCTCTACCCACAATGGTGGATACTATTCCATCCACCTTAAAACCTCACCTGTGCTGAGTCTCAGGGCACATTCTTCCCATCTACGTGGTTGTCACAAACACATTCCCAGCTACAATCCCTCATTTGTTTGTTTTGAGTGACTAAGGTTTGGGATAATTTTTCATGCAGCAATAGATAATGAATACATCCTCACTTTTAGTAGATGATCCTGCATCTCAAACCAGGGCTTGAACCTGTGTCCCCTGCATTGGCAGGTGGATTCTTAATGACTGTGCCACCATGGAAGTCCCTCAATGCAGTATTTTTAGTAGTGAAATAAATCTATCCTAAGAGCAGTTTTCTTTCCAGTTACCACCCAGTCTCTCTCCCTCATCAGCCAGTTTTTTTCACTCTGTCTCATTTTCTCCCCTACTGCTCACTCCACACAGTACGTTCTGGTTTTCTGGTTTCTACCAATAACCATCCAAGGACAATGTCCTTGGTAGACTCCCTGGTGATATTATTCTAGTAACACAGAGGCAGACTGCAACTATATTGATACTATTTATCTATCAGATCAAGAAAAATCCTTTATTGAAAAGTCTGTCTGGAAAGGCACCTCATACCCAGCTGGGGTACAACTCCTACAGAAGGAAATTTGTCACCATCAAGAAAAACTGCAAAATCTTTTACTTTTTTCTCCATCAATACCACTTCTAGGACTTTATCTCAAAGACACAGAGATAGTAAGACACGTGTAAGACTATTTAATGTGGCATTATTTATAACAGCAAATGACTAGACATGGCACAAATGACCATCAATAGGGAACTGGTGGAATAAACTATGGGATATCCACATAATAAAGAATCATGTGACCATTAAAAAATAAGCATATCTCTAGGTATTCATAGAGATAATTTTCCCCAGTAAATATAAGGGGGAAAATCAAGGTACAAAACAATGTATGGAATGTTTCCTTTTTATAAGGGAAAGGCCAGGAGATATCACACACACACACACACACACCTACCTGCTTATACAGGTATATGCAAAAGACATGCTAAGAGGATAAAACAAACATATGTAAATGGTAACCAATAGGGAAGAAGAATAACTGAGGAGACAGGAATTGAATCTAGACTTCCCTGAACATGCTTTTTTATATGTTTTTGACTTTGGAACTATATTTTAAAAATACAACTGCAATCCTCAAAACTGAAAACAAATAACAAAATGAGCCTAATTGCACATCAACTTGGAAACAGGATTACAACACAGTTTGAAAAAGAATGCTTTCACCTGACTTTCAAACAAAGCACATTGCTAATTCAGCCAGTTTCCTACTGATGGACATGTGAGTTGTTTCTCATCTTTTGCTGCTGCAAGTAATACTCCCATGAATAAACTCGTGTGTATATGTTGTTTTGTACTTTGGGAGGTCTATGTTCAGAGTATCTTTCCAGAAGTGAGACTGCCAAGTAAGAACAGCAAAATTTCTGAGTGTAATTTGTTATATATACTGAGGGAAAATATCATTAACTAAATAAATCAATGTAATTAGGAACTGATATTTTTAGTATAACATATAAGGGATTAATATAAAATCAAAGAAGAAAAACACCACTCTGAAGTTAAATTTGAACTAGAAATATCATCTTAAACTCATGATTAAAAAAATATATATATATATCTATTTCCTAGCTGTATCCAGTGGAGAGGTCCTAGAAGCAATGATACTCCACCTGCCCCCACCCTCACCCCATTTAAGGGACCAGCTTGCACGCCCTCCATCCCGCTCTGGGAGCGAGCAAGGGAACTGATTACTTGTTTTCGCTCCCTTGAGTCCCAATAAAGCCTTGCCTCAATTCCTCATCTGACCTCTTATCGATTTCTATTGATTAAAGAGTCCAAGGGCCCTGGTCGGCAACAGAACCTGTCATTATAAGTTGCACACAATACTCACCTGGTCACATAGAAAACCACAGAGCAGCGAGGACAGGTAGAACTTGAGGCTATTTTCAAAACAAGCTTGAGCTCCAGAGATGAGTTTCTTGTCTGGGGAAAAAAAAAAGTACAAATATTGCTTTTGAGGCTTTTAATAGCGAGTAATACAGTTATTGGATAGAAAGACCCCCTCCCCCCATTCACCTTTTGTGTGTGTATTTACTGATTTAACTGTTGACCATGGCTGGGTTTTCCTAAATCCTAGCCAGCCATTTGCTCCCCAAGTGGAGAAGACAGCTTCACATTGTGTGCATTTGATTTGCTCAACACATTTGGCTGCACAGAGATTTTATGGCGACTCCGGACACTTTAAACATTGCTTGTCACTCTGGGACCCTATACGTGATTCAGCTGAATTGCAAACAATTTCCACAGTTCATTCAGGACTTTGGAGCATTCAAGGCTCTTGAGCTGGGTTTCCCAACCTGGGCGCTGCTGACAACTGGGGCTGGAAAATTCCTTGTCGTGGGGGCCGTCCTGTGCACTGTGGGAGGTTGAACATCATCCCTGGCCACCACGCCCTCTCTCCTTCCCAGTTTGCGACAACCCAAAGCATCTCCAGACATGGCCAAAAGTACCCTGGGGTAGGGATGGGGAGCAGAATGGCTCATAGGTGAGGGTGATGCGGGGGACTCTCTGAGGAGGTGGCAGCGCGTCCTGAGCTGGTTGAAAACTACAGCTTCTCCAACCTGAGGCCCCAGGGGAGGTATGGGGGCTCCAGAGCCGGTGACCGGGGGCTGCGCGCGGCCCATGCCCACCCCCCCGGACTCCTATCAGAGCCCTCTGCCCGCCCGCCCGCCGCTCACGGAATCCTGCCCGCCATTCGGGCTTTGGCTAGGACATCCCGACAACAGGAGACCAGCTGCCCTTGTCAAGTCTCCAAGCTCCCACCCCCGCGCCGGCCCCGCCCCTGCCCCGGCCCCTGCCCCGGCCCCTGCCCCGGCCCCTACCCCTGGCCCCTACCCCGACGCCGCCGCACTTCCGCTTCCGGTCTCGGTTCTCGCTGAGTGTGCTGGCGGGGGCGGCTCCCGCGCATCCCAGCCTCTGGACGAGGTCATTTAGTTTGCTTAGTTTGTACAAGGTTGGGCCGTGGGCTGGGTCAGCTGTGGGGTGGGATCCACCTGGGACTGACTGGGCTGAAGAGGGGCTCCGTGAATGGGGACCAGGCTGTGGGTGGCCCCCGGCCCGATGGGCGTGGCTCTCCAGGGCCGGAGCTGGGAGCGGGTGGCAGGTTTCCGAGACGAATGTGTGGCACGGATAAGGCTAGGGTGGAGTGTGGGATGGGATGGAGCTCATTTCTACATGGAAAGTAGAAGGAGGGAAACTTACACCGCGCAAACACTGATTTAAAAAAAAGCCAAGTGTCTATACTAATGTCAAATAAAGTGGCTTACCGATCAAAGAAAATTACTAGTGACTAAGAGGGATGATGCACCATGAAAAAAGGGTCAATCCATCAAGAAGACAGTAATTGCAACAGAACGTCAGTATACATGTATTAAAAACTAATATTACTGAAAGGGGAAATAGACAAATCCAAAATTACAGTTGGGAACTTCCATACCCCCTCTCAACATCTCCCTCCACAACTGATAGTATTATTAGAGAAAGCAAGAATAGACAAGTACCAAACAATGCCATCACACAACAGTATCAATTGACCTTTTTTTTTTTTATGTGGACCATTTTTAAAGTCTTTACTGAATTTATTACAATGTTGCTTCTGTTTTATGTTTTGGTTTTTTGGCTGCGAGGCATGTGGGATCTTAGCTCCCCCACCAGGGATTAAACCCTCACCCTGTGCACTGGAAGGCGAAGTCTTAATCACTGGACTGCCAGGGAAGTCCCTCAATTGACTTTTGTAAGCCACTCAGTTGACGTTTGTAGGACACATCACCCAACATCACACATTCTAATCAAGCACCCATGGAGTATTCACTAAGATAGATCATATTCTGGGTCATGAAATAAACTTCAATAAATTTAGAAGAATTGAAATCATACAGAGTATGTTCTCTGACCGTATCTCAAATTAATTTTGTTTGGAAAATCACCAAACAATTGGAAATCTACACATTTGTAAATAATCCATGGTTCAGATAGGAACTCTCAAAGGAAATAAAAATAAATAGAACCAAATGAAAATGAAAACACATGTCAAAATTGGTGAGATGCAGCTAAAACAGTGACAAGAGAAAAAATTACAATACTAAATATGTATATTAGAAAACAAAAAATGTCTCAAATCACTAATCAAAACTCCCACCTCAAGAAATTAGAAAAAGAAAAGGAGCACTATAAACACAAAGTAAGCCAAAGAACAACAATCAATGACCTCGAAAACAAATACAAGTTATATGGACATGAAAAGGATCAAGAATATCCAAGGTGTTCTTAAAGAAGTAACGTGGAGAATGTATACTGCCAGATATCGACTTACCATAAAACTACAATAGCTTAGAGTGTGTGGCTTTGTTTAAAGATAAAAAAGATGGAACAGAATATAGAGTCTGCAAATACATATGCTGTTAAATGGAACTCTGGCTTATGTCAAAGATGCCACTGCAGAGAAGTAGACAGAGGACAGTCTTTTTAATCAGTGGTGCTCCATAACTAGATATTTATATTTAAAAAGAAGCATAACTCCCTATTTCACAATATGCATAAAAAATCAATTCACAGTGGATTTAAGATCTAAAGGTAGAAGGTAAAACAACAAAACCTTAGAAGATGTCCAATATCTCCATTGTGGGAGGCAAAATATAAAAAAAATTTTTAAACAGGAAATCAAAAGAACTAACCATGAAAGAAAAGTACCAAACATTTATTTTATTTTATTCCACAATATTTTTAATTTAATAAATTAAAAGGCAAAGACTAACTGTATCTCACAATCTTAACAGGTTTGGTGGAAACCTCCCTGGTGGTGGCTTGATTAGAAACAAGATACCCAGTTTTCTTCTCCTTCTGGGATCCCTATTATGTGTAGATAGGCATGCTTTATATTACCCATAATTCTCTTATATTGCTTTCATTTTTTAAAAAAAATTAGCTTTCTGTCTGCTCTTTTGATTGGGTGAAAGGGAGGTGGGGAAGGGAAGGATTGGGAGTTTGGGATTAGCAGACACAAACTATTATATATAAGATGGATAAACAATAAGGTCGTACTGTACAGCACAGGGAACTATATTCAATATCCTGTGATAAACTGTAATGGAAAAGACTATGAAAAAGAATATATATACTGTATGTATAACTGAATCATTTTGCTGTAGAGAAGAAATTAACACAACATTGTAAATCAACTGAAATTGAATAAATTTTTAAAAAGAGAGAGAGAGACCCAGCTTTGCCTGTCTCTGCAGGCCTGGCCTACGGCAGGCTCAGTCTTGCCATGGTCAGAGTTTCCAATTTCCCAGAAGTACCAAACATTTAAAGGTTAATAAAATAAAGAGGCTACAATATAGGAGTTCCAGAGAGACATACGTGAGATAGGAATAGTACAGAGAAATTCAAGAAATAAAAACACTCAGAAAGTAGAGTCTTAAAGGCACAGCTGTCAGTTGGACAGTGAAGTAAATGCTACACAGTGAAGTAAAATGAGGATTAAAAAGAAAAACTGTTGAATTTGGCTTAATAGAAATTGTCGACATCCCTGACACCACAGATTGGGTGGTGTAGTTGGAACAGACCTGATTTCAGTGGGGTGAGAAAAGAATGGGGCGTGGGGGAGAGGAATATTTGAACACTAACAATCCTTGCAAATGTTTGCCTTGAAGATTAGCAGAGAAATGGGAAAACAGCTATGGAGAAAGACTTTGGGTTTAGGAAAGACAGATTTTATTTTATTTTATTTTTTGGCAGGGGGTCCCAAGGAGGATGAGTCCAGGGAAGTGTTTATTATTATTATCATCATTATTGTTCTATTATTGCATTAAATTATGAGACTCAAGGTATGTGGCATTAGAAATACACTGGATTGAGAGAAACCTATGCATAAACAAATAACAACTAAACAACATAATAAGAAGTCTGTACTTAAAAATCACTATGGAGGCTTCCCTGGAGCAGTGGTTATTTTTATTAATTAATTTTATTTAAAATTTTTATTAATTAATTTTATTTTTTATATATTAATTTTATTTTATTATTTATTGTCTGCCTGCCAATGCAAGGGATATGGATTCAAGCCCTGGCCGGGGGAGATCCCACATGCCGCGGAGCAATTAAGCCCATGTGCCACAACTGCTGAACCTGTGCACCTAGAGCCCGTGCTCTGCAACAAGAGAAGCCACAACAATGAGAAGCCCGCGCACGGCAACGAAGAGTAGCCCCCGCTCGCCGCAACAAGAGAAAGCCCGTGCACAGCAACGAAGACCCAACACAGCCAAAAAAATAAAAACAAATAAATTAATTTTTAAAAATCACTATGGGATTATTATTATTTTCAAGAGAGATGACCTCTAGTGAATTCACACACGTCTTTGCTGCCTTTAAAGAGTTCCTCACCTCATATAGCAAAATCAAACAAACTACAAAGCAATAGCAACCTACTTTTTTTGAACCTGTTTCCCATGCTTGCGGTGTAGGACAGAAGGGCACCATGACCCTGGAGTCACTGACATCAGGTAGTAGCCATAATGGTCATCAGGAGAGACCTCAAGGAGAAGGTGACCTCCAGTTGGTGGTTTCCTGCCCCCCAATGGCCCTTTTTGTGCTTCATCGGGAAGTCGCAGGCTCCATGTCTAGTTAGAGGTGTCATGCATTCTATTCCTAATTTTCTGGTTGTTAAACCCTCTTCCTTGTGCACTCAGAGAATATCTTGGGAAATGGGTTCAGAAAGCAAAGCACGATCTTTTTTTTTACATAACATCCCTTTACAGAAGTTAAAGCTTGGAAAGAGGGCTAAAGAACTAGAGGGAGACTTTTGTAGTCGAGGAAAGTCTGTTTCCTAAATGGAAAATGTTCTGCCTCTTCTTACTGGTTATATTTATGTGGATACCATGGACCAGTTGATGTTTGGGGAAGCTGGAGGAAGCAGGAGCAGGGCAGCTGCTTGGTTTGAAGACTTTGGGCACAGTGGTTGAATTATTGTGAGATTTAGAGAAACTGAGAGGAATGAGTATTTACTGATGAACTGTGAGCCTCTGCTAAATAATGTAAATATCCATTTCATTTAATATAATCTTTAAAACAAAATATGAGGTTTACAGATATGGAAACTAAGAACTTACAAGAAATCACCTGAATACATCATTGTTCCACAATTGCTAAGTGACAAAGCTGGAGTTTGAATTCAGTCCTTTTGATGCCAGAGGACTTTCCACCCCACAGCAACAACGCCTTGGGCAGTGGGTAACACACACAGGCATACCACTGAGATATTGTGTGTTCAGTTCCAGATAACTGCAATAAAGCAAGTCGTGAATCTTTTGGTTATAGGAAAGACAGATTTTATAATTTTTTAACATCTTTATTGGAGTATAATTGCTTTACAATGGTGTGTTAGTTTCTGCTTTATAACAAAGTGAATCAGCTATACATATACATATATCCCCATATCTCCTCCCTCTTGCGTCTCCCTCCCACCTTCCCTATCCCACCCCTCTAGGTGGACACAAAGCACCGAGCTGATCTCCCTGTGCTATGCGGCTGCTTCTCACTAGCTACCTATTTAACATTTGGCAGTGTATATATGTCCATGCCACTCTCTCACTTCGGCCCAGCTTACCATTCCCCCTCCCCATGTCCACAACTTCATTCTCTACATCTGTGTCTTTATTCCTGTCTTGCCCCTAGGTTCAAGAACCTTTTTTTTTTTAAGATTCCATATTTATGTGTTAGCATATGGTATTTGTTTTTCTCTTTATAACTTACTTCACTCTGTATGACAGACTCTAGGTCCATCCACCTCACTACAAATAACTCAATTTTGTTTCTTTTTATGGCTGAGTAATATTCCATTGTATATATGTGCCACATCTTCTTTATCCATTCATCTGTCGATGGACACTCAGGTTGCTTCTATGTCCTGGCTATTGTAAATAGTGCTGCAAAGAACATTGTGGTACATGACTCTCTTTGAATTATGGTTTTCTCAGGTATATGCCCAGTAGTGGGATTGCTGGGTTGTATGGTAGTTCTATTTTTAGTTTTTTAAGAAACCACCATACTGTTCTCCATAGTGTCTGTATCAATTTACATTCCCACCCACAGTGCAAGAGGGTTCCCTTTTCTCCATGCTGTCTCCAGCATTTATTGTTTATAGCTTTTTTGATGGTGGCCTTCTGACCAGTGTGATGTGATACCTCATTGTAGTTTTGATTTGCATTTCTCTAATGATTAGTGATGTTGAGCATTCTTTCATGTGTTTGTTGGCAATCTGTATATCTTCTTTGGAGAAATGTCTATTTAGATCTTCAGTCCATTTTTGGATGGGGTTATTTGTTTTTTGGATATTGAGCTGCATGAGCTGCTTTTAATTTTGGAGATTAATCCTTTGTCAGTTGCATCATTTGCAAATATTTTCTCCCATTCTGAGGGTTGTCTTTTCATCTTGTTTATGGTTTCCTTTGCTGTGCAAAAGCTTTTAAGTTTCATTAGGTCCCATTTGTTTATTTTTGTTTTTATTTCCATTTCTCTAGGAGGTATGTCAAAAAGGATCTCGCTGTGATTTATGTCATAGAGTGTTCTGCCTATGCTTTCCTCTAAGAGTTTGACAGTGTCTGGCCTTACATTTAGGTCTTTAATCCATTTTGAGTTTATTTTTGTGTATGGTGTTAGGGAGTGTTCTAATTTCATTCTTTTACATGTAGCTGTCCAGTTTTCCCAGCACCACTTATTGAAGAGGCTGTCCTTTCTCCACTATACATTCCTGCCTCCTTTATCAAAGATAAGGTGACCATATGTGCGTGGGTTTATCTCTGGGCTTTCTATCCTGTTCCATTGATCTATAGTTCTGTTTTTGTGCCAGTACCATACTGTCCTCATTACTGTAGCTTTGAAGTATAGTCTGAAGTCAGGGAGCCTGATTCCTGCAGCTCCATTTTTCTTTCTCAAGATTGCTTTGGCTATTCGGGGTATTTGTGTTTCCATACAAATTGTGAAATTTTTTGCTCTAGTTTTGTTTGAAATGCCATTGGTAGTTTGATAGGGATTGCATTGAATCTGTAGATTGCTTTGGGTAGTATAGTCAACTTGACAATGTTGATTCTTCCAGTCCAAGAACATGGTATATCTCTGCATCTGTTTGTATCATCTTTAATTTCTTTCATCAGCATCTTACAGTCTTCTGTACACAGGTCTTTTGTCTCTTTAGGTAGGTTTATTCCCAGGTATTTTATTGTTTCTGTTGCAATGGTAAATGGGAGTGTTTCCTTAATTTCACTTTCAGATTTTTCATCGTTAGTGTATAGGAATGAAAGAGATTTCTGTGCTATAATTTTGTATCCTGCTACTTACCAAATTCACTGATTAGCTCTAATAGTTTTCTGGTAGCATCTTTAGGATTCTCTACATATGGTATCATGTCATCTGCAAATAGTGACAGCTTTACTTCTTCTTTTCCAATTTGGGTTCCTTTTATTTCTTTTTCTTCTCTGATTGCTGTGGCTAAAACTTCCAATACTACGTTGAATAATAGTGGTGAGAGTGGGCAACCTTGTCTTGTTCCTGATGTTAGTGGAAATGGTTTCAGTTTTTCACCATTGAGAATGATGTTGGCTGTCGGTTTGTCATATATGGCCTTTTTTATGTTGAGATAAGTTCCCTCGACCTACTTTCTGGAGGGTTTTTATCATGAATGGGTGTTGAATTTTGTCGAAAGCTTTTTCTGCATCTATGGAGAGGATCATATGGTTTTTATTGTTCAGTTTGTTAATATGGTGTATCACATTGATTGATTTGTGTACATTGAAGAATCCTTGCATTCCTGGGATAAACCCCACTTGATCATGGTGTAGGATCCTTTTAATGTGCTGTTGGATTCTGTTTGCTAGTATTTTGTTGAGGATTTTTGCATCTATGTTCATCAGTGATATTGGCCTGTAGTTTTCTTTCTTTGTGACGTCTTTGTCTGGTTTTGGTATCAGGGTGATGGTGGCCTCGTAGAATGAGTTTGGGAGTGTTCCTCCCTCTGCTATATTTTGGAAGAGTTTCAGAAGGATAGGTGTTAGCTCTTCTCTAAATGTTTAATAGAATTTGCCTGTGAAGCCATCTGGTCCTGGGCTTTTGTTTGTTGGAAGATTTTAAATCACAGTTTCGATTTCAGTGCTTGTGTTGGTCTGTTTATATTTTCTGTTTCTTCCTGGTTCAGTCTCAGAAGGTTTCACTTTTCTAAGAATTTGTCCATATCTTCCAGCCTATCCATTTTATGGGCATATAGTTGTTTGTAGCAATCTCTCATGGTCCTTTGTATTTCTACAGTGTCAGTTGTTACTTCTCCTTTTTCATTTCTAATTCTATTTATTTGAATCTTCTCCCTTTTTTTCTTGATGAGTCTGGCTAATGGTTTATCAATTTTGTTTATCTTCTCAAAGAACCAGCTTTTAGTTTGATTGATCTTTGCTATTGTTTCCTTCATTTATTTTTCATTTATTTCTGATCTGATCTTTATGATTTCTTTCCTTCTGCTAACTTTGGTGTTTTTTTGTTCTTCTTTCTCTAATTGCTTTAGGTGTAAGGTTAGATTGTTTATTTGAGTGGTTTCTTGTTTCTTGAGGTAGGATTGTATTGCTATAAACTTCCCTCTTAGAACTGCTTTTGCTGCTTCCCATAGGTTTTGGGTCGTCGTGTTTTCATTGTCATTTGTTTCTAGGTATTTTTTGATTTCATCTTTGATTTCTTCAGTGATCTCTTGGTTATTAAGTAGTGTATTGTTTAGCCTCCATGTATTTGTATTTATTACAGATTTTTTCCCTGGTAATTGATGTTTAGTCTCATAGCGTTGTGGTCGGAAAAGATACTTGATACTATTTCAATTTTCTTAAATTTACCAAGGCTTGATTTGTGACCCAAGATGTGATCTATCCTGGAGAATGTGCCATGAGCACGTGAGAAGAAAGTGTATTCTGTTGTTTTTGGATGGAATGTCCTATAAATATCAATTAAGTCCATTTTGTTTAATGTATCATTTAAAGCTTGTGTTTCCTTATTTACTTTCATTTTGGATATCTGTCCATTGGTGAAAGTGGGGTGTTAAAGTCCCCTACTATGATTGTGTTACTGTTGATTTCCCCTTTTATGGCTGTTAGCATTGTCCTTATGTATTGAGGTGCTCCTATGTTGGGTGCATAAATATTTACAATTGTTATATCTTTTTCTTGGATTGACCCCTTGATCATTATGTAGTGTCCTTCTTTGTCTCTTGTAATAGTCTTTATTTTAAAGTTTATTTTTTCTGATATGAGAATTGCTACTCCAGCTTTCTTTTGATTTCCATTTGCATGGAATATCTTTTTCCATCCCCTTACTTTCAGTCTGTATGTGTCCCTAGGTCTGAAGTGGGCTCTTGTAGGCAGCATATATATGGGTCTTGTTTTTGTATGCATTCAACCAGTCTATGTGTTTTGGTTGGAGCATTTAATCCATTTACATTTAAGGTAATTATCAATATGTATATTCCTATTACCATTTTCTTAATTGTTTTGGGTTTGTTTTTGTAGGTCTTTTCCTTCTCTTATGTTTCCTGCTTAGAGAAGTTCTTTTAGCGTTTGTTGTAAAGCTGGTTTCGTGGTGCTGAATTCCCTTAACTTTTGCTTGTCTGTAAAGGTTTTAATTTCTCCGTCGAATCTGAATGAGATCCTTGCTAGATAGAGTAATCTTGGTTGTAGGTTTTTCCCTTTCATCACTTTAAATATGTCCTGCCACTCCCTTCTGGCTTGTAGAGTTTCTGCTGAAAGGTCAGCTGTTAACCGTATGGGGATTCCCTTATATGTTATTTGTTGTTCTTCCCTTGTTGCTTTTAATATTTTTTCTTTGTATTTAATTTTTGATAGTTTGATTAATATGTGTCTTGACGTGTTTTTCCTTGCATTTATCCTGCATGGGACTCTCTGTGCTTCCTGGACTTATTAACTATTTCCTTTCCCATATTAGGGAAGTTTTTAACTATAATCTTTTCAAATATTTTCTCAGTCCCTTATTTTTTCTCTTCGTCTTCTGGGACCCCTATAATTCAAATGTTGGTGTGTTTAATGTTGTCCCAGAGGTCTCTGAGACTGTCCTCAATTCTTTTCATTCTTTTTTCTTTATTCTGCTCTGCAGTAGTTATTTCCACTATTTTATCTTCCAGGTCACTTATCCATTCCTCTGCCTCAGTTATTCTGCTATTGATTCCTTCTAGAGAATTTTAAATTTCATTTACTGTGTGTTCCTCATTGTTTGTTTACTGTTTAGTTCTTTTAGGTCCTTGTTAAAACCTTCCTTGTATTTTCTCCATTCTATTTCCAAGATTTTGGATCATCTTTACTGTCATTACTCTGAATTCTTTTTCAGGTAGGCTACCTATTTCCTCTTCATTTGTTTGGTCTGGTGCGTTTTTACCTTGCTCCTTCATCTCCTGTGTGTTTCTCTGTCTTCTCATTTTGCTTAACTTACTGTGTTTGGGGTCTCCTTTTCACAGCCTGCAGGTTCGTAGTTCCCATTGTTTTTGGTGTCTGCCCCCAGTGGCTAAGCTTGGTTCAGTGGCTTGTGTAACCTCCCTGGTGGAGGGGACTAGTGCCTGTGTTCTGGTGGATGACGCTGGATCTTGTCTTTCTGATGGGCAGGACTGCATCTGGTGGTGTGTTTTGGGGTGTCTGTGACCTTATTATGATTTTAGGCAGCCTCTCTGCTAATGTGTGGGGTTGTGTTCCTGTCTTGTTTGTTGTTTGGCATGGGGTGTCCAGCACTGGAGCTTGCTGGTCGTTGAATGGAGCTGGGTCTTAGCGTTGAGATGGAGAGCTTGGGAAAGCTTTCACCATTTGATATTTCGTGGGGCCAGGAGGTCTCTGATGGACCAATGTCCTGAACTCGGCTCTCCCACCTCAGACACACAGGCCTGACACCTGGCCGGAGCACCAAGATCCTGTTAGCTACACGGCTCAGAAGAAAATGGAGAAAAAAAGAAAGAAAGAAAGAAAGAAAGAAAGAAAGAAAGAAAGAAAGAAAGAAAGAAAGAAAAATAAACTTAATAAAATAAAAAATAATTATTAAAAAAATTAAAAAGTAAAAAAAAAAAGAAAAAAAGAAGAGAGCAACCAAAACAAAAAACAAATCCACCAATGATAAGAAGTGCTAAAAACTATACTAAAAAAAACAAAGGACAGACAGAACCCTAGGACAAATGGTAAAGCTATACAGACAAAATTACACACAGAAGCATACACATACACACTCACAAAAAGAGAAAAAGGAAAAAATATATATATATCCTTGCTCCCAAAGTCCACTGCCTCAATTTTGGGATGATTCATTGTCTATTCAGGTATTCCACAGATGCAGGGTACATCAAGTTGACTGTGGAGATTTAATCTGCTGCTCCTGAGGCTGCTGGCAGAGATTTCCCTTTCTCTTCTTTGTTCGCACAGCTCCTGGGGTTCAGCTTTGGATTTGGCCCCGCCACTGCGTGTAGGTCGCCTGAGGGCATCTGTTCTTTGCTCAGACAGGACGGGTTAAAGGAGCAGCTGATTCGGGGGCTCTGTCTCACTCAGGCGGGGGGGGAGGGAGGGGCACGGAGTGCAGGGCGAGCCTGCGGCGGCAGAGGCCGGCGTGACATTGCACCAGCATGAGGTGCGCCGTGCGCTCTCCCGGGGAAGTTGTCCCTGGATCCCGGGACCCTGGCAGTAGCGGGCTGCACAGGCTCCCGGGAGGGGCGGTGTGGAGAGTGACCTGTGCTTGCACACAGGTCTCTTTACGGCTTCAGCAGCAGCCTTAGCGTCTCATGCCCGTCTCTGGGGTCCGCGCTGTTAGCCGCGGCTTGCGCCCGTCTCTGGAGCTCGTTTAGGCGGTGCTCTGAATCCCCTCTCCTTGCGCACCAGGAAACAATGGTCTCTTGCCTCTTCGGCAGGCCCAGACCTTTTCCCGGACTCCCTCCGGCCAGCCGTGGCGCACTAACCCCTTGCAGGCTGTGTTCACGCCGCCAACCCCAGTCCCCTCCCTGCGCTCCGACTGAAGCCCGAGCCTGAGCTCCCAGCCCCGCCTGCCCCGGCGGGTGAGCAGACAAGCCTCTCGGGCTGGTGAGTGCCGGTCGGCCCCGATCCTCCGTGCGGGAATCTCTCCGCTTTGCCCTCTGCACCCCTGTGGCTGCGCTCTCCTCCGTGGTTCCGAAGCTCCCCCGCTCCGCCACCCGCAGTCTCCACCCGCGAAGGGGCTTCTAGTGTTTGGAAACCTTTCCTCCTTCACAGCTCCGTCCCACTGGTGCAGGTCCCGTCCCTATTCTTTTGTCTCTGTTTTTTCTTTTGCCCTACCCAGGTACGTGGGGAGTTTCTTGACTTTTGGGAGGTCTGAGGTCTTCTGCCAGTGTTCAGTGGGTGTTCTATAGGAGTTGTTCCACATGTAAATGTATTTCTGATGTATCATATCTGTGGGGAGGAAGGTGGTCTCCGCGTCTTACTCCTCCGCCATCTTGAAGGTCTCAAAGGTATCATCTTTTAAGTGATACATTGCAATAAATGAGCAATTATAGCTTAAGATTCCAAACTTTCCCTCCGTAATCCAATCATGAGATTCTAGACACCATCATCAGTTTAAAATGCAAACCTGATCAGTTACCTTACTTTTAAAAAAGTCTTAAATATCTTTTTAAAAAACTTTTAATTTTACATCGGAGTATAGTTGATTAACAATGATGTGTTAGTTTCAGGTGTACAGCAAAGTGATTCAGTTATACATATACATGTTTCTATTCTTTTTCAAATTCTTTTCCCATTTAGGTTGTTACATAATATTTGAGCAGAGTTCCCTGTGATATACAGTAAGTCCTTTTTGGTTATCCATTTTAAATATAACAGTGTACTTTTAACCTTTCATTTCTGTCTTCAGCAGATATTTACTCTGTTGTCCTATCATAATTATTAATACTGCCCTTTTCATTCCCCAGTATATTCCAGTTGAGAGGGACAATTATTTGGTCTCCCCTTTTATAGAGCACACACATTATGTGCAAACTCTGGGGTAAAATCTGTGATCCAGAAATAAACTAAAGAGACTCACTGCCCCTGTTGAAGTTAATCTTACTGAGAGGAAAGGGTTATAAAGAGCACACAGAATTTATAACATGCTATATAGAAATAACTTCTGTGATGAACTGCAAGGTTTTATCCAGCCAACAGCCATAGAATTAGAACAATGTGGCCTACATAATTTTAAATTTGGTAGAACACACATTGAGGAAAGTAAACACGAATAGAGGAAACTGTTTTTTAACCCTTTTACTTAATCGAAGCAATTTAATATTATCATTCCAAAATGTAGTCCCCATCAGAATGAAGCACAAGATATGTTATATCCTTTTCTTGTTTCTGAGCCTTGAAATAGTATTTTAACATTACAGCCCATCTAGTTCAAAAGTTAAATTTGATCTGTATCTAGATTTTATGAGATTTCCAGTAGTAAGAAAGATTCACACAAAGTATTTTTTAATCCTCTTTTATGGATGTCTATTCTAGAGTTTGACTCATTTTTTTAGAGCAGTTTTAGCATTGTTTCATGACAGAATTACTGTTTGCATTTAATTGTATCAAAAGGAATAATTTCCCCCCTCATTGTGAAACTGCTCTCTCTTTTCTTTAAAAATAAAGCTATATATTTTGTTTTTGTTAGAGTGAAATTAAGCATTTAAGTGATTATGAAGATGTTGATTCCAGCAAAAGACTGGATTAAAACAGTAAGACAGTTCAAGAGCAAATATCCCAACAAAAGCACAGTGTGAACGATATTGAAAAACTCAGGACAGAGTTAAAGGAGAATTGGGATGTGATTAAAAGAGGGAGAAGAGGGAATTTGATGAGGAATTGATATCACAATGAAAATATACACAAGCATGTTCCAAAAGGATGAAAGATGTCAACCCACACATGCAATTAACTCAACATTCTTTAAGCAAAGAAAATACATGGGAAACAATAATGAGCTACACTATGGTCTAAAAATCAGAGTGAATATCAAAGATTTTAGAAAATGCAAAGGCCAAATAAGCAAGAAAATGCTAATTGGGGATGTCTAAACATAAATAAGATAGAGATCAACAGAGCACCATTTTTAAAGTGGTCAAAAGTCATATCAAATCAGAATTCTATACCCAGCATCAATATTGCCCCAAATTAAGATTTGTTAAAAATGTAAAGTAAAGCATTTCATTGTTAGTAGTCTTGAATTAGACAAAATACTAGAATGAGTTATGAAGTCCAAAGGAAAATATCTCAGATCAAAAGCCAGGAATGCAGGAGGAAATGAAGAGAAAAGGAAAGAATAATTTAGAAATAAATATAAGCGAAATTTGTTTCATAAAGCAATTCTGGAGCTCTCTCATGGAGATTAAAATACATGTAGAATTAAGATGCATGACAGCAGTAACAGAAAAGTCAGGAAAGCTGAAATGGAATTGAAAGTGTTCTAAGGTATTAGCATTTTGGAGAGGTCGTAAGAGCAATTAACTGTATTAGTCTATATTAATTAAAGGAGTCAGAATGTGATCACTAAAGTAACCTCACAAGTTCTGTATATGACTGCAACTAGCAAGTTTATAGAGAGAAAATGTAAAAATAAAATAATTAAATTACAGTGAAATAAAGACAGTAAAGAGACTGTTTATGTCAGAGGGTAGGGAAGGAGTAAGATGGTTGAAATAATCTCAAATTTACCAGTAATCAGGTGAAATTTAAATGTACAAAATATTGAGTTCTTTTCAATGATTCTGTGATATAGACTTTATAGACTTGTTAGTAAATATTTTGGACATTCTTTTATTGATAAACATTTATACAAAATCTGTAGTTTTTTCTATGAAAACATAAGTTGTGTGGAAATTTTAGCATATAGAAACGTCCATAACTATTTTTGTAGAAGGTATCCATACTGAGTGAAAAAGGAAACATTAAATTTTTGATAGAAAGTACAAATAGCACCCCCATTCACAAATGTATTAAATTTTTTCATATAGTATTTCATATTATTCAATAGTGTCTAATATTGTCCATAGCCCCAAATTCTTGTGTTTGTGTGGAAAGATTTGGGAATTTCTCCAATGCCTCTGATCTGAGATAGAGTGTGTCCTCTGGATTGGGTTGTCTCCTGATTGGGTTGTCCACTCTCTTCCCCTATAAAAGGGGGAATCAGAGGCAGAAGTCACTGCACTTTCCAGCAAGACACAGGCTGTCTGCATCTCAAGGGTGGGTCCAAGGACAGCTCTCGGAAGATGGGGGAACCTGAATGGACCAGTTTTCCAAGCCAGCCTCTTCTGGTGAGTGTGGAATCCATACTGATAGCAAGAGTGTACATTAGGATGCTTTTTTCTTCTGTAAAATCTAATTTAGCTCTAAAAACAAGAAGGTATCTCATTGAAAGTTATTTCCCAGGTGTTAATATTTCTTAAGAAATAGTCAAGATTGTGTATATTTTTGTATATGAAGATCTTTTTGGATAATAGATGAAATGTGTGTGTGTGTGTTTGTGTGTTTTAACCAAAATCACTAGGTAGTGGAAGTAGTATTTGGCTCTAGAATGTTTAAATTGTTCTCCTCTATGGACAATTATTTGCCCACAATGTGTTTGGTCTTTTTTTCTTTAAAAAAAATTCTGTTTTCTGCTTCAAATAGGGCTCTCCAGTTTCTTTGTCATCCATCATTGTAGTTAATTTCTTTTTTCTACTCTCCCTTCTTACTTCTATTCCTCCCTATCCCTCTCTTTCCCTCTCTGTCTTTGTGTTGGCCTTGCTGTTTATAATAGCACCTAATTATACCTAAAGCTATTACTAGACATTCCTTAGTCTATAACCCTTTTCTCTCATCAAGATTAAAATAATCTAGGGCAATGACTTTGTTAAGTTAAATTCCGAGTAGTGTGTTTTAGTACACAACTTGGCATATAACAGCTGCTCTATAAATAGGCAGATCAAGTCATTTTTCTATCAAACATTTCATTACATTTTGAGTAATGAAAGGGGTAGTATTCATTATAATGTCAGGACAACAGGAATAAAGTGAGTTTTATGTTTTCCCTTTAAAAAAATATCTTCAAACACAGAAATGTGAGATTTAAAAGGAAAGGTGCACTGATTAGGTTCACAGTTGAAACAGATTATTGTGAGGAGACTTATAATGGATCACAGAGAGAAAGGATTGAAATCTTAGTGACAATTGATTGCAGTCCACCACAAAACAAACTAACTCATTTTATAATTATAGTTGTGTGCATTTATTAGAAAAATTTGGAAAGTAGTTTTTGGAGTTTGCATAACTTCTCTTAAAAAAGATATCTGAGGGCCTCCCTGGTGGCGCAGTGGTTGAGAGTCCGCCTGCCGATGCAGGGGATACGGGTTCGTGCCCCGGTCTGGGAGGATCCCATATGCCGCGGAGCGGCTGGGCCCGTGAGCCATGGCCGCTGAGCCTGCGCATCCGGAGCCTGTGCTCTGCAACGGGAGAGGCCACAACAGTGAGAGGCCCGCGTACGGAAAAAAAAAAAAAAAAAAAAGATATCTGAGCACCTTGGAAAGCCAAAGCACTAAATGACTATATCAGTGGAAGTATTAAAATTCTTATTATCCTCTCTTCATTGAGTACCCAACTTAGTGAGAAAAGCAATCTCAAATAAGTAGATAATATTCCACATAAAATTAAAATTAAAAAAATTTATGCAGAGAAAATGTAAGATTAATTTTGATATGGGAAAAGGAAAGGTCATTCTGTGGCATTTTGTAGGTCAAATTGAAAGGTGCTCAAGAATTATTCAAAAGTTGGGAACCTTCATGTGGATTCAGGAGGGCAAATGGTTGGCTAATTGGTATAAAAATGTGGGGTGGTAGGGCGTCCAGAATGCCATTCAGGGGCAAATGCTGTATTAGTTCCAACAAGTGAGTTTGTGGAGACATTGAGATAAGGATGAACTATTTGGGGAATTGGCTGGTTCAACTTGGGACCTGGTCACAGTGAGTTGAGTCATGGATATTATCACTGATGTGGTGGGTAGGCAGATGGATATTTGGATCTTAGAGTTGAAGCCAGATCGGTGAATCTGTGAGCATTTCTAGTTCATTAATGGTATTTGAAGGCAGGGGAATGGATGGCATTGCCTAGAAGAAGGTTTGGATGTAGAACAGATGTGAGAGCAGGACCGACTTCTAAGAAGCATCAATTGTTGTGTTGAGATAGCAGAGAGAGGAGTAGGAGGAGGGGAGGATGGGAGTCAGGGAGTAAAAATTGTTATTTACAGGGCTTCCCTGGTGGCGCAGTGGTTGAGAGTCCGCCTGCCGATGCAGGGGACACGGGTTCGTGCCCCGGTCCGGGAAGGTCCCACACGCCGCGGAGCGGCTGGGCCCATGAGCCATGGCCGCTGAGCCTGCGCGTCCGGAGCCTTTGCTCCGCAACGGGAGAGGCCACAACAGTGAGAGGCCCGCGTACCGCAAAAAAAAAAAAAAAAAGTTTAATGTCTTGGTAGTCAAAGAACCCTGTGATCTTTTTGTCCAGATAATGTTGGATTAGGGGGTACCAGCATGTGCGGAGTTGACAGTACAGAGATGGTAAGAGGAAAACCTCCTCAAGGGAGGATGGTGGAGGGGAAAGTCTGGAATTGGTACTGGGTAATGACCTGGAGCTTTCTGTCTTTGACTCCTGTTTGATGTCCCAGGCTTCAGTTCTCAGTGTGTGGTGCCGGTACTAGCAGCATCAGCATCAGTTGGAATCACCTAGAAACGCAATTTCTTGTCCTCACCCCAGACTTACTTGCATTGAGATCCAGAAATCTGGGTTCTAACAACCCTCTGAAAGACTGTGATGCAGAGTAAATTGAGATTCATTTCTCTAGGGAGAGAGGAGTGGTTATCCAAACGAGCTGAGAACATTCTCCATGACCGGCAGTGGTTTCATCTCCCACTTTATTCAAATGTTACATTTCATTTTGTTTTCACAGGGGAAGCTCAAAAGAAATATGATGGCTGAGACGTTGGAGAAGAAAAGACAAGACCATTTAGCCAAGGCCAAGCAGAGACGTCGTGACAGAACTGCACTTCCTATGAGGCTGACCAGCTGCATTTTCAAGAGGCAAGTCACAAAGATAACTTCTCATCCTGACAAGGCGGTCAGGCGCCGTCGATGCGAGGGGAACTTGGAGAAGCCCCAGCAAGTCTGTGCATTCAGAAGACTGCAGGGGCTCCAGGTCTACAGCCCTGAAGGAGAATCTTTCAGCACGTTGGACAGCGCAATTATTTTCAGAGTAATTGCCCCGCGTGATGCAGGTGAATCCCTGGGCCGTGCTGGTGACGGGTCTCTGCACACCAGCCCTGAAGCCATCACTACCCAGTCTTCAGACGGGGCAGAGATGATCCCAGGATTGGGTCTCTTCCTCCCACAGACCCTCTGCAGGCAACGAGTAACATATGCAGATATTCGCCGACAGTCTCGGAAAGTGAAAAGAGCAAGGGAGAGACTGGGTATGGCCTTGAGGGCAGACAGGCTTGCCAGGGAGACAGAGAGAGCCAGGAGCCCTGAGAACTAGGTGAAAAATGGATAAGGCTGTCGTGAAGAAGCCAAGTGCTGCGGCCCCTGGGAAGTGGTTCACTGCAGGACAGCCCTCCGTTCTACTTGCCTCTTTAAGTGTCAACCATGTTTCTGGACTGAGATGCTTTGTTAGATTAACATTGTACTCTGTTAAACTCTTGGTAGACAAAAATGACAAGAGTAAACGTTTTTCTGAGTAAAAGATTGGGTTTCATGTGACAAGAAAAATGATTTTTCCTTATCTTTGTACACTTCAATCTCTGTCAGGATTTCTCTATTGAATTCTACAGAGGTAATGTAGTCTGGGGGGATTATTTAATGTTTTTTGTTATAATATTTTCTTACATTGTTTACACTTAGGCAAGAAATGATACCTACTCTAGAGATTATTTTTTAATATTAATGTTATAAAATTTTATTAAGCTTGCTTTTTACTTCTCATTTTAACACGTTTTTTTTGTAATTGTGTCAAATCCTAAATCAGACATAAGACTTTTTAAAAACATCTTTATTGGAGTATAATTGCTTTACAATGGTGTGTTAGTTTCTGCTGTACAACAAAGTGAATCAGCCATACGCATACATATATCCCCATATCCCCTCCCTGTTGCATCTCCCTCCCACCCTCCCTATCCCACCCCTCTAGGTGGACACAAAGCACCGAGCTTATCTCCCTGCACTATGCGGCTGCTTCCCACTAGCTATCTATTTTACGTTTGGTAGTGTATATATGTCCATGCCACTCTCTCACTTTGTCCCAGCTTACCCTTCCCATGCCCCGTGTCCTCAAGTCCATTCTCTAGTAGGTATGCGTCTTTATTCCCATCCTGCCCCTAGGTTCTTCATGACCTTTTTTTTTTTTTTTTTTAGATTCCATATATATGTGTTAACATACGGTATTTGTTTTTCTCTTTATGACTTACTTCACTCTGTATGACAGACTCTAGGTCCATCCACCTCACTACAAGTAACTCAATTTCGTTTCTTTTTATGGCGGAGTAATATTCCATTGTATATATGTGCCATATCTTCTTTATCCATTCATCTGTCGATGGACACTTAGGTTGCTTCCATGTCCTGGCTATTGTAAATAGAGCTGCAATGAACATTGTGGCACATGACTCTTTTTGAATTATGGTTTTCTCAGGGTATATGCCCAGTAGTGGGATTGCTGGGTCGTATGGTAGTTCTATTTTTAGTTTTTTCAGGAACCTCCATACTGTTCTCCATAGTGGCTGTATCAATTTACATTCCCACCAACAGTGCAAAGGGTTCCCTTTTCTCCACACCCTCTCCAGCATTTATTGTTTGTAGATTTTTTGATGATGTCCATTCTGACCAGTGTGAAGTGATATCTCATTGCAGTTTTGATCTGCATTTCTCTAATGATTAATGATGTTGAGCATTCTTTCATGTGTTTGTTGGCAATCTGTATATATTCTTTGGAGAAATGTCTATTTAGGTCTTCTGCCCATTTTTGGATTGGGTTGTTTAGTTTTTTGATATTATGCTGCATGAGCTGCTTGTAAGTTTTGGAGATTAATCCTTTGTCAGTTGCTTCATTTGCAAACATTTTTACATACTCTTTTTAAATGTACTTTTTAAAGGTTCATTTTTTTCCCTAGAACTTGATTTTGAAAATATTATTGATGAGTTTGCTTCTAGTAAAACAAAGAAAGTAAAATTTTCAAAATTCTGGTTGAGTTATAAATAAAATATTTAAATTTAAAATAATATTTTACATTCTAATATCCTTACATTTCAACTTTTCAATTTTTTTTCAACTAGTTTAATGATCTGGGGTGGGAAGTCACATTGTCAGTGGTCAATAAATATTTCTTGACTGGATGGATTTGTATTTTGTGGGGGGGGGACACCATAAATTATTTGGATTGTAAGAGGACAATGTTATTGCACTTTATGGGATTTAAGAACTATGCAGGTTTTATCCTAAGTCTCTTTTCTCCCTTTAGTGGAGGCATATGAGACATGGGGGTGAAGAAATACACCAAGCTTGATGTTTATAGTAAGAAAAAATCCTATTGTGGAGATTATAACTTTACCCACTTACTTTAGAAATATAGGATTCCTGAAGGTGACTGTATTTTAGACCAACATGTAATACTGTTGCAGAAACAGATAAAGCCTTGCACAGATCTTCTTCAGAAAGAGCTTTAATTCAACCATTATAGATTTATAGGTCCTAATAACTAAGAGGAAATGGAGATCCAATCTTTCTCTTTGTCTATTTCAAGTTGTTGCAATCAAATGCAAAAGGTTGACAACCCATTGGCTACTATATCAGTTGGGGCAATTGCCAAAAGTAATGTTTCATAGCAAACCACTCACGAAACTAAGTGTCTGAAAAAAATGAGGCTTGATTGTTGCTGCTGAGTCTGTGGGTTGGTTGGGGCAGTGTGCTGATCTTGGCTGGGCTCACTCATATGATCACAGTCAGCTACAAGTTGGCTAGGTGGCTGATTATGGAAAACCTCAGCTGGTATAATAGGATGACTAAACTCTCTTCCATATGTTTCTCACGTATGTCCAGCAGGTTATCCTGGGCATATTCTCATGGCAGAGGCAGGGATGCAAAATCAAGCAAGATTAATCACATAAAGGGCAAAAAGGATGGCACACTCACTTTTGAAACCTCTGAGTCACACTTGCCAATATTCCTTTGGCCAAAGCAAGTCTCAAAGCCAAGTCTGAGTCAGAGTGGGAAGGAGTTACAAAGTCGCAGGGAAGGGGTGTGGAGACATGGAGACCCATCTTGAGGCCACTGATGCAATCAATCTACCTATATTGGCTAAAGGTAAGAGCTGTGCAGTCTCATTTCAATATCCCTTAGAACTGTCACCTCTGTACTGAACACTCTGGATAAGCCAAGCATTGAAGACCTACCTATCATAAATGAACCCTTGTTTGTAAACATGTGTCAGCCCCCTCCCAAGTTGTGGCTGCCACAAATGACAAAAACCAAGCCTCTGACAACCAAGTTTAATGTTGCTATCAAATTGTCCAACACATGATTATTACTGAGCCAATTGAATCCTAAATGGTAAGTTGATTCAAAGTAAATATTTAGTCTCTTCTCTGTGTCCCCAAGAATTCCTGAGGTCAAAGGAAGAGAAGGCGAGGGGCCAGGGGTCTTGAAGAGGAGCTCTATTATCAAGAGCTGAAAGCCAAGCTCAGCCACCTACACCTGTGTAACGCTGAGAAAGGTACTTAAGCTCTCTGGGTCTCAGGTTCCTCAGCTTCAAAATGGAGAGAATTCATTCATTCCCTCATTCATTCAACATATTTATGGAGAACCTACTAAATACAATTCTCTGTACGGATGGAGTTCAGAGTTTGTTGGAGACACCCCCCAAAAAGGGAAATTATAGTACAGGGCTAGAAAGCATGAAGTTGTAAAAAAAATTAATAAACAGAAAGCTAAAGTAAATAGAGTTGGGAGGCAAGAAAAGGGAGTTCTCAAGTCCTGTGTTGATAGCAGAGCCCAAGAAGAAGAAAGACTTCTTTTCTTTCCTGGCAAGGACTCAGCCAATAAAAGCCTTGGACTCTTTGTTTACTATAGCCCTCTTAACTTCCTTTTCCTCTCTTTAAAAGAGTTCTCTTTCCCTTGCCGTACAAGAACTTGCTTGTGGCTCACCACATGTTGCATGTTGCAGACCCTGAATTGTAATTCTCCACTGATACCAAATAAACCCATTTTTGCTGGAGAAATATCTGACAGTCTATTTGTTTCAGCTCAACAAAGCCTTAGGAGACACACAGAGATAATATCTAATCCTACTTCAAGAGATTCAAAGAATAATATAATATAGTAAATCAACTATACTTCACTTTTTTAAAAAAGAGAGATTCAAAGAATGTTTCCTAGTGGAAGTGATGACTAAGCTGAGACTCAAAGAGAGGATAACAATGAATCAGATTTTGAGGAAAAATGTCATAGGAAGAGGGAATGGCAGGTGTAAATTCCTAAAATAAATGTTTCCTTTCTGGGTTTAAAGACAAGCTGAGCTATCAGTATGGCAAACAGAAGAATATTCTAGAACATTCATGAGTCCAACACAAACCCCCTGGGGATCTCATTAAAATGCAGGCTCTCTGTGCTCTAGAGCCCATGAGCCACAACTACTGAGCCCACACGCCACAACTACTGAAGCCCACGTGCCCTAGAGCCCACGTGCTGCAACTACTGAGTCCATGTGCTGCAACTACTGAAGCCCGCGTGCCTAGAGCCCATGCTCCACAACAAGAGAAGCCACTGCAATGAGAAGACTGTGCACCACAATGAAAAGTAGCCCCCACTCACCGCAACAAGAGAAAGGTCGTGCACAGCAATGAAGACCCAATACAGCCAAAAAATGAATAAATAAAACAAAATAAAAAGTAAAAAAATGCAGGCTCTGGTTCAGCAGATTTGGGGTGGCACCTGATATCCTACTTTTCTAACAAGGTGAGGCTGATTTTTCTGGTCCATGGACCACACTTTGATTAGGGAGGTATTAGAGTGGCCACAGAGGGGAGATCTACATGTTGAATTTTCACTTCCTTCTTTTTTTCTCAATTGAAATATAGTTGACTTACAGTATTGTGTTACTTTCAGGTGTACAGCATCGTAATTTGATATTTTTATAGATTATACTCTAAAGTTATCATAAAATATTGACTATATTCACTCTGCTGAACCTTAGATTTTTGTCACTTATTTATTTTACACCTAGAAGTTTGTGCCTCTTAATTCCCTTTGACTGCTCCTACTTACCAACATAACTCTTTTAAGTGTTTCTGCCTATAAGTGTGTGTGCTTTATTTATCCCCTGAGGCTCTCCTTACAATTTTACTGTTCATTTCTATAAAAGCAGGAGGGTTCTTTGTTGAAAGGTAAGCTAGTCAGTCAGAGGACACATCATTTATTGAGGGCTACTCTCTGTGTCAAGCATGTGATAGATGCTGGAGAGGCACTCATGAAGCCACACATCAATGGACTTAGGACAAAACAAAATGGTAGCCAGAAGTTCTTGGTCCCGCCATTGCACTGCGATCTGTTTTCTCCGCAGAACTCTGGAAAGTCAAAGAGTTGCAGAGCGCAGAAGATAAAATGGTAAGCTGGAACAGGAACTCTTGTTTCTCAGCAGGACATGAAGCCATGGGAAGACCATCCCACATATCCGTCCATGATCCGAATTTCCCAGAGAGTTCTGGTGCTGGCAGGATCCTGCATTTCCATATTAAGCCGAGAAGAGAAGATTTCTGAGGAGGCTCCTGCAGGCACCTGCTTTCCTGAAATGTTGTTTCATAGTGTATTTGAAAGCAAGAAAGGACTTTAACCCTGTGAGAGAAATTAGAATCAGAAACAGTGGCAGTATTAGTACAAGTGTGAGTCCAGGGATCAGATCTATGTGGGCATGGGTCTTATAAATACAGACAGAGATACATATGGCAATAAAAACTAGAAGGATAAACATTTAAATGTTAACAGTGATTACACCTAGGGTGGCAGGCACTGTTGGCAGACTCAAAAGCTATTCTCAACCTCTTCACTATTGATATTCCCATTCTAGAAGCTAGAAAGCAGAATACTTGTTTTTTCAAATTCCTTTGTAACTATGAGTGGTCATGTGATGCAGTTCTGGCCAATTAGATGAAAGGGAAATCTGCTAAGGGGCTTCTGGAAAAGCTTTTGTTTCCTGTTAAAGGGAGAAGGTTGAAAGGAGAGTTTACCACTCTGCCCCATCCCTCTCCTTCCTGCCTTGAACGTGGTCACAATGTCTGGAGTTATGGCAACCATCTTGCAACCATGAAAATAATTGATGAAAAGCCAGCATGTTGTCAGTGGAATGGAAATCTAGGGAGAGCTTAGATCCTTAACAACACCACTAAGCAACAGAACCAATACCAGCAACACTTAACTCTGGACTTCTATTCTTGCAAGAAAAAGAATTTCATATTTATTTAAGCCACTGGATCTTAGTTACTTGTGCTTGGAATACATCAGTGAAAAAAAATAAGACCTTCTAGAGGGGGATGGAAGACCATAAAAATTAAATGAGATGAATAAGGAAATTATAGTGTTAGAAAGTGGAAAGCATGGAAAAGAAAATCAAGACAAGGTGTGTGGAGGAAGCATGAACACCAGGGTAGGGGAATAGGAGGCTGTGCAAAATACAGTTGTCAGAGGAAATTTCATTGATAAGAAATGACTGGAACAAAGATTTGAAGGACATGAGGGAAGTGAGGGAGTTGCCCATGCAGGTATCAGGACAAAAACATTCAAGACATTCAAGAGCATTCAGTTCAAGGTTCCTAAGGAGGAAATGAGCCTGGCATGTTTGAAGAATCTTGAACAGGCCAGTGAGGGTGGAGCAGTGTGAAGTGAGAGGTCAATTAATAGAAGACAAGGTCAAAAAGGAAAAGAGAGTCAGATCAGACAAGGCCTTGTGGGCCACCAGGAGGACTTTGACTTTTACTCTAAGGTGGGAGCCATGGAGTGCTGTAGGCAGAGAAATAATGTGACCTGACTCAGGGATTCATGAATGCCCTCTGAGTTTGGCTTTACTCTGAGTAAGGTGGGAGCCATGGAGTGTTGTAGGCAGAGAAGGAATGTGACCTGACTCAGGGGTTCACGAGTGCCCTCTGGCTGCTGTAGGGAGAATAGACCAAAGGTAGGGCAGGGAAAAGGCAAGAGAGGCAGCAGGAAGGACACTTTTGAGGCTATTTCCATCATCCTGGCTAGAGACTTGGACTTGGACCACAGTGGAAGGAATGAAGGGAAAGAGAAGCGATCAGACTCTGGATCCATTTTTAGAAAGAGTCATCAGGATTTGCTGATGAATCAGAGATGGAAGAGAGTGAGAAGAAAAGCAGAGTCAAGGTTAACTTCACACCTTCACTCCCGAGCAATAGAAAAATAGAAGACCCTATGTGGAAATGAGAGGTAGAGGAATCAGAAGCTCATTTGGAACATGTTACATCTGCAACATCTATTAAACATCTAAGTGGGGGCATTTGGTAGGTGGCAGGTTATATGAGTCTAGAATTCAGGAGAGGGGGCTAAACTTCACATTATTTATAATATGGGGGTCATTGCTAATAGATGGTGTTTGTAGCCATGAGACTGGATGAGATCCATTGTGTAGGAGAAAATGTGTGCTTCGAACAAAAATGATGCATTGTTAGAGGATACCCCTTTGGGTATTATCTGATCTATGGTGGAGTTATTTTACAATTCTGTAAATTTTAAATAACTGACAGTGATGGAAAATAATTTCATAGAAAAATCTGTTTTTCCTTTACTTGCACTCTCATTTCAATATTATTGAGATTATATATGTATTTAATTCACATATATTAACACATAAGTAATACACATATATGAATTTTAAATATATTATATACGTCTGTATATTTATAATTATATGTATGATTATATTATATAATATTAATAATTATATAATGGCTGTATATTTATAATTATGTATAAAATACAATTATGTATAAAATACATTTATGTATAATTATGTATAATTTATAAATATTATATATGAAATTTATATATAATATATATTTATATATTATATAATATAAATTTTATATATTATAATGTGAATAATTATATATGTCTGTATATTTACAATTATATGTATAATTATATAATATATAATTATATGTTCATATATTACATATAATTATAAATGAGGAAAACAGGCAGATGTTATAATTGGTTCAAAAGAGAACACAAAGAACATACATATATATAAAGTAATAATATTATGTATTATGTATACATTGTGAATATTGTATACATTATATGTGTGCTATGTATATGTGTACATTATATACATTGTACACATTATATGTATGATGTAATACACATACACGTCTGTTCTTTGCGTTCTCTTGTGAACCAGTTATAACATCTGCTGCTTCCCTCACTGATTAATGAGCAGAATAAAATCCTTGACATATGCTTATTTTATATCTGTGAGTCATAATTTTATCTTTTTTAGTTTGCATAGCTACTGAGGGGCAGAGCTGGCATTTAAACCCAGGCAGTCAGGCTCCCAAACCCCCACCCTTAAACCCCAAACTTTATCAAACGAGTTAATACCCGTGTCCGTGTTTAGCTCACAGTAGGTACTCAACATACAGTGCTGTCTAGTATTGCTAAGAAGCAGACATTCTGTCTGACCAGAACCTGCATACAACATGCAGACTCTTACCGTTTTGGAAGTGGAGGGAACGGATGACAGTACGATCCCTGAGGTCTCAGACTGGGAGCTGGGTTTGATCTTCCTGGTCATGCATCTTCTGTATTCTTCCCGTACCTGAAGGTGGAGACACATCATGGGGAGATGAATCACTCTTAGATGCAGGGGCATGTGTGGGCAAAGGCATGAGCCCTGGAAGGAGGGGAACTGGGAGGGCAGCAGCTACATACCTGGCGGTTGAGCAGACAATGAATGAGAAAGATGAAGGCTCCTTGCAGGCTGTTGATGATGGTGAACAAGTAAGCCATGATATTGGCCATGGGTCCAATCTGGAAAATGCCCAACACCCAGGAACACCCCAAGATGAAGATCTGGGCAAAAGCTTTGAATGTCAGTAACCTGGAGGGGAAGATTTGCAGAGGATAATGTTCTAGGAGGTGGCTGTTGTCCTCATGGGCCACCACTCTCCCAGGTTTAGCTTGAGGCTGCCACCATGTGACCCGTTACCTGGGTGAGAATAAACGTGGAACAGAGGCTCCAAGCCTAGAGGTAGGAAAATCAATTCCTACAGACATTGAAAAGGCAGTTGGCCTACAGATATACATGGACACAAAGATGTGTGGACACATGTATTTAATGCAATATTGTCTGTAGTAATAAAAGGCTAGAAGGCACTATTTACAATAGACAAGACATGGAAACAACCTAAATGTCCATCAACAGATAAAGAAGATGTGGTTTGTGTGTGTGTATATATATATATATATATATAAAATATATATATCACATATATATTGTATATATATGTATATATGCGTGTATATATGTGCAAATTTCTATGTATATATATTTATACACACACACAATGGAATATTTACTCAACCATTAAAAAGAATGAAATAATTCCATTTTTATCATACTAAGTATGAAAAAGTATGTAAGTCAGAAAGAGAAAGACAAATACCATATGATATCACTTACGTGTGGAATCTAAAATATGACACAAATGAACTTATCTACAAAACAGAAACAGACTCACAGACATAGAGAACAGATACGTGGTTGCCAAAGCGGGGGACGGGGGAAGGATGGATTTGGAGTTTGGGATTAGCAGATGCAAACTATTATATATAGAATGGATAAACAACAAGGTCCTACTGTATAGCACAGGGAACTATATTCAATATCCTGTGATAAACCACAATGTAAAAGAATATGAAAAAAATATATATATATATATACAACTAAGTCACTTTGCTGTACAGCAGAAATTAACACAACATTGTAAATCAACCATACATCAATAAAAAAAGTTTTAAAGGCTAGAAGGACCTACCTGTCCAAGAATTTGGGACACATTAAGTGAACCGTGAAGCCATCATATGAAATACTATGAAGCCTTCCTTTTTATTGGAGGCAAAACTCACATACCATAAGATTAACCATTTTGGCCACTGAAAGTGTGCAACTCAGTGGCATTGAGCACATTCACAATGTACAAACATCATCACCATCCAGTTCCAAGACATTTTTATCACCCCAAAAAGAAACTATGTACCTATCAAGCAGCCATTCCCTATTTACTTATCCCCCAACTAAAACAACCCAAATGTCCATCAACAGATGAATGGATGCACACAATGTGGTCCATCCATATAGTGGAATATTATTCAGTCATAAAAAGTAATGAAGCAGGGGGGTTCCCTGGTGGCGCAGTGGTTGAGAGTCCGCCTGCCGATGCAGGGGACGTGGGTTTGTGCCCTGGTCCAGGAAGATCCCACATGCCACGGAGTGGCTGGGCCCGTGAGCCATGGCCGCTGAGCCTGTGCATCCGCAGCCTGTGCTCCGCAACGGGAGAGGCCACAACAGTGAGAGGTCCACATACCACAAAAATACACAAAAAAACAAAAAAAAAGTAATGAAGCACTGACACTCGCTACAACGTGGATGAACGTTGAAAACATGTTGCTCAGTGAGAGAAGCCAGACACAAAAGGCCACATAGTGTATGATTCAATTGATAAGAAATGTCCAGAATAGACAAATCTATAGATATAAAGAGTAGATTATAAAAACATTTTTTAAATGAGATGAGAGTCACAATGTACCAGAGTGGATAAGGATACAGGCTCTGGGTCAGACTGCCTACAAATAAATTCTGACTGATCCATTCACTAACTTTATGGTCTTTGTAAGTTACTTAACTTCATTGTGCCTTAGTTTCCTCAAACTGATATAGAGATAATAATACAATACCTATACAGAGATATTGCTTGCTCTACAGATTAAATAATGAGATGGGAAGACACTAAGGGTGCTTAGAACAGTGTCTGGCACAAAATAAATATTTTCATTAGTTGTTTTTTGTTTGTTTGTTTGTTTTTATTTTTTGCCCATGCCATGTGGCTTGCAGGATCTTAGTTCCCCAATCAGGAATGGAACCCGTGCCCCCTGCAATGGAAGCATAGAGTCCTAACCACTGGACCACCAGGGAATTCCCTTTTGTTAGTTGTTTTTAACCTTAAGTATTGATATGATGTAAGGTACATAATATGTGGAAAACACAAAGTACAGAATAATACGTACAGTATCCTATCATTTATGTAATGGATATATAAGTATAGAATATTCTGGAAGGAAGGTCAACTTAAGTGATAATGGTTGCTTAGGGTAGGAGGGATATGGGGACCCAGGGGGTCAGGGGAGAGATAGAGAATGACTTTATATGTGTTCCCTTTTTCACTACTTAATTTTTCTTACCATTGTATGTATTAACTTTGTTTCAACTTTTTGCACTAACTTTTAAAAAATAACTTTAAAAAATATTCAAGAGGAGTGAGGGATTGGACACTGACAGGAAAATAAGTAAAGGATGTCATCAGTTTATTGTTGATAAAAGCTAGACAATGTCTGGTTTTAGTAGGTTTTTAAAATGAACTTTAGTTGAATGATGAAGTTAAGAAAAAAAATGACCTATAAGAATATGAAAAAGTCCCACATCTGTAAGATAAAATATATATATATGAAACTAAAATAAAAGATTGTAAATTTCATATATTAATTCAGGAAAACAATAAAAATGATAAACACTAGTGTTGGCAAAGCTGCAGGTAAACAAGCACTATTGTAAATGGAAACATGTTCTGGAAAACGATTTGCAATATATACTAACAGTGTTACAATCCAACCTACTCTGACTCAGGCAATTTCATGCCTATTATTGTATTTTTTTGAATTTTATTTAATTTATTTTTTTATACAGCAGGTTCTTATTTGTTATCTATTTTATACACATCAGTGTATACATGTCAATCCCAATCTCCCAATTCATCCCACCACCATCCCGCCCCCACACTTTCTACCCTTGGTGTCCATATGTTTGTGCTCTACATCTGTGTCTCTATTTCTGCCTTGCAAACTGGTTCATCTGTACCATTTTTCTAGATTCCATTATATATGCGTTAATATACGATATTTGTTTTTCTCTTTCTGACTTACTTCACTCTGTATGACAGTCTCTAGGTCCATCCACGTCTCTACAAATTACCCAGTTTCATTCCTTTTTATGGCTGAGTAATATTTCATTGTATATATGTACCACATCTTCTTTATCCATTCATCTATCGATGGAGATTTAGGTTGCTTCCGTGACCTGGCTATTGTAAATAGTGCTGCAATGAACATTGGGGTGCATGACTCTTTTTGAATTATGGTTTTCTCTGGGTATATGACCAGTAGTGGGATTGCTGGGTCATATGGTAATTCTATTTTTAGTTTTGTAAGGGACCTCCATACTGTTCTCCATACTATTATTGTATTTCATAACAACAGATGTGTAAGAAGATTTGCCTACAAGGATATTTCAAGATAGGATTGTTTATAATCATAAAAAAAAAAGAAAGAAAGGAAAAAAAAAGAAACAACTTAAATGTCCATAAATAAGGGATGATTTGAATAAATTGTGCTAGGTCTTTACACTGAAACACTATATATAAAAAAAAGATATTGTCAACAATTTCTAATTAAATAAAAAAATATTCATTACATGTTGTTAAGAGAAAAATGGTTAGACAAATAAAATAGTATGATTCTGGTTTTGTAAATATGTACATATAAGTATGCACAGTAGATGAATTAGAGAATATTTTAATAGTTCTAATACAGGAAACACTCACTCCTCCTAGGAACTGTACTAAATGCTTCATAAGCCACATGAAATGGGCAGTGTTAGCATCCCCATTCTACAGATGAGGAAACTGAGTTTCAGAGAGGTTATGTAACTTGCCTAAGGTCACACAGCTTTTAAGTGGCAGTGCTGAGGTTTGAGACAGTCTGATCTAGACACTGTGCTATTCCATTTGGGGCACAGGACCAGGCTTACAAAAGGTACTCAATGAACATTTGGGGAAAGAAGGAAAGGAGACTAGAAGAGGAGGGGAAAGGAAGGATGGACTGTACCTGGTATCTTTGAGCTTGGAGACTTCAGAGCTGACACTAGAAATCTTCTGCCTCAGGATCCACAGTGTCCCAGTCAGGAGGATGGAATTGATCTACAGAGTCAAGCAGAAGGGATGGAGAGATTGGATATACAAAAGGATGATGACCAGACCATCTATAAAAATAGAACTCTGACCCACAGTCTACAGTAACCACTGTAGGACGCCACACAATAACTGACCCCAAATGACCAGGACTTGACTAATAATTGACAGCCTCCCTCATTTCTGCCCCTGCTTCCTATTTAGGGCCAAAAGGAGAAAGCCAGTATGTAACCCTAACCAATCCCATAGAATGACTTGCTTTTAGTTAGCCTACCCATAGGGTCCCCATGCCTACAGCCTCCAAGCAGGGCACACATGAAACATTCCCTTTTTTCCTCTATAAAGCTTTCCCACTCATCTGCCTGCTTTTTAGTCTCTGACCAATGCAAGCGATTTGACAATGCAAGTGGTTGACTCCCTTACCATAGCAATCTCCTAATAAACAGCCTTTGCTTGCTCTTGGTTTATTTCCACTGGATGCATCTGGGAAGTTAGTATCAAGACCAGTGCCCCATCATGGGTTGAATTGTGTCCTCCCACACACAAAAAATAAGACATGTTGAAGCCCTAACCCCCAAGACCTCAGAATGCTACCGTATTTGGATATAGGGTCTTTACAGAGATGATCAAATTAAAATGAAGTCATTAGGGTGGGCCCTAATCCAATATGACTGGTGTCCTTATAAAAAGGGGAAATTTGGACATAGAGACAGACATGCACAGAGGGAAGACAATGTGAAGAGATACAGGGAGAAGACAGACATCTGCGAGCCAAGGAATGCCTGAGACTACCAGAATTTGGAGAGTAGACTGGAACAGATTCTTCCCTAGAGCCTTCAGATGGAGCATGGCCTGCTGACCCCTTGATTTCAGACTTCTAGCCTCCAGAACTGTGAGTCAATAAAATTCAGTTGTTCTAAGCTACCCAGCTTGTGATACTTTGTTATGGCAGCCCTAGGAAACTAATACATGGACCCCCAAAACCTGATAGAAGTAAGCAAAACCCCTCTGGAGGAATAAAACCTCAAGAATTCCCAAGATTTAGATCAGTCAAATATGAGCTCACAATTAACAATTACAAATGACTCAAGGAAACAAGCCACCATGAGTGAGAGTCAGAAGACTCTCATCTTGCAGGACTGTAGAATCTAGATTGGAGGCAAGGAAGCAAGGAGAGGGTACTCAACCTCCCCAGTCTTCCCAGAGAGTAGAATGGTGGCTCCCAGGGGATGGGGAGATGTTGGTCTAAGGGTACAAAATTTCAGTTATGCAAGGTAAGTTCTAGAGATGTAATGTACAACATGGTGACTTCTGTTACAATACTGTATTATATACTTGAAATTTGCTAGAAGGGTAGCTCTTACGGGTTCTCACAACAAAGAAAGAAAAGGGAAAAAATGGTAAGTATGTGAGGCGATAGATTTGTTAATTAGGTTGATTGTGGTGATCATTTCACAGTGTATACATACGTCAAAACATCAAGTTGCACACCTTAAATATATATAGTTTTTGTCAATTAAACCCCCATAAAACTTTGTTTAAATCTCCATGGGGCTTCCCTGGTGGCGCAGTGGTTAAGAATCCGCCTGCCAATGCAGGGGACACAGGAGCCCTTGTCCAGGAAAATCCCACATGCCGCGGAGCAACTAAGCCCATGCTCCACAACTACAGAGCCTGTGCTCTAGAGCCCGCGAGCCACAACTACTGAGCCCGCGAGCCACAACTACTGAAGCCCATGCGCCTAGAGCCCGTGCTCTGAAACATGAGAAGCCACCGCAATGAGAAGCCCATGCACCACAACAAAGAGTAGCCCTCACTCGCCACAACTAAAGAAAGCCTGCATGCAGCAGCAAAGACCCAACACAGCAATAAATAAATAAATAAATAAATAAATAAATAAATAAATAAAAAATCTTCAGGCTTCCCTTTGCCTCTTTCCCACCATTTCCTTATCCAACCCTCCCCCACCCCCCGCCACCAACCAATTGCTCTTAATTTCTTCTACCTTTTCTCTTATTCAACATCTGTACTCAGAAGAGATCAATAGACCCATTCTTACTGAAACACAAAGGATTGATAAGACTGTGGTTCCTTCCAGGGGATTTGCATGCTGGCATTAAAAAAAATATATTACAGGGCTTCCCTGTTGGCGCAGTGGTTGAGAGTCTGCCTGCTAATGCAGGGGACACGGGTTCGTGCCCCGGTCCGGGAAGATCCCACATGCCGCGGAGCGGCTGGGCCCGTGAGCCATGGCCGCTGAGCCTGCGCGTCCGGAGCCTGTGCTCCGCAACGGGAGAGGCCACAACAGCAAGAGGCCCGCGTACCGAAAAAAAAAAAAAAAAAATTACAAATCAAAGAAATTACATTCTAACTTGGAAATCTCAGGAATCAAGGATCAGAATGGAGCACGTGTTTGAGGAATAAGTGACCAGAGCTTTGCAACATCCACTGGCACTTCTTGATCCGTTGGGTCTCCTTGATCCTCCTCCAAAACACACTGCAACAAGCAATCAGCTTACCACTATAATTGTGCACACTGGCCCCAGGAAACTCCAGATAAACCCTGCTTCTGTATTCAGCCAGCAGCTATGGAGAAAAACAAGAGTCAGTGATTGTCTCAGAGTTCTGACCCTAAAATTACTCACACCCTGCCAGATATGCTAATGAGAGAGAATATTGGGAGATGAGACTGACATGAAAATTTTCATGATGGACCAGGTCACATTTCAGTTTTCCTCTTTCAGACCTTCTTCCTGGGTGAATGTTCCTGAAATATTCACTTAATGCCTTATGTAGAGCTCATTTCTCAATTCGTAACCTCTGTAACCCCTTTATCCAGAACTCTCCACTAGTATACCTTGTCATTCAAATCTCAGCTCGAACGTCACCTCCTCTGAAAAGCCACTACCCTGGTCCTTTCCTAACAGAGCTTGCTGCTTTTTTTTTATAGCACCTATCATAAATTATCTTGTTCAGTTGTTTATTTATTGTAAATTGTCCATCTTCCCCTACTAGACTATGAGCTGCATGAGAATTTGGACTTTGAACGTTTTATTCATCTCTGAATATCCAGCACTCAGCGCAAATCCTGGCATGGATGAGGCATTCCAAAATTATTTGTTAATAGGAATGAAGCAATAAAGGGAGGGAGGGAAGGAAGGAAGGGAGAAAAAGAAGAAGGGAGGGAGGAAGGGAGGAAGGGAGGAAGGGAAAGGAAGGAGGGAGGGAGAATTAATTTCCTTTTTCCATCATGCCTCTAGTAGATATTTGCTGTTTTCACCACCTGACAACTATTCGGCCATGTTTTGTAACAGCACCCCAATATTCCTTTAGCAGAAGTGTGCCTTCCCCAGCAAGAGAAGGAAAATAATCAAGTTTGGCCAACCAGATATTCTCTCCCTGGAATGTAAGTCACCAGTGGTAGAGTGATCAAAAGGCAAGAAAATGTTTGCATCATGAGAAAATGCTTCCCATATCCTTTCAAGGATAAATACTTCAGTAAATACGGGCCAATTTCCTCATTAGCATCTGCATTTCTGCCTGAGGGCATCAGACTAAAAGCTTTAGAAAATTCGTTCCCCCAGGGAGCAGCCCTCAACCAGTGGCTGATGGGAGGTAGCTGGATAAATATGCCAGCTCCCTCACCTCGTGGGTGGGATAACTGTGGTATGTGCCCTACACAGTCCCACAGAGGTGCCTACTGGGATTGAGTCCCAGTTACCTACAGCAGGAGCTGCTCAGGAATGCACCCTGTATTTCCTCCTTCTCTTCCCTGTCTCACTTCCCCACTCCCTAGTGTCTCCTGAGATCATTTCAAATCCTTGCCAATGCTACTCCTCTCTTCCAAAACTTTCTGTAGTTCCTACTACCTAGAAGGTATTCACCAAATTCCATGCCCCCCCCCAAATTCCTCTTCTTCCAATCCAATCTATCTATTTTCCAAATACAGCTTGAGTTCTCCCTTAGGCAAGATTTGTCCTCACTTACGTGTACATTTCAGTAGAGCTTTCAAGGCTCATTCAAAATCTACCTCCTCCAGGAAGGCTTCCATGAACTTTCCAGCTCCCATATGCCCTCATCCTTCTCTGGTCTGTGTCAGGGCTTATACTACCCACACCAACATCAGGCACTTCATCACGGTGGCCTTGCATTGTCACCACTATCTCCTGACAAGATAGTCAGACCTCACAGACATAAAAAACAAACTTATGGTTTCCAAAGGTGAAAAGAGGAGAGGGATAAATTTGGAATTTGGGATTAATAGATACACACTACTATATATAAAATAGATAAACAACAAGGACCTATTGCATAGCATAGGGAACTATATTCAATATCTTGTAATAACCTATAATGAAAAGAATCTGAAAAAGAATATATGTATATATTGTTACGTATAACTGAATCAGTTTGCTGTACACCTGAATCATTGTAAATCAATTATATTTCAAAAAACATAAATAAATGAATATTTTTTTAAAAGGCAGTCAGACCTGAACTCAACTTGGACACTTACTAGATATGTGACCCTGGGCAAATCCTGCAACTGTGCTGAGCCTCAGTTTCTTCTGTAGCTACCATGTATTAAGCTGTTACTTTAGTCACTGTTGGTCTTGGGGCCGCCATGTGCACTGCACAAATCTAGAGGGCAGTATTAACACTGTAGTGTCATTGAACGGTGTTGCTGTATGCAGTGGAAACATAGGAATTTTGTTGAGAAATACTAGAGATAATATATATTTGTAAAGCATACAGGATTTAGATTATGAAGGGCACTCCTTTAACATGAATTCCATATCCTCACCCCTTATCTCATGACCTCACCTGAAGTATAAGCCATCAGCACGCAGGGAGGAAACCTAGACACTTAATCCCTCAAACACAGCTCAGCAAAGTGCCTATAGCACCAGGGTGATAAACACGGGCCCTGGGATTGGAAAGACCCAGATTCAAGTCCTCACCTTGCTACTTTTTCACTGTGTGATAGTGAGAAAGTCTTTTCACCCTTCTGAGGCTCACTTTCCTCATCTGTAAATTACAATAACAAGGTCCATCCTAGGATGAAATGAAGTAACTCACTGAATTACAGTCTCTACCCTATCCACATACTACTTGTCCTGTCACTTACCTAATTTTTTCCCTCAAAATTGACTCAACTTTTTACTTATACAGTGGAATCATGTCTATACAAAGGAATCATGTCTGTGAAATCATGAGTTTGATATGCCAGCAATTTTTTTCTAATGCCCTACAAAATAAATATAAAAATATTGTTTAATTTGGGCTTACTAGCATACTACCTAAAATCTTCTCACATAGAATCATGTGATAAACCTACCTCACTTTATTTTTTTATTTATTTATTTTTTTTGCGGTATGCGGGCCTCTCACTGCTGTGGCCTCTCCCGTTGCGGAGCACAGGCTCCGGATGTGCAGGCTCAGCGGCCATGGCTCACGGGCCCAGCCGCTCCGTGGCACATGGGATCTTCCCGGACCAGGGCACGAACCCACGTCCCCTGCATCGGCAGGCGGACTCTCAACCACTGCGCCACCAGGGAAGCCCCTTACCTCACTTTAAAACAGTCCATGGCAATAATGATGGTGGTAAAAATAACATATATAATGCTTTACACTGTGCCCAACACTGTCTAAATGTTTTGCAAATAATAACTCACTTAATATTCACAACAACACTATGATACAGGCATTGTCATTAGCTTGCATTTAATAGATAAGAAATGAAAGCATACAGAGTTTAAGTAACTTGCTCAAGGTAACACGGTGGTGGAGCAAGGATTCAGACCCAAGCAGGTTGGCTCCAGAGTCCACGAATTGAAACCTGTGCCATCAAGTTCATTGTTCACATTGCCATCATCCACTGATACTATAGTGCAAACAATGGCTCCTGGATTTGTGCAATGTACAACCTGTGCTACTGTATATGGCAGCCCTGAGACCAACAGTACATAAAGTAAGAGCTCAATAAATGGGAGTCACAACTACTGCTCCTGTTATTGCTCTTCTTGAGTTCATATAATTATCATCATGGGATAATTAATAATAATAATAATAATAATAATTTTCAGGGGGAGAGAAGGATGTCACTTACCGATTATACATCCCATAACCTTGTGGTTGTATGATGGCGGACACAGCCACCACCAGCGCCGGGAGCCCATAGCCAAAGGCACAGAGATACCGCATCTTGATGTTTCGAGAGCTGAAGTAATTCACCACTTTCAGGTTCCTGGCCATAAGGAAGAGCATCACAGCCTCCACCAGCATCCAGAAGAAGCAAGCGAGGAAAAGGTAGTGCAGAAAGCCTGCGATGATGGCGCAGCCCACCTGCAGGGAAGAATCAGGCATGTTCAGGATCCCCTACTCCAGAGAGCAGGTTCAGCGGAAGAGGGCAAAGGAGAAGCTACTTTGATTGGAGATCCCCAAACACGGCCCCTTCATTCATTCCACAAGTACTTATTCTTCACCAAGGTGGCTCCATCATTTTGGTAGGGTAACCAATCATCCAGCTTTGCCTGGTTTTCTCAGGACATATAACTTTCAGTGCTAAAACTGGGAGAGTTTGGGGGAAAACAGATATATGATCACCCTTCTTTAGGGGATGGTTGAAGATATGGGGGAGGGGAAGGGGTCCACAAACTACAGCCATGGGTTGGCTGCCTGTTTTGTAAATAACATTTCATTGACATACAGCCACCCCCATTTATGTATTCTCTATGGCTGTTTTCACACTAAAACAGAAGAGCTGAATAGTCACAGCAGAGACCATAGTATCTGCAAAGCCAAAAATATTTATATCTGCCACTTTACAGGAAAAGTTTGCCCACCCCTGGTCACACGATGAGAGTGAGGTGTGCTACTAGCCTTTAGTTCTCAAGGGGTCTGGAAAGCGAAACATCCCGCAATGAGAGGGGTAGTTCTGCATCAAGAATGATCACCCCACCTGAAATGTCAGTAGCGCTCCCTTTGGAAAAACCCTGAGAGCCTACTGTTTCTGGCACAGTTACTGGGGGTAAATTGGCTAAAAGTTCTTGTTCTCATGGGGCACATGGTCTCGTGGGAGAGGTAGATACACAATAAGTAAAATAACCCCAAAAATCAATATGGTTTCAAATAGGTGCTGAGAAAGGAAGCAAAATAGAGGGATAAGAAGTAGAATTTCTCAGCTGTGGATGCAACTAGAGATTATCATACTAAGTGAAGTAAGTCAGAAAGAGAAAGGCAAATACCATATGTTATCACTTATATGTGGAATCTAAAATATGGCACAAATTAACCTATCTACAAAACAGAAACAGACTCATAGACATAGAGAACAGACTTGTGGTTGCCAAGGGGGAAGGGGGGAGGAAGAGGGATGGACTAAGAGTTTGGGGTTGGTAGATACAAACTATTACAGATAGAATGGATAAACAACAAGGTCCTACTGTATAGCACAGGGAACTCTGTTGAATATACTGTGATAAACCATAATGGAAAAGAATATAAAAAAGAATGTATATATGTGTATAACTGAGTCACTTTGCAGTACAGCAGAGATTGGCACAACACTGTAAATCAACTATATTTCAATTAAAAAAAAAGAATTTCTCCACTGTAGCATTACTGATATTTGTAACACTACTGCCAGATTATTTTCTGCTGGGGGCAGGGGGGCGGCTGTCCTGTGTATTGTAAGGTGTTTAGCAGCATCCCTGGCCTCCACCCATTAGCTGCCAGCAGCATCCCCTCCCAGGGGTGACAACTAACAATGTCTCCAGATATTGCCAGGTGTTCCCTGAATGAGGATGGAATCATCCCACGTGAGCATTAATGGCTTAAAGAGTAGTAGGAGGGACCACTACAATATATAACATGATCAGGGAAATGATTTTAAACTGAGACCTATCACAAGAAGGAGTCAACTAGGTGAGAAGCTGGGGGACGAGTATTGAAAGAGGGCACAGCACATGCAAAGGTCCTGAGGTGGGAACTAGCATAGAGGGAGTTAGGTAAGGATGAGCAGAGGCAGATTTGGAGATGATGGGGCTGGATGGGGACACAGCCTGAAGGATATGAGACCTGATTGTCGGTCTTGTCTACACCGGTGAGGAAGAGAATCTTGGCCAAGAAGAGGCACACGCAGAGGTGCAAGTGGAGGTAGGTGTTGTGGTTTTGGATGGTACGACACATCAGGAAGGTGATGATGGCCACGGTGAGACACACCAAAGAGATGATCATGCCCACGTGGCTAATGATGTACAAAGTGAACTCCATCTGTCAGGAAAGAGATAACTGTTGGTCTCAGAGAAGGACAAACATACCCCGCCCCCAGGCAGGAAAACGAATTACCCAGACTCCTGGCTTGGGTATATAGAGCTTGGAGGCCTTTTCTCCCTCTGACACTCAGCGTGAACTAGATATTGTTCATCATCATCCTTTGGCATCCATCAGTACCCATTCTCACCCCTGTCCTATGCCCTGTTCCGTGAGGGCAGGATGTTTACAAATGACATTTCCCATAATCTCTTGGGGTTAAGGCCCTGAATGTCATTTAGGTTCTCCAGTGAGATGTATGCATGAAGGTTTTGAAAGGCAGGATGGAGGCAGATACCAGCTTTCTGCAGACAGGAGTGAGCTGTGGCTGGACTCCCCCTTCCGACTATCCAATCTTTAATCTTTAATTTCGTGGATGTGGGGTGAAATGACAGCTTCTATTTTTGACCTCTGGATTATGGCTGCAGAGGGGTGATCTTGAAGCCAAATGGCAGCCCCCTGACTTCAAGTCCTCCATCCCTTCCTGTGATTCTGTGAGCATCCAAGTCCCTGTATTAAATACTTTTCTGCTTGAAATACCTTGAATGGTTCCTGTTTCCTGCTCTGAACCAGGACTGATAATAGGTGTTCAGAGATGCCCCCAACTTCTGGGAGTAGCAATGACAAGTTGAGTCCTTCTCTATGCCATAATTTGTAATTAATTTTAAGTTTATTTGGGTGCTTCCTGTGTGTTAAAGCTATGCCAGGCACCATCTCATGAACTCTTCTCTATGATATTGTGATGTAGCAGTTGAGATAACTGACTACAGTTTTAGCTGTTTGAGCTTAGGCAAGATGCTTAACTGCTCTGTGTCTCAGTTTCCTCATCTGTTAAAAAGAGGATACTAACAGTAACTACCTTATGGAATTGTTCTAGGAGGATTCAATGAAAATACTTAAAGTACTCACAACAGTGCAGGAAACATGTATGATATAAGTGTTAATTTTCACCATACTTTTTTCTTTTTTTTTAATGAAATGTTGGTGCTTTTTATTTTTTGTTTTTATTTTTGGTTTTTGGCTGCACCTCGTGGGATCTTAGTTCCCTGACCAGAGATTGAACCCGGGCCATGGTAGTGAAAATGCCAAGTCCTAACCAGTGGACCGCCTGGGAGCTCTCACATCATCATTTTTTACTTGTTCTCATTTATTTATTTATTTATTTAGGCTGCATTAGGTCTTTGTTTTTGCACGTGGGCTTTTTCTAGTTGCGGTGAGTGGGGGTTACTCTTCGTTGCAGTGCGCAGGCTTCTCATTGCGGTGGCTTCTTGTTGCAGAGCATGGCCTCCAGGCATGCGGGTTTCAGTAGTTATGGCACACGGGCTCTAGAGCACAAGCTCAGTAGTTGTGGCACACAGGCTTAGTTGCTCCGCGGCATGTAGGATCTTCCTGGACCAGGGCTCAAACCCATGTCCCCTACATTGGCAGGCGGATTCTTAACCACTCTGGCACCAGGGAAGTCCTTCTTGTTCTCATTTTTAAGGTGAAAGAACTGGGCTCAGCTCAGAGAGGTTGAGTGACTTGCCCATGGAAACACAGCTAGGAAGTGATAGAGATGGGGTTTGAAACTAGACTAGTCTTGCTCTGGATCCAATACTCTTAAGTTCTAAGCCTTACATTCCTCTAAATAACATTTAGGACCTCCCTGACAAGGAATAGAACCTCCTACCTGGTAATATAGACAAGGATACTCACCACAGCACTAATGTCTATTCTCTCTACCGAATCTAACCCCTCACCAAGGCTTATTTCAGGTTCCATCTCCTCCCTGATCTATCCCCAGTTCCCACTGACACAACTCTCAGTTCCTACAGCACAAATTCTTACACCATTTACAGGCAGACCTCAGAGATATTGGAGGTTCAATTCCAGACCACCACAATAAAGCAAATATTGGCAATAAAGTGAGTCACATGAATTATTATCCCCAGTGCTTATAAAAGTTATGTTTACACTACACCATATTCTACTAAGTGTACAATAGCATGTGTCAAAAAATGTACATACCTTAATTGAAAAATATTTTACTGCTAAAAAATGCTACCATCATATGAACCTTCAGTAGGTCATATACTTTTTCCTGGTGGAAGGTTTGAAATATTGTGAGAATTACCAAAATATGATGCAGAACATGAAGTGAGCAAATGCTGCTTGAAAAATGGCGCCAATAGACTTGCTCAATGCACACAGAGTTGCCAAAAACCTTCAATTTGTTAAAAAAAGAAAAAGTATCTGCAAAGTGCAATACAACGAGGTATGCCTGTAGATGATTCTGTAGAAAGAGACTTCTGGACTCAGACCATCCTGGGTTCAAACCCCAACTCCACTAATTACTGGCTTCATGACTAGACTGGCTGCTGAGCTCCAGTCTCCCATCCTGCAAAATGGGTCTAAAAACACTTAAAACAAAGGGTTCAGGGCTTCCCTGGTGGTACAGTGATTAAGAATCCTCCTGCCGGGCTTCCCTGGTGGCGCAGTGGTTGAGAGTCCGCCTGCTGATGCAGGGGACACAGGTTCGTGCCCCGGTCCGGGAGGATCCCACATGCTGCGGAGCGGCTGGGCCCGTGAGCCATGGCCACTGAGCCTGCGCGTCGGAAGCCTGTGCTCCGCAACAGGAGAGGCCACAAGAGTGAGAGGCCTGCGTACCGCAAAAAAAAAAAAAAAAAAAAAAAAAAAAGAATCCGCCTGCCAATGCAGGGGACACGGGTTCGAGCCCTGGTCCGGGAAGGTCCCACAGGCTGCAGAGTAGCTAAGTCCATGTGCCACAACTACTGAGCCTGTGCTCTAGAGCCCCCAAGCCACCACTACTGAGCCCGCGCGCCTAGAGCCCGTGCTCCGGCACAAGAGAAGCCACCGCAATGAGAAGCCCGCGCACCGCAACGAAGAGTAGCCCCCGCCCGCCGCAACTAGAGGAAGCCCGTGCGCAGCAATGAAGACCCAATGCAGCCAAAAATAAATAAATAAAAATTTAAAAATAATAAGAAAATAAAAAATAAATAAAGGGTCCAGCCCATAGGAGGTGCTCAGTAAGTGGGGTCCGTGATTGTCATCGTGCCTGCACCTGTTTAGGGTCATTTATCATTTTATATATGAGTGTCATGGCTTCCCAAACAGACCATGAATTCTCTAAGGGCAGAAGTATGGCCCACACCCCTTCTATCCCCCATAACCCCTTCCCACAACACCCAGTGCCATGAGAGGCATACCATGGATGTTTAGTCAATATTTTCCCATTGGATCTGGGGAGCTAGAGTACAGAGCATCAGTACTGACCGTGAGCTCCGCAGCAGCCATGATGATGGCCAAGTTCACCATTCGATTACAGCTGCAGCCAGTGTGCGTCTCAGAAACTTCAAGGATCGCACAGCCAGATTGTGTCCATCTACCTCCTTCAACATCTGTGTTCCAGGAAACGCAGATGGGACTCTCAAAATTCTGCTTTGGCTGAAAATTCAAAGGCTTTTGTTACCTGAGAATCCCTCTATTCAAGAATCCATTCAGGATTCAACTTGATCAACCTCAAGAAGATGTGGGTATGTTCTGTAGGGAAGGGAGAAAAATGCTGATATTTCAATGTGCAGTCATGAAAAGAAATGTCTTGGGTGCCAGACCTGTCTCTACCACTAACTTGGTCATAGCTAATGTAAATATCCGTGTAAATGTTCCTGCATCAACATGACTTAATCTAGCCTAAACCTTGCCCATTGATGAATGGGAAAATGACACATAGAAATAGGAGAGCTCATTTTTCTAGTGGTGGATTTGGGGAAGTGGCTTGAGTTATCAGAAATTGTGGACACTTGCTGCTTTAATGGGTCCCCATCAAATATGAGAGTTAAGCTCACTTGAGAATGGGGAATTCTCAGAATGCAGATGGGGGTCCAATGGAAACCTCTGCACAAACCTCAATGTTCTCCAGGGTGTAGGTGACTGGTTTAGAGAACCCATCTTTCTTCTCTCCTGTTATGATGCCCCCAACAATGCGAGAATTCAACTTCAACTTCCTCTGGGAGTTGGCCAAGGGCATCTGAGGGTCTTGGAAGAAGCGCTCATCCAAAACGGACTCCATACCCGCAAAGGAGACAAAAGCCACCCCGTTGATCCCTGCAATTTCCCCCAGAAGCAAAAAAAAAGGGGGGGGAATCATTTGCTCAGTAGTTATTATAGATGACCCAGCCCATCCACACGCATACACACTTTCTTATCCCATGCATCTCTGCACCACTGGCTTGCTCTGAGAATTGAAACACCAGTGGACTTCCAGGTAGGTGAGCCTCACCAGAACCTTTAAAAAAAAAAAAAATCTCGAAGTACTATCACCTGGAAAAAAATCTTGGCTACATTTAAAAATAAATTTGAATTTGTGTTTTTAAGGGACAATTCAACTCAGCAGTGGGAAATAAGTTCCCCTCCCACATTTATGGTTATTCTTGTTCAGTCTCTCTGGTGGGCATCCGCTTTCAGTGTTGGTGGTCTCCAGGGATGTGTCCTAGCCTGTTCCTTGTGCCCTCCAGACAGCATATAGATCAGGGAGTGATGAACAATGACCTACAAGCTAATCTGGCCATTGCCTGTTTTTTTGTAAATAAAAGTTTCATTGCAACACAGCCTCACCCATTCATTTACATATTGCTTATGAATGCTTTTGCACTATGATGGGAGAGCTGAATCATTGCGACAGATTGTATTGTTCTCAAAGCCTAAAATATTTACTAACCATGCTTTACAGGAAAGGTTTGCCAATCCCTGATACAGATTAGCTCTGTCTGCTAGAAATATCGTATAAGCCACATATGCAATTTTACATTTTCCAGTAGCCACATTTCAGAACAGTAAAAAAAAAAAAGGTCATTTTAATTGTGTATTAACTCAATACCTACAAAATATTACCATTTCAACATGTAGTCCATATAAACAATTATTAATAAGATATTTTACATCCTTCATCTTTGGCACCAAGACTTTGAAATCCAGTATGTATGTCACCCTCACAGCCTAACCACACTTGAAATGCCAATAACAAAACATGACCAATGGCTGCTGGATTGGACAGGAAGTGTCTTGACACTCCTGTACTGTGAGATTATTTTCTTTAATTAATATTTTATTGGAGTATAGTGGATTTACAATATTGTGTTAGTTTCTGCTGTACAGCAAAGTGAACCAAACATACATATACACATATCCACTCTCTTCTAGACTCCATTCCCAGAGATTATTTATTTAATGTCTGACTTCCCTAGCAGATGGAAAACTCCCTTAGGGCATGGGCTATTTCTGCCTCTACCATCATTTATTTTTTTTTTTGGCCACGCCTTGTGGCATGTGGGATCTTAGTTCCCCGACCAGGGACTGAACCCGTGGCCCCTGCATTGGGAGTGTGGAGCCTTAACCACTGGACCATCAGGGAAGTCCCCCTCTACCATCATTGATTCCCTCACTTCTTGGCACAGGTCTTGGCACCTAGGAGGTGATCAATAAATATTTGCTAAAGAAATTAAAATTAAAAACAAAATAAATACATGCACCCCAATGTTCATTACAGCACTGTCTACAATAGCCAAGACACGGAAGCAACTTAAATGTCCATCGACAGATGAATGGGTAAAGAAGATGTGGTGCATATATACAATGGAATACTACTCAGCCATAAAAAAAGAATGAAATAATGCCATTTGCAGAAACATGGATGGACCTGGAGATTATCATACTAAGTGAAGTAAGTCAGACAGTGAAAGACAAATATCATATGATATTGCTTATAGGCAGAATCTAAAAAACAGTGATACAAATGAACTTATTTACAAAACAGAGACAGACTCACAGACTTAGAGAACGAACTTATGGTTACCGGGGTGGGGGGAAGGGTGGGGAGGGATAGATTGGGAGTTTGGGATTGACATGAACACGCTGCTATATTTAGAATAGATAACCAACAAGGGACTGTTAGAAAAAACTTTTTTAAGTTAAAAAAGGTTTAAAAGGTAATAAATAAATAAATAAATAAATATTTGCTGCTTGAATGCACAATAACCACCCTCTCTGATTCTCAGGAGTGGGTCTGTACCTGTGGATTCAGATTCTTCGATTGTGGAGCACCAAATCTTCATCTTGTCCCCTTTCGCTTTCAAATTAAAGGCCTCATTCTCTTCAGTGCATCCTTTGTTGATAACTTTGGTCTCAATGTCTAAAAGGAAGAAAGGGAGAATTTACAGGAGGTCACCCAGAAAGTGGGTCTGGAATTTGGTTTCTGGCCAAGAAAGGGACGCATCCCTGGTTGCAAGAGGAAAGGACAGACAGAACGATTGGTCATGGGAAAGATCCTGAGGCCCTTGATGAATGACAGGAGGATGGTAGCACCAAATAAATGAGAAACCCAATTGTAATTCTAGGAGTGAGCGCTCACATCCTTAGAGGATGCATCAGGGAAAGATGGGCTTGAAGTCAACAATGATGGAAAGCAGCAGAGTCATGGTCCTCTGACTACTCCAAATTTAGACAGGTTTTTCAAAGCCAAAGGAAATTGAAAGAGTCTGGAGCATGCCCAGCATAGTGGACAAGAAGGGTTCAGGTTCCACAGTCACTAACTAGGAGGCCTAGCTCCGCCACTCACCAGCTGTGTAAACTTGACCAATGACTTAACACAATGCCAGGCACTCGATAAATGGGAGATGTTGTTACAATAATTGGACTTGCTTTGCTGTACGTTCAGAGGTTGGAAACAGCTGGGGAAATGGTATATGGGAAAGCCATGCAGAATCACATTGCCAAAGTCACTCGTCTAAATCAGCCCCTAGGTGTGACCTTGACACGAAGGATATGTCCTACCTAAGTAGTCCGTCTGAATAGTCTGACTGACATTCGCTGAGGGTTTCAGAAAAGCTGCCAAAGTGGTGCTTTCCACGCTCTCCAGTAAGACTGTGGCCAGGGTAGATGTCTTCTCTTTGGTGAAGTTGGACCATGTGGATGTTTGTTCAATCACAGAGGCAAAGCTCTCAGCCGTTCTCTGCAAGGAAAGGTGTGTTTGCGCGCGCTCTCTCTCTCTCTTATCAGTGAAACAGCAGCTGTTCCCTCTCTCATCAAGAGAATGGGTTGACAGTCTAGGATAATGAAGACTGTGAAAGGACATTCACTCAGCCTCCATTTCCTGATTCAAGAAGCCCCACTGGGAATGCAAATTGGTGTCGCCTTCATGGCATGCAGTAAGTCAGCACTTGTCATGGCATAAATTGCACATACCCTTTTGACTCAGCAATTTCCCTTCCAGGAATCCCTCCTGCAAGAAATACTTTAAAATTGTGCAAGAATCTTGTCTAATGATGTTCATTTCAGTGTGGTTTGTGATAGCAAGAATTCAGAAAACCTAAATGTCCAACTGATTGGTTAAATAAAAGATGATAAAATCAAATCATGGGATAGTATACAGCTGTTAATAAAAGAATGACTTAGTATATCTATGTATATTAACAAGCAGAAAGGTCCATGAGCTACGATTAAGTAAAGCAAATTACAGAATCACATGTTATATTATCTCCTTTTGTTTAAAAAGAACAAGTACTTTAATTTAAAATTTTGTATTTATGGTATTTATGTATCTGACACTAATTGAGATTTTAAAATAAATATAATTAATACTTATTATGAGCCAAGTATTAAGTGCCTTATATATATTAATTTATTTAATTTTATGAAGATACTTATGAAATAGAAGCTATTATTATTTCCATTTTGGATGAGAAAACAAAGATACATATCTAGTAGGTGACAGAACCAAGATTTGAACTTTGGCAGTCTGGTATCAGAGGTGGAATCCTTAATCACTGCTCTAAACCACTCATAGTAGGTACTCAATGTGTGTTTCAATGTGTGTGTGTGTGTGTGTGTGTGTGTGTTATACAAGCATTCACAAAGTAAAAAAGGTATGGAAAAATATGCATCTAAATGTTAACATTGGTTATGCCTAAGGAATAGAGTTAAGGAAAGACTAGCAATAATAATATTAATATTAATGCTGATACTGTTCCCTTGATTATTGATTACTGTCAATAAACTGACTATAAAAATGTAATCCCATCAAAAAAATATGAAGAGAATTCACAAGCTCACAACCTAATAAATGAAGGGAAGAAATTAGTTGAAGCCAATCCAATGGTGAAGGAAATTAACTGAAATCTTAGCAGGGAAACCAATTTCTATGTATCCAAATTTGATGATAAGAAGATAAGAATTTCAATAAAAACTGGATCAGAGTGAAACTTGAGAGATGTTTGGGAAAAACAGGATGCGCTGAGTTTTATAACCATATCCCAAATGAAAGGCATGAGTTTGGGGTCCCTCCCCCTCGACAGAGCAGAAAAATCATCCTGAAAAACTGTGGTTCTCAATTCTGTGGCTGATGAAATCTCATCAAAATCCCCTTTGACATTAAATCTATTCTTCTTAGCTAGGAAGTTTATTTTATATCCTCAGGAAAGAAAAAAAATAGCAAGCAAGCTAAAACTCCATAATGGTAATACTTCTGTGTTAATTTTAGAAGGTTTTGTAATCTTTGGCATAATTTGGAAATCTGTTGTTTAAAGGGCTGGAACAATTTGACACATTAGAGAAGGAGACTAATTAACCACATGATTTCATGGCAAAAAGCAATTAGACGTGATTTTAATATGAACAATTTAAGAGAACATGGCTGTTGATACACCATATTACACATTTTTTAAAAACTCTGAATTATTATATTTATGCACGTGACTGAGTGGATTTATGAATCCCTTAAGGGTATAGTGACCTTGCCTTTTAGGTTTGTAAATCTTCCTCATTAAGTACTTAAAATCTGGGGAGAAATGAGAATATTTGTAAACATGGTAGAAAATGTTTGAGGGAATTTAAATAAATTTGTTGAAAGGGTTCATTGTTTATACAAATTTAATCTGAAAACCCTATGAATAAGTGTACATTTCATGAATAAGCATGTTATACTAATAAATTACTTTAAAGTTCACCAGAATACAAATGAAAGTGTTATTCTTATTTTCATACAGATTTATAAATGAAATAACAACATCCATAAGTTACAACTTAAAGTCTTAAGAGAAACTATTTTTTTAAATCTGCAATTGTAATGACATAGTCATCCCCCTCCTAGGTATTTACCCTAGAGAAATGAAAATTCAAGTACACACACACACACACACACACAGATAAATGTTTATAGTAGGTCTACTGATAATTGCCAAAAGCTGGGGTGGGGATGGAGAAATGAAGAGATCTTGGTCAAGTGGAAACAACTCCAATATCCTTCAAAGATGAGTGGATAAACAAACTGTGGTCCATCCAGAAAATGGGACACTACTCAACCATAAAAAGGAGTGAAGCACTGACACAGGCTACAATGTGGATGAAGCTTGAAAATATGGTGCTCAGTGAAAGAAGCTAGACTCAAAGGGCCACTTATTGTGTGACTCCATTTACAAAACACTCTTGAAAAGACAAAACTATAACGACAGAGAACAGATCAGGGATTCACAGGAGCTAATGGTGGAGGGAGTGAATATCTGACTATAAAGAGGAAGCCCAGGGCTTCCCTGGCAGTCCAGTGGTTAAGACTCTGTACTTCCACTGCAGGGGGCATGGGTTCGATCCCTGGGCAAGGAACTAAGATCCCGCATGCCCCGCTACACAGCCAAAACGTTCCAAAAAAAAAAAAAAAAGAGGAAGCCCAGTGGAGTTGGTGGGGGTGGGGGGAGGAGAGGAGGGTCAGGGGAGAGGGATGGAACTGTTCTGTTGTCTGACTGTGGTGGTAGTTACACAAACCTACTCAGGTAATAAAACTCACAAAACTGTACAGAAAAGGGCAATATTCCTGCATGTTAATTTTTCAGACCTTACAACTGGAGTAGATTAAACGTTAACTCACAACCCATTCATGATAAAGAGGATTTTGTGCACCCGAAGTGTGCCCTCAATATGTTTGAAACTCGAAACATGATTATGAAGACTTCTTTGTTACCTTCAGAGAGACGACGGTGGTTTTGTTTTTACAGACATCATCCAGAATGCTGAGGGTGGCATTCATCAGTGCACAAAAGGAAACCTGTATCCCAGAGGGAAGAGCATTTGTGAGCATCGATCAAGTGTGCAATGTACAAACTGGGCCATCCAGCCCACCACATGGGATGGTCCTGAATTCCTGAGGTGTCACAAGTCTCTAGAATTCTCAGGGAGATAAAAACTCACCTTTTGATCAGAATTGGAATCATAGCATCTTTCTCTTCCATAAATAAGAAAAGAAAACATCAACCAACAGCAAAACTATTGAGTGGGGTGAAAAGACCAGTGGTCTAAGTGGAATATAATTCAGCCATGAAAAGGACTGAAGCACTGACACAGCCACAACACTGATGGACCTTGAAAGCACGATGCTTAGTGAGAGAAGCCAGACACAAAATGATACATAGTGTGTGATTCCATTTATACGAAATATCCAGAATAGGTAAATCAATGGAGATAGAAATTAGATTACTGTTTATTGGGGGCTGATGCCAGGGAGGGAATACAGAGTAACTGTCAATGGGTACATAGGGTTCTTTCTGGGGGTGATGAAAATGTTGTGGAGATAGAGGTGATGGTTGCACACCACTGTGAGTGTACTAAATGTCTCTGAATTGTACACTTTAAAATGGTGAATTTTATGTGTATTTCACAATTAAAAAAAAACAACAGTTAACCAAAGTGCATGGGAATTCCAAAGCTAATTTACAAACTCATATTTAATATAGTGACATCAATACCTGAAGATGCTTCTGGAGTCTTTACTTACTAGAATGACTTCATTAGAGAAGCAAGACATCCAAATTCCTCTGCCTGGCCTGGAGGCTGTGTATCACCCATCCCATATCACACAGATGCAGCACATACACCTTCACTAATAGTGAGACTCCAATACCATTTCTTCTTTTAGTAAACAAATCCCCAAGTTTTAGATAGACAAATGTCCTTCCTTTCCAGCTGTCCTTGAAGCTATGTGTAAGCAAAAGTGATACTGGGTCATACTCTTAAAGGGAAGGACTGTGTCTTTCACTTCCCATTCTCTTCTGCCCACAGCTGGAATGCAGACTTGATGTCAGGAGCTGGAGCAGCCATTCTGGACTAAAATGAGGGAGACTTGTGTTGGTGATGGCAGAGTATTATGAAGCCATCATGTCAGCTCTCAGCAGCTTATACTCAGACTGTTACAAAGAGATAAATAAATTTATATCTGGTCTAGGCCACCGTATTTTTTGACTTTGTTAAAGCTGCAAAACAACATTCTACCTAAGTGCCTTCTGGGAAAACTTCAAGAACTAAGAACCTTCAAAAATACTTACATATTCAGGCTCCACTGCTGCTCCCACTTGGCACAGCTGGACCCACTCATTGTTGGGTAACACATCTTCTTTACACTTGAAGGGAACCCCTAAGAAGAAAAAACAAAAACAACCAAATCAAACTTAACCACAGCAAGGTATGATTAAAAGGCAAGTCTGATTCCTTCACCCTCTGCTTAAATCCATCCATTGTCATATTATACAACAGTGGAAATGAACAAACTACAGCTACATGCTACATCAGCAACTCTGAGAAGCATGATAGTAGGTGAAAAAAGCTAATCAGAAAAGACTATACATAATATGATACCAGTGTTATAAAACTCCAAAGCAAACCAAACTAAGCAAGGAATGTTTAGAGGGGGAATATTTTAAGTAGGGGAATTACAAAGTTCCATGTGGTTCCCTCTGGGGAGGGGTCAGGGATACGGAGTAAGGAAGAAGCATGTAGGAAATGCAATGGCATTGATGATGTTCTAGTTCTTATGCTACCAAGGGCCTCAGATATACTCATCTTATTATTATACTTCATTGCCTCCATATAAGTTATCTATACTTTTAACATATCATATAATCCATAATTTAAAAAATATAAACCTTTCAAACTTCCCCATGGATTGATGCTTCAAAAATAATTTATCAAATGAGTGATTAATGAATGATTAAATGAACAGAAAAAGAGAGAATATGTGGACGAGGTTAAAAAAGAAGAGGGTACAGAGGTTGGGAAAAGTGAGGATTCTACAACCAAAGCAAGACACAGATTCCATTGCCAAGACATGCAAGGAGATTATTACTTTTGCAACTGAAGTTGCCATATTTCCAGGAGACTTCTGGATTGGGATGAAAGCCCACCATGCAGCCACAGCTGTAGGAGCCCAGGGTATTGGTGCAGACAGAATTTGGGCCACAGGGTGATGGATCCTGGAGGCATTCGTCAATATCTGCGGAGAACTCAAGAATATCCAACAACTCAGAGGAGTAAGGAGATACTTCCTTCCAGGGATGTCCAGCAAACCCTCCGCTCACCTATGCAGTCCACTTTTGGGTCTATGGAGTTGAACTCTCCGTTGCTTGGTGCAAAGCCAAGGTGGCAGGTACAAAAGTAGCTCCCGGGGGTGTTGGTGCATGTCGCATTGAAAAGACACTTATCAAGGCACTCATCAATATCTGTGGAGTAGAGAATGGCCATGAGGCAGAGTGGGCCACCAAGCCAACAAAGATCATGCTTTGCCTTCCAAAGCAGAAACTGGCCGCTGAAACATGGCATCCCAACCAGGAACTACATTTCCCAGAACCCTCTGCATCTAGGTGGGATCATGTGACTAGCTTTCACTTATGGGAACATGACATATGTCACTTCTGGGCCAAGATGGTTAAGAAGTGGGTGTGCCTTTTCTCTCTTTCCCCACCGCTGGCTGGAACCAGGAATTCTAATGCCATAAGGGATAGAAGAACCAAGAGATACAAGGAGACTGGACACCTATATCACCTTGTGGAGGAAAGCTGCCCTTTGGCCAAGTATATCCATATTGGATTCATATGAGAGTAAGAAATTTCTATTATGTTGAGCTAGTGGTTCTCAACTGAGGGAGATTTGCCCCTCTGGGGACCTTGGGCAATGTCTGGAGACATTTTTGTTGGTCGCTGGGATCCAACGGATCGAGGCAAAAGATCCTGTAATGCACAGGACAGTCCCCCAGAACAAAGAGCTATCCAGCCCCAAAAGTCAATAGTACCAAAGTTGAGGAACCCTGACCTAACTAATCTCCCTCAGAGGGTTTCTGAGCCAGCTGCCATGATCTGAGGAAGCCCAAGCCGCCATGAGGAAAAGTTCATAAGGAAAACTGAAGGGCCAACTAAGCTTCCAACCAGAGACCAGTACCAACTACCAGTCATGTAAGCAAGGTCATTTTGGACCTGCCAATCATCCTAGTGCCCCAGAAACACCATATGGTCAACCCACAGAATCATGGGCAAGAACAATTGATTGTTGATATAAGCCACTACATTTCAGGGTAGTTTGACATCCACTGAGAAGTCCCCCAAATGGCTGGAAGAGTTACCTGTACACTTGAAAGCCTCAGGTTTCTCGGGGCTCCACAAATTAGGTGAAAAGAACCCTGGCAGGCAGGAGCAACTGTATTTTCCCAGGATGTTGGTGCAGATGGAACTGGGACCACAAAGTGTCGAGTTCCTGGAACATTCATCCACATCTAAGCAGATAATCAAAAGGATGAAGGAGGCTGAGGCTACAGCAGCAGTTCATAGCCCTACCACTGACCTAAAGCCAATGGGTTTCCCCAGCTCCTCTGGGCTCACCTTCTTAAACACATTTGCATCACTATGAAAAGGAAACATTTAGAGGCATGTGTATGACCCATGCAAATCTTCTGATGAGGCTCCCCACAGCTCAGGATAGAATCCATACTCCTCATTAGAACATATAAGACCCTAAGAGTCTGTTCCCAGCTGAGCTCATCCTTTCCTTCTAATCCCTTCATAATTCATGATCTGGATTCATCGATTACCTGTAGTTTCACAAAGGCTCATCCTCTCTCGCCTGTGTTCCCTCAGCCTCAAACTCATTGATGAATCTCAATTCCTCTCCAAGAAATCACTATATCAGAGTGGAGGGGTAGAGAGCATGGACATCTTGAGTTCAAAGTCTGGCTCTGCCCCCTTATAATCTGCATGTTACTGGGTGCTGTGGAGTGAATTACATCACCTCCCCCCAAATTCATATGTTGAAGCCCTACCCCCCAGTGGGATGGTATTTGGATGTGGAAAATAATTAGGTTTAGATGAGGTCATGAAAGTGGGATCCTCATGAGAGAGAAGGAGAAGAAACACAAGAGCTCTCTCTGCCCTGGGAGAGCACAGCAAGAAGGCAGCTGTGTACAAGCCAGGAAGAGATCTGTTTCCAGAACCCTAACATGCTAACACCTTGATCTTGGACTTCCAACCTCCAAAACTGTGAGATAATAAATTTCTGTTGTTTAAGCCCCCCAATCTCTGGTACTTTGTTATGGCAGCCTGAGCTGACTAATACACTGGACAAGAGAATTCATCTCCGTGTGTCTCCATTTCCTCATCTGTGAAATGGAAGTAATCATAGAACCCACCCCACAGTGTTGTTCAGAAGATTACATAAGGTGATACATTATCTTTAAACACTCAGAACAGAACCTGGGACAGAGCAAGTACTATGTTAAGTATTCATTAACTAAAATAAAAACTTAATGGCAAACGTGTTGAGCTTTCTTTGTGGCAGGCAATGAGGAAGATCCTTTACATTCATCCACTCAACAAATGCTCACAGCAGCCCTGTGAGGTGTGAACTAATATTTCCATTTTTCAGAGGAGGAAACTGAGGCTTCAAAATTGTGCAAAGTCACATAGCTTGTGAAAGGCAGACCTGGGATTTAAATTCAGGTTCTGTCTGGCTCTGGAATTTTTACATGACAGCTTTCCAGGCTGTCTTGAGTCTCAGAGACTGGAAATTTGGTGATTAACTTGATATCTGTCCTGCACAAGCCCACCCTGAGTTACCAGCAGGGGTAGCCTCATTCAGAGGCAGCAGATCATGGTGGCTGAGGTATGAAGTCACACTAGGCATAGTTCTACCATGACTCTCTTATTTCCTTTCTATTTGACCTTGGGAGAGGTGATTCCACCACAATGGAGGCTCAGTTTCCTCATCTATAATATGGGTATAAAGTATCACTGATAGCATCAGGTTGTTGGGCACATATGAATGAGCACATATATGGAAGAGCTTAGTGCCTTGGCTGGGATCCTGCCTTCAGGACTGTGTACCTGCTGTTCCCCCTTCCTGGAACACCCTTCCCCAGATAACCTGTATCTCACTCCCTTCAGGTCTTTTCCCAAATGTTAACTTCTCAGCATGGCCTTTCCCTACCACGCTATTAAAACTACAACTTCATCCTCTAGTATTCCCTACCCACCTGTCCTGCCTTCTTTGTCTTCATCTCCTTTAACTATCCCTGACACACAATATGTCCATGAACGTATTTTGTTTGTTCCCTATCTCTCCCCACACTGGATGATAAGTTCCATGAGAACAAGTGTTTTTGCCTGTATTACACACTGCTGTATCCTCCATCCCTAGAATAGTGCTTGGCATGTAGTAGGTGTTCAGGAAGTGTTTGTTGAATGAAAGCATGAATGGATGAATGATTATTGGCTTCAGCTTTGCAGATGAGGGCTTTGAATTCAGCTGAGACCCACCTCAAATCCTCCCCCACCACTGCTGTCTTTGCAAACAGATTGGACTTGATTCCCCAAGAGACCCATGAACCTACCTTCACAAGTCTCTCCCAGGCCCTGGAAACTCATCTTTCCCCTGCTGGATTCAAATCCTGGGTTGCAGGCACAAGAGTAGCTTCCAAGACTGTTGTGGCAAGTTGAATGCTCTGGGCAAGTTCTATGATCAGCACATTCGTCCACATCTGGTGAGTGGAAATGGAAACCCTGGTCAAGGTGGAGGAAGCAGTGAGGACAGGAGACTGCAATCAAGAGAGTCACTCCACCTGTCCTCCACCCGATGCTCCCCAATAGCCAGACTTTCCCCTTCTCTCTAACGTCCTTGCAGTTAAGCATGGTCTTGAGAATAATGCTGGCCAACCGTATGCAAGCAAAAGGGTGGCAAATAGTTTCAAGTCACAACGATCATAGATTGCAGAAATGGCTGTTATCCTTTACTCCTCTCTGTGTCTACAACTTGGGATGAGGTTTGTGCTGTACCATGTGACATTGCCACTCCTCTCTTTAAGATGTGGAGTTTGTTTCCCCAGCCCTTGACTGTAGCTGGCTCTATGACTTGCATTGGTCAATAAATATGGCAGAAGCAATGTGATGCCAGTTCCAAACTTAGACCTTGAGAAACTTACTTGCTTCTGCTCACACTTTGGACCCCTTGCCTCTGCCATATGAACAAACCCCAGGTTAATTTTTAAAAAAAGACAAAGTGCAAGAGAGTTAGATCATCCCAGATGAGCCCCAGATATGTGAGACCGCCCAGCCAAGATCAGCAAAGCTGACCCGCAGCTGTCCACAAACACATGAACAAGCCCAGTGGAGACCCAAAGAACTGACCAGAAGAGCCCAACCTAGACTGCCAACATGTGGAATCCAGAACTAAACAAATGATGGTTGTTTTAACCACCAACTTCTGGGGTGATTTGTTACTCAGCAATAGCTAACTGCTACAAATAGATCAGAAAAGTCAGAAATGACTTCAAATATCTCTAACTCCAAGCCAAGGGGGTATGTTGAGGGCTTGATCACTCCATGCCTTGCTTGATAGAGTCACCCTCCCCTTAAATAAATAATAATGCTGCAGCAGACTCAGGAAGATGGAGCCCTTGTCTCTTGGTGAGAATATTCTGGCTGCAGTGCAAAGGATAGATTCAAGGGATCAACACTAGAAGAAGGGAGAGACTAGTGAGGAGGCTGTTGCAATAATGATGAAACCTAAACCAAGGATGGAAAAGAGTGAAGAGATTCAAGACATATTTAGCAGGCATTTTGCCCAATGACATGATGACTGATTTAATATGGAAGGGGAGGGAGGATCAAGAATAACTCTCAGGTCTTCATTCCAATACCTTTCAGGGAAAAGTTTTGAAGTTTGGGTCTGAGCTCTCCCCAGGACAGAGTTTATCTCAGTGCTACTGACACTTCAGACCAGATCATTCTTGGCTGTGGGGAGGCTGTTCTGTGCATTGGAGGATGTTTAGCAGGGTCTCTGGTCTCTACCCACCAGTTGACAGTAACACAAACCACCCGCCTCCACCACCAGTTGTGACAACCAAAAATGTCTCCAGACATTGTCAATATCTCCCCCCCACAGGGTGGTGAGTGAATCACTCTAAGGATAGAGCTCCCGTTACTCTCAAGTACTGCCTGACCCACTGCTTAACTCATAGTAGACCCTCAACGGGAGTTCAAATTCATGTTCTTCTACTTAATAGCTGTGTATTCTTGGACAAATGACTTTACCTCTCTGAGCCTCGACTGGATTATTTCTAAAATGAGGATCATAATCCCTACCACATAGGATCACTATATGAAGTTCTTAATTAATCGAGTAGGTAAAGAAGATCAGGTTCTCTATACCTTCACAGGTGGAGTTTCTAGAGGTGAATCCAACTTGGCAGCTGCATCTGTAGCTTCCCAAAGAGTTGGTACACTCAGAGTGCTCTGGGCAGACCCCACTGTAGAGGCATTCATTAATGTCTGAGGAGCAGTGGAGGACGTTGGGGAGACCAAAGATTAGGTGTCTATGGTTAGAAACACAGTACCCAACTCAACAGGAGCTGTCCACCAAAGACCCATGCTTGGGAGCCTGAGCGCATTACCTGTACAGGTGAAATGACCTGGCTTTCCTGGGTTCCAGTTATTTCCAGTGGGAGAAGAGAAACCAGGCAAACAGTTGCACTTATACCTCCCCGGCAGGTTTCTGCAGATTGAGTTAGGACCACATGGTGGGTGGCTTTGAGAACATTCATCTATATCTGGAGAGAAAAAGAGTCAGAGTGTTACAAATTTTCTTCATCTTGTGAAACAGTTTGTATTTTCCAAAGTTGGTTGAAACAATGTCTTCCATCCCATATGCCCTTAATTCAATGCCCTTTCATTGGTATTCCTTCCATCAAGCCCTGGGGTCTATATTTCCTCCCCTTGAATCAGACCATGCTAGTGACTATGGTGGTGGTGACACTAGGTCCTAAATATACCATGCAAGTCATAAAAATGTCACACACTTCCACCTTGTTCTCTTGAGAAGCTCATGCTTGACTCAGCCGCCACACTGTGAGGAAGCTCAACCAGCCATGAAAAAGCAGCCCACGTGGAGAAGAACTAAGACCTCCAGCCCACAGCCCTGGCAGAGCAGCCAGCCAACAGCCAACACCAGCTTGCCAGCCTTCTGAGTGAGCCCCATGCAAATTGGATCCTCTAGCCCCCAGTTTAGCCGACTCAACTAACAACGTGTAGAACAAAGTCAAGTCATCCTCAGCAAACTCAGTCCAAATGGAAGATTCATTCATGAGCAAAATAAATGATTGCTGGTGTTTTAATACACAAAGTTTGCTGCTCCCCAGCAGTAGATAACCAGAACAGTTTCCAAACCCTCCTCTAGGAATTTACTCATTGAAGCACCCATAGAATTGTGCAGTCACGGTACCATGGGGTGATCCTCCCCTAATCGCCTTCAGCCCTACTCTGTCAAGTCACCCTAAATAAACACTTACGATGCACTTGTCATGCAAATAGAACATAAAGGCAAGTACCCTATAGCTCCCTCCCAGCAAACTGTGTCTCTCCTAGAGAGAAATCTGTACCTGCCAATATATATCAAGATAAGATCACAGGAATGTTCGTTCCAGCTTTAAGTAATGAAACATTAGAAAGACCTAGTGTCCATCCATTTCAGGGTGATTAGGTCTGGAGTTGACATAAAGAATAAGGTATCATCGTCCTTCATTTGATAAATATCTATCAAATATTCACAATGTGTTAGGTACCACAGGTCAAAGACATAGAGCGGACAAGATCCTTGCTGTAGTAGCCACCATTTTGTAGATGGGGAATGTTGCTCTCACCCCTTATTTAAAAATAAGGGACCAACAAGACTACTGTGCTTACTGAATAACCCATGAACTGTAGCCTAAAGGTTTTAAAAAGTATGTTTGTACAGATGACCAATGAAATGATGCTCAACATCACTAATTATTTGAGAAATGCAAACCAAAACTACAATGAGGTATCACTTCACACCAGTCAGAATGGCCATCATTAATAAGTCTACAAATAACAAAGGCTGGAGAGGGTGTGGAGAGAAGGGAACCCTCTTACATTGTTGGTGGGAATGTAAATCGCTGCTGCCACTATGGAGAACAGTATGGCAGTTCCTCTTAAAAACTAAAAATAAAGTTGCCATATGATCCAACAATTCCACTCCTGGGCATATATCCGGACAAAACCATAATTTGAAAAGATACATGCACCCCAATGTTCATAGCAGCACTATTTACAATAGCCAAGTCATGGAGGGAACCAAAATGTCCATAAACAGATGAATGGATAAAGAAGATGTGGTCCATATGTACAATGGAATATTACTCAGCCATGACAATGAATGAAATAATGCCATTTTCAGCAATGTGGATGTACCTAGAGATTAAAATACTATGTGAAGTCAGACAGAGAAAGACAAATACCGTATGATACCACTTGTATGTGGAATCTAAAATATGACACAAATGAATTTATTTCCAAGCCAAAAATAGACTCCCAGGCATAGAGAACAGACTTGTCGTTGCCAAGGGAGTGGAGGGGAGGATGGAATGTGAGTTTGGGGTTAGCAGATGCAAAGTATTGCACATAGGATGGATAAACAACAAGGTCCTACTGTACAGCACAGGGAGCTATATTCAATATCCTGTAATAAACCATGATGGAAAAGAATCTGAAAATATATATATATACACACACACACATATACACAGACACACATATACATATATATATATAACTGAATCATTTTGCTGTACAGCAGAAACTAACACAACATTGTAAATCAACTATACTTCAATAAAAAATAATTTTTTTTTTCTTTTTCTTTTTTTTTTTTTTTTTTTTGCAGTACGTGGGCCTCTCACTGCTGTGGCCTCTCCCGTTGCGGAGCACAGGCTCCGGACGCGCAGGCCCAGCGGCCATGGCTCACGGGCCCAGCCGCTCCGCGGCATGCGGGACCCTCCCAGACAGGGGCACGAACCCATGTCCCCTGCATCGGCAGGCGGACTCTCAACCACTGCGCCACCAGGGAAGCCCAATAAAAAATAATTTTTAAAAAAAAGTATGTTTGGGCCTCCCTGGGAACTATAATAATACAAATCAGTTATCTTGTTCAGAGCTCAGCAAATGATTTACAGCCCATAAGTCAAATCCAGCCTACTACCTGTTTGTGTAAATAAAGTTTTATTAGAACACAGCCCCACTCATTTATTTATGTATCATCTATGGCTGCTTTTGCACTACACCTGGAGTACTAAGTAGTCAAGAGAGATCATTCAGCCAGCAACCTCTAAAATATTTACTATCTGGCCCCTTACAGAAAAAGTTTGCAGACCCCTGCAAACTATGTCAGAGGCATAGTCGGGCCTTTACAGTCAAGAGGAGAGTTTGGGTCTAAATACAAGGAATACAAACCAAAAACTTAGCTTATTCTGGGAATTATTTTAGTTTCTATTATTTATGTTGATAGTAGCTCTTGGGACTGTACATGTGCCTAGAACACTGCATACACTACTGCATATAATCTCAAATATCCTTTAATGTAGTTACTCTTATACTCCCATTTTACAGATGGAAATAGTGAGCCTTAGAGAGATTAAATACAATTTCCCAATGCTTCACAACTGGACTGTGGCAAATAGGTAAGTGGTTGAGAGATCGCTGTTACACTCAAAAAGACCTGGGTTTGAATTCCAGTTTGACTGATCCTAAAGAAGTCATTTCAGTTCTCCAAGCCTCGGTCTTCTCATCTGTACGGTGGAGATCATCACAACGACTACACTTGACGTAATGTGCAAATACACATAAAGCCCTTCACACAGGGCCTGGCACTCAGTACATGCAGAAATTCTTGTGATTTGCATGGAGAGGCGACCAGAAGGAAATCAGTGGTTATTTCTGTATATTGACAAATAGCATAATTTTGTTTCTTTTTATTCTAGCACTTGTCTCTAATCATTGGAGGTTTTTGTGACCAGGAACAGAAAGAAAGGTGGCGGGGGAGGGAGGGAGGGAGGAAGGAAGGAAGGAAGGGATTAAGAAAAAAGGAAAGAGAAAGAAAGAAAGGAAGGAAGGAAGAAAGAAAGAAAGAAAGGTAGAGACAGGGAGGGAAGGAGGGAGGAAATAACGCTTGGGAATAAAGAAAAAGTACCTACATCTGCTGCCCAACCAGCTTCCACCTGATTTTCCAACCAAATGTTAGAGGATTTTGAGGGGGCATGAACTCACCTTTGCATTCCACTTGTGGGTCCCTGAACTTTGTCAGTCCACTGCTGGACAGGAAGCCTTTTTTGCAAGTACAGTAGTAACTTGTTGAAGTGTTGGTGCAGGTTGCGTACGCCGGACACGTGGTGGTATCTGCACACCCCTTCATATCTAGGCAATGGAGAAGAAAGGATTTGGATTAAAGCACCGAGTGGGGCTGCAAGGGAAGCCAGCGCAAGAGAAGGAAGCTTACTGTTATGGGTTGAATTGTGTCCCCTCTCCCCAGAATGTTGAAGTTATTGAAGTCCTAAACGCTGGTCCCTGAGAATGTGACCTTATTTGGAAATAGACTCTTTGTAAATGTAATTAAGACCTAAATTAAGATGAGATTATGCTGGAGCAGAGTGGTCCTTTAATCTGATATGATTGGTGTCCTTCTAAGAACAAGAGGCGAGGCACAGAGACAGGGAGAACAGCACGTGATGATGCAGGCAGAGATCAGAAGGATGCATCTACAAGCCAAGGACCACCAAGCATGACCAGCAACACCAGAAGCTAGGAGAGCTTGGAATAGATTGTCCCCTACAGGCTTGAGAGAAAGCACCTTGATTTCAGACTTCTGGCCTCCAGAACTGTGAGAGGATACATTTCTGTTGTTTTAAGCCACCTGGTTTGTGGTAATTTCAGCAGCCCTGGGAAACTGATACAGCTACCAAGGGAGCTCAGTGAAGGACCTTATAGACCCTAGACCCTTGCTTCTCCAAGTGTGGTCCATGGACCGGCAACAGCATCATCGACTGGGAGTTTGATGGACATGCAAAATCTCAGGCCCCGCCACCAACCTACTAAATCACAATCTGCATCTGAGCAAGATCCTCAGGTGATTTGTGTGCATATGAAAGTATGAGAAGCGCTGTCCTGGATATTTGCTACTCCAAGTGGGGTCCACAGACCAGTAGCATCTGCCTCATCTGGGATCCCCAAGAGATCTCGGGAAATCAGATGCTGATTCGGGTCTCGGGATGGACCTAAGATTCTGCATTTTGTTGTTGTTGTTGTTTGTTTGGTTTTTTTGCGGTACGCGCGCCTCTCACTGCTGTGGCCTCTCCCGTTGCAGAGCACAGGCTCCGGACGCGCAGGTTCAGCGGCCATGGCTCACGGGCCCAGCCGCTCCGCGGCATGTGGGATCTTCCTGGACCGGGGCACGAACCCGTGTCCCCTGCATCAGCAGGCGGACTCTCAACCACTGTGTCACCAGGGAAGCCCAAGATTCTTCATTTTTAACAAGTCCCTGAATGAGCCTCAGAGCTCTAGACAGAAGAGTTATGAGCGAACATTACAGCCCTGCAACTGATTTTATTGCAGCCCCAGCTGACATCTTGATTTTAACCCGGTAGGACCCATTTCAGACTTCTGACCTCCAGAGCCGTAAGATAATGTTTTTGTTATTTTAATCCACCAAGTCTGTGGGAATTTGTTACAGCAGCCACAGAAAACGAATCCAGTTCCCATTATACAACTGTGGAAAACTGAGGGTCAGAGATGTTCAGCGACTTGCCCAAGGACACACAGCTCGTGAGAGGCAGCAGCAGGCCTGTCGAAATCCGAAGTGCGTGGTTTTCACTGCTGCTAGGGGAGAAGAGGTGGGTCTGGCTGGAAATGGAATAAATCTTCAGACAATTGCTAAGACAATTCTATGCAAAAACTTTTGCAATTGGTTGTTTCAAGTCTGTTGTCCTGATGGACTGTGAGCTCCCAGAAGGCAGGGGTTTGCGTCTGTCTCATTTACTGCTGTGTCCCGAGTGCATAGTGGGTGCTCGGTAATGAAGACCTCACTGAGAAGGTAACATTTGAGCAAAGACCTAAGGGAGCTGAGTGAGTGAGCTATGAAACTATTTAAGGCAGAGGAAACAGCAAGTGCAAAGGTCCTGTGGCAGGACCATGCCTAGTGATGTCATGGAATTACAAGACGGGTGTGGTTGGAGCAGAGTGGATGACAGGTGCATGGGAGGAGGTGATATGACAAAATCACGTAGGATCTGCTGGACCATTGTAAGATTTCAACTTTTTATCAGAGACGGATGGGAGCCATGGGAGAGTTTGAGCAGAGGAGGAATCCAGCATCACTTAGGTTTTAACATGATCCTCCTGGCCACTGGTTGGAGGATGAACTGTATCGGAGCAGAGGTAGGATGACCAGGTAGGAGGCAACTGCACTTGTCCAGGTGAGCGATGATGGTGGATACAGGCCAGGTAGGAACAGTGGCGCACATAAGATTCTGGGTTTATTCAGAAGGTAATGCTAATGGGATTTGCCAATGGATTGGATGTGGGATGTAATAGAAAGAGAGAAGTCAACAAAAGTGCCCCCATCAATTAGTCGGATGGGAAATCACAGGAAAGCTCTTTATAAATTGCTGCAAAAACAAAAGGGACAGATTTTCATTACTAAGGTCTTGAGAGCCAGACTCTTTGCTGCCTGCACCCTGCCTTGTTTATTTCCTTCCCCTGCACTATGCCTCAGGTTGTATCTCTCTTCTCATTTCCAGCTTCCCCTTTCATCAGCAAAGGCAACATTTCTTTTTGCGGATTTACTGTGTATTACCAGTTGTGAACTCTCAACTTTGAGTTTCCCATTACTGTCTTTCTTCCTCTAGCTCAATCTCTCAGGACTCAAATTCACCCCAAACCAGAATAGCAACACAGTCCTGTGTGACCGGCCACCTGTCAGCTTCTCTGGCTCATCTTCTACCTGGTCCCACCACCCAAACTCACCTTTGCTCAGTTCTCCAAATTCTTTCTGGCCTGCAGATCTTGAGACTTGCCAGAATCGTGTGAGCCAATTCCTTACAATAAATATTTACGTATACTTGTATGTAGCTATCCATTCTATTGATTCTGTTTCGCTGGATAACCCTGACAAATACAAACACCTACTATATGCCAGGCAATATTCTAAGCCCTGTGGATTCAGCAGAGGAACAAGACATACAAAATTCCCCACCTTCACGGAGATGATAATCTGATGAGGCATACAATGTCAAAAATAGGGTAGTCACTGAGAAGATAACTCATGAGCTGAAGCATACAGAAGGTGAGGGAGGGAGCCATGTATACATAGGGAGCAAAAGATTCCAGGCAGAAGGAACAGCACATGCAAAGGCCCTGGGGCAGGACAGTGCCTGACGTGTTGCAGGAACAGCAAAGAAACCTGGGTGGCTGGAGCAGAGTGAGCAAGGGAGAGAGAGGGAGGAGGGGAGGGCAGGGAGGAGACAGGGCAGGTCATGCAGGACTTTGTGGGCAGCAGGGAGGATTCAGACTTTTGCCCTGAGGGAGGAGGGAGCCCTGGAGGACCGTGGGCAGAGGCGGGGCGGGACCTGACTCAGGGGCTCACAGGCGCCCTCTGGACATTCTTAGATGGGCAAGGAAACAGGAGACTGGGGCAGAAGCCACTTCAACAATCCAACTGAGACATGCACATGATCCACAACCATGAGCAAAACAACTTAATAGATGGTCACTTAATTGACCAACATAGAAAATGAGACTCAAGGAGGCAAAGAGACTTTTAAAAATATAACTAGAACTACCATTTCCTAGGTGTCTTCCATGTGCCCAGTCCCTTCCTTAGATGTTCTGCAGTCCTCACGATAATGCTTTGAGGAGAGATGACCAAGCCATCCTGGTTTTCCCAGGACTTTTCTGGTGTTAGCACTCAAAGTCCAGCATCCTGGGAAACACCCCTTCCCTCCAGTCTGGGTCAAGCCAGGATAGTGGGTCACCCTACTTCAAGGTAAACGTTAGGACTCCTTTCTACAGATGTGGAAAGGGAGGCCCAAGAGAGTTTGTAAAACCGTTCCCAGGTCACACCACGAGTCAGAATGCAAGAGAAGAGCCAAGTAGGGTGGATGGGTGTTAAGAGGGAGACCTGCTCATCATCCTGGCTGTGCTCCACCACTGGTTACCAGCTTTGGCGCAACTGCAGCTGAGCCAAGTAAGAACCAGTTAATTTGAGATGCTCAGAGGAGGAGAGAGAGGAGGAAGGGGGGAAGGGAGGAAGAAGAGGGAGGGGAGAAAGAAGAGGAGGGAGAGGGAGTGGATAGGGGGAGGGGTTGTCATTAATCAGGTGACAAAACCGAGTGACAGAGGCATTTGCCCAAGGTGGGGGAGTCTCTTAACAAAGTGTGTCTCCAACCGCCGCGTCTGCTCACCTGCAAGGAAAGAGAAGTTGATGGATCCCTTTGAGATCTGGCCATGACCCATCCTTTCAAACCAGGCTACCTTTTCCCCTGGGTACCAATGATCACAGTGGTGAGTTATGAAAGAGGGAGCGAGGATGTGAAGAGGAAAACCCAGCCTCTTCCTGGGGATTTACCACCATCAGCTCACGAGTACTTCACACCTTGCCAAGTAAGAAAGGATGGGATTCCAATGTTCATGGAAGCACTTTTTATAAGAGCCAAGACATGGAAGCAACCTAATGTCCATGGACAGATGAATGGATAAAGAAGATGTGATATATATATATATATATATATATATATATATATATATATATATACACACACATACACATACAGTGGAATATTTCTCAGTTATAAAAAAGAATGAAATAATGTCATTTGCAGCAACATGGATGGACCTAGAGATTATCATATTAAGTGAAGTAAATCAAAGACAAATATCATATGATATCACTTATATGTGGAATTTTTAAAAAAATGATACAAATGAACTTACTTACAAAACAGAAGTAGACTCACAGACATAGAAAACAGACTTATGGTTACCAAAGGGGATAGCGGGTGGTGGGTAGAGATACATTAGGAGTTTGGGTTTAACAGATACAAACGACTATATATAAAACAGGTAAACAAGGATCTACTGTACAGCACAGGGAACTATATTCAATTTCTTGTAATAATCTATAATGGAAAAGAATCTGAAAAAGAATATATATACACGTGTGTGTGTGTGTGTGTGTGTGTGTGTGTATAAAACGGAATCACTTTGCTGGACACCTGAAACTAACACAACATTGAATATTAACTATACTTCAATTTTTAAAAACAGTTTAAAAAAGGGGGGTGGGGGGAATTCCCTGAGGTCCAGTGGTTAGGACTCTGTGCTTCCACTGCAGGGGGTATGGGTTTAATCCCTGGTCGGGGAACTAAGATCCCGCATGCTGCGCGGTGAGGTCAAAAAAAAAAAAAAAGTTTGAAAAATATGGGTGGGGGTGATAGCAGCCGCTCTCAGCCCTACCCCCATCCAATTTACCTGATTCGCATCGCCACACTGTCTCGCTGGCCTAGAAGTATTGCCTGACAGATGCAGGAGTGTAACGGTCTCTGAGCAGGCAGGTGAACCTCTGTGGTGTAATTCACACTCCAGAGCTCTTCCTGGGATCAGGTTGTGGCTGAAACTCTCCTGAAACACCTTCTGAGTAGCTAGTTCTTCCCCTATCCAATCCTGCTTCCCTCCCTCCCCTACAAGTGTCTCCTGAGAGCACTTCCTTAATAAATTACTCACACAAGAATCCTCACCTCAGACTCTGCTGCTATAGAAATTAACCAAAAGCAGGTGGTGATCCTTATTTTTGTTTCTTTGGGGTTTTTAAAAAAAATTTTTTTGAGGTATAGTTGATTTACAATGCTGTATTAGTTTCAGGTGTACAGCAAAGAGATTCTGTTCATATACATATATATATATTCTTTTATATATATACACATATATATTCTTTCAATTCATATACATATATATATATTCTTTTTCAGATTCTTTTCCATTATTCCAAGATATTGAATACAGTTGCCCGTGCTATACAGTAGGACCTTTTTGCTTATCTATTTTATATATAGTGCTGTATATCTGTTGTTTCATTTGTCTTTATCTTTTTTTAAGAAGGTAATAATTACTTATATTAAAAAAATTCAAACAATGCAGAAGTATATAAAATTAAAAGTGAAGATTTCCCTGTGCCCCATCGTTATACCCAGAGGTCACCACTGTCAAAAGCTTAGAGTGAATCCTTCAAGGCTAGGTCCTATTCACAAGCTCAGTCATGTAAATATAACATTAAATATAAATGAATTTATAAATTCACACAATCTTCTGAACACAAATGGTATCACTCAACATACAGTCCACTGTGCTGTCCAACACAGTAGCTACTAATCATATATGGCTGTATACACTGAAATCTATTAAAATTAAATAAAATGAAGCATTGATTCTTCAGTTGCACTAGCCACATTTAAGTTCTCAGTAGCTCCATTGACTGGTGACTACTGTAGATGTAGAACATGTTCATTGTCATAGAAAGTTCTTTTGGACAGCTCTGTTCTACTATTACTTTCTTCTTCATGTAAACAAGAGCAGCAAAATTTGCCAAGTGTTGAAGTTGAGCAATGGGTACATGGGAGTTTGTTATACTATTTTTCCTACCTTTGAACGTTTAAATATTTCTATAATTTAAAAAATTAAGAAAATAATGTTTGGGGCAATTTTCCAAGTCAGTTCACATGACCAAAATTGAGCTTTTTATCAGCTGTATAGCATTCCATTATATCCATGGGCTCTAACTGTGCCAGAGATAGCTAGGTAGCCCAAGATCGAACAAAAACTTCACACTCTCCTTTCCATGGTGTAGAATTGACAGTAGGAGGCAACTACCCTGCCATGGACTACATTTCCCAGCTCACCTTGCATCCAGGTATGGTCATGTGACCATGAATGGCCGTTGACCTGTGTCACTGCAGAGCCTGAGTTTTAATAATGTGGCTTTGCCACTGTCTGCAGAGTCTCTGAGATACTAGTATGGCTGAGCCACAAAACAGAAAGCATCTGTGTCCCCGAATCACCACATGTAAGAAAACCACCTACCAGCCAGAAATATCCTCATTGGACTCTTAAACAAACAAGAATGAAATTTCTTTTTCTTAAGCCACTGACAGTTTGGGGTTTATTTGTTACAGTAGCTTGAGCTGGTCTCACAAATGCAACAATTTATCCAGCCAGTCCCCTGGTGTAAGCATACATTTAGTTTATTCCAAGTTGTTACCATTTTTTATTCCCCAGTGGACAAAACACCCCATTCAGAGTCCACACTTCACTGTTGCAAGATGCCATAAGCTGCCCCTACGCCAACACCCACACACCATCTCGGGAGGAATGAGAGTAGGGTGAGGAGATTTGAAAGATTAACTCTTCGTACCATAAAGACTGAGTTTCCCAAATAAGGCTGAGCCAGGAAACTGAGACACTGAGAACACAGAACTGGCCATGTTTCTCCTCCTGGATCCAGCAGGAGCTTGTATGGAAGATCAGAATACTGAACGAAACATCTAAAAATGCACTTTTTTCCCCCACGTTGAGTTGTAGTTTAAATAAATCCCATCCCCAGCCCCACTGCCCCATCATTCATGAAGCTCTTCTCACACATGCCAGGTAGTATACAATGTTACCTCTTTGGTTTTAAGCTTCACAACATCCCTGTGACATAGGAACCCTCGTTACCTGTATCTTGCAGCTGAGGAAACTGAAGATCAAAGAGGCCGTGTGACTTGCCAGAGGTCGTGTGACCTGCCTGAGGTCACACAGCAAGTTTAAGGCACAAGAGAAAAAGCTTGGGTGGGAACCGGGAGACCTGGATGTTATCCCTTGCTCAGCCACGGACTAGTTTGTGGCAAGTGTCCAGCTGTGTCTCAGCCTCCTGGGTCAGAAGAGTCTCCTCCCCGCCACACTGGGCATAGAGATTCCCCAACTTACGTCTTGTCTTTGATTCCAGTGAGGATAATGTGAACATTCCCCAGGTGTATATACCACAACACCCTGTGAAGAAAGAAAAGAAAAACACCATGACCCATCAAGAAGCTCTTTGGACTCAACCTGAAAAACTACTCTTGGTGTAGCCTCATAGAAACAGATTTGATGAGCTTAGATGAAAGCCCCAAGTGAATGACAAGCATACATTATTTTATATAACCATTCCTGCTTTTCCGCACTTCATTTTCGTTTTTCATTTTGTTTGTATTATCTTCATTTTTTTTCATTTACAAAGAGTTCCAGATGATTTTCAAAAACATACATTGAGGAAATTCCCTGGAGGCCCGGTGGTTAGGACTCCGCACTTCCACTGCAGGTGACATGGGTTCGATCCCTCATCAGGGAACTAAGATCCCGGAAGCCGCGCAGCACGGCCAAAAAGAAAAAAAAAAAACTAATAAGAACCTACTGTATAGCCCAGGGAACTCTACTCAATATTTTGTAATGGCCTATATTGGAAAAGAATCTAAAAAAGAGTGGATATATGTATATGTATAACAGATTCACTTTGCTGTACACCTGAAATTAACACAACATTGTAAATCAACTATACCCCAATAAAAATTAGAAGAAAAAAACCCCCATACATTGAAACATGCATTCTCAAAAGAAATGATATCTCCCCCCAAGAGCAAAACTTGGTTCTTGGGAAGAGATGAAAAAACCTTATTCTTCATGTATAAGACACACACAGATATACATAAAATATATAAATAAGTGTATAGTATATCTGTAGTATTAAATTTTAATGGGAGGGTAAGACAATTTTTTAACATCTAAAAGGCAGTGCAGTCCCCCAACATTTAGCTCCTCTCCATCATCCCATCATATCATCATCACCATCATCACATCATATTATCATCATCTTCAGCATCACCAACATCATCACCACCATCATCAATGTTAGCATCACCACTCTTTGCTTATCAAGGGCAGAATAGAGTGCTAATGGCCAACACCAGTGCTGACACCCCAAAGAAACAAGTCTGCATTTTAGCATTTGAGCTCCACAAATTACCTGCTCCTTCTAGTGAAACCTGCCAGTCAACAAGTCCCACAGACCCAAACTCCCAACTTTCTTATTATCACTAACTGAAATTCTCTTGCTCTTTAATTATTTTAAAGACAACAGAACATTGCGTTTAAGCATATCAGTGCTAGGGTCAAAATGCTTGGGCTTAAAACTCTGGCTTCACCAATTACAGACTACGTGGCCTTGGGAAAGTTACTTAATCTCTTTGTGACCAAATTTTCTCCTCAGTGAAATAAGGGAAACGGATCCAATGTACAACACAGAGAAAACCCACACTTGTTGCTTAGATAGGGTCTCCCATTCTTAGATTTGAACCAAAGACCAAAACTCATGAGACCCGTGAAGGAAACCATGACATGAAAGATAAGCAAGACCAAGAAAAACTGACACCTGAAGAAAAAAAAATTAAGAGAGCAGACAGGATGGCTCCATCTCATTGTTCAGGCCTCAGCACAAACATCACTTCTGCAGAAATACCTTCCCTGACTTCCCTCTTCTATGTCACCCCCGGTCACACTCTGTGACAATTTCTTTCGTAGCGCTTGTCACTCCCTGAAATGCTTTTGTTTATTTGTTATTTGGAGCAGCATAGTTTAGAGATGTACAGACTCTGGATCCAGGATGCCTGTTTTTAAATCCTAGCTCTACCCATTACTAGCTAAATGGTCTTGGGCAAGTTATTTAATCTCTTTTGCTTCATTTTTCTCCTTTGTAAAATGGGACAATTTTATTTTCACTGGGGTATAGTTGCTTTACAATGTTGTGTTAGTTTCTGCTGTACAGAGAAGTGAATCAGCTATGTGTATACGTATATCCCTCTCTTTTGGATTTCCTTCCCATTTAGGGCACCACAGAGCACTGAGTAGAGTTCCCTGCACTATGCAGAGTGTTCTCATTAGTTATCTATTTTATACATAGTAGTGTATATCTGTCAATCCCAATCTCCCCATTCATCCCACCCCCGCCCTTTCCACCCCTTGGTGTCCATATGTTTGTTTTCTACGTCTATGTCTCTATTTCTGCGTTGCAGATAGATTCATCTGTAACATTTTTCTAGATTCCACATACATGCGCTAATACACGATATTTGCTTTTCTCTTTCTGACATACTTCGCTCTGTATGACAGTCTCTAGGTCCATCCACGTCTCTACAAATGACCCAATTTTGAAAATAAAAACAAAAATAAACAAATGGGACCTAATGAAACTTAAAAGCTTTTGCACAGCAAAGGACACCATAAACAAGACAAAAAGACAACCCTCAGAATCAGAGAAAATATTTTCAAATGAAGCAGCTGACAAGGGATTAATCTCCAAAATATACAAACAGCTCATACAGCTCAATATCAAAAATGCAAACAACCCAATCAAAACATGGGTGGAAGACCTAAATAGACATTTCTCCAAAGAAGACATACATATGGCCAAGAAGCACATGAAAAGATGCTCAACATCACTAATCATTAGAGAAATGTAAATCAAAACTACAATGATGTATCACCTCACACCAGTCAGAATGGCCATCATCAAAAAATCTACAAACAGGGCTTCCCTGGTGGCGCAGTGGTTGAAGGTCCGCCTGCCGATGCAGGGGACGCGGGTTCGTGCCCCGGTCCGGGAAGATCCCACATGCCGCAGAGTGGCTGGGCCCGTGAGCCATGGCCGCTGAGCCTGTGCGTCCGGAGCCTGTGCCCCGCAGCGAGAGAGGCCACAACAGTGAGAGGCCCGCATACCGCAAAAAAAATAAAAAAAAAAAAATCTACAAACGATAAATACTGGACAGGGTGTGGAGAAAAGGGAACCCTCTTGCACTGTTGGTGGGAATGTAAGTGGGTACTGCCACTATGGAGAACATTATGGAGGTTCCTTAATAAACTAAAAATGGAACTACCATATGACCCAGCAATCCCACTACCCTGAGAAAATGGGACTATTAATGACCCAATATCAGAGACATTTAGTGAAGACTGAATACATTCTCTATTTGAGGAACTTAGATAGGTGCTGCTTGGGAGGTTGCTATTACCGTTAGTGGCTTCCTTTCTTCCTATCTCCTCCTACCGGTATGTCAGCCTCACAAGGGCAGAAACCTTGTCTGTTTGTTCACTGCTCTATTCTCAGTGCCTAAAACAGCACCCAGCATACAGTGGGTGCTCAGGAAATACATGTCAACTGAATGGCTATAACGAAACTCTTCCTTGACAGATGAATTCCCTGAACTGACTGATTTTGGTCAAAGGTTCCCCAGTGAAGATGTTTGCAGTGTCCAGCCTAGAATTATGATCTCTTGGCTGGACAGTCGAGGCCCTCCCTTTTCCTTACAGTCTATTTCCAGTTCAGACTCTCCCCAGACCCCCTATTCAGGCTCATACTCACCCCAAAAGAGGAGAAAACTGAAGCTCCACATCGTGCAGGTTCTGTCATTCAATGAAGAGTACTTTCTCGCTGTTTCCAGGGTTTTCAGTAAAAGAGGGCGTGGGGAGAGGGGAAGGGCAGGGCCAGAATTGCTCAATGCAGCCAAGGCATCATGGCCCTTTTTGCTGAATTGCCTCCACTCATAAAGGAGAGTCTGACAAACCTCTAATCCTCTCCTTTCTCTACAGTGAAGAGAAGTTTGTCCGGCTGATGGGTCTCTGTGTGGGTCTATCTCCCTCTCTCTCTCTCTCTCCTTCCTTCCTACTCACTTTTTTCTTCCCCCAGCAACATCTATCTCCCGTCTCTCATCACCTTATTTTATTGCACCCAATAATAAATAAGCTTCCACTACCCAATGAAGCAAGCCCCAAACTCAACCGTCTCCTCCCAGCCTGCCCCATACAAACATCATCAGAGCCCTCAGGTACCAGGCGCTGTGCTAAACACGTTTCCAATAAAATTTAATTTCACCATGATGTCAACATCATATACTAGGGATTCCCACCCCCACCTATTTCATCAAAAAGTACAATTAAAATGGAAACCACGGTTGAGAGAGGAGATGCGACTTGTCAAAGATTACCCAGACCCGAGCTTTGAATCCGGGACCCTCCTACTCCAAGGTCTAGAGCTTTCACCATTTCATTTGCCTTTAGCTCCCCACAATATCTGATCACTGGACAGTGACACACCCCATTCCCAGCACTGCCCCCAAACCAACCCAACACACACACACACACACACACACACACACACACACACACACACACGCCATCTCATAAACACGTTGGTCTAGGAATGTCTTAGTTAGGGCCCCCAGTTGCAGATGCTCAGACAAGGATTCTCGTGAAAGTAGTTCATCAGGGAGGTGACCCCAAAAAACTCCAGCTGAGGATGGGGGAAGTGAGAGAGGGAAGGGAAAGAGCCTGCAGTGAATGTTATCAGGCAAGTTACCCAGTAAGAAACTGAAACTTAATGTGGCTGGGGACCTCTGGAAGGTAACCTAGAGTACACTCCTCAGAGTTATCCCAACTGTCGGGGGAGGGAGTTGGGGTATTTATCCACCAGCTACCGTCAGTCACTGATTGAGGCTTGTGTCAACCCAAGACCTGGCCTCCAAGCAGATAGAATGGGCTCCAGTTCATAACCCTGTTGATAACAAAATGCAGTGGCTGGCACATGTCAGACTAGTGTGCCCTAAGGGTTGAAGGTCACAGGTGTGGACGGGCACCAACAACACCTGCTCCAAGCCAAAACTTAGGTGCAAAAACCAGCCCCGAGTTCTTGGGAAGAAGAGCCCCACTTGTTTTTATATTCTCCTTTTTTGCTCTGTGCAAGGCAAAATATACACCTTGGAGTTATGATTGCTGAAGCAGATTCATCAGTGGTTCCATCTGTTCATCAGGAGACCCTACCCAGTGAGGCTGCAATTAAGAGCCAGAACAGAAATACAGTAAAGTTCACAAAGAAGGAAGATAAATGGAGCTATGTTAAGAGAAGCTCTGGAGGATAAAAACAGACTCTAGCACCAGATCGCCAGGGGTCCAAATCTTGTCTCCACTGCTTGCTAGTTATGTGTGGTCCTGGGCAAGTTCTTTTTAAAATTTTTTTAAACATCTTTATTGGAGTATAATTGCGTTACAATCGTGTGTTAGTTTCTGCTTTACAACAAAGTGAATCAGTTATGCATATACATATGTTCCCATATCTCTTCCCTCTTGCGTCTCCCTCCCTCCCACCCTCCCTATCCCACCCCTCTAGGTGGTCACAAAGCACTGAGCTGATCTCCCTGTGCTATGCGGCTGCTTCCCACTATCTATCTACCTTACGTTTGGTACTGTATATATGTCCATGCCACTCTCTCACTTTGTCACAGCTTACCCTTCCCCCTCCCCATATCCTCAAGTCCATTCTCTAGTAAAATAAAGAAGATGTGGCACATATATACAATTGAATATTACTCAGCAATAAAAAGTAACGAAATTGAGTTATTTGTAGTGAGGTGGATGGACCTAGAGGCTGTCATACAGAGTGAAGTAAGTCAGAAAGAGAAAAAGAAATTTCGTATGCTAACACATATATATGGAATCTAAGAAAAAAAAAGTCACGAAGAACCTAGGGGCAAGACGGGAATAAAGACACAGACCTACTCTTTTTTTAACTTTTATTGAAATATAGTTGATTTACAATATTGTGCTAGTTTCAGGTGTACAGCAAAGTGATTCAGATATATATATATATATATATATATATATATATATATACACATATATATATATTCATTTTTTACATTCTGTTCCATTATAGGTTATTGCAAGATATTGAGTATAGTTCCCTGTACTATACAGTAGGTCCTTGTTGTTTATCTATTTTATATATAGTAATGTGTATCTGTTAACCCCAAACTCCTAATTTATCCCTCCCTTTCCTTTCCCCTTTGGTAACTATAAGTTTGTTTTCTATGTCTGTGAGTCAATTTCTGTTTTGTCAATAAGTTCATTTGTATCACTTATTTAGATTCCACATATAAGTAATATCATATGGTATTTGACTTTCTCTGTCTGGCTTACTTCACTTAGTATGATAATCTCTAAGTCCATCCATGTTGCTGCAAATGGCATTATTTCCTTCTTTTTTATGGCTGAGTAATATTCCATTGTATAAATATATCACATCTTCTTTAGCCATTCACCTGTCAATGAACATTTAGGTTGCTTCCATGTCTTGGTTATTGTAAACAGTGCTGTTGTGAACATTGGGGGTGCATGTATCTTTTCAAATTATGTTTTTCTCTGGATATACACCCAGGAGTAGGATTGCTAGATCATATGGTAACTCTACTTTTAGTTTTTTAAGGAACCTCCATACAGTTCTCCATAGTGACTGCACCAATTTACATTCCCACCAACAGTGTAGGAGGGTTACATTTTCTCCACACCTTCTCCAGCAATTAATTTCTCTATGCCTCAACATGGCCATCTGTAAAATGGGCTTGATAAGCAGGATATATTTCATGGCGTTGAGGCGAGCATCAGAGGAATGGCTGTATGTGACATGCTTAGAACAGAGCCTGACACACAGGAAAACCTCCAAGGCTTGGCTATTACTCAAATTCTTAGCCCTCCCTTCAAGAGGGGAAACCTAATTCTTCTCTCCTTGAGTATGAGCTGGACTTAGTGACTTGTTTCTAAGGAGCAGAGAAAGGAAGATGTGACCTTGTGTGGGATCTGAGACATCTGAGGTTGTAAACATCATGGTGGTTTTCCCCTCCCTCTTTCTTTCCAGGATCATTCACTGAAGGGACGTCAGTTACCATGTTGTAAGGACACTCAAGCAGTGCCATGGAGAAGCCCACATGAGGGGGAACTCAGATTCCAGCCAACAGCTTGACTGTGACCTCCTGAGAAGACCCTGATCCAGCTCCACCCAGCTAAGCCACCCCCAGATTCCCAACCCTCAGAAACTGTAAGAAAATTAAAAATGTGTTGTTTTAAGCTGTTACATTTTGAGAGTGATTTGTTATCAGCAGGAGACAACTGATACACTTAGAAGCAATTGTCCCTGTCAGTTAAAAAAAAAAAAAAGATCATCATAACATCATAGGGTTTGAGGTTTAATGTGATAAAACCATAAAATCCTGCCTGGAAAAAATAATACTCAATATTATCAGTTATTATTGACATTGTTTCAATAATAAGTGGTCACAGCTACTGATCAGAGGCATGGTGCCAGCAGTGACTCAGTTAGAAGAGTCAGCAAGTCCATTTCAGGCAGGACCTTCCATTGTACATGAAAGAGTTTAGATCGTCTCCGCAGGGCAATAAAAGAGATTTCATCGAGGAAGTTACGGTCACATTGGTATTTTACAACACTTGCGTTGTGTAGTATGGATGTCAGACAGGATGTGGTCATTGGTGGGGAGATGGAGAGAAGAAAAGTGTGATGACCTGGAGGAGGGCAAGGGCTGTGGAGACGAAGAGGAATTTAGGATGCAGGAACAGCAGAATGGGGGGATGTCTGGATGTAGGTGGGGAGTCTGGGACCGAAGCAGGAATTGACCTTTGGAGGTAAGGTTTTTCAACCAAGCCCAGATTCCTCAGGGGGCCTGGGGGCAGGACAAGGTTGTGGATGAGTTTCCTGATGCTCCCAAAACAAATCGCCACAAACATAGTGGCTTGAAACAACACAAATTTATTACATTACAGCTCTGGAGGTCAGCGTCCCAAATGAGTCTTAGCAGGGCTGAAATCAAGATGTCAGAAGGGTTGCGATCCTTCTGGAGGCTCTAAGGGAGACTCCATTCCTTGTCTTTTCCAGCTTCTGGAGACAGCTGACATCCCTGGGCTCAAAGCCCCTTCCTCCATCTTCAAAGCCAGCAATGCAGTATCTCCAAAATCCCTCTCTCTCTTTCTCTCTCCCTCTCTCTCTCTCTCACACACACACATTCACTCTATGGATGAATGGATAGATAGATAGATAGATAGATAGATAGATAGATGATAGATAAATGATAGATTTGTCTCATTCCCCGTCTGCAGTCTCTCTCTCTCTCCGTCTCCTTCTCTCTCTGACCCTCCTTCCACTCCCCTTAAAAGGATTTTGTGATTACATTAGACCTACTCAGATCGTCCAGAATAATCTCCCGTCTCAAGACCCTTAACTTTATCACACCTGCAAAGTCCCTTTTGTGGTAGAAGGTCATATATTCACAGCTTCCAGGGACTAGGATGTGGCCAACCTGGCAGGGGTTGGGGGGAGCCTCATTATTCTACTGACAGCAGATGGGGTCTGGGATCCTGGTGAGTGATTGGGGATGCAAGCTACCAGTCACCCTTCAAACGCTAAAGAAGTGACCGAGGCTATGAAATCTGGACGGCAGAGATCTTCCAGGGATGAGGGCAGGTGTAGGGGGAGAAGAAAGGGAAGGAAATGCACAATTCTAGTAAAGTGGCTTGCGTAAGACTAACTATTGTGACTTTCCCGGCAAAGGGGAAATTGAGGGACACTCAAGACTACAGAAGTCAGTCTGGAGAAGCCCCAGAGACGTCACTCATCTGTACTCTTTTTTTTCTTTATTGGAGTGTAGTTGCTTTACAATGTTGTGCTAGTTTCTGCTGTACAGCAAAGTGACTCAGTCATACGTATACATATATCCCCTCTTTTTCAGATTTCCTTCCCATTTAGGTGACCACAGAGCACTGAGTAGAGTTCCCTGTGCTCTACAGTAGGTTCTCATTAGTTATCTATTTTATACATAGTAGTGTATATATGTCAATCCCAATCTTCCAGTTCATCCCACCCCCCTTCCCCCCTTGGTAACCATACGTTTGTTCTCTGTGACTCTATTTCTGCTTTGCAAAGAAGTTCATCTGTACCATTTTTCAAGATTCCATATATAAGTGATATTATACAATATTTGTTTTTCTCTTTCTGACTTACTTCATTCTGTATGACAGTCTCTAGGTCCATCCACATCTCCGAAAATGGCAGCACTTTTTCGTTCCTTTTTATGGCTGAGTGGTATTTCATTATATATATGTACCACATCTTCTTTATCCATTACTCATCTTCACTCTTAATGAGGGTGTCGGAGGGAGGGTGGCTCCAGGGCAGCCCTACCCAACTTGACATGTTCCTCCTGTACTCTAAAACCCCCCATGGCTCCCTAGTACCCTCAGGATGAAGTGCAGGCTCATTAATACAGCACTCAAGACCCTGCCTAGTATACCATAATTCAAAAAGAAACATGCACCCCAATGTTCATAGCAGCACTATTTACAATAGCCAGGACATGGAAACAACTTAAATGTCCATCGACAGAGGGATGGAATACTACTCAGCCATAGAAAAGAATGAAATAATGCCATTTTCAGCAACATGGATGGACCTATCACTCAGATTGTCATCCCGAGTGAAATAAGTCAGACAGAGAAAGAAAAATATCATATGATATTGCTTATACATGGAATCTAAAAAAAAAATAGGTACATATTAACTTCCAAAACAGAAATAGAGACACAGATGTGGAAAACAAACTTATCATTACTGGGGGGGGGGGGAGTAAAGTGAGGGAGGGATAAATTGGGAGATTGGGATTGACATATACACACCACTATATATAAAATAGATAATAATAAGGACTTACTGTGTAGCACAGGGAACTCTACTCAATACTCTGTAATGACCCATATGGGAGAAGAATTTTAAAAAGAGGAGATATATGTATACTTATAGCTTATTCACTTTGATGTACAGCAGAAACTAACACAACGTTGTAAATCCACTATACTCCAATAAAAAATTTTTAAAAATTAAAAAATAAAAACCACAATGCAAAAAAAAAAAAAAGACTCTGCCTAGTCTTATATTGGTCCCCCTCTCACTTCATTGTTTCCTTCACCCTCCAAAGCCCCAGTCATCCTAAACTAACCAAAGTCTCCTATAGTGGACACTGTCGATGGCACGTCCAGCCACCCTTGAAGCTGGACACCCATCTTCCAGCTGCTGTGGGTGTTGCCTGCTAACAGCTCACAGCTTCCTGTTCTCCAGAGAACTGCTGTCCAGTTCAATGCCTGCACAAACCCTCAGACCCAGCCCACGGCCAATAACTGATGGTCATGGAGGTCAAAACCTCACTCAAAGTGAGGTCAAGGGCTTCCCTGGTGGCGCAGTGTTTGAGAGTCCGCCTGCCGATGCAGGGGACACGGGTTCGTGCCCCGGTCCGGGAAGATCCCACATGCCGCGGAGCGGCTGGGCCCGTGAGCCATGGCCGCTGAGCCTGCGCGTCTGGAGCCTGTGCTCCGCAATGGGAGAGGCCACAACAGTGAGAGGCCCGCGTACCGCAAAAAAACAAAAAACAAAGTGAGGTCAGCTGGGTAGTGTTATTCAGGCTCCAGGGATGCCCGTGGGGTCAGGCAGAGTCTGGGCTCCAGCTAGGACTACCTCCGTGCTCAACTCTTTCTTCTATCCTACCCTGTTCCCCTCACTTGTCCTCTGCTAAATGCCCTCCCTCAATCAACCGTGAAACAAGAATCCTCATGGCAGAGTCAGCTTCCAGGAGGGCCTAAGAATCCCTCCCAGCCATTAAACACTAAGCTGTCTCCTGACCCCAGGTCTGACATGGGTACTCACCCCATATCCTATGCATCTTTCCCATGTAAATATCATCTCCTCCCGTGCGGAGTGGGGGAGGGAGCGTTCCAATATAAATATCACCTCCTCCAGGAAGGCTTCCAGTGTAAATATCACCTCCTCCAGGGAGCCTTCCCATGTAAATTTCACCTCCTCCAGAAAGCCCTCCCTGCCCTCCACTTCAAGATTAGCACAGACCTCCTCCGTGCTCCCCAATCCCAACAGTCAGTATGATCTATGCTTGTTTGAATGTCTGTTTCTCTCCAAAGACTGGGAGCATCCCCTGGGGTAGGGAAGGAATTCTGTTGCCTGTTGTATCCCAGAAAATTAAGAAACAAATGAGAAGGAAGAAAGAAAGAGGAGCTGATGAATCTCCTGACCCTCCCCTGGCCCCAGAAAGAGGACCAGAGATTTGAGGGCGTGGGAGCTGGACAAAAGGAACAGGAGTCCTAGGACGGATGCAGTTGATGAAGGACAGAGCCACAGAGCCTTCCTTAGAAGGATTCACAGTTATCCGGGCTCCTCAGACCCCTGCCAAGCAGGGGTGGTTTGTTGACAGTCCCCAAGAACCACACCCGGTTCAATGACTCCCTAGGATGACTTACAGAACTCAGCCTATAGCAATCATCACAGTGAGATACAAAGAAAATCAACAAGAGGAAACAGTTGAGGTCCAGAGGAAATTAGGTGCCAGCTTCCAGGGTGGCCTAGGGCCAGGAGTGGAGGGAGGGAGGGATTACAAAAGGGCTCAAGAAAATTTAGGGATATGATGGAAACATTCTGTATCTTGATTGTGGCAGAAGTTATCAAAATGCATCCAATTTTACACTCGTGAAAGGAAGCAGTTTGTTGTTCATAAATCACCCCCTCAATAAATTTGGTAAGATCCGCTCCAAAGTAAAGAGTACCCAGACCCAGCATTCTGCCAAGTTATGTTATTGTGCATGCTACATGAAGGGACCCAATTGTTATATTGAGCCTACTGTGTATAAAGGGACCAAATTATTTTATGTTATGTAAAGGGGTCAGAAGACATGTGTTTAGAGTTTCTCCAGTGAAGTGTGGTCTCTTTTCCATTTAAACGTTTGTTTAAATAGAAAGCTGATGTTATTTCACAGTGATAAATACACATGACCTTAGCAAGTTTAGGAACGATCTAAATCTATACTTCCTTTAAAACTAAACTGAAACAACAAAAACTAGTACAGTTCAGGTTTCCTAACTGCACCCTGACAGATAAGAAACGTTTCTTGGAAATACTTTCACATCAATAGTTAGAGCCTGGTTACACCCTTGAACCTACATAGTGAATGTGTAATAATTTGCATTTCCATTTCCCTGTGGGTGCATCACTGGTGTTTGCAAGCATTGCTGTACACCTACTCTCCCTCTGCAAAAGATCTGCAGAAACTCAGTTCCCTGAATGGTTTTCTAGTTATCATTCCATCTCACAGCTAGAGGAACTGTAACTAGACCTCGTTTGGACAGAACCAGAAGTAGAACCAGAAGAGGATGTGGATAGACAGAGCTACGAGAGAAAAATAATACATCATCATATTTGCTCCCTAAACATAGGGCCCCCCCACCCGAAAGCACAAGCAAATAGGAGCCAGAATTTGAGGAAGCAGCTCTCCAACGATGTAAGAAGAAAGTGGCCCTCAAGGTCTGAGCCTCTGAAAGGAAGGAAGATTCTGGAAGGAGAGGAACATCAGGAGACAGCCCAAACAAGAAATATTCTAAGCTCATATTCCATGAGCTTAGAATATGTTGGCAGATAGAACTAGTTTCAGTGTATTTGTTTGCTAGGGCTACCCTAACAAAATACCACAGTCTAGGTGTTGTTGGTTTATACAACAAATATATATTCTCTCATGGTATAGAGGCTGGAAGTCCACAATCAAGGTGTCGGCGGGGCTGGTTCCCTCTGAGGCCTCTCTCGTTGGCTTGTAGACGACTGTCTTCTCCCTGTGTCCTCACGTGGTCATCCCTCTGTGTGTGTCTGCGTCCTAATTTCCTCTTCTCTTAAGGACACAGTCCTATTGGATCAGGGGCCATCCTAATGAACTCATTTAATGTAATCACCTCTGTAAAGACCCTCATCTCCAGGTACAGTCACATTCTGAGGTCCTGGGCATGAGAACTTCAACATATACACTTGGTGGGGGGTGGGGGGACACAGTTCAACCCATCACACTCACATTCCAGCTCCAACCACTTAGCATGTGACCTTAAAACGTGATAGCTTCTTTGACCCTCCCTTTTCTTGTCTACTAAAAAAATATGTCTACTTCTGGAAGCAACCTAAATGTCCATCAACAGAGGAGTGGATAAAGAAGATGTGGTACATATATACAATGGAATATTACTCAGCCATAAAAAAGAATGAAATCATGCCATTTGCAGCAACATGGATGGACCTAGAGATTATACTAAGTGAAGTAAGTCAGAAAGAGAAAGACAAATACCATATGATATCACTTATATAGGGACTCTAAAAAAATTGATACAAATGAACTTACTGACAAAACAGAAATAGACTCACAGACATAGAAAACAAACTTATGGTTACCATAGAGGGAAAGGGAAGGAGGGATAAATTAGGAGTTTGGGATTAACAGATACACACTACTATACATAAAATAGATAAACAACAAGGTCTTCCTGTAGAGCTCAGGAAACTATATTCAATATCTTGTAATAATCTATAATGGAAAAGAATCTGAAAAAGAATACAGATGTAGAGATAGATAGATAACTGAATCACTTTGCTGTATACCTGAAACATTATAAATCAACTATACTTCAATTAAAAATTAATTAATTTTAAAAATATATATGTCTACTTCAAAAGTTATCATAGGGACTAAACGAAGTAACACATCAAAAGCATTTAGAGTAACAAGTACACAATCAACAAACATCAACTATATTATCACTATTACAACACACTACATACATACACATCCATGTACGTGTATATTATTATTACAGGATATGACGGTGGGGCTCTCTCTCGGCCAGGCTGCAGTTCCCAAACGTGGGAGAACATAACAATAAAATGCAATAAAAGAGTTTTATTATATCAGCCAAGCAGAGCTGGCAAAGTAGATGGCTAAAAGCCAGGCTTGTGATCCCTTAGCTCAAGGGTCAGCAACTTTTTCTGTAAAGGTCCAAGTAGCAAATATTTTCTACTTTGGCAGCCTTTGGATCTCTGTTGCCACTTTTGTCATCTTATTGTGAAAGCAGCTGTAGATGGCATGTAAATGAGTGTGGCTGTGTGCCAATAAAACTTTCTCTGTGGACTCTGAAATTCAAATTCCATATACTTTTCACTTGTCATGAAATACTGTTCTTCTTTTGATTTTCTTCAACCATTTTTTTTTCTTTTTTCTTTTTGGCCGTACCACGAGCTTGCAGGATCTTAGTTCACCTACCAGGGATCGAAACCGCGCCCCCTGCAGTAAAAGCCTAACCACTGGACTGCCGGGAAATTCCCTCTTCAACCATTTACGAGTGGTAAAAACCACTCTTAGAAGCACTATTCCCAATAGCCAAAAGGTGGAAACAGCCCAAATGTCTGTCAACAGATGAGTGGACATACAAAATATGGTATATCTATCTGTTACCCAACCAAACTTGGGTCCAAGCTATGGTGTGAATATATTATGCATATTTACCACAATAAAAAAATTATAAATTTTTATAAACCTTCAATAGCTTCCTATGGTAACCACTGAAGTTCTGCAAGAAGTCTTTGTGAGAATTAGAGAACAATGCCCCCCTTTGACACCTGCAGCTTAACTCAGGATGAGTTTCAGTATCCCCTTATTCCCCTAACCAAGCACTTTTCTACAGAATGCAAGTATATACAGAAACACTGGCTTCCCATTAAGGTTAGAAAAAATCCCAAGTTTTCACCATGGTTTGTCCCTGTCAACCTCTTACTTCTCTCTTTTCTCTATTTCAGGCCACTTTGGCCTTATTACTAGTTCTTGATTTCACCAAGCTCATTCCTCATACCTCCATAAAGTGGTTTAAAAAAAAAGAAGGAGAAGAAAAAGAAGAAAATGTGTCCCATGTCTGACTTCATTGCCTGAAATTCCACTATTAGAGAGTCATTCCTTTGGCTGAAAGCATTTCTCTTCCAGAAAATACAGGGTACTGACTCAATAGCCTCCTCAGAGCCTTTTCACTTGCCATTTCCTCTGCTTGAGGCACAAGTTTTTCCTTCCCGCTTTTCCATGGTGCACTCTCTCCATTCACTCAGGGTCTCAGTTCAAATGTCAGAGATGGCTTCCATGGCTGCCTGATCAATAATAACCACCCACCACCATCAAGGTACTCTGTACCCTGCTACTCTACATCCTTTTTCTCCATGAAGCTAATCTCTAAGTAAACTCAAGATGAGGCCGCATCTTTGCTCAGCTTTTTCTCTTGCCCCTTCCTGCTTCCAGAGGTCAGGGCGTCCAGGGAAAGAAGGGAGATGCAAATTATATAGGGCCCTTTGGGTCATCCTAAGGGTTCACCCTGGTGCCTGGACTATATGATATTGGTTGTGCTTTTGCAGAATTGATTGGAAATTGGGGAGATATTACTGGAGACAAAGAAAGTGATGATACTTTAAATGACTTTAAATCAGCCATAGCAGGTATAAAATGCCATGCCAACATCCACTGATTAAATCCCCTTACTCCATGGCTCCCTACCTCCTGTAGTTTAAAGCTCAAACTTGTAAGCCTGGCCTGGAGCCTGCTCTTCCAGCCTGGTCGGGGAACAGTCTAAGCAGAAAGCTTAAAGTCGGAGAAAGCAACAAGGGGGCAGTACACAGCTTCAAACTGGTGAAGTGAGGACACAGTGGGGAAAGATTTCACGGGACCTGAGCCCCTCCTGCCCTGTCTCAAACAGCGTGCTGGGTCCCCAGGGATAGGATTTCGTCAACAGTTCCCATGAAATGTAACGGGGCCCCAACATGAAAATCCACCGCAGGAGTAAACTTTGGGAGGTGATGGATATGTTGATGGCATTGGTAGTGGTGACGGTTTCGCAGGTGGATATGTATCCCCAAACTCATCGTGATGTATACACTCGTGTATAATTTTTCATGTCAATAATACCTCAATAAACTGGGTTTTAAAAGAAAGAAGGAAAATTTGCCCTGTTCCCGATTTCATTGGCATTCCACCATTAGAGAGTCATTTCTTTGGCTTAACTTTATATTCCAGGAGATGCAGGGTACTAACTCAACAGCCCAAACTGAACCCTGGAAGGGTTTAAAGAGGAAGAGCCTTTGGACCACAGTAAAAGGCTCTGGGTAGAGCCCACTCTACCTACAGTAGGTGCCTTCTCAACAGTATAAACACATGCTTATCCTTCAAAGACCCAGATCCAACCTCTCCTTCCAAGAAAATCATCCCTCTAGGCTCCTCCGACTCTGTGTTTCTCCCTCTTGCCCCATCCTGCCCACATGAGGCTGCGAGTGTTTGTATCCAACAAGACTCTGAAATGAGACCTCTATGGATCCCTTCCCTGTGCTCTTGGGTGAATGAATCGAGGCGGGGTGGGTACCCCCGGGCAGTGTGATGATGCTGCAAAGCCAAAAGCATCAGGGGTCCTTTCTGGTGCCCAAACCTAGGCCCATATAGACAGGTTTGTGAACAAGCACACACCACACACACACACACACACACACACACACACACACACCTACCTTTCTCTGGTCTCTCCTCCCTTCCCTAAGCAGGGATCTAGGTATCAGCCAAAGAGGTTGGGGCACTACTGCTAGTGTCCACCAGGGGGCAAGCTTGGCCTAACTTTGTTGCTATCTGCCTTTGTAATGCCCTCGTGTGTGTGTGTGTGTGTGTGTGTGTGTGTGTGTGTGTGTGTGTGTGTGTGTCTTTGTGATGTTTATAAATGTTTGATCCAATGGGTATCCGTCCGATTTCACCTGTGGATGCCTTCATTAGAGTTAGTAAGGTCCCAGGGCAGGGTGTATGAGTGAATATGTTTGAGGGTGTGTATCTGTCAGTCTGTCTTCCTATTTCACGTACTGTCTGTTATGTGTTTGGGGTGTGTTTCTGTGCCTGGCTGAGTAGATATATGTCTCAGTATCTATAGCTTTATACGTGCACCTGTGAATTGCAGGTTGAAAGGAGGTGTCAGTATTTTTACATCTGTGTATGTGTTTCTGTTCATATTTCAGTCAGTTTTGGTGTTTGGGGAGGGGAGTATTTGGGTCTGGGGTCTGTTGGCCTGTCGCAGTGCGGGGGAGTATTTCTGTGTCTGTGCATCTCTGGAGCCATCTGCTTGCTGTTGTGGATGTGGGTAGATCCTTTTTGTCTGTCTGTCTGTCTATCTATGACCACCTGTGAGTCTGCTTGCCAGTTTCTATTTGCTGTATTTGCCCATCTGTGTGTATTTTGGGGGCTGTGTTTCTTCATGACAGCCTGTGCATATGCTTGGCCTGTTATGTGGGTGTATCTTCACAAGGGGCTTTGTATCCATCATGTGTGTTATGGGTTAAATTGCATTCCCCCCCAAAAAAAAACCCAAATTCACATGTTGGAGTCCTAACCCCCAGAACCTCAGAATGTGACCTTATTTAAAAATAGGGTCTTGGCAGATGTGATGAGTTAATTTAAGGCCATGCTGGAGTAAAGTGGACCCTTCATCCAGTATGACTGGTGTCCTTATAGGAGGGAAAATTTTATTTTGTTTTGTTGTGGCTTCGCAGCCCTCGGCCCTGAAAGCATGGAGTCCTAACCAGTGGATTGCCAGGGAATTCCCTAGGAGGAAGAAATTTGGGCACAGACAAATGCACACAGGGAGGACACCATGTAAACACTGGAGTTTTGCTACCACAGGCCAAGAAAACTCCCAGGAGGTAAGAGACAGAGATGCCTGAAATAGATTTCTTTCTGGTGTCTTCAGAGGGAGCACAGCCCCACTGAAAACACATTGATCTTGGACTTCTAGTCTCCAGAACTGTGAGACAATATATTTCTATTGTTTAATTAAGCCACTCAGTTTGTGGTACTTTGTTACAGCAGACTGAGCAAGGTAATACAGTGTGTGTGTATGTGTGCGTGCGTGCATGCGTGTGACAGCCGGATGTAACTGACAGCCAGCACCAGAGAACTTCCGAGTTAGGGCATCACGGGGTTGCCTTGTGTTCTTTTGAACTTCTCTCTGCCAGTACATTCGGGTGACATCTGTCCCCTGGAACCAAAGTCTCCAGCCATCAGCAGGCCACTCCAGGGCACACCTGAGGCCCCTCCTCTCTCCACCAGCCAGCAAGAGGTGGCCTCCTCCAGCAGAGGTCTGCCTGGTCCCTCTGGGGGCATGTAAGAAAGCAGGTCCGACCACTTCTCCAGATCCTCACTCTCTCCCTCCCCCTCTAAGCAGAGTTAATGCTCATTTGCACATTCCCCCAAATTCCTCCCATTTTTCTTTCTTTTAATTGAAGTATAGCTGTGTTAGTTTCAGATGTACAGCAAAGTGATTCAGTTATACATATATATATTTTTTTCCATTATGGTTTATTACAGGATATTGAATGTAGTTCCCTGTGCTATACAGTAGGACTTCATTGATTATCTATTTTATATAAAGTAGTTTGTATCTGTTAATCCCATACTCCCAAATCATCCCTGACCCCCATGCTTTCCCCTTTGGCAACCATAAGTTTGTCTTCTATGTCTGTGAGTCTGTTTCTGTTTTGTGAATAAATTCATCTGTATAATTTTTTAGATTCCACATATAAGTGATATCATACAGTATATGCCTTTTTCTGACTTACTTCACTTAGTATGATAATCTCTAGGTCCATCCATGTTGCTGCAAATGGCTTTATTTTATTTTTTTACGGCTGAGTAGTATTCCACTGTGTGTGTGTGTGATACACACACACACACACATCTTCTTTATCCATTCATCTGTTGATGGTGCATCCCAATTCTTAGAAGGACAGCAGTCACATTTGATTAGGGTCCATCCTAATGACCTCGACCTCATTTTAACTCAATTACCTCTTTAAAGAACCCATCTCCAAATACAGTCACATTCTGAGGTCCTGGGAAGGTTAGGACTTCAACATACAAATTTGTGGGGACACAGTCAACCCATAACTGCCAGTGTCACTAACTCCTTGTCACAAAAGTGAGGGGACTTCCCTGGTGGTCCAGTGGTTAAGAATCCCCCTTCCAATGCAGGGGACGTGAGTTTGATCCTTAGTTGGGGAACTAAGATTCCACATGCCAAGGAGCAACTAAGCCACGCGCCACTACTAGAGAGAAGTTCACGCGCCACAACAAAAGATCCTTCATGCCACAACAAAGATCTCATGTGCCGCAACTAAGACCCAACACATCCAAATAAATAAATAAAGTGAGTAAATGAATCAATGAATGAATGGATGTTAGAACGGGCTCTCTGGCAGGTTCTGGTTTTGTTCCAAGTATTCACTGCCTCTCCCTGGAAGAGGAGTAAACCCTCCTGCCCTGCTGATGTTACTCTGGGCCATACAACTTGCTCTGGCCAATGAAATGTCTTCTTGTCATCCCCAAGAAGAAACATTAGGAACCACTGAGTGGTCCTGCCATCTCTCTTTTCCTTCTGCCACAAGCCTGACGCATCCCAAGGCTGGAGGTCTCCAACAGTGTGATTCCTGCAGCACCTTCTCCTTCCAGAAACTTCTTCTTCAGCAGAGTTGAGGCCAATGCATGAAGGAGTTGTTTGTGAGATGTTGAGATGGGGAGTCATTTTTTACAGCAGCAATACTCAGCCCAAGGTGACTGATACAGGTCGTGTTGTGCTGGGGCTTAAAGACCCAACCAAAGACCCCCAAGACCAGGGTTAGAACTCAAGTTCAAAGTTCAGCCTGGGGCTGGAGGACAGTGATTCAAGACCTCCAAGAATAAGTCCATGACCTCAACCTCATTGACACCATTGAATTAGACAACCCAGGTAGCCACATTAGGTAAATTCATGGCGTGGCTCAGGAGGAAGTTGGGGGGCAGGGCAGAAGCCCCTCCCCATAATCCCTGACCCTTGGAACTCCATTCCCTCTCCAATACCCTCTTTCCAGTTTCACAGCCCTTCAAACACGGAGCACACGTCACACCAGACTCTGGAGTCTGGATCCTGCACCTGGCCAGGTATGCACAGGTGCTGTCTGGGCACTGGCTTACCTGGGGTTGGGGAGAGAACTAGGAAATGATTAGGTCCCCACCAGCTACTGGAACAATGGTTAAGAAGGTGAAGAAGGCGGCTTTACACTTAGACACAAACTAACTATGCTCTCAAACAGGTGATTTATCTTTCTCCGGTTCAGAAAGGTGAAGTCACTTTTCCAACATGTGACAGCCAACTTTGTAAGGGCAGAGCTGACCTTAGAATCCTCCTGGAACCTTGGCCAAGATGCTCAACTGCCCACGAAGCTGGTTGTGAGATTATATTAGATAACATCTGTGAAGAGCTTACTATCGTGGTACCAGGCAACGTTGAATGTTCAACATGGGGGCTGCCTCCATCATGAGGGGGGTGGAGTAATATTCACAAGTATTACCTATTTTCCATCAAATTAATATATTGCCCATGGCCCCTCCTCAGCCTTGGCCACCATCATTTTTTTTCTCCTAAGAGTTATTCCTGCAGGAGATTTACCAAAGAAGCACCTTCCTGGCTTTCGAACTTCAAAAGCCTAAAGATGCTGATTCTTGGCTTTTGAGCCCCCACCATCTAAGCCCTCAAGAGCTCTAGATAAAAGTCTGGCCAAAGCAGTTGCCAGGGGACAGTGGGGGAGGGAAAGGGAACTCATTGCTCAGTGGGGACGGTTTCCCTTTTGCAAGATGACAATTTCTGGAGATTCATTGCATAACAGCATAATATTCATCCCATTACTGAACTGTACAGGTAAAACAGGTTAGGATGGTAAATTTGATGTTATGTGTGTTCTGCCACAATTTAAAAAAATAATAAATTCTATTAAGTAAAAAGAAAGTCTGGCTATAGATGCTATAGTCAGGCTGAGTCAACTTTTCCTGCAACAAAATAGATCATGGTTTCCCAGTGTGGATGGGAGGAGTTGGGTGGGAAAGATAGTTAAACTCAGAGACAGGTCCAGGGATGCATCCCTGTATCCTATTAGCCCAACCCCAGTCTAAACAGCTTCAGGATCAAGTGAAATTTGAGACATCGTCCTCCCAAAAAAATGCAGATATATGCAAATTCTGGATTTTCTTTCAGAGGATTCAAAGCTCCTCAGGGATCCACAGACCACTGGTAGGATCTATGTGCCTTAGACCAATGGGCTTAAGATGTCTAAAAGACAGCCCAAAATTACAGGGCACCAAACAGAAGCAAAAACACTGGAAAGGCATTTGGATTCTCTATGGAATGGTCATTAATCAGATTAAGCAGAGCTAAGTCTTGAAGTCTGACAAAAATAAGGGCTCTGCCATTCTGTGATACCAGATGAGGACTAAAGTTTCCCTGGAGCCCCCTGGACCCCAGGATAGAGCAGGCTCTACGGAGTTTCCCCACACCCTGCATATGGCAGCATCCATTGAGTAGGGATGGCTGCAAAGGACTGTGCAGACCCTGTCAGCATCCCACCCATAGCGCCCCAGTACTGACAAGGTCCCTACAGGTCAGTGGCTCCAAATATGCCTGTGGTTCTCTGGCCACCAGAAAATGTACTGCCTATATACAAGCAGCTCTCAAGCAATGACAAATGGAAGTTGGTGGATAAATACCCCAGCTCCCTTGCCTCTCAACTCCAAGGCTTGTTCTATACTGACTTCCAGAGGTCCTGAATGAAGAGGAGACCCCATTGCCCAAAGCTGTCACCTCATCCATGCTCCCTGTGTCTCCCTCCCCTTCCCATCTCTCTTCCCTGCTCCATCCCAGCTGCTTCCTTGGATCACCTCCCAGATAGATTTTGAACCCCCAAATCCTTGTCTCAGGCTCTGCTTCTGGAGCAGCTCAACCTAAGACGGTGACTGTATAATTTTTATCATCCAAACCAGGACACTTTGGAGAATGAAAAGGATCGTGGTTAATAACTACACTAGGGCAATAGTCAGGACTGTCCCGGGGAAACCAGGATGTAGAGTCATTCCACTCAGCACTTAAGGGGAAACAGCCAGACATGTTGCATGAGCCAAGAGGGATGTGGAAAATGCAGAGGCACCAAAGATGAAACAGAAGCAATTACCTCTCAGCAGGAGGCAGTGATGGAAGATAACCACCAAGAACCAGCAGTCTTTCCAACACTCCAGTTCCAAAGCCCCTGGAATTGAAACATGACCTTGGAGAGAATTGACTCAGCAGACCCAGATTCAACCAAGATGAAGTTTTTACCACTTAGCAGAACTGGAGAGGCTCCAAAGAGTAATCATGTCCTATTACAGAAAAAAACTGATAGTTACATTTTTGTGATCTGGAATCTGTGAGTGTAAAATTCTTTCCTGCCACGTGGGGGTCCCACTTCATATTTCAGGTTTTCTTTCTTTCTTTCTTTCTTTCTTTTTTTTTTTTGCGTTACACGGGCCTCTCACTGTTGTGGCCTCTCCCGTTGCGGAGCACAGGCTCCGGACGCGCAGGCTCAGTGGCCATGGTTCACGGGCCCAGCCACTCCGTGGCATGTGGGATCTTCCCGGACCGGGGCACGAACTTGTGTCCCCTGCATCGGCAGGCAGACTCTCAACCACTGCTCCACCAGGGAAGCCCCAGGTTTTCTTTTAAATGGCAGAGAAAAGTGATAGAGCTGGAAAGCAGGAATTAGTGAGGGGGCTTTGGTCTGTGTCCCAATGCCCTTTCCCATCTTTCCCTTCCCAGGTCTGACACAAGTCCATCCATTCATCATTTTATTAAAAGCAGTTGATTGAGCCCTGCTTTCTCAAGGGGACCCAAGAGGAAATCAGTGTATTATAAATTAACCATGGCAGGGCATCATCCCAGGAGTCCTGCCAGCTAGACGCTAGCCCTCCACAGTCCATCCCGGACTCTCAGCCCGCCAGGACGTATCACAGCCCCGAGGCCCACTGCCTGCTCATCCCAGGCTCAGAGCCTAGAGTTTCTCATCTCTCTGCCAATGTGCCAAAGCTCAGCAGTACTCAGAATAATCCTCTTCCACATAGTTGGAGGGGAACCAGCCAACCTGGAAAGAGACAGGGAAGTGGTCAGGGCAGCCTCTGCACGTTCTCCCACTGTTCCTCGACACACCAGGAAGGTTCCCTCCTACCACAGGGCCTTTGCACCTGCCATACCTTCTACCCCAGAAAGTACCTCCCCTAGATACACCCTCGGCTGACCACTCCCACCTCCTACAGTCCTTTACTTACATGTCACCTTATCAGCAAGGGCTTCCTAACCATCCTATTTAAAATTGTAAACCCCATCCACCCCAACAGTCCTTATCCCCACTTCCTGCTTTTCCATAACACTTTTCACCATCTAATTGATTATATGTTACTTATTTATCGGCTTCTTGTCTGTTCCCCCTCCCTTCACTACAATAGGCCAGAGATTTTTGTCTGTCTTATTCATCACTGAGTTCCAAAAGCCTAGAATAGTTCCTGGCACACAGTAGATACTTAATAAATATTTGTTGAAAATATGGATGGATGACACAAGAGGGAGGAGATATGGGGATATATGTACATGTGTAGCTGATTCACTTTGTTATAAAGCAGAAACTAACACACTACTGTAAAGCAATTATACTCCAATAAAGATGTTAAAAAAAAGATGGATGAAATGATGGATGGATGGAACGATGGATGGATGGATGGATGGATGGATGGATGGATGGAATGATGGATGGATGGATGGATGGATGGAATGATGGATGGATGGATGGATAGATGGATAGATGGATGGATGAGATGATGGATGGATGGGTGGGTGGATGGATGGAATAAAGAATGGATGGATGAAATAAAGGATGAATGGAAGGATGGATGGATGGATGGATGGATGAATTCTTTACAGCCTAAACCTTCCTAAACATCCCAAAATCCCCCCTCAAGCCCTAACTGTTCTCTACCACACACTAAATTTACCCTCCAAGGTTCCTAAAACTGTTCACCTAAGCAATTATCTAGGTCACTTTTCACATTTCCCTCTGGTAGAACTGAAGCTTCTAACCAGTGTCTTTCTCTTCATTCAACAAATATTTTTTGAGAAACCAATACAAGCAAGGCAGTATTCTAGAGGCTAGGAATTCATCAGCAGACGAAATAAAGAATACGCTCTGCCTTGTGAGACAAAAATAAGAACCAGACAGAAACTTTTTTGAGAAAATTTAAGTTCCCTCCTGAAAGTCCAAATTCAGGCAGACAAAAGATCAGCAAAGGCAAAAGCGGTTGGTCTCAGTTCTGCCTTTTCATGCATTCAATAAATATTGACTGACATACTATGTGACAATCACTGTTCCAGGCACTGGTGATACTGCAGTGAACAAGATAGAAAAACCCCTCCCTTCGTGTTCCCCAAACACGCCAATGACTCTCTCACCCCAGGGCCTTTGCACGTGCTGGTTCTTCTGGAATACTTTCCCACACCTCCCACCACCCATGACCTGGCTGACTTAACTCATCCCTCAGTGATCAGCTTGGTCTCTCAGAAGGCGTCCTGACCTGCTCCCAGGATGAGCTGGGGGTTCCTTGGGGGCTCCCAAGGTGCCTTATGATTCCCCATCTCAATCTCAACCACTCACTGTTGTAACTGCATGGTTACAGGTCTGTGCTTCTCACCAAACTATGAGCTTCAGGAGGGCAGTGATTGTACTGTGCTCATTTTTGTCTCCTTGGCACCCAGCTAAATGCCCGACACATAGTAGGTGCTCAATAAATAAATGCAAGGTGCATAAATAAAATCTCTGTCCCTTCATCCCTTCCTACCAGGGAAGCCCTTCACACGAGCCCCTGCCCACTCACTCCACTCCATCATCCAGTAGAGCTTCACTAGAGCCAGCTCACCCCACGCCCTTTCCCTGGCGCTGCCACACTCCGCCCCAACTCACCCGGCCATAGATCTCCCCTCGCCACCAGCCCTGCTGCCCCTTCTTGTTAAGGATCTTGATGATGTCACCCTCTTTGAGGGACAGCTCTGATCGGTCCCGGGCGCAGAAGTCATAGCGGGCTTTGGCTGTGCCAAAATACTTGGTGCTCCCTGCTGTGTGGGAGAGAGCAGAAGTGGGAAAGGGCCCTGGAGCAGACACACACCCATCGTCTGGGGGCAGTGGGAGGACAATGCTCCAATAGACCAGGATGAAGAAGGGCCCCTCAATGCTTCTTTCCACTGAGTGTTGGGGGGCCTGTGTTCTGAGAGTACACAGTTGTCTTCCCAGAATCATCCTTCTAGCCCAACCAGCATCCAAACTTAGAAAATAATACAGTTATGATCTTTTAAATGTTACGTATATATTCATAGTGAAAGAAACAGAAGAAAGATGTGGAAGTTCTCATTCTAGATAATATTAATTATACTAAAGAAGTCTAAGGGTTGAAAAAGAGAGGGAGAAAGATAAGAAAGGGAAAAACTTTCCAAAGTACAATATTAAGTGATACTGTAGACTATAAAAGTAATTTCTAGTATTTCTGCAAATATGCTAAGATTGAACATCCAAATATTCCCCAGGATGAATAAGTAACTTGCAGACAGATAGAAACATTTATTTGATTGGGTGATGAGAATAGGGATAATTTTGGTCTCAGTGTCCTAATGTTATGCTGGTGTTGCTTTTTCAAAAATATAACTTTTTAAGTGGTGAATTGTTATTTTATTGGTAAACATTTTAACAATAATTCATTTTAAAATCCCTCTTTAAAAATATTTTGGACATGTATGTAAGAATTCAGAAACTCCACCACCCAGGTGACTTTTCTGAAAAACATACTCCAAAATGCACTCCAGAAAAATAAAATTTGAATCAGAATTTTAAAGAAATTTTAAAAATAAAGGAAAACACAGAAAACAATAAATATAGACAGTCTAAATAATTCTTGATATTGAATTTGCAAAGTGAAATGCAATGGTGAAGAAAAAATTCCTAAAATATAAGGTATGATTGTTTTCATTCATAGCAAACCGTAGCCTACATTCCAAATAACTTCAACAAACCAGGTGAGTTAAGAGATACAAAGGAAAAGGAAAGAAAGAGTGTACTAAAGGTCTTGCCTTTCTGTGGGAGAAGGTTATTGATACTAATTCACGCCTGATATTGATACAAAAATAAAGGCTTAAAATGTGTAGGTGAGGACCCTTCTGGTTCCCAGTGTCCTCATCTTCCAAAATATGAAAGTAAACCCTTTCATCCAAGTAAATGGATATGCAAATCTCTCAAGAGCAAAGGGACAAACTGGAGGTGGGAATTAGCTCAAGCTGTTTCACAGATAGGACTTTTCTATCCCCACAGGAAGGAATGTCCACCGCATCCCCACACTTTCCCTCCACAGTGGGAAGGAGCTGGCACAGCAGGCCCCCAGCTGGAGACAGCCTACCTGGTGGTTTGCTGATGGTTCTCCTCTCAGGCTCCTTGAATGGGAACTGCAGGATGGTGTCCAGTGACTTGAAGCAATCCTTCAGAGAATTCTGTTGGTAGAATTCTACCAGCTCCTGCAAAGAATACAGCAGGACAGATGCTCTCCCAGAGGGCCAGCCCACGATGGGGACACAGCTGGAAGGAGCCACATCCAACTCCTCATGTGAAACAGGTCCTCCTTCTGGCCTCCCTGGCAAAAGATGCCTTGAATGCTCCCCACGATGGGGAGCTCACTCTCTTCCTGGTCAGCCAGGACCATTTTATGGTGAAGAAATCACATTGTCTCAAGACAGTTCTCCTAACAGCCAGTTCATTTCATGATACATTTACCAAATAATCAACTTGCCTGATGACCAGCTCACCAAAACCAACCCTCCCTGGGTGTCAAGAGCACTCTTTTTACAAATAATTCTAATAATAACAAATGCTGTTTACTAAGTACCTACTGTGTGCTGGTCAGTGTGCAACCACACATCATGAAAATCTCCTAATAATCATGGGAGGTGAAAACATTGATGAGACCCCTATTTTATAAATGGAGAAACTGAGTCACAGAGAAGGCTCATGGAGGGTCCCACAGCTGGAAAAGGGCAGATCCAGAATTCAGTCCCAGGACAGGCAATAGAGTGTAGCAGCTAAGAGCTGGCCTCTATAATAAATTGATCTGAATTCAAGTCCCAGATGTGTTGTGTTTATGAATATTTCTTCCACAAACGGCTCAACCTGATTCTAACAGTGGGGAAACCGTCAAGTCAACATTAACATTCTGCAAAACAAAATGCCTTATGTTTTGGAGTTCTAGACTTCAAAAGTTCCAAAGTCATGAAAGACCAAAGAAATAAATAAAAGACTGGGGAACTATGGCAAATTAAAAGAGACACTAAGGAGATGAAAGGAATGTGTGATTCCCCTAATTATATCCTGGGGGAAAAGGTCATAAAAGACATAATTCAGGCAATCAGGGAGCTTGGAAATGGGCTGTGTATTATAATAATAATTTTGTATCAATGTTCAACTTCCTGACTGTGATAATGACACAGTAGTGAGGCAAGAGAATGTCCTGGCTCTTTGACAGTCACGCTAAAGTACTTATAGGGAAGATCATGATGCCTGCAAATTACTCCTAAATAGTGCAGAATAAATGTGTGAGTGTGTGTGCAGAGAGAGAGAGGGAGAGAGAAAAAGCAAAAGAGGAAGAATATTAACAATCAGTAAATCCAGGTGAAAGGTCCACAAATATTCATGACACTATTCCAGCAATATTTCAGTAATTTTTCAGAAATAAAAAATGGGGAGATGGTCTTCCCTGGTGGCGCAGTGGTTGAGAGTCCGCCTGCCGATGCAGGGGACACGGGTTCGTGCCCCGGTCCGGGAAGATCCCACATGCCATGGAGCGGCTGGGCCCGTGAGCCATGGCCGCTGAGCCTGCGTGTCCGGAGCCTGTGCTCCGTAACGGGAGAGGCCACAACAGTGAGAGGCCTGCGTACTGCAAAAAAAAAGAAGGGGGGGGAGCCAAAATTTTCAGAGTAAAATGTTTGGGTGCAAAATAGATTTGTGGAATGAGTGAACAGTCCCTAACCTTTTGGGCAGTCAAAGATCCATTTGAGGCTCAAATGAAATTTGAGATACCTTCCTCCAAAAAAAATGCAGATATATGGAAATTTCTGGATTTTTCTTTCAGAGGATTCAAAGGATCCTCAAGCATCCACAGACCATGGGTAGGATCCATGTGCCTTAAACCAATGGGCTTAAGATGTCTAAAAGACAGCCCAAAATTATAGGGCACCAAATAGAAGCAAAAACACTTGAGAGGCATTTGGATTCTCTGTGAAATGGTCATGAAGCAGATTAGGCAGAGCTAAATCTTGACGTCTGACAAAAACAGGGGCTCTGCTATTCTGTGATACCAGATGAGGACTAAATCTCAGTTTCCCCCATGTGTGAAATGGGAACTCAGAGAGTGAGTTGAGGGGATGACGTGCGGTCCTATCTATAATATGTTTGGCACTCAGTAAGCGCTTTGTAAAGGTTCACTGATGCTACTGTTGTTTCTCTTTGGTTTTTTGGGGTTTTTTTTGCGGTTCGCGGGCCTCTCACTGCTGTGGCCTCTCCCGTTGCGGAGCACAGGCTCCGGACGCGCAGGCTCAGCGGCCATGGCTCACGGGCCCGGCCGCTCCGCGGCATGTGGGATCTTCCCGGACCGGGGCACGAACCCGTGTCCCCTGCATCGGCAGGCGGACTCTCAACCACTGCGCCGCCAGGGAAGCCCGCTACTGTTGTTTTCGTTGTTATTATTATTCTCAGTGTTGATGATTAGGAAAATGAGTTTAAAGCCAGTTGCTCCATAGTGCCTCTTGGAGGGGCTGTTCTGAATGTAGGAAAGGGGGTCCCAAGGTGGAGCTTCAGAGAGGGTCCTACCTAGATTCTGGAAGGCTGGGTTTAGGGATACATTGGCCCTTACCATAAGCCCCCGGAAAGCCTTCTTCTCTGTAATCCGGTACAGTCCTTCTGCTGTCATGATTTTAATATGCTTGACCTCAACATTATACCTGGAAGCAGGGAAAGAGAGCGAGATGGTCACTGGGTCCTGAGTCTGGGAATTCAGGCCCATCCCCTGTCGAGTCTCAGCCCCATGCTACACACCCCCAACCATGGAAGAAGCGTTCTTGGCTACTTCAGGGAGGGGGCGACCACTGGAGCCCAACAGGATCCCTTCCCTGGAGCCTTTGCTGCTCTAAACCTTAATTTCTTCCTCCATAGAACAGAAATCATCTTCCTTGACCCACGGGGTTGCCGAGAAGTCAAAAATGCCTTATAAAGAAAGCACTGTTGTAGAGTAGATAGGATGAAATCGCCACTTCCACTAAAGTGAATGACCATAGAATCTAAAGGATGTGAGAGAAGGGGTCCATTTCCAGCAATATGGAGGACCACAGACTAGTACGGAAGAGGCATGAATTGGCAGAAGTGGTTCTGCCAATATGAAGAACTGGATAACCAAAAAAATCTCCTACTCAAAAAACCCCTAGAAATGCCGTGAAAAAAATGCTGAGCTCTCAAAAAAGTAAGGGAAATCCCCAGAGGCCAAAAATGAGGATGAAACTTAAAAGTATATGTCTTTTTACTCTTTTTTTTTTTTTTTGCCACGCTACGCAGCTTGGGGAATCTTAGTTCCCCAACCAGGGATCGAACCCGGGTCCCCAGCAGGAGAAGCACAGAGTCCTAACCACTGGACGGCCAGGAAATTCCCGAGGAGCATATGTCTTAATCACATAGAAACATGAGATGAGTTACTGGGTCCCTGTTGGGTAGAGAGTTGACACTGAGACCCACCCACACCCCATAAGGGTGGACTGTCAAAAAGCTACAGCCTCAGGAAAAGAGGTGGTCTAGAAAAACCCACCTATGAGCACAGCAGGGACCATGTGAAAGCTTGTTTGTCTCAGACCCAAAACAGAAAAGTCACCCTTGAGAATTCATAACCTCAGTCCTACCCTCTTATGGGTTTAGCATTTATACTTAAACCACCTGTGTAGTCTGGGAAACTAAGGAATTAACCAGACATATTTTAACCTGAAAAAGAAATTAACTTGTTGGTGATTCCCAACAGAAGCAAATGCAAAACCTCTGGGGACCCAGGCAGCAAAGATACCCACAGGGAAAGCCCCACTTAAAATCACAAGACCCAGTGACAAAACCAACAAGGAAACAAGTCACCACAAGCAAGAAGCTGCACCCAAGAAACAGTAAGGCAGGAAAGTCAGGGTCTGCAAGACTTGGGTCCAGATTGCATTTCTGCCTCTTCCTAGAGTATGCTAAATGCCTCCTGGAGCCTCGCTTAAGAAGCGTATCTCTTTCCTGTGGGTTGCCAGTCAAGTAAAAGAAATAAGAAAGATTAAAAACACCTAGGACCCTGCGGGAGCTCAATAAAAGATAACTAGCGTGACTGTACATTTCCTTCTTCCTAAGCACCTGCAGTGCCCAGGTCACAAGGGGAGATAGGTTGGGAAAGGAGGAATTACTTAATGCTGATGGCAAATTCTGCAGCATCTTTCACTCTCTGTCGCACCAAAAACGTCCCGTCCGAGCGGTTGGTGAGGATGCTTTCTGCCGCGGCTCTCTCCATGGGGCCCGCGTACCTGTCAAGATACACCAAGGAGAAAGGTCCACACAGCCCCTATGTTGCCCTATTGAGGCTGCTTTCCCCCCCAACCCCTGTGATTTCTTTTTAAGTTAATGACAGCCTGGGTCTAGCAGCGCCCTTAGACACCAAGGTAAACCTTGGGGGAGGCAGTGGCCAGAGTCCCGAAGTGGGCAGTGGCCATTAGATATCTGTAAGTCACACCCAAGGTTTCACCCCTGGATTGTAGGAGACAACTCAGTCCTTTGGGTGTGACTGTGTCTCAGTGTGACACAATAAGAAGTATATATTTGGTTTCTGTGCCCCCCACCCTTTCCTGGCACATAACTCCTAAAACCTTTAGAATCTCCGAAGTGATAAGTGTCTTTTTGTATGCTAATGAGATGATTGGGGGCTCTTGGATAGCCTCAGGATGGGGGCTGGTGGCCAGAAGAAACAACCACGTGGTTAGAGGGTTGGAACTTTCAGCCTCACCCCACCCTACATATGGGGAGAGAAGAGGGGCTGGAGGTTGAGTTCATCACTAATGGCCAATGATTTAACCAATCTTGCCTACGTAATGATGCCTCAACCAAACCCCAACCAAATGGTTTTGGAGAGACTCCAGGTTGGTGAACACAGGGAGGTACCGGGAGGGTGCAAGCCCAGAGAGGGCGTGGAAGCTCCGCCCCCTTTCCCCATACCTTGCCCTGTGCATCTCTTCCATCTGACTGTTCCTGATCTGACTGTTCCTGAGTTGAATCCTTTTATAATAAACTGGTACTCTAGTATGGAAACTGTTTCTCCAAGTTCTGTGAGTTTGTGTTAGCAAATTACCAAACCCAAGGCGGGGGTTGTGGGAACCCCCCATTTATAGCCGATGGGTCAGAAGTAGAGGTGGCCTGAGCTTGTGATTGTCATCTGAAGTGGGGGATTGTCTCGTGGGACTGAGCCCTTAATCTGTGGGATCTGATGCTAACTCCAGACAAACAGTGTCAGAATTGAATTGAATTGTAGGACACCCAAGCTGGTGTCTGGAGAATTGGAGAATCGTTTGATGTAGGAAGAAAATCCCACACATTTGGTTTTAGAACTGTTGAGACTGTGAGTATAGAAAAACAGTTGTTGGGTTTTCTTTCTTTTACTTGCAATTTGGCATGCCTGGACAGGTATTTACTGAGTGTCCACTGTCTGTCCATCTCTGTGGTCACCAGGACGGAAATAGGGTGAGGAGAGTGAGACACAGCCTCAGGTACAAAATTTAAAGGGCAAGCCAAAAACTCAGGCATCAAGATAAATAATAACAAGTAAAATAAGTAGTATTTTAATGCAGTATTTTTAAAGTGCAAAAACATCCATAAAAGGAATGAAGTACTGATATATTCTACAATGTGGCTGAACCTTGGAAACATGATGCTGAGAGAAGCCAGTTACATAAGGGCATGTACTGTATGATTCCATGTATATGAAACATCCAGAACAGACAAATCCATAGAGACAGAAAGTACATTAGTGATTGTCAAGGGCTGGGGGAAGGGGATGGGGGTGATTGTTAAGGTGATGGGGTTTCTTTTTGGGAGGCTGATGAAAATGTTTTGGAGCTAGATAGAGGTGCTGCTTGCACACCATTGTGAATGTACTAAATGCCATTAAATATACTGGGCTGGCCAAAAAGTTCATTTGGGTCTATACGGAAAAACCTGAAAGAATTTTTTGGCCAGCCCAATAGATGTGAAAAATAAATAAAGATGTGATTATGAATATTTTATGCTGTAAATGTAAATATATAACATAAATAACATATATTAATTATAGATAATATATAATTATATATGATATATCAATGTGGGCATGAATATATTTATGGCATAAATTTAAATATAAACATAAAAATATAACTATAGATAACACAATTATAAATAATATATAAATATGAATATGAATGTGTTTATGCTGTAAATGTAAATACATAACATATATATATTAATCACATACTATATAATTATAGATAATATATGTAGGAATATGAATACAATTGTGCCATAAATTTAAATATATAACATAAAAAATATATACAAACTATAGACAATACATTTGCCATATAAAATATGAATTATTTATTATATATAAATACAAATATGTTTATGCTATAAATGTAAATATGTAACAATATATATTAATTATATACTATATAATTACAGATAACATGTAAATGTGAATAGCACTATATAAGTGTGAATATAACATAAATAACGTATGTTAATTATACATAATATATAATATAGATAATATATAAATATGAATACAAATATATGCTATAAATATAAATATATAACATAATATGTATTAATTTTATATAATACATAATTATATGATCTATAAATGTGAATATGTAATATAAACGTAAATATTAACATAAATGCCACTTTGGTTAATTTTATGTCATGTAAATTTCACCTCAATTTTTTAAATAAATTCAAAAAAAATCTGTGATGAGCAAAATGTCAAAATTTTAAATAAGGACAAGATCTGACTCTGCAGTTGCCAGATTCACCACAATTCACCTTTCCCTACTCCCAGCCCTATCATATCCTGTGTCTTTATTTACAGTTCTGGTATTTTGCTCATCACAGATTTTTTTGCCTTGCTGTCGATTTTTTAAAATATTTCATTAAAATAGTATGGATCTCGATGCCTGAGTTTTTTGGCTCCCCCTTAAATGTTGCACCCAAAGTCGGGGTCTCACTCTCCTCAATCCAGTTCCGGCCCTGGTGACCTGGTGACAACATCTGGCAGGGCAGGGGCAGGGTGAGCACAGCCTCAGGTGACCATGGTTTAATTCCTGGCTCTGCCACCTAGTTGCTCTGTGACCTCGGGAACTGAGTTTGCTACTTTGAGCCCCAATTTCCTTTTCTGAAAAGAGGAGATAAAACTGCCCATCACAGAGGGACATTTTTGACAAATGGCAATAATGCAGTTGGTGCACCTCATACATGGTAGGCATTCACGACACGGGTGTGTTATTATGCTCTTTGTGTAATAAGGTTAGGCTTTGGAGTCAGGCAAGCTTGGGTTCGAATCCGACCTCCTTCACTTCCTCACTTTGTGATACTGAACAAATCACTTGTCCTATCTGAGCCTCAGTTTCCTCCTTTTCAGAAAGAGAGTAAGAATAACACGTACTTCAAAGTGTTACTACCAGAATTGAATGTGTCCTTGAAGTGCTGACACACGGTCATAAAAACAATACCATAGCATGTCCGAATCTAAGGTGCCAATGATTGTAAAATTCACTGTGCTTTCATGGGCAATTATGAAATAAAAATTACTACCCATAAAATTAGGCAGAAGACTCAGACACCACTAATTGTAAGAGTCATTCCAATGCCAGAGATGTTAAAACGTGGGGGAGAAAAATGCATATTTTAGAATGCATGAAATGCAGTCATAACAGCGAGTGCTAATAATAACAGATAATAAAGTGCTTTTTGTGTGCCAGGAACAGAGCTAAGCACTTTTTAGGCTCATGGAAACCACCTAACAGCCTTATGAAGCAAATATTATTAATCTGTTTTCCAGAGAGGAAAGCTGAAGCACAGAGAAGTTGAGTTACTGGCCAAAGGTCACAGAACTGGGTAATATTGGAGTCAGAATTTGAACCCAGGTCAGTGGACTCCAAAGCAACACTGAAAACTTCCATCCCTCACTGCTCTATCAGTAGTAGGTCCTCAAAGAAAAGGGGGGTGGGGGTGGGGAGAGGGAACTGCCATTATATCATCACCATCATTTTCCTTCCAGTGAGAACATAATGTCCCAAAGTCAGGGAACTTCTTTTGTTTGTTCTCTCAGCAGCCGCCAGCATAGGGCTGGAGCCAGCAGTTAATGCCCAAGGTTTGAAGAATGAATAACTGATTGGTTTGTAGCCCCCATCCCCACCCCAATGCCCAGCCCAGGCATCCACCCCAAAGCACCCCAAGTTGAAAATTAAAAAGGTGGTTCTACTTACCAGAGATGAACAGACAGGTCCTGAGGGGGACCCTGGGGACACAAAGACCAAAACTCAGGGCAAAGGGTCCAGCATGCAACAGGCTTCAGGGCACTACATTCATTCATTCATTCATTCATTTTTTCCACTATCATTTATTGGGGGCACAGTGCCAGGCACTGTGCGCTTCACTGGAAATACAGTCCCAGAATCCAGGGGGAGAAATCGGTCCACCCTCAAATGAATCAGCTTTAAAGAGGCAGCTACGTTTGTAGGCAGAAATTGGAGAGATGTTCAGATCTTGGCTTCTGAATGCCATGTTCCAATGAAAGGACCCAGGCTCCTTGGGAAAATGGTTGATTCCAAGATTGGGGCAGAAAAAGTACAAGAGAAGTCTGCTATTGTGCAAGAAAGTAAGGAAGGTCTCAAAGAATGATGGGGACATGTCAAAAGGGCAGAAGAGCCAGCCTGAAGGGGCTCCCATTGGTCAAGGGTGGGACAATTTTAAAATAAAAATCCAGGAACATTTCCTGAGATAGATAACACACAGATACATAGATAGACACATAGAAGATTGATAGATACATAGATACACAGATACACAGATAAATACAAAGATGATTATTAGATAGATACATAGATGATTGATAGATACACAGATACACAGGTGGATACATATATACAGAGATACATAGATGATTGATAGATACACAGATACATAGATACACAGATGATTGATAGATACATAGATATAAAGATGATTGACTGATACACAGATACACAGATAAATACATAGATGATTATTAGATAGATATATAGATGATTGATAGATACACAGATACATAGGTACACAGATGACTGACAGATACATAGATACAAAGATGATTGATAGATACATAGATGCATACATATATAATATCTAGATATATAGATTAGAAGAGACAGTTCTTCTTTACAATAGAATATCTGCTAATAACTTCGCAGGAAATGATGGAGTTGGAAATTCATAATGTAACTCCACAGTGGAGAAATGACCCCAAGCCAAAAAAAAAAGTCAAAGATATTTTTGGGAAAAGTATAAACATGTACTCTGGATTACATAATATATAATGATTTATATTATATATAATAATTTATATAATAGTATAATGTCCCTGTTGAATTTCATGTTTTTAAAAATCATGCTATGTTTATACAAGAGAAGGTTCCTGTTCTTGAAAGATATTCAGAGATGAAGGAGAAATACGTCTGTAGACTTACTTTGAAGTACCTCAGGAAAAATAAATAATAGACAATTTTTAAATAAATAAATTGTGCAGAGAAAGATGATAGAGTAAATGGGACACAATGTTAACAGGTAGTGAATCTGAGTAAAAGATGTATGGAAGTTCTTTGCATTATTCTCAGGACTTTTCTGGAAGCCTGAAATTACATAAAATAAAATGAAAGCGACAAAAACGAGACTTTCCCCCTGCAGGCTCCTATGAGGGCTGTGAAGCAGGCAGCAGGGTCATAAGGGAGGATAAGGTTTGGGAAGAGTGGGGAAGATCTGAAATCATCATCAGGAAGAGGGAATCAGGGGCTTCCCTGGTGGTGCAGTGGTTAAGAACCTGCCTGCCAATGCAGGGACACGGGTTCGAGCCCTGGTCCGGGAAGATCCCACATGCTGTGGAGCAACTAAGCCCGTGCACCACAACTACTGAGCCTGCGCTTCTAGAGCCCGCAAGCCACAACTACTGAAGCCCTCGTGCTACAACTACTGAAGCCCGCGCACCTACAGCCTGCGCACCACAACGAAGAGTAGCCCCCACTCGCTGCAACTAGAGAAAGCCTGCGGGCAGCAATGAAGACCCAATGCAGCCAAAAATGAATAATAAATTAGTTAATTTTTTTTAAAAGATGAGGGAATCAGGGGAGCAGGGAACAGGTGAAGAAGGACAGGGGCCGGGCAGAGTGGTGGGCAGCTCTGTTCCCAAAAGCTGAGCAAGGAGGCACGGGGTGGGGAGTGACCCTGTAGAGGACTCCATTCGTTGCCCCAGAAGGAAGGCAGAGGTTGGCCAACCTTCTGGACTCCTCTCTGGGCTCAGTCACTGAGGTAGGGAGTGACCTGCCATGATGGGCGGCCCCCTCCTGACCTCAGGAGTGTCTCCCCAACGCTGCAGAGAGTCGCGGGACCCTCTCTGAACTCCCCTGCCCTCTCTCCAACCAGACTTGAGACACTCACATGCACGTAGGGCTTGACCCTGTTACAGGGAAACCAGCCAACTTCATTGGTAGACGTATTCCTGCCCTAAGAAGATGGGAGGGAAAGATGGACAGAGAAGTTACAGGCATCCAACATGTGTGTGTGTGTCCATCTTTCACCCAATGGCCACTCCGCATGGTCATCTATCTCTCCATGGCCTGGATGCCCAGAGAAGTGTCAATCAGTATCAACTTCCTGAGAAGACCACCAGCTCAGAAGGGCCAGGCCAGCCCCCAAAATCCCCATAGACATCACTCTCCCCAGAGCAGCCATGTCCAGTTGTGCCATGATCCCATTCCCAAGGTCACCTACACCCTGACCCAACGCTCAGGTCCTTCTCCATCACTCCCACGGCCCCAGCCTGTACCTCCCACCAGTTCTGTTCGGCTTCGGCCTTGGTGAGTTCCACAATGTCTCCAGGGCTGAGGCGTAGAAAAGGTCCAATGGCTCCAGGGGGTGGAGGCAGCCCATAGTACTCCTGGCACACCTCCATCTTGGGCAGGCCTGGAGGGGCGGGGAGGTGGTGATACAGCATGGCTGGTAGTCCAGGACTTTCAAACCTGAGTCTCACCACTCACCAAGATGGCGAAAATTAAAAAGACAGACAATACGGAAATACCAAGTGGTGGCGAGGTTGTGGATGGAACAACTGGAAGTCACCTGGATTTCTGGATTCTATTTTTTTTTCTTGAAGAAGTTTTTAATATGAAAATATTTTAAATAATTTTTTTGGCAGAAACAGGGAGGGTGGCCACCACCCCATAGCCCATTCCTACATGGTTGTAGGAATCCACTTTGGAAAACTATTTGGCTGTATCCACTAAAGCTAATTCCACTCCTGATATATCACCAAGAGAAATGAAAACATAGGTCCCAGAGAGTCATAGACAAGAATGTTTACAGCAGCTCTCTTCACAGGAGCCAAAAAAATTGGCAACAAACCCAGTGTCCTCAAGAAGATGGATAAACACAGCACAAAATACAATAAGCAACGAAAAAGAACAAATGACTGCTTCAGGCAACCACACTAATATGCAGTAACTGAGTCCATGCTATACAATTTCATATGTACAAAGTTCAAGGGCAGGCAACACTAATCTATGATGATAGAGGTCAGACAGTGGTTCCCTCTGGGAGGCAGGATGGACTAGCAGTGAGTATGACCAACACCATCCAGTAAAACTTTCTGTGATGATGGAAATGTTCTATACATTAATCTGAATGGTGGTTACATGGGTAGAAATTCAGTGAGCCATACATTTAAGATTTATTCATTTTATACACTTTATGGTATGTATTTTCTATCTCAATAGAAATATTTCAAAAAAAAAACAAAAAGAAAGAAATATTTCTATCTCAATAGAAAATTATATTATATATTTATATATATATAAAATGGATATGAGCAAGTGTATATATGTGTACATATATATGAACATATATGTATTGGCTATGTTTATATATATATATATATATATATATATATACACACTCACATACACTCATATATATTTCCTCCTACTGAGGACATTTGGGTTATCTGTTTTTTGACCAATAAAGCTGATATATACATTTTTGTATAAAGCTGATTTTATACATATGTATTATTATATTATATATATAGTGTGTATATATATATATGTTCCTGCTATTGAGGACATTTGAGTTGTTTCTAATTTTTGACTATTACAAATAAGACTGATGTATCTATATCTAGCTGTAGATAGAGAACTACAGCTAGATATCTATGTATCAGGATACATAGATAGATAGATAGATAGATAGATAGATAGATAGGTGATAGATAGATTGATCTGAAACTGAATCTTTACACTGACTCTGTATGACTATGAGCAAAGAGTTTATTTTTCTCGGCCACACCGAGTTCTTTAATGATGCCTTGCCGTCCTGCTTCCTAGCCTTCGTACATGCTGTTCCCTCTGCCTGGAACACTCCTGCCATCCTCATCTGTCTGACTACTCCTTATCCCTCAAGTGTCCACTTTAATGCCACCTCCTTTGAGAAGCCTTCCCTGAAGGCTCAGGTTCCTCAGGTCCCCCGGTTGAATGCTCTGGAAAACCCTCTACTTCGCCCACCTCAACTGGAATGACTTAGCCGAAGTCTGTCTCCTGATACCAGCCTGGGAGCTTTGGAAGGACAGGAAGCACACTGTTTTTTGGCACCATTTGCCCCACACAATATATACAGTAGATGCTGAATAAAAATCACCCATCACGACTGTGATCTCACAAACATCATTAATATATACCAAAATCCAGGCTTTCCCCACTGGCATTGGGCTAAAAAGAATTCTGGCTTGGTCAAACTCTGCATCTCCTGGAACCATCCAGTTGGACTACACTTTGCTGAAACTATTCCATTATGATAAGATTTTGTGATACAGAATCAGTAGGAGAAGGGATGAAGTATGCCCAGCCAGCTAAGATTACAGATGGAGTTTGTAAGCGAGAAAAAAGGGGGGGGGGCAGTGAATAATAAAAGTGAATGGGAGGGGTGGAGGGATAATTTGGGAATTTGGGATTTATGTTCCATGCATCCCCTTCACAGTGTTTGAGCAAAGCTAGTAAAGAATTTGAGTTCGTTATTTATAAATTCCTTTTGGGTTTCTAGGACTGGAACAAATGCTTTATAAGCAGGGCATTATGTGGTCATTAATATAATTGTTGAGATCTGCCCCTGGGCCAGCATCACTGAGGCAGACTAGATTTATTTCTGCCCCACACAGCGCCCCGTGCTGACTCACCCAGCTCATTCCTCTTTTTGTCTTGAGCCCGCCGATGTGGCTTATCCTGGAGGGAGAGACCAAGACAGCAAGTATCGCTACCTGTGCCCAGCCTGAGGGCTCCTCAGCCCTTATCTGAGCACCCAGCAAAGAGCCATGCCCACTGCCAAGGGCTCCCAGGTCCTGCCTTCCCTACCCACCCCCCTGATTTTCCACACACAGAAAGGAGCATGGGGGTCTTACCTTCTTCATAGTTCCTGCAAAATCTATGAGAGGGTAAAGGAAATACTAGTTAGAATGGGAACCCCCCACCCTCCATGCAGAAGCAAGCCCACCTCCCAACTTCAGTCTCCTGGTACCTTGCCCGTGTCGACCACATGGAGGGACCCTCCCCAGACACTCCTTGTGTGCAGGTGCCCGGCACCGCTGGCAACGGTAGCCCTGATAGAAAGTGCCTCTGGGATGCAGGGAGAAGATAAAGAAGAGAGCCAGTGATGTTGAATGAACACAGCCAATCGTTTTACCAACAACATAAAGGGCCCCTTTGTGTTCTCTTTAGAGCAGGACAGAGATGGAGAAGCTAAAGGTCAAAGGAGGGCCTCCCCCCTCCCAACTCAGGGCCATGACAGCCAGGGGAGCCCCCCCCAAAGAGGAAGAGTCAACCCAGCCCAGGACCCAGGTCCATCCTCCCAGACTCCCACCTCAGCAGCATCTGGCAAGCCTTGCAGGACGTGGTCTCCTCAAAGGAAAACATCTGGAAGTCATGTCCGTTGGCAGTGGAGTTCTCGGGGTAGATGTTGGAGCTGGTGAGGGAAGATAATTCCATGCAATGGAACAGGATTCGGTCATAAAAGGGAATGGAGTACCCACACACACTGCAGTGTGGATGGATCAAGACCTCATTCTTTTTTTATGGCTGAATACTATTCCATTGCATGGATATGCCCTGTTGTGTTTGTCCATCCATCCATTGATGGATGTTTGCATTGTTGCCACCTTTTGGCTGTTGTGAATAGTGCTGCAATGAACATGGGTGAAGACAGAAAGCGGATTAGTGGTTGCCAGGGGCTGGGAGCAAGGGAAATGGGGAGTGATCACTTAATGGTTGCAGGGTCTCCTTTGGGGTGGATGAAAATGTTCTGGAACTGGATAAAGGTGATGGTTGCACATTGTGAATGTACTAAATGCCATTGAAATGTACACTTTAAAATGGCTATGTTTGGGGAACTCTCTGCTGGTCCAGTGGTTAGGAGTCTGTGCTTTCACTGCCAAGGGCCTGGGTTCGATCCCTGTGGGGGAACTAAGATCCCACAAGCCGCGCAGCACGGCCAAAAAAAAAAAAAAAAAAAGTCTAAGTTTTTGTTATGTGAATTTCACCTCAAGAAAAAGAAGGAGGAGGAAGACAAGAAGGAAGGATTTTCAGGCTGGTGACTGAAGCTTACGAAGACTTGGCATTCTGGTGATGCAGACAGCCTTAAAAGACTGTCCCTCTCATTTCCCAGATGAGGAAACTGAGATTCAGAATGGTCCCATGACAGAGATGAGGTGACAGCACAGAATTGCCTCCCAGATCTTGCACCCAAATGCTACCGTCCTCTAAGGATAGAAAGCTGGAGGAGGCGGGGGTCTTACATGGCCATCTCGAACTGCTCCATCCACTTCTTCTTCAGTTCTCGTGTCTTGAAGAACAGCTCATAGCCCTGGGCACCTTGGTCCTCAATCAGGAGGAACATGTGAGTCCACTGCAGGGAAGCAGGGTTGAAAATGAAGGCACCTGCTCGGAAGAGGGTGGGACCACACACCCATTGACCCTACCACTGTGGGGAGAAAAGGGTCAAGCCAACTACAGCCTGTCTGCTCCCAGGAGAGCCATGCATGGGTTACCATGGAAAGGGCTGCCCAGGAGAAGCAAAAACACATTCACAAATCTAAAATCACACAACACACGCACTTGCATTCCAAAGGCCAAGTGGAGAGCTCAAGCTGCATTGAGGCTCCCCAGCACTGAGGTTCCCCAGTTACAGCCTCCAAGCCTCACCTTCTTGTTGTCCCGCTCTCCGGAGGAGTCGTCTCTAACCTGGAAGCTGTGCAGGTTCACAAAGTCCTTGAGGTCGTAGGTGTCCCCTCGGCGCTTACAGATGAGCAGAGCTTTGTCGAGCAGGAAGGCGTACCTGGAAGCAGCTGGGTCAGGTGCCCCTGTCGGGCTCCTCCTTAAGTCCCCACCAGCTCTCTGCCTGATCACCCCCCCCCCCACTTTCCGGGCCCCCCACCCTGCTGTCCATCTAGGATTCCTGCCCTTTTCCTCCTCTGTGGCCAACTTGGCCATGCCTACCTCACCCACGCGATCCTTACAGGTCCTGCCACCTGTCGTTCTTGGCTTCACCCACGCATCCATGCTGGCTCTGCCCCGCCTCTCCATCTAGGCTCCACCCACTGATATGTGTGGCCTCACCCACCTGTCTGTCTAGAAATAGGGCCAAGCCCCTGCCCAGACTCCACTCCAGATCCGTGTTGGCTCTGGCCACCTGCCTAACTAGTAGCCTGGCCCCGCCCCTGTCCAGGCTCCACCCCAAATCCATGCTGGCTCCGCCCACCTGTCCATCTTGGAGCGCCGCTCCACAGAAGTGATCTTGAGCTCGCCATCGATCTTGGGTCGGCCATAGTGGGCCAGAGACTGGTCCTACACAGCAAACAGGGTGTCTGGTAAGAGGCCACGCAGGAGACCAAAGCCCCTCCCCACGTGGCCACGCCCCTGGCCATGCCCACTCCGCCCCCTCACCAGGTTCTCGATGGACAGCTGGAAGTTGGTGATCTGCCTCAGCGTCTCGTTGTCGCGCTTGACCTCGTTCACGCACTGTGCCAGGTCCTGGGGGTGGGAGAGGGGTGAGCCTGGGCCCCCCCCACCTGGCCGGAGACAGGGGGTCAGCCCCCAGCAGTGGCTGGCAGAAGGATGTCACTGTCCCCGAGGGGGACGCTGCGAATAACTCACTCGGCGGACAGGTGTGTCCCTGTGCGGTGGAGGCAGGGGTGGCCCGTGGGTGACCGTGCCTCGATAGTACTCACTGACTTGAATGCGTATGTGTCTGTGTGTCCCCATCACCCCTGTGTGTGACCACTCACCCTCATGGCATCCAGGGCCAACCGCAAGTTCTCCTTCTCTGTTGGGTCCTGCGTGTGTTTCACCAGCTCCTGCATGACCCGCAGAGACGTATATCACCCGGGGCCTCTGCCCTCTCCTCCTGGGGAGCCTTCCAAACAAGCCTGGCCCACCAGCTCCTTCTTCATCCTTCTGCTGTCCCTAGAGGCATGGCCCCGGTGACCCCACCCAGAGAGGGGAGCCCAGCCCCCAGGAGCCCTTGCAGGGAGGTCGATGTGCCAAACCCATGCCTGGGCGCCCCCTTGGGCACCTGGAGGAGGAGGTGATATTTGAGGACCCGCTGCATGGGCACCATCAGCAGGTCCCGTAAGGTGAACCTCCCGTTGTTCGCTCGCTGAGAACATTCCTGGGAGGTTGGAGAAAGAGGTGAGTGAGAGAGGTAGAGGCAGGTGGGGGTTTTTATAGAACCTGAAGCGTCATCTCTCCCCCAGGGAAATAAGGAAGAATGCCACGGGGTGAGGGGTGGTTTAAGACCCAGCTGGAAGGCTGCCTGGGGAAGAGGTCCAGGATTCCTCAGCTGAGGGGGGCTGGAGAGGGGGAGATCGACAGGTCTGGAGGGTCCCCACTGTGGAGACCAAAGAAGCTGATGGACGGCACACATAAGCCATTCCTCAGCATCCCTGCCCCATCTGTGCTCCCACTAGACACACGGGTCCAGGTTGGGGTTCAGTCCAGGATCAGTGCTCAGCCCAGGATCAGGACTTGGCTGGGATTGGGGTTCTGTGTGAAGTTGGAGTTCAGCCCAGACTTGGGGCACAGCCAGGGTTGGAGCTCTGTCTGGGGTTCAGTGTGCCCTCAGAGTTCAGATCAGGGTCAGAACCTCAGCCTGGCATCAGGGCTCAGCCCAGAGTCAGGGTTTAGCTGGGGTTAGGGCTCAGCATTCTGGTCCATCTCCTCCTGGTCCATTTCTCCCAGTTGGCTAGTCAGTACCACCCTCCCCAAACCTTCAGCGGGCCAACTTCTGGTTGGGCTGCAACAGAAAGGGATGCCATCTCCAGCTCGGTTTCCTCTCTACTGCCCCTGGAGCCTGGGAAGGAGTGGGAGACACACACACACACACACACACACAAACACACAAAGATGTAGCCCATCCCCCCACCTCCAGCTTCATCTGCACATCCTCCCGGGCTGTAGCCACACGGTCCAGGTGCTTGCTGGCCGACTCCACCTGGCTGCAGTAGCGGCCATAGATGAGGAACCTGCGGGAAGATGACAGGTGGCCGGGGAATGGCAGCTGGCACCAAGGTCAGGCAGATCTGGGTGTCAGTCCCAGCCCCACCTCTTCCCAGCTGCATGACGCTGAGCCTCAGTCTCCCTGTCTGTAAAATGGTCATAACAATGGCACGCCACACACACACACACACACACACACACACACGTGGGGTTATTATAGCATTAAATGAGATAAAGCACAAGAAGCTCTTATCAGAGCACCTGGTGTATCGTCTCTGCTCAATGTTCATTTATTTAATAAGCATTTATTGATCACCTACTGTGTGTCAAGCCCCATGTTAAGCACTTTAAGCATCAATTTACTCAGTCCTCACCACAACCCCAGGAGATACGTTCCTGGATCACACTGATTTTATAGATGTGGAAGCAGAAGCACAGAGAGGTTAAGTGACTTTCCAGTGCCACACAGCTCTCAAGAGGAAGAGCTGGGAATTTAACCAGAGATGGGCAGCCCCTTGCCCACGAGCAAAGAAGGAAAAGCCCTCTCTGTCCAGTGGTCTATGAGGGTAGGGCCTCCCAAATGCCCACTCAGGGCAGGGTGACCTCCAGAGGTCTGGGCTGGCCAGCTGGGTCTCACCTCTCCTTGTATTTGATGAAGACCTGGTAGAGGGTGGGTGCGCTGGGGTTGGCCAGGGCTTCCTTCATCTCCTTTAGGAAGTGGGTGTGCACGCGAAGCAGGTCCTACTCGGAGAGAGGGGTAAGGGCTGGGGCGGGAGCCTGGGGCTCGGGATGCCAGCTGGGAAAAGGGTCATCCACCCACCCCTATGTCATTCATCTTCCACCCCCCACACTCCAGGGACAGGCGAAGCCAGCAGACCATCCCCACTGGACAGAAGTCCAGGAGGGCGGGAATTGGTCAGTTCACCTCAATGTTGATGAAGATGATCTCAACGTCTTGAGGTTTAAGGAACCGCTGCAAGGGCTTCATAAAATGCTGTCGGTGGAGGGGGAGACAAGGATGAAGGATGAAGGAGGAGGGAGGATGAAGGAATCCCAGAGAGACGGGGAGGAGGAGACAGAGACAGAAAGGGACAAACAGAAACACAGAGACTGAGCTAGAGAGGGAAATGTGTAAAGAGAAAGAGAGGCAAAGAAACAGAAAAGGAGAGAAAAGAGAGATGGGGAAAAAGTCCACACAAAAACCTGTACAAGATTGTTCAGAGCAGAATTAGTCATCATAGCCCCAAAGTGGACAGAACCCAGATGTTTGTCAATGGATGAATGAATAACAAAATGTGGTCCATCCATGAAAAGGAATGAAGCACTGACACACACTACAATGTGGATGAACCTTGAAAACATGATGTTCAGTGAGAGAAGCGAGACACAAAAGACCACATAGTGTATGAGTCCATTTAAATGAAATGTCTAGAATAAGTAAATCCATAGAGACAGAAAGTAGATTAGTGGTTGCCAGGGGCTGGGGAGAATGAGGATATAAGGGGTGATGGCTAAGGGATATGGGGTTTCTTTGGGGGATGATGAAAATATTCTAAAGTTGGGAATTCCCTGGCGGTCCAGTGGTTAGGACTCCACACTCTCACTGCCGAGGGCCTGGGTTCAATCCCTGGTCTGGGAACTAAAGTCCCACAGGCCGCGCAGTGCAGCCCCCTGCCCACTCCCCACCAAGAAAAAAAAAAAAGAAAGAAAAAAATGTTCTAAAATTAAGCAGTGGTACACAACATTGTAAATCAACTGTACTTCAATAAAAATGTTAAAATAAACTGTGGTGACGGTTGTACACCTTTGTGAATATACAAAAAAAACATTAAATTATAGATGTTAAATGGGTGAAATGTATGGTATATTGATTAAATCTCAATAAAACGGTTAAAAAAAGAGATGACCAAAGGACAAAGAGGAACTAGAAAGTGAGAGACAGTAACAGAGATAGACGGACAGAGATGAGGATACAGGAAACGGTAGAGACAGGGATAAAGAGACACAGAAGGAGAGAGAGATAAACAGAGGAAGAAGTAGGGAGAGACACAGAAGGACCAGAGACGAGAAGAGACAGAGAAATACAAAGCAGCGGGGACAGGTAAGAGCCCCAGGCTCGCATGGGACGGATGCTGCGTCTCCGCTCCGCGCATGCGCATGGAAGGGGCGGGGACTGAGCATCGCACCTGTTGGATGGAGCCCAGCGTGTCCGTGTACTTCTCTTCTGTCTGCTGGATCTCCCGCAGACAGCAGCACCGCTTGTCATACTCTGTCATCTTGGGCTGAGAGCGGAGAGGAGAGGCCGGTGTTGGGGTGTCCGGGGCCGCGCCCCACCCATGCGCCTGCCCCGCCCGACCCTGCTCTCCCACACACCGGCATGGGCACCGGCTCCGTGCGCATGAGGTCCTCGTACACCTCGTCACCCTCGGCCTCCTCGTTCTCCACGCAGTCGTACAGGTCCTCATCCTCCTCCACCGTGTCGCTGCGGAGGCGGAGTCAGGCAGGGCCAGGGGCTTCCCCCAGACCAGGGACCCTTCTGATCCCCTGGGGCAGGGTCCTCGTCCCCTCAGACCCTACAGATCCCCTGGGGCAGGGTCCTCGTCCCCTCAGACCCTACAGGGCAGGGTCCCGTCTCCTCAGACCCCCTGGGGCAGAGCCATGTCCCCTCAGACACTCAGAGCAGGATGCTGATCCCCTCATATCCCAGGGCAGGGTCTTGGTCCCCTCAGACCCCCCGGGGCAGGGTCGTGGTCCCAGACACTCACTCGATCTGGTCGGACAGGCCACTGTAGATGTCCTCATCACCCACACTCTCCTCCTCAGTGGGGAAAGGCCTGGGGGAGCCAGGATGGTGTGAGCCAGAGGCCAGAGGGCCAGGTTGGGAGGGAGCTTCCAGGAGGAGGAGGATTGGGGCCAAATGGGTCCAGAGCTGTCGGCTCAGATAGTTACTCACATGATCCCCTTGTTCTGGGCAATTGGGGTCCAGGACAGAGCAGACAGAGTGTAGATGACCTGTGACAAGGGCCGAGGCTGCTCAGCAAGCCCCTTGCCCACCCGCATGCCAGAACACAGCCTCCAAGCACCCGACCTTGAGGTTAGACCCCATGCCCCTGGGAGCCTAATTTGGGATTTTCCCACCTTCCCATTCCCCAACCTCAGCATGTCAGCGTTCCTTTAACTGAGCACCCACCACTTGAACCCCTTGTTCTATTCAATCCTCATAATCACTCAGAGAGGATGGAGTGATATTACTTCCAAATTAGACAAGGGACTTAAGGCTCAGAGAGATGTGGCCACATATCTGAGGTCACACAGCAACTGGTGGAGCAAGGACTCAAACTCAGTTCCACATGTCCTAACCCATGCTCTTTGCACCTGTTGTACAGCTTGGTCTGCCCCATCAGTCCTTCCCCAGTAGCCTTTGGCTTGCCCAGTGTAGACATTCATGGAAATGAATTGAAACCCAATCTTTGGGCTCTCGGTGTCCAGCTCACAGGCAGCTCAGTCCCAGCTCACCTTCCCGAAATCCTGCACATCAAAGAGGTCAAAGGCCTCAAAGAGCTCACTCCGCTTGAGGCCAAACTTCTCATAGCAGGTAGACAGGAAGGTGCGGATATTCTTGAGGCACAGGAACTGTGGAGAGATAAATGAGAATGGACAAAACATAATGGGACAGGGGAGAAGCTGACCCTTGGCCATCTGGCTTGGGGACTGGCACAGAAGAGGAAAAAGAAGGCACAGCCCCCCCACCGAGTAAAGATCAAGCTGTACCTGAAGCCAGTGTACCCCTGAATCTTTTTTTTATTGAGGTAAAATTCATAAGATATAAAGTTAACCATTAACAGGTAACAAAATGTGGTGTATACATACATTTGGAATGTTACTCAGCCATTAAAAAGGAATGAAATTTTGATTTATACTACAACACAGATAAACGTTGAAAACTAGGCTAAGTGAAATAAGCCAGACACAGAAGGATGACTATTGTATGATACCAACTACATGAGGTCCCTAGAATAGGCACACCCATAGAGACAGAAAGTATGGTGGTGGGTAACAGGGGCTGAGGGAGACGAATAGGGAGTTAGTGTTTAAAGGGGACAGAGTTTCTGTTGGGGAAGATGAAAAAGTTTTGGATATAGTGGTAACAGTTACATGACATTGTGAATGTGTTAAACGCCCCTGAATTGTACACTTACAAATGGTTAAAATGACAAATATTATCATTTTATTTATATATAAATTAGTTATGTATTTTATATAAAATTTTATTTATAATTATAAAATATATTTATATTATTTTATATATATAATGATAAATATTATGTATAGTTTACCACAATAAGAAAATTTAACCATTAACCATTTTATTTATCTTTTTAATTAATTTTTATTGGAGTATACTTGATTTACAATGTTGTGGTAGTTTCTGCTGTACAGCAAAATGAATTAATTATACATATACATATATCCACTCTTTTCTAGATTCTTTTCCCATATAGGTCATTACAGAGTACTGAGTAGAGTTCCCTGTGCTATACAGTAGGTTCTTATTGGTTATCTATTTTATAACCATTAACCATTTTAAAATGTACACCTCAGTGGCATGTAATACATTCACAATATTGTGCAATCATCACCCTGTCTAGTTTCAAGACAATTTATCACCCGAAAGGAAACCATGCATTAAGTGATGCAGTCACTTTGCATTCCTCGCTCTCCTCCCTTCTCCCTGGAAACCACTCATCTGCTCTCTGTCTCTATGCATTTACCTATGTCCATCAGTTGATACTGGATACACAAAATGAGGCGCAGCCAAACAGTAGAATACAATTCAGCCACAAAAAGGCGTGAAGCACTGATATACGCTGCGAAGGGGATGGTCCTCAAAAACATGATGCTCCGTGAAAGAAGTCAGACACAAAAAAGGTCACATGTTGTGTGGTTTCATTTATATGAAATATCCCTGACAAGGATCTACCATATAGCACAGGGAACTATATTCAATATCTTGTAATAACCTATAATGGGAAAGAATCTGAAAAAGTACATATATATATATATACACATATATATATTGAATTGTACTCTTACAAATGGTTAAAATGACAAATATCATTTTATTTACATATATCAGTCATATATCTTTATATAAAATTTTATTTATAATTATAAAATATATTTATATCATTTTACTTATATATATAATGATAAAAATTATGTATAGTTTACCACAATAAAAAAGTTTAACCATTAACCATTTTATTTATTTTTTTAATTAATTTTTACTGGAGTATAGTTGATTTACAATGTTGTGTTATACATACATACACATATACATACATATATATGTATGTATGTATGTATAACTGAATCACCTTGCTGTACACTTGAAACTAACACAACATTGTAAATTAACCATACTTCCATTTTTTTTAATCAAAAAAAAGAGAAATATCCTTGAACTTTTCAATTTCATGAGTCAACACATTCTTTTTTTGTTTAAACCAGTTTGGGTTGTGATTTGCAACCAAAAGATTCTAGGTGATATCTCAGTTAAACATACAAGATGTCATTCTGGCTTTGGGGTGGTGGGTTCTGATGTAAACAAGCCCTCATGTCCTTGCATTTGCCCATCATCAGCTCATCAAATGTCCCAATGGGATCAACTGTCTCTAACGTCTCTCAGATTCTAAATGATTATAACCAACCTCCGCACCACCAGCCTCCCCCAGCATGCGGAGCTGGCCTCTCCCATGGCCCCCAGCACTCTCAAGGAACTCCGCGTGAACCAAGATTCCTGAAGCATATTCATCAGGAGAGCTGGCTAAAATGTACCTTGCAAAACCACATATTGTGTGACTGCTTTCATATGAAATGTCCAGACCAGGCAAATCCAAACAATGGAATATTACTCAGCCATAGAAAGGAACAAAGTACTGTTTCATGCCACTGTGTGAATGAATCTTGAAGACATCATGCTCAGTTAAAGAAGCCAGTCACAAAAGGCCACATAGTGTATGATCCCATTTATATGAAACGTCCTGAATAGGCAAATCCTTAGAGACAGAAAGTAAGTTAGTGGTTGCCAGGAGCTAGGGAGTGGGAAGAATGCTTAATGGATGCAGGATTTCTTTCTTTTCCTTTTTTTTTTTTTTTGGCCGTGCCACGAGGCTTGCAGCGTCTTAGTTCCCTGACCAGGGACTGAACCCCGGCCACGGCAGTGAAAGCTCCGAGTCCTAACCACTGGATCACCAGGGAACTCCCTGGATATGGGATTTCTTTTGGGGGTGATGAAAATGTTCTAGAATTAGACAGTGGTGAAGGTTGCACGACTTTGTGAATATATTAAAAACCACTGGACTGTACACTTTAAAATGGAGAATTTTATAGTATATGAATTATATCTCAGTTTTTAAAAAGTGCATCTTCCAGGGGCTTCTCTGGTGGCGCAGTGGTTGAGAGTCTGCCTGCCGATGCAGGGGACGCGCGTTCGTGCCCCGGTCCAGGAAGATCCCACATGCCGCGGAGCGGCTGGGCCCGTGAGCCATGGCCGCTGAGCCTGCGCGTCCGGAGCCTGTTGCTCCGCAACGGGAGAGGCCACAACAGTGAGAGGCCCGCGTACCGCAAAAAAAAAAAAAAAAAAAGTGCATCTTCCAGGTTCATCCCCTCATACTACTCAGTCAAACTCCGCTGGACACCCGAGTCAGGTCCCACCCCTCCTCTGCCCACAGCCCTCCAGGGCTCCACCCTCCTTCAGGTAAAAGCCAAAGTCCTCCCCATGGTCCACAAGGTCCTGCACGACCTGCCCCGTCCACTCCCTGCCCTCCCCTCCTCCCTCTCTCTCCCTCACTTACTCTGCTCCAGACACACGGGTCTCCTCACTGTTCCTCCAACACACCTGCCCCAGGACCCTTGCACTGGCTGTTCCCTCTACTTGGAATGGACTGCTTGGACACTGAATGGTGTCCCCTCCAAAACTCATGTGTTGAAATCCTAATCCTCGGGACCTCAGGATGTGATTATATTTGGACATAGGGCCTTTAAAGAGATAATTAAGGTAAAATGGGATCATTTTACCCATTTGACTGGAGTCCTTATAAGAAGAGGAGATTAGGACACAGACGCGCACAGAGGGAAGATCATGTGAGGACACAGGGAGAAGGTGGCTGTCTGCAAGCCAAGGAGAGAGGCCTCAGAAGAAACCAAACCTGCTGACACCTGGACTTCCAGCCTCCAGAACTGTGAGAGAACACATTTCTGTTGTTTAAGCCCCCAGGTGTGTGGTACTTTGTTACAGCAGCCCAGGCAAACTCATATACTCCAGTGTGCACAAGGTTCCTGGCCACCTTCTTCAAGCCATTCCTCAAAGGTCACTTTCTCCATGAGGCTTCCTCTGACCACCCTATTTTAAATTGCAACCCCCCTCCTCTGGCATTTTTTATCCCCTCCAACTGTGCTTCATTTCTTTCTTTTGTTGTTCATCTCCCCCAAATCAAATGTCAGTTTCAGGAGAGCAGGACCATTGTTTTGTTTCTTGGTGGACATACAGCATCTAGAATAGACCCTTGATAGATATTTGTTGGATTGATGGATGACAGTGAGGGCCTGAAAATCTACATTTTTAACAAGCTCTCCAGGCAAATCCCAGGTACTTACTAACCCCTATTCTGTGATTCTACAGTAACAAAATTTGCATTTTGGGGATGCCTACTTCACGTGGTTGGGCACTCAGACTTATTCCGTTCTCTTGATAACCCCATGAGTTTTTAATGCCCATTTTACCTCTGAGCAAGCAGGCTCAGAGAGGGAAGGAAAGTTGCCCAAGATTATTAACAGCAAGAATAAGTCTGTGGCTGGGACTTCCCTGGCGGTCCAGTGGTTAAGGCTCCACGCTTCCACTGCAGGGGCCATAGGTTTGATCCCTGGTCAGGGAACTAAGATCCCACATGCCATGCAGCATGGCCAAAAAAAGAAAAAAATATATATGCACAGGGAACTCTGCTCAATATTATGTAACAACCTAAATGGGAAAAAAATTTGAAAAAAATAGATACATGTATAACTGAATCACTATGCTGTACACCTGAAACTAACACAACATTATTAATCAACTATATTCCAATATATAATAAAAAGTTAAAAAAAAGGGTAAGTCTGTGCCATAGAAAATATACTTGTGCTTACCAAAGGGGAAAGGTGAGGGGAGGGATAAATTAGGAGTTTGGGATTTACAGATACACACTACTGAATATAAAATAGATAAACAATAAGGACCTACTGTATAGCACAGGCATCTATATTCAATACTCTTATAATAACCTATAATGGAAAAGAACCTGAAAAAGAATACATATATATATATATATATATACACACTATATATAATTGTATCACTTTGTTGTACACTTGAAACTAACACATTGTAAATCAACTATACTTCAATTTTTAAAAATCCAAATAGATAGATAGATAAACAAACAAATAAAGCAAAATGAGTAAGTCCATAGAAGAGCTGAAATTTAACTCCAGGATGGTGTGAATCTGGAGCCAGTTTTCCTGACTATAGCTTCAGTGCTTTGCCTTGCATGCAATGGAAACCAGCATGAGCTCCCGCCACGTGCTCCATTCCCAGCGCTGTCTATATATTGTTTTAAATTTATGTATTTTAAATAAAAATTGCATATATTTAAGGTGTGCAACAGGACAATTTGATATGTTTATTCATAGTGAAAGTATTACTATAGTCAAGCTAATAAACATATCAACTCTTCCCATAGTCACCATGTTTTTGTGTGTGATGAATGCTGTTGAAATCTACTCTCTTAGCATATTTACGGTGTTCAATACAGTGTTACTAAGTACAGTCATCACGCCTGTACCCTAGACCTCTAGACTGACTCATCCTATGTAACTTCAACTTTATACCCTTTAACCAACGTCTGCCCATTCATTTCCCTACCTCCACCCCAGCCCCTGGTACCTGTCCTTCTATTCTCTGCTTCTATGAGTTTTATTCTTTCTATATAGAGAGATCAGCTCATCAAAATTAATTTAAAAATTAAACAGGACTTCTATGGTGTGCGTGATTTGGATATATATATTTTTTCAGATTCTTTTCCATTATAGGTTATTACAAGATATTGAATATGGTTTCCTGTGCTATACAATAAGTCCTTGTTGGTTATCTATTTATTTTTTATTTATTTATTTTTGGCTGCATGGGTCTTCGTTGCTGCACACGGGCTTTCTCTAGTTGTGGCGAGTGGGGGCTACTCTTCGTTGCAGTGTGCAGGCTTCTCATTGCGGTGACTCCTCTTGTTGTGGAGCATGGGCTTAAGCACGTGGGCTTCAGTAGTTGTGGCACGCGGGCTCAGTAGTGGTGGCTCGCAGGCTCTAGAGCACAGGCTCAGTAGTTGTGGCACACAGGCTTAGTTGCTCCGTAGCATGTGGGATCTTCCCAGACCAGGGCTCAAACCCATGTCCCCTGCATTGGCAGGTGGATCCTTAACCACTGAGCCACCAAGGAAGTCCCAGTTATCTATTTTATATGCAGCAGGGTGTATATGTTAATCCCAAACTCCTAACTTATAGAAATGTTTTTATCAATTTAAATGTTTCTTTGTATTCCTAGCTTCTTGAAAAGTTTTTGTATTTGCTCATTTTATTGAATCAGGAATGGATGTTGACTTTCATTAAGTGATTTTAAAGATCTGTACAGGACGATCATGTGTATTTTGTTCTTGATTCTATTCATGTAGTGAGTTATATTAATTGAATCCCCAATATAAACCTTTGATTCTTTCTGAATGACTCTAAATTTTTCTCTGCATTTGAAAAAGGTAGAAATGAGTCACATGTTTTCTATGGGCTCTAAAATGTAGGTGTAAGACCCTGGCTATAATTTTACTCAGTGTCATTAATTCCTTTGTATCTAAAAATTATAGATTTTTGGAGGCTATTCTGCCTCAATATTTGTGGATGCTTTTGCTAGCACGCATGTGGCCACATTTAAGTCAGGTCAGAAATGATTAAAATGGTGAATAAAGGGAATTTATTTTTAAATTTAAAAATATATATATCATATTTATATGAGAGGTATCATGGAATCCTTGCAACAATCCTGCAAAATAATTATGATCATTATCCTTGTTTTACAGATATGGAAACTGAGGCAGGGACAGGCAGCTGGGGTGCAAACTCAGGCAGCTGCATTTATGAATCAATTCAATACACACTGTTCTTTGTATCTGTGTATCTCACACTTTCATTTTCAGATTGTATCTTCTTCTCAATTATTGCCACATCCACAGCCTACCTAAGCCATCCTACATCCTATGTGGAACATGGACTTTAAATTAACTTTAACATAAATTAATGTATTTAAGGAGAGAACATCCTACTCTCAAAGTTTCCTTTGAGAAATTTCTATTAAATTTCTATTAAAAGCAATTTCTATTAAAAGCCCAGGATTAAGTGTTATAAGCAGAAGCCAGTGTTAAATAAATATGATGTAAACAGTGTTATACATCATATTTATTAGCTGGATCCTGTTGCTTGCCCAAGGCTTGTTCTGTCAAAAAGAGATTAGCAACTATGACAGATGCATAAAAGACACAGTAGCAATTCAACATCCATTTATGTTCACAGAAAGAGAGGAAAAAGAACTCTTGGCAAAGTAGAAATGGAAAGGAACTTCTGTAACCTGCTAAAGAGCATCTTGAAAAAACCTTCAACCTTTGTCTTAAGTCAAAAGCAAAACATCATACTTAAGAATGAAATGCTGCAAAGATTTTTTTTGAAATAAAAACAAAGGCAAGGGTGCCCGCTGACGATTCCTATTAACTATACTAAAGATCTTAGCCTGCGTTGTAAGACAAGACAAAGAAATAAAAGGAAAGACAGAAAAGAAAGAAATATCAGTACAATGCTCATTTTTGCAGACACTATGATTGCCAACATAGATAAGCCCAAAAGAATATACACATAAATAACTGAAATTAATAAAATAGCAATGTTACTGAACACAAAATCAACACACAAGGTTTATTGCATGTCGGTACATCAGCAACAATCAATCGGAAAATGTGTCTTTTTTTCAAGATTACATTTGTAAAATTTTAGAATAAGCAGAACTAACCTATGGTGATAGAAATCAAATCAGTGGTTGCTTCTGGGGTGGGGAGGGTGGTAGAGATTGACTCAGAAAGGCCACAAGTGATAGAAAAGTTCTGTATCTTGATAGGGTGTGGGTTGCACAAGGGCACACGTTTGCTAGAACTGATTGGATGGTAAATTGAAGAACTGAGTATTTTTGTGTATGAAAATTGGACTTCACTTTAAATGGATAGCATTTCCCATCACCTAAAAAATGTAAAACAAACAGTCGAACAAAAAAGCTGATTAATATCTAACACATCGAACAAAAGAAGTACAAATCCTTTATGGAATAAATTATAAAATTTTACAGAAAGATATGAAGGAAGATCTAAATAAATAGAGTGAAATATATACTAATTCTTATCTAGAAAGACTCAGTATTTTTAAAATTTCAGCCTTCTCCAAAATTGAGCTATAGATTCAATGCAATTTCTATTAAAAGCCCAGAATGGTTTTTCATTGAACATCTTTCATGTGACCATCACTGAACTCCAGGGCTTTCTCTCAAACCTACAAGCTTCAATCCCTGGAGCCAGTAGGAATATCCTGGGATGGTAAAGTAGGGAACAGGATGGAGAATAAATTCCCAAAGCATACAAGAAGGGAATTCCCTGGTGGTCCAGTGGTTAGGACTCCACACTCTCACTGCCGAGGGCCTGGGTTCAATCCCTGGTCAGGGAGCTAAGATGCCTCAAGCCCCAGCAGTGCAGCCAAAAAAAAAAAGGATACAAGAAGATCCTACTTGCTGTGTGTCTTTGGGAAAATCACCTCCCCTCTCTGAACTTGTTATGAAAGTTCCTAAAAAATGGATCATCGTAATGCCTACTGTGTCATGTTGTTGTAATATGATAGAATAATGCATGTAAAGGGCTTGGCATGGTGTGAGCCCTCAGTATCTGGAAATGATCATTATCATCCTCACTATCATCAACATCACCATTATCACCATAATCATACCCATTGTTATCACCATTATTACCATCATGATTATCACATCATCACTGTTATTATCACCACCATCATCATCATCACCATCATCTTCATCATCATCATCACCATCATAATCACCACTACCACCACCATCATCATTACCATCATCATCTTCACCATCATTACCATCACCATCATTACCATCACCATCATCATCATCAATGTCACCATCATAATCACCACTACCACCACCATCATCAGTATACTCAACATCTTCCTCCTCCTCCTCATCAATATCACCATTATAATCACCATATTATCACCACCACCACCATCATCAATATTACCATCATAATCACCATCACCACCACCATCACTATCACAGTCATCATCGTCACCATCATCATCACCACCGTCATCATCACTATCATTGTAATCACCATCATCATCTTAGCTCCAGCTGGAAAGCCCAAGAGCATTCACTGACCTATCAATTTTCAGAACTGGAAAAGACCTCATATATCAACTAGTCTCCAATGTTCATCACCCAGAGAGAGGAAAAAGCCCAGAGAGGAAGAAGAAGGACTTATTCAAGGTCACAAGGCAAACTGGGTTATCTCGTAGCACCTCCCAGGTCTTAGTTCTACTCCTGCTGCCCACCTGTGGCAGAGGTCACTGGCAATCCACCAGAATTCATGCTTTTTCTTCCACGATATGGAATTGTGGCTGTAAAGTTGTCCGCACAGCCAAGGACTACATTTCCATCCCCCCTTGCAAAAGGGTGTGGTCATATGACTGGTTCTAGCTAATGGAATGTGAGTATTCACCATGTGCATCATTGTCAGGGCAATGTATTCAATTTAAGAAGTGGGATTGCCTTCTTCATACTCTATTTTCCCCTGTTGTCTGCAGGCAGACAGAAATGATGCTGAGACTCTAAGGGATAGTAAAGTCACAAATGAAAATAGTCTCTGAATCACCCCATGAGAGAAAAACCTCCTACTTTGTACCAGGAGGAACATTGGACTACTGTGTGAACAAGAAATACATTTCTATTACATTAAGTCACTGAAAAGGCTTATTTGTTACAGCAGCTAGTGTTATCCTAATACAGTAGACTTAAGGGCCAGAGTCAGCTGTCATCTGTTGGATCCTCAGAGGCTCCATGACTGCCCACTCCAGTTCTTCTTGTAATTGTTTCACTAATCACACACATGGAAATTAAAAAATGGCTGGAATCTGGGCTAAAGACTCCTCTCATATCTGCCTGGTGAACTCCTACTCATCCTTCAAGGCCCATCTCCAATATCTTTTCCCCCATTTCTTCGCCCAAGTGGAGTCCTCAACCTCATTCCCCTACCCCAGGATCCCTTAGTATAATGTCTCTCCCCACCCCAGGCCTGACCACAAGGTCTGTGACCTGCTTGCTCTGTTCCCTCCACCAGAAGAAAGCAGGGCCCAGAGTTGAGGCATCTCTGGAGCCTGTATGTGGTGGCATGTAGTAATGCCCAATTAGTGTTTATTGAATAAATAAACAACATGGGGATAAGTAGAGGAGAGTCTGGACTTCTTTTCCCACCCAGGGTCGGGTTTTCAGAACAACGCACCGCCCTTTCATTACCATCAACTTCTTCATTTAAAGCTGCGGAAACAGGTTCCTTCATCCATCAGTGGGCACTTCAAACTGAATAGGTTCAAGGCGGACATCGTGGCTACTTTAAACCCACTCCTACTCCAGGCTCTCCATCTCCACACAGAGACTCAGCTGAGGAACACAGGATGATTCTTAACACTCCCCAAGCATCATAATCAAGTTAGATTATGTTTATGGATTATTTTCTCCAAACCAGGAATGCATCTAAGTGTTTTGCAAGTATCAGTTCATTTAATCCATTCGAAAAGATACATGCACCCAATGTTCACAGCAGCACTATTTACAATAGCCAAGACATGGAAGCAACTTAAATGTCCATCAACAGATGAATGGATAAAGAAGATGTGGTACATATATACAACAGAATATTACTCCACTGTAAAAAAGAATGAAATAATGCCATCTGCAGCAACATGGATGGACCTAGAGATTATCATACAAAGTGAAGCAAATCAGACAGAGAAAGACAAATAACATATGATATCTCTTATATGTGGAATCTAAGAAAAGGATACAAATGAACTTATTTCCAAAACAGAAACAAACTCACAGGCTTAGAAAATAAATTTATGGCTACCAAAGGGGAAAGGTGGGGAGAGGGTTAAATTAAGAGTTTCAGATTAACAGCTACACACTACTATATATAAAATAGATAATCAACAAGATCCTACTGTATAGCACAGGGAAGTCTACTCAATATTTTGTAATAACCTATATGGGAAAAGAATCTGAATCACTTTGCTGTACACCTGAAACTAGCACAACATTGTAAATCAATTATAGTCCAATATAAAATTTAAAAATTTTTTAATTCATTTTATCCTCCCCTTCCAGTCAATCAAGAGGTACTTCAGATTCACCATCCAAACTACCTCTCAATCCAAGCCCTTCTCACCATTTCCATTGTCAAATCCTAGAGCAGACACCACCATCTCTCACCTTTGTGACTGTATTAGCCTCTTCAGTGGTCTCCCTAATTCATGTTTCACCCCTCCCAGCCCACCTCCACACAAATGTGACCATGAAACCTTGCCTTGGTCACCCATCGACCTCAAAATAAAGTTCAACCTCACCATGGCCTGCAAGATTTGGTCCCTGTGGAATTCTGCAAGAACTATCTTTTTTCTCACACTACCTCCCCTACCTCGGCTCCAACTTGGTAAAAATGGTTTCCCCACCCTAAATGCAACATATTTTATGTTTTCTTGCCTCCATGCCTTGTTCCCTCTGCCTGAATGCCCCTTGTGATCTTTTACATATAGATTTCAGCTCCTACCATCTAGAAGTGGAGTCTATTTTCCCATCTTCTGTGTCTGGGCTGGTCTCGTGACTGGCTTTGGCCAATAGAAAGTAGCGGAAGTCACATTGTGTGAGTTTTGAGCTTAGGCAACCAGACCGCATGGCAACCTCTGTTCTCTCTTTCTTGAAACACTGTTGCCAAATGAAAGAGCTCAGGTTAACCTACTGGAGGATGAGTGGCAAGGTGGAGCAGAGACCAGCAGGCTTTTGGAGGCTGCAAGGAGGCAGGAAAACACCTGGTCAGCTCCCTTTGGGGTCCGTGGCACCTCCATCCGTCCAGTCGGGGGGACTCTAGTGGTCTCTCCCTTCCTTTCTCTCTTTTCCTTTATTTTTGTGATAATAGACTTTATTTTTGAGAGCAGTTTTAGCCTCACAGAAAAACTGAATGGAAGGTAGAGACACTTCTCATACACCCCTCTACCCCAATGCATGTGTAGCCTCCACCATTACCCACATCCCTCACCAGAGAGGGTACATTTGTTAAAATCGATGAACCTACATTGACACATCATCACCCAGAATCCGCAGTCGACATTAGGGTTCACTCTTGGTGTTGTACATTCTATGGATTTGGACAAATGAGTAATGACATGTGTCCACCATTATAGTATCATACAGAATATTTTCACTGCCCTGAAAACCATCTGTGCTCCATGCATTCATCCTTCCCTCACTTTAACCCCTGGCAAGCCCTGATCTTTTTACCGTCTCCATAGTTTTGCCTTTTCCAGAATGTCATAAAGTTGGAATCATACCGTACATAGCCTTGCAGATTGGCTTCTTCCACTTAGTAATATACATTTAAGGGTCCTCCATGTCTTTTCATGGCTTGACAGTTCATTTCTTTTAGCTCCAAATAACATTCCATTGTCTGAATGTACCAAAGTCTATCCATTCACCTACTGAAGGACATCTTGTTGGCTCCCAAGTTTTGGCAATTATAAATAAAGCTGCTATAAACATCTGTGTTCTGTATGGGACATAAGTTTTCAACTCCTTTGAGTAAACATATTTTCTTTTGAATTAAACATTATCATTACGTTTCAAACCCATGTGCAATAGTCTCTAATCGCATGCCCTTCTTTCCCTCCCCACTGGTAACTCCTATCCAGAAATGGGTGTGCGTGGTTTCCATCGGTGTCCGCTTTCTTTTACTATGCATGCATGTGTCCACAAAAAATATATGGCTGGTTCTGTTCTGTTCCATGCCCCTTGCGTTTCTGCCCCGCCCTCTCCCTGCCTCTCTACAGCCTCATTTCCCAAAGTTGTCTCTGAAGAGTAGCTAGGTGGATCAAAACTGCCTGCAGGGGCCAACCCCTGCCCTCCGGAGGCTCCAGCCCTTCGTAGGAGGCACCATTTATTGAGAACTGAGCCTTTTCCAAATCTTACCCTAAGAGTCTGACATGCACAGTTTTGTTTATTTGTTTGTTTGTTTTTTGGCCGCGCAGCATGCAGGATCTTAGTTCCCAGACCAGGGATTGAACCCACGTCCCCTGCAGTAGAAGTGTATTCTTTTTTTTTTTTTTTTTTTTTTTTTTTGCGGTACGCGGGCCTCTCACTCTTGTGGCCTCTCCCGTTGCGGAGCACAGGCTCCGGACGCGCAGGCTCAGCAGCCATGGCTCACGGGCCCAGCCGCTCCGCGGCATGTGGGATCTTCCTGGACCGGGGCACGAACCCGTGTCCCCTGCATCGGCAGGCGGACTCTCAACCACTGCGCCACCAGGGAAGCCCTGGATTCTTAACCATTGTACCGCCAGGGAAGTCCCCGACATGCACAGTTTTTTTTAATTCTCCCAACAAAGTTGCTACTGAGATCTAATAACAGTTGCTACTGAGATCTAATAACTAATAATGTTATTAGTTGCAGGGTCTAATAACATCTGCCCTTCCAGTTATCCAAACCCAAAGTATTGGAGTGGCCTTGACTATTTCTCTCTTACTCCACTTCCAATCCATTAGCAAAATCGTACTGGTTCCATTGGTATATTTCTCTATTTCTCTCTTACTCCACTTTCAATCCATTCCAAAATCCTATCGGTATATATTCAAAATATACCCAGAACCCCACCCACTTCTGTCCACCTCTACTGGTCCAAGCCACCATCATCACTCACCTGGATAACTGTGATGGCCTCCCCAGTGGACCCCTTGCTTCTTCTTCTTTTTTTAAAAATTTTTTTGGCGGCGCAGCATGCGGGATCTTAGTTCCCCAACCAGGGATCGAACCCACACCCCATGCAGTGGAAGCGGAGTCTTAACTACTGGACCACCAGAGAAGTCCAGGACTCCTTTCTTCTGCTCCTGGGCCCCTACAATTTATTTTCAACCCAGCAGCCAAAGTAATATTGTCAGAACCCTCCCAAGACAATCCACCCAGATACAAACCCAAGTCCACTCTGCAGCTCACAAGACCTGCACAACCTTTCCCTGTCACCTCCCTGCCTTCACCTCCTCCCTATCATCACTATTCCTAGAACATGTCACACACGATTCAGCCCCAGGACCTTTGCATGGACTATTCTCTTCTTCTTAGAATGCCCATCCCCCCGTTAACCTGGTGCCGCCCTTCCTTGGCTCTTTTTGGGCTTTTGATGAAATGTCACTTCTCAGGGAGAACTTCCCAACCACTCTATTTAAAATTGTAGGGAATTCCCTGGTGGTCCAGTGGTTAGAACTTAGTGCTTTCATTGCTGTGGGCCCAGGTTCAATCCCTGGTCTGGGAACTAAGATCTTGCAAGTCATGTGGCGCAGCCAAAAAAATAAAGTAAAATAAAATTGTAACACACGTGTATTTCACTTATTTATTTTGTTATTGTCTGTCTGTATCCCCCCACCCCAACCCTCCCACACACACTAGGACATCAGCTCCATGAGGGCAGGATTCTCTGTGTAGCTGGTTCATTGCTGTAGCCTCAACACCTAGTACAATGCCTGGCACACAGTAGGTGCTCAAAAAAAGTTGGTGAAGGAATGGAACCCCATTTGACAGATGGGACAACTGAGGCTCAGAAAGGAGATATCCCCTTCCCGAGGATGCACAGGTAGAAATGGGGAGCCAGATACCAGCTCTCTGGGTCCAGAGGTCACGTTCCTCACCTGACCTCTTCAAACCACTCAAGGCTGCCTCATGGTGCCACGTTGCAGGTGGCATTTGGGGGGGTTCAGCACATAACAGGAACCATATGTACCACTCTCCAGCCCAGCAGCCTTTGCAAGGTCATGGGCTGACTCCAGGTTCACCAGGGACAACAGAACAGATGGCCTAGGGAGGAAGTTCCCTGCTGACCTCAGGAAGATCAGCTGAGACTTCAGACTGCTTCCCCCCAGTCATGTGACACCTCAAAGGGGGAAAGGGGGTATGACTCATCAGCCCCTTGGCTGGAGTAGGGCCAGCTAAAGCAAGGGGCTCCCTCCGACATCAGGAATGACAGAGGTTAGACCACTAGAAGGACTTTCCTGGTAGCCTGAAGTGTGGGTGAAGGTGGCAAAGGACAAAGGTAGGAGCGGCATGGGAGACTATTTCCTCCCTGTTGGGAGAGGGGGGCAACCCCCTCAGTTCCCCTCCTCTTCCCACCAGAACCTCAGAGTCGGACTGGCATCTTGCCCATATGCAAATCAGCACCCAGACACTTCCCCTTTGCCTGCAGTTCCCCCAACATGACAACCCCTGCCCCAGACAAAGAAAGAGCTGGAAAGTTTGGCCAGTTCACCACCCTCTTTCAGGGAACCAGCGTGCAGGGACAGAGGCCCCTTTGGGTGGTGGAGATGGGGGGACAGGAGATGGGGGGCATGGAGCAGGAGAGGGAACCCAGAACTGAGCCCATGAGTGCAGGAGCCAGCTTCCCCACACCCACCCCAGCCCCAGGGAGCCTACCGGAAACAGGAAATGCCTGTTACCAGGGTTTGCTCTGGGGAGTCGAGAAAGGGGGGCCCTCTGTGTTCAGCCCTTACAGCCCCTTAATCTCGAGGTTGCAAAACTTCATTCTGCAGACCAGAGAGGGTGGGTGTGCTGTGCACCCTTTTCGAAGCCTGCAAGCAGAGGTGCAGAGTATAAATGCCTCTTCCTGGCCTTCAAAACCCACCCTGCTCCCGCCGTCTCTCTCCTCTCCCCTCCCCTCCCACCCCAGCACACGCTCAACATCTCACTGCCAGTCCAGGGGGTCAGACGGACAGAGTTGACTCCGAGCCCAGCCACTGCAAGCTGAGGGACCTTGGATGGGTCACTGTACTTCCTGGTGCCTGTTTCCTCATCATCACCATGGGAATAAAAATATTCACTGAATCTCCACTCTAGCCCCCGGCCCACCAGTCAGGGTCATACATTCATTCAGTAAGCATGTATCGAGTGTCTACTGAATACCAAGCCCTGGGACCTGTCGGCAGCCAGACAGAGCCCTGTCCCCACAGAGCTTACAGTCTAGTGGCAAGGCAGACGCCGAGCAGAGAGGCACATGAATCACTGGTTGATCACCACTGTGGTAAGCACGGAGCCCTGTGGGATCTGGTTAAGGGGGAGATGAGTCTGGTAAAGCCAAAACTCAGAGACGAAGCAAAGAGAAGAAGCAGTCCAGGAAAGCCTTGCGCACAGCCAGTGGGGAAATGTCAAATGGTGCGACCACTTTGTAAAAGTGGTTTGGCAGTTTCTTAACAAGCTACGCGTGCACCTCCTATATGACCTATTCCATCCCCAGGCGTTTACCCGAGAGAAATGAAAGCAAGTGTTTATACAAATGTTCAGAGAAGTTTTATTTGCCAAAAAGTGGAGGCAACCCAAACGCCCATGGACGGGAGAACAGATAAGCAAACTTAGTAAGTCCATGCAATGGAATACTACTCAGCCAATAAGGAATAAAGACCTAAGACACGCAACAGTTCAGTGAATTGCAAAAGAATTATGCTGAGTGAAAGAATCAGCCTCAAAGAGTACATATCGTATGCTCCCCTTTATATAAAACTCTAGAAGCTGTGTAATAGGGAAGAACAAAGCTAACTACATATTGGAGCTGTCTCTTTTACTCTAGCCCTTGTATAATTGCCTTTGCTACAAGTTAAGAATGTAGTCTGTAGCCTGAAATATACAAGATAGCCCATTCTAAAGGCTCTGACCTTTAAAGGTATTACACTTTTCCATTCATATGGAGATAAAAGTTGTTCAGAGAATAATGTTAATCCTGTTGGAGGTTTATAGGAACATTGTGACCTAACCTACGTGGACAGCTGCAAAAACAAAGGATTCTGGCACCAAGAAGTTTGCAGCAACCAACCACACCCTCTCCCCTTTTAGTATAAAAGAAGCCTAAATTCTAGCTCAGGGAAGATGGTTCTTTGGGACACACGTCCATCTTCTCAGTCTGCTGGCTTTCTGAATAAAGCCGCTATTCCTTGCCCAAACAACCCATCTCTTGATTTATTGGCCTGTCATGTGGCCATCGAGTTTGGACTCGGTAACAGATACAAACTACTCTATAGTGACCAAAAGCAGATGTGGGATTGCTTGGGAATGGCAGGTGGGGGTTAGATAGGAGGGATTACAAAAGGGCAGGAGGAAACTTTTGAGGTGACAGATATGTTCAGTCTCTTGATTGTGGGTCTGGTTTCACAGGTCCAGTATGTCACCATTTATCAACTTGTGTATTTTAAATATGTCACTGATTGTATGTTAATATGGCTGTTTTTAAAAAACCAGCAGGAGACCAGATTCCTGCTGTGTGTTTCCCTAAAACTAGGAGCTTTAGAGGAGCTTTTCAGGGATGAGAGGATGGGAAGAAGGAATACTGTAAGCCACCATTGGTCAATAATGCAAAACACACTCCCCTGTCCCATTTTTTGTCCCTACCCTTGATAAAACAAAATAAGTGAGACACAAATATATGCTTTTTCTGTCCAAATAAATCTTACTTTAGAGTGTGAGGTGGGGGAAAAGCGTTCCAGGCGAAGAGAATGGCATGCAAGGGGTATCTGCTCATTTAACCACCCCTTCATTGATTTGGCAAATATTTATTGAGCATCTATTATACTCCAGGTACTGGTTTAAGTGCTGGGAATGCAGCTGTAAACAAAAGAGATTCACATCCCTGCCCGCATGAGGCTGACATTCTGGCAGGAGACAAACAACAAGTGTGTTACATGAATATATATATATATATATATATATATATATATATATATATATATATATATATATATATACACATATATATATCTTGTTAGAAGGTGGTAAATATTAAGCGAGAAAAATAAGATAAGGGGATGGGGCATGCCAGGAAGGGGTGCGATTCTAAATGAGAGGGCCAGGGAAGGCTCATGGAGAGAGTGACATTTGAGTAAAGACTTGAAGGAGGGAATGATCTGGGTAGGTGTCTGGAGGAAAAGCATTCCAGGCAGAGGGAACAGCCAATGCAAAGGCACTGAGACTGGACCCTGCCTGGTGCTTTGGAGGAAGAGGTTAGAGACCAGTGTGGCTGGAGCAGAGTGAGAAAGGGGGAGTGGGAGGGAGTGAACCAAAATTGGTATCAGATGCTGATTTACCAAAACCAGGGCCATGTGATCAAAATGGGGCAAGGGTTGTCATTGGAGCATCCCACCATCCTGCCATATCTCCCGGAGTCCCAGAGAGGGAAGCACAAATGATTGATGCCTTTTGAAGCTTTTTCTTCAACTCCCCCACTCAATCACAGATCAGACTGAAGGCAACAGCCCCACATTTCTTGGGGTGCTCAGATGCTGCACCCATCTTGGGGTCATTCTGGGTCCCCCAGGCAAACAAGCACAAGACAGCCACCCCAAGGTGAAGTTCTGGAAACCCTGTCCTTTGAGGAGTCATGAAGTCACTGTGGTGTTCTTCCTGGACCAGAGGGAACTTGGGAGAAGCTGAGGATGGACTCCTGGGAGGCAGGTCTCTGATGGGCTGTCTGGAGGAAAGGCAATTAGCTGTGTGCTTGGGGCCTGTGACAGGAGAGTCCTAAGAAAGGAGATCTGGGTTTGATCTAAGAGTTAGCTAAACTCCAGAACAAGCAGAGCCATTAAAGCTTAGGAGGACTCTGCCACAGGAAATAAAACCATTGCTTATCATTGATTCTCAGGCAAATAGTGGGAACAGCAACTTTCTTTAACTGAGATAATACACTGAGCTCAAAGAGGCAGTCACTTCCTCAAGGCCTGCTTGCTCTCAGATCCTACCTGCCCTTCCTTTGCTTTGCTCTGTATCGAAGGGAACTACATTTCCCAGGTTCCTTTGCACCCTGGCTTCCAGGTAGTTTCAGCCAATGGGAGGCCCAGGCAGGAGACCACAAGGTGGGACGAAGAGAGAAGCCAGGGTATCTCTCCCTCTCTTATTCTGCCTCTCCAGCAGCAAATACACACCTCCATGGTCTCAGCTCCCTGAAGACAGCTCTTGCCCAAGGTTCTAGCTCTTGTTAAATGGTTCTGGCCCCTGGCCCCTGGTCACACCACCTCCTTCTATTTTTTCTCCAGCCTAGTGGCTACTCTCTGGGTTACCTTAGTATCACCCGTCTCTCCTCAGCAATCCCATCACCATTAGCCAATTCCCTGAATTAAATCGTCTCTGTTTGAAAGACCTGAGAAGACTTCTGCTTTCCTGGCTGAATCCTGACCAGGAGAACCAGAAATCTGAATCTAAGACTATCTCCGTAACCACTTGAAAGGCTCATATGCTCCCCACAAAAGAGGCAGTATTCTTATAGTGCTTGTGGTCACAGGTTTGGCGGCCTGGCCACTTGCATTCAAATCCAAGCATAGCTACTTATTCACCTGAGCAACTTACTTAAACTTTCCATGTTTCTGCTTCCTCATCTGTGAAATTATGACAATAACAGGTAACTGATTGTGCTTTCCAAAGATGGCCACAAAAATATCACCCATCCAGCGTGCTCTTCTGCAGTGTGACTTGTCACACCCTCCTCAAGAGGTGGAGTTTGATTCACCTCCCGTTGAGTCTAGGCTGGTCTTAGCGACTTGCTTGTCACTGAGAATGCAGCCAAGTGCACTGTATGATTCCCAAGTAGGTTAGAAGAAACCCTCCAGCTTCCGCCTTGTTTCCTTGAGAAACACTTGCTCTCTCTCCACGCTCCTCAAAACCCCAATCACCATGTTGTGAGGAAGCCCAAGCCACATGGAGAGACCAGGTTTCCAGGCAACAGCCCCAGCTGAGCAGAGCTTCAAGTCATCCCAGCCCAGGCACTCAACAGGGGAGTGAAGAATCCTCCAGATGATTCCAGCCCCCAGACATTCAAGGTTTCTCATCACAGAGCTGACAAACCATCATCACCATGCCCCATCTGAATTCCGGACTCACTGAATCTGTGAGAAGGATAACATAGTTATTGACATACATCACTTAGTTTGGGTTGGTTTGTTTCACAGTAACAGATAACTGAAACACAGAGGTACCTTCTCCATGAGCTTGCTGTGAAAATCAAGTGAGTGCATAAGTTGTAAGTACGTAGAACAACACTTGCACGTAGTAAGTGCTCAGTAAATGGGAACTGTTTATGTTGTTATTCATTATACTTTCTGAACCTATTCCCATCCATTTCATTAAAACTGTTCTTTTCAACTTAAAAAAAAAAGAGTGGGGCTTCCCTGGTGGCGCAGTGGTTGAGAGTCTGCCTGCCGATGCAGGGGACACGGGTTCATGCCCCGGTCCGGGAAGATCCCACATGCCGCGGAGCAACTAAGCCCGTGCGCCATGGCCGCTGAGCCTGCACGTCCGGAGCCTGTGCTCCGCAACGAGAGAGGCCGCAGCAGTGAGGGTCCCACGTACCGCAAAAAAAAAAAAAAAAAAAAAAAAAAGAGTGGATATATGTATATGTATAATAGATTCACTTTGCTGTACACCTGAAACTAACACAACATTGTAAATCAACTATACCCCAATAAAAATTAAAATAAATAAATAATTTTTTAAAAAACTATTCTTTTCAAAGTACCAAGACCTGGATGTGGATACGCTTTGCTCTTTGGGTCCCTTGACACTATGCCCTTCTGGCCACTTGACACTACAGCCCTATAAGGTAGGGACTATCCTTACCCCCTTTTCAAAGAGGGGGAAACCAAGTCACGGAGAGGTTCAGCAACTCACCCAAGATCCCAAAGTCAGGGTCAGCACCCGGAACCCCAGGCAACCAGAGTCCACGGCCCTCAAACAGGGTTTCTCAGTCTCAGCACCATTGATAATTGGGCGGCTGTCCTGGGCATAAGAGGACATGTAGCAGCATCCCCGATCTCTACCCACTTGATGCCAGGACCACACCACTCCATCCAGTAGTGACAACCAAAAACATCCCCAGGCACTACCAAATGTCCCCTTGGAGGACAGAGCTGCTTGCCCCAACCCCAGTTAAGAACCACTGTGCTGTGGCCCGGGTTCAATCTCTGGTCAGGGAACTGAGTTCCCACAAGCCGTGCCACACGTTCAGGAAAAAAAAAAAGTCGCTGCAGTAACCACCACTCTGGGCTGCTTTCTATCGCCAGGGTCACATGGCCCAATCAGAACTCCCCAAAACCTGTTCCTCCCCCAGGCTTCCCATCTCAGCAAATGATAGCCCCACTCATGCGGGTCCCTAAGCTACAAACTTCAACATCATCCGACCTCCTTTCATTCACTCCCAGCCCCCCTCCATCCAATCTGTTAGCAAGTCTGATCAGCTCAACCCCCAAAATGGGAGCCAGATCCATTGTCCCCAGCTCCTCGTCCAAGCCACCATCACTCTTCCCTGGGATACCTTCATCAACCTCCTCCTCCCAGGTCCCCTTACTGTCACCTCTATTGTCCTTAGAGTCCAGTCCCCATGGAGCAGCTTAAAACACTCCAAGACTTCCCATCATATTTAAATTCCACACACATCCCCACAGCCACCTCCAGTGAAGTGCCTTCCTCCCAAACATCACTTCCTTCTGCTCTCCCTTCTCTTGCTCACCTTCTGCCAGCAGATCCTTCATTCTCATCCTCCTGCCACAGGGCCTTTGCACAGCCTTTGCCCTCCCTGCTCCCATGCTTCTCAGAGCTGGTTCCTCATCCTTCAGCTCTCAGCTTTCCTTGACCATCCTCCAGAAGCCTGCCCCCTTTGTTCTTCTCCATCCTGACCCCTGGCTTATTCTGTCTGCAGCACTTACTACCGTGTTTTATTGATTTGCCTGTTTATTGTCTGTAGCGGGTTAAATGGCAGCCCCCAAATAGATACATCCACATCTGATCCCTGGCACCTTGGTGAGTGTGATGTTATTTGAAGAGGAAAAAAAAAGGACTTTGCAAGACTTCATTAAGGATGTCAAGGTGTGGAGATCTTTCTGGATTATGAGACACACAGACAGATAGACACAGAGGAAACAGCCACGTGAAGATGGAGGCAGAAGCTGGAATAACGCAGCCACAAGCCAAAGAACGCCTGGAGCCAGCAGAAGCTGGAAGCAGCAAAGATCGGATTCTCTCCTATAGCCTGGAGATGGAGCAAGATGCTGCCGACACCTTGTTTTCAAACCTCTGCCCTCCAGAACAGTGAGACAATATAGCTGTTGTTTCAAGCCACCCAGTTTTTCAGACTTTGTTACAGCGGCCACAGGAAACAGAACACAGGCAGCCTTCTCTCCCACAAGGCCATGAACTCAGGAGAGCAAAGAGGAAATCTGTGGTGTTTCCCATCACCCCAGCCATCTGCACAGCGCCTGTTGCCGATGATAAAATAAATGAATGTCTAACTTGAAGAAGCTCTCAATCTCACCTTCACCCCAGCCAATAATTGTTCACTTCTCTTTGGATTCCGCTCCATCCCCCCAACCCCGCCCACCCACCTCCCCACCCCCCTACCCATCCCCCACCTCCCCGGACACAGGAAACTCACTCCCTCCAAAACAGTGGTTCTCTCAGGGGCAATTCTGCCCCCCAGGGGACATTTGGCCATGCCTGGGGACATTTTGTGGTCACTACTGAGGTGGGGGGAGAGTGGGTGAAGGTCAGGGATGCTGCCCAACTTCTTACAATGCACAGGGCAGCCCCCAAGACAGAGAATGAAGCCCCAATTTCAGCACTGCTGATGCAGAGAAACTCTGGACTCAATTTATTGATAGTACTTGATGCCAATATAAACATCGATTGATCGATTGATCTGTTGCCTCCTGACTTCTCTTCCCCGCTCTTCTGGTAACAGTCCCTCAGTTTCCCAGGTGAAACAGCCCCTCCCCGAGCCTAGCTCCTTTGGGTAGAGTCGACCCTGCCCCCAGCTCCAGAAATGGGCATGTGACCTGGCCTGACCAATCAGACCATACATTCTCCCAGGCACAGCAATTGGTTCAGAATTGGACATGTTACCCGCCCCCCCAAACATTCATGTGCAATGAAAGAGAGATCTGGGGTTTAGAGGCCATTAAATCGACCCTCCCATTTTCCACTGGACACACAATTGTGGGAATAAAAATTTGGTATATCTGGGCACTCTTGTTTGCCTCCATGAGGGGAAAGGATGACTGAAAATGGAGGGAAACACCACAAAGAAAGCAGAGTTAAGAGATGGAGTGCAACGAGGAGAGAGGAGAGGGTTCCTGAGATAGCTCCTGAACCCCTGGATCCAGCCGGACCTGAAGGCATTTCCTCCCAAGCTTTTCAGTTATATGAGGTAATAAATATTATTTTTGACTAAGCCAGTTTCAGTTGGGTTCTCTGTCACAAGATCTAAGACTCTTGCTTGAAACTTCTGCAGACTAAGTTCAGAATTTCCTCAAACCTTAAACTTCTCCAACTGAACATCCCTTATTTCTTCCACTATTCCCCAAGGGACCTGACTGTCATGTTCCTCTTAAAGCCCAGGTCTCAGAACACCATCCCTGAGATCAAAGGGGACAGTCCATCTTTACAATGTAGTGAGATCTTTAAAAGCCCAGCTATGCCCACCCAACACACCCTCCGGTCCTGCCCACTTCCTGGCACCATTAATGTTAGCAAGGGAAACAAACAGAACTTTGTCTTTCAGTCCCTCAAATATTCCCCAACCTCCCACACGCAGACTGGCGTGTCACCTCCTCCAGGAAGCCTACCCCAATTGTTTCTGGGGGTTCTCTTCTCTCTGCTCTCACAATACCCTGGGCTTCACTCACCCATCCCTGAGCATGTTCATCTGTGTTGTAACTGCCTATCTCCTCGTCTGTTTCCATGATTTTCATGATGGTCTGTGTCTCATTCATTGTGGGATTCTCCATCAGAAATGGCTCTGAGGTGGGTGGTAGCATCATCATTACTACTGTTGTTATTATTGCTGCCATCACCGTCTTCATTTGCCTCATTTTACAGATAAGAAAACAAAAGGTGGGCCTCCCTGGTGGCGCAGTGGTTGAGAGTCCGCCTGCCGATGCAGGGGATACGGGTTCGTGCCCCGGTCTGGGAGGATCCCATATGCCGCGGAGCGGCTGGGCCCGTGAGCCATGGCCGCTGAGCCTGTGCGTCCGGAGCCTGTGCTCCGCAACGGGAGAGGCCACAGCAGTGAGAGGCCCGCGTACCGCAAAAAAAAAAAAAAAAAGAAAACAAAAGGTGAGAAGCCACATAACTCGGAACTAGTAAAGGCAGGATAATCTCAGGCAATCCATCCTCAATCATCGCTAACCAACTACCACTAACCAGTAGTAAGTAAGCACTCGACAAATACCTCCTAAATCAGGGAGGGATCAGCAAACTCTGTAAAGAGGCAGACAGTAATTTTTTTTTTTGGCTTTGCAGAGAGAAAGCAGCCACAAACAATGTGTCAACAAGTAGGCAAGACCTTGTATCAATTAAACTTTGTTTACAAAAAGAGGCAGACAGCCCATGGGTTATAGTGTGCTGACCCCTGTATTAAATGACTGAAAAAATGAAGTGAATATTTGATCAACATTTATTGAGCACCTACTATATGCCAAGTGCTGTTCTAGGAACTGGGGACACAGTTGTGAACCAAACAGACAAAAAGTTTTGCCCTGACACTCCAGTGTGGGAAGCAGATAATAAGCAAATAAGTTAAAAATTATGGTAAGTCAGAGAGGGCTAAGTACTGTGGAGGAGGGTTTCCCTCATGGCGCAGTGGTTAAGAATCCGCCTGCCGATGCAGGGGACATGGGTTCGAGCCCTGGTCCGGGAAGATCTCACATGCCGCACAGCAACTAAACCCGTGCTCCACAACTACTGAGCCTGAGCTCTAGAGCCTTCGAGCCACAGCTACTGAAGCCCACGTGCCTAGAGCTCATGCTCCGCACCAAGAGAAGCCACTGCATCGAGAAGCCCGTGAAACCGCAACGAAGAGTAGCTCCCGCTCGCCGCAACTATAGAAAGCCCATGCACAGCAATGAAGACCCAATGCAGCCAAACACAAACAAACAAATAAATAAATAAATAAATACTGTGGAGGAAAATAAAAGAAGGAAGAGAATGGTGGGGAGAGGGGTAGGCAGGGGCAGGGGGTGTGATTTTTACATACGGAAACCAGAGGAAATCTCTCTGATAAGAAACCTTCAGGAGATAAGAGAACAACCAGGGTGTATATCTGGGGGAAGAGGGATTTGTAGAGAAAGAACAGCATGTGCAAAGGCCCTGGAGCTGAATTGCACCTGGTGGGTTCTAGGAACAGTGAGGGCGGGCCCATATGGCTGGAGTCGAGTGAGGGAGGGGGAGAGAGGGAGGAGATGAGGTTCTGCAAGGTGGGCAGAGGCCACATGCATAGGTTCTTCTGGGTCATGATGAGGACTTTCACTTTTACTCCAAGGGGAGCCATGCGTGGGAGGGCTGGGAGCAAGGGGAGGGACAGGGGTTTCCAGCATCCGCTGTGAGTCCTGAAAGGTGACATTTCCCAGTATTGGACCCAGAGAGGAAGTCAGTGAACAAAGCAGAATGCAATGGGAAAGAAGGCACAGCGCAAATGTTGACACCCGCCACCCAGGCTTCTGTCCCGGTCAGCCCCAGTGGACATGTTTAGATGCGATCTTCCACCCAACCCAACCCAACCCACTTGGCTGAGATTTGCTTGCACCAAGCCCCACCTCAAGTCCCCAGCTGCATCCTTCCCCCATGGCTCTGGTCCAGGTCCTCCTCATTCCTCATCCCACAGAGGTTTCCTCTAAACTAGCCCCCTCCAGACCTGCAACTCTGAAGCCAGTTAGGCATCACCCTGAGGTCCTCTGGCACTGCCTTCTCTATATCCACCCAACCCATTTCGTTGTCCCCCCTGGCACCCAGCTAAGCTACATTCCCATTCCTGTCTTGCAGCTGGATGGGACCATGTGACCAGTGGAACAAGAATGGAGGTGATGGTGCCACTTCTGGGCCTGGCCCCATGAAAACCTCTCAGGGCTTCCCTCCTCATAACTCCCTCCTTGTCCTCTGGCTGAATAGAGAACTCCAAGGGCTCCAGGGAGGATGGGGCCATGAGATGGAAAGAGCCCAAGTCCTGTAGGAACTTTGTAAAGAAGGGCTATCCTCTTAATCCCCCAGTTGACCCAAACTGGATTGTGATATAAGCTAGAAGTAAACTCTTTAGATTCACTGAAGCAATGCAGTTCATTACAGCAACTAACATTTTGCACCCAGACCTATACCACATCCTACAGGCAAGCTCAGATCCACTGAAATCAAATTAGCAAAAAAGAATGACTCCCATTAATTTAGCACTTGCTATACATTAATCGTACGTCAATCGCCATGATAGGAATTTAACTTACCTTATCATGTTGAACCCTCACATAACCCTGAGATAAAGGTGCTGTCCACACCCCCATTCTGTAGATAAGACAACCTGGGCAGAAATAGGTTAAGTAATTTTGTTTCTCCAAGATCACAAGCCTAGTAAGTACCTGACTTGAAATTCAAAGCAGCCCAATATATAAAGAGTTCCTAAAAATCAGTAAGAAAAAAATGCCAGCAGTCCTAGAAGGAAAAAAATAATGGGCAAATGAAATGAACAAATATTATTTTGCAGAGAGAAAATATAAAGAGTTCTTAAACATACGAAAAGAGGCTCTATCTCACTCAGAATAAGAGAAATGTACATTGAGTCATAATGAGCTTCATTTATCACCCAAGTTGGCAAAACTCCAAAAGCTTAACAACTGTTGGCAAGGCAGTGGAGAAACCAGCATTCTCATTGCTAGAGGTAATGTAATTGGAACAATGCATATGGGAACAATCCCATACAGAGAACAATTTGGCAGGATCTACTGAAAACACAGACTCACCCGCTTTGAGCCAGCAAAACCTTCTGGGAATTTATCCCATGGATATACATGCTCATGTATCTGGCTGCAATAATAACATTTATATGTAGCTAGATACTTTTCTAAGTTCTTGATAGTAACTCATTTATCCTTCAGAACAATGCTTCCAGATGGGGATTTATTATCTCCATTTTACAGATGAGGAAACGGAAGCACAGAGAGGTTAAGTAACATGCCCAAGGTCACACAGTAGAGGAGCCAAAAAACAGTTCATGGACAAGGTTATTCATCACAGTTAGTTTGTCAGAACAAAAGCCTGGTGCAATCCAAGTGCCCATTAATAGGGGTGATGGTAAATTAAGTGATCCCCAAGCCGTGCAATGGAATACAGTTTAGAGAAACAGTCCCTGGCCACATGCCTGCAGTGTAGCCAAAAAAAAAAAAAAACAGAGTAGGGATCCTGGTACCAGGCTGCCTGGGTTTGAATTTCTGACTGTCACTTTCAAGCTGGGTGCCCTGAGGCAAGTGACTTAACTTCTCTGTGCCTCAGTTTTCCCATACGCAATATGAGGACAATGGTAATATCTACCTCGTAAATTGTTATGGAGATTAAACAAGTCAGTGTATAGAAAGTGTTTCGACCAGGGATCAGCAAACTTTTTCTACAAACATCTGGATAGTAAATATCTTCACCTGAACAGGCCAGACACTCTCTTCGTCAATTACTCAACTGTTGAGTTGTAACTGGAAATCAGCCATAGATAATACGTAAGCAAATGGACGTGGCTGTATGCCAATAAAACTTTATTTATAAAACATGCTTGTGGTTCACATTCGGCCCTCCCATTGTAGTTTGCCAACCCCCAGTTTAGATGAATGCCTGGCACACAGTTAGCCCAGTATAAGTGGTTTGTTAAGTAAATGGACAATCTAGAATATCATGCAGTCATTTTTTAAGAAGAATGAGAACAATCTCTATGTATTGATTTGGAAAGATTCCCAAGACGATGATTAAAGTGAGAAAAGCAGGGTATAAAGCAGTGGGTGGTATGTGCCATCTTTTGTAGTAAGAGAGGAGGGTAGTTAATAAAAACCTGCATTCCTGTTTGCATAAGGAAATTCGAGAAGGCTATATAGTCAACTTAAAGAAAAAAGGAGTCACTTATGGGGGAAGGTAGCACCTGGGTATCTGAAGAAGATGGCTAGAGGTTACACTTTTTCCCTGTGCACCTTTTTATGTGTTTTGATCTTTGAATGATACACATGTATTATTTAACCAAAGAGTCAAATATTTTAAAGATTCTACCAGGCTGTCTGTCCCCCAGCACAGGGTGTCACAACCTCAGCACTGTTGATATTGGGGCCGGATAATTCTCTGTCGTGTGTGACACTGTTGAGCAGAATCCCCGGGCTCTATCCACTAGATGCCAGTATCAGCTCCCAGACGTGACAACCCCAACTGTCCCAGGACATAGCCAAGGATCCCCTGGGGGCGAAACCACCCCAGTTGAGAACCACTGCCCTGACCCAAACTCCTCCAGGCTGTGCTATGCTGCCAACCTTCCCTATATCCCTCATTTTCCCTAAAAAGACTTTTTATAGAGGGTTTATCAGGTGTCAACACAGTGCTGAGCAGTATTGAAATACTACAACAGTCTTCCCCAAAAAAGGTGCCGTTTTTAGCCACAGTTCACAGATGGGGAAACTGAGGCTCAGGGAGGCGAAGCCAGCAAGGGATGCTGTCAGGATTGGCTCCCAGGTCTGGCTCCTCCAAGCCACCACCGTCAACCCCCACCCCAGCCCACACCTCGTATTCTAACTCTCCTACCCTCTCCCTTCCCTGCCTCTGCCAACGGCACCAGCATTTACAGGCTGGGGACCAAAGCACAGAGAGGTTAAGTAACACGCCCAAGATGCCACAGTGGAGGAACTGAAAAAAGATTCATCATCTTGGCTCCAGTGGCCGCTCCCATCCTGAGTCTAATCAGCTCCCCCGTCCTGGTGGATCTTTCCCACAATGACTGTCACATTTGTCTCTTCCTCTCCACTTCCTCAGCTTTAAAGTTTCATCTCTGCCACCCGGAATTTGGGCTCCCAGAGAGAGTGAGAGTGTCTGGTCATCACTGTGGCCGCCTATGATGGTGTCATCGTCTTTCTGGGTCTCAGATCTCAGCTTGGAGACTCGCTTCAATCTGACCTCACCCATGAATCATGCCCACCAGCCAGCCCACTCACTGCCCTGCAGCACGACTACGTGGGAACTGACCTGCTTCCACCTCAGAGCCTTTGCACTGGCAGTACCTCCTGCCAGGAGTGCCGTTTCTTCAGAATCACATGACTCATTCCCTCACTTTACCCAGGTCTCTGCTCAAATGTTGCCTCCTCAGTGAGGCCTCCCAGACCTCCTATGCAAAAGTGCAACCCCACATTCCCAAGCCCCCTTCTCCAGGCCATGTACCACCTCTGACAATGTATGTTTCCTTATTTGCCCACTGTCAGTGCCTCCCACTAGAATGTGGGCTCTTCGACAATAGGGGTTTGTGTGTGTCTTTTTCCCACTGTCTCAGCACCAAGAAGAGGCTCAGCGTACATCATAATTGTTGATGAATGAACGAATGAATGAATGGATTAATTAATTAATATGCTCTTCCCACTTTCTACCCAGGGAACAGTGGAGCGAAAGCCGAGGAACTCTGAGGAGGAAATGAGAGAAACTAGGAAGCATCCTAATTCCAGGCTCCACACCTTCATGCCATTGTGTGTCCCCCACCCCATCCCACCCCCATCAGGAGCCCTCCCTTTTCTCTCTCTGCCCTTCCATATCCCACTGGCAGTTCATGTCCCAGGCTTAAATCTGTTGATGGACAGGGACTTGAAAACTTAGAGAGGCTGTTCTTGTGATACCTCCCTCCAACTTAATGTGACCACCTTTTAGCTTCCTGCTCATGGCCCCACTGTGAATGGGGCGCAGGGCTGAGCTTCAAAGGGAGACAAAATGCGCAGGGCAGGATGGCACAGAGCTCCCAGATGGGGAGGATCAAGGAACACCCCTGCCCAGTGCAGGGCCTGACACAGCTAGGCACCAGAACCCAGAGCAATTAGAAAACTCCTACTCACCCTTCAAAACCCAGCACAAATGTCCCCTCTTGCATAAAGCCCAACTCTCCCAGGCAATGTCTTGCCTTTGTTCCAGGGCCCCCAGCCCAGAGGTTTCTTCCTCTGCCCTGGTCCTGACAACACAAGGCTGGGGGATGTCTGTCTCCCCCAGTCTGGGAGCACCTTGAGGGCCAGACCCAGGCCTGGGTCCTGGGTGTTGCCCAGCACAGAAAATCAGGACACATTAGTCCCTGAAGCTGCCCTCCTAGAGAATAATGCCACAACCCCTTGCCTTTTATCAGAAAACCAGCTGTAGGGAAGATGCAGGGAAGGATAGAAGTTCATTCTTAAGTCTAACCACTTTCCCATTAGCTGCTGTAGAAGCCTCACTGGATCTCGATTGCTCAGAAGTCTGGGGCCTGACTGGTCCGACAGCTACTTCCTTCTGTGTGGAAGCCAGGAGGCAAGCAAATGGAGGAAAATTTGGGATGGCCTGTGGCCAGAGCAGCTGGTGGCTGGGGGTGGCAGGGGAATCTCTGGGGTTCCCCCGCTGCCATTCTTTCAGGAAGCCTGCCTGGGCTAGGGGAGGGTGGGCCTCTTCCACGTGTGGCCCTATCCCCAGGAAACACCCCCAGGGACCCCCATAGGCCCACTCCCTGGTCACTGACTGCCCCTCCCCGCATCCACACATGGCATCTCAGGCCAGAGAGGGGGCAATGCCCGAGCCTGCCCACCATCCGTCCCCAGAGAGGTCCCCCTCTAGCCCACAGCGCGTCCAGATAAGCCTTTCCTCCCAGGGTAGGGCCTGAGGGCTGGATGGCAAGTGTCAGACCCGCAGGGTAGGCAGGGCATCCCCAACCGTCAGCCATCACTTTCCACCCAGAACTCAGGAGGCCAGAGGGAACCAGAGAAGGTACAACAGAAAGAGAATCCAGTCCAGTTACCTCCCCCACCCCACCGCATTCAAATAGGGATTTGAATAGATTTCCTGAGCTGGGGGCGGTCACAGTCAAATCCTCCTCCCCCTGGACCCCGGGGCCCTTGCAGAAATCCCTACAGAGAAAAAGCAGCTATTTCTAGGTTCCCAAAACCCCAGGACCCACTTTCGGGGTTCTGGACCAGGTCCTGCCTCAACGTGCCCCCTGGGATGGATGGAGTTAGGAAGACCAGACCCCCAGGCCCATAGCACCCCACCCACCCCATGCTGCCCCAGGCCCAGGCAGGAAGCCAAGGGGAAGATGTGAGGGGAAGGAAGGGGCCCAGGGCCTGGGAGGAGGAGACACATGTGGGGGAAGGAATCGGAGGAGGCCCCTCCCCCATAGCCAGAATCTTGAGGGGTGGGGGGTGGGGGTCAAAGGAGTTGAAAACCTCAGGCACCCTATTGGCCACCCAGGGGGTTCCTAGTCCCCCTCAAGACGCCCACAGAGTCCCTTTTTGGGGCTTGATCCCCACTGGAGCCAGCCTGGGGCTTTGGGTGCTTTAACCCCAAGTTTGCCAGTTCTCAGCCTAGATGTGGGTTAACTGAGCCTATGAGCCCATTCCCGTTAACCTTGGGTGGGCCACCCCTGTATCCCCGAGTGTTACAACCCCCATATCCCCCGTACCCTGTGCCAGACCCTGCGGCGGGGGGACATCCTCCCCTCTACACGGCTGGCCCAGAGGTGCAGAACATCAACCCCCTGGGTACCAGCCTGGGATGCCTCCCACCACCCACCCTGGGGCAGGCCCGTCAGTGGCCATCTCACCTGGGACATCTGGGGACGCAGGTTGACCTCCCGCAGGTTGATGGCATGGGGCAGCAGGTTGTTGAGCAACTGGCACAGAAGGACGCCATCCCGGAGGGCCTGCGCCAGTTCGCACACCTGGGCCCCATCCCAGGTCACGCGGTGGCTGGGTGGCAGTACCCGGCACTGGATCAGCCAGTGGGTGCACTGGCGCCACAGCTCCATGGTTGCTGGCTTCCCCGGGCCGGCCCGTGCACCCTCGCGGCCTCCTTCGCCGCCCGCCCGCTTGCCTCCGCTAGCTAGCTACCACTTCCTCTTCTTTGCCTGTAACTGTCGCCCTGAGACGGGGCGGAGGGGGAGCTGTGGGGCGGGGGGCGGGGAGCACCTGCAGCCCAGCTCCAGCCCAGCCCCTTTCAAGCAGGACCTGGCCTCTCCTTCCCCCACCATCTAGTACTGGGGCATCTGGGAATGTTCAGGGTAACAAGGCGGAGGCCTGCCTCCTTCCTCTGTATCCAACCCAAGAGCGGTACAACCTCGGAAACATACTCAAAATCCGCCCTGTTCTCACCCCTCCCTCCTCCACCTCCACCCTCATCCAGCCCCCAACCTTGGCAGCCTGGACCTCCGCCCCACGGCCGGGCTCCCGTCCTCATCCCCCCTACACACGATCTGTACTCCCCACATCAGAGGGCACCTATGAACACCTAAGTCAAGTCGGGATGCCCCACAGCCCCCCTCGTCTGGGATAAAAGTCATCCCTGCAGCCCACAAGGGCCTGCATGAGCACTCATCACCTCCCTGCCCTACTTCTCCCACTCTCCCCCACTTTGCGCTGTTCCAGCCAAATGGGCCTCCTTAGTGTTCTTTCAACACACCACGTAGCCCCAGAAGCTTGCCCTAGAATCCTGCCACAAGGCCTTTGCACATGCTAGCCCTCTGCCTTAGGCAATTTCACGGCCAGCTCCCTCACTTCCTGCAAATCTTAGCTCTAGATCATCTTCTCATGAAGTTTTCCCAAACCTCTCCATTTCAGATCAGAGCCTTTCTTCCCACCCCATCACACCCTATCCCACTTCCCCACCTGTTATTTTATTATACTTATTTCTTTATTGTGTATTGAGAAATTTGTGTCTGGAGTTGGAACCACTCCCCCCAGCACCTGGCACATATACATGCTCCATAAATATTTGTTGAATGAATGAATGAATGAATAATTGAAAGCTCTATGGCTCTACCTCTGACATTTATCCCAAATCCGTTCATTTATTCCCATGGCCCTGGCCATCATCTTTTTTGAACTTCGATAGTGTCGTTCATTGGTTTAGCAAATATTTACTGTCTTTGTAGCCCTTATCATTACCTGAAATCATGTGCTCTACGAGGTCTCTCTACCCACCTCCAGCCCACTAGATTGTGAGGAGTCTCCCCCCTCCGTCTCACAAGCACCCACCCACCCCACCCGCCACCCGAGCCACCCCCCGGATTTTCCTTTTTAATTATTGTAACCACTAAGGGGCGCTAGACTCCTTTCACTGGACATACCCCCTTCCCTCTGACTGTATCAAAACCAGGCGGGGAGTGGGTCAAGGAAGGGATACCCCTCAGCCTGTCCTGAGACTGGAGTCTCTTCCACATTGGCAGATGGGGAAACCCAGCCTGGTAATTCCCAGATTTACGATCTTACAGGCACCAAAACTTTCTTCCCCAACCATCCGTGTTTCTCTATGCGTCAATTTTCTCATCTGTAAAATGAGTGACAGTAACCTTCACCGTTTAGAATTACGGTAGGGGTCAGAGATGGTGGGGCTGCAAAGATCAGAGGAAGACAGGATAGCGCTCCAGGGCTCCGCGCTTGAATCCCACCTTGACCAATCACAAGCCGTGTCAAACTTGGGCAAACTTGGGCTGAGCTGTCCCATGCCTCAGTTTCTGCATCTAGAAAATGGGGTGATGAAAACAGTACCCATCTCATTGAGAGGTCTACGTAAAAATGTGTTGAAGCAGGGCAAGCAAAGAGAACGGTCGTGGCATACAGTAAGCGCTTAATGAATGTTAGCTGCAGCTACTGCTTTCAATTCTGTTATTATTATGCGCCCTCAATAAACTTGGCCAGAGCGTCCTCTTTCTAGTTCCAGATTCCTCCCTCCCCCACCTTTCTCACGCTTGTCTCCGGCTGACAGGATGGAAGCCCCCCTCCCCTCCTTCCCTTCACGTAGGAAACCACCTGAAAGTTTACCCCCCAGTCCTGCCAGAGTCTAGATCAGCTCCAACGTTCTGTTACTGGGAGAGGCTGTCGTGTTTTCCCGCATCTCTCTCCACAAAACCCGACACCCAATGGGGTTCCTTCCCGGAAACCCAGGGGGGTGGTCTGGAGGAAGCTCACGCGGTCACGTCACAGCTGCCACCACTCCCTGCCAGGCGAGAGAGCCCGTAGGGACCGCCCCGCCCCTGCCCTGAACACTGAGGGGCTAGGAGACACGCCTTGCCCCGTCCCAAGGGGCCAGGGATGCTTAGGACCAGCCGAAGGCCCTAAGCCAGCCGGGGCCTGGCTCTAAGGGGCGGGACTAAAAGAGGAGTGAGGAGATGAGTGGGCGTGGTCAGCCCGAGAAGGGCGGGGCAAATTTAAGGGGGCGGGGTCCACTAGTAGGAACGGAGTTCCCAAGGGGGCGTGGTCTACGGGAAGAAGGTTTTATCTGAAGAGGGTGTGGTTAGCGAAAAGAAAGTTTCTAAGGGGGCGGGGCGAGAACAAGGGGGCGGGGTGAGAGCCCGGAGGTTACTGTTGGAGAGGGAGCGGGGCCTGGAGGGCGGGGTTTAAATGAGCGGGGCCAGGTGTTGGGGCTCGGTTCCCCTCGGGCGCGGTGGGTGAAGGCTGGACCTGGCTGGGGCGGGGAGGGAGGGGTCTGGAGCCGCAGAGCCTCAGGCTTCCGCCCGGCCCCAGGTTCTTGGGAGCTCCGCGGGTCCCGGCCCAGGTGAGTGAGGGGCCCCAGGCAGATCCAGGACCGGGAGATTACTGGGGCAGGGAGTTCTTTTTTCCAGGTGGGGCCACCAGCTCGCAGGGAGGATCTGGGTGTCTGTACACGCGCGTCCGCGAACGTAAAAAGGGTCGCCTGACTGGGGCGCTGTGTATCACGCGTGTCCGTGTACCTGGGCGTCCTCCTCCAAGCGTGTTTTCTGTGCAACACGGAAAGCCTCCCTGCTTCCACTTTTGCCTGAAAGATCTTTTTAAACCACAAACCAGATCGTGCCCCTCCCTCACTTCAAACCCTTCCCGTAGCTCCCCTTCCATCCCACTGAGATGAAAATTCGAGGTCCACCAGTTCCTGCATCGTCTCTGCCTATCTCACTGCTCTCCACTTCACTCCTGGCTCACAGCACGCAGCCCCACCAGCCTCACTGATGATGTAAGATGTAAAAAGCAAGCTCCAGGCCTTTGCACTTGCCGTATCCCCGCCTGGACTGCTCTTTCTCCACATCTTTGCATCACTGTCTCCCCTCTACTGAGGTCTCAGCTCCCAGCCAGCCTTCTTGACATTTCCCTGTTTTATCACCTTCATTGTTCACCCTTAGACATTACCTTCTTCATTCATCCTGCGCTTATTTGTTTTGTGTCTTGCCCACCGGAGGGGCCTTGGTCTCATTCATCACTGTTTCTCCAGGGTCTAGAACAGAGCCTGGCACGCAGTAAGCATTCAACCAGTCAGTGTTTGCTCAAGTTTGAGGCTCCGCGTCCACCTGTGTCCCTGTGTCTCTGTGCAGGTGGCTGCCCTCCTGCGCATGTGTGTGCATGTATGTGGCCAACAGAGCATGAATAATCTCCTTCCTCCTTACCCCAAGCTTGCCTCTCACCCACCCCCTCTCCTGACTCTGCCCTGTTCCTCTCTCTTCTGCCCAGATATCCAGAAATTATTCCAAAGGACGCAGGGCGGGTGGATGACTTAATTGGCCTGTGGCTGACCTGTGCCCACTCTGAGATCCCCCTGAACTAATCACAGCCTTGTCAGCGACGCACCACCACACCCACTAAGGGGCACGTAAGACAGAGGAAGCTGGAGTCTGGGGACTCTTAAGACCAAGGCCGGGCCTGGCCCAGGTGACAAACAGGAAGTGCTCAGGCATCCAGGAGACACACCTGGCTTTCAGGTATGCGGCACCTAGAGACAGCGCTCTGCTCAGTTCCCCCGCCCCTTAAGCCACCTAGGGCCAGTCTGGGAACTTCCTGACCCTTTCAGTCCCTCAGCCCAGTTGACTCAGGTCGTAAGAATCCGGGTGCTATTTCCCTGCAGACCCCACCAGGCCCAGAAGATCTTGGGGGCAGGGAAAGCAAAAAGCAAACCCCTTGCTTCCCTCCCATCCAGGGCAGTTTTTTCCACCAGACACTTGAGACACACAGGGGCCTGAGGCCTGTGCCATGATTAACATGTCCTAAAGCATCTGAGACCTAAATTTGACTGCAGTAATAAGGAAATGGATCCGCTCCAAAATATGAAAATCTGCAAATGCTTATTTGCTGACAAGTCTACAAAAATATGACCTTTTAATGTCCTTAAAAATGGCTTTACATGGGGCTATCTATTTTGGCTATTAACGTCAGGTTGTCACTCCTCCAACTACTTCTAACTGGGTCTGTTACACCTACATCAATCATACTGGGCTAATAGAAGAGGATGTCAAAAATGTATATGACTGGGCTTCCCTGGTGGTGCAGTGGTTGAGAGTCCGCCTGCCGATGTAGGGGACACGGGTTCATACCCAGGTCCGGGAAGATCCCACATGCCGCAGAGCGGCTGGGACCGTGAGCCATGGCCGCTGAGCCTGTGCGTCCGGAATCCGTGCTCCGCAACGGGAGAGGCCACAACAGTGAGAGGCCCGCGTACCGGAAAAAAAAAAAAAAAGGCCTTACATTGGAAAGGCACCTATGGGTTAGATTTTTGTACAATCTAAGAATCCTTGAGTATGCATATAGGTGGCTGAGATGCTATGGACTTTAGTAAATTAAATTCTCCCCAGCCTGCAACTTCTTTCACCCCAAGAACCACCTGGCTTGCTCCCTCAAAATCCTCCCAGTGTTCACCAACAGAGACCTTCCCGGGCCACCCTATGGAAAAATCTTAACTCCACCCCTTGAATCTTCATACCCCATCCCCGGTTTCAGTTTCTTGTTTAGGTCTCTCGGATCTATCCTATACTTCCTCATCTAGTTACTTATTTTTCCAATCACTGTCTTCCCTACTAGAACATCCCTACTAGAATTCCTGTCCTAAGGACAGGAATTCTGGTCTGTGTTGTTCACTGCTAGGTGTCTAGTGCCGAGAAGGGGCATCTGGCACACAGTGGGTGCCCCATGAATATTGGTTTGAGTGAATTTGTTAATTAAATTTCTCCAAAACGTAGCAGTACGTCATCTGCATAAAAAAACTGCATTACGTTTGAAAGCAATGCAGAGGTCTTTGCTCTTTGCAAGAATCCCAGTGAATGCATGACTCTTTCCATGAAATCACAGCCTATTCTAAATTAAAGTTACTCATAGCCTGATTTTAATCTGATATATATATATATCAAATATAATTCAGATATAATTTATAATTAAGATATATAATCGGACTAAGGGTAACGTCTTTAACTTAAAGTATAAATATATAAATAGTTATACAAAAATGTTTATATATTTTAAATATAAATATTTATATATAATTATATTTATATATTTTAAATATAAATATATAAATAATCTATATTAAAATATTATATAGTATACATTAAAATATTTTAATATATTATATATAATTTATGTAAAGATATACTATATATTAAAATATAATATATATGTTTATATATGCATATACAGAGAGAGTTGCATTTTAAGGTTCAATAAGATATGGGCTGTTGTCTTCAAAACCATGAGGAACATGGAAGGGCTGAGCCGGACGCTCAGGATTCAAGAGTAATTATTCCCATTTTACAGATGAGGAAGACTGGGGCCTGTTGGAAGTACAAAGCACAGCCCCTGCACTCTCTGCCCCTGAGAACTCCATGCAGGTGCCACAGGATGGAGAGGACTTTGCTGGCCAACCCTGGTACCACGGCCCACTGTCCCGCCAGGTACCACTGCCTACTGATTGGACCATCTGATGGGGACCATCTGATGGGGAGTCTCGCCCCTTTGACCTTTGACTTACTGGGGACTCCTGGATCCCAGATGAGGGGCTTAGGGTCAAGGTCTATCAGAAAGAGTGGCTCAAGGGCTGGGGACTGTCTTGAAGCTTGGTTGGTGTGGCATGTCACTTCTTATATTTAAATTATCACTTCCTTTGGGATGGTGTTGAGGATGGTGTTGGGGATTGAAGAGGGTCCTAATGACCCCTCAAACCACCCCTTGGCTCTGCTTCTCTCTCTCTCTCTGGATCCCAGGCCACCCGTGGCCGCCAGGGGCCCATCTCCCTCTCAATCCAAAGTTCCTCACCCTCATCTCCAACTTAGGGGTCACCTTCAGGAGTCCCAGGACTGGGGGTATCCAATCAAATCATGAGAGGCAGTATAGCTTAGTGGTTAAAACACCACACTTTAGCACCAGACAGCCTGGGTTCAAATCCCATCCCTACAACTCACATTGGGTGTGAACTAGGGCAAGGTATTTGATATCTCTGGGCCTCAGTTTCCCCATCTGTAAAATGGGCATAATAGCACCTACCTCTTAACCTTGGTAAAGGATTAAGTGAGTTCATACATTTTACACCTAAAACAGTGCCTGGCAAATAACAAGGGCTATACATGTGTCCATTGCACATACTGTCCAGTCCCCAGCCCCCATCACCAGCTCCACTTTGCCCCTCTGTGATGTTGTGGCCCTCAGCCCTGTTTTCACATCAGCCACCATGGCTGGCATAAGACTGCTTGACCATTTTTTTAAAGGTTGATTTAAAGGCCACAGTCTGTTTGGAAGGACCCAGTGAATGGCTTTTCTGGAAGCCACATTTGCATAGCAAGCTCAGTGCATGTCCTTGGGTTGGAAGTTGCATAAGTCAGTGTTGGCTAGTGGCTGTAAAAAACATTCCCAAGGTGTCACCAGCCAGACTCGATCAACATTTAAGGGTGTGACTTCCCTGGTGGCCCAGGGAAGACTCTGCACTCCCAGTGGGTAAGACTCCACACTCCCAATGCAGGGGACCCAGGTTTGATCCCCTGGTCGAGGAACTAGATCCCACATGCATGCTGCAACTAAGAGTCCACATGCCGCAACTAAGAGTTGCATACCACAGCTAAAGATCCCGCATGCCGCAACTAAGACGCGGTGCAGCCTAAATAAATAAATATTAGAAAAAAAATTAAGGGCTAGTTCATGTCACAGTCTGAGGGGATGCAGAGCTCCAAAATGAGTTAGACCCAAGCCCTTTCCGTCCTGTGTCTTCGCCATCCCCCAGGGCTTTGGGGACATCAACTGACAGAGGACAGAACCTGTAGGATTGTACAGGAGAATTTTATTGGTCAGGTCAGGACATTCCCCACAGCCCTTCTGCCCTCATACCATTGGCCAGATCTTGTCACATGGCAGCTAATTGCAAGGGGGCCTGGGAAATGTAGTCCAGAGGTATGCCTATGAAAAAAGAAGAAATGGTCTGACACAAAGGTACCCAGTCTCTGGGTTTTTTTGAGTGGGTGGAGGGGGGTGGGGAGTCATCATTAACTACTGATACAGGCTTATGCCTAAACCCCTTGCCCCTGTCCTCCATCCCCAGAAGGCTGAGGCCCTCCTCCAGCAAGATGGTGACTTCTTAGTTCGTGCATCTAAGTCCCGTGGGGGCCACCCTGTGATCTCCTGCCGTTGGCGGGGCTCAGTCCTACACTTCGAGGTGTTCCGTGTGGCCCTGCGCCCCCGGCCAGGCCGGCCCACAGCCCTCTTTCAGCTGGAGGATGAGCGTTTCCCAAGCCTGCCTGCCCTGGTTCACAGCTATGTGACCGGCCAGCGTACACTGTCCCAGGCCACGGGAGCTGTGGCATCCAGGCCAGTGACGCGGCAAGGACCTATTCGACGCAGCTTTAGTGAAGACACCCTTCCAGACGGCCCGGCTTGGACAGAGCCACTCAGGTACCACAGCCTCCCAACCTCCCTGACGACACCCAACACCACCCAGGGTTCTCCACCTTGGCACTGTCCACTAGTGACATTTGCGGCCAGATTATTCTTGGCTGTGGGGGGCCGTTCTGTGCATTGTAGGATGTTCAGCAGCATCCCTGGTCTCTATATACTAGATGCCAGTAGAATACTCTGTACGCCATCCCCCTAGTTGTGACAACCGAAAATGTCTCCTGACATTGCCACGTGTCCCCTGGGGGTATCAGTCACCCTGGTTGGGATCCGCTGGTTCCGAATGATGGGATGTAAGGTTTTCTGGGTGTTGATGGGGGCTGCTCTGCGCAGAGTAGGACAACACATCTCTCCCATCTCTGTCCCCAGGGCTAGGAAGCGGAGTGACAGTCAGCCCGCAGGCTTGGAGCATATGGGGCAGCCAACAGAAGACCGCCCTGGTTCAGGTAAGGGTCTTCCAGGACAATGCATAGCTCAGAGATTGCTCTGCCATTCACTACCCAAGTGAACTTTGGCAGGTGACTTAACCTCCTGGAAAAAAGAGATGGTGATGCTCTCAATGTTGTCATGGTGACGAAAAAACACAGGACTAAGGAACTTTGTAGGTGCTTAAAAATATGGGTTTACAATGATTCCAAGAAGCCCTCTGTTCTCTAACCATGGCTGACCTCTCTAATAATTCCTCTCACATCCTGTAGTCACTCTGGGCACATCGTCTTCCTTTCAGTTGCTGGAACCTTCCAACTTTGTTCCTGCCTCAGGGCCTTTGCATTTGCTGTTCTCACCATTGGAGAGCCCATTCCCTAATCTTTACCTGGTTGATTCCTTCTCATCTAATGTGAGTTCTTCAAAGCAGCTGACCCTGACCATCCTACATAAAGGAGGAGTCCCCCTTATACCCTGACTGCTCTGTCCACCGCCCCCCCCAATTCAACATGAGCCCTCATTGTGTGCCAGACACTCTACTAAGTGCTGAGATATGTCAATGAACAAGAAACACAAAGATCCCTGCTCAAGTGGAGCCAACATCCTGTTAGAGGAAGAAGGACCATGAACAACAAAAATGGGTCAATTACGTATGCTTTGGGTTAAAAATTAAAAGCAGGACACAGTAAGGAGTATGGGAATGGTAGTGAGTATTACAATTTTAAGTAGTAGTTAGGAAAGGTCCCATGGAGAAAGATTTGAAGGAGATGAAGGAGGGAACGATGTGGATAATTGGATGAGAATGACCCAGGCAGAGGGAACAGCCAGTGCAAATGTCCTGGGGCCAGAACAAGAGTTTGAACTGTTCATTGAACCAAAAGGAGGTGAGTGTAGCAGAAACACTGGGAGTGAGGGGGAAGTCACGAGAGATTGGGCTCAAACTGTGAGGGCTTCTTGGACTAATATGAGGACTTTGGCCCTTATTCAGAGCGAGCTGGGAACTGTGGGGAGGTTTTAAGCCCCTATAACAGGGTCGACTTAAATGCTTAGTAAATACAGAGTCTCCCAAAAGTCTGGGTGCAGTTTTAAGTTCCAATAACCTCAGAAGTAAATATGCCACAAACTTAACGAAAGACATCATTTGAAATTTTGATAAATTCAGTTTCTTTGATGCTTATGTAGCTTTGTGAATTTTGAATGACATTTTTCATTTTAATTTCATACAGTCAGGGCTTACCATCTTCAATCAGAGGGGCAAAAACAAAGAATTCAAACTTGAAATGTAGTATTCAAAAATTGCAAAACTACATACGTGTCAGAGAAAGTTCATTTTCAAACCATTGGTAAGTGTGTAGCATTGATGTTGGTGAAGTTGTTCAATTTCAAAGCCGCACCAAGATAGGCTGAGATACCTGGTTATTGGCTGAATGAGGGGATGAACCAGGAGGTTAGTAGCCCATGAAGCCACTGACCCCTCCCAGCTATCTTCTCTGTGCACCTCTTTCACCCCCTCTTGTATGACCCCCAGGAGCTTCCACTATGCCTGCATCTGCCCTGCCTCGGACAGGTAGTGACTCCGTGTTACTAAAGGTGCCTGTTCCCCTGGGGTCCATTGCTGACAGCCTCAGGGCCTCTGATGGGCAGCTTCATGCCAAAGCACCAACCAAGCCACCTCGAACATCCTTACTGATGCTGCCTGATGCCTCTGGACGCCCCCCAACGTACTGTGAGCTGGTGCCCCGAGTGCCCAGGGTCCAGGGAACACCTGCTGGCCAGAGCTGCCCAGAGCCAGAGGCACCATGGTGGGAGGCTGAGGAGGAGGAAGACAGATGTTTTGCAAGACCGCAGGCAGAGGTCTCTTTCTGCCCACCTGACAACCCCTTCTGCCTGCTGGGCTCCCAGAATCGGCCTCTGGAAACCGAAGTCCTGCATACTCTCCATGGCCTGTTCCTGGAGCACCATCCTGGGAGCACCGCTCTCCACCTGCTATTGGTGGATTGCCAGGTGGGTCACCTACAGAGGTTTTTCCTCCCCAGGCAGGGGCTGAAGCCAGGACAAGGCCCAACCCCACCTCACATCTGTATACTCACTCTGCTCCCTTGACTTCTCTACTCTTACCCTGGCCCCCTATTGCCAGGCGACTGGTCTCCTGGGAGTGACCAAGGCTCAGCGGGGCGCCATGGGGGTCGCCTCTGGTCTGGAGCTGCTCACACTTCCCCATGGGCATCGCTTGAGGCTGGAACTGCTGGAGAGGTGAGCCAGCCACCTGGAATCCCTAGGGTCTCCAAATCTCCCCATTCACGGTCCCCTAGAGAGGTGGGGGATGGGCAATGCCACCGACTGTCCCTCCTCACCCCCGCATTGCAAACCTCCCCACTGCCCCCAGACCCTTGCCTTCCGCCTCCACAGGCTCGAGACGCTGGCACTGGCGGGGGCGCTGGCGGTGCTGGGCTGCGCAGGGCCGCTGGAGGAGCGCGCGGCCGCCCTGAGGGGCCTGGTGGAGCTGGCCCTGGCGCTGCGGCCAGGGGCGGCGGGAGACCTGACCGGACTGGCCGCGGTCATGGGCGCCTTGCTCATGCCCCAGGTGCGTGGGAAGCGGGGATGGGGAGAAGGCCAGAGAGCAAGTGATGGGGAAGAGTGGAGAGGAGGCGGGCTCAGCTTTCTTCCTCCAGGTGTCGCGGTTGGAACGCACGTGGCGCCAGCTGCGAAGGAGCCACACCGAGGCTGCGCTGGCCTTCGAGCAGGAGCTGAAGCCACTGATGCGGGCGCTGGATGAGGGCGCCGGTGAGTGGCATCTTTCGATGAGTGGTAACTAAGCGGAATCCCAATCCGGGCCTAAGCCCCGCCCGGGTCTTAGGTCCCCGCCCCTGCTTCTCTCCTAAGCCACGCCCCCTGCCCTAGGCCCGGCCCCCGATTCACATCCAGGCTGGGCTCTGGCCTCTGAATCTCGTGCCAAACCCCTCCCCTTCCTTCTGTCCTAGGCTCCACCTTGGCCTTACATTCCGCCCGCTGTTTCGGTCCTAGGCTCCGCCCCTTAAGCAAGGCTCCGCCCTCCTCGCCCTAGCCCACGCCCTCTGTGCGAGTCTCGGTCGGGAACTAATCCCTAGGCCCCGCCCTCACTCTGTCCCAGGCTCCGCCCCTGCCCTAGGCCACTCCCCGGTCCTGCTCTGGGCCAGGCTCAAGCCTCTGTTTCTGACCCAGACCCCAACCATTGCTTTGTCCTAGGGTGCCTCGGCCCAATGTATGTCGCACCCTCTTCACCCTAGGACCCGCCCTCTGCCCCTAGCCCAGCCCAGACCCTTCCCCCAACAGGACCCTGCGACCCAGGGGAGGTGGCGCTGCCGTACGTGGCGCCCGCGGTGCGCCTGCTGGAGGGCGAGGAACTCCCCGGGCCCTTGGACGAGAGCTGCGAGCGGCTGCTGCGCACCCTGCACCGGGCGCGTCTGCTGGCCCGGGACGCGCCCAGATTCCGCGAGGCGGCGGCTCGGCGCCTGCGAGGTGAGCGCCTCCTCTGCGCCGGGTTGCCAGAGGATCCCGGAACATCCCCTCATGCTCCAACTCGGTGCCCCCAAACGCACCGGGCCAGGGAGTAGAGCCTCCCACCACGCCTCCCAGAGCCCCACCCAAACTGGGACGGCCCGGCCCCACAGGGTTCTCACCCTAACACACGCCGCAACCTGCAGTGTTGACGGAAACAGTGCCCTCTGCCCCCAAAGGGCGGCCCAGCCCCCCAGAGCCACGCCCACAGGGCCCCACTCCCACTCTCCCAACTGGGAAGGCCCTGCCCCTAGAGGATCTCGATCCGCCACCAAGAATGCCCAGCTCCCTCCAAAATGACTCAGACCTTCAACCTGGTAGAATAGAACATCGCCCCCGCTGAGCTCAGAGCCACACCCCTCTCCTGCCCTGGGGCAGCCCAGCCTCCAGGATCCCCCACCTGGGTCGTCCCTGCCTTCACTGGTGACCTTAGCCCCCCTGTCCCTCCAACATCGCCCAACCTCCTCCCCCCCCAAGTTTGTCACTCAGGACGGCCCGGACCCCAAATCCCACCCTCGGGCGTGGCTCCACCTCCAGGCACAACCCCTAAGGTGGGTCCCCCAGGATCTGGCCCCAGGAACAGACTGCCCCCGTGCACCCTCCGAGCACCTCAGCCACCCCACCCCCACTGCTGCAGACTCAGGAGCCCCCTTCCGGCTAACCCTACCCAGTTGTCCAGGTAATCTCAGGCTGAGTCCCTCCGGGGTCAAAGTCCCTGAGGGAACAAGGCAGGTGTGGGAGGGGCAAGGCAGTTGCCTGGGCCCCGCCCCCAGCCCCGCCTGGCCCCGCCCCCAGGATTCCGGCCCCACCCGGAGCTGAGAGAGGCCCTGACCACTGGTTTCTTGAGGAGGCTGCTTTGGGGGAGCCGAGGAGCTGGGGCGCCGTGGGCCACACGTCTTGAGAAGTTCCAGCGCGTCCTCAGCGTCCTGTCGCAGCACCTGGAGCCTGACCATTGAGAGCACAGACCCCCCCCTCTTCACGCTGGGATACCAAGGCTTCCATGGAGACCAAGGAAACCGCCCAAGCTTCCTCACACAGCCAAATGCAGTGGGGACCTGCACCCTGCCTCACAGGAGGGGACCTGGTTTGCAAGAACCCACCCTGTGCCCTAAAAAGGCACACTGATCCTGGCGGAGGGCAGCCTCCTCCCCACGCTAGAAGACCCAGGTGTCTGGAGGCTCTGGACGCCCTCTCCCACCTGCCCCCTCACATATCCCACAAAGGGTGAACGTGTGGCTTTTAATGTTAAAGAGAACTTGCAGATCTGTAAGAGGCCTGAGTTCAAATACGTTTTAAAAGCTGTGTGACTTCTACTGGATCACTTGACTTCTCTGTGCTGGCCTTCAACATATAAGTGGGGCTGTGTACTTCCTAGGGGTTGTGGTGGGGATGAAAGCTCAACGTTTGAATGAGTTCATAGGTGGAGAATGCCTGGCACACAGTAGGTTCTCAACAGGTGCTACCTGTCCTTGGTGAGCTGCAGTGAACACCAAAGGGGTGATGTCTGGCACCCTCCTCCCTACTAGAGTCAGAGACAAGCACCCAACTCCTAAGAAGGGGCAAGGTTTGTCTATGGTGTCCACAAGTTCGCTTCCCCTTCCTCGTTCCCTGTGTGGCCCTTAAGGAGGGTGGTATTTGAATATCCAACCCCAGTATCCAAATCTCCTAATAAGACACAGACTACATGAGCTTTCCATCATTTTTTTATATAAAACAAAACGGCCCCAGCCGGGCGGCAGGAAGAAAAGATTCGAAACATGAGTATGTACATCGATGGTAGAAGGCACAGCGGGCCCATGTGGAGTGAGGAGTGGGGGGGTGGGGCTGGGGGCAGCAGGTTACACAGGTCTCAGCTGAAGCCACGGGGGAAGAGATAAAGTGCGTAGGTCCTGGGGCACCCCCCGTGGCCCAGAAGCAGCAGCCAACAGCCCCCCTCTTCCCGCCTCTGGCAGGGTTCAGTTGAGTGTGACACGGAGGTAGGAGGTGGGCACATAGCCCTCACCTCCCTGTTTCCGCCTGACCCGGGTCCAGCCGTCGCCTTTATCTTCTTCCATGAGACTGAGGTCCTCGCCCTCGGCCATGGAGATGGTGCCCTCGCTGGACCCTGTCATGGGGGCAGCGGTGGGCTCAGGTCTGCTGGAGGCAGATCTCAACAGAACCCAGCCCCAAACACTGCCCCCAAAGCCACTGATGCGCCTCCCAGGCTGTCCTTACCTTCAAAATGGTAGATGGCCACACAGTGACCTATGGGGGATGCAGGCTCCTCCTCAAAATCCTCATCGAACTCCGTGTAGATGGGAGCATCCTGACCCTCCTCGGAGGGGGGCTCTTCAGAGCTGGTTGGAGAAGGCAAAGCAGGTGAAGACAGGTCCCCCCGGGGTCCAGGGACAGACCCACACCAGCCTCCCTGCTCACCTCTCCTTATTATCCTGTGATCCGTTGTTGCTGTTGCTGCTGCTGTCTGGTGGGGCGCTGGCTGGGGGGTCTGGAGGCCGAGTGTGCCGGCCCAGGGTGTCCCCCCGGTTGCTTAGGACCCGGCTCTCGGCTTCTGCCAGCCAAGCCTGAGAGGAGGAGACGGCACAGTCAGCTCCAGGGCCAGGCTCTGGGATCAGCCTGCTCTGGCTTGGAGGTTTCCTGAGATCACCCATGCACACCCAAGGCAGTGATGAGAAACAGCTGAAGCATACCCCCTCAATACCTCCCTGTCCCCCTCCCTCCCCCAAGAAGTGACTCAGCCAGGCCTGCCGGCCCCGCCCCTCCCCAGGGTCTTCCCTGACCTCATACTTCTGTACTTCCAATTTCAGCCGTTCGATGTTGTTCAGGGTTTCTGTGATCTGGGGTTCCAAGCTGGCCGGGTCCCCCATCTGGGGTGTCTTCTCATATACATCCTTCATTTTCTTCAAGGCCTCCCTAGGGTGAGACAGACGGAGGAGAAAGAATCCCATGTGATTTAACAAACAAAAAATGTGGGCTTTGCTTCAGGGAGCTCAGCCAGTGCTTCATAGCTTGGGTTCAAATCCCAGGGTGGGCATTTCTTAGTTATGTGAGTTTGGGTTAAGTTACTGACACTGTGTCTCAGTATGCTTGTCTGAAAAAGAGAATAACGGGATCTATATAGCTATGTCTATATATCTCCTGTGAGTTGCTGTGAAGATGAGAACAGTGCCTTTATGTATTCAGATATATACTGAGTGCATACTACATACCAGGAACCTGTTCTAGGCATTAGAAATATAGCACTAAACAGGACAGTCAGGGTCCTACCTCTACTCACAATCTCTCAGGAAAACGGGAATTCTAATGATCCACATAAGGGCTTTAGAATAGTGCCTGGCATACAGTAACACTCTATAAACGCTAAGTATTACTATCATTAGTCCCCTGTCCCTACTTCCTCCATGTAATGGTTACAAGCATGGTCCTCTGGACTATGTCAAACCTGGGTTCAACTTCTTTCCAGGCCTAGTACCTGATGCACATTACAGATGAGGAAACTGGAAACAACTAGAATTCAAGGCCAGTCCGTCTGGACTCCAGAGCATGCACCCATAACCCCCCCATTATAAAAACTCAGGAATGATAGAGTTCTCAAAAGGAACTTTACACCAATAAAAGCTGTCTTGTACAAGAAGTTCTGTGCAAACGGCAAAACATCATTTGGCTGTCTGTCCGCAAGTGGCAAACGTCATTCTTATTATGTAAGAGGACTGGGAAGAGAATCTTGTTGCTTGGAAAGAGTGAGTAAAGATTTTCTTTTTTTAATCTGGCAGGTTTCTTTATCGTTAATACGTTAAGTGTTTTGAGTTATTAAATGAATAACCATGTGCTTCTTTTTCTTTTAGCCAATTAATGTAGTAAGTGAGACTGATAGATGTTTTGATATTGAACCATCTTTGCATTACTGGGATAACACCCGAATGATCACGATTTTTTTTGTGGTCTTTTTTTTTTTTTAACTGCGGTAAAATGTACATAATATAAAATTTCCCATTTGAGCTATTTTTAAGTGTATGGTTCAGTGGCATTAAATTCATTCATGTAGCTGGGCAATCACCACCACCACATGGTTTTTTTTTTTTTAATACACGATTGGACTTGCTTGGCTAGGATTTTGCAATCTAAGATCATAAGTTAATTAAATAAGTCCATAATTTTATCTTCTTGAATTCTTGCTAACCCAATTTTGGAATTGAGATTCCACCAGCCTCCTAAATGAGCTGGCAGCTTTCGCTCTTCTTCTGTTTGTTGGAATGACTTATATAAGATAGGAAGTCACTGTTTCTTTTAAGTGTGGTAGGAATCACCTAGAAACCCATCAGGGCCTGGAGTTTGTTGGGGAGGAGATCTTCGAGTACCATTTCAATGTAATTCATTTATTATTTCACCTTGTTCCTTACCTGCCCACCCCCTCACCTTACCTCTGGTCGATCTCCTTCTGTAGTTCACGGTTCCGTTCTTCCAGCTGCTGCTGAAGCCGCTTTCTCTGCTGCTCTGGGGGCAAGTGGCTGAAATCCTCGGTCACCACTGTCTGCAAGGTGGAAGAAGACTGAGCTCGGGAACACAGAGTCTGAGCTTCCAGGGTCTAAGACATGCCTAAGACACACCAAGTCCACCTTCCTCCCCACCCAAGGTTCTTGGGGGGCAAGGCCATGCACAGAGCAAAGCAGGTCCAGGTGGGGCCATGGAAGGAGGGGGCCCAGCCGGCGGCAGGAAGCGAGCCCAGGGTCCCGCCACCCGGCCGCTGGGCAGGCTGGGGCCGCCCCCTCCTCCTCCCCCGGAGGCCTCACTTACCCCACGGCTGCCTCGAAGGCTGCGGAAGGATGCTAGCCGCGGTTTGACTGACTTACTGATCTCACTCAGTATGGCCAAGGGGTCGAGGCCGGAGCGGGGGGACGGGGGTCCGTTAGGTAATGCCGAGGGCAGGGGGCCCCCCAGGGGGGAGAGGGGTGGAGGGCGCGGCTACCGGCAGGGGCCAGGGAGGACATGGGTCAGGAGGGGCAGGAGGACGTAGAGAACAAGGACGGATGAACGGAAGGACAATGGATACAATAAAGAAAAAGGGGAAAAAAACCAAATGGAGAAAAGAAAAGAAAAAAAAAAGGTAAGAAAACCACAACTCAAGATGCACAATCACACACACAGAAAATGCATGCAGAGAGCAACACACAAATCTGGGAGGTGGCAGGAGGGCACTAATTAGATTGTGAGCCAGAAGGCCAGACCCCTCCCCCACCCTCCATCTCCCTTGCATCCTATGTCCAGTTTCTAGAATGGAGACTGGGGGTACAGGGAGGCCCATGTTTCTTGTCCCCCTCCCCAGCTTTCTGGGCTCACAGTCTAGAAGGTGGAGGGAGAAGCATGCAGGAATCAAGGTCTCAGACAAATATGGGGCCATAGATGTCAAGGGCAAACTGAGAGAAGGGTCAAAGGCATGAAATACCAAAAGGGTTACAGCTGGGGTTTAAGCTGGGGGACGGTACGTATAAACTGAAGAAGGGTATCAAAGTATACACCAAGAGGGATCCAAAGTGTAAAACAGGAGTCAAAGGTATAAACTAGGGACGAGGGGATTGTCAAAGGTGTAAGAAGCCAAGGGTGTCCAGGTATGTGCCTGACATTGAAAGCTAAAAATCCCGAGAAAAACCAGCCTGAGTGTGGGGCACCTAGAGACGCACCGGAGGATTGGAGAGACTCAGGGGGGAGTCCCTAGGGCTGGTGTCCCAATCCCTCACCCAGCCCTGAATACCCAAAGCAGCTCTTCTCCCAGCATCCTGAGAAGCAGCAGACAGACGCCACAGGCCCCCCTCCTTGCCCCCCACTCCCCAGCCTCAGGGGACTCCCAGGCCAATTGCCCGGCCGCCTTCCTTCCCTCCAGCCCGGGCCAGCAGCCAAGAGAAAAATTCCTGCCCAGGACTCAGCGTTCCGGCGGCTGGGGCTGACTCAGTGGGGGCCCCTGCTGTCTCCACTCACACCCATCCCCTCCACCCCAAGGGCCCCGGCCCCCACCTTGTTCTTCTTGCTGAAGGGCCAGCGCTTAGCCCGGCTGCGACCAGGGCCTCGGAGCTCGGGCCGTCCATCTGAGGGGGTGCCCAGGCTGCTGTCCGAGGGCACGCGGTTCATGGGCTGGCTGAAGTCTTCAAATTCCACATCGCCCGGGCGGGCAAATCCTGACTTGTGCAGCTCGATTAGGACCTGGGAGTCCTGGGGGAAGGGATGGTGAGGGGCAGTCAGGGGAAAGACTGGGTGCCTAGCCTTTGGGCTTCTCCCACCCCCACCCACCCCGCCGTGGTCCACTGGGACCAGGCACCCACGTTCTTGGCATCCACAGCATCCGCAGCCACCTTCATGCCCTCCAAACACTTGGCGATGATGGGTACCACCTGCAGCTCAGCCTCTGACAGGAGCCTGTACCCAGCCCCCAGGTGGGTGGCCCGCCGCTCGTCCATGTCCTGCAGCTTCTGCAGGGACAGGGGTGTGGGGTCTCAGGGGTGCTGATGGAAGGGCTGGTGGCAGAGTGATTCACTACACGAGCATGATGGAGACCCACACTGGCCCCAGCCCCAAGCCCAGTCTGGCAGGGAAACACAGAATCGAACACAGAGACTTCCAGCTCAGTGTGGTCAGGGAAGAAACAGGAGGCCAGGGAGATTTCAGAGGAGAATTTGAGGACCTCCCCTCCCCTTGCCTAGGGAGTCAGGAAAGGCTTCTCAAAGGAGGTGAAGCCAGGGATTTCAAGAAAAAGCAGACCCAGCACCAATACTGCCAGTTCCAGGGCTGGGACAGAGAGTAGAGTACAAGGCTGAAACAGAAGAGGGAAAATTCGAGATCTTTCAGAGGTGTTGTTAGAGTTGGGGCTTGGAAGAATAAGTAGGAGTTGCAAAAGGAAAGAAAGACAAATCTGGCAGAAAGAACAGCTTGAGTAAAAGCGGAGCACACTTTGACTATTTGTTTCTAATTCCTTCTCAATTTAGAGATTAGGGCATTACAGCCAGGGTTTTGACAAATGTGTAGGAGTTGGTTAACTCTGTGGTTTCAGGGGGCAGGTGGGGCTGGTGGTGTGGAGCACTCACATTAAATATCTGGGGCATCTGGGAAAAATAGAAGTGAGCCTGGTCTCGGTTGAAGCGCTGTAATTGGGCTGCATACTCATTTTTGCTTTCTTCTGCCATGTGACTCCGAAGGTGGGCCTGTTGCTTGGCCTGAGGAATATCGAGGTGGGGGTCATGGCCCAGTTCCAGCCTTGCCTAACCTTGACCCCCAAGCGTGTCTCAGACCCCGCAGGCACCTTCTCCACATCAGCCTTGGTGGCATTGATATCCTGGTCCAGCCGCTCGGCCGTCTGAGCTGCCTTCTCAGCCTCCCGGCAGTCGCGCTCAAACTTACGCTTACTCTGTGTTGGGGACAGAACAAGAATGAAGGAGCCACCAACCAAAGTTTCATGGACTGGTGGGAAGTCACCCAGGGGGTCAGGGCTGAAAACCCACAGCAGAGGTGGGGTCCTGGCCAAAGAGGATACCTCTGTGGATTGGCAACCCTCACCCAGCTGCTCGGGGCCAGAGCCATGCTTCTCCACACCCACAAACTCACATTCTCTAGCTGCTTGAAGCCACTTTCCAGCTGCTGCTGGGCCCGACGGCCTTCTTGGAAGTGCTATGGAAAGACGGGGGTGATAAGGCTCACCCTGGTTTCAGGGGCCCTTGGGAAATCCCAGAGAGGGGATCACCCACCATCTTTCTCTCCTGTTTCATCTCCTGTGAGTACTTGGCCAGCTCGAGACACACGTGGACACTGAGGTTCTCAGCCACCAGCTCCCGCTGGCCCGCAAAATCATTCACCTCCTGGAGAATCTGTACAAATGACTGTTGCTGGCTGAACCTGGGATGCGGTGGAGGGGGACAGGGGCTGAGGGTCAGGGTCCCCAGGAGCCACATGCCCCAGGACCCACCTCTGTATGAGAAAATGTGAGCCCCAAGACATTCACCCCAGAAACAATGATAAATTCTGGTGTGCATCCCCAACCCTTGGAGGGGACAAAGAACTCAGCATTCTCAGAATTTGGGGGGTTTTAGAAAGGGGATATGATGCTTACACCACCTTTTTGCATCACCCTAGTGGTGTCAGCGGCAGCATCCTGTAACCAAATACTATAAATGTTTTTGCAAGGAGAAATATTAATATCCACGCTAAATGGAATAAAAACCAAGACTGTAATGAACGTAATAAACATCAAGTCAGTTCAGGTCGGAGGTTGCCTCCAAACAAGTGACCAAAAGAACTTTTGATTTCTAGAGCTTTTTGGATTCTGGACCTGGGGACCTGGAATAAAGTGAAATGGTCTGGGCATTGTTTTAACACGTTATCTTAATCTTCACATGAGCCCCTACAAGGACATCATCATCATCCCCAATTCACAGGAGAGGAAAACAGAGGCACAAAACTTAAGTCACTTGCCCAGAGTCATTCATTTAGTAACTGTTGGAGCCTCTCCCATCTAACAGGTGAGGAAAATAGAGGCAGAGAACTTGAGTCAACTGGCGGAAGCAGTTTGGCTGGAAAGTAGTGGATTTAGAATTCCAACACAGGTAATACGGTTTCTGCATCCAAGCTCATACCTCTAGGTGGAACTGGGGTGAGAAGTGAGGGATCTGCTTGGGTGGCCCAGCTTGAGGGAGAAGAAGTGGGTCCCATACCCACTGCCCTCCCAAATCTAGCCCTGCATCAATCCCCTCTTCGTTCTTACTTGGATTCTGGGTCATCTTTGCCAGGTCTTTTGGGCATATATTTTTTCACCAGGCTCCTACGGAGAGAGGCAGGAAGGCTGAGCCCCCAGCCCTCCAACCGCTCCCCCTAACCCCAGGGCGAGGCCACCCTAGGGTCTCACCGCAGCTGCTTTGCATAAGCCTGCTCCACCTCCGTCCGCTCCTTCACGAACTTCACGTATCTGTCCAACAGGTCCAGACCCCACTGCGTGTGCCGCTCGAGCACCTCAAACTGATCCTAGCGGGGGATTGGGAGGACTGGGGTCAAGACCTTGGGACCCCACAGCCTCCGACCAAGCGGCAGGGGAGCCTCCAGGCTCCGAGTTCCAAGAAGGCGTGGCTTCCCGGCCCCGCCCCGGAGCGGCGAGGGGGGAGGCAGGAAACCGGCGGGAACCCCCTCCCCTTCCCGGGATGGGCCAGGGAACAGGGGCGGGGCCCCAGCTGGACTACAGGGTCCCCTCTCCCGACGTCCAAGAGAGGTGTGGAATGGGACAAGGCCACTCCCCCTGCCCCGGCTCCCCTAATCCCCCCCAGATTCCAGAAAATCCGGCCGGCCCGGCGTGAGTCAGGGCCAGAGGCGCAGGGTTCCCCACAGCTTGGGGAGCCTCTGAATGGCCAGAGGGTGGGCACCAGGTTCCCCCGGTTGCCATGCTTCCCCGGGTGCCCCGAAGGGTGACTCAGTTTCCCTCACTGATTCCACTGCGCCTCCAAAAGAAATCCCAGCATTGGTGTGTGGGGCGATCTAGTTACCCCGGGACACCCAGGAACCGAGGAGTGCCACCGTCCCCAGAAAGAGGAGGGGTCAGAGGTCCCGGCTAGGAAAGGGGCAAATTTCTGGGGCTTCCAGGGCACAGGTTCGAGGCGGTCAGCTGGCGGCCCCTCCCAGTGCCTAGGGCGGGCTGGGGGAGGGGGCTGAGGCCGAGCCTCGCAGCCCCCTTCCCCCTACAGCGTCCCAAGCCCCTAGTTGTTGATTATAGCCAACGTGAGGGCGGTCTGTACTTCCAGGTCCCACGTGGGGTTGATAGTGGCCAGAGGGTCCCCTCCCCCGCCCCAGTCGGACAGGCGGAGGGCGGGCAGGGGCCCAGGGGCCGTAAGATAAGCCGCCGGCCCAGTCAGGGCGCTCAAAATAGGTGACCTCTCCCGGTCGCCCCGGCCTGGTCCCAGGACTTCTTTTGCCCTCCTCACTCTGAACCCCGTACCTCAGTTTCCCTACGCCGCTCCTGCAAGGTCGCCCTCCGCTCCCGGGCGTCCTGAAACGCCCTAGGAAACTCCGAATGAGGGCGGAAAGCGGGGATTCCAGGGGTCGGTGGAAGGGAAAGCGCAGAGACCCCTCTAGGGTACTGCAGGGGCAAAGCGGGGGTCTGGACCCCAGGAAGGGAGGAACTTGGAGCCCGGCGGATCGGACTCACCCACAGTTCGGTGCCCCAATCCATGCTGCTCCCGCCGATGCCAACGCCGCCGCCGCACCCGGTCCCCACCGCCCGCCGCCGGGAGACTCAGCCCAGGGCGCTGAGCCCGGCCCCGCCCCGTTAATGCCCCGCCCACTCCAGGCTCTGCCACGCCCCATAGGCTCTGCCACGCCCCCGCCCGCGCGGAGCTCCGGCTCAGCCCCCTAAAGGTGAGGCACACCCCCAGGAGGCGGGGCCAAACAGACGCCCCGCCCCCTCTTAAAGGAACGTTGCCACCCGAAGCCACTGGACAGACTCCTTAAAGGACCCCCACCCATTTTCCAAATCCCTTAGGACCCTCTTGTCCTCCCACGCCTGCCCCGCCCTGGATTGTTTTTCCTTTCCTTTTTCCTTTCAACCATTCATTAAAGGGCCAAGACACTAAAACCCCAACCCAAGAGGTTCTTCCCCCACCCCATCGCTGGGAGAACCTGAGGTCACCTCGCTCTTGCGGGCCGGCCCGGCTCCAGACGTCTACGTTCGTCCCACTAATGGTCTGGTCCCTCCGGCCACAGGGCGGATGGGAGGACTTCGATCCTGTCCAGGACGCGTCTCCACCAAGGCCTGGTCCATTAGCGCCCCCACCGCATCCTGCCTCCCTCCCCAAATCTGCACCTGGAAACCAAGGACAAGCTGTCCTTGGGGCGCCGGGCCCAGGCCTTTCCCCGGCTTCCGTCCAGTTCGAGCCTGCACCTGCCCATTTTCCAGTTACATCCATTAAGGCACAATCAGTTTTAACTGTCTGCACCGACCCTGGGATTCCGACTCCACCCCCGCCGCCCCTAGAACCCTGGGGCTTGGAAGTCTGTCGTCCCTGTCATAAAAGTCTGTTCACACGTTGTTAATCCCTTTGAGGCACTGGGATGAAAGGGGAGAGATCCTAGCAGCAACCTCCTTCATTCTCTCCCTCTTTTGGTGCTTTCTCTTTGGCTACAGAGGTGACAGTCGCCCTGCTGGGGCTGGGGGCTCCAGGACCCCGGGGACAAGTTAGGCTCTGAGCCCGCAGGCTCCCAGTACACAAACTGAGGAGCCCAGGAGGATCGCTCCGGGAGCCCACACCGGGACAGATGGCTCTGCGAGGACCTGGCCCCACCTGCTGGTGGCTTCTGAGTTAGAAAACTTCAAATTACAAAGTAGACTTGTGCTCCGGAGGTTAGAGGATCAGATCGAATCAGGAATTCAGCCTGGGGTCTGGAACTCGGTGGCTCAGCCTGGGAGCAGGGTCTCAGCCTCTAAATGAAGTTGGGATTCATCCCAGGTCGGCACCACAGTTGGGATGGAGTCTGACTGGGATAGGAGGCTTAGCAGAGGGCTCAGCCACCCAGTCGAAGGCCTGGGACTCAAACTAAGGTCCACAGGTCAGTCCTAATCTGACGTCAGGGGTCAGTCCTAATCTGAGGTCAGTCCAGGTGGAAGCTCAGCCAGAGATTAAGACTCAGTATAGGCTGAGGGTAGTAGGGGGTCGGGGAGTCTAGGTTTCGGCGGAGGTCAGGGCTCAGCTGCAGGAAGGGGGCTCAGGCTGGGGCCGGGATTCAGCCTGACTCAAGACCAGCCTGGGATCTGGGGATGGGCCTCCAGTTGCCTCACTCCAGGACAGAAGGGTCCACCTAAGGCTGGTGACTCAGCCTGGGATCATGGGTCATCGTAGGGTCAAGATTTAGCTTGGGGCCAGGTTTTGGCCTCTCGGTGGATCAGGAAGATTAGGAGAACAGGACAGGCTTTAGCAAATGCATGTGTTTACCAAAAGCCCGAGCTTTGGCTGGGAGCCACCTCCCCGGGGTAAGAAAGGGGACGTCCGTCCTTAGGGATACTGGGAAGTGTAGTTTATTGAACGCCCCCTTGAGCTGTTTGCTCCCCCTGCGTTCTGGGTAATGTAGTTCTGAACCGGTCTGTCAGTTAAGAGTGGATGGAGGAATTCCCCTTTAGGGGCCGGATATCAGATCCATCACAATTGGTTGGATGAACTGTTTATCAGAGTACATCCGGGGACAATCTTTCTAGTGATTGGTGAGTGTGGAGGCGGGGTTAAGCGATATCAGCACTCCCATTCGGGGCCCGGGCTGTCCATTTGGTGTCGTACAGGGTGCGGGCTCGAGAGGAGGCGATTGCTGATTGGTTGAGCGGGCTGAAAAAAGCTGAAGGGTCGGCCCCCACCATGCGGCGATTGGCGGGCCTGAGGGCGTCAGAGGCGGTGTCGGGGGAGGTGTTGGCTTCAGAAATGGCAGTGAGCGAGAGGAGGGGGCTAGCTCGCGGGAGCCCCGTGGAGTGGGGGCAGCGGCTACTTCTGCTGCTGCTGTTAGGCGGTTGCTCTGGGCGCATCCACCGGCTGACGCTGACGGTGAGTCCCGCCGCGCAGCGGTCTGGGGTGTGGGTCGCAGCTTTGGCCCGGAAAAGCCCCTGGCTTGGAGTGGTTTCGTCTGGATGGAGCGGTCCGGCGCCCCCCTCTTCCAGGTCCGGAGTGGTCTCGTCCGAGGAGCCCCCTCGGTCCTCCTGTTGGAGTTGCCTGGCCAGCCACGCTGTAGTCTTGCCCCGCCCACCGGGGTGGGGGGGTTCATCTCCGGAGACGGCGGACTCTGAGTCCTCTAAATTCTTGGGATTGCTTTGGGGACGCTAGGGACCCTTGACGCCACCCAGGGAAGTCCCTGGAGGTTCTAGAATAGGGTCCTCTGGGTACTCATTGGGATCTTGGGGGCTCAGTTGGAATCTAAAAATTTTCCGGGAGGTGAGGGCCAAGCACCCCAAGATGCGTAACTCTGCTCTCCGGGTGATGCTCACCCAATAGGGAGACTTCCAGGTATCCCAGACTTTCGAATCCCGGACTCTCCGAACAGTGGCCAGAGGATCCGGAGCCATCCTGTCCCTGCCTGGGATTGGTCTAAGGTTATGGCCTCCAGAGCTGGCCCTCTCAACCTCTCCCGTCACCCTTTGGACCTGTCCTAAATATAGAGATACCCAGAGGGGCCCGAAGCCCTTGGGGGAACCTCATGCTAGAGCCCTGGGGCTGGGCTGGTGGGAAGTCTGAGCTGCCTCTGCCTTCTTGGTCTCTGGCAGGGGGAGAAGCGAGCAGATATCCAGCTGAACAGCTTTGGCTTCTACACCAACGGCACTCTGGAGGTGGACCTGAGCCTCCTGCGGCTGGGCCTCCAGGAGACAGATGAGAAAGCCCCATTGGTGAGGGGCTTTGAGGAGTTTGCTGGAGGAGGGAGAGGTGCACAAGTTTCTGAGCTCCGCCCCCCCCCCCAATTCTGGATTCACATCCTAGTTCTGCCTCTCACCCATGTGATCTTGGGCAAGTCCCTTGATATCTCTGAGCCTCTGTTTCCTCATCTGTAACTTGGGAATAATAATTTCTCATGCAGTACGTGCTAGGCACTGAGCTGGGAGAGGGGAGCCTACCAGTGAACAAGACAGCCCCAGTTCCTGCAGTCGAAATGAGAAGTTAGTGTTTATTGAACGCCCGCTGGATACCAGCTACCATGCAAATCTATTTCCATGAGTCTTCTGTCATAGCCACCTCTCAGGAATGCTGTGAAAATACTACACCTGTAAACCCAATTTTACAGGTGTTTACACAGACTCAGAGGCATGTGGCTTACTCAGAGTCCAAGAGCCTGGATGTAGATCCAAGTGTGTTGGCTTCCAGAGCCCAAGGCAGGGAGCCATAAACATTCGATTTAATTTATTTTTTACATCAACATTTTAAATGGGGGGAAACAGGGTGGGCTAGGTCGAGGACCAGCGAAGGTCTCCCTGAGGAAGTGACATCCCAGTCAAGGGGCAAGGATGGTTAGGAGTTAAAGGAAGAGGGTTAGGGGGCTGGGGGCAGATGGGAAAAGTCAGTGAAGTGAGTGAACATGGAATCTCACGCTTAGTAGGCTTTCAGGAAATTTGAGGTTACGTTACTATTGCCACTGATAGAGGTGGCTTGGAGGTCCCTGCTGGTGTCCCTCACATCATCTCTTTTTCTTGCCAGGTGGGGTTCAGTCTGACCCGGGTTCGATATGGCAGTGTTCCTTCCTATTCAGTGAGTGGAGGGGGCAGAGCTGGAGGGGGGAGGGGGGAGTGAGGAGGGGCAGGGGTGGTGGAAGGGGAGGATGGTCTGTCAGCATCTGGAACCCAAAGGTCCCTGTCCTTTCCCAGAGAGGGGAGCAGGGAGAGACCCTCCCTTGCCCGGGTGGATGGGGAGGAAGGCAGAGTGAGGCTGGACCAGTGGGAGTGGGTGACCAAGGCTCCCTGCTGCCCACTCTCCAGAGCCGGGACCCTCACGACTGTCCTCTCCGGAAAAACAGTAGCAACCTCCTGGTTCTCTTCCTCATCAACACCAAGGATCTGCAGTGAGTTGGAGGGTTGGTGGCTCCCCTTGAGATCCATCATTGGGGTTTCCCGGGTTGTGCTACCCACATGAGCTGATCAGGTGGAATCAGAACCATCCAGAAAGAACCTTGACTCCTTTGGAGAAAGCCACTCGCTTTTTTTTTTTTTTTTGGCTGCACCACGCGGCTTGTGGGATCTTAGTTCCCAGACCAGGGATTGAACCCGGGCCCTTGGCAGTGAAAGCACCAAATCATAACCACTGGACAACCAGGGAATTCCCGTCACTCGCTTCTTAATTTTGCCCTCAAGCCTTCTGATTATGGGAGGGAGAGAGGGGAGGAGTGCCCAGGGAGTATTAGGGTCTCAAGGCAGAAGACCCAACACAGAGGGGTGTTGTGAGAATTAATACAAGTCATTTGTGCTTGTAGGATGCACCCTGTGCGCCAGGCAGCGTCCTGGGATCTTTACAGGTGTTAACTCATTGACTGCTTAGACTGTTATTATCCCCATTCTAAAGATGAAAAAACCGAGGCTGAAAACTGGGATTTGAACCCAGGGTCCAAAGATACTCTTGTTGCCTCTCTGTATATACAGCATTTTCTTTTTAAATAGTGTGTACTTCAGTAGAATGAGTGACTTAATGTCACAGGAAGTGACAACTAATCCTCGGTGCAGGCAGCTCAGGGATGCAGCAGCCATCTCGATGGGTGGTGGCCAAATGCTACAACCTGGTGACCACTGATGGAGCCCGACGCTGAGCCCCAGAGGGCCCGAGGGGCCAATGAGTCCCTCAGCAGAGCAGGTGTGCCTGACCCCAGCCTTCAGCCTCCCAGCCTCATCCCACAGGGTCCAGGTACGAAAGTATGGGGAACAGAAGAAGCTGTTCATCTCTCCCGGGCTCCTCCCTGAAGCGCCCTCTGAACCAGAGCTCCCGAAGTCAGAACACAGGGTCAACCCCAAGGTGGATGGCGGTGAGTCAGGGTGGCCGTGCGGGCATGGAGGGGCGGGTGGGCAGGGCCGCTCCACGCGTCCCGCCCATCATTCTGCTGTCTGTCCATCTCTAAAGTCACCTGCTTGCCCCTGGCAGGGACCACCACTGCACCCGACAAGGCCAAGTTGAAACCCACAGGATCACAAGGAGACCAGCAGGTATGGGGAAGCCAGGGCAGGAGGGAGGAAGCCCCGCCCCCAGGGGGGGCCGGCTGATGCTCCATGGAGGTCCTCTGTCCCCTCAGGGCATCGGTGGGAAGGACCGGGACCTGGTGTTGGGCCTGGGCCATCTCAACAACTCCTACAATTTCAGTGTGAGTGTCTGGGGGTGCCCACAGCCCCTCCCCTCCACAGAGCGGGGACCCCCCACGCTGAGGCCTCCTCTCCCCTCTGTCTGCCCCACCTCCCAGTTCCACGTGGTGATCGGCTCGAGGGCTGAGGAAGGCCAGTACAACCTCAACTTCCACAACTGCTACAACTCGGTGCCGGGCCAGGAGCAGCCATTTGACATCACGGTGAGCAGGGGTGAGGAGGGCGGGCAGCAGGTTCGCGGAGTGCTCACTGCAGGCCAGGTACTCCGTGCCCATTTGGGAGACGGGAAGATTGAGGCTCAGAAACAGGGAGTCGGCCAGCGAGAGAGCGGGAGAGCCAGAGACTCACACTCAGGGCCCCGCCAGTCTGGAGCTAGTGCGCAATTCCCCTGCCCACCGCTGTCCCCTCCTCAGGTAATGATCCGGGAGAAGAACCCCGAGGGCTTCCTGTCGGCGGCGGAAATCCCCCTCTTCAAGCTGTACCTGGTCATGTCCGCCTGCTTCCTGGCCTCTGGCATCTTCTGGGTGTCCGTCCTCTGCAAGAACACGTAATGCCTTTGCCCCTGGGGGTTCCCCACCTCCCCTCATCACACCTTCCCACTCCTACCCCTGACCGATGCCCTCCCACTCTCTTCTGTCCCCGACCCCGCTGCCAGGTACAACGTCTTCAAGATCCACTGGCTCATGGCAGCCCTGGCTTTCACCAAGAGCATCTCTCTCCTCTTCCACAGCGTGAGAGCCTTGGGCCGGGAGCAGGATGGGGTGGGCTGGGGTCTCAGGGGCCAGGAAAAAGCCCCTACAAGCCACTCCTCAAATCTCTGCAGACCCTGGGCTTGGGAGTTCCATTTGTCCATACATATGTCCATCCATTTTATCACCGTGTCCAGCTGTGCATCCAGTCGTGTCCAGCTGTGACCGCCCACCTTTCAGTCTGACTGTCTGTGGGTCCAGCTGTGAGTGTCCACCGGGCTGATTGTCTAACTGTCCATCCACCCGACTAGGACCTTCCCTCCATTGTCATGGCTGTGACTGTCCAGCCACCGTTCTGGCTGTCCCTTTCTCAGTCCACTCACCATCCTGATCATGACCTTCTGTTCAGTCCACTCCCTGGCCACCCATCCGACAGTGACTGTCCGTGTTCCCAAACCACCACCATCTCCATCCCCCCCATCCATCTGTCTGACTGTCCGTCCATCCATCTCCAGATCAACTACTACTTCATCAACAGCCAGGGCCACCCCATCGAAGGCCTCGCTGTCCTACACTACATCACGCATCTGTGAGCGCCCTTCTCTGCCGGGGGCGGGAGGCGGGCAGGGCAGGGCTGGGCCCCCGAGGCTCACCACACCCCCTGCCCCTCTCCGCCAGGCTGAAGGGCGCCCTCCTCTTCATCACCATCGCCTTAATCGGCTCTGGCTGGGCCTTCGTCAAGTACATCCTGTCCGACAAGGAGAAGAAGGTCTTCGGGATCGTGATCTCGCTGCAGGTGCGCATGGAGGCCCCAGGGTGGGCAGGTGGACGTGAGTGCAGGCTGGGCCCACCCATCCCACCCACCCACCCCCGCCCCGCAGGTCCTGGCCAACGTGGCCTACATCGTCATCGAGTCCCGTGAGGAGGGCACCAGCGACTATGGCGTCTGGAAGGAGATCCTCTTTTTGGTGGACCTCATCTGCTGCGGAGCCATCCTCTTCCCCGTGGTCTGGTGAGGACTCCCACCCGACCCCCTCCCCTGCAGGCACGGGTGGAGGCAGTGCTGACTGCCCCCCACATCACGCACTCCTTCCCAGGTCCATCCGGCATCTCCAGGACACGTCTGGCACTGATGGGAAGGGTGAGCTGTGCCCTCGGCCCTCGGCCTGCTCCTGGTCCCTCTTGCTGACCCCTGGATGCCTCTTCCAGCTCCTCTGACTGCCTCTTCCTGCCTCTCCACCCCCTCACCATCCTGGGACATTCCCCTCCACACTATGCCCCTGAGACACTCACCCAAATGTCCTCCTGTCCCCAGCCCTTCTCCACCCCTGTCCCCTTCGTCCTGCCCCCTGCCTCCTTCCCTTGACCCCCACTCTCTGTGCCTACCCCTCAGTGGCAGTGAACCTGGCCAAGCTGAAGCTGTTCCGGCATTACTATGTCATGGTAGGAGCCCTGTGCTCACTCGGGAAGCTTGGGAGGGGGAACAACCAGCCCACTGGCACACCCACCCTAACCCCTCCATCTGCAGTCCCTCGGAGCCCCGCCCCCCTGCCCTCTGCCCGTAATCCCCGGCCCCCATCCCCAGGCATCACCAGTGGTCCCTCAGCCCTGTGCCCACCCGTGTCCCTGCAGGTCATCTGCTACATCTACTTCACACGGATCATCGCCATCCTGCTGCGGGTGGCCGTGCCTTTCCAGTGGCAGTGGCTGTACCAGGTGAGCACTGAGGCCCCAGGTGGGGCGGAGGGTGGCCCAGACAGAGGAGGTGGAGGTGGGGGCGTGTGCCTAACACTCCCACTCTGCCCCCTCGGCCCCCAGCTCTTGGTGGAGGGCTCCACTCTCGCCTTCTTCGTGCTCACGGGCTACAAGTTCCAGCCCACAAGGGATAACCCGTACCTGCAGCTGCCCCAGGAGGACGAGGAGGATGTGCAGATGAAGCATGTGTGAGCCCTGGGGTTGGGGTGGGTGGGGCTTGCGCAGCAAGGGGCTGGGCGGGCGGGGCTGTGGGTACAGGTGGGTGGAGCCTGGGGTGGGGCCAAGAGGCTCTGGGGTAGGTGTGGTGGGCTGAGTGGGCGGGGCCTGGCTCCCCTCGGCTCACGGACTATCTCCTTACTGTCTGTCTGCCTGCAGAATGACCGATTCTGGGTTCCGGGAAGGCCTGTCCAAAGTCAACAAAACGAGCAGCGGGCGACAGCTGTTGTGATCATGTCCCCGCCTCGGACACTCCTTCATCCCTCTTCATCCTCCTCTCTTCACACATTCCCTGCTCCGGCTTCTCCCAAAGAGCGTGTGGGGAGGAGGGGGCCGGTGCTCACAAGGCACCCAGCTCCCTGGGACCTGAGTTCCTGGAGCCTGTTCAGAAGAAGACAGACAGCCCCCCTCCCTCACAGATGTTGAGCACCCTGTCCCCACTTGCAACTGTACAACAATGACCAATCTGTTTTGCTACCCCAGTTTCTTGCCTTTCTGGGGGTTGAGAGCTAATGCAGGGGTTACGTTTGAAATTGAGAGGTCGTGGGGGGCATGGGGCGGGGAGAGGTTGCAGTATCCATTGCTTTGCACATTCAACAAATGTTAATTGAGCGACCACTGCGTGCCGGGCCGTGTGCCGGGTCCTGAGGACAGAGCAGTGACGAGGACCCATCCGGTCCCAACACTCAAGGTGTCACCAGATGGTTCCATCACAGGGCCCTGACCCAGCCTGGGGAATCAGAGGTGAGCAGAGAGAGTGGGGAAAGACACAGGCCCAGATGAGGGGACAGCATGTGCAAAGGCTGAAGGGGAGAAAAAAATGGTGATTGGGTGACTCACAAGTGACTCAGGCTGAGTGCTGTATGCCACACCCTATTCTAAGGCTTCCAGGGTCTTTAACTCTTGAAAAGCTTATGAGGCACAGAAAGGCTGTGTAACTTGCCCAAGGTAACACAGCAAACAAGTTGTTAGAAGGCTCAGGACTCAAAAACACCAGCAGTCTGGTTCCAGAGCTGCCCATTCCCACTGCGTGCACTGCCCCTCTGCACCTAGACTCCCTGCCACCAAGCCTCTTGACCTTGCCCCCATTTGCTGTGTGACTCTGTTAAGTGGTTTAACCTCTTTGTTTCCTTGCTTGTAAAATGGGGACCCCATAGAGTTGAGTATCACATATGATAATGGGAGTCTGGCTCAGCACAGTGCCCTGCAACACAGCCTGACCTTTCATGGATTTTTCTGAACCTTAAGGAGTTCAGATTAGAGATGCACCTGTACACACACCTGCACACACACCTGTGGGCAGACCGCCATGATGCATTTCTTCCCCCGCCCCACTTCACTCTTTAACTAGAGCACTCTGAACCTATTTTGGAGCTCTGAAAAATACTCCTTGGTGGGGACCACAGGCATGGGCCAGGGGGAGGGAATCAGGCTGGGGTCAAAGCTTCCTGCAAGCGGAAATGTGTCTAACTAGGGCCCAGATGAATATATAGCCCAGCCAGACAAAAAAGGAAGTGGGAAGGCTTTGCAGACTGAGGAAATTATGCAGCAAGGCAATGCCCAGAATAGCTTGCAAGCTCCACTGCAGGTCTGGCTTGGCCAGTGGGAGGGCAAGAGCAGCTGGCAGAAGCCTAAAAGCAGGCAGACACACTTGGACTTGATTCTGGGGCCCACGGGAGCCAAGGAAGAGTTTAAAGCAGGGCGGGACGTGGTACTACAGGGATGGTGTTTTACACCACATGCATGCTGGCGTGGGCAGAGTCATGGCTGTCCCAAGTGGTCCCCATCCTAATCCCCAGAGCCTGTGACTATGTTCCCTTACATGACAAGAGGCACTTGGCAGGTGTGATTCAATTAGGGATCTTAGAATAAGGGATGATTCTGGATTATTTGAGTGGGTGCGTTGTCATTACAAGGGTCCTTTTAAGAGGGAGGCGGGAGGGTCAGGATCAGAGAATGAGATGTGATGCTGTCAAGAGGCTAGCGTGATGGGCTTTGAAGATGGAAGAAGGGGCCACTAGCCAAGGAATGCAGGCAGCCCCCAGAAGCTGGAAAAATCCAGGAACGGATTCTCCCCTAGAGCCTCCAGAAGGAACACAGCCCTACTGACGCCTCAGTTTCAGACTTCTGCCCTGCAGAACTGCAGTATAATAAATGTATTGTTTTAAGCCACCAGAGTTGTGATCATTTGTTACAGCAGCAGTCAGAAACTCACAGTTTAGGAGCACAAACTCTGGAGCCCAGCTGCCAGGTTCAAATCTCAGTTCTTACCAGCTAGAGGATCTTGGGCAAGTGGCCAAAGCCCTCAGCTTCTTTATCTGTAAGATGGGGATAGTAATAGCACCTAAGGCATTTGGAATAAACAAGTTAGATGCATAAAATCGTTAAGATGCTGTAGCTGAGATGTTCACAGTCATTAGTGCATATTCCTGTATCATGCATCATAATTTTATAGAAAGAATGCAAAGGTGTGCTTTAGAAAAAAAAATTCCCAGTTGCTGTGGACTAGATGACCTGGAAGAGGTGAGTTTACAGCAAGGAGGCTGGGGCCTTAGGGGTGGAGAGAAAGGATGGGTTGGGAGAGACGGTCTAGGGGTCATAAGGCTGCTCACAGGGGATGGATGAGGTAGAGGGGGGAAGGGGGGGACTCTGGCTTGGAGGCCCGGAGGGACTGTCACCGAAATAAGACAAGAGAGAGGAGGAGCAGGTGTTAGTAAAAATAAAATTCAAGTACATTGTGCGCTGGCCATGTGCTGGGCACTGGACTCAGCTTGCCTGACACCACATGCTGTCACCCCAAGACTCAGAGGTTGTGAATGTCTAATTTACAGATGAGGAATCGAGGCTGGGAGAAGGCAGAGCTGCAGTCAAAACCTCTGGCCTGGAATTCCCTGGTGGTCCAGTGGCTAGGACTCTGCATTCTCACTGCGGTGTCCTGGGTTCAATCCCTGGTCAGGGAACTAAGATCCCACAAGCCCTGCTGCGCAGCCCAAAAAAATAAAGGGTCCCTGGTGCCCAGGCCTCTGCTATGCTGCATGAGGGGGTGGAGGGTAGGAGCCAGAGGGCAAGTGGATGGGTTTAATCAGGTCAAGGTTAACCACAAGTTAATGAGTAATAAGTTGGGAGAGAAGGGTAAGTCCAGGCTGCTGGTGGGGCGGGGAGCTGGGGGGGGCGGTAGTTGGAAGCAGGGCCTGGCTCTGGGTCCTGGAGGAAGATTCCCAGAAAGCAGTATAGCACCCATCCTGGAACCACCCATCCTGGTCGAGGGGAGGGGGAGAGGGGGCATCTCTGCTGCTCCCTGGCATGGCGGCGCCTGTATGGGGAAAGGGTGGGGATGGGATGCATCCTGGAGATAACGGCACTGAGACAGGTGCGGGAGAGGGGAAGGGGGCACCTGGGCTCCCCCCACCTAGAAATCATGCCCATTTCCCCCTTTATTCTCTCTTTGCACCCCAGCTAGGGTTGCCAGACAAAATACAGGATGCCCAGTTAAATTTGAAATTCAGGTAAATAACAAATACTTTGTTGGTATGAGTTTCCAGAGGGAATTCCCTGGCGGTCCGGTGGTTAGGACTCTGTGTTTCCAGGGCAGGGGGCCTGGGTTTGATCCCTGGTCAGGGAACTAAGATCCTGCAAGCAGAGTGGCACAGCCAAAAATAAAAGAGTCTCCTAGATACCCCACTTAGAACCTGCCCGGCAGCCTCACTCTTCTTCGGTCCACACCAGGAATGCGTCCTTCTCTTTCTCCCCTGCTGGCTTATCTTGCCCGCCATCCCCCTCCCAAACTCCTGGGCGCAAATGTCCATTCCCCAGGAAAAAGCCTGGAAGAATTCCTCTGGTTTCCTTCCCTTCCAGGAGACCTTGGTCCATTTTCACCTCCATCCCTCTGGTCAGTTCTTGGAGGTCATGGGCTGGACCCTTCCCAGACCTCCACCACCATGGCCATGAGCCTCCCCTCCAAGCGCAGGGCTCCAAGCCATCTGTGTTCCCTTAATTGTCAAAACAGCAGGAACTACCATCAGTCCCATTGCTCAGATGTACTAACAGAGGCTCTGGGGTAGGAGCAGCCAGCCTTGCAGGGAGACCAAGGCCAGCAGGAATTCCTTCTCAAGGTTGTAAAATCACAACCCTGAATGCTTAAAGATATAATGAAACCAGGAGACTGGGTGGATATTTTGGTAGGGGGAAAGGGGAGGAAGGTAAATATTGGGGTTTGGGGGATCCTAGCAGGTGGCCCCCTTCCCAGTTTCAGAAGTGGAACCCCATATCTGGAGAGTAAGCAGGTGTTTGCCTCACGCTCCTCCTCTTCCAAAGAAAGGGTGTCGCAATCAAAGCAGACAGAAGCCAGGTTTGTTCTATTGCTCCACGCCACCCCCTACTTGGGGCAGGGGGGCGTGACCAGGAAAATGGAATGGTTTACAGGAAATCAGAGTGAGGTCCCTGTTAACCCCTTCAAGGAAGCTTTGGTAAACAGCCTTCCAAGGGTCTGGATCCCCCATCAACACACCATCCCCCTCCTACACCAGGCTTCACATCCCCCCTTCCGCCAGATGCTCAACTTAAAATCAAATTAAAATGACACTGAGGCAAAAATACAAAGTTCTGCCAATATGCCCTCAAGAGGAGGCCATGAGGAAATTGGCGATTTTGTGCAGGGCCGGTAAGTATGCAAATCAATATAATTATGGAGGGGAATTTAGCGATATCTAGCAAGATTACCGTTGCACACAGGCTTTGATCCAGAATTATCTCTTCTCATTGTGGTAAGAACCCTTTGAAGTCGCTGCTGCTATAACCCTACTTTACAGGAGGAAACTGAGGCTCAGGTGGTTATCAGTAAGTTGCCCAAAGTTTACCACTTAATAATCGTGAGAGCTGGGAAATAATGCAAGCTCAAGATTACTCCCTGGAGGGAGCATGGTTTTGTAACAATAGAAAGTCTGTCTGTCCATCAGTCTGGTTACTTCCACACAATGTAATACTAGGCAGGTGCCTGTAAGAACAAGGAAGCTCTCTGAGCACTGATATTAAACAATCTCTAAGGTATATTTTTTATGAAAAATCGAGGTGTAACCCAGGGAGACCAGAAGGCAGAGTGTGTAGAGCTTGCTGATATTTGTTTTTAAAACCTGTGAACATTTGTAAACACATAAGATACCTCTGGAAAGAAACACAAGATTTGGTTACATGGTCATGTCTGAGACCCTGATGGCTAGCGATAGGAACAGGAGGAAAGTTATTTTTAGACGCTGAACCATATGAGTATGCAAAAAGTTAAATACATTTTTTAATAATAATAATAATATGCTAAGAGGTTGCTGATGTAACACAAAAGCTAGCCATGGGACTTTCCTCAATTATGACTTTTATAAACCATCATAGCCACTCAGGCCTCTTTTTTTTTTTTTGGCCACAGCTTGAGGCATGGGGGAATCTCAGTTCCCCGACCAGGGCTTGAACCAACCCGTGACCCTTGCAGTGGAAGTGCAGGGTCTTACCCACTGGACCGCCAGGGAAGTCCCACTACTCAGGCTTCTTGATGAGAGGAGGTGAAGGGAGCTCCAGGCTCTCCTTGCCCTAGAAAACATTCTCACCTGGATGGTGAGCTCCTACACATACTTCAAAGCCCAGCTGAAATGTCCCCTCCTCCAAGAAGCCTTCCCTGACCCCCCAAGAAGCTGAGTTCTTCTCCACTGGGGAAGGCACTCCATGGGGCTAGGAGCTTTGGTGCTGGACTCTGTCCCCCACCCCCACCCCAGCATGGAAGATTCTAGAAGTGGGACTCCAGCTGCCAGGATAGAGATAGACTCACAGGGAGGGTTTGGTGAATAAATGCACAGCCAAAAGTGGACTGAGGATCAGGCCCACATATCTGGCCTCTGTCCTCAATTTTCCTCTACTACCAAGTGGGTGTGACAGGGAAAGATCCCTGTTCACCAGCTGGCCTTGACCCTGAGGGAGCCTAAGGCTGTTGTGTTCCTGTTGCAGGAGGGCATGCCCTCAGGTTACTTACCCCAAGCTCATGCTGCCCCGCAGACTGAAAAACTTAGGAAATAGTATTGAGTAATCTGGGGCAGTACCAGGGAGGGGGGAGCCCATGGGGAGTGGAGGGCTGGGCTGAGGAGGGAGAAAGGCGGGAGCTAAATAAAAGGCAGCCTCCAGCAAGCTCTGCTCACTCCTCCCTCCCCGCCTCTGTCTCTCTGTCCCTCCGTCCCTCTGTCCCTTCACTGTCCTGGCACCATGCATCCTACTTCGGGCCCCAGTCTGCTGCTGCTGCTGGCCAGTCTCCCCCTAGCCCTGGGGGACCCCATGTGAGTAGTCACAGCCCGACCCCAAACAAGGCTGCTTCTGAGATGGGAGTGGGCATTTGTGGGTACAGGTCCCTGCAAGTTTAGGGCGCATGCGCGGTGTTGGGTGATTCTGTGGACGGGCAGTTTGGACTTCATAGGATCTGGGAGTTTGTAGTTTCAGGATTTAAGGGTTTAGAGATTTCGTATGGGTGTATGTGAATGAGAAGGTGGAGTTGGTTGTATTTATAGGTCTGGGGTGCTAGAGGTTTAGGGAGAAGTTTAGGGTGTTCCAGGGTTGGGTGTTTAGAGACTTGGGGTGTTTAAAGATTTAGGGGTTAGGGCTCCCAGAGTTGGTGGTTTTTATTTGGAGGTTCAGGAGTTGATGGGATTTGAAGCCCTTGAGCTGTCTGCCGGTCACCAGATCCCCTGTGGGACCCCGGGGCTGGGGCAGAGCGCTGACCCGGATAGGGCTGGTATCTCGGGCTCCAGGCATGACAGCTCCATGCCCTGTGCTCCCCTCCGGCAGGTATTCCATGATCACCCCCAACGTCTTGCGTCTGGAGAGCGAGGAGATGGTGGTGCTGGAGGCCCACGAAGGGCAAGGGAATATACCAGTTGCAGTCACCGTCCACGACTTCCCGTTCAAGAGACAAGTGCTGTCCAGCGAAAACACCGAGCTGAACAGTGCCAATGGCTACCTGAGCACCGTCACCATAAAGGTGGGCACGCACGGGAGCCCAGCCCCGCTGACACCCCACCCCCTCTTTGAGTGCTCCCGCTGCTGAGCCCCTCCTCCCTCTCTGGGCCCCACCCACTCTATCTGAGCCGGGCCCCTTCTGTCTGAGTCTCCGCTCCATTCTGAACCCCTCCCCTCTCTGAATCTCCGCCCCTTTTGAGTCCCTCCCTTTGCTGAGTCCCTCCCACTGCTTCTTCCAGTGCTTTCTCTGAGATGCCTCTACCTTTTTTTTTTAACTTTTTATTTTATATTGGAATATAGTTGATTAACAATGTTGTGATAATTTCAGGTGTACAGCGAAGTGATTCAATTATACATATACATGTATATATTCTTTTTCAAATTCTTTTCCCATTTAGGTTGTTACATAATATTGAGCAGAGTTCCCTGTGCTATACATAGCCCCCTTATCTCTCTCAACTCCACCCCCTTCCAAGCCGGACCATCTCTGAGCCCCCCACCCCCATTTCTGAGCCCCTCCCCTCCAAGCCCCTCCCCCTCTAAGCCCTCTCTCCCTTCAGAGCCCCTCCCCTCTCTGGGTCTCCTCCTCTTTCGGAGTCCCCTTCCCGTTCTGAGCTCTCCCTCCTCTGAGCCCCCTGTCTGATTCCCCCTTCCCATCCTTCCCTCTGACTCCCACCCCCTCTCTTGCCCTTGCCCTCTCTCCAAGTACCCTTTTTTTCCCCAAACCTGGGCAAACAAGGGAGACCAGGAGTGATGGGCAGGCTCTGTTGTGAAGAGGGGCAGGTGTGGATCCAGCCAAAGGCAAGGGGCCCTAGAGCAGACGCCTAATAACCCCCTGGTTCATGCCCAGATCCCGGCCAGCAAGGAGTTAAAATCAGAAACGGGGCACAAATTCGTGACTGTCCAGGCGGCCTTCGGGAACGAGATGGTGGAGCAGGTGGTGCTGATCAGCCTTCAGAGCGGGTACCTCTTCATCCAGACGGACAAGACCATCTACACCCCAGGCTCCACGGGTAAGGGTCTGGGGGTGGCTGGAGAGGGCCGGGGGCAGGGCTGGGGGGAGGGGCAGGGCCTCACCCAGCTCTCCCTTTCTCTCCCACCTCGTCTCAGTCCTCTATCGGATCTTTACCGTTGACCACAAGCTGCTGCCCGTGGGCCAGACAGTTATCGTCAGCATTGAGGTACCAGCCAACCGGGACCCCAGACCTACCCGGGGCAGAGACTCGGGGAGAGACAAAGAGATAGAGGCAGAGAAAGAAGACACAGGCAAAGGCCCAGCAGCAGAGACCTAAAGGCAAAGAAATATGTAGAGGCACACAGATGGGGAGAGGGGGCGGGGACCCAGGGAGACTACGTGGAGAGATGCTTGCGCCCGTGGATTCTGGGTCCCGATAAACCGCTGGTTACTGTTTGACTCTGGGCAGGTCACTTTACCTTTCCAAGTCTCCGTTTCCTCATCTGAAGATTGGGATAATGACAGACGCTAATTCTATGTAGTCTGTTCTAGCTAGTGCAGCCAGAGGGCGCTTGTGAGCACCCCGCCTCTGCCCGCAGCGCTCCAGGGCTCCCACCTCCCTCGGGGTAAAAGCCCAAGTCCTCCCCGCTGCCCACTAGGCCTGGCCCTACCTACCCCGTCCCCTCCCTGCCCTCACCTCCTCCCTGTCTCCCCCTCGCTCACTCCGCTCCAGCCACACCGGCCTCCTCACTGTTCCTCCAACAACCCAGGCACAGTCTGCCCTAGGACCTTTGCACAGGCTATGCCCCCTACCCAAAAATCCCTCTTCCTCCAAATTTCCACACAGCTTGCTCCATCACCTCCTTCAAGTCTTTGCTCAAATATCACCAGTGTCCCAGTTTTACAGTGAGACCTCTCTGAGCGCCCCATAAAATTGCAACACCCCCTCTCTCCACCGCCCCCCACCCCCCACACACACACATGCACTCCACTCTCATTTTCCCTTCCTCCACTCTTATTTTCCTTCCGGGCCATCTCCCTTTAGCATCTTCTAAATTGGATTTATTCATTTGTTACTTGCACCTCCCCCAACATCCACTGAACCTAAATTCCAAACGGAAAGGGATTATCTGTTGACACCACTGCTTGGCATGTAGTAGGGTAAATAAAAACTTACTGGAAGAAGGGAGAGAGGGAAGGAGAGGGGAGAAAGAAGAAGGGAGCGATGGGCAGGGAAAAACAAGTGTAGGAGGAAGGGAGAGAGAAGGAAGGGAAGGAATGGAGCATGTGCTCCTTACGGGATCTTCATGAGTTTGTACTGAGATCACACAAACCTAACAGGGACCAGGTTCTGAAGGCTGTGAGCTGGCTTTAGGGATTGTGGGATCTGCGGGGAACGGAGAACACAACACACATCTCCTCTAAAGGCACAGAGCTGCCCGGCTCCCATGAAATGTCACCTTGTGCCAACAGGAGCACGTTATCCACAATTACCCCAATTTCCAAGAGAAGCCAAAATACCAGATTTCTATGTGATGTCTCTTGTTGTTTAACTGTCGGCAACGAATGAAATCATATGTGTATTAGATCAAGCCACGCGACATTGCTATGCTTTAGGTCAAAAAAGGCGAATGTGGGCAATTATGTGTGATTTATACAAATCAAGTGCTTAGTGCAGGGTCCTGCACAAAAGTAGGTGATAAATGCTAGTTTTTATTAGTCTTCAGAGAGACACTGATCACCATGAGCTCTTGCTTATATTAACATGTCCCAAACCAGTGACATAGGAGCTATAATTATCTCCGTTTTCTAGATGTGCACACTGAGCACAGAGAGGTTAAGTAACTTGCCCACGTCACACAGCTTGTAAGTGGCACAGTGGGGATTTGAACCCAGGCTGACTGGCTCAGGTGCATGTTCTTAACCACTGCCCCTGTAGACATGACACAGAGTGTCCAGACAGAGAGAAGGAGGGGAGAGCCAAAGGGCTAAGCCTGGTCTCTGAAGAGCCATTTCTCTCCCTGTCTCCCCACAGACCCCTGATGGCATTCCCATCAAGCGGGACTCCCTGTCTTCTCACAACCAGTTTGGCATCTTGGCCTTGTCTTGGAACATCCCAGAGCTGGTCAAGTATGTCAGGCCCTCCAGGAGGGGGTTCAGGGCTCCCCTACCCCAGGAGAGGGAGTGGGGGTCTGCTAGGTCTGGTCAGATCACTAGCCTGCTTTTGCCACAGCATGGGGCAGTGGAAGATCAAAGCCCACTACGAAGATTCTCCGCAGCAGGTCTTCTCTGCTGAGTTTGAGGTGAAAGAATACGGTAAGGGGAGCAGAGAGCCGTGGGTGGGAGCGTGGGGAAGGATGGGGGAGCACATAATTCTGGACTCAATGCTGGTTCACTCCCCACCACGATCTGTTCCCCCAGTGCTGCCCAGTTTTGAGGTCCAAGTGGAGCCTGAAGAGAAATTCTACTACATCGATGACCCAAATGGCCTGAAGGTCAACATCATTGCCAGGTGAGGGACAGGGGAGGGACCAGCTAGGGGGAGGGGCTCAGCCACAGCCAACAGAAGTTTGGAGGAAGACTCATCTTTTTTAAGGAGGGGAGAATCTGAGACTCTCCCCGCCTCACAGGTTCTTGTACGGGGAGAATGTGGATGGAACAGCTTTCGTCATCTTTGGAGTCCAGGACGATGACCGGAGGATTTCATTGGCCCACTCCCTCACCCGTGTTCCGGTACCTAACAGAGGCCCCCTCTAAGTCTCCTGCACTCTGAGCATCCTTCCTGTCCCCATCAGCGCCCCTCCCGCACCTGAGCCCCCCTCCACCCCCCGCCTCCGCTGAGCCTTCACTGTCTCCCCCAGATCACTGACGGTACTGGGGAGGCCACACTGCAACGACAGGTCTTGCTGAACGGAGTACAGCCCTCCCAAGCCGATGCCCTAGTGGGCAAGTCCTTATATGTGTCCGTCACCGTCATCCTGCACTCAGGTGAGGCCAGGCTGAGGGCAGGGGCCCAGCACCACCGTACGGTCCAGTCTGAGACGGGAGGCCCAGAAGGAAGGCGGGGTCCAGTCTGATAGGGATGACCCAGTCTGCGGCGCAAGACCCAGTCTGGGAGCGGAGGCTCGGTCTGAGGGTGGATGTTCAGAATGAAGGTGGGATCCGGTTTATGGGGGAGATGCAGTCCGAGGAAAGAGGCCCAGTATGAAGGCAGAGTCCAATCTGAGGGGGGAGGCCTGGTCCTGAGGGGTGGCCCAGGAGCCCACCCTCACGATTGGTCCCCCTCAGGCAGCGACATGGTGGAGGCAGAGCGTACCGGGATCCCCATCGTGACCTCCCCCTACCAGATCCACTTCACCAAGACCCCCAAGTTCTTCAAACCCGCCATGCCCTTCGACCTCATGGTGAGACGCAGGGCGGGGCTGCAACCCGCCTCCACTGCTCCTGAGCATGACCATGCCTCTAGGTCTGCCTGAACCCCCTCCACCTGGCCTGCACCCACAGGTGTTCGTGACGAACCCCGACGGCTCCCCTGCCCGCCACATCCCGGTGGTGACCCAGGGCACCAACGTGCAGTCCTTGACCCAGGACGACGGTGTGGCCAAGCTGACCATCAACACACTCAACAACCGGCAGCCCCTGACCATCACTGTGAGTCCAGGCCAGACTCGCGACCCCACACCAGGAGACAGGGGGCTTGATTTTGTAGAGCGGGGTCCTGACATTTGCACAAAGGGATCCTGTCCTGGGCATACAGGGGGTCCTTTCATTTGCATAAAGGGATGTGCCATCCACAGAGAGATGTTTTCATTTACATAGAAGGGCTCTTTTTTCACTTTATTTTATTGAAGCATAGTTGATTTACAATGTTGTGTTAATTTCTGCTGTACAGCAAAGTGATTCAGTTATATATATATATGACTGAATATATATATATATATAACTATATATATATATGTATATACCTTCTTTTTCATATTCTTTTCCATTATGGTTTATCACAGGATATTGTATATAGTTCCCTGTGCTATACAGTAGGACCTTGGTGTTTATCCATCCTATATATATATGGTAGTTTTCATGCATAGATGAGTTCTCATCTGCACAGCAGGGTCCTACCTTCTGCCTAGACGTCTTATAAGGATCCTTGCAATGGCATTGCACCCACCTGGATAATCCCATCTCTTCCCCATTTCCTCAAGATCCTTAACCTAATCTCATCTGCAGAGTCTCTCTTGCCACATAAAATACCATATTCCCTGGTCCCAGGGATATGGGTGTGGACATCTCTGGGGGCCAGCATGCATCCATCTTTCCTTGCCCAGGTACGCACACAGAAGGAGAATATCCCAGAGGCGCGACAGGCGACCAGGACCATGCAGGCCCTACCCTACAACACCCAGGGCAACTCCAACAACTACCTGCACCTCTCTGTGCCCCGAGTGGAGCTCAAGCCTGGGGAGACTCTCAATGTCAACTTCCACCTGCGCACGGACCCCAGCCACCAAGCCAAGATCCGCTACTACACTTACTTGGTCTGTGGCTTCCTAGAACACCCAGCACCCCCGGGAGCCCTCCGCCATCCTGGCTCCCCCCGCCATCCTCCCTCTTACCTTTCCGATACTTATACCAACCTGTTCTCCCCAGGTCATGAACAAGGGGAAGCTGTTGAAGGTGGGGCGGCAGGTGCGAGAGCCCGGCCAGGACCTAGTGGTGTTGCCCATAACCATCACAGCGGACTTCATCCCTTCCTTCCGCCTGGTGGCCTATTACACGCTGATCACCAGCAACAACCAGAGGGAGGTGGTGGCCGACTCCGTGTGGGTGGATGTCAAGGACTCATGTGTGGGCACGGTAAGCTTTGTGGCATCTCTCTGTGCCCATCTGGGGACTCTCCACCTGGCTGTCACTTTCCCCATCTTGGGCCCTCTGGCTCTGTCTCTCTCCAACTCCTTTTTAAATTTTTAAAATTTATTTTATTATTTATTTATTTTATTATTTATTTATTTATTTATTTTGGCTGTGTTGGGTCTTCGTTGCTGCGCTCGGGCTTTTCTCTACTTGAGAGCAGGGGCTACTCTTCACTGTGGTGCACGGGCTTCTCATTGTGGTGGCTTCTCTTGTTGCAGAGCATGGGCTTTAGGCGCGTGGGCTTCAGTAGTTGTGGCACATGGGCTCAGAAGTTGTGGCACACGGGCTTAGTTGCTCTGCGGCATGTGGGATCTTCCCAGACCAGGGCTCAAACCCGTGTCCCCTGCATCGGCAGGCGGACTCTTAACCACTGCGCCACCAGGGAAGCCCTCAGTATCTCTTTTGCTCCTGGTTTTCTCTCTTTTCTTGACTTTCTACCTGATGCCGGTCTGCCTGCCTCCCTTCCTCGCTCTCTCCTTTCAGTCCAGCCCAGGACCTCCTTTGTCTTTGGCTTCCAGAGACCAGGGCCTTGCAGGGCTGACTTCTCCCTCCCTCCCCTCCAATCATCCCCCTCTACCCCACCCCTGACCATAGCTGGTGGTGAAAAATGGCGGGAAGGAAGAGAAGCACCATCGGCCTGGGCAACAGATAACCCTGAAGATCGAGGCTGACCAGGGGTCCCGAGTGGGGCTGGTGGCTGTGGACAAGGGCGTGTTTGTGCTGAATAAGAAGAACAAATTGACCCAGAGTAAGGTATGCCCCTGCGTCACTGAGGTTGGTTTAGAGATGGCGTTGGGTTGAGGCGGGAATGGTGCTGAGGGGAACAAATGGGTTTGAGTGTGGGTTAAGTGTAGAGGTCCGAATGGATGCAGATACAGGGATGGGTTGAAGTCAAGTTGACGATGAGAATGTGGATGGACAAGGGTCCAAGCTGGGGATGATCCCGGGGATGGACACAGCTCCAGGTCTAACTCCAGATGGTCCACCATGGCTGGCCAGCCTGGGGACCAGGATGAGGATGGATGGTGTGGGGTTGGATGGACGTGTTGGCCAATCGGTGGAGGCACGGCTGACCCGATCTCGCCACACTCTCGGCCTCCACTCCCCACTGCAGATCTGGGACATAGTGGAGAAGGCAGACATTGGCTGCACTCCAGGCAGTGGAAGTGACTATGCCGGCGTCTTCACGGATGCAGGGCTGGCCCTCAAGACCAGCAAAAGCCCACAGACCGCCCAGAGGGCAGGTGAGGATGCAGCCAGCAGCAGGGCTAGGGAGGGGCAGGGCCTCCACCTCCCAGATACTGAGAACAGGTTAAGGGCAGCTCTCTGGGATGGGGGTGGGGGTATTGAAGTCCCGCCTCCACCACCATCTAGCATATTACTTCTTTCGGAGCCTCAGTTTCTACATTTGTCAAATGGGAGCAATAACACCCCGACCTCAAGGGGGACTACTGTGGGGAGGAAACCAAGGACACACGGTAGATGCCTAATCCCTCTGGTTCCCGGTCCACCTGCCTTTAGATCCTCAGTGCCCAAAACCAGCCGCCCGCCGACGCCGCTCGGTGCAGCTCATGGAAAAGAGGATGGATAAAGGTGGGAGCCTTCCGTCAGCGCTCGCCCACCGCTTCCCACCCGAGATCCAGCCCCTACGGGATCCCAGACGGAGAGGGAGGGGGCCTAGCCGTGAGGAAGTTCTCCCTGGGGTCTGTCCTGAGTGCCTCCTGCTTCGAGGCCCAGGCTGAGGGCGCGCGGGGTGGGGGATCTGTGCTCCCACAGCCGGACAGTACAGCAAGGAGCTGCGCAAGTGCTGTGAGGACGGCATGCGGGACAACCCCATGAAGTTCCCGTGCCAGCGCCGGGCCCAGTTCATCCTGCAAGGCGACGCATGCGTGAAGGCCTTCCTGGACTGCTGCGAATACATCGCCCAGCTGCGGCTGCAGCACAGCCGCGACGGGACCCTGGAGCTGGCCCGGAGTGAGTCCGGTGGCAGGGAGGAGGCCCCTGTCCAAGGGAGGGGAGGTGCCTGTCCAAGGCGGGAGGTGCCTGTCCAAGGTGGGGAGGTGCCTATCCAAGGGGGATGGTGCCTGTTCAAGGGGGGAGGAGGTGCCTGTCCAAGGGAGGAGGAGGTGCCTGTCCAAGGGGGGAGGTGCCTGTCCAAGGCGGGAGGTGCTTGTCCGAGGAGAGAGGAGGCGCCTGTCTGAGGAAGAAAGAAGCCTTCAGATGAGGAGCTAGGTGATTCAGGTCTGAGGGAAGAAGGACCCAGTCCAGTGGGGGACTAGGTCCTTCTTCCCTTGCCTGGGAGGATCATCCTGGCCCTGGCCCTGTCACTCTGAAATTTGACCTTAGCAGTGCCCAGGACATCCATGGTCTGAGGGCACGTTCTAGATGAGAGGGCTGGTCACACTAGTTGCCAATGGGAAGACTAAGATGGGTTCTAGCCTTGCCTTTACCAAAGAAAACTAATTCATGTTGCCTTACAAAGAGAGGTGCCTAACTTATGCCTAATCAATGTTCATTCATTCATTCATTCATTCAGCTCTGGATGTACACACTTGAAACTTTACATCTCAGGCCAAGTCAGTCTTAAGCAAAGCCAAGAGAAAATTCTCTTAGAAGCCCATTTCAAGCAAAACCAGAATGGTCTCCACCACAAAGTGGCATTTACAGAACTAACAAGAGTCCCCACTGCCATCTGCTGAGAGGCAGAGGACCCCGGTGTGAACTGATCCCTCCTTTTTTTAACATCTTTTAATATGTCTTAATTAAGAGAAGGACTTTTCTGCCAGGATGGGCTTTGTCAAAACTGAATATTTGCAGGCACCTCTCAATGGCCGCCATTGCCAAAGTGGTCAAATAGGTCTAAATTCCTTTATCTGGAAAGCTATCAACTCCTCCAACCCTCCCCCCCTCCAAAGACACAAAGATTCCCAACACACATGAACGAAGACTTCTACCTTCAGTCTCTTTGCAAATTGCAATAACTAGACATGGTGCTCTCTGCTCCAGTGACCCAAGACTTTTCTTTTGCAAAGAGGAAATTTGGACAAAACTTCTGATTTACTGGGGTATAATTTACACACACGGGTGTTTTTTTTTTTTTTTTTCCAGCATTGTTTCATTTCTTTAGCCAATTGGGGTGAGACAGAGGGTTGATTAAAAGTTAGTACCCCAAGGGCACTTTGATGCATTATTCCAGAGTATGGGTGGATTTGGGCATCTATGGAATTCCACCTACTTTGTCGTTAGGCAGACCCAGAGCCAAATTAAAATCTCTTCATCATTTTTTGAGGAAAGCCCAGCCAGGGTTGAACTCTATTCCAGCCCAGCTTCGTTTATGTGCAGACGGGGTCAAGTTGGCTTTTAAAGGCCACCATCTCTTCAGCAATCTCCATCAAGTCTGGGGAATCTCTCAACTCACCCCATTGCTTTCAGGATGGACTTAACCATCAGACACAGCAGGCATGGTGCTTGGGGGCCAATGATGCTTTTAGAGGCTCATTCATGCAAATGTTTTCATTCCTTTGAAAATCAAAGACGGGAAAAAAAAATCAATCCAGTTCAGTCTGGCTTATTTTCACCTTTCTACCAACAGAATTGTAAAATATGATTTTTAATTTTTTTTATGGAGAAAGGAGCCCCCAGAGACAAATGTGCCTAGGGTCCCCGGAAGTGATCACGTGACCCTGGGTGTGTCACTGCTAGGAACCCCTCCAGGGTATTATAGAGATAAATATCTAAAAGGGGACAGTGGGGAAAGTGAGTCTGTTTTAACTCCCACCCCCCACAGGTGACCTGGATGATGAAATAATCCCAGAGGAGGACATCATTTCCCGAAGCCAGTTCCCAGAGAGCTGGCTGTGGACCATTGTTGAGGACCTTAAAGTCGCAGACAAAAATGGGTAAGGCTGGGATGCTCCCACTTCAACCCACCCCAGACCAGCCCCTATCATCACCCCAGACTGGACATTGAGTTTGTATGCACCTCAATGCCCCCTCTTTTCTGGAATCATTGTGGAATCACACAACCTAGCCTAGAAGAGTTGGGGCTACCTACACATGCCCACCCGCCAGCCCCCCTCCAACCCTGTCCCTTGGGGCCCCTCCCTACCAGCTCTCCCCCTCCACCCTGCTAGGTATCTTCTAATGGCTCCCCTCCCCGATCCAGGATCTCCACGAAGCTCATGAACGTGTTTTTGAAAGACTCCATCACCACTTGGGAGATTCTGGCTGTGAGCTTGTCAGACAAGAAAGGTGAGAGAGGATGGTGGCCTGGTCCTCAGGAGGCCAGGACCCCAGACCCCCCCGGGCATTTTCTCATTCAATCCTGACAGATCCTTTGTTTCCTGGTGGCTGACACTTTCCCCTGGCTCCTGGAGAGGCATTAGAGTGTAGAATGTGAGTGACATTGTGCTTTTTGTAAATAGATTTTAGTTTTAGTGCAGCTTTAGTTCAGAGCAAAATTGAGAGGATGGTGCAGAGATTTCCCATATACCCCTTTCCCCACCACAGACACAGTCTCCCTCACCATCAACATCCCCCACCAGCATGGTGCATTTGTAACAATCGAAGGATGCATGGGTACATCATGATCACTGCAAGTTCTTAGCGGAGGTCAGGGTTCACTCTTGGTGTTGTACGTTCTATGGGTTTGGACAAATGTATAATGACATGTATCCACCATCATAGTATCATACAGAATGATTTACAGCAACAAAAACTTTGCAGGGGTGATGTTGCCATGATATTGGGTAAAGCAATTAAGAAAAAATAGGGCTTCCCTAGTGACGCAGTGGTTGAGAGTCCGCCTGCCGATGCAGGGAACGCGGGTTCGTGTCCCAGTCCGGGAAGATCCCACATGCCGCGCAGCGGCCGGGCCCGTGAGCCATGGCCGTTGAGCCTGCGCGTCCGGAGTCTGTGCTCCGCAATGGAAGAGGCCACAACAGTGAGAGGCCCGCGTACCACCAAAAAAAAAAAAAAAAAAAAGTCGACAAAGAAAAAATAAAAGAGGAAGCGGGATGAAATGAGTGATTGAAACATTGGTGGTTAGATTGTGAAACACGACCAAAAAAGGTGTATGTGTACCCCCCCTGCCCTACCGACCCACCACCACCAAGGGCTGGGTGTGAGACCCTGACACACCCTAGCCAAATATGGATGACTTATAACAGGTCTGAGAATGGGGCAAGAAGAGTGAGGCACTGACTTTGAATGCAAAATTAAGTGGGTGCCAAAAAACTCAGTCATCAAGATAAATCATATTTTCATGCAATAGTTTTCTTGGAAAAAAATCAAAATGAATGCAAAAAAAACCATGTTGTACAAAATATCCAAATTTTAAATATAAACCAGCACCGTGCCGAGCCATAATGGAGTTTGAGGTAAAAGGAAAGATGTGTCCCATATGCATGTTTTATGTATATTTTAAAGGTTAATTTTTTTCCAGAGCCTTAAAGTAGTTGAAAAACTATTGAAAACACTAAAACATTTTTAAAATAGGTGTATTAAAACTCACAACATTAAGTGTATTTTATTTATACCAAACTCAGAATTTAATATACTCTAGTATAAGTTTGTTTAGTTGTAATTCATCATAAGTTATACTTTATTATCATTTTACTTTCCTGGCTTCAAGATTTTCAAAATCTACTTCTTTGCCTATCTTTCTTCTAATGGAAGGAATTGCAATTTTCTGCTAATTTCTCTTGAACAAGTGATGATGGCAGATGAAATCATATACGCAGAGCACATAGTTTTCCTTCTGCCTGAGACTCCAAAACCACTCAGCACCGTTCTAGTTTGGGGCCCCCATCCCTGTTTCAAATCAGAGCATCTTCATATTTGCCTGTTGTACATTTCCATATATCGAGATTCTGTGTGAGGTTCCCTTTACCTAAAAAAAGGTTCCTGCACCTCGAAAAAAAAAAAGTTGAAAACCACAGTTAGATCCTTGCCCCTCAAAGCCTATTCCCTGGACCAGTTGCAATCTGGTAAAGCAGGTTTACCAGGGAGTTTGTTAGACATTCAGAATCTTAGTCACTCCTGACCTGCTCAGTCAGAATGTGCATTTTATTACATGATCCCCAGGAGATTTGTATGGACATGAATGTTGGAAGAGTTCTTCCCTGCCCCAGCATTTCTCAATCTCATCACTGATGTCATTCTGGGCTGGGTCATTCTTTGTGGCAGGGGACTGTGCAATATAAGATGTTGGGTATCTTCATGGCTTCTACCTGCTAGATTCCAGTAGCATCCCATCTCCCTAGTTGTGACATCCAAAATGTCCCCAGATATTACTAAATGTCCCTGGGGGGGCAGAATCCCTGTGGTTTTTAGATCTTGCCTGTGATATCTTTTCAACATCATTAACTCTCTACATATTATCTCATTTAATGCTCACAACTACCCTATAAGGTTGGTACTATGATTCTCCTACAAATGAGAACACTGAAGCCAGGGAAAGAAGGTGACTTGCCCAGGATCACAAGTGAATGAAACTTTCAGGAATCCAAACTTCAGAATGAAGACTGTAGCATGATAACCAATAGAACTTGAAAGTTTTAGATTTGTGAGCTATTAGGAATTAAAGAGTCAGTAAGGTTAAAAGCAGGGAGCTTCCCAAGCCCAAATGCCTGTGTTCAAATCCCAGGTCTTCCTCTGGGCAGCTGTGTGGCCTTCGTCAAGTTACCCACCCTCTTTGTGCTCATCCATAAAATGGGCACAATAGAAATAGTACCTATTCAAAGTGTTGGGATTTTATAATGGTGATAATAGTACCTGACACATTGTAAATGTTCAATGAGTGTGAGCTATTATTTTTATTATTGGAGTCGAACATACTTTAGGGAGCAAAGGGTAAATGTCTTTCGGAGATGCATAGACGCTCCCTTAAATGACACAAAGCAGGCATCAGAAGTCATTTCTTTCTTTTTTTTAATTGAAGTATAGTTGATTTACAGTGTTGTGTTAGTTTCTGGTGTAGTCATGTCTTTTCTTTTTAATATTTATTTATTTATTTACTTTTTGGCTGCGTGGGGTCTTAGTTGCAGCGTGGGCTCTTCGTTTTGGTGTGAGGGCTTCTCTCTAGTTGTGATGTACTGGCTCCAGAGCACGTGGGCTCTCTAGTTGTGGCTTGCATGCTCAATAGTTGTGGGTCATGGGCTTAGTTGCCCTGTGGCACGTGGGATCTTAGTTCCCAGACCAGGGATTGAACTCACGCCCCCTGCATTGGAAGGCGGATTCTTAACCACTGGACCACCAGCGAAGTCCCTCATTTCTTTTTAACTAAGAGATTTTTTTAAATGTACTAGGTTTTCAGAAACAGTTGAGCAAAAAGTATAGAGAGGTGCCATGTACCCCTCTCTCCCCCAGATTCCCCTATTGTTAACATCTTGCATTAGTGTGGTACGTTTGTTATAATGGATGGGCCAATACCGATACATTATTATGAACTGAAGTCCATAGTTGGCATTAGGATTCACTCTTGGTGTTGTACATTCTATGGGTTTGGATAAATACATCATGACTTGTAGCCACTGTCACAGTATCACACAGAATAATTGTTTCACTGCCTTGAAGTGACAGGAATTGTGTATCAGAAGTCATTCCTTTTTTGGTTCTCTTTCCATTCTTCCTTCCATCTCATTCAAGGAGAAAAGCTAAGTCTAGTGCAAGGATGTCTTTACCTTGTCTCTAATTCTTGTTTAACTCCTTTTTTTAAACAAAGAGAGAGTGGTCTAGCTTTCTGTGGGCAACACAAGCTAACTAGTATTTAACAGAATCATTCTGTTTTCCTTGAGGTAACCTCCTGTTTATAGCACAAGAACCTGGGATCTCATGCACCGTAGTAAATTAAATTTGAGTTTAAAAATGTAAATAGTACGTAAGAAATGGTAAATTAAACCAGTGACTGTAGCAGACCCCCCCGAAGGTGATGAGTAAATGACTGTAGATTGGGAAATAAGGATTTTGTTCAAGCCTCTGATTATTATTTTTTCTGGCATTGAAGAATACGAAAAATTATCAGATCTTTTTTTTTTTTCTTTTTTGGCGGTGCTGCGTGGCTTATGGAATCTTAGTTCCCCAACCAGCGATTGAACCCTAGTCCAATCAGGGATTGGCCCTTAGCAGTGAGAGCAGGGAGTCCTAACCACTGGACCGCCAGGGAATTCCCTCCAATCTTAATAGATTTCTTGGTGTAACATTATTATTAATGTGATAATGTTTTCACAAATTTCACTTGCATCAACACTTTGCTTACATTTAATCTGGTAACTGTTGTATCACAAGTAACCACTGTTTTTAAGCATCGTTTTGCTCAATGTTGTTAACAAAATTCAACTGAGTAAATTTGAAGATCTAACTGGGTTTGTTAAACAATTCATGAGCTGGGCAGCATCTTATCTGGCAAGCAGAGAGATACTCAGAGGAGTTGTACAAAATGAAAGGTTTTTATAGAATGAAGGGTAGGGCAAACAAGTCATCAGCAAGAGAAAGATTTCCTCATTGGAGGAAAGTAACAGTTCAGGTAAGACAGCTTCTCATTGGCTGAGCTGCAGTGTTTTCATTGGCTGGGCTTGTTGCTGGGCAGGAAGAAAATCTTCCTTCCTCCTGCTGGAGTAAGTTAATTGCACTTTCTGTTTGGGAGTGCAAACATCTCTTCCAGTTGGGGTCTGTAATTGAAGCTTCTTCCTGTTGGGATCTCTTGACATCTTCCTGTTTGGGATAACATCTTCCTGTTTGGGATAACTGAAGTGAGTGGTAGGGCATCAGAGCTCCCTCTACAGGCCTTCCCTTCTCCAATCTTAGTTGAGGTGTCCTTTCATTAATTTTTACAATGTAGATCAGCACTGTCCATTAGAAATATAATGTAAGCTGTGTATGTCATTTAAAATTTTCTGGTAGCCCCACAAAAAAGGAGTAGATTAAATCAATTTTAATAATACACTTTATTTAATCCAAATATATCCAAAATATTATTATTTCAACATTTTGTAAAAATTTGCAAAATCACTACCACACTAATCATGTTACAATAGCAAATCTATTAATATTTAAGAATAACCTATTAATATCTCAAAATTTTTAATCATGTATTTTATTTTTGTTTGTACTAAGCCTTTGAAATCTGCCATGTATTTTATACTGACAGTGCATCTAAATTAGGATGCTAGCTTTTCATTGAAAATACTCTGATCTGTATTTTGGGATCCATAAAATTTACAGTTGAAAAGGTAGATTGGCCTATCCAAGTTGTTCTAAACATACTTAAACTAAAAACTTTAAAAGTTTTCCAATCACTGAATCAAGCATCCTTTCTAAAATTGAGATGAAATGCACAAAACATGAAAGTCACCATTTGAAAGTGTACAACTCAGTGGTTTTTATTACATTCACAATGAGCATTGGTTTTTAAGTTTAAATCTAAGTTAATTAAAAGGAAATAAAAGTAGGAATCCAGTTCTCACTCAGCTAACCACATTTCAAGTGCCCAGTGACCACTTGGGGCTACCATTTTGGAGATCGTACATATAGACCCTTCATTTATGCTTGCCTTCTTCCCTCCTACACATCTATCTATGAGTAAAATTACAAAGAAAATGGGAACCATTAAATCATGGCAACTCCCAGCCACCACCACCATCTGTAAGTTATCACCATTAATGATGGTTCGTCTATGGGCTTCTGCAAAGACAGGCTGACCTTGGGACAGCTCCAGTGGTCAGAGGTAAGCACTGAGACATTGGTAGGGGCAAGAACTTGGACCTGAACTTGGATCCAGTCCACCTTGCCCACCCCCCGCCCCACCCCTGACACTTCATGTTCTGTTTCCACCCGGGCAGGGATCTGTGTGGCTGACCCCTATGAGGTCACGGTGATGCAGGATTTCTTCATTGACCTGCGTCTACCCTACTCTGTTGTGCGCAATGAGCAGGTGGAGATCCGAGCTGTCCTCTACAACTACCGGGAGGCGGAGGAGCTCAAGGTGGGCCCCTGGTGCAATGGAAGCATGATGGGGGCTTGGAGAAGAGGGTCTGTGGCACATTCCTCTGACGTGATACTCTCTCTCCCCGGCAGGTGAGGGTGGAATTGCTCTACAATCCAGCCTTCTGTAGCCTGGCAACTGCCAAGAAGCACCACCAGCAGACTCTAATCATCCCACCCAAGTCCTCGGTGCCCGTGCCTTATGTCATTGTGCCCCTGAAAGTCGGCCTCCATGAGGTGGAGGTCAAGGCTGCTGTCTACAACCGCTTCATCAGTGATGGTGTCAAGAAGACCCTGAAGGTCGTGGTGAGTCCTTGGGGTACCTGCTGCTGCTTGTCCTTCAGGAAAGGCTCCTGTTCTCCCTGTGCTGTCAACCCAGGTTAGAGACCCAGGCCAACCTTAGGAAATTCAGGAGTCCTGGAGGTTTGGAAGCAGGGCCGGGATTAGGGTGAGGCAAGTGAGGTATTCTCCTTGGGCACACAATTTTAGGGGGCACCCTAAAACTCAAACAAAGATCAATAATATTTTTTTCATTAAAATATATTTTAATATCAAATATGACATTCTGTAACACATTTCAGCATAGGAGTTTTCTTTTGACTTTAAAAATCTTGGTGGGAATTCCCTGGCAGTCCAGTGATTGGGACTCGGCGCTTTCACTGCTGTGGCCCCGGGCTTGATCCCTGGTTAGGGAACTAAGATCTCGTAAGCCGCATGGTGCAGCCAAATAAATAAATAAATAGGACAAAAATGTTTATCTGTAGACACATGACAGCTCACATTGGACCTTTGATTCTAATCAAGATAGCCCCTATTTTAACTGAGCACTTATGTGTCAGGCACTGTGTTAGTACTTATGTACATTCTTTCATTGATTTTTTCTTCTTCTCTTTTCTTTATTATTTATTCTTATTTATTTATTTAAAATTTTTGTTTTACTTTTATATTATTTGTTTTATTTTTAGATTTTTATTTTAATTTTATTTATCCCATTGAGAGGCATTTGGTTTAAAAACAGACTCTGGGGCCTCCCTGGTGGCGCAGTGGTTGAGAGTCCGCCTGCCGATGCAGGGGATACGGGTTCGTGCCCCGGTCTGGGAGGATCCCATATGCCGCGGAGCGGCTGGGCCCGTGAGCCATGGCCGCTGGGCCTGCGCATCCGGAGCCTGTGCTCCGCAACGGGAGAGGCCACAACAGTGAGAGGCCCGCATACCGCAAAAGGAAAAAAAAAAAAAAAAAAAAAAAAAAAAAACAGACTCTGGAGCCAGACTACCAGGTTCAAGCCCAAATTCTGTTCTACTCGCTGTGTGACCTTGGGCAAGTTACTTCACCTGTCTGTACCCCAGTTCCCCCATCTTTAAAATGGCATTGATAATAGCAGTACCCACTCCAGTGGGTTGTTGTGAAGATTACATGAATTAACCCCAGGAAAGCAATCTTCTAGGCACATAGGAAGATTTCTAAAGGTCTTGTTATTTCTTTATTAATTTATAATTTTATTATTAATTTGCACAACAGTGGGTATGAGATAGATGTTTATATTACCTCCTTATAAGGAAGGAAGCTGAGGCACAGGCAGGTTAAGTAACTGACTTCCAGTCATACTGCTAAGGTCAGGTGGAGGCCATCATGCCTTATGCTACAGGAATCCCAAGAACAGTGCCCTGCTGACTGTCTGTCTGTCTGCCCTTTTATTCACGCGACTCCCCCTACCCCTAACACTGTCCAGCCAGAAGGAATGAGAGTGAACAAAACTGTGGCCGTTCGCACACTGGATCCAGAACATCTGGGCCAAAGTGAGTCAGCGAGGCAAAGGGGGTGAGGCCTGGGTGGTGATGCAGGGTGGGGTGGGAGGGGGCTGGTGCCATCGGTGTCTCCCATTCACCCGGCAGAGGGGGTGCAGCGAGAGGAAATCAAAGCTGCCGATCTCAGTGACCAAGTCCCAGACACGGAGTCAGAGACCAAGATCCTCCTGCAAGGTGAGATGCTCCTGGCCCCAATCCCAGGGGACCCAGAATGGTGTTGGGGGGCCATGACTCCTAAGAAGGGAGCCCAGTTCCATCTAATCTCAGGAGTATTTAACCATTGTGTCTCCCCCCTCCTCTTCAGCTAGAACCCCTCCTTAATCTCCTTTATAGAAGGCTCCAGGCAGTACTTAGTTCAGAAAATAGCTTTTGCTGATAAAGAAGCAGTCGAGTTCAAGAGCAGAAATTCTGGATTTAATTGCCTCGGATGGAGAACTGGGGCAAGAAGGGACAGGACGGAGCTGGAAAGGCACCTTGCAACTTGACAGCTGTAAGGTTTTGGGAGGAGACCCTTGGTTTCCTCGTCTGTGGTAGGGGCGAATAATAGTATCGATATCTAAGGGTTGTTGGGAGGATTAAATGAGATACTGTATGGTGTTAGAACAGAGCCTAGCAAATAGCATTAAGCATGATAAAAGTATTCATGGTTGTTGTTCCTGGAAGTATTTTACCACTGGTGTAACCAGAGGACCCAGGGACCGGAGTCTCCCTGTGAAGCAGAAGCCCACTCCCACCGCCCACAAATGCAGAGCCCCCTCTAGCCACTCAGCCGTGCATCATTTCCATCACTGACATGCTCCCAGCTGTCCCTGACCCCTTGGGCCCTGGCTGGTCAGAGCCTGGAAATGCTGGGGGCAGCCCCGGACTTGAGTGCCATCCTCACGCCTGGCTGCAGGGACCCCAGTGGCCCAGATGACGGAGGATGCCATCAACGGAGAGCGGCTGAAGCACCTCATCCAAACCCCCTCGGGCTGTGGGGAGCAGAACATGATCAGCATGACGCCCACGGTCATCGCGGTGCACTACCTGGACAACACAGAGCAGTGGGAGAAGTTCGGCCCGGAGAAGCGGCAGGAGGCCTTGGAGCTCATCAAGAAGGGTGTGCGCCCCACTCGACCCTCTGAGCCCCCTCTGCCCCTGAGACCCCGCCTCTCTGAGACCCGCTCCTATGAAACCTCTCCACCCCTGGACCCTGCCCGCTTTGAGCCCCCTCCACTCCTGAGACCCCGCCCATCTCGAGGCCCCGCCCCTCCTCTGAGAGCACCCCCTCACCCCTCTCTGAGCCCCTCTCTGAGCTCCCTCCCCCACTGAGGCCCGCTTGCCCCTGGGAACCCATTTTGAGAACCCTCCTTTCTCTGAATCCCCTCTCCTCCGAGAACTCCTTCCCCTTCTCTCTGATCCTCCCACCTTCTCTGAGTCCCTCTCCGCTTTCAGCTCCCCTCCCTCCCATACGCCCGCCCCATGCCTAGAGCCCCACCTTTCCTCTCTGGACCCCTGTCCCGCCCCTCACAGAATCTTTATCCTCTTTCTAAGCCCCTCCCCTCCCTGGCCTACCCACCCCAGCCGCCCCCTCCACTCAGCCTCTAGTGACACTTCTCTCCTCCCTGCAGGGTACACCCAGCAGCTGGCCTACAGACAACCCAACTCGGCTTACGCCGCCTTCCTGAGCCGGCCACCCAGCACCTGGTGAGTCTCCATGATCAGCTTGCTCATCCTCAGCCTTGCACCTCCCTGAGCAGGGTCTGGATCCCGGCCTGGGGTGGTCTAGGCCGGTCGCCACCCAGAGTCAAGGTACCAGCCCACTGTGTAACCTGCACGCAACGCTGGGCCCTGAGCTTTGGGAAGGGAACCTGGGCCAAGCAGGCTAGGCCCTGCCTCTCTCTGCTCATTGGTTGGCTGGGATGCCAGTCTCCGGATCCCAGAGACAATTGGCTCACGCTCTGTATCCACCCACCAGGTTGACAGCCTTCGTGGTCAAGGTCTTGGCACTGGCCTCCAACCTCATCGCCATCGACTCCCAGGTCCTCTGTGGGGCCGTCAAATGGCTGATCCTAGAGAAGCAGAAGCCTGATGGAGTCTTCCAGGAGGATGGGCCAGTGATACACCAAGAAATGATTGTAAGAGGCAGAGATTCGGGGCAGGCTGGGAGAGAGGGGCACCTGAGCATCACAGGATGCACTGGAGGAAGATTCCGTCATCCACCCACTGCCCAATTCACTGTGTGTGGGAACAGGGAAATGAGGGAACTGAAAGTGTCCTTCCTCCCTTGCAAAAACCAGAGACCTGCAGGATCTGGTGCAAAACGAAATTCCCCTGGCTCCCCATTGCTCTTAAACACAGAACTCAGAGCTGTGGTCCTAAAAGTGTGCTCCCCAGGCCAGCAGCATCAGCACTACCTGAAAACTTGTTAGAAATGCAAAATGTCAGAAATTCTCAGGTTGGACTCCAGATGCACTGAATCAGAAAATTTAGGGGCAACGCCTAGGAATCTGAGTTTTAACACCCTCCCCCCACCACCCCCACCAGGTGTGCTTAAGTTGGAGAATTGATGCCTTAGCCTGACCTTTCAGGCTTCCAGCCTCATAGCCTTACCTCCTTCTTTCCACACTCCATCTGTACTGCTGGGAACCTTGCTCTGTCCAGACACAGGGCCTTTGCACATGCTGTTCCTGCTGCCTGGCATGCTGACCCCTACGCTCTTTGAGAGTTTACTCCAACTCACTGTTCAGATTGTGGTTCCAGCTATCATCCCTCAGGGACACTTTTCCATGACTCAGTCACACTCCCAATGTCCATTCTCAATGCCACATCCACTTCTCCTGTGCAGCACTCATCAGTCTGTAATTATATATTTGTTGATGAGCTGGTTGGTTCCTGTCTGTCTCCCCTACCAGATGGGGAGTTCCATGAGGGCTGGGGCCGGAGTCTGGTTTTCATCCAACATCTCAACCACAGCATCAGCAACATTTGCAGAATGAATGAATGAATAATACCAAAGAGCTTGACCCTCCTGGGGAGAAACTGGGAAGAGACCCAGCGCTGCCTTGACCGGCTTATCCTACAGCGGGGTTGGTTGGCATCTGGGAACACACTGGTGACCCTATCCTTGTTTTCTGCTTCTCCTCTAGGGTGGCTTCAAGAATCCCGAGGAGAAAGACGTGTCCCTCACGGCGTTTGTTCTCATCGCGCTGCAGGAGGCTAAAGACATTTGCGAGGCACAGGTCAACGTAAGTGTCCCCCGCTCTCTCCCTTCTTCCTCTCCCCCACCCAGGACACATCCACCTGGGAAGGTGAGGCGTTGCTTTCAGGCCATTTCCAGTCCTCCCAGTGTGGTAACAACCACCACAGCAGCCATAAGAGTATCTAAGATAACTCATCTAAGAGTGTAACGAGTTTAAGTCCTGTAATCCTTGTAACAGCCCAAGAGGTAGGCTACTCTTATTATCCCCAGTTTACAGAAGAGAAAACTGAGGCACAGAGAAATCAAAGATCGGGTCCTTTCTGCCTGCTTTACCATTGTCAGAGTTGTAGCCAATTTCAACAAAAGCCCCTTCAGCTTGCTTTCCACAACACTCCTACATCTGTATCCTTGCTGCTTTCCTAAAGAAAACTCAGGACACAGAGCTAAAAGGGGAGTGGGGGCGGAGTCCTCAAGATTATTACCTTAGTCTGAGGGATCTTTCAGGAGATTTTTAAAGGTGTCCATGGCCCCAAAAGGAAAAGCATTAAAAATATTGGCTCACTGCTATCCCCTTTTCCTCTAGTTTTGGTTCTGAAGCAGAGAAGCTTAGAAAGACAGGCTCCTGAGAATCTGTAATCACTCCATCTGCTTTGCCCTGGGGTTTTGAGAGTGGGTTGTTTGACTTTTAGTTACACCACTGTAATTGGCAATCTATAAACTAGCAACCCCTCCACCCCCACCCCAATCCCGTGCCTCCACTGGAGAGCTGGTTGTTAAACATTTACTAGCACACCACAGGGTATATAGACTCCCCAGCCCCCCAACCCCAGCACAGAGTAGGTACTCAGCAACAAAGCAGCTCACAATGGGAAACCCTCGAAAATAGACAGATCCAAGACAGATAGGTCCCAAGGACAGAAACCACCTGGTGCCCAAGAAGTGATGCTTATGTGATCCTTACCAGTTCTCTGTGGCAGCAACGCCCACCTGACCAGAGTACCCAATCCTCTTTCTCATAGAGCCTGGGGCGCAGCATCACTAAGGCAGGAGACTTCCTTGAAGACCACTACATAGAGTTGCAAAGACCATATACTGTGGCCATTGCTGGCTACGCCCTGGCTATGTTGGACAAGCTGGAGAATGCCCTCCTCAACAAATTTCTGAACACAGCCACAGGTGAGGGGCAGCCTGGAGGGGTAAAGAGGGATGCATGGCTGGGGTGGGAGGGTGGCCCTCTCGAGCTGGGATGCATGGCTCTAAGCTGCACTGGGATGGACAGCTCCAAGCTGAGCTGGGATGGATGACTCTATGGTGTGAAAAGTTCTCAACGTAAGCCACACAAGAAGGTTCATTGCACAATTCATTCAACAATGTTGAATGTTGTATGTTGAGCGCTTGCTATGACACAGCATTGAGCTGTCATTAAGAACATGGGCTCTGACATCAGACAGATCTAAACTGAAATCCCACTCTGCCACTTTCTCACTGTCTGACCTTGTACAAGTTGCTTAGCCTCTCTGGACTTTAGTTTCCTCATCTTAAAATGATACCTATGTCATAGGGTGGTTGTAAAGATTAAATGAATAATGCAAGTAGAAAAAGGTCTAGCATAAGAGCTCTATCACTGATAGCATCGTTGCCTTTAATATTGTTAATAATATTATCATTATCTCAAGGGTAATTAAGATCCGATAAGATAATGCCATAGGGAATTCAGCACAGTGATGACACTGTATCATGTTTGCACTCACTGATAATAACATATCTCAAGTAACATAATGTAACCTATAGTAAAGTGGCTTAACACAACAAAAGTTTGTTGTTGGTGAACAGCTCTCCTCCATACAGTGATGCAGGGATCCAGGCCTCTATCTTTTCCAGGCTCTGCCACTCTGGGGCCTCAGAACACATCCCATTCAAGCTGAAGGGGAAGTAGGAAGACTTCAAGGGAGACTGCAAGGGAGGTGGACCAGACATGGAAGGGACCCCATCATGGCCGTGCACATTCCATTGGCCAGAGCTCAGTCATGTGGCCATACCTACGTGCAAAGGCATCTGGGAGATATAGTCCAACTGTGTACCCAAGAAGAGGAGGGTATTGTTCTTAGTGACAGTCTCTGCCATTGTTACTTTCTTAGGCACTTGGGACACCACAGTGAATACAGCACAGCTCCTGCCATTATGGCCTCACACTCCAGTTGAAGAAAGAAATGAGTTAATAGATTACTGTAGAGCATCATAGTGCTGGGACGGGAGAAGCACAGGATGCTTTGAGAGACAGGAGGAAGAAGGACCTCACCCAGTCTTGGGGTGCCATTGAAGCTGAATTGTATAGGGTGGGTAAGAACTAACCAGGAGTAGATGGAGAAAAGGTGCTCCAAGTCAAGGGAACAGAATATGCAAAGGCTCAGAGGTAAGAATGAGCATGGCAAGTTTAGGGAATCTCCTGCAGTGGGGCTGCAGTTCAGAATTCAAATGGAGAAGTGAAGGTTAATGAGGGAAGAGAATGAGGCAGGAGCCAGCAGATTGAGGACCTTGAATGTGGGCCAGGACACCTGAACACCAAGAGGTCTAGTATGAGTCTTTTTTCTGAGCCTTCTCTGAGCTATTTACAGGCTGGACAGAGCAGTGAGTATTATGGGGTGGGGGTTCTCCCTGCAGAAAGGAACCGCTGGGAGGAGCGTGACCAGAAGCTCTACAACGTGGAAGCCACATCCTACGCCCTCTTGGCTCTGCTGATGCTCAAAGACTTTGACTCTGTGCCTCCTGTTGTGCGCTGGCTCAATGAGCAGAGATACTACGGAGGTGGTTACGGCTCCACGCAGGCAAGTAGCCCCACACCCCCAGGCACCAGCATCCCAACCTCCTATGGCCTCCCATTAGCTTTCTGGAGAAGACACTGAGACCAAGAGAGGCAGTGCTTCTGTCCCATGAGCCAGGATGATTGTGATGAAGTTGAGAAATATATTTTTTTAATTGCAAACCCATCTATGGATTCTAGACTACATTCTGGATGCCCCAAGCTGTGTTCTGAGCCTCCTTTTCCATCCTGGTGTCTAGATCATGTTCTCAGGGCCCAGGTTCAGGTGTGAGCCTCTCTCTCCCCCAGTAGGTTCTAGACCATGTTCCCATTTCTACCACGTTCCCATCTTATCCTGTCTCACTGGTGGGTTCTAGACCAGGTTCTTAATGATTCTAGGCCATTATCCAAGGCTTTCTCTCCCACTGGTGGGCTCTAGGCCATGTTCTCAGTCACATCAAGCTCTCAGTGTTACCACATCTTACTGTGAGTTTTAGACCAGGTTCTCAGTTATTCTAGTCCCTAATGGGTTCTAGACCATGGGTTCAGTAACCTCAAACTCCAGCAACCTCAGATTCCAGTTTAACCCTTTTTCTTTCTAGTGGGCTCTCAATCACATTCTCAGTGTCAATTCTGGGTTCTAGATCAGATGCTTAGTGTTCCCAGATTCCAATTTTATTCTTTTTTTCAAGAGTGGGTTCTAGACACATTCTCAGCGCCTCTAAACTCTTGTCTTAGACTCTCTCCTCTGGATGGGTCTAGACCACCTTCTCAGTGTGGTTAGACTTTCAGTCTTATGTCTATACTTTCTGGTGGGTTCTACACATGTTCCCAGTGTCTCCAAGTTCTGGTCTGAACCTCTCTCACTCAGAGAGTTCTAGGACATGTCCCCAGTATCCAGCAACCCCCAGTCGTATTCTCACCCTCTCTGGTGGGTTCTAGGTCACAGCCTCAGTGCCCCAAGTCTGATCTGAGTCTCTTCATCCTTCAGTGGATACTAACCACCTTCTCAGTCGCCCAGATTCACCCTCTTTCTCTGTCATGGGCAACAGGCCACTTTCATGGTGTTCCAAGCCTTGGCCCAGTACCAGAAGGATGTCCCTGATCACAAGGAACTGAACCTGGATGTGTCCATCCAACTACCCAGCCGCAGCTCTCTGATCAGGCATCGTATCCTCTGGGAATCTGCTAGCCTCCTGCGCTCAGAAGAGGTATAGCCACCTGGCCAAACCCTCATCACTTTCATCCTCCATGTCATTCAGAGTTTGCCAGGAGGCAGGAGGGAGGGCAGACGCCCATCACAGCCAGGGGAAGGCTTGGTTCCCAATGCTCTCTCTTCTCTCTCCCCACTCCCCACAGACCAAGGAAAATGAGGATTTCACATTAACAGCTCAAGGGAAAGGACAGGGTACCTTGTCGGTAAGGAACGGGAACCCACACCTTCTTGGCCCACCACTTTCTCTAGGTTCCTCTGCCCCAGAGGCACCCTCTCCTTCCCAAGTCAAGAGGGCTGACACCTTGTCTCCCCTCCCATCTCGCCAGGTGGTGACCGTGTACCACGCCAAACTCAAAGGCAAAGTCACCTGCAAAAAGTTTGACCTCCGGGTTTCCACACATCCAGCCCCCGAACCAGGTAAAAGGAGTCCAGACCCTATCTGTCACCCTTCCACCACCCCCATTCTAATGTCTCCCTCCCTCTTGGATCAGAACCCAGGAACCCCCCTCCCCCATCCTTCTGTCTTCTGTGTTTCTAGTCAAGAAGCCTCAGGATGCCAAAAGCTCCATGATCCTTGACATCTGTACGAGGTAAGAGATGGGTCACTGGGGTTCATCTTAGCCATCCCTCTGTCTCTAGCATGACTTCTTACAAATAATAACTGTGATGCTTAATGCTTTCTGAGAGCGTATTGTGCATATAGTCCTGTGCTAAATACCCACAAGGAGACAGCAAGCAGTCCTCACTTTGCATGACAGTGTGAGACTAGCAATGACAATGTAAGCTGAGTCTGTACAAAGACATCTTAATCATCCATGAAATTACAATTGTTCCATGACCTTTATTTTTTTTAAACATCTTTATTGGAGTATAATTGCTTTACAGTGGTGTGTTAGTTTCTGTAGTTTCTGCTTTATAGCAAAGTGAATCAGTTATACATATACATATGTCCCCATATCTCTTCCCTCTTGCATCTCCCTCCCCGCAACCCTCCCTATCCCACCCCTCTAGGTGGTCACAAAGCACCGAGCTGATCTCCCTGTGCTATGCGGCCGCTTCCCACTAGCTATCTATTTTACGTTTGGTAGTGTAGATATGTCCATTCCATTCTCTCACTTCATCCCAGCCTGCCCTTCCCCCTCCCTGTATCCTCAAGTCCATTCTCTAGTAGGTCTGTGTCTTTATTCCCGTCTTGCCCCTAGGTTCTTCATGACCTTTTTTTTTTTTTTTTTAGATTCCATATATATGTGTTAGCATATGGTATTTGTTTTTCTCTTTCTGACTTACTTCATTCTGTATGACAGACTCTAGGTCCATCCGCCTCACTAGAAATAACTCAACTTCACTTCTTTTTATGACTGAGTAATATTCCATTATATATATGTGCCACATCTTCTTTATCCATTCATCTGTTGATGGACACTTAGGTTGCTTCCATGTCCTGGCTATTGTAGATAGAGCTGCAATGAACATTTTGGTACATGACTCTTTTCGAATTATGGTTTTCCATGACCTTTAAAAATTTTGGTCACAACATCAAAAACTCTCACACTGCCAGTTTTAAAGGTCTGGAGAAACGGAAGTATAGTAAGGTGAGTATTTGTTGAGTACACTGTAATTTAAAACATTAGAACACTGAGACAACAATTGGTTGGGTTTCTTTCCCCCCCGCCTTTGTAAAACACTTATCCAAAGCACTGTGGTTGGGACAGTGTCTCCTTTTTTCTTTTTGTATAACTTATGAGATAAAGCAAGCATCTTTTCGTGCCATAGTGTATTGTCATGTTCTCTTCTAAGTTTGGGTCAACTTCCAACATTTCATTCTTTGAGCTTTCAATGTCATCACATATCCAAGAGACCCTTTAATGTGATGGTTTTTGCTGGTGTCCCTTCCTCTGGGACATCCACATCCTTTTTGTCACAACCACTTTCCTCATTTATGTTGATCATTTTGCCTCACTGAGTTTCTCTGGCCACATAGCTAGTCTTGCAAATGGCATCAGGGCCAACCTCCCCATGGTCTGCTATTTTTTCTCTAACTCCATTTATGGTTTACTCAAAGTTTACTTCCAGTGTTATCACTCTTCATTTCATGGCTGTGCTTTCATCTTTATTGGCCAATTCCCTCTTTCAATGATCCATTTTTGTAAAATGTCACAAAGGTTTTTTCCACTGTGAGAGAAAGGAGTGACACAACTCACACCTTGCTGTCTGTGTGTGAACTGAATAATGGATGCTCAGTGACCTAACAGACTCTGAAAGAAGGGATGTGATTGGTCATTGGTTGTGAGGTGCATCTGTTATTTATGAAGTGATTGGTGGAGTGAAGAGCTAGCAACAAGATTTGTACTTTATGCCATTACTCACAATTAATATACCGTGGTACTGAAATCTGAACCATGGTGCTGAGGGACTGGTGCCATTGAACTAGACCATGGTAACAGAATCATGCAAAGTGAGACATGCCCATATTCTTATATCTTCATTCTCTAGAACTAAGGCAGGGAGAGGTTAAGTAACTCATCAAATGTTACAAAGGGCTGGGATTTGAACACAGGCAGTTGGGCTCCAGAACCTGAGCAATTAATCACCTTGATCATTATGCTACATTTCCTGTATTCCCCTTGGGGGAATGTTTCGTAAAATCGAACCTCACTCTATGCTGCTATGTGGGAACTAGAGGCCTCAGTCCCTGATATGACCCCCTTGTTCAGGCAGTGACCCCACCTTAGGGCCCAACCCCTCTCCCCCTGCCCCATCCAGGTACCTGGGAGACCAGGATGCCACTATGTCAATCCTGGATATATCCATGATGACGGGCTTCTCTCCTGATATTGATGACCTCAAACTGGTATGAAGGTCTTGGGCTCGGGGGCTGGTATCCATGGGAAGGAGCCCAGGGTCTGGAAGAAGCTGGAGGGAGGGAAGGGGAGGCAGGAGGGATTTTCACAAGCCTCACCCTTCCCCAGCTGAGCACTGGTGTCGACAGATACATCTCTAAGTATGAGCTGAACAAAGACTCCACAAAGAACACCCTCATCATCTACCTGGACAAGGTAAGGCTTCCATTGGGATCTTGACCCCTATGTGGCTGGCCTTTCCTTCTCCATTGGCCTTGTCTCCAGGTCAGGCCAGCCCCATCCTAGGGGAGACAGGGTCTGGGATGCTGGTGTGGGAGGAAAGGGCATGTAAAACAAGGTCAACCCACCTTCTAGAAGCATCTCACCTTTTTTTTTTTTAATTTATTTATCTTATTTATTTATTTTTGACTGCGTTGGGTCTTCATTGCTGCACGCGGGCTTTCTCTCGTTGCAATGAGCAGGGGCTACTCTTCGTTTTGGTGCGCAAGCTTCTCATGATGGTGGCTTCTCTCGTTGTGGAGCACAGGCTCTAGGCACATGGGCTTCAGTAGTTGTGGTGCATGGGCTCAGCAGTTGTGGCACACAGGCTTAGTTGCTCGGCGGCATGTGAGATCTTCCCAGACCAGGGATCAAACCCGTGTCCTCTGCATTGGCAGGCGGATTCCTAACCACTGCGCCACTAGGGAAGCCTGCGTTTCACCTTCTGACCACTCATGTTCCAACCTCATTTTTCACTTGCTCCCTCCAGCCTCTTCTCATCAGAGTCTTGAACAACCATTGAAAAAAAACCACCTTGGTTTAAAAAAAAAAAGTGCTCGGTGGAGAAAAAGGACTTCCCTTGCTCCCACCCCCTAGCATTTCTCTCTTCTCTTATTTTCTCTCCATCTAGCCTTCTCTTGCTGTCTTTATCTTGAACATGATTCCTTCTCTTTCCTGCTTATTTCTTCCCCTTCTCATATCCGCATATCTTCCCTGCTAACTCCCTGTACCCTTACCCCGTGTTAGTCAGCATAAGCATCACTAGCTACTATAATAAAACCCCTAAGAATATGGGGGTCTCAACACAAGAGACTTGTATGTCCCACTCGTGTAAAGTCCAGCTGGTATGGGAGGTAAGGAAGGGGACTTCTGCTCCATGTGGTCACGCAGGGATCCACGTACCTTCCATCTTGTGGTTCTGTAACCCCTAGGATTCTGGACTCCTCTGCTGGATCCTTCCTTCCTAGAAGAAAACAGGGTTGTGCATGAGATGGGTTGTTTGTTTGTTTGTTTGTTTGTTTTTGAGATGGGTTTTTTAATGGGGTTTTTTGTATTTTAATTTTTGTACCTTAAAATTTTTATATAATTTCAACCTTACAGACAAATTTCAGAGCACAATGAAGAAGTTCCATATAACCTTTACCCAAATTCACTAATTGTTAGCATTTTCCTCCAAATATACATGATGCCTATGTATATGTATATATATATGTATATCTGTCTCCTTCCTTCATCTCTCCCTTCTTCCCTTTCTTTTTTCTTTCTTCCTTTCTCTTTATTTATTGCAACTTTATTGAGCTTTAATTGACATATAACATTGTGTAGGTTTAAGATGTACAATGTAATGATTTGATATGTATATATATTGGGAAATAATTACCACAATAAGGTTAGTTACATCCATCCCCTCACATAGTTATAAAGTGTGTGTGTGTTAAGCACTTTTAAGATCTAATCTTTTCGCAACTTTCAAATGTCTATTGCAGTCTTGTTAACCATGGAATGTTTTTAAGGATATAGATAGCAATCCTTGGCCAGAACTCAATCACATGGCTGCATGGAACTGAAAACATGCTGAGAAGTGTAATCTAGCCATGAGCCGTGGAGGAAAAAAAATGGATTTGATGAACTGCTCATTAATCTTTTGGCAAAGATTCCTGCTCCCCCCATCTTCCCCACCCATATCCTTCCTTGATCTCTCAGTTTCTCCACCACTGCTCCAACCTCCAGACCCCATGCTGGACTTCCTCACATGTCACCCCCTTGACCAACCTCCTCCTTCTTTCCAGGTCTCACACAGCCTGGAGGACTGTCTATCCTTCAAAGTTCACCAGTACTTTAATGTGGGGCTTATACAGCCTGGGGCAGTCAAGGTGTACTCTTATTACAACCTGGGTGAGCAGCTGTCCTAGGGCCTGGGGTCCCAGGGATCTGGGAATTAGGAGTCTAGGGGTCCCAGGAATGCAGGAGTTAAGAGTCTGGGGGTCCCGGGAATCCATGGGTTAGGAGTCTGGGGTTCCCAGGGATCTAGGAGTTAGGAGTCTGGGAGGGTCCTGGGAATCCAGGAGCTAGGAGTCTGGGGGGGGGGGTCCCAAGGATCTAGGAGCTAGGAGTCTGGCGGGTCCCGGGAATCCAGGAGTTAGGAGTCTGGTGGTCCTGGGGATATGGGAGTTAGGGGTCTGAGGGTCCCAGGGTTGGGGATCTGGCCTCAGCAGGTCTGATGGACTGGAGTTGGGAAACTGAGCCCCCCCAGCTGTGGTCTCTGGGGTGGAGGCCCTAGCCCTCCCCATCTCCTCTGCCCACAGATGAAGTTTGCACCCGGTTCTACCACCCGGAGAAGGAGGACGGGATGCTGGACAAACTCTGCCACAAAGATACATGCCGCTGTGCTGAGGGTGGGTGCGCAGGCGCCAGGAGGGGTGGTCACGCCCACTGGACCCCTGATTCCACAGGGTGGGGGCGGTGACCCAGGAAGGCTGGGCATACTCGTGGGTTTTAGGCCCTGAACGAGAAGCGGGACTTAGACCGTGTCCCCCGCCCACCCACTCACCCCACAGAGAACTGCTTCATGCACCACACGGAGGAGGTCACCCTGGAGGACCGGCTGGACAGGGCCTGCGAGCCAGGCGTGGACTATGGTGAGTCTGGTGGGGGGGGAGGGGCGGCGCGCGCATGCGTGGTTGTGTGTGTGTGAGCGGAGGTGTGACGGCGCGTGTGGTCATGGCTACGTGTGGCTGTGGTTGTGTGTGTGATGTGCTGTGAGGGGCTCTGATTGCACGGGGGACCGTGGTCATGAGTGGGATGGTATGTGGGCGTGTGTGAGAGAGGTGTTTGTCAGTGGACAGAAGCAGCTGTCATTGTGTCTGTGACTGTCGTTGTGGACGGCTGATTGTGTGCATGGCCGTGAGTGTGGCTGGGTATGTTACTGCAGTGGGGGGGCGGGCAGGGGGCTTGAGCCTGCCTGGCTGTGGTCCTGCCCGTATAGGCTTGGGAGGAGCCGGGTGACGACGCCCCACAGACAACCCTGCCCAGGACCCACGCTGACTTCTTTCCCCCGCCCACAGTGTACAAGATCAGACTTCTCAAGAAGGAGCTGTCGGATGACTTTGACGATTACATCATGGTCATCGAGCAGATCATCAAATCAGGTTAGCCCTGTGTCTGCTGTCTTTCTGCATCCCCCTCCCCCGTGTCCGTCCCTCCCCACAGCTCAGCTTCCCTCTCCCTCCCCTTCAGGCTCCGATGAGGTGCAAGTTCAACAGGAGCGTAGGTTCATCAGCCACATCAAGTGCAGAGAAGCCCTCAAACTGAAGGAGGGGGCCCACTACCTCGTGTGGGGCATCTCCTCTGACCTGTGGGGAGAGAAACCCAAGTGAGTGCCCGCCCTGCGCCTGCGCGTGCCCACCTCCTCCCGCCCTTCCCCTCCCCCTCCTGACCTGCCTCTCTTACCCCAGCATCAGCTACATCATCGGGAAAGACACCTGGGTGGAGCTGTGGCCTGATGCGGATGAATGCCAAGACGAGGAGAACCAGAAACAGTGCCAGGACCTGGCCAACTTCACCGAAAACATGGTTGTCTTTGGCTGCCCCAACTGATCCCACCACCATTGTCCACCCAATAAAGCTCCAGTTCTATTTCACAAGTCTCCCAAAGTCTGGAGCCCTTTGAGAGGGAGAGAGAGGCAGCTGTGATCCCCCGCTGCCTCACTTGCAGCTCAGCTCCATCCTACAGGAACTTCCTGTAGTTCACCTGCAAGTTCGCAGGCTTCCTCACCTATAGCGCATGTGCCTGCCTCACCTGCACCTAGCCAGAAGTGCACCTGCATCTTCCCCTGAATCTCAGCTGCACCTCAGCTCCATCCATACCTGAATTTTCATTTGCATCCTCACCAGCAGCTCACTGCCCCTTCACCTGAGTTCTCACCACCTTCCTTACCTGCCTCTTTATTGCATCCTCACCTGAACTCTTACCAGGATCTCATCTGAATCTTTACCTGCTCTCTCACCTGCACACTCGCCTGTATTTTCTGCATCTTCACCTGCTTCCCTCACCTACATCTTTTTTTTTTTTTTTTTTTTTCGGTACGCGGTTCTCTCACTGATGTGGCCTCTCCCGTTGCGGAGCACAGGCTCTGGACGCATAGGCTCAGCGGCCATGGCTCACGGGCCCAGCCACTCCGTGGCATGTGGGATCTTCCCAGACCGGGGCACGAACCCGTGTCCCCTGCATCGGCAGGCAGACTCTCAACCACTGCGCCACCAGGGAAGCCCCCCCCCACCTACATCTTTATCTGTAAACTTACCTGTATCTTTACAAACATGCTTACCTATACTCTCACCTGTCTTTCCACTTGCATCTTCACCTGTATTTTCTCTGCATCTTCATCAGCGTGAGGACCTGCATCTTTACCTACATTCTTCTCTGGATCTCTTCCTATATTCTTACCAGCATCCTTATCTACATCCTCACCTGCATATTTACCTGCCTTTTCACTTGCACCTTCCCCTGCGTCTTCACCTATGTCTTCACCAGCATCAGAACTCTCCAGTCCTCCTCTGCCTTCTCACCTTCATGCTCACCTGCATCCTTACCTGCCATCCTCACCTGTTCTCATCTTCATCCCATTTGCTCTCATCTGCAGCTCACTTTCACTCCATTTCCCGTCTCACACATCCCATTTGCAATCCTCTAGACTCACCCCACCCTCCAGGTCACCACTTTGTAGATGGGCCGGAACAGACTGGTAAGATTGTGTGAGGAGTCGGCTGGGCCTGGAGGGGGCGGTAGAGGTCAGGCAGGTGATGTTTCCAGCTGGAGCCCTGAGGGACCAAGCCAGAGATGTGACTGGTATCTCAGCGGTTGAAAAAGCAGTGCAGGGGCTGTTGTGGTCACAGCCTCACCAGAAACACATGGTGGGGCAGCAGCCATAGTTGAGTGAGGCCGCTGGCTGCCAAGGGGCCCCAAGTGCCTCTTCTAACTCCACCTGTGGTCCCTTGAGGACCGTTGAGGGTGGAATCCAGGCTCCGACTCTGTAAGGTCATCACAGGAAAACCCCCTGAACCTAGAAGTCACACCTGCATAGCCCCCTTTCCCTAAGACCCTGGGTCCTGGAAACCCCACCTCCCAACTTCAGGAATGTTGGGGAAATTGACTCACAGCCTACCCCCCAACTCCCTCCAGCCTCCAGTTGCTGGACACCCCCGTCAAGGGGAGACACAGAGATCCTCATTACTCACTAGGTGTCACAGCTGACATCTGCCAGGCCCCCCTGCCCTCCTTTATGTGCAATTTTTCATTTCTTTTCTTGCTCTATTTCTTTAATGTGTGGGATGTTTTTGTTTTGTTTTTTGTTTTTTACTTTTTTTTTAGCATCTATGTTTCTAGGCTGTGAACAGCACAGACAGGACCTTACATTCTAAAGATAGCATGGAGTTGATTTCAGACAGTGAGGGTATCCAAAAAGGAAAGGAGATCCGGGTGACCTGGGAAGCCTGCCTGCAACGGGGCCAACCAGCAAAGACATTTAGATTGAAGGATGGTTCAGTTTATGTGTCAATTTTGTTAGGCTATGGTGACCAGTTGTTTGGTCAAATACCAGGCTAAATGTTTCTCAGAAGGTTTTTTTTTTTTTTGAAATTTTTTTACTTTTTATTGAAAACTGCACTGAACACTAAATGTCCACCTTTACAATAAACAAATACAATAATGGTAACACACTAAAACAAAACATATTTCTGATAGCCATTATTTTTCTGTTTGGGACAGTTTTGAAGGTTTTTTGGTCACAAAACAGGAATGTCAGGACTTCCCTGGTAGCGCAGTGGTTAAGAATCCACCTGCCAAAGCAGGGGACACGGTTTCGAGCCCCAGTCCAGGAAGATCCCACATGCCACGCAGAGCAGCTAAGCCCGTGCGCCACAACTACTGAGACTGCGCTCTAGAGCCCACAAGCCACAACTACTGAAGCCCACGCACCTAGAGCCCATGCTCCACAACAAGAGAAGCCACTGCAATGAGAAGCCTGCGCACTGCAACAGGGTAGATCCCGCTTGCCGCAACTTAGAGAAAGCCCACGCGCAGCAAGGAAGACCCAGCACGGCCAAAAATAAGTTAAATAAATAAATTTATTTTTTTAACTTGAAAAAAAATTAAAAAACAGGTATGTCCCTATCCAAAGGCTCAAAATAGGCCATCTTTTAACCAAAAAGGCAGTGATTCACAAAAGGCTGTGAATACAACATGTAACTAGCTGATATAAATCTAATAGAATTTGTTAAAATCAGTCACATCTAATAACACACCTGAAGTATTCTTATATAAAATATCACATGAAGAAAAGAAGACTTTATCAATGTCTAAAAAAGTGTGTTTGTTCATGGACACTCTGACAAGTTACCATAAAATGTTTCCTGAGACATAATGCAATATTATTCTTCTTGAACACTTTCAGTTCAAGACTTTCCACTCAATAAAATAGCTGAGGATATGAAACTGAGAAAATATATTTGAGTACAAACAGCTTGTGAAACTTAATACTTTTTTTTGCTTTTTGCATCATCAGAAGGTATTACTGAACTCACAACCAACTTGCCCGCTCTGTATGCAGTTCAGATGGATGAGGCTTCTCTGTACAGAAGCCTGTACTGTCTTCGATCCTATGCTCGTGGTTGTCTAACACAAACAGTTTTCTCCCCATTTTGTAGTAATTTAACTTTCCTATTAGCAAAAACGGTAGCCAGCCCCCGTAGACTGAAGGAACTAGAGTCAGGATGGTGATTTCCTCTTACTATTTTTTATTTTGATGTTTGGAACTCTTTTTTGTTGTTGGGTTTTGTTTTTATTTTTTTACTTTTTTTTTTTTTTGGCTACTTTGGGTCTTTGTTGCTGAGCGTAGACTTCCTCTAGTTGCCGCGAGAGAGGGCTACTCTTTGTTGCGGTGCGTGGGCTGCTCAATGCAGCGGCTTCTCTTTGTTGAGGAGCACAGGCTGTAGGCGAAGGGACCTCAGTTGTTTTGGCGCACGGGCTTAGTTGCTCCACGGCATGTGGGATCTTCCCGGGGGCGCGGGGGTGGGACGACAGGGGAACCCATGTCCCCTGCATTGGCAGCAAGATTCTTAACCACTGAGCCACCAGGGAAGCCCGGTTTTTGTTTTTTTTTTTTTTTTTTTTTTAATTTTTTGTTTGTTTGTTTTTGATTGAAGTATAGTTGATTTACAATGTTAAGAAGTTTGGAACTCTTGATGCAACATTCTAGAGCAAGGGGTTCAGGACCTGCTGTGCCCAAGGGACGGATAAAGGAAAAAGTTCTATTTATTCTTTTTTTTTTTTTTAAGAAATTGGCAATGTAATTTTTTCAAGTATTTTTTTAATTTATTTGGCTGTGCCCGTTCTTAGTTTCGGCATGTGGGACCGAGTTCCCTGACCAAGGATCAAACCTGGGCCCCCTGCATTGGGAGTGCGGGATCTTAACCACTGGACCACCAGGGAAGTCCCAAGATCTATTTACTCTTTGTGATTGGATGCACAGATGAAAAACTTAACACACAATAACAGAAGTTGGTCGTGACTAAATCACGTCCAGTCTTTTTCCATGCTTCTGTAAGCAGATGACATCTTCTTCGGTTTGCCCCTGTCACTAGCTCTTTTGTGGTTTTTAACACCGTCCATGATGCAAATGTCCAGAATCAGTTAAAAAGACTGTCAAATTCCTTTTCTCTTAGTTCATCTATTTTTCACTGTCTCTTGGTGCCAGGTGTATCCAAATGATTACCTTTCCTCACTCTCTGCTATTGCTTGTTGGGGGGTTCTGGGTTGTCCCCATGTTTTTGTGGGCTGGTTGGGAGAGGGAGCTTGGGAAGGGTGTGCCACCGTGGGGAGGTTGTGGGTCACCAGGATGCCCCGGGGGGATGATCCCTTCCATGGCTGCAGGAAGTCCTCCCGGAGCCACGCCCATGATGCCTGGCGGGCCTCTGTAGGTGGCACCGTTGAACTCTGGATGAATTGCTCGCTGATCTATTATGGACCAGGGTGCTGTTATGGCCAAGAATTCCTTGTTCACACAGTTTCTTAAGCTCTCTGGCATGCCACATGTGATTGCCTGGCTGGTCTCTGCTCACTATACCAGGCCGTGTGAGGTGTACAAATGAGATGTGGTGCATCTTTCAAGGGACACTGCGCAAAGCCGAAAGGCTCCGATTGGTGCACCTGGAGGGCCGTCCCCTCGTACCCTGCCTTCCTTGACGGCTTAGGCTAAGACTTTCTCATCCACCAGTCCTCCGCGGGTGGCATTCACTAGGAATGCCCCTTGTCTCATCTGCTTTATAGTAAAATCAATGATGAGGTGGTGGTTATATCCGTTGAGACTACAGTGCAAGGAGATGCAGTCTCTCTGATACAGTAAGTCCTGTAGGGGGTAGATCCTCTGCACACCCAGGGACGGCTCGATCCCATCCTGCAAGTAGGGGTCACAAAATATGATGTTGAATCCAAACCATCTGCCCCGTGCGACAGAAGCACGTGAGGCCCAGCATCTCCCCACGGATGCAGGCTGCCCCTGAGGCAACCTCCCAGATCAGCTCGATGTTCTGTACCCACGGGCTTTCCGCAGTGCTTGGTTCAGCCATGGGTTCCCCCAGGACAGACTGAGGATGTGGCAGATGGTGGAGTCGTCTGTCTCTTCCACTGCCACCATGGGATGTTAGCACAAGATGATCCCGAGCTCACCCGCAGCCTTGCTGTCCACATGGTCGAAGCTGCTGCCTATCCACACCATCACCCTCAGGGCCTTGAACGCCTCCAGGTCCTCCCTGGTGAGGGTGATGGTGTGGTACATCGTGGCACAGACAGCCTCGTTTAAAACCTTCTCTTGGATCTCCTGAGTGGACTGTGCATCACAGAAGGCCACGGTGGCCAGGTCCTTCAGGATGGGCATCTCCACTGTGCAGTCTCGGCCATGGAGGAGCGCCACGGGGGGCTGGGGGCGTGCAAGGGGCCCCTTCATGATCTGGGGGAGGATACATTCACAGATTCTGTCCAATCGCTGTCGCTTGACTTTGTGCTTATCCACAAGGGCCATTCTTTTTTTTTTTGGTTGCGGGGTGTGCACCATTCCGGATCTTAGTTCCCGACCAGGGAGTGAACCTGTGCCTCCTGCAGTGGAAGTGTGGAATCCTAACCACTGGACCGTACAAGGGCCATTATTTATCGAACTTTGCACCTCTCTCATTCAAAAGCCCAAGTGGTCGTCTAAGAGCTTTGGGACCCTCTCAGGAGTCTGCGGACATTATGCCACTAAGCACCCAATATAAATTTGTCCACAAACTCTATAGTTCACGTCATGGGCTGTCCGTCTTTTCTTTTCTTTTTTTAAAATTAATTTTATTTATGCCATTACTCACAAAAGACCACGTAGTGTATATTTCCATTTTTTTGAAATGTTCAACACAGGTAAATCCATAGAGCAGGAAAGCAGACTAGTGGTTGCCAGGGTCTGTGGGTGGGAGAGTTGGGGAGTGACTGCTTAATGGTTATAAGGTTTACTTTTGAAATGCTTTGGAAGTAGGTAGTGTGGCACAACATTGTAAGTGTACTAAATGACACTGAGTTGTTTGCTTTAAAATGGTTTGTTTTATGTGGTGTGAATTTACCTCAATTAAATAAATAAACGAGGCCACGCCAACTCCAGGGTAGAGAATGAATTATAAGGTGGCAAGAGGTAAAGTAGTACATCCATTTGGGAAGTTACTGCAAGAGTCCAAGCAAGAAATGATGCCAGCAGTTCCAATCCTAGGTATACACCCGAAAGAATTGAGTGTCTTAGTCCATCTGGACTGCTATAACAAGATACCCTAGACTGAGTGGCTTAAACAACAGATATTTACTTCTCACAGTTCTAGAGGATGGAAGTCTGAGATCAGGGTGCCTAAGTGGTTGAGTTCCAGTGAGAGCCCTTCTCCTGGCCCTCTTCCTGGCTTGTATCTGGCCTCCTTCTCTCTGTATCCTCACATGGCAGAGAGGGAAAGAGAGCATGTATCTTATAAGCACACTAATCCCATTCAGGAGGGCCCCACCCTCATGCCCTAGCACCTCCCAAAGGCTCCACCTCCAAATACCATCACATTGGGGGTTAGGGTATCGACATCAATTTGGATGGCACATAAACATCCAGTTCATAGCACTTAGGGTGGTAGCAGTGGAAATGGAAACAGGTGGCCGCATTTGAGATCTGGTTTAGAGGTTGAATCAACAGGGCCTGCTGAGGGTAGGATGTCGTGACAGGACGGAAGGAGGGGTCCAGGACGACTCCCAGCCCTTGAGTTTAGTTAGTTGAGTAGACAGTGGTTCTACCCTCTGACTGTGAATTTCAATTAAAACTTGCATGCATGCACACACGTGTGCATGCAGACATGCAAGCACACAGCTGCACCTGCACATACATGCATGACCACACATGCATACATGCATACACAGCACACACATGCATACACACAGACACGCATGCACACACACGCATATACGCACCCACACATGTGCACACACACAAACCACTCGTATTTTCCACTACTCTTATCACCATCTTGAACACTAAATAGTATTTTCTTATTGGGCTTTCTTATTAGTTTTTCTCAGCCTGCTAGAATAGGAGCTCCATAAGACCAAGGACTTTTGTCTCTCTTGTTCATGGCTGTGCCCCCAAACCTAGAACAATGCCTGGCACACAGGAGGTGCTCAGTAAGTATTTGGCAACCATGTGAATGACACAGCCAGAAGGGAAAACTGGGGCCTTGCCTCTCCCATCCCCACCTGAGTCACATCTTCAGATGCTTCTGGAGAGACTCTGAGTGAGAGTGAGATGGGGCCGGGCCAGGGGTGGGGGGACAGGAAGAAGAGGAGGATGAGTGGGGAAGGGGGAGGGGCCGAGCCCCAGCTCTAAAGGCAGCCCTGGGACCCACGGGCGCCTGTTGGCAGCGTGAAAAGCCCAGGAGTGTTGGGCAATCGTGGTTTCCTCCCAGCCCGCAGGACCCAGCCGTGCCAGCCCAGCCCCAGGCGTCTTGGGGCCTCGTCCGCTCAGGCATGGAGGAGACAGTGGTGAGGCCCTCGGTGTTCGTGGTGGATGGACAGACGGACATCCCTTTCACAAGGCTGGGGCACAGCCACAGGAGACAGCCCTGCAGTGCAGCCCGGCTGGGCCTGGGCCTCCTGCTGCTGCTGTTGGCGACTGGAGTGGCTGTCCAGGGCTGGTTCCTGCTGCAGCTACACTGGCGCCTGGAGGTGATGGCCGCCCCCCTGCAGGCAAGTGGTGCTGGGGTGGGGGTGGGGGGGCTCGAAGCCAGTGTCACTGAGCATCTGTGTGTGTGTGTATGTGCAGAATGGAGGGCAGACTAAGAGCAGCCCAAGGCAAGTTAATTCACCTCTTGGAACCTCAGTTTCCTCATCTGTAAAATGGGCGTGATAATAAGCATCTTCCTAGGGAATAAAATATGATTTTTTGTGTGTGGTGCCCAGCTGGCCCACAGCAAGCATTCAACCAATGGGAACTGACATTTTTTTTAATTGAGATATAATTGACATAGGACATTGTGTAAGTTTAAGTGTACAACATATTAATTTGTTACATAAATATTGAAATAGGGTTGCCATTGTAGCATTAGCTAATGCCTCTCTGGTATCACATAATTATCATTTCTTCTAGTGATGGGAACTAACAAAATCTAAGCCTTTAAGAAGTTTAACATTTATAACACAGTTGTGTTGTCTGTAACCCCTGAAACCGACATTCTGACATGGCTCGTTATTATTATTTTTTTAATATTTATCTGACTCTTCCATTTAGCCACTTTTATTTTTATTTTTAATTTTTTGGCCGTGCTGTGCAGCATGTGGAATCTTAGTTCCAAGACCAGGGATCAAACCCACACACCCTGCATTGGAAGTGCAGAGTCTTAACCACTGGACCTCCAGGGAAGTCCCTGACATGGCTAGTTATCATCAGCTGTAACCTGATCACCATTTTTGGGACTGTCACTGATCCACTTTGTCCGAGTCTGTGAGAATCTCTCTCTGCATCCATTTCCCATTGGCCTTGGATGTCTCCGTCGATCTGTCTGCCACACCTGTGGGTCTGTATGTCCCAAGCCACGCCTATGTGGTCTCAGCCTTTTTGTGTTTCCAGGTCCTTTCTCCTCATGGCGGGACCTGTGCTGCTGTCCTGCACCCATGTACCCACATGGCCATGTGCTCACCTGTCTACAGCCCATGTGTTGACATCATGTGTCTTTGTTTCTGCATCTCCGTGTGCCCAGACCCACGTGGCTCCATAAACCATGCAATCCACATACTTGCATCCACGTGTGCCTTGTCAGTGTGTCACACAAGTGTCCAGGTCTGTGCCCATGTGTCCATATCCACATGTTAGCGTTTACGTCCAAGGGTCCAGCCATCCAGGTGGCCATGTGTCTTCGACAGCACTTATTTAATAAACCTTATATAGTACCTGCTCTCTGCCAGGCACTGTAATATGCTTTTCACATGAGAATTTGCTGAATCCGAAGCAGGCACTTTTCATGTGTCCATTTACAGAGGGGAAAACTGAGGAACTGGATGGTTAAGAGCCTGCTGGGCGGCGGGGTGTGAGGTGGGGTGTGCACGTGGCCTTGGATATGTCTGAGGGTGATGTCTGTGCCCATGGTCTGCATGTGTCTCTCAGCCACGAGTCTGAGTGATGCCAGGGCGTGGGCCCCGCAGATCCTCACCATGGGCTGCTCTGCACTTTTAGGACAGAGGTGCAGGATCCTGGGATCAGCTGGTGCAAGGTGAGTCCGTGTCCTGGTCCCAGGAGAGGGGATGCAATGGTTCCCACGCTGCCCCCACCCCTTCAGCCCATTGCCCAATGTGATTTGCATAACTGGCCTAAGCCCCACAGACGCCCGTCCCCCAAGCTGGAGAAGCAGAAGTTTGGGTCATTCCGGAAAGGGTGGGGTTGACACCAGGAGGCGGACTGAATGACCCCTCTGGAGGCTGACCCTTACCCCTCTGACTCTGACCCTCTCTCCCCAGATCAGAGGCCCCAGCGGGCCAACCCGGCAGCACACCTCACAGGTGAGGGGGCCCCCAAGTCCTGGCAGGGGGTAGGGGTTCAGTGTGTCCTGGGGAGACCAGACAGACACCCCAACATGGCAGCGTATTCCTTCATTCATTAACTATTCAGAGTTGCCCAGAGCACAGGCACTGCCTAGGTCTGTGAATTTCCTAATTTTATTTATTGAATAAACCCTTGTACCAGTGTTTACTCTGTGGCACGCACCGTGACGTTCTTTCCCACTATTAATTCATTAAATCCATAGCTGGTGCTATTCAGAGCTCCATTTTACAGAGAGGGAGACTGAAGCACTCAGAGGTTATAAGCCTGCTGGGCCAGGATGTGTTCTGCCACTTCCAACTTTTGACAGTTTGGGCAAATCAATTGCTCTGTGCCTCAGTTTCCCCGCCTGCAAGAAGGGGATGAAACGAATTAAGATGTATGATAAGCACGTTATTTTGCCACCTCCTGGGCCTCCGTTTCCCCAGCTGTAAAGTGAGGATAAAGTGAGTTCATATATCTAAATCTCTGGAACAGCCTAACACAGAGGGGGTGGCACTCAGAGAGGGGTAGCAACTGGCCTGGGGTCACACAGCAAACGTGGGACCTGTGCCTACCAGCTCCCCCTCTGTCTCCCTCCGCAGGGGCCAACTCCAGCCTGACAGGCAGTGGGGGCCCGCTGCTGTGGGAGACGAAACTGGGCCTGGCCTTCTTGAGGGGCCTCACCTACCAGGATGGTGCCCTGGTCATCGCCCAGACCGGCTACTATTACATCTACTCCAAGGTGCAGCTGGGCGGTGTGGGCTGCCCCCAGGGGCTGATCGGCGGCCTGCCCATCACTCACGGCCTCTACAAGCGCACGGCCCGCTACCCCGAGGAGCTGGAGCTGCTGGTCAGCCGGCGGTCACCCTGCGGGCGAGCAAGCAGCCCCCAGGTCTGGTGGGACAGCAGCTTCCTGGGCGGAGTGGTCCACCTGGATGCCGGGGAGGAGGTGGTGGTGCGCGTGCCTGATGGGAGCCTGGTCCGAGTCCGTGATGGTACGCGGTCCTACTTCGGGGCGTTCATGGTGTGAAGGAAGGAGCCAGGGTAGACTGAACAGAGTCCGACAGACAGAGACCTCAGAGGGTGCCTCGGGAGACAGGAAAACCAACAAGCAGAGATTTTGGAGTGTGCCCAGGAGAACCCCAAACTCAACAGGTGGAGAGCTAAGTGGGGACCACTGGGACCAAGAACCCAGTTATCCCACAAGGTGAAAACCCAGCAGGAACCTCTGAACAACCAAAGGAGATTGCAGACCCTGCCATGGACAACACTGAAGACACAGACCTGGAGACTTGGGGGTCTGTGAGCCCCCAAGCAGGGGTAAAGCTGATCTGCCTGATATTCAGGAAAAAGGGGTGAGGGGTGGGTATTTATACTTTTGACTCAGAACTAAGTGGGACTTGGGGATCCAGAGAGTTGGGAGTTGGCTGAGAACAGGAAACGTCTTATCACCCTCTCCACTCTCACAAGTGTGGGCAGAGTGGGGGAGGGCAGATTTATCATCAGGACTCACCCACCAGCGGAGAGCCCAGCCCAGCCCCGCCCATGGTCATAGTCACCTACCCAAGTCCCACGTACGGGCTTGTGGCCACACCACAGCCTGGCCATGAAGTTACACTCAGAGATGCAGGCATAGGGATGTGATGGTAGATGTTTGACAACCAGGTTTTCTGGGAAGGGAGAGGCTTTTTAGTGTCTGTTGATTTCCATGGTGTAAATATTCCCACTGTGGCTGGTCTCTGTCTCCCATATATATCATCAACCAGTTGGCTGTATCCCATCACTGCTAAGAGCTCACATTCCATCAGGACAGCAAAACCGTTTCAGCACCCAAGCCAGAGCCTGGTACAGAGGCACTTGGAAAATGTTTGCAGAAAGAAACACAAAGAAAGAGAGAGTGAGAGAAGGAAGGGACGGAGGGAGGGAGGAAAGAAAGAAAGGAAGAAAGAAAGGAAGAAAGGGAGAAAAGAAAGAAGCTACCATCACAGCTACAGCATCACAGAGAATCACAGCCCCACAAGTTCAATCACTCCTTCACAACCACAGACACGTACACACAAAGCATCAGATTCTCATACAACCTCACACAAGTCATAGCATCACAAGCCCCCAATCACAAACACTGCATTACAACCACATAGGACACAGTCACACACAGTCATCATCAGAGCCTCAGTCACCCACACAGGCCATACAGTCACACCAAGTGACACACAGGATACAACGCTTCTCACATCAGACTTCCACATGCTGTCTCACAGTCACACCCATCACACACAGAGCATCACACTGGCAAACACACAAATACACACACAGCCTCAAGTTCCTCCTAGCCAAGACATATACATCCTGAGGTGAGGACCAGACTTAGTCTGTAGCCCTGGTCCCCTTGACCACTGGTCTTGGAAATAAATGGTGAACTTTGCACCTGGATCTGTCTAGTTCTTAGGGGAAGGATGGCTCGTGAAGGCACAGGGATAGATGGAATGACCCACAGCTGAGAAATATGAACCCAGCTGGCTCAACTCCATGCAGGAAGCTTAGCAGGGAAACCAGAGACCTGATGCCCAGGTCTGCCTTAGCCTCAAATCTACAATTCCTGAGAAAGTAGAGGCCACACACTTCCAAGTACCCTTACTGCAGACATCCAGCACAGATTGGCAGTCTCCCCAGCCAGTCGGAAGCTTGAAGTAACTGGGGGCATGAAAGAGTGTGGGGTGGGACAGATAATGATATGCATACAAATCAAATGGTTTATGCAAATGAGCATGGACCCAGGAAGTAAGACTTCTCTGGATCCTAGGATGAAGACTCAGACCTCAGAGGTGAATGAACCATTCTTGTTATTGTTGACATGGTTGTTGACATTGTTGCCTGGTACAGGGGTGAAGGGGGCTTTGTGATCAGATGGTCCTGGGTTCCAAGTCTACTCTACCACTTCCTGGCAGTGTGACCTGGAGCAAATCCCATCACTTCTCAGCACCTCTTAGGTAACAAGAGTCCTTACCTCCTAGGTTTATTGTCAAGATTAAATCTGATGAGGAAAAAGCCATTTGGTATGGTGCCTGGTACACAGTAAGAGATCCATATGTGTGTGAGTGCCGTAAGTGATTTACAAACAGTAAGGAGAGCATTTGTCAGGCACGTCCCCTACGCCAGGCATCTCGTGCAAGTCACACCTTTATCTAGATCCCTGGGCAGGAGCTGTTGTTGCCCCCATGTTCCAGATGTAGAGACTGAGGCAGGGATGCATCCCCCACTCTGCCTGCACCAAAGGCACACAGCTTTGTGCCTCTTTGCCTGTGTTGGGCTGGTGGGAGATGAGACAGCCCCAGATGCCCAGACCCCACCCATGCTGGAGTTTCCTTTACTCTCATCATGGTCTTCCTGTTTCTGTGGCTTTAATGAGGAGACCAAGGTGTGGGGAACTTATCAAAGCCATCAGCAGCCACCAGCGTCTGCCTGAGGATGGAACCTCTAAGTTTAGCCTCCGAAGATCATTCCTGGGTGGGGCCTTGATTTCAGATAAAGCGCAGGAGCAGCAAGGCCCTAGCCCAAGCCAGTGACCTACTTTACAACTTCTTAGAAGTCTATCTACTTGATTTCCGCTTTCACCTCTGGTGTCTTTTCAGATTTCACCCTCCCGCCCCACCAACTCTCTCAAGACCCAAAGTCTGCTATCCTCAGCCTCCTTCCCAGCCCAGGGGCAGGAAACTCTCCTGCTTCTGTCCATCTCTTGCCAGGATCCAGAGGTAATAGAAGGCAAAATAATGGTGATTAAATTGTTTCTTAATTTCCTATGATGACACGATGCCCTTCCCTGCTACGTATCACTGCATACGAACACTGAGATGCATCATCTCAGAGAAACAGAATGGGTCTTACACCAGAGCCAGACCACCTGGGTTTAAATCTCTGCTCTGCCATTTCCCAGCTGGGTGATCTCGGGATCCATCCTTGGCCTCTTTAGTCCTTAGCAGATATTTGTTTGTGAGCACAGTTGTAATCACATGCATATTTAACTTTCGGGTTCTTTTCAGTTATTACATAAGGTGACCTTACATCCATAGACCACGTCTAGTCACTGAGTGTGTTTTTCAAATGGGAATTCATAGCCAATGTTTAAACATTACAAAACTTTACATGTGGACAAATCCAGATTTCATGGCAAGTTGGAGGTTACAACAACTCAGGCTGGGTAGTGATTGTCCCCTTTGGACAGGGCATGAGCTCACCAGCTCACAACAGTCTCCACCCCTCCCTGTGGTTTCCCACTTGAAGGCTGAATGTCAGTTGCCTTTCTCTTTTTTCTTTTCTTTTTTTTTTTTTTTCTTTGCGGTACACGGGCCTCTCACTGCTGTGGCCTCTCCCGTTGTGGAGCACAGGCTCCGGACGCACAGGCTCAGTGGCCATGGCTCACGGGCCCAGCCGCTCCGCAGCATGTGGGATCCTCCCAGACCGGGGCACAAACCTGTGTCCCCTGCATCGGCAGGCGGACTCTCAACCACTGCGCCACCAGGGAAGCCCCTCAGTTGCCTTTCTTCATCATGTTTGCATGATTGTTTTTCTTAAAATAATAATGATCTTTAATTATAGGTCATACTTCTAATGTACCCACTGCATGACAGGCACTGTGCTAAGTGCATTAATTCACAGTAACTCATTGAATTCTCAATGGTTGGGGGGGGGTACTGTTATAATACCCATTTTATGGATGGGGAAATCTAAGCACAGAGAGGTTAAGTCATTTCTCCATCAAAGGTGGGAAAATATGTGACAGCCTAGATGACCATAAGTTTCAAGAAAAATGAGAGTTCCTAGTTGTATTAGTTTCCTATTGCTGCTTAATACAATACTAATTTGTTATCCTCAGTTCTGGAAGTCAGAAGTCAGAAATGAGTCTTATGGGACTCAAATCAAGGTATCAGAGGGCCGCATTCCTTCTGGAGGAAAGATTTGTCCCCAAGCCCTTTGCTCAGGCTCTGCCTCTGTGGGAGCCCAAACTAAGACATGTGTGTAGCAAACATGAATCTCACCTCACAAGGAGTGAAAAATAATTCAACTTCCTTTTATTCATAGCGCAACTTAATTTATGCAAAGATCCTTTTGCACTGACATGCTGAGACCTTGATATTAGTCAGCTGGGAACCATACCTCCCCACGTGCTCCTGTTCCAAGACTGCCAAAATTCCAGGGAGCTTAGGAAATGCCAATGCATTAAGGATGAGGCAGGGATCTGTCTAGTTCTCTAGCTACACATGCACACTGGTGCCCCGTCTCTTCTGATCCACCTACCCTCTGTTTTCCTCCTTGTGACCTATCAAAAGTGGTACATTCTCTACCACTCCTGAAGCTTGTGCGTGAAGCTGATTTTTAAGCCAGGTTTAGGTACAGGAAACTCTGTGAGGCTCTCTGTGGCTTCAGCTGCCCAGAGACACCATTGAGTCATTTCCTTTTTGGGGACCTGCAGCCTCTCTGCAATAGGGAGCAGGACTCAAGCCTCTTCTAGTTTTCAGTCCCCCTAGAACTTCTCTGGGGGAATCTTCCATGTTTCCAAGGTTGTTTTTTTTCCAAAAAGCAGAGCACAGGAACTTCCTGCCCTGTCATGGCTGTTGAACTGTGTCTTCTCCAGAATTCATATGTTGAAGCTCTAACACCCAGTGTCTCAGAATGTGACTATATTTGGAGATAGCACCTTAAGAGAGAAAATTAAGGTGATTCAAGTGGGCCCTAATCCAATATGACTGGCGTCCTTATAAGAAGAGATTAGGACACAGATGCACACAGAGGGAAGACCATGTGAGGACACAGGGAGAAGGTGGCCATCTATACAAACCAAAGAGAGAGGCTTCCGAAGGAACCAACTCCGCAGCCCTTTGATCTTGGATTTCCAGCCTCCAGAATTGTGAGAAAACAAATTTCTGTTGTTTAAGTCACTCAGTCTGTGGTCCTTTGTTATGGCAGCTCCAGTGAACTAATGTATCACCCTAACCACCCTCCTGCCCCACCCCACTACCTAGGCATAGTTAAGATATGCCAAGTGCTTAATTGAGCAGTTCCTGGCACATACTAGGTGCTCAGTAAACATTGGCCATCGTTGTTGATATTATTATTATTTATTTCTCCCATCCCTTTCCCCATTTGGGCAGAAGTTGGCTTTGTATGTTCATTTCTTCACAAAAGAGATGGTGGAAAGCAGGAATAACCTATGAATCTCCACCTGGCATCGATCTCCAAAAGCATAAAGTAATGGAGAGGTTTAAGGTTTGCCCAGAATTGGGGGGGATACGTAGGGATAATTCTGAAGAGCCACCCTGGCTTCACAACTCCCCATGAGACCCACTGAAGCCCCTGCTGTCAGAGCCCAGCTCTTCCCTCTGCCGGGTCCTCCTGCCCTCACACCCTCACATGTCCTGAACCGGACAGCATTTGGCAATTAACCTCCACCATGCAAATCTCCCTTGCAGAGCCTGTTTTGTGGAAACCCAATCTTTTGAGAGTGGCCTCAGCTGACACAGACAGACCCTGCTCCTACTACAAACTCATAGACATGCTGAATAAAGTATAATAAAATATTACAACATATAGATGAACTTGAAGAAAGAAACATCCCTAGATGCTTTTGGAAGAGAGAAATTAAAGCCAGAGTGACAATGGGGCGGGGGGAGAGGCTGTTGGCCAATGGATCAGGGTGGGGGTGGGGATTGGTCCCAAAAGTAGACTCTAGGGGACAAAGAAATGGGGATGTGGTAACCCTTAGGGTCAGCGATGTGGCTCAGATCTGTAGGATGCCAAGGAAAGGGAACTGGGGCCCCTGCCCAGAACCTGAAGCTTGGAAAAGTAGTCCATTCTGATTAAGGGGGTCTAGAAAAAGTCTACCTATTATGGGCAGGGAGAAAAGTCACCCACAAAGGATGGAGACCTCAGACCTGCTTCACGTGTGAGTGCATTTGGAGTCTCTACAGAAAGTGCAGGAAGCAGAAGGCAAGCTCCTTGCGGTCAGGGAATGTGTCTTGTTTTTTCCATCTCATAACCAGAGCACAATAGGTTCTCAAATGATCGTGGTTGAGTAAACTGACTATGACTTACCTTGACCAACAGAGTGTTACGGAAATGACATTCCAGGAATTCTAGAATCTAGTCCTCAGAAGGCCAAGTAGCTTCCAACGTTTGTCTTCTCGGAGCCCCAAGTGGCCATGTGAAGAAGTACAGCTATCCGGTGAGAGAGGATGGGTGGACGGAGAGCCCTGGAGGATGAAATGATGAGAGAGGCAATCCGTATAGTTCCACCAGCCCCAGATAAGCTGCCCCAATCCATAGAGCTGAAACTAACCATCCCCGCCAAGCCCTGCCGGGCCAACTCACAGAATTATGAGCAAATTAAACACTTGTTGTTTTACACCACTAAGTTTGGGGTGACTTGTTATGCATCAGTAGGTAACTAATAGACTGTGCAAGCCCTTTTCTACAACCATACAGATAGATAGGCAGGCAGACAGACAGAGAGACAAATAGATGGATAAATAGATGGGTGTTTCGATGGGTGGATAGATGGGTAGGTGGGTGGGTGGATAGATAAGTAAGGGGATGGATGAACGAATGGGAAAATGAGTGAAAGTATGGGTGGGTGGGTGTGTGGATGGATGAATGGATGGATGGATGGATGGGTGGATAGATGTGTGGATGGGCGGTGGATAGATGAGTGGGTGGATTGGATGGATGGATGTACAAAGAATGAATAAATGGATGTTGAATGAATGGATACACACATATATTCTAAATCAAACTCTAACCTTAGTAACAGCCTATTTTGGCAAAAAAAAAAAAAACCACTAATTCATATCATGTAGGCATCCATTGTAGGATTTACCCCAATCTTAGAGTAAAATCTGTGTAACTAAGAGGGAATAAAAACAAAAACACACACAAAAAAACAGGACTAATATATATGCCAGATTTATATATAGCTTAGAGGAAGCAATAGGTTTCACGGGTACATCATCCTGATGGCAAGAAAGTCCTCTGACAGCATCTTTTATGTCCCAAGAGGAAGCCAGGCAGATGATAAAGTCTATTCCATTGGCCGATGTGTCTGTACCAAGACTAGTACCAATACTGTACCAACACTGCTTTCACTAATATGATGAATACAGTAAGTCCTGCTATCTGGGAGGACAAAGCCCTTCTTATTCTACATCTTCAGGATTATCTTGGTTGTGTATGGTCCTTTACTCTGTCAAGTTCCATGAAAAACCCAGTTGAGATTTTTATTGGAACTGCATTGAATCTGTAGATCAAACTGAAGAGTACAGATGTCTTTATAACACTGACTCATCCAGTCAATGAACACGGTATAACTCTCCTTTTATTTAGGTCTTCTTTAATGTTTCTGAATAATGATTCATAATATTTTCCATAAATATTTTGTACCCTTTTTAGGTTTATTTCTAGGTGCTTTACACTTTTTCGTGCTGTAATAAATGTCATCTCTTTTTTAAATGATATTTTCTAACATTTGTTGCTGGTATATACAATGTAATAGATGTTTGCAGTCATCACAATAACACTGAAAAAACAGTTCCTAAAATGGACATCCTTGTCTTGATTCTGATCTTTAAGTGAATGCTTTTAATGGTTTATCATTAATGATGAATCTGCTGGAGGTTTTTTTTAGGTGGCCTTTATCAGATTAAGGAAGGTCCCCTCTATTCCTAATTTGCTAAGAGATTTTTAAAATCATGAATAAATGTTGAATTTTATTAAATGTTTTCTCTACCTCTCTTAAAGTATCACATGATTCTTCCCCTTTACACTGACAATGTGGTGAATTATGTTCATCAGTGTTCTAACATTAATCCAAACTTTTATTCCTGGAATAAATCCAATTTGGTCATGAGATAGATATATATATATTTTTTTTTTTTTTTAATTTATTTTTTTTTTTTGCGGTATGCGGGCCTCTCACTGTTGTGGCCTCTCCCGTTGCGGAGCACAGGCTCCAGACACGCAGGCTCAGCGGCCATGGCTCACGGGCCCAGCCGCTCCGCGGCACGTGGGATCCTCCCAGACCGGGGCACAAACCCGTGTCCCCTGCATCGGCAGGTGGACCCCCAACCACTGTGCCACCAGGGAAACCCGGTCATGATATATTTTTAATACATTACTGGAGTCAATTGACTGATATTTTATAGAGGATTTTTGCATTTGTGTTTAGAAGGGAGACAGTCTGTGGTTTTTCTGACTCATATTATCCTTGTCAGGGTTTGGTATTAAGGCAATTCTGGCCTCATAAAAGAAACTCTGTGTGTGTGTGTGTGTGTGTGTGTGTGTGTGTGTATTCTGAACTAGTTTGTATGCTGTTAGCATTATTAGCTACACAGATATTTAGTCGAACTCTTATGTAAAAACATCTGGATCAGGTGCCTTATTTGTGGGGAAGGTTTGTGTGTGAGTGTGTGTATGGGAAGATTTTAAAGTTATTATTCAATTTCTTTAATGAGTTTTAAATTCTTTAGACTTTGTGGTTTTTCTTGATTCCAAATTCTTTAAGTTATATTTTTCTAGAAATGTGGATATTTTATCTACATTTTCCCAATCATGGATGAATAGATGCCATATTGGTGAATAAAATCATTCTCCATGTCTTTTTAATGTTTCTTCAACCTCTGCAGCCTCTGTAATTATGTCCCCTTTCTTATCAATAATACTTTTTTTTAATATTATGTTTCTTACTTTCCCCAACTTTTCAAACAATTTATTTATTCATTTGTTTGTTTGTTTGTTTGTTTCGGCTGTGCCAGACGTTAGTTGCAGCACGCAGGATTTTTAATTGCAGCATGTGGACATCTTAGTTGCGGCATGCATGCGGGATCTAGTTCCCCAACCAGGGATCGAACCCGGGCCCCCTGCACTGGGAGTCTCACCCCCTGGACCACCAGGGAAGTCCCGATAATATTTCTAATTTTCACTTTTTCTTTGTTTTTCCTTGATCAATGTCACCAGAAGTTTATCATTTTTCTTCTTTTCAAAAAAACTAAATCTTGGCCTTTTTAATTTTTTGAGGAATCACCATACTGTTTTTCTGTTGTGGCTGCACCATTTTACATTCCAACCAGCTCCCCAAATATTTGTTGTGTATTTTTCGGGGGCTCTGTGCATGTTTAATACATGTGGCCACGAGATAAAGGTTGTTCGTGTATTGTTCAAATCTATATCCTACTTTTTAAAAATTGAAGTACAGTTTATTTACAATGTTTCAGGTGTACAGCAGTGATTCAGTTATACATACATATATATATATTCTTTTTCAGATTCTTTTCCATTATAAGTTATTGCAAGACATTGAATATAGTTCCCTGTGCTATAGAGTAGGTCCTTGCTGTTTATCTATTATATATATAGTAGTGTGTGTCTGTTAATCCCAAACTCCTAATTTATCCCTCCTTCCCCTTTCCCCTTTGGTAACTATGTTTTCTATGTCTGTGAGTCTATTTCTGTTCTGTAAATAAGTTCATTTGTATCATTTTTTAAGATTCCACATATAAGTGATATTTGTCTTTGTCTGACTTTTCACTTAGTATGATAATCTCTAGGTCCATCCATGTTGCTGCAAATGGGATAATTTCATTCTTTTTTATGGCTGAGTAACTTTCCATTGTATATATGTACCACATCTTCTTTATACATTCCTCTGTTGATGGACATTTAGGGTGCTTCCATGTCTTGGCTATTGTAAATAGTGCTGCTATGAACATTGGGGTGCATGTGTCTTTTCGAATTAGTTTTCACCTTTTCTGGTATATCCTTACTTTCTGTCTGCTTGAGATATGGATTGCTAAGAGAGATGCTTTAAAAATCTCCCACTTTAGTGGTGTAGTTACCTAATGTAATGTAATTTAGATCCTTCCCCCACCCCCATTTCAGGTCTTCAAATTCTGCAGAGCATTTTTATATCAATAGCACATCTCAATTCGTATCATCCACATGTTTGAGTAGTTCTGTTGATCCTTGCTTTATTTATTGTGAGACTATGTTATTAAGCACATACACATTTAGAATTGTTATATTTTCATGACAGAGAGCTAGTTATATCTAGTAAGGCTTCCTACATTAAAGTCTATGCTGTCTAATAATAACAGGGTTAAATCAACTTTCTTTCTGGCTGTTTACATCCTTAAACTGGCAACTTATTATACTTTTTAAGTTTAAATGCAAACAAAATGTTACTGGATTTTAATTTTTCTTATCCAGTCTGACAATATTTGTCTTTTAATTCGAGTATTCTACTGATGCTGTCCAATAGTGGTGTATGTGAGCCATCTCTGTAATTGAAATTTTTCTAGCAGTCACAATCAAAAGGTGAACAAAATGATGAAATTCACTTTAGTAATATGTTTTATTTTAACAACATAACCAAAATATTATTGCCTCAAAAAGGAATCAATATAAAGTTAGTAATATTTTACCTTTTTTAATTCCAGGTCTCCAAATTCTGGGGTACATTTCACACTAACAGCACACCTCAATTCAGACCATCCACATTTCAAATGTTCTGTTGTGATATATGGCTTGTGGCCACTGTATGGACTAGTGCTGACTTAGACCATCTACATTAATTGCAATTACTAATATGTCTGGATTTATTACGTGCTTTCAGATGGTCCCTCCACTTCTGTATTTTTTTTCTCTCCTTCCTTGCCTTGTTTGGGATTTTTCTCATTCCAATTTTTTCTTACACTCAGTTCAGAAATTACACATCTTATTTCTATTTTGGACATTTCCTTAGAAGTTTTATTTTTTTATTTTTTATTTTTTATTAATTTTTTATTGGAGTACAGTTGATTTACAATGTTGTGTTAGCTTCTTCAGACACTTTAATTTATAAATGTAATCTATCAAAATCTAGCGCTATTCAGTCTTTTTCATCTCCTAAAGCCTCCGAGATGGTCTGCCTGTATCCACTTTCACCCCCTACAGGCCATTCTCCACACAGCAGTTAAAGTGAGATTTTTGGTAAACTTTTTTTTTTTAATGTGTAAAATGTGCAAAATCAGGCATCATCTCACGTAAAGACATCTGTTTGACCAAAAACATTTTAGGATAAAAAAATATTTTTATTCTATTTAAAAAATGAAAATTTCTAATCAAAGGGAACAAAATCCAATTCAAGTATCACAGAGAAGCAAAGAGTAACCAAGGATTGTAAATTCACTTTTTTAAAAAGTTGTTTAAACTTTTTAAAAAGTCGTTAAAAATTTAAACAAATGTCCATCAACAGAAGAATGGATAGAGAAGATGTGGTACATATACAATGGAATATCATTCAGCCACTAAAAACAATGAAATAATGCCATCTGCAACAACATGGATGGACCTAGAGATTGTCATACTGAGTGAAGTAAGTCAGCAGAGAAAGACAAATATCATATGATATCGCTTATATGCAGAATCTAAAAAAAAGTGATACAGATGAATTTATTTACAAAACAGAAACAGACTCACAGACTTAGAGAAGGAACTTATGGTTACCAGGGGGAGGGTGGGAGGGAGGGATAGACTGGGAGTTTGGAATTGACATGTACACACTGCTATATTTAGAATGGATAACCAACAAGGACCTACTGTATAGCACAGTGAACTCTGCTCAGTATTCTGTAACAACCTAATTCAGAAAGGAATTTGAAAAAGAATAGATGCACATATATGTATAACTGAATCATTTTGCTGTACACCTGAAACTAACACAACATTGTTAATCAACTATATTCCGATATAAAATAAAAAGTTTAAAAAAACATAAACAACTTACATTTACTTTTTAATTGAGATATGATTGACATACAAAAAAGCTGTACATATTTAATGTACATATCTCTATGAACTTGAAGATAAACACCCTTAAAACCATCACCATCAACAATGCTATAAACTTAAACATCACCTCTAAAAGCTTCTTTTCTATTTTTTTTGTGACAAGAACATTTAACATAAGATCTGCCCACTTCAAAATTTTTGAAAACGCAAAAGGGAGGGGATATGGAAACATATGTATATGTATAACTGATTAAATTTGTTATAAAGCAAAAAAATAAAATAAAATAAAATTTAAAAAAAAAATTTTGAAGCACACAATACAGTATTTTTAACTATATGCATTATGCTGTGTAGTAGGTCTTAGGACTTATTCATCTTCCATAACTGAAACTGTGTACCTGTTAAACAGTAACTCCCCATTCCCCCTCCTCGAGCCCCTGGCACCCACCATTCTACATCCTTTCTCTATAAGTTTGACTGCAAGTCCCTCATATGAATGGAATCATACAGTATCCTTTTGTGTCTGGCTTGTTTCAAGTACCCTGATGACATCCAAGTTCATCCATGTTGTAGCAAATGGCAGAACTTCCTTCTTTCTTAAGGCTGAAAAATATTCTATTGTATGCATATGTCATATTTCCTTTGTCCATTTATTCATTTGTGATCACTTAGGTTGTTTCTATACCTTTGCTATTGTAAATAACACTTCAATTAACATAAAAGTGCAGGTATCTCTTTGAGATCCTGACTCCAACTATTTTGAGTTTATATCCAGAAGTAGAATTGCTAGATGGTAAGGTAGTTCTATTTGAGGAGCTTCCATACTGTTTTGCATAGGGGCTGCACCATTCTGTATTCCCACCAACACACACACACACACACACACACACACACACACACCCTACTAAGGTACTGATTGGGATTGCACTGGACCTATAGATCAATAGATGTTGATGTAGAATTAATGTTTTCACAATATCGTCTTCCAATCCATGATCACAGTATATTCTTTTGCCCCGCGGCCACTTTCCTGCCAACATTGATGGACGGTGAGGCCCTGTCCGCAGCCACCAATCAGGGGCAAGCTGGTGGAGGTGGCAGACAGATGGTTGGCTTCAGGAGGTGGGGCCGACTGGAATATCCCAGGAGTGCACATGCGTAGGTCAAGTTTAAAAAACGACCCCAAGCTAGGAATGAATGGATGAATTAAAAGAGAAAAAAATAAATGAAAGAGAGAGGTAAAGAACTCCCTGTTTCCACCCACCTCAAATTCTGGTGTGTACGCAAACAAACTGGAGAATGTAAGTGTTCATCTTTACATCGCTTTACCTAGTATGGTTCTCTGAAGCTAGTAAATACTAGCAAATACTGAAATGAAGAGTAGTAATGCTGAGCCCATGTTTATTGGGAGTGATCAAGAATTGAGACGAGAGATAAGGTTGGAAAGAGGGACAGGGACAGCCAGTAAAATTGCCCTTTCTTTTATTACAATTTTTATTTATTATACTTTAATAACATTATAAAATAATGTAAAACTTATAAGATATATTACTATATTTTTCACAAAAGAAATGTAGGTTCATTGTAGAAAATTTAGAAAAGGAAATCTAGAATAAGAAAAAAATGGTAAAAATCACTCAGAGATATCTATCCACTTTTACCATTTGGGTGTATTAGCATCCAATATGTTTTAAAATATATACAGGTGTATATATATATTTTATACAAAAATGTAATTTTGTATATTACTTTCACTTAATAATAATACACATCTTTCCATATTAACAAAAAATGGGGGGAGTGACAGGGATGTATAGGAGCAAAGTGTTTGTATACTATTGAAAATGTTAGTATTATTAAAACTAAGTTGTTATAAGGTTGCTAAGGGGTTGGGTTGTAATCTCCAAGACAACGACTAAGAGAATAATTTTTGAAGGGAAATGAAAGAGGAAGAAGAAGGGCAACCAAAATGGTACACTACAAAAAGTCCATTAAATACCAAAAAAAAAAAGGCAGTAATAGAGGAAACGAGGAACAAAACATATACAGAAAACAAATAGCCAAACTGCAGAAGGAAATCCTTCCATATCAATACAGTAAGTCCCCTACATAAGAACCTTCAAGTTGTGAAATTCAAAGATGTGAATGTGTATTCCATCAACGTCAGTCATGAGTGAAACTGCAGCTTGCCCTCCGTCTCCTATTGCTGACGATCCTTCAGCTCTACCATCTCCCACCTCCTCTTCCTCCGCCAGCCAGTAACTCTTCTTGCCTGTTCACCTGATGCCAGTCCCTGTATGCCAGCTATTGTACTGTGCTACTGTACTTTTCAAGGTACTGTACTGTAAGATTAAAAATGTTTTCCTTATTTTTTGTGTTTGTTTGTTTGTTATGTATTATTTATGTAAAAAGTATTAAAAACCTATTACAGTACAGTACTATATAGCCGATTGTGTTAGTTGGGTACCTAGGCTAACTTTGTTGGACTTATGAACAAATTGGACTTAAGAACAGGCTCTCAGAACTCATTCAAATGTAGGGAACTTACTGTAATTGCTTTAAAAGTAATGGATTAAACTTTCCGAAAAGGCAGAGGTTGGGATATTGGATCTAAAAAACATGGTTCATCTGTCCACAGAAGACTCACTTTAGCGACAAAGACACACAGAGGTTGAAAGTAAAAGGATGGAAAAAGATATTTCATCTAAATAGTACCAGAGGAGAGCTAGGAGACTATATTATTGTCAGACAAAATAAACTTTAAATTTAAAAAAATTACAAAGCACAAAGAAGAATATTATATATTGGTAAAGTTTCAATGCAGCAAGAAGATATAACAATTATAAACATATACACACCTAACAAAGGAGCTCCCAAATATATGAAGCAAAAATGGAATTGAAAAAAGAATAAACAGTTCTACAATAATATTTGGAGATTTTTAACACACCACTTTCAATAATACAACAACCAGATAGAAGATCAATAAGAAAGTAGAAGACTTGAACAACAATATAAACCAATTAGACCTAACACATATACAGAACACTCCACCTTATCATCAGCAGAATACACATTCTTCTCAAGTACATGTGAAACATTATCCAGGATTGACCATATGTTAAGATAGAAACAAAACTTAATAATTGTTTTAAAGTTTTATACAATTTTAAAAGGTTAATTTCCATTTACAGTTAATATAAAATATTGGCTATATTCCCATGTTGTACAATACCAGAGGAGAGCTAGGAGGCTATCTTAAGCCTATCTTACACATGATAGTTTGTACCTACCACTCCCCCACACCTATATTGCCCCTCCCCACCCCCCACTGGTAAACACAAGTTTTTCTCTGTATCTGTGATCCTGCTTCTTTCTTGTTATATTCACTAATTTGTTGTATTTTTAAGATTCCACACATAAGTGATGTCATACAGTATTTGTCTTTCTCTGTCTGACTTATTTCATTTAGCTTAATAAATTTTAAAAGATTGAAATTATAGAGTATTTTTTTCAATCACAGTGGAATGAAACTAGAAATCAGTAAGAGAAGAAAAATTGGAAGTTTCACAAATATGTAGAAATTAAGCAACAAAATCTTAAACAACAAATGTGTCAAAGAAGAAGTAGGGAATTTAGAAAATACCTCGAAATAATGAAAATGAAAACACAGCATACCAAAACTTATAGGGTGCAGCAACAGAAGTCCTGAGAGGGAAATTTATAGCTATATATGCATCCATTAAAAACAAATCTCAAATCAATAACCTAAGTGCACACCTAAAGGAACTAGAAAAAGAATGGCAAATTAAAACCAGAGCTATCAAAAGAAAGGAAATAATAAAAGTTAGAGCAGAGATAAATAAACTAGAGAAGAGAAAAATGACAGAGAAAATTAATAAAACCAAAAGTGATTATTTAAAAATATCAGCAAAACTGACATTTAGCTAGATTCAGTGATAAAAGTTGGGGGAGAGGTGGGGTGGGGGGACTCAAATTACCAAAATCAGAAATGATTTGGAGACATTACTATTGATTTTACAAAAATAAAAAGGATTATAAGAGAATACTATGAATAGTTCTATGCCCTCAAATTTGGTAGCCTAGATGAAATGAACAGATGCTCAGAAATACATAATCTACCAAAACTGACTCAAGATGAAATAGAAAATCTGAATAAACCTATAAGTAGTAAGGAGATCTGACCATTAATCAAAAACCTCCCAACAAAGAAAAGCCCAGGACAGGATGGTTTCAATGGTGAATTCTACCAAACATTTTTTTTTCAGATAGCCCTAAGTTTTTTGTTTTTGTTTTTTTTCATTTTTATTGGAGTATAGTTGCTTTACAATGTTCTGTTAGTTTCTGCTGTACAGCAAAGTGAATCAGCTGTAAGTATACATATATCCCCTCTTTTTTGGATTTCCTTCCCATTTAGGTCACCACAGAGCAGGGACGTGAATAAGAACTGGCCATTCCTCAACCTGAGCACATGTGGTAGTCTTATGGGCCACCGGGAGAACCCAAGACACGTAAGAGGGGGCCGAAACAACTCTGGGGCAAAACTTAGAGGAGTTAAGCTCTCAAGTAGCACATTGGCCCACCTCATGATCCTCACTAACAATTTTATTTCAACAAACTGACCTCGGAATGGGAAATAAAGCTTTGAAAACAAAAGAAAAAGGAACAATAGATTGCCAGGCTCCAACTAATACCCCAGCCATAAAAGTACTTACTTAAATGGAAAGTAAAGGAAATCTTGCCCTAAAAATGAGGGGGCTCTTTTATTGAGTATGCAGCTAAGTTAAATTAAGTTTAAAAATCTGGCTCGATAAAAATATCTTTTCAGAATTCTGACTTTAAACAAAGGCCTTCTAGGGGGAACATACATTTCTCTTCCTGTGTCTTTGAGATGTAAATGTTCTACCTGATCTTCCCTAGGACATTATCTGTGTGTAAATGTGTATGTACATGTTTTGAAAACTTGACCTCTGCCATGCTATATTTGAGAGTAAACTCTCCAGGTTTTACCTAGGTGACATCCTCCCCCACTCTCTTATGGAGAAGCCTCTTGCATCTTATTGGTTTGAATTACTATTATATATATATATATATATATATATATATATATATATATTATTAATAGCCAAATGATGGATTGTTTTAAAATTGGAGAAACTAACAAATTGGTGAATCCAGAGCACTCTCATTATAAACAGCTGTTTTATTGGTACCTATAAAAACAAAAATCAAATTAAAGGTGGAAATAAATATATCTAAAGATTAACCTAAGAACTTATTTAGTTTAAGACAAAGAAAACCTGGCTTGGGAAGCTTCATTTGTGGTCTTGACTTACCCTCAATGTGTCTTTCAGATGCTAATAAAAGCAGTAGAATAATTAATGTTAACAGGAAAAATCCTGTAAGGAAAGTCTAGATACTATTTCCAACAAGGTAAAAATTTTTAAAGGAATTATCTCAAATGAATAAGAAATCTTTAGATGATTATTTAAAATGGGATAAATAAAATGGACATTTATGTGATTAAAACACAAGGTTTTGATATTACTACACTACCTTAGGTTAAATGGTCCAAAAGGGACCCCTACTGGTCCCCAGCATTAAAAGCCAAACAAGTCTGTTCCATTTACCCCAGTTTAAAAAAGTATATCTAAGGAGCTAGAAAAACATTTACTCTGAGATACCTGACCAGCAATTATTTGGAACAAGAGTTAGGCCAAAGGGTCTGAGTTCCTTGGCTCAATGTCCCTCTGGGGATCCCAGAGTCTTTTATATAAAAATAGATAAATGTGAGGTAGGAGATAGATGGACCTCAGACTGAAAAATTTCTCCCCTATGGACAGATACTCCAAAATAGCAGGAGAGAGGAGGCTGAGCCCTGCCCAGATAAGAGATAAAAGACCACATATTCCTCATTCTCAAAGTCAAGGAGACCTCTCTGACTACACATGCACAGAAAGGCTCCTTGAAGGTCAAAAAGGGAGGGGGCACCACCCCATAGTAGGTGATGTCAACCTACCCATAGGCCTCTTCAGTAGAATCCATCTTGGCTCCCACACACATGGGAGGACCCTGAGATAAACCAAATTCGGACTCAGAACCAGGCAAAGCAAGAGGATTGGCCAAAGGAAACCTGGAAGAAATGTTTCACATAAGTGATTCAAACTACCACGAGGGCTCAACTCTCTCTCTGAGCCCACCTGTGTGTCTATCCACATGTACTCTTTTCCTCCCAATAAACACTTTACTTGCTTCACTACTTTCCGTCTCTATGTGGAAATTCATTCTTACACAGCTGATGGGCCAGGGCCTTGTCACTGGGCACTGGTCCCTGGTGGTCTAGTGTCTAGGATTCAGCCCTCTCACTGCCACAGCCTGACTTCAACCTCTGGCCGGGAACTGAAACCCTGCTTCAAGCTGCTGCAGGCCAAGGCCACCTGAGAACAAATGGACAGGGAGTAAAAAAAGGAAAGAAAATCTAAAACTCCTCCTGTAAGATCAAAGCTTGATTGGATCCTAATAAAAACTAAAGTTAAAAGGTATAAAAGTTGACAGAATTGAGATGAAAGTATATAAGATTGGTATATTTAAATGGGCTTTATACCAGATGGTTACATCTCTTTTGTTTAATTATAATGTGGGGTAGGCATGTTTCACTGGGGAATGCTTCCCCTGTATGGCATATAAATCTGTGCCTCAGGAAATATTAATTGAACATACTAAAGAAAACCAATAGGGTTACCTGAGCCATACAAATAAATAAAAACTGGAAACTAACATTCAAGGGCTAATAAAAATAAAAATAGTCGTTTTGCTCTGGGTTTAACTTGTAAACTCAGAACGAAGATCTTTGCTAATGCCTTATACAAGCTTTTGAAGTCATGATAAATTAAATCTAAAGTTCTAGAACATAGAACTTATAAATTTCAGTTTAGTTAAAAATCTTCTCACTGATATATAGTTGGACAAATCAATCTTTTAGTATCCTTCAGGTGACAGATGTGTTCTTTGGGGAACTAAAGGCAACTGTCTTTCTCTTGCAAATCTCTACAAACCAGAAATGTAAATATAGGCCACAAGGACCTGGGACTGAGCCTAATTAGCTAAATCAGGCAAGACCTGAAACCAAGAAAATAAAAAGAGAGACAAAGTGACAGTTTTAAAATTCCAACTGCTGGGAATGCTCCTTCAGCAAAACTTTACAAATAGTAAAGCTTTAGTCATCTGAGCGAGCAACTTTAATGTATTCCAACTGCTTTTGTAAACTAGTAAGTTCATGTTGTAATACCTGATCCATAACCAAGTCTTTTTTGTAAACTAGTAAGTTCATGTTGTAATACCTGATTCATAGCTAAGTTTTTTTTGAGTGAAGCCATGAGACCTCTAGTTTTGCCCATTTATATTATATGTCTGTCTACACATTATACATATGAGATATCTCTGCCTCTGGAAAGTATTATCAAAGTTAAATTTATAAAGAGGTCTATTTAGTTTAAAAGTAAGCACTTACAAATTAAATAGAAAAGAAACCAGCCAAAATGACTTTCAGGTTCACATGAACTGGGAAATATTAAATATTTAGTTGATACCTGGTATTAAAGTTTGTTGATCTAATTAATATGGACATGTCTTTAGAGTCATCAACATTAAGTCTAATACCGTATTATACCTAGGTTTAATAGAAGTCAAATAAGACCTTATAATATCTGTTACAAGGAAAATAACTTGATATGATGAGACTTTAAATGTAAATGAGATAAGAGCTTTTGGGTAAACTCTTTAAAAATAATTATATTTTACAAATGTCTACTTAAAATGATCTTTCCAGATATTTGGTAACTTAAAGTTCTAGAGTTGTGCTAATTAAAGTGATGGAAGCTTATTAAATAGATAGATAATTTCAAAAAAAAGATACTGAGACATGAATTACTAAATAGAGAAACTAAAGGCATTAAGGACTATTAATGAAAATGTTTGGTGCCACACTGAGATGTTCTCTGTAAGAAAACAAAAGTTTTTAGAAATTATCACTGATATTTATGTTCATCAATTTACAGAATGCTGATGTCAAAGACAATTCATAATTGCTTACTTCTTAGTTTTCACTAGAAATTAAGTTTCTTAAGAGTTGAGAATTCTAATTTAAACATGTAATTAAAGCTAATAGAAATAGTAAGCATCTCAGTGTACAGTGTGTTTTCAATAAAGAAGGTAAGAGGAATGAAATTACATTTTATTGAGGAAAAAGAAAGTATGTCTTAGAGCTGGTTGGTTTTACTTGGATGAATAAATAAGGGACAGGCTGATCTGGATACAAAAAATGATGAAAGACTGTGGAAAGGAACCCTGAGAAAAATGTTTTATGCATGGTCAGGATTAACTAAATTTAGATTGAAGTTAACTAAGTAAATGGATTTTGTTAAGTAAGCTAATACAAGACTGAAATTTCTCTCTCTGTTAGAGTACTCCTTTTTGATAACAGACTGTGTGAGTTTCTGTGCCCTCAAGTGATCTGTATTTGTTTTTTTCCTTTAATCGTTTTGTGACTTTGGTTAAATGAATAAGTATCGTTTCACAATGACCTATAATCCTGTTGTGTTTTAAAGCTTTGATATTTTTAACAAAGTCCCCAAATATCAAAATCTAACTAAAACTCTTTTAGCCTCCAGCTGACTCTGAGATGCTTTGAAGGAACATCTCTGAGACATCTCAGAGAGGAATGTTAAACTAATTAAGTTTATTTGGTATGTTAAATTACTTCAGAAATATTGTCAAGTGATTGGAGATGAATTTTAAATTATAGTGTATGGATGAATGTCATTAATATAGATATTCCAAAATTTATATGGAATCCTTAACATCTGATATGTCTTGATATAATCTTATCAGTCATAATTCTAGTTATTATCCTAAAATGTTATATGTCACAGAAATATCCAGGTTTCCTGCTTATTGCATTGTACCCGAATCTTTAACGATGCTATTTTAAGTTTTGTCTTTTATAGACAATCATTATCTTACACTGATGCTTTTAAAAAATGAAGATTTTCAAAAAACTCATAAAAATAACTTTTTTTAAACAAATATAAATTTCTGATAGCCTTCAGATAATACTACTGAACTGGGTAATGATAAATGACAAAACTCTAGTGGAAAACCTGATTACTTCATCCAGATCAACAGGAATTAATTACATGGGACTCAATGAACTGATGAATATGATTTATAACTTTATGACTTTGGGAAATATACTAGGCTTAATCTTTGTTTTCCAAAAACAACCTTTTCTCATGCTATGACCTCCAACAAGTTGATAAAGCATACCTTTGTAAACGAAGATGAAGCATTTATCTCTACCTGATCCTGCTAGAATTTGGCTTTTCCAGCTGGCTCTCCTGTAGACTTTATGGTTTATTGCAACTGGATTACAACTAGTTATGTAACAGGGAAGATCAAAATCTGACTCTATGTTGAATCTGTTTCTTTTACTTTAACCTTTGCTTCCCATTTCTTTTTTTACTATAATCACTAAAAGGATGCTGTCTATAGCTATAAGAATACATAATGGCCTCCCTCAGGGAACACAGCCACCAGCCTGAATGTTAAACCAAAGTGCCTTTTTTTTTTTTTTTTTTTTTTTTTTCTTTTTGCGGTATGCGGGCCTCTCACTGTTGTGGCCTCTCCCGTTGCGGAGCACAGGCTCCGGATGCGCAGGCCCATCGGCCATGGCTCACGGGCCCAGCCGCTCCGCGGCATATGGGATCCTCCCAGACCGGGGCACGAACCCGTATCCCCTGCATCGGCAGGCGGACTCTCAACCACTGCGCCACCAGGGAGGCCCCCAAAGTGCCTTTTTTAAGAAATTAACACATCCCCTCTCTGAGGCTGGCCAAACCAGGAGATATTTTGCAAGACTTATGGCCTTTTTACTTTACTTCCTCACCTCTTCTCCTTCTCTGTTCTATGAAAGACATTAGCATCCAGACCCCAACAAGATGGTACTCTAGGGCACTAGTCCGCCATCTTCTTGGACACCTGGGTTTCTGAATAAAGTTGCTATTCTTTGCCTCAACACCTGGCCTCCCAATTTATTGGCCTGTCATTCAGTGAGCAGACCAAGCTTGGACTCGGTGGCAGTTATACTAATCACCGTTTTATTTATTTTTTATAAATTTATTTATTTACTTTTGGCTGCATTGTGTCTTGTTTGCTGCACGCAGGCTTTCTCTAGTCGCAGTAAGCGGGGGCTACTCTTCGTTACAGTGCACAGGCTTCTCAGTGCGGTGGCTTATCTTGTTGCGGAGCATAGGCTCTAGGTGTGAAGGCTCCAGTAGTGGTGGCTCTCGGGCTCTAGAGTACAGGCTCAGTAGTTGTGGCGCACGGGCTTAGTTGCTCCGCAGCAAGTGGGATCTTTCCGGACCAGGGATTGAACCCGTGATCCCCTGTATTGGCAGGTGGATTCTTTTATTTTAATAAATTTATTTGTTTGTTTGTTTGTTTGTTTATTTTAAGCTACTTTGGGTCTCCATTGCTGCACGTGGGCTTTCTCTAATTGCAGCGAGCGGGGGCTACTCTTCAGTGCCGTGCATGGGCTTCTCATTGTGATGGCTTCTCTTGTTGAGGAGCACAGGCTCTAGGCGCATGGGCTCCAGTAGTTGTGGCATGTGAGCTCAGTAGTTGTGGTGCACGGGCCCAGGTGCCCCATGGCATGTGGGATTTTCCTGGACCAGGGCTCAAATCTGCATCCCCTGCACTGGCAGGTGGACTCTCAACCTCTACACCACCAGGGAAGCCCTGGCCGGCAGATTCTTAACCACTGCACCACCAGGGAAGTGCTAATCATCATTTTAATTTGTTCTTTGTTTCCAAATGGTTTATGATTTGTGTCTTTCTGCTGCACTATGACTTTGTCAATATTACTACTGACATTACTTATATCCCTTCTATTTAATAAGATTTTGTCTCTTAGAGTACTCAATGTGTAACCAGGCCTCCAACAAAATTGATAGCTAAACATCTGGAGAAAATAGATCACATTTATGACTCCATAGAGTAACTGTAGTAGTGTGATTCTGAGACAGGAAATAGATGGGTCCCTGGGGCAGACAGTTGGATTTCATTCTCTGTGGACCGATACTCCAAGACAAACATAGCAGGACTGTTGAGGGAGGAGGCTGGGCCCTGCCCAGATAGAGGATAAGAGACCACATATTTCTCATTCTCAAAGTCAGGAACCCTCCATGACTGAGCATGCACAGAAAAGCTCCTTGGAGGTCAAAAAGGGAGGGGGCACCACCCCATAATAAGTTATGCTAACTACCCATAAGCCTCTTCATTAGAATCCATCTTGGCTAAGAGATGCATGCTCACACATAGGAGGACCCTGAGATACACCAAACATGGACTCTGCACCAGGCTAGTCAAAATGATTGGCCAAAGGAAACCTGGAAGAAACGCCCCATATAAGTGATTTAAACGGCCACAAGGGCACAACTCTCTCTCTCTGAGCCTGCCCGTGTGTCTATCCACATGTACTGTACTCTTTTTTCTTCCTAATAAACACTTTACCTGTTTTCCTACTTTCTGTCTTTGCGGGAATTCTTTTTCTGCAAAGCCAAAGAGCCAGGGCCTTGTCCCTGACCAGTGGTTAGTGGCTAGGATTTGCTGTTCTCACCGCCAAGACCCCACTTCAATCACTGGCCGGGAGCTGAAACCCTGCTTCAAGCTACTGTAAGGCCAAGGCCACCGAGATCATATTTGGTGCCAAAACCCAGGAATTCGGGAAGCCAGGATAAACCGCGGGCTTCACCCAGCTGCAGCTTGAGGCCCCTGACTTTCGCTCTTGCTTTCTTTCTCTTGCTTTGCTTTCTTTTCAGGACCCACAGGGCATAAGCTCTGTCCGTTCACAGCGTTATGGCTCCTGCCAACAACACTGGGGGTGGCAGGGGGAATTCCCCAGGCCGTGAATATTCAAAGAACGTTTGGGTGACAGCTGACGCTGTCCTTTGTGACATGGTGAAAACATGATTTCTGACGGTGCAGGAGCCCAGGGGGTCTCTTGCTCCCTCTCCGTCTCTCACTGTCCCACGTGGAACCCTCCACGACGCCTTTCTTTCCCACCTTAGGGAAGGATCTCCTGGACATCTTTCCTAAACCGCATCCCCGCCGCTCCCAAACCCGGTGCTGCCTGTTTCAGACAATCATCAGACGATTCTTAATTCTCTCTTAGCTGTGAGACAGATAGGGCAAAGGATTGGGGGTTCTTCTGTTGTCTAGTCTCTCACCTCACTCAATGGCCAGAGATTTACTATGAGAATTTCTCCGCCTCCCAGCCCTTGAGCCTTGAACCCCATGCCATCTTCCATAGCACCCAACTCCAATTCCCCCAAGGATTTGTCTTTGCATCTATAGGACCCCCTTCACTCCTGGCCTTGGCAGCCTACACACTGCGACAGACAGCCTATCAGGCTGGCCGCTACCCAGAAGCTCGAATTATGAACTTTGTAGGTGCTCAGTCGTGAGGAATACACCCCAGCGTAGGAAGGCTTATCAAAGGACATAAGCTCTGTAGACAAGTGGTCCCTCCTAAGGAAAGTCCTGGCAACTGGTCTGCACTGGTTCAAATGTCCTCCGCTGGCCGTGTCGGGGGAGACACCTTGCGCAAGTTTCCAAGGAAAGCCAAAGGCCTCTGGTCAGAAATCGATGGGAGAGTAGAGGACGCTTGAAACCCCATCAGGTTTGAAGGGAATTTGGGGGACGCCCTGAACCCCTTCAAGTTAAAGTCTCCTGGTAAATGTTTCTGGGACACTGGATTCCATTCTAGCAGAGCTCCCTCATCCTCGGTTACAGTTTACTTAACACGGGAGGGTCCCCCTCCAAGCCAGAAGAGACACCTCTGGAGTTTATCCTTAAGAACTGGACATTTTTTTAAATAGAAGGGCTAGAGAAGGAAGAACTCGAGTTTTACTGTAGCCGTGCCTGGCCTTTGTGTAAGTTGGGGAATGGAGAAAAATGGCCTGAAAACGGGTCTCTAAATTACAATACCATTCTGCAATTGGATCTTTATTGCCGCAGGATGGGAAAGCGGAGCGAGGTTCCCTATATTCAGGCTTTCATGGTCCCTTACGAAAATCACACCCTATACGGCTCTTGTAATGGAAAACTTGGGGAACCAGAAGACTCTTCCGACATTTTAGATGATCCCCTTCTCAGCTCTCCCATCTGTCAGCAGGGAAACCCAGCTCCTCCAATTCCTGCCAGTATCACTACATCTCCAGAGCCACCTACTTCTCCTGGTCCCTGCGACCGATCCCAAACTCTACCTCACTATGTCCCTCCGTACCCTCCATTACCCCAAGAAAGAGAGGCTAGTCCCTTTGGGGTACCTCTCAGTGGAGCTTCCTATCACCCAGAATCAGGGAAATTATGCCCTCTTAGGGAAGTGGCAAATGGCAAAGGCACAATCAGAGTACATGTGCCCTTCTCTTTAACCAACTTACCCCAAGGCAGACAGAAACTGGGCAGATTTTCTGAAGACTCTAGTAAGTTTGTTGAAGTGTTTCATGCCCTAACTCTGATCTATGATTTAACTTGGAAGGATGTCCAAGTAGTTCTATCTACCTGCTGTAACCCTGAGGAAAAACAGAGATTCTGGACAGCAGCCCAGGAGCATGCTGACCAGCTGGCCAGAGACCAACCCAAACATTTTGCTACGGGTGGAGATGCAGTCCTGAATCAGGAACCCCCTTGGAATTATAATTCCCAGGCAGGAACAGAAGCCAGGAAGCACACGATCCAATGTGTATTAGAAGGGATGAGAAAGTGTCTCAAAAAGTCAGTTAACTATGAAAAGGTTAAAGGAGTGACCCAAGAAGTAAAAGAAAATCCAGCCCTCTTTCACGGGCAGCTTGTGGAGGATTTTAGAAAGTATACCAACATAGATCTCTCTACTTCTGAAGGTCAGTCTCTGCTGGGACAGCACTCCATCAGCCAGCCCACCCCTGATATGAGTCAGAAACCCCAAAAATTACTATTTGGCCCACAAACCCCATGCCCCAACTCCTAGATGTGGCCTTTGGAATATTTAATAATCGAGATCAAGCTGAGGAGGAAGAAAGAACCCAACATGAGAAAAGACAGGCCAGGGCTCATACAAAACTGATAGCCGTTGCTGTCAGCCATGCCTTGCGACCTCAGGACAACCCAAAGGGGCCAAGAAAGTTGAACTCTCCATCTGGAGGTAAGACCAACAAGAGGGAATGCTACATATGCAAGTCAACTGGCCACTGGGCCCTAGACTGCCGGAAAAGGCCTCCCAGGCCATGCCCAGCCTGCAGACAAACAGGTCATTGGAAGAGAGACTGCCCTCTGTCCCGAAGGGGAATGGGGGATGCCTGCTCCCGAGATGGCCATGCTGGACGACTGAGGCAGCCCGGGGATTCTGGTGGCTCCCCACAATGAGATGTCTATCTCCCTTGAGGAGCCCCGGGTAGACCTTGACTTGGCAGGTAAGAAAATCGATTTTTAAATTGATGTGGGAGCCACTTACTCTGTCTTAATTTCTCACGCCGGACCTCTTTGCACCAAAAGCTGTACTGTGATTGGTGTTGATGGAAAGCCTCGCACCCATTGCTTTACTGGGCCTCTCACTTGCCAATTTGAGCAACGGTTGATTACGCATGCCTTTTTAGTTGTACCTGAATGTCCCACCCCACTACTGGGGAGAGACCTTCTGAAGTACCTCGGGGACATACTACAGTTAGGAGGCCCCAAGCAGCCCCTTATCTTGACTCTGACTAAGACGGACCAGCCAGAAGAGCAAGGTCCTATTCCTAGTCATATTCTACAGGCAGTGGACCCTTCAGTATGGGACAAAGGAATCCCTGGAAGGGCCATAAAAGCCCAACCTGTAAGAATTAGCCTTAGGCCAGAAGCTGCCTACCCTAACAAGAGACAATATCCCATAAAGCTGGAAGCGAAGAAGGGCTTACAACCCCTCGTAGATAAATGTTTAAGGCATGGCCTCTTGGTGCCCTGCCAGTCTCCATGCAATGCTCCTATTCTACCAGTTGTTAAGCCAAATGGGGCATACAGGATGGTACAAGACCTTAGAGCAGTAATTGACATAGTGGTCCCCATATATCCCCTTGTGGCCAGTCCTTATACTATATTAACCCTAATCCCTGAGGACGCCAAATGGTTTACTATATTCGATCTCAATGATGCCTTTTTTTGCATCCCAGTTCATTCCTCATCACAATATCTGTTTGCCTTCGAGTGGACTAACCCCGACTCAGGCCAAATTCAACAATATACCTGGACGGTATTGCCTCAGAGGTTTCGGACAGCCCACACTTGTTCATCCAGGCCCTAGGAAGGGAACTAAGGGAAATACACCTAAAAGAAAGTGCTATTCTACAGTACATAGATGATGTTTTAATATGCAGTCCCACCATGGAGGCCTCAGATCAAAATATTGTTGAAGTCCTTAATTTTCTTGGAGCCCTGGGTTACAGGTCTCTCAGACAAAGGCACAAATCTCAAAGCAACAAGTTAAATATCTGGGATATATTATAAACCCCAGAAGTAGACAGTTATCTCCAGATAGAAAGCAAGCTATATTAGGCCTAAACCCTCCAAAGATGAAGAAACATACCTTTTTGGGCATGGCAGGGTTTTGAAGAATTTGGATTCCAGGATTCAGGCTAATGGCTAAGCCCTTACATGAAGCCAGTAAAGACCCAGACACAGAACCATTATTTTGGAACAGGAAAAGGCTTTTAATGATGTCAATCAAACCCTCACCAGAACCCCTGCTCTGGGTCTCCACGGTTTGAAAAACCCATTCATTTGTACATGGCTGAAAAGCAGGGGACATCACTGGGGGCCCTTATACATAAGCTAGGAGAAGTTCCTCAGCCTATAGGCTACTTTTCCAAGCAGCTAGACTCTGTGGCCCGAGGCTGGCCTGGCTGTCTCTAGGCAGTAACTGCCACCGCTTTATTACTAGAAGAAGCTAACAGCTCACCTTTGGACAGCCACTGGAAGTCCAGACCCCTCATCAAGTGCAGGGGATTCTAGAGATAAAAGGCCATCATTGGCTAACTAGAGGCGGCTGCCTTATTAAGAACCAGGCTTTGTTCCTCAACTTCCCAGAGCTAACCCTCAAAACTTGTCACACTCTTAACCCCGCTACATTAATGCCCACCAAAAGCCCAGAGCTAACATTCTTGCCTCAAAACCCTTGACCAGGTCTATGCCTGTAGGTCTGACCTGACAGACCAGGCCATAGAAAACTCTGAGGAAGAGTCGTTTACTGATAACGTTAGTTTCATTAAAGATGGAGTCAGGAGGGCAGGATATGCTATCATGACTGCTCATAGCATCATAGAAGCAAAACCTTTGCCACCTAACACCTCAGCCCAAAAGGCTGAACTGATAGCTCTAACCCAACCCTTAACCCTAGGGGAAGGAAAGATTGTAAATATATGCAACGACGCAAAATATGCCTCCCTTGTTTTACATGCCCATGCAGCTATCTGGAAAGAGAGAGGACTTCTAAATGCAAGAAATTCCCCTATAAAATATGGGGCTGGGATTTCACATCTCATAGAAGTGGTTCAAAAACCAAAACAGGGGCTTCCTTGGTGGCGCAGTGGTTGAGAGTCCGCCTGCCGATGCAGGGGACATGGGTTCGTGCCCCGGTCCGGGAGGATCCCACGTGCCGTGGAGCGGCTGGGCCCGTGAGCCATGGCCGCTGGGCCTGCGCGTCTGGAGCCTGTGCTCCGCAACGGGAGAGGCCACAGCGGTGAGAGGCCTGCGTACCGCAAAAAAAAAAAAAAAAAAAAAAAAAAAAAAAAACAGGCAGCAGTCATACACTGCCGTGGGCACCAAAAGGGAACTTCTCAAATGTCCCAAGGAAACAACAGGGCAGATCAGGAAGCAAAGAGAGCAGCCCTGATGCCCATAACTGAAATGGCATTAATCCCATCCCTTACCCCTTTTAATGTACTCAGCTTCCGAAGAGAACTGGGCATGAGACAGAGGGGGAACTAAGGGAGCGGATGCCTGGTGGCACATAGATCAGAAATTGCTCATACCTCTCTCTGACCAATGGAAAATTATTAAAGGGCTACATGATTCTCTCCATCTGGGGAGAGATGCAATGTCTACAAGTGTTTTCCGACTTTTTACAGGGAAAGGGCCCCTGGAGACAATTAAAAGAGTTGATCGAGCCTGTGCCCTTTGCACCATACATAATCCAGGGGACAATCTCAAGCCTCCCCCTCTCGTTAGTCCAGCGATGTGGAACTTACCCAGGAGAGGACTGGCAAATAGATTTCACTCAGAGGCCCTCTTTCCAGGGCTTCCAATACTTACTTAGTCTTTATAGATACTTTTACTGGATGGGTAGAGGCCTTCCTTACTAGAACAGAGAAGGCAACCAAAGTGGCTAAACCTCTCCTAAAGGAAATTATTCCTAGATTCGGGTTGCTCCGTCACCTTCAGGGTGACAGTGGACCTTCATTGGTAGCAAAGGGCACGCTACCGCTTTCGCAGGATTTAGGAAGTAAATACCACCTCCATTCGTCCTGAAGACCTCAGTCCTCAGGAAAAGTAGAACAGGCTAATCATACTCTAAAGAAAACCTTGGGCAAACTCTGTGAATAGCCCTTTTACGGGTCAGAGCAACTCCTAAAACAACCTTTCGAAATGACATACGAAGGCCATTCCTTCCTCTGGACATGCTAACTGACCCAGAAACCCGGGCTCATCTTAGATACATTATAAACCTAGGCCAGGTCCAGAAGGCTACCCAACAACACGGTAACAGAGTATAGCCCTTTCCAGATGACAATCACAGACACCCTGTTGTAAACCCTGGAGACTGGGTACTTTTTTTTTTTTTAATTTAATTATGGCTGCATTGGGTCCTCGTTTCCGCGCGAGGGCTTTCTCCAGTTGCGGCAGGCGGGGGCCACTCTTCATCGCGGTGCGCGGTCCTCTCACTATTGCGGCCTCTCTTGCTGCGGAGCACAGGCTCCGGACGTGCAGGCTCAGCGGCCATTGCTCACGGGCTTAGTTGCTCCGCAGCATGTGGATCCTCCCGGACCGGGGCACGAACCCCCGTCCCCTGCATCGGCAGGCGGACTCTCAACCACTGCGCCACCAGGGAAGCCCGAGACTGGGTACTTTTAAAGACCTGGAAAAATGAGTCCCCTGGTGACCAACTACTCCCAAAATGGAAGGGTCCTGCTGAGCACTCCTACGTCAGTTAAACTCCAGGGGGTCACCAGCTGGGTTCATCTGTCCAGGATTAAACTCGTCTCCACTGATATGTTACAGGAACCTGAAGATCCACATTCCAACCATCCCTGTGAATCCACCCCATCCTCCGAGTCTATACAAGATCCAGAGGACCCAAGAGAGCCTGAAAATTCCAGGTGGATGAGTGAGCCATTCAAAGACCTGAAGCTTTTATTCAAAAAAGGACAAAAGATTTCTTAGACCCCAGGCTAAGTACCCAGAGTCACTATCTTCCTTTTTCCCTTCCGGCACTCCAATCCACTTGCAGCATAATTGATATGCTCTGGTAGATTTACATAACTATTGTCTTCCTCACCCTTGCTTTCAGAATTCACTGAACTTCTCTGCCCGTGCTGGGTGATTTAAATATAACCCTGACTGGTGCCCCTATGAAGCGACTAGTTGCTTTAGCTTTTCTATGCCTCTTTTACTTATCCACAGGATGGACAGACAACTCTCTGGTTTGCACTGCACAAACTCTTGCTTCCTTCTCTCAGTTGACAGAAGGCTGGATTTCTTTACCCCGAGCTAAGTCTATCATGGACCAGAGCGACCCCCTTGTCCATCCCGTAAGGAATTTTAGCCAAGTTCCTAATGGAAAATGGTCTTCTACCAGAGACCCAAGGCTCAGAACTGTAATGTACAAAGTCAGAATTGCTCATTTTCCTCTGAAGAAAATTCTAACGTCTCTTGCTTAACCCTCCCCTTAGCAACAAAAGGAGAAAATGAAGTCAAGCTGGGAGGATGAAGAATTGGCATAAAGCACCCCAGCGCTTTATAGTGGACCCTCCTAAGCCAGAATTCCAGTTACCTATCTGTGCTCAAACTCTAATTCACTACCCAAAGGAAGAAGGATCCACATTAAAGGAACAAGTATCAGGACTGACGTGGATGGAACGTGTTGGGTATAAGGTTGGAGAACATTTTCATAACAATAGAATTGAATGGCTGGGCCTTAAAACCTTAAGCCTGCTAGTCTACTGTGCCCCACCAGGATACATTTTCGTATGCCAGGTAGATAAGAAACCATGGGCCACTAATTGCCTATGCAGTAACTCCATGCCCACACAGTGTATGCTGGGAATCTTGATTACTCCTTTCTCGATCCACTCCTTAAACGAATTCAAGCACTGGGCTAGTTCATTAAAACTGTTTGCTCAGTTAACTCAAGATTTACCTGGTGGCATCCCAGACGGAGACACCTATTTCTTTAGGTACACCTTGTAACCATGGTGGGGAGTAGCTGGCCACCATCATGTCCTTAGAAACTTGTCTCATACTCTTACTGCCATAGCTAACAGTACTGCTAACTCTCTCACTAATTTACAGAAGTCTTGGGACTTCCCTGGTGGCACAGTGGTTAAGAATCCACCTGCCAGTGCAGGGGACATGGGTTCGATCCCTGGTCTGCCAACCTTGTATAACCAGATTCCTATCCTTGCTTGAATCTCTGATTCTAATAGTCTTTTACTAATCTTTAGTCCCTGCTTCTCTAATTGAATTATTTAGTTTGTTTTCTCTAGGGCATGACAGGACAATGGTGAGGCAGGAACTCTAGCCACTCCCCACAGCAGATCCTGCTGAAATAACAACAGAAACCACCCTGGGGCCCCTTTATGAGACAGGGTGAGAGCTTCGTGACCCTAACTAGGTAGAGCCCTTTGCCAGCCTGAAAAAGCTACAGAAGACAGACCTTCGCCCTTCATCTTCCCAATAAAGATTTCTTGGGGTTCACGTCTCTCAGGGGGAATTTAAGGCAGGAGATAGATGGGTCCCCGGGGCAAACAGTTGGAGTTTGTTCTCTGTGGACCGATACTCCAAGATGAAAATAGCAGGACAGGGACTTCCCTGGTGGTCCAGTGGTTAACAATACGCCTTCCAATGCAGGGGACGTGGGTTCAATCACTGGTTGGGGAACTGAAATCCCACATGCCGTGGGGTGACTGAACCCATGGGCTGCAACTACTGAGTCCGTGCACCACAAAAAAGACCCGACGCAGCCAAATAAATGAATATTAAAATATATATATTAGGGCTTCCCTGGCGGCGCAGTGGTTGAGAGTCCGCCTGCCGATGCAGGGGACACGGGTTTGTGCCCCGGTCCGGGAAGATCCCACATGCCGCGGAGCGGCTGGGCCTGTGAGCCATGGCCACTGAGCCTGTGCGTCCGGAGCCTGTGCTCCGCAACGGGAGAGGCCACAACAGTGAGAGGCCCTTGTACTGCAAAAAAAAAAAAAAAAAAAAAAAAAAAAAAATATATATATATATATATATATTAAAAATAAATATTAAAAAAAAGAAAAGAAAAAAAAATAGTAGGACAATCGAGGGAGGAGGCTGGGCCCTGCCCAGATAGAAGATAAGAGACCACATATTTCTCATTCTTAAAGTCAGGGCACCTCCATGACTATACATGCACAGAAAAGCTCCTTGGAGGTCAAAAAGGGAGGGGGCACCACCCCATAGTAAGTGATGCCAACTACCCATAGGCCTCTTCGTTAGAATCCATACTGGCTAAAGGATGCACACGCACACATGGGAGGATACTGAGATATACCAACTACGGACTCTGAACCAGACAAATCAAAATGATTAGCCAAAGGAAACCCGGAGGAAATGCCCCATAAAAGTGATTCAAACTACCACGAGGGTGCGACTCTCTCTCTGAGCCCGCCCACGTGTCTATCCACACATACTGTACTCTTTTTTCCTCCTAATAAACACTTTACCTGTTTCACTACTTTTCGTCTTTATGGGAATTCTTTTTTGCGGTACGCGGGCCTCTCACTGTTGTGGTCTCTCCTGTTGCAGAGCACAGGCTCCGGACGCACAGGCCCAGCGGCCATGGCTCACGGGCCCAGCCGCTCCGCGGCATGTGGGAATTTCCCGGACCGGGGCACGAACCCGTGTCCCCTGCATCGGCAGGCGGACTCTCAACCACTGCGCCACCAGGGAAGCCCTATGGGAATTCTTTTTCTGCAAAGCCGAAGAGCCAGGGCCTTGTCCCTGACCCGTGGTTAGTGGCTAGGATTTGGTGCTCTCACCACCATGACCTGACCTCAATCACTGGCCGGGAACTGAAACCCTGCTTCAAGCTGCTGCAAGACTGAGGCCACCCAAGATCAATTCTAGGTATAGGAAGAAGCAATAGGGGAAAATATCTCCGGGATCATAATAGTCTAGAAAGACAGAGGACCCAGAGAATCTTTAATTATCAACAGGGCCTAAACCAGAAATTAGCCCCTGGAGTGGCATATCCACAGGAATTTTTACCTGATCTGGGATGAGCCTCCCAGGGCCATGGGACAAAATTTAGTCATGAAATGTCTCCCAAATATGGGTTGAATTCCTGACCAAGAGGGGGATCTGAGAAATGGACTATTTCCTGCCATATCAGTAAGCAAAGGATGTCACAGTCATCAGCGTTGTAGCCACAGCCTAAAGTGAGCTGGTGAACCTTGAGGGAACTCGGGAAGGAAAGAATACCTGCCATCTAGCAGCCATCAGACTGCAGCCACTCCCTATGTTGAGCCCTGGGGAAACTCAGGGTGTGGAGACATGGGACTCTGGCCCCAGATAGCTGAGGTGCGTATCAGAGGAATGATTTCAGCGAGCCCTCTTGCATCTTCCCGTACATAGAAAATCGCTAAACTCCTTAACTTGAAATATCCTGTTTTCTTTTCATTAACAATAATCTTTTGACATTCAGACTACCTGCCCTTTGTTGCAAAACTTATGTATAACTTGGCTCTCCCCTCTCTTCCCCTCGTCTCCTTGGAGCAGTTCTCCAGGGTTCCTTGAGGTGCTGCCTCCCGGGCTTGAAGTCCTAAAACTTCCCGCGGAATAAAACATAACTCTCAACTTTTAGGTTGTGCATACTTTTAAAGTCCACACTAGCTATTCAGGGGGGGTCACATGTCTTAGTCAAGCTGCAGTGGTTCGGTTATTTTTGGTTTACACGAAATTTGGAAGGAAACTGAAGCATCAAGAACATGAAGGAGGGCTTCCCTGGTGGCGCAGTGGTTGAGAGTCCGCCTGCCGATGCAGGGGACACGGATTCGTGCCCCGGTCCCGGAAGATCCCACATGCCGCGGAGCGGCTGGGCCCGTGAGTCATGGCTGCTGAGCCTGCGCGTCCGGAGCCTGTGCTCCGCAACAGGAGAGGCCACAACAGTGAGAGGCCCGCGTACCGCAAAAAAAAAAAAGAAAGAAAGAAAAAAAAAAAAAAAAAAAAGAACATGAAGGAATCTACACCTAGAGAGAATGCAAAAGAAGGAATCATAGCTCCCCACACCAGTGTGGACAGATTTCAGAGAAACCTAAGCTGAGCAAAAGTATCGGGGTCGAGGTTGCCCTTCTCACAGCGTGCTTGCTGCACAGCTAATGCATCGCTGGCCCGTGCTCTTTTGCATGGCTGCCTTCCTAGCCCAGGTACCTTCCTTGTAAAGAGGTCTGATAATGGTTCCTGATATAAGCATAGTCATCCATGTATCAGGGGACAGGGGAAATCTTGAAGACACGTCTCCACTCTGGTTCAGTAATCGTACTTTTCTACTTCTGTCTCTTCCCCTTTCCCTCCCCCAGACCTTGGGTCCATAAAAGGCACAGACCTTTTGTTTAGGGTTCCCGTAGTTGTGAGATGACCCCCATATCCGTGCTCTTCCAGCTGACTCTCCACCAGCATGCCATTCCTGGGGAACGTAGAACAGGGGAAGGTCAGTACTTGCTGCTTCTTAGCTTCTTTCTCATATCACAGTCAGTGATTAGAGCATTAACTGTTACTTTCATTTTAACTCATCTTAATGGCCTACTTGGACACCTAGCAGCTCAGCTCTCTCCAGGTCATTTAAACTGCTGAATGGCTCATGCTTTTCAATCACCATCTTGCCTTCTTGTAACTGGTTGAATGCCAAAGGTCACATATAAAATATTAGAGGAAATGTGAGGTCGTGGGAGATGTAATCATCCATCTCCAGAGAGGACCATCTTCTCCTTTGTTTAGGCGGCTAAGCTGGAACCCCTAGCCCTTCCAGATCTCTTTTTTTTTTTTTTCCTGGTACGCAGGCCTCTCAGTGCTGTGGCCTCTCCCGTTGTGGAGCACAGGCTCCGGACGCGCAGGCTCAGCAGCCATGGCTCACGGGCCCAGCCGCTCCGCGGCATGTCGGATCTTCCCAGACCGGGGCACGAACCCGTGTCCCCTGCATCGGCAGGCGGACTCTCAACCACTGTGCCACCAGGGAAGCCCCAGATCTCTTTAATTCACCCTGGGATTGAGATGATCTGACACTGGGCGTTAAACTCTGTGAGAACTAGTCTATTTCTGGGTTTTGCTCATTCTACCAAATGCCGCGGGTGTTCCCCAGGCCCCCTTCTCCTCGGTGGACCTCAACTCCATTTTTCGTCCTTCCAGCTTCATAAGAATGTTGAAAATTCTGCTTGCTTCCTCCACCTCTGAGTCATCCCTGGCGGAACTTATCGATTGACCCCTGTGTGAAAAGCAGCTGCAGACCTCTGAACCTCGTGCCACATCCTGATTCTGCAAATTTTCCCAGTCTTGCTAGTCCTCCCAATGTCTCCAAACAGATTATTTTGATATATGTTGTCCAGATTTTCTAGCTGCTCTGATGGGGGGAAAAAAAGACCACAGGCTCCAAACTTTGAAACCAGAATGTGCCATTTAAAAGAGCCACAGGAACACAACATTATAAATCAATTATACTTCAATAAAATAAATTTTAAAAAATATAAAAGAGCCACAGGAAGAAAGGAGGGAACCCCATACCTCAGTATTTTAATTCCGAAAACTAGAGGCTCAATATTCCGCCTCAAAATTCTTCTTCATATTTGCTTTGGGGTCCACAGGGAGGGGAGAGCCTTATACTCACAAGTCAACTTCAAAAGACTATTACATTTGAAAAGGATTGAAGTTTACATTTTGGGGGCAAGAAGGGAAGGCTCAGTGTCCATTCAGAAAAACCAAGGGGTATGTGACAAGGAAGATGCAATGATGGGTCGTGAAATTATATTATATCAACAGAGTAACATATTAACGATACCTCTGTGACTTGAAACTTTTAAGTTTGAGACTTGTAACATGAAATTTTATTGATCGTGGAAAGACTAATTATGTCATTGTACCCACCCTGTGGTTATGGAAATTCATACAATCATAGCTGCATACTAACTGGGCTGTAAATATGCCTTTGCAACCGTTGGTTACTGTATTGTTTCCCAGGGCTGTTGTCACAAAGTACCACCAACTCAGTGGCTTAAAACAACAGAGATTTGTCCTCTCACAGTTCTATGGTCCAGAAGTCCAAGATCAACATGTTGGCAGGGCCTGTAAAGATTGTAGAAGACATTGTTTTCTAGTTTGTTCTAGCTTCTGGTGGTCTTCGTTGGCATTCTTTCACTTGTAGCTGTATCACTCCAATCTCTGGCTTTCTTTACCTGTGTGTGTGTGTGTGTGTGTATTTGGGGAAAACTCAGCCTTCCTCCTGTGTTGCTCCTGTACTCTCACACTACTATCACACTCAACGACATTTCTGATGCCGGATGTGTGGGTTTTCCCCACACCAAGAGATTCTCGGACACCAGCTGGCTGTCCTACAATTCAACTCAATTCTGACACTCTCTACCCAGAGATAGGATCAGACCCCACAGGTTAAGGGCTCAGCCCACAAGAACCCCACCCCCAATTTCAGGTGCCAGTCTTAAGTCCGGGTTGTCATTTGTGCTTCTGACTGCATGGCTATAGATCAGACATCCCGACAGCCTCCTCCTTGGTTTTGATTAATTTGCTAGAGTGGCTCACAGAACTTGGAAGAATATTTTACTTACCAGATTATCAGTTTATTATAAAGTGATATAACTCAGGAAGAGCCAGAAGGAAGGGATGCACAGGGCAAGGTATGGGGAAAGAGCATGGAGCCCTCTCCATGCACACCACTCTCCCCAAATCTCCACGTGTCCACCAACCCAGAAGCTCTTTGAACTCCAGCCTTTTGGGTTTTATGGGGGCTGCGTTAACCAAGCATGATTGACTAGGGACTTCCCTGGTGGTCCAGTGGTTAAGAATCCGCCTTTCGACGCAGGGGACATGGGTTCTATCCCTGGTCGGGGAACTAAGATCCAACATGCTGCAGGGCAACTAAGCCCACGCACTGCAACTACTGAGCCCGCGTGCTCTAGAGCCTGCACACCACAACTAGAGAGAAGCCCACACACCGCAACAAAGAGTCCACATGCTGCAACAAAAGATCCCACATGCCGCAATAAAGATCCCTCATGCCACGACTGAGACACAACACAGCCAGATAAATAAATAAGCATGATTGATTAAATCACTGGCCATTGGTGATTGATTCAACCTCCAGTCCCTCTCTCCTTCCCAAAGATCAGGAGGTGGGATTGAAAATTCCAACATTCTAATTACATAGTTGGATTCCCTGGCAACAAGCCCCCTTCACTTGGTGCTTTCCAAAAGTCACCTCATTAATAACTAAGGACACCTACATCGAACACCTCACTTAGGAAATTCCAAGGGATTTTAGGAGTTTTGCGCCAGGAACGGGGATGAAAACCAAATTATATATATTTTTATTATGAATCACAATCTGTTTCTCTTCTCTTCTTATAAGAATAGCATCCTGGTTGGATTGAGAGCCCATTCTAATGACCGTATCTTACATTTTTATTATATCTACAAGGACTCTATTTCCAAGTAAAGTCATATTCACAAGTACCAGGAGTTAAGACTTGAACATATCTTTTAAAGGGACATAATTCAATCTATTATAGTCACCATCAATTTAGGAGACTCTTGAAGGAGGTAGACAAGGTGAGGAATGATGAATCATAGTGAGCACTATACAGATGGTTATGGGGAATTCCCTGATTTCACTGCCAAGGGCCCAGGTTCAATCCCTGGTTGGACAACTAAGATCCCACAAGCCGTGCAGTGCAACCAAAAGAGAAAAAAAAGAAGAGGGTTATGCGTCTCACCATCAGATTGGGCCAGTGGTATTCTAATTCACCATGGCTGAGGTTATTTGTTTCCCTGTCAGGTTCTTTCCTTGGTTAGTCTTCAACGCCACAGGGTAACCCCCTTTTCCCTTCTAAATGGCAGTTTACAGCTCAAGACTTTCCAAATCTTCACAGTATCTGTGACTTCTGGCAGAGTGAGATTCCACACATTTAGGGACAATTTTGATACAGTTGTGGCTTCTTGTTCACAGATCAGTACGGAGCTGACTTGAAATTATATTTGTGAATCCATGGGAGTTGTCCAAGGTTTGGAAGCAATGGAAAGGGGTTATGAGGAGTCTTCTGAGGTGCTGATGATCTTCAGCTTCTTGCCCTAGGTGTTGGTGTCATAAGTGTGCTCAGTTTGTGAAAATTAATCAAATCTGCATACTTATGATAGATGCACTTTTCTGTATGTGTGTTATGCTTCAATAAAAGCTTTTTCCAACTTCATTGAGATATAATTGGCATATAACACTGCATAAGCTTAAGGTGGACAAGGTGATGATTTGATACACATATATATTGCAATAAGGTTAGTTAACACATCTATCACCTCACATAATTACAATTTTTGTCTGTGTGGAGAGAATATCTAAGACTTACTCAGTGAGCAACTTTCAAGTATATAATTATAGCATTGTTAACAGCTGTCACCACACTGTACATTAGATCCCCACCACTTACTCATAACCGGATGTTTGTTTCGTTTGACCAACATCTTTTCATTTCCCCCACCTCTCAGCCCCTGGCAACTTCCATTCTACTCTCTGTTTCTGAGTTTGATTAGTTTAGATGGCTAAAAGTTGGAACTTTTTGGCCATGATAGAGTAACAGGGATCCGATTTACCCTCTTGCCTTAAACAACTAAAACACTGTCCAAAATATATGAAAAGATTATTTTAAGACATTGAACAACAGGCATCACAGGACAATGATCCCTGAGAAGAGATAAACAAAGGGGGATTAAGTAAAGACTTCTTAACCACAGGGATTCCCTGGCGGTCCAGTGGTTAGGACTCCCGCACTTTCACTGCCGAGGTCCCAGGTTCAATCCCTGCTCAGGGAACTAAGATCCCACAAGCTGCGTGGTGTGGCCAAAAAAAAAAAAGACTTCTTAACAAGGACATTAAAAACATGAACCGTAAAAGAGTGATATAACGGACTTCACAACAATTAAAATTGTTTGCTCTTCTAAATACACAATTAGAAAATGAAAACTCAATCATAGAGAGGGAGAAAATATTTATGTATTTTTATGTCATGCATCTAGAGATGGATTTGTACCCAGAATATATTTTACAAATTCTTACAACTCAGTAATTAGATGACAAAACCTCAGTGAAAAAAACTCCAAAAATTGGATAGATATGTCCCAAAAAGAGATATACAGATGGTAAATGAACACATGAAAAGATGTTCAATATCACTAGTCATCAGGGAATTACAAATTAAAATACAATAACTTACTACAAGAATGACTAAAACTAACGTTACAAACCATACCAAGGATCGCTGAGGGTGTGGAAGAACTGGAACTCTCATACACTATTGCGAAGATTGCTTGAAATATGGGATGGACACTTGGGGAAACAGTTGGTAGTTTCTTACAAAGTTAAACATACCCCTACCATATGACCTGCAATCCCACTCCTAGGAATTTGCCCAAGAGAAATGATAACAAATGTCCACGTAAAGACCTATACACCATGCTCATAGCATCATTATTCATAATGGCCCCAAACTGGAAACAACACAAATGCCCATCAGCTGATGAATGCACAAAAAAAGGGAGGCACATGGACACTTTGGAATACTAGCAATAAAAAGACACAGAATACTGAACACCTAACATGACAGACAAATCAGAAACATTATGCTAAGAAGACTGTGTCACGCATGAAAGATTATGTACCGTGTGATTCCACTTATGCAAAATTCTAGGAGAGGCAAGACTATGGGGGCAGAAGGTAGATCAGTGGTTGCCTAGGGATGGATTAGAGAGAATAACTGCAAAAGGGTCATGAGATAACTTCTGGGGGCGACAGAAATGTTCTAGAACGTGATCGTGGTGGTGTTATATGACCTTACACATTTGATAGAACTCATTATGCTGTACAATTAAAATGAATTTTATTGTATTAATTTATAAATTATACCTCAATTAAAAATAAAGCTTCACACTGATGGTGGCAAAAATTGAAAATAAAGAGTACTGATGAGCACACTGCACAGCTAAACCATGTCAGCAATGTCTTATTCTTTGAGGAAATTACTATACAGTTGACCTTGGAACAACCTGGAGGTTAGGGGCGCTGACCCTCCACTCATTCAAAAATCTGAATGTAACTTATAGTCAGCCTTCGCTACAGGTGTTTCCTCCATAACCAAGATTCCGCATCCGCAGATTCAACCAACTTCTTTCTGACCATGTTGTACTCATTCCAGACAGGCAGCAGTGAGCGGTGGCTTGAAGCGAGATCTTAGTTCCCTGCCTAGGAATTGAACCTGGGTAGCCTGGATGAAAACCAGGAATCCTAGCCACTTGCCGGGCTAGCAGCTAGAAGCAAATTTTCCCTGGCTCTTGCCTCCATTTCAAAGCAAGAATGTTTCAAGGAGACAAAAACTGTAAAAACAGGTGCAAGGTTTATTATTAGAGGCACGGCACAGCACAAGTGGGAGAGCATACAGAGAGACAGTTTGTTTAGTTAAGACAGAAGCAAGACAGAGATACACACCTGTGGAGAAAAGGGTGTGGGCGTCCTCCCAAATGAGGAGAAGTGCAGTTAAGAGGCTGTTCCATCATTCATATAGGGCAGTTCTTCCTGGTCTTTGTTTACCTTTGGCCAATTACCTGGTTTCTTTTTCCACACCTGACCTGCCCTAGGGCCCTCCCCAACATGCGTGCACAACTTTTTTCCAAGATGGATTCCAGTCCAGAGGCCTATGGGGGGCCTTGGCATCACCTATTATGGAGTGGTGCCTCCTTTTTATTGACCCCCCAAGGAGCCTTTCTGAACAGGTGCAGTGTCTCCCTTGCCCCAAGGATGGGAATTATGTGACCACTTGATCTTTTCTTCAAACAGGGTTTAGCCCCTCTGTGTTCCTGCCATGATGGTTATCTTAAAGTGTCCTCAGGAGACAAAGCCTGGCTATTTAACCTGTTTTTGTTGTTATTTCCATTTCAAAGTGCAAACGGGAGGCTGGGTGTAAATGCCCAGCCTGGAGCCCATCTCACTTCAGTACTGTAGTATTTAGGACTGAAAAAAATCTGCACCCGTGGGACTTCCCTGGTGGCACAGTGGTTAAGAATCCGCCTGCCAATGCAGGGGACACAGGTTCGAGCCCTGGTGCAGGAAGATCCCACATGCCGCGAAGCAAATAACCCCGTGCACCACAACTACTGAGCCTGTGCTCTAGAGCCCACGAGCCACATCTACTGAGCCCATGCGCTGCAACTACTGAAGCCTGCGTGCCTAGAGCCTATGCTCCGACAAGAGAAGCCACCGCAATGAGAAGCAGCCATTGCGGCCAACTCCAAATCCTCCAGGAGTTCCCCCTTCACTCCAGGCCTTGGCCATCCTATTGGGTGGGCCACTTTCAAGCAAACCACAATGCTCTCCTTCAAGAAGAGCCCTGGCAAGGCAAGCATCCCCTATCGAGGACCCCTTGCACCAGGGACCAGGTCAACCAGAGACGTCTGGTCAGGGATTGACAGGAGAGTAGAGGATGCTGAAAATCCCATCAATCACAGGATTCAAAGGAAATTCAGAGGACACTCTGAATCTCCTTCAGGTACCTCCTAGTAACATTTCCAGGACACTGGACTTCATTTCTAGAAGCATGGTTAAGCCAGACGGGCTGAGAAAAGGAAAGCTTAGGTCCTACTGTAACATTGCCTGGCCTTTATTTAAGTTGGGGAATGGAAAAATGGCCTGAAAATGGGTCTCTTACAATTAGATCTTTACTGCCATAGGATGGGAAAATGGACTGAGGAAAATTTCCTGACATTCTGAATGATCCCCGTCTAACTTCTCCCAACTCTCGGGGGAAATGAAGCTTCCCCCACTCCTGCAAGTTCCCTTATTCCTTCAGATTCTTCTGAGCAAACAGATCCCATATCCCTGGAGGGACAATCCCTGCTAGGACAACATTTTATCAGCCAGTCTGCCCCTGTTATCAGGGCCAATTTGAGCACTATCTGGTCTAAATTTTAGCTATGAAACTATGACTACAGAAAAAGAAAGATGATTTTTGACAGTGTGGCCACAATATTCTTTAGACTCTGGAGAAAATTGGTTAAGATAAAACTTTTTTTGAAATTGCAAAACCGGTTCTTTTTTGCATGTGCAATTAGAGAAAGCTAGCTTGTTATTTTGTTCTGTTTTCTTTCTTTCTTTTTTTAAATTTATTTTTGGCTGCATTGGGTCTTTGTTGCTGTTCATGGGCTTCTCTCTAGTTGCCGTGAGCGGGAGATACTCTTCGTTGCGGTGATTGGGCTTCTCTTTGCAGTGGTTTCTCTTGTTGCGGAACACGGGCTCCAGGTACACTGGCTTCAGTAGTGGTACATGTAGCTTGTTAAAATACTTTTTTTTTTCCAGAATTCTGACCCTGAGGAACAAGTCCTACTAGGAGAACTTGCTTTTCTCTCCCTGTGCCTTGAGACTGTGGCTCTCAGGAATATTTATCTTATCTGGACCATCTCTAATTTCCTGAGACTGAGAAGAAAAAAAAATGGGAAGAAGTCTTTTAAAATTTTACTTATTCCAACTGTTATTTCTTAACTAGTGAGTTTTATATTGTGATATCTGATTCATGACTAAGTTTAGAAAATGAAGCTAGATCTCTCATTGTGTCTGTCTGGGTAGATGTATGTCTCAGTATGTGTCTTTGTCTTTGGATAATATTGCTGAGGTTAATTTGTAAATGAGCTCTATTTAATTGGCTTAAATAAAAGTAAGCACTTACAAATCAAACAATTCTAAATACAAGAGAAATTAAGCTAAATGAATTTCAGGTTCACGTGAACTGGAAAATATTCAGTATTAAATTAAGACCTAGTATTAATGCTTGTTTGTTGATCTAATTAATATAGACATGTCTTTAGAGTCATCAACTTTTAAGTATACTTTCATTGTGCCTCAGTTTAACATAAGCTAGATAAAATCTTGTTACATCTTTATAAATTTGTCAGCAAGGAAAATAACTCAATGTGAAGAAACTTTTAAGGAAATGCAAACAAGATACGAGCTTTGGGTAAATTTTTAGGAATAATTACTTCTTTGGATTGTCTACTTAGGAATAATCCCTTCTGATATTTGACAACTTAAAAGTTAGAGTTGTGCTAAATTAAGTTAAATAATGGAAGTTTATTGAATAGCTAGGTCATTTCCAAATAAAATAAGGTATTGAAACATTAAGTACTGAATACTGGCTTCCTTTTACAGAGAAAGGAAAAGTTTAGAACTATTAATAAATATGTTTGGTACCACACTATTTTCTATAAGAAATCCCATTTTTCAAGAAATTATTATTTGGATTTATGTTCTCCAATCTACAGAATGCTGATATAAAGGACAGTTCATGGCTGCTTAAGGAAAGAAGGATATGTGTTTTCAGTAAAGAAGGTATGAGGAATGGAATTGCATTTTATTAATGGAAAAGGAAGTAGAACTGACTTAGAGCTGGCTGTTTCTGGATGGGAAACTAAAGTGATGAATACAGAAAGTGATGAAAGATTTGTGGACAGTGGACCCCGAGAAAAGAGTTTTGTGGATAGTCAGGATTGACTAAGTTTAGAATAAATTTAATTGAGTAAATGAGTTTTAAAATAAGCTGGTGCAAAACTTGAATTTGGCTTTTCTCTCTGTTAAGAGGACAAGTTTTCTTAAGAAGTTGAACTGCCTTTGATAACAGATTTTAAGTTTCTTTACCCTTTAAGTGATCAGTTCTGTATTTGCCTTTGAAATCTTTTTTTTAAGGAAAATTTATTTTTGAATTGTAAAAGTCACAAGCTCATATGAAGATTGAAAAATACAGGAATTTAAAGAAAATAATACACTCATAATTCCACAACTCAAAAATAAGCATGACTATTAATATTTTTGCTTTTTCCTACATACTTTTCTTTGCATATATATATATATAATATATATTGAGATAATACTAGATATGCATGCTTTTATATCACACTTTTATCACTTAACCTTTTATAGTAAGCAATCAACTTTTGTTCATTTTTTTAACATCTTTATTGGAGTATAATTGCTTTACAATGGTGTGTTAGTTTCTGCTGTATAACAAAGTGAATCAGCTATACATATACATATAGCCCCATATCTCCTCCCTCTTTCGTCTCCCTCACACCCTCCCTATCCCACCCCTCTAGTTGGACACAAAGCACCCAGCTGATCTCCCTGTGCTATGCGGCTGCTTCCCACTAGCTATTTTACAGTTGGTAGTGTATATATGTCCATGGTACTCTCTCACTTTGTCCCAGCTTATCTTTCCCCCTCCCCGTGTCCTCAAGTCCATTCTCTACATCTGGGTCTTTATTCCTGTCCTGCCCCTAGGTTCTTCAGAACCTTTTTTTTTTTAGATTCCATATATATGTGTTAGCATACTGTATTTGTTTTTCTCTTTCTGACTTACTTCACTCTGTATGACAGTCTCTAGGTCCATCCACCTCACTACAAATAACTCAATTTCATTTCTTTTTATGGCTGAGAAATATTCCATTGTATATATATGCCACATCTTTTTTATCCATTGATCTGTCTATGGACACTTAGGTTGCTTCCATGTCTTGGCCTTTGAAATCTTTTATTGTTACCTTGGCTAAGTGAATAACTTGTTTCACAGTGACCTATGATCCTATCTGACTGTTCTAGACCCTTTTGATATTTTTTGACAAAACTTCCTAAATCAAACTCTATTGAATTCCTTTTGACCTCTAGCTAACTTTGAGATGCTTCAAAGGGCCCCTGAAACACTGCAAAGAGAAATATTAAACTAATTAGGTTCATTGGTATGTTAAATTACATGGGAGGTATTGTCAAATGAGTAATAAATCTTCCTAGGTTATATTGTATGGTAAATGTAATTAATGTAGATATTCTAGAAATTATATACAGTTCCTGAAATTCTGACATGTCCTGGCAAAATGTTACCTGTCATAATTCTAGTTATTATCTGAAAGTGTTTTGTGTCACAGCAGTAACTAAGTTACTTTGTCAACTGCAATGTGATCAGATTTTAAATGTGCCTCAAGTCTTTTGACATTATAGACACTTATGGTTTCACTCTAATGTCTTTTCAAAAGTGCTTCCTTTTCAAGAAGATTTATAGTAAGGACTTTTGGATAAATACAAGTTCCTGACTTTCAGATCATAATGCCGAACTGGGTAAGAAATTGAAGAATTTTAATGAAAATCCTGATGGCTTCATAAAAAGTTAACAGAAAGACGGAGTGAACTGATGAATATGGTTATAATTTTTTATGGTTTCTTTCTGAAAAATTACTAGTTTAAATCTGTGTTTTTCACATATAGTAAAACATTCCCCTCAAACTCATTATGACTTACAGTAATTTGGTAAGCTATACATTTGTAAGCAGAACTGAAACATTTATCTCTTCTCTCTGACTGCTCCCTCCAGAGATGATAAACTATTAGTTTCCCAGCAGCTTTATCAGATAAATTTGGAAGGCTACCTTACTAACAGATACAGAAATCTCAAGGTATTTTGGGGACCTTGAAAAAGGAGGAATTCACCTACATCTGTTAGGCAAAATCTGTGACAAGCCCTTGGCATAAGTTTCCTAGTCCTGAGAAGTCTTTTAAAAGTTCAATCTGGATAAATGTATGGCGGAATAGAAGGACGTGCTCTCACTCCCTCTTGTGAGAACACCAGAATCACAAATAGCTGCTGGACAATCATCGACAGGAAGACACTGGAACTCACCAAAAAAGATACCCCACATCCAAAGACAAAGGAGAAGGCACAATGAGACGGTAGGAGGGATGCAATCACAGTAAAATCAAATCCCATAACTGCTGGGTGGGTGACTCACAGACTGGAGAACACTTATACCACAGAAGTCCACCCACTGGAGTGAAGGTTCTGAGCCCCATGTCAGGCTTCCCAACCTGGGAGTCCGGCAACGGGAAGAGGAATTCCTAAAGAATCAGACTTTGAAGCCTAGTGGGAATTGATTGCAGGACTTCGACAGGACTAGGGGAAACAGAGACTCCACTCTTGGAGGGCACACACAAAGTAGTGTGTGCATGAGGACACAGGGGAAGGAGCAGTGACCCCATAGGAGACTGAACAAGACCTACCTGCTAGTGTTGGAGGGTCTCTGCAGAGGCGGGGGGTGGCTGTGGCTCACCTTGGGGACAAGGACTCTGGCAGCAGAAGTTCTGGGAAGTACTCTTTGGCATGAGCCCTCCCAGAGACTGTCATTAGCCCCACCATAGAGCCCAGGTAGGCTCCAGTGTTAGGTTGCCTCAGGCCAAACGACCAACAGGGAGGGAACCCAGCCTCACCCATCAGCAGACAAGGGGATTAAAGTTTTACTGAGCTCTGTCCACCACAGCAACAGCCAGCTCTACCCACCACCAGTCCCTCCCATCAGGAAACTTCCACAAGCCTCTTAGATAACCTCATCCACCAGAGGGCAGACAGCAGAAGCAAGAAAAACTACAGTCCTTCAGCCTGTGGAACAAAAACCACATTCACAGAAAGATAAACAAGATGAAAAGGCAGAGAGCTATGTACCAGATGAAGGAACAAGATAAAACCCCAGAAAAACAACTAAATGAAGTGGAGGTAGGCAACCTTCCAGAAAAAAAATTCAAAATAATGGTAGTGAAGATGATCCAGGACCTCGGAAAAAGAATAGAGGCAAAGATCGAGAAGATGCAAGAAATGTTTAACAAAGATCTAGAAGAATTAAAGAACAAACAGAGATGAACAATACAATAACTGAAATGAAAACTACACTACAAGGAATCAATATCAGAATAACCGAGGCAGAAGAACAGATAAGTGACCTGGAAGACAGAATGGTGGAATTCACAGCTGCGGAACAGAATAAAGAAAAAAGAATGAAAAGAAATGAAGACATAGAGTCTGTCATACAGAGTGAAGTAAGTCAGAAAGAGAAAGACAAATACCATATGCTAACACATATATGTGGAATTTAAGAAAAAAAATGTCATGAAGAACCTAGGGGTAAAACAGGAATAAAGACACAGACCTACTTGAGAATGGACTTGAGGATATGGGGAGGGGGAAGGGTAAGCTGTGACAAAGCGAAAGAGAGGCATGGACATATATACAGTACCAAACGTAAGGTAGATAGATAGTGGGAAGCAGCCGCGTAGCACAGGGAGATCAGCTCGGTGCTTTGTGACCGCCTGGAGGGGTGGCATAGGGAGGGTGGGAGGGAGGGAGACGCAAGAGGGAAGGGATGTGGGAACAGATGTATATGTATGACTGATTCACTTTGTTATAAAGCAGAAACTAAAAAAAAAAAAAAAAAAAAGAAATGAAGACAGCATAAGAGAACTCTGGGGCAACATTAAATGCAACAACATTCACATTATAAGGGTCCCAGAAGGAGAAGAGAGAGAGAAAGGACCCAAGAAAATATTTGAAGAGATTATAGTTGAAAACTTCCCTAACATGGGAAAGGAAATAGCCACCCAAGCCCAGGAAGCGCAGCGAGTCCCATACAGGATACACCCAAGGAGAAACACACCGAGACACATAGTAATCAAATCGACAAAAATTAAAGACACAGAAAAATTATTGAAAGCAGCAAAGGAAAAAATGACAAATAACATACAAGGGAACTCCTATAAAGTTAACAGCTGATTTCTCAGCAGAAACTCTATAAGCCAGAAGGGAGTGGCATGATATACTTAAAGTGATGAAAGGGAAGAACCTACAACCAAGATTACTCTACCTGGCAAGGATCTCATTCAGATTCAATGGAGAAATCAAAAGCTTTACAGACAAGCAAAAGCTAAGAGAATTCAGCACCACCAAACCAGCTCTACAACAAACGCTAAAGGAACTTCTCTAAGTGGGAAACACAAGAGAAGAAAAGGACCTACAAAAACAAACCCAAAACAATTAAGAAAATGGTCATAGGAACATACATATCGATAATTACCTTAACCATGAATGGATTAAATGCTCCAACCAAAAGACACAGGCTTGCTGAATGAATACAAAAACAAGATCCATATATATGCTGTCTACAAGAGACCCACTTCAGACCTAGGGACACATACAGACTGAAAGTGAGGGGATGGAAAAAGACATTCCATGCAAATGGAAATCAAAAGAAAGCTGGAGTAGCAATACTCATATCAGATAAAATAGACTTTAAAATAAAGAATGTTACACGAGACAAGGAAGGACACTACATAATGATCAAGGGATCAATCCAAGAAGAAGATATAACAATTATAAATATATATGCACCCAACATAGGAGCACCTCAATACATAAGGAAACTGTTAACAGCTATAAAAGAGGAAATCGACAGTAACACAATAATAGTGTGGGACTTTAACACCTCACTTACACCAATGGACAGGTCATCCAAAATGACACAATAGACCAGATAGATTTAATTGATATTTATACGACATTCCATCCAAAAACAGCAGATTACACTTTCTTCTCAAGTGCACATGGAACATTCTCCAGGATAGATCACATCTTGGGTCACAAATCAAGCCTCAGTAAATTTAAGAAAATTGAAATCATATCAAGCATCTTTTCTGACCACAGTAGTAAGAGATTAGAAATGAATTACAGAGAAAAAACATAAAAAACACAAACACATGGAGGCTAAACGATACGTTACTAAATAACCAAGAGATCACTGAAGAAATCAAAGAGGAAATCAAAAAATACCTAGACACAAATGACAATGAAAACACGATGATCCAAAACCTATGGGATGCAGCATAAGCAGTTCTAAGAGGGAAGTTTATAGCTGTACAAGCCTACCTCAAGAAACAAGAAAAACCTCAAATAAACAATCTAATCTTACACCTAAAGGAACTAGAGAAAGAAGAACAAACAAAGCCCAAAGTTAGCAGAAGGAAAGAAATCATAAAGATCAGAGCAGAAATAAATGAAAAAGAAACAAAGAAAACAATAGCAAAGATCAATAAAACTAAAGGCTGGTTCTTTAAGAGGATAAACAAAATTGATAAACCATTAGCCAGATTCATCAAGAAAAAGAGGGAGAGGACTCAAATCAATAAAATTAGAAATGAAAAAGGAGAAGTTACAACAGACACAACAGAAATACAAAGCATCCTAAGAGACTACTACAAGAAACTCTATGCCAATAAAATGGACAACCTAGAAGAAATGGACAAATTCTTAGAAAGGTATAACCTTCCAAGACTGAACCAGGAAGAAATAGAAAACATGAACAGACCAATCACAAGGAATGAAATTGAAACTGTGATTTAAAATCTTCCAACAAACAAAAGTCCAGGACCAGATGGCTTCATAGGTGAATTCTATCAAACATTTAGAGAAGAGCTAATACCCATCCTTCTCAAACTCTTCCAAAAAATTGCAGAGGAAGGAACACTCCCAAACTCATTCTATGAGGCCACCATCACCCTGATACCAAAACCAGACAAAGATACTACAAAAAAAGAAAATTACAGACCAATATCATTGATGAATATAGATGCAAAAATCCTCAACAAAATACTAGCAAACAGAATCCAACAACACATTAAAAGGATCATACATCATGATCAAGTGGGATTTATCCCAGAGATGTAAGGATTCTTCAATATATGCAAATCAACCAATGTGATACACCATATTATTAAACTGATGAATAAAAACCATATGATCATCTCAATAGATGCAGAAAAAGCTTTTGACAAAATTCAACACTGATTTATGATAAAAACTCTCCAGAAAATGGGCATAGAGGGAACGTACCTCAACATAATAAAGCCCATATAAGACAAACCCACAGCAAACACCATTTTCAATGGTGAAAAACTGAAAGCATTTCTTCTAAGATCAGGAACAAAACAAGGATGTCCACTCTCACCACTATTATTCAACATAGTTTTGGAAGTCCTAGCCATGGCAATCAGAGAAGAAAAAGAAATAAAAGGAATACAAATTGGAAAAGAAGAAGTAAAACTGTCACTGTTTGCAGACGACATGACACTATACATAGAGAATCCTAAAAATGCCACCAGAAAACTACTAGAGCTAATCAATGAATTTTGTAAAGTTGCAGGATACAAAATTAATGCACAGAAATCTCTTGCATTCCTATACACTAATGATGAAAAGTCTGAAAGAGAAATTAAGGAAACACTCCCATTAACTTTGCAACAAAAAGAATAAAATACCTAGGAATACACCTACCTAGGGAGACAAAATACCTGTATGCAGAAAACTATAAGACACTGATGAAAGAAATTAAAGATGATACCAACAGATGGAGAGATATACCATGTCCTTGGATTGGAAGAATCAATATTGTGAAAATGACTATACTACCCAAAGAAATCTACAGATTCAATGCAATCCCTATCAAATTACCAATGGCATTTTTTACGGAACTAGAGCAAAAAATCTTAAAATTTGTATGGAGACACAAAAGACCCCGAATAGCCAAAGCAGTCTTGAGGGGAAAAAAACTGAGCTGGAGGAATCAGACTTCTTGACTTCAGACTATACTACAAAGCTACAGTAATCAAGACAATATGGTACTGGCACAAAAACAGAAACATAGATCAATGGAACAAGATAGAAAGCCCAGAGATAAACCCACGCACCTATGGTCAACTAATCTATGACAAAGGAGGCAAGGATATACAATGCAGAAAAGACAGTCTCTTCAATAAGTGGTGCTGGGAAAACTGGACAGCTACATGTAAAAGAATGAAATTAGAACACTCCCTAACACCATACACAAAAATAAACTCAAAATGGATTAGAGACCTAAATGTAAGACTGGACACTATAAAACTCTTAGAGGAAAACATAGGAAGAACACTCTTTGACAAAAATCACAGCAAGATCTTTTTTGATCCACCTCCTAGAGGAATGGAAATAAAAACAAAAATAAACAAATGGGACCTAATGAAACTTCAAAGCTTTTGCACAACAAAGGAAACCATAAACAAGACGAAAAGACAACCCTCAGAATGGAAGAAAATATTTGCAAACAAATCAACAGACAAAGGATTAATCTCTAAAATATATAAACAGCTCATGCAGCTCAATATAAAAGAAACAGACAACCCAATCAAAAAATGGGCAGAAGACCTAAATAGACATTTCTCCAAAGAAGACATACAGATGGCCAAGAAGCACATGAAAAGCTGTTCAACATCACTAATTATTAGAGAAATGAAAATCAAAACTACAATGAGGTATTACCTCATACCAGTTAGATTGGGCATCATCAGAAATTCTACAAACAACAAATGCTGGAGAGGGTGTGGAGAAAAGGGAACCCTCTTGCACTGTTGGTGGGAATGTAAATTGATACAGCCACTATGGAGAACAGTATGGAGGTTCCTTAAAAAACTAAAAATAGAATTACCATATGATCCAGCAATCCCACTATTGGGCATATACCCAGAGAAAACCATAATTCAAAAAGACACTTGTACCCCAATGTTCATTGCAGCACTATTTACAATAGCCAGGTCATGGAAGCAACCTAAATGCCCATTGACAGACAAGTGGATAAAGAAGTTGTGGTACATATATACAACAGAATATTACTCAGCCATAAAAAAGAATGAAATTGAGTCATTTGTTGAGATGTGGATGGATCTAGAGACTGTCATACAGAATGAAGTTAAGTCAGAAAGAGAAAAACAAATATCGTATATTAACGCATATATGTGGAACCTAGAAAAATGGTACAGATGAACCGGTTTGCAGGCCAGAAGTTGAGACACAGATGTAGAGAACAAACGTATGGACACCAAGGGGGGAAAGTGGCGGGGGGGTGGGGATGGTGGTGTGATGAATTGAGCGATTGGGATTAACATGTATACACTGATGTGTATAAAATTGATGACTAATAAGAACCTGTTGTATAAAAAAATAAATAAAATTTTAAAAAAATTTTTTTAAGTTCAATCTGAGACTCTATAAAATTTTCAGCAAGCAAAAGCCTATGCGATCAATTATAGTTATATAAATCATCAGGCCAAGTTTATCGGACCAGACTTATTTTGCAAATAAATTAGTCTTAATTTGGCTATATTTGGTAGAAATGAGGGTAATTTTAGAGAGAAAAAGATTATTTCAGTGAATGTTAAATGCCAGTTTTGCTAATGGAGGTCTGTATTTACTAAGACTCACCTCCTGGACAATTCTTTGCTGTTACGTTATTTTAATGTAAAGATTAATTGAATTATTAAAGGACACTCTAAGTTTGTTTCTGAAGTTTATCTCAGTAATATACCTTTGGATGAAGGTCAGATGCCCCACAACCTGTAGTCAGGGCATTAAGCATACTGGAAAAGACATAATTTAAGGACTATCTCCAACCTAGATGGAAAGACCCTTATCAGGTACTCTTAACTAGCTCATGCACACTGAGACTGAAGGGAACTGACTCTTGGATTAATTCCCACTTACAAAGGGCCCCTGCACTGGACTGGCCTCTGGGAGGACTGCTGACCTCAAAATCACCTTAAGGGCTTCCCTGGTGGTGCAGTGGTTGAGAGTCTGCCTGCCGATTCAGGGGACACGGGTTCATGCCCTGGTCTGGGAAGACCCCACATGCTGCGGAGCGGCTGGACCCGTGAGCCATGGCCACTGAGCCTGCGCATCCGGAGCCTGTGCTCCGCAACGGGAGAGGCCACAACGGTGAGAGGCCTGCGTACCGCAAAAAAAAAAAATGTATATGACCATGCCAAATGGCTCCATTCCTTTGGACAGGGTAACCCAAATGCTGACTCTCATCTGGACCAGGATTAAAATTGCTACCAAATATAACCTGGTTATTACTCCTGCTTGGGCCCCTGGTTACAGTCATTCTTTTACTGATCTTTGGCCCCCGCCTTCTGTATCTGCTTGTCTAGTTTGTTCTTTCTAAAGACACAACGGTTTCCCAGACAAGATGAAGGTGATGCAGAGGTTCCAGCCACTCCTGGGAACAGATCCTGCCAGAATAACAGCGAAAGTCACCCTGGATCCCTTAACGAGACAGAGTGAGAGCTCTGTGACCCCAACTAACTAGGTAGGGTCTACTAGCCCGTTGCCAGCCTGAAGAAGCTACAGAAGATAGACTTTCACCCTTCATCCTCCCAATAAAGATTTCTTGGGGTTCAGGTCTCTCAGGGGGGATTTGATGCAGGAGATAGATGGGCCCCATGGTGAGCAGCTAGAGTTTGTTCCCTGGGGACAGAAACTCCATAACAGCACGAGCCAGTGAGGAAGCTGAGCCCTGCCCAGAGAAAAGACCACATATTCCTCATTCTCGAAGTCAAGGAGATCTTCCCGACTACACACGCACAGAAAGGCTCCCCGAAGGTCAAAAGGAAGGGGGCGTCACCTCATAGTAAGTGATGCCAACCTACCCATAGGTCTCTTCGCTAGCATCCGTCTTGGTTAAGAGATGCACGCTCACACATGGGAGGACCCTGAGATACACCAAATATGGACTCAGAACCAGGCAAATCAAAATGATTGGCCAGGGACTTCCCTGGTGGTCCAGTGGACTCCAAGCTTCCATTGCAGGGTCCTCGGGTTTGATCCCTGGTTGGGGAACTAAAATCCCACAAGCCACACAGGTGGGGGGGGGGGGCGGGGGCGGGGATGATTGGCCAAAGGAAACCCGGAAGAAATGCCCCATAAAAGTGATTCAAACTACCACGAGGGTGCGACTCTCTCTCTGAGCCCGCCCATGTGTCTATCCACACATCTTGTACTCTTTTTCCTCCTAATAAACACTTTACTTGTTTCACTGCTTTCCGTCTCTCTGTGGCAATTCCTTTCTACACAGCTGATGGGCCAGGGCCTTGTCGCTGGCCACTGGTCCCTGGAGGTCTGGTGGATAGGATTCAGCGCCGTCACTGCCGCAGCCTGACTTCAATCTCTGGCCGAGAACCAAAATCCTGCTTCAAACCACTGCAGGTGGAGCTCACCCAAGATCAGTTCATAGGATGGAGAAGGGGACAGGGATAGAGTAGGGGAAACAGGTGGCTAAGTCAGAGGTGTCCTGATGTCCCCATTCCCAGGTGAAATCTCAGAAGTGGGAAGATTATGCAGTTAAAGGGGAGCTGTACACTGAAAGGCTTTGGTCTCCTTCCTTCCTGCTAGCATTCTGGCAAGGACAACACCAAGTGGCACAGCCCTAGGGCAACTTGGGGACGTTCACAGTAAAGGGACACCTGAGTTGGCATCTTCAAGCCGCCCCTGGTTCCCAGGGGCAATCTTACTTCCTGCACCCAGATTTCCGCACCCGGGGCCGCTCCCCTCCACCCCCTCCCCTGCACTGTGCCCAGACTCCCCTGGCTTCTCAGAAGTCCTGAGGAAGGGGGAAAATTACCTTGCAAGGGGAAGGGAGCCCATCATATCCCCTCCCTGCAGCCTCATCTTGCTTGCAGGTGGAGGAAGCTCTGCTTTCAATACTTCCTGAAACACCAGCAAACCACCCCATGCAGAATTGCATCATCTAGAGAGCAATCGATCGATGGAGCCCCCGCAGTGTCCCCAGCCCAGTAATCCAGAGCAGTGGGAAAACCCAGGCAAGTGATGCAAATGTGCAATGAAAGCCAGGCACTTCCTGCCTTCAAGTTCTTTGCTGTGTGGATTAAGCTGATATGTCTCTGAGACTGCTTTCGGTGGAAAATGGGAATCAGAGCATCACCCAGTTCCTAGGGCTCGGGTGAAGGTTCCAAAAGGTGATACCTGCCGAGTTCTTAGCATGGGAATAAGCCCTCAATATGAATGACTCTTTGGATTGCTTTCTGTTTCTTTGTTACCACGACAGGTGCCACATTGAATTTGTGTGTGTACATCTCTGTTTGTGACACGTGCGTGCGAGTGTGCTTACAAAATGAAATCCTTGAAATGAAACTGATGGACATTAGGGGAGGTGCATTTTGGGATCTTGATAGATTTGCCAAACCGTCCTTTCAAAAGGCTGGATCCATTTCAAATCCCAGCATCCGGGTATTAGGGATGCTTTTCACCTACATGCTTGCAACACTGTGAATCTTCAGATTCAACCAACACTCTGATCATTTACCAAATTACGATAGGTGCAAAAGAAAAGGTGTATTCCGTGTGCTTTTAATTTTTAGTTATCTTATTCAGAACAGAGAGAATATTGCGTTTCACATTCGATCGTGTACTTTTTAGAACCTGACTTCATATTCATTTCATTTTCTAGAAAGTATTAGTCACTTCTTAATGACTTAACTTCTGAGTTATATATATCAGGAGAACAATTTTGTCTATTTTGGGCCTTGCAAACCTTTCTTTTTTCTGTCTTGCTGCTTGTGTGTGTGTGTGTGTGTGTGTGTGTGCCTTTAACTTGGAAGGTATTTTTAATGCAGACATTATTAATTTATATGTGAAACATAACAACATTCTCTTTTATGTTTTCTTCATTTTTTTCTAACATACTTAAAAAGTCTGCACTACACCCAGATGAATTTTTATGAATGCATCATACTTTCAGTACTTTCATTACTGAAAGTGGGGTCTGGCTGTTCACTGTTCAAAAGCCAATAAAGAGGCAAGGTCGTTGGAAAGGAAAGTTTGCTTTATTTCGGATGCCGGCAACGGGGGTGGGGGATGGCGGGGGGCAGAGGGCAGACTTCTGTCCAAAGGCCAACTCTCTGCCCCCCATAATCAGTGGACAAGAGCTTTTATAGATGGGGGGAGGGGACTACATGCAGAAACAGTCATTTTGAAATTGGTCAGCGGTGGTCTGACCAGTGTCATCTTGATTGTTTCAAGTACAGTTCAAGTCTTCAGTTCCAGGGTCGGTTTGTTCCCATTTCCTTAAGGCCAATTCTTGGAATTGTGGCAACTTATGTCATGGCTACATTCTGGTCATCGTGTAGTTAACTTCTTCCATCTGGTGGAGGTTTCAGTATCCACAAGACAGCTCACAGGATAGGGGTCAGAATATTATCTAGAGCCCTCGAGAAGGAACTAAAGGTCCTTGACTTTGCTTAATGACTAAACTATTATTATTTAGTCTTATTGGACTGTTTTCCTTTGTTTCCTTTGTTTCTGCATTCTCCTTTCTCTGATTAAACTTATTCTTTGGCTGAAATTTTTCTACAGACAAAAGGCAGGCAGAGGACGTCGGGAGGAAGGACCACAGGGCCCTGCTCCGTTTCACTTTCATGGCTTCTTTTTTGTTTGTTTGTTTTCTTTTTTTTTTACTTAAATCTGTGATCCAGCTGGAATTTACTTTGGGTTTAGCCATCTTTTTTTTTTTCATCTTTATTGGAGTATAATTGCTTTACAATGATGTGTTAGTTTCTGCTTTATAACAAAGTGAATCAGTTATACATATACCTATGTTCCCATAACTCTTCCCTCTTGCGTCTCCCTCCGTTCCAATGGAAATGAAAACAAAAATAAACAAATTGGACCTAATGAAACTTCAAAGCTTTTGCACAGCAAAGGAAACCATAAAGAAGACCAAAAGACAACCCTCAGAATGGGAGAAAATATTTGCAAATGAAGCAACTGACAAAGGATTAATCTCCAAAATTTATAAGCAGCTCATGCAGCTCAATAACAAAAAAACAAACAACCCAATCCAAAAATGGGCAGAAGACCTAAATAGCCATCTTTTAACCTCCCTTGTGAAAATGAGGGAATTTGCATTTTATTGCCAAGAGGGCTGGCCTCATCTTTCTGTGTTGATCAGCCACCTGAACTTCTTTGTGAATTGTCTGCTTGTACCCATTCCCGTTATTCTAATGAGCATTTCCGGGGGGGAAATAGCAACATTAAAAGCTAGCCTTTATTGACCACTTGCTGTGTGCCTGTGCTATGCTAAGGGCCTTGCATGTGTCTCTCCTTAAAATCTCATCACAGCCCATTTTATTATTATTTAAATTTTTTATTTTAATACAATTTTTAAAGGTTGCTTTCCATTTGCAGTTATTACAAAATATCAGCTACATTCCCCGTGTTGTACGATACATCCTTGAATCTGTCTTACAGCCAGTAGTTTGAACCTCTCACTCCCCCACTCCTATATTGTCCGCACACACACTGGTAACCACCAGTTTGTTCTGTCTGTGACTCTGCTTTTTTTATGTTATATTCACCAGTTCCTTGTATTTCACAGCCCATTTTATAGATGGAAACATTGAACTTAAGCTGATGGGGGTGTGAGTTTCCCAAAGGCTAACATGTGACATTCCAGAGATTGGAATCCAGGTGGGTTGAGAAACTCCAGATTCTACATACTTAACCATGCTCGGTAGCAATTATTTTTGACTGTGAATGGCTTTCAGCTAGATGGAGGTAGGGAAAGGACACCAGGTGGGCTGCAAAGAACCATCAAAGGTCCAGAGTGGGGACCATGACAAGACAGAGATTGGAATGTCTTGCAGATGAAGTTAGCCAGCAGAGCTAGACTTTAGAACCCAGCGGGAGTTTCATACAGTATGAAAGAAGGTCAGGGACAGTTCGGAGGATCACGCCCACAGGCTCAGGAGAGCTTAATGTCCCTTTGAGGGTGCTGCTAGCTAAACCCTCAGGCCTGGAATCCTAGGGTTTTCATAAAGGAAATTCCTTTTGTAGTTGGGGGTCTCAGGGAGTATACGATCACCTGGATCCCAGGAATTCTGGACAGTTTTGTCTCCCCTCTTTCTTCTACCTGCCCTCCCACATCAGCAAACGCTGCTGGCTCCAGCTCTGACATCTATTCACCTCCTATTCACCTCCTTCTCTCCCCCACCCCACTCCCAGCCCAGGCCAGGCCACTGTAACTCCTCACTCTGGAATGAAATTTTCAAGTCTCAGTGTCTACAAGTAAAGCTTCTTAGACCACAGCCATGTGCACTTGGCATATACAGTCTGTGACAGATTCTTTGCTACTAGTGTGTGGTTTGATTCACTGATACTAACAAAGTACTGTCCCAACTCTACAAAGCCCAGGTAGCGTCTCTTCATCTTGTAGCTACGCCGTTGTTACTCCTTTCCTGAGGCTGCCATAACAGAGCACCACCCACTAGTGGCTTGAAACAACAGAAATTTACTCTTTCACCATTCTGGAGGCCAGAGATCTGAAATCAAGGTGTCTGAAGGGCTGCGCTCCTTTCAAAGGCTTTAGGGGAGATTTCTTCTTTGCCTCTTTCTGGCTTCTGGGGTTTGCCAGCAATCCTTGGGGTTCTTTGGTGTATTTTGCATCACTCCAATGTCTACCTCCAACTTTCCTCTGTGTCTCTGAGTGTCCTCTCCTTTTCCTATGAAGACATCATGGGATGTAGGGTCCACCCTCATCCTTACTTCTGCAAAGACCCTGTTGCCAGATGAGGTCATGTGCTAAAGTTCTGGGTGGACATGAATTTGGGGGTGACACATTCAAACCACTACAGTCATCAAAAACGGGTGTCCTCCAAGACCACAGGGCAACAGAATTGAAAGGCAGTGTGGCATGTATACAAGATCAGGCTATGGAAGTGACCCTTGGTCAGCTTCTACTCTCTTCCTATTAGGCAGGTCAGTCATGTGACCACATCAAGGGTGGTCCCACCACGGGGGCATCAGGGAGGCTGGGAAAATGGAGAGGAACACATGGATATTTGGGGACCCTTCCTCCATCCCTGAGTGCTGTGGCTGTAGCCCTGAGGCCCAGCAGAGCATCTGGTCCATAGTGGATGTTCAATGAAGATTTGTTGAATGAGTACCAGGAAGGTGAGTGTGGAAAGTCAAATAGAAAAATTGAGGGACACCCTGGCCCACCTAGTCTGCAGACTGGGGACCGGCAGAAGCTGGAGGGGAATTCCCTGCACTGTAGAACTGAGTCTGGTCCCTCCCTTTGCTGGACATCCCCAGGGTGGGGCATGGTTGGTCCCTGGCAGGTTCAGGCAGGCAGAGAGGGCCCCGTAGCTGCATGAGAGCTGAGGTTCCTTCCCTCTTCCTGCCTGCCCTCTACACACGCTCCACCCTGCCACACAGCTGATGAAGTGCTTGCAGAGGATCATGATGGCAGAGGAGTCCTCGGGCTGCCAAGTGCCCCAGCGGCCCTGGGTGTCCATCTGGTGGGTGGTTTTGTTGCTGTTTCTCCTTGGCATGGTGACAGGCTGCCTCATCTGCAGTGTGCGCCTCACCCGAAAGCAGCAGCTGGATTCAACTGGGGTAAGTCCAGAAGGGAGGATGAGAGAGACAGATGTACATCTGCCTTCTGCAAGCTCAGGAGCATGGGGACCTCTAGCTGGGGCCGGGCCCTGGGGAGGGGGTGCAGCGCCAAGGGCAGGTAAGCAACTGAGGAAAGAATCAGCTCAGGGCTGAGGGCTGGTGAGCTAGAGCGCAGACTAACAGACTCGCGACCAAAAAAGAAAAAAAAGAAAAGATCAGAATGAGATGAATAAAAATCTGCCAGGGGGACTTCCCTGACCGTCCAGTGGTTAAAACCCCTCGTTTCCAGCGCAGGGGGGCGGGGGGTTTGATCCCTGGTCTGGGGAATTAATAGCCCGTATAGCACGCGGCGTGGCCAAACAATAGAAACAACTGCCAGGAAGAAAGATCTGGTGGAAAAGAACAAAGCGAGAGAGACCAGAGCAGGGAGGGGAGGCGGGGGCAAGGCTGCCCCCGGGGGTCTCCGGCTCAGGATAGTCAGTTCTGCCAACACCAAGAGGTAAATCCCGGGTGGAGATCCCGGGGTGGAGGATGCATCTGAGAAAGATACGTACCATATGGGGGCCTGGAAAATGACTCGTCTTTGGTGTTCCCCCAGCAGGCTGACTCAGAGGCTGCTGGGGGCTTCTCGAAGCTGGGAAGGGGCGGTTCCGGGACCTCCAAGGACAGGAGAAACCCTGGTCACCTACCACAGGGTCCGGCTTTGGGGGCTGCATTACGGGGGTGGGAGAGCTTTGCAGGGGAGAGAGGCAGGTGTGCCGAGGCGCCCTGTGTTATATCCTGGAAACTAAGAAGTTCTTCAGAAGGTCTTCTCTTCATGCTCACGGCTAGTTCATACCTACTTCCTCTTTAAGAGTTCTTCACAAAGGTCCCAACTCAGTCCGGTGGGATGACGGGTGGATAGAAGGATAGGTCGAGAAAAGAGAGCTCTTCCCTCGGGGGCACTCAAGACCTCTGGCGCTTAGGTGTTCAGCCCTCTTTTCTTTTCTTCCAGTGGGACTTAGCGGAGCTGCAGCTGAATCACACAGGTAAAACCAGATGCATATGTGTGTTGGAGAAAGAGAAAAGAAGGAGGGTGGGGGAGGGAGAGAGAGAGAAAGAGAAATTGAGAAAGGATGAGAAAAAGAAACAAAGAGAGGGAGATACGGCGGCGTTCTGTTGAGTGCCTGCTTCCTTGCGCAGCCTTTTGCTTTCTCCCTTGGGAGATCCCAAACCAACTAAACCAAGCTAATAGCCATCACTAACCTGCCCTCATTGAGGCCACAAACACTAATTAAGCGGCTACTGTGAGGCAAACCCTGTTCTGGGTGTCCCGAGAGCCCACAGAACCGACAGAAATCCCTGCCCTGTCGGTGCTTCCCTTCTACCAAGGGGATCAGAAAATAAATAAATAAACAAGGAAAATATGCAGCATGCCAAGAGAGTAAAACACGCATCTGGTATTTCTGGGAGGAATATTAAGTAAGGGAGGGGGACCGGGCAGGCCAGCGTTGGGTTTGCCCTTGAAGATGCAGTCATGGGGAAGGCATCCCTGAGAAGGGGGCTTTAGAGCAAGGACGTGAAGGAACGTGAGGGCGGGTGCCATTTGGCAGTGTTCTCCCAGCCTCTCTCTAACCCTCTTCCTCTTTGGGCCTCTCTCCCCACCACTCATCCCCAGAGGGCTGGGCGTGTGTTCATTCCATTTTGTAATGGAGGGAAATGCTCTTCATCTTTTTTCTCTGGGTGCTTTCTGCTAGGGCTGCTACGACAGAATAACAGACCAGGTGGCTTATAAACAAGACATTTCTTTCTCATGGTTCTGGGGGCTGTGAAGTCCAAGGTCAAGGCACCAGCAGATCTGGTGTCTGGTGAGAGCCCGCTTCCTGGTTCATAAACAGCCAGCCATCTTCTTTTTTTTTTTTTTTTTTAAGTTTTTTTTTTTTGATGTGGACCATTTTTAACGTCTTTATTGATTTTTTTACAATCTTGCTTCTGTTCTTTAGCCGCGAGGCATGTGGGATTTTAGCTCCCCCGACTTAGGGATGGAACCCAAGCCCCATGCGTTGGGAACATGGAGTCTTAACCACTGGACCATCAGGGAAGTCCCCAGCCAGCCATCTTCTCATCTTTTTGCTGGGTCTTCACGTGGCGAAAAGGGAGGGAGAGAGGTCTCCGGGCTCTTTTCTTTCTCTCCCCACCCCCCCTTTTTTTTTCTATTCTTTGGCCACCCCACATCACCCCACCCCGCCCCACGGGGCATGCGGGATCTTAGTTCCCCAACCAGGGATGGAACCCGTACCCCTGCATTGGAAGTGTGGAGTCTTAACCACTGGACCCACCAGGGAAGTCCCTCTTTCTGTTTTTAAATTGAGATATAGTTGACATACAACCTTGTATTAGTTTCCGGTGTACAACATGATTCTCTATTTGTATATATTACAAAACGATCAACACAGTGTCTAGCGAACATAGTTACAATTTTTTTTTCTTGCCATGGGAACTTGTGAAATCTTCTCTCTTAGCAACTTTCGAATATACAACACAGTATCATTAACTCTAGTCACCATGCTGCATATTACACTGCCAGGACTTAGTTTATAACTTATTTTATAAGTTTTACCTTTCGACCACCTTCACCTATTTTGCCCACCCCATCTCCCACCTGTGGCAGCCACCAGTCTGTTCTCTGTATCTATGAGTTTGGGTTTTGTTTTCTTTTAGATTGCACGTATAAGGGAAGTCATACAGTATTTGTCTTTCTCTGTCTGACTTACCCCTAGGTCCACCCATGTTGTCACAGTGGCAGAATTTCCTTCTTATTTTATGGTTGAATTATATATATATATATATATATATATATATAATATATAATAATATATATAATATCACATCTTTATCCATTATATATATGTGTGTGTATGGTGTGTGTATATATATACACACAATCCATACATACATATATGTGTGTGTGTATGTGTATATATATATATAGATATATAGATATCACATCTTCTTTCTCCATTCATCCATCAGTGGATATGGGGTCTCTTTTTTTTTTTTTTTTTTGCTTGTTTGTTTGTTTTTGTTTTTGTTTTTTGCGATACGTGGGCCTCTCACTGCTGTGGACTCTCCCGTTGCGGAGCACAGGCTCCGGACGTGCAGGCTCAGCGGCCATGGCTCACGGGTCCAGCCGCTCCGCGGCATGTGGGATCTTCCCGGACCGGGGCACAAACCCGTGTCCTCTGCATCAGCAGGCGGACTCTCAACCACTGCGCCACCAGGGAAGCCCATGGGGTCTCTTTTATAAGGGCTCCACCTTCATGATCTAATCACTCCCCAATGCCCCACCTTCTAATACCATTCCCTTGGGGGTTAGGTTTCAACATGGGAGTTTGGGGCGTTCCCTCTATAGCACTCAGTTTCCCTAAACCTCCATCCTTCCATCCCTTCTCCCACAATCCTCTCAGGATCGCGGCAGGACGCCAGGCTGCGCTGGCAGGGAAGCCCAGCCCTGGGCCGCTCCTTCGTGCATGGGCCAGAGCTGGACAACGGGCAGCTGCGTATCCAACGTGATGGCATTTATAGGCTGCACATCCAGGTGACCTTAGCCAACTGCTCTTCCTCCACATGGACCGCCAAGCCCCATAGCACCACCCTGACCGTGGCCATCTGCTTCCCCACAGCCCACAGCATCAGCTTGCTACGCCTCAACTTTCACCACAGCTGCTCAGTCGCCTCCCAGCGCCTTACGTTCTTAGCCCACGGGGACATTCTCTGCACCAACCTTACTCTGCCTCTGCTGCCCTCCAGAAACGCTGATGAGACATTTTTTGGGATTCAGTGGGTGTGCCCTTGACCATTGCACTTCCTGGCCCAGATTTGTTGATAGGGATTTTTTTCTTTGTTTTATCGTCAATTTATTCGTAAGTATTTTATTATTTTGGATACATTGTATTGTATCCAAAGGTTGTATTTCTCTTCCTGAGAATGTGTTGGCTTTTTTTTAACCTTTTTATTATTTTTTCTTTTTTTCGTTTTTTTTTGGGGGGGGGGGACTGCACCGTGTGGCATGTGGGCTCTTAGTTTCCCAGGCAGGTAATGAACCCACAACCACCTGAAGGGCATCTGAAGGACAGAGTCCTAACCACTGGACCACCGTGAGATTACATTTTTAATGCACAGAAACATAATTGATGTTTCTATATTGATTTGGGGGGGGGGGTGTGCTGGCTTTTTGTTTGTTTCTTTGTTTTACTTTACAGAATCTGTTTATTAGATCCAACAGTTTTTGGTTAAAGTATTTTTAAACTCTTCTAAAAATAAAAACAATTTTATTTCTTCCTTTCCACGTCTGATACCTTTCTTTTTCTTCTACAATACCTAGGTCATTTCGCACCTATATCTGTAGGATAAATTCCTAGAAGTGGAATGGCTGGGTCCAAGAGGGTGTGTTTATAATTTTGATATCTATTAAAAAATTGATCTCCACAGGTGTTGAACCAGATTTTTAATCTGCTCCATGTGAGCATGGCTGCTCTGTGAGATGTGAAAAGAAGCTTTTCATTTGTCTTATTTCTAATAAAAAGGGAGCCTATTCCCTGCCCCCATACTTCAGTGTCATTTGAATCATTTGTATTTTCTTTTCTGTAAAATCATGTGTAGACACTCTTTTTTTTTAATTGAGGTGAAATTCACATAAAATAAAATTAACTCTGTTAAAGTGGCATTAATGCATTCACATAACTATATTCAATATCTGGTAATAAACCATAATGGAAAAGAATATGAAATAATATGAAATATATATATTTTTTTTTTTTTGGAGAAACCACCAAATAGTTTTTCAATGTGTTCACTCCTTGCCCAATTTTTCTTAACTGAGTCATCAACCTCTTGCTTTCTGTTTTGTACAAAGTTTTTATATGTTAAGGAATTTAGCCCTTTAACTGTAATATGAGTTGCAAATATCTTCTCAGTTTGTCTTTTAACTTTTGACGTTGCCTATGACTTTTCTTTTTTTTTTTTGCTGTGCATTCTTTTTATTTTTACATCCTTGGATGTAAATATCTGTTTCTTCTTTAATGGCTTGTGGATTTCCTGATCCAACACTCTCCAAAATTCCACACTGCTCAAAAATTGTTCTCACTTTACCTGGCTTGAAACTCACAGGCTGAGACCTCATCTCTATCCTGGCATTTTCACAGTCCCCCCTCCCCAACACCTCCCTGCAAAATAATTTACTTAATTAATTTAATTTTTTTTTTTTTTTTTTTTTTTTTTTTTGCGGTACGCAGACCTCTCGCTGTTGTGGCCTCTCCCATTGCGGAGCACAGGCTCCGGACGTGCAGGCTCAGCGGCCATGGCTCACGGGCCCAGCCGCTCCGCGGCATGTGGGATCCTCCCGGACACGAACCCGTTTCCCCTGCATCGGCAGGCGGACCCTCAACCACTGCGCCACCAGGGAAGCCCAATTAATTTAATTTTAAAAAAACCACCTAGGCTTACAGAGCTCTGGTTTCTCAGATATTGCCAAACTTCTCCCAACCCTTCCTTCCCGCATTTATTTGTTTTCTTCCTTCTTCTCTCCTTCAAAACAATCACTTCTTTGTTGCCTCTGCTATAGCCACCAGAAACCAACCTCACACCCACCCCTTTCCTGATCACAAAATCCTCGGAGATCTTAGAGTAACCTCTCTTCCCCAGTAGGAGGCAGAGACCTGGTAGCTGGAAGTTCTTTGGAAATTGTCATCAGCTTATGCAACTTAATGGGGTAAAAGGTATCAATCATTTCCCTACTCTCCTCCCATCACCATGGCAACTACCTAACCAATGAATGTCTTATCCTAGGACCTTATCCTGACTTTGATTATTCAAGATTTAATCATCTTGAATTATTAAAACTGCCATCTTCATTTTCCTTTGGGTTAAGAAGGAACAAAATATTAGCAAGCCAAATTCAACAATACATTTAAAGGATCATACACCATGATCAAGTGGGATTTATTCCAGGGATGCAAGAATGGTTCAACATATGCAAATAATCAGTGTACTACATCACATTAACAAAATGAAGGATAAAAACCATATGATCATCTCAATAGATGCAGGAAAATCGTTTCACAAAATTCAACATTCATTCATGAAAAAACTTTCAACAAACTGGGTATAGAGAGAAGGTACCTCAAGATTAAAAAGGCCATGTATGACAAGACCACAGCTAACATCACATTCAATGGTGAAAAGCTGAAAGCTTTTCTTGTAAGATCAGGAACAAGACAAGGATGCCCACTCTCACCATTTTTATTCAACATAGTACTGGAGGTCCTAGCCAGAGCAATTAGGCAGAAAAAGAAATAAAGGCATCCAAATCAGGAAGAAAGAAGAAAAACTGTCTCTATTTGTAGATGATGTGATTTTATATATAGAAAACCCTAAATACCCCACAAAAAAACTGTTAGAATTAATAAATTCAGTAAAGTTGCAAGATACAAAATCAATATACAAAAATCAGTTCCATTTCTATGCATTAACAGTGAACTATCAGAAAGAGAAATTAAGAAAACAATTCCATTTATAATTCAAAAATTTAATCTAAGAGGTGAAAGATCAGTGCACTGAAAACTACAAGACATTGATGAAATTGAAGAGGACATAAACAGATGGAAAGATATATCATAGTCATGGATTGGAAGAATTAATATTGTCAAAATGTCTGTATTACTCAAAGCAATCTAAAGGGTTAATTCAATCCCTATCAAAATTTCAATGGCACTTTTCACAGAAGTAGAAAAGTAATCCCAGAATTGTATGGAGCCACAAAAGACCCCAATTAGCCAAAGCAATCTTAGGAAAGAAAACAAAGCTGCAGGCACCATAGTTCTTGATTTCAAACTATATTACAAAGTTATAGTAGTCAAAACAGCATAGTGTTGGCATAAAAACAGACACATAGAGAGACCAGAAATAAATATATGCATATATGATCAATTAATTTATGAAAAAGTAGCTAAGAATATACAATGGGGAAAGGATAGCTTCTTCAATAAATAGTGCTGGGAAAGCTGGACAGTCACATGTGGAAGAATCAAACTGGATCCCTATCTTACACCATACACAAAAATAAATGCAAAATGGATTAAAAACCTGAACATAATGGTAAATTCCTTAACATTGGTCTTGGCAATGATTTTTTGGATTTGACATCAAAAGCAAAGGCAACAAAAGCAAAAATAAACAAGTGGGACTATATCAAACTAAAAAGCTTCTGCACAGCAAAAGAAACCATTAACAAAATGAAAAGGCATCCTAGGGAATGGGAGAAAATATTTGCAAACCATATACCTGACAATGGATTTATACAGAAAATGTATAAAGAACTCATACAACTCAACAGCAACAAAAAAAAAGAAAGAAAAAGAAAAAAAGAATCCAATTTTAAAAATGGGCAGAGAGACTGAATAGACATTTTTCCAAAGAAGACATACAAATGGCCAACAGGTACATGAAAAGGTGCTCAACATCACTAATTATCAGGAAAATATAATCAAAACCACAATGATCACACTTGTCAGATGGCTATTATGGAAAAGACAACAAATAACAAGTGTCAGTGATGATGTGGAGAAATGAAACCCTAGTACACTGTTGGTGGGAATGCAAATTGGTGCAGCTGCTATGGAAAACAGTATGGAGATTCCTCAAAAAATTAAAAATAGGACTACCATATGATCCAGCAATTCCTCTCCTGGGTATTTATCCAAAGATTTAAAAACACTAATTAGAAAAGATATATGCACCCATCTGTTCATTGCAGCATTATTTACAATAGCCAAGATATAGAAACAACCTAAGTGCCCAAAAATAGATAAATGGATAAAGAAGATGTGATAGATAGATGATAGATAGATAGATAGATAGATAGACAGATAGATAGACAGAATATTACTCAGCCATAAAAAAAAGAATCACTATTACTCAGCCATAAAAAAAGAATCAAACCTTGCCATTTGAGATAACATGGATAGACCTAGAAGGTATTATGCTAAGTGAAATAAGTCAGACAGAGAAAGGCAAATACTGTGTGATTTCACTTACATGTGGAACCTAAAAAACAAAACAAATAAACAAACAGAACAGAACATAAACAGAGTTATAGGTACAGAGAGCAAACAGGTGGTTGCCAGAGGGGAGTAAGGTGGAGGAAGGAAAGAAATTTGGTGAGGGAGATTAAGAGGTACAAATTTCCAGTTGCAAAATAAGTGAGTCATGGTTATGAAATACAATGCGGAGAATATAGTCATAACTGTGTAATATTTTTGTATGGTGACATATCATAACTAGACTTATAGCGGTGATCACTTTGAAATATATAGAAATATTGAATCCCTATGTTGTGTACCAGGAACTAAGACAGTGTTGTAGGTCAACTATACTTCAAAAACAAACAAACAAATTCATAGAAAAAGAGATCAGATTTGTGGCTACCAGAGATTGTGCGGGGGAGGGGAGAGCAGGAACTGGATGAAGACAGTCAAAAGATACAAACTTCCAGTTATGAGATAAATAAATACTAAGGATGTAATGTACAACATGATAAATATAGTTAACACTGCTGTATGTTCTATATGATAGTTGTTAAGAAAGTAAATTCTGAGTTCTCATACCAAAAATTTTTTTTTCTATTTTTTAAAATTTGTATCTGTATGAAATGATGGATGTCTGCTAAATTTATTGTGATAATCATTTCATGGTGTATGTAAGTCAAGTCATTATGCTGTACACCTTAAGTTTTTACAGTGCTGTATGTCAATTATATCTCAAGAAAACTAGAAGAAGAAAAAAAACCACAATGAGATATCCCCTCACACCTGTTAGAATGGCTATCATCAAAAAGACAAGAGATAACAAATATTGGCAAGGATGTGGTGCAAAGGGAATCATTGTGCACCATTGGTGGAAATATGAATTGATGCAGCCACTATAGAAAAAAGTATGGAGACACCTCAAAAAAATTAAGAGTAAGATACAGCTATCCCACTTCTGGGTATCGACCTGAACAAATTGAAAGCAGGAACTCAAAGAGATATTTCTACAACCATGTTCATAGCAGCACTATTTATTCACAATAGCCAAGAGGTGGAAGCAACCAGAGTGTCCATCAATTGGTGAATGGATAAACAAAATGTGATATATACATACAATAGAATATTATTCAAGTTGAAAAAGGAAAGAAATCTAACACATGCTACATGGATGGACCTTGAGGACATTATGCTGAGTGAAATAAGCCAATCGCAAAATACTGTGTCATTCCACTCATAAGAGGTCCCTAGAGGAGTCAAATCCATAGGGACAGAAAGTAGGATGGTGGGGTCAGGGGCTGGGCGAGGGGGAGGGGGAGGGGGAATTAGTGTTTAATGGAGACAGAGTTTCTGTTCGGGAAGATGAGAAAGTTCTGGAGATGGATGACGGGGATGATTGCACAAAAATGTGAATGTACTTAACACCTCTGAACTGTACACTTAAAATGGTTAAAATGGTAAATTTTGTACTGTGTGGGTTTCACTACAATTAAAAATAAAAGCCCCCAGTGGAGCCATCTCCTAATAACTGAAAGGATGGCTACTTTGTATAGAGAGCTTTCCATGTGCTGGTCTATGAGTTAGCTAGGGCGCTCATAACAAAGAACAACAAACTAGATGATTTAAAAAACAGAAATTTGGGCTTCCCTGGTGGAGCAGTGGTTGAGAGTCCACCTGCCAATGTAGGGGACACAGGTTCGTGCCCCGGTCTGGGAAGATCCCACATGCCGCAGAGCGGCTGGGTCCGTGAGCCATGGCCGCTGAGCCTGCATCCGGAGCCTGTGCTCCACAACGGGAGAGGCCACAACAGTGAGAGGCCCGCGTACCACAAAAAAAAAAAAAAAAAAAAAAAAGAATATGAACTTCTGTAGTGTTAAGACACAAAGTTGGTGGTCATTTTTCACAACAGCCACAGGAAACTCATACAGGCCCTCCTCTTTGCTGTAGTGGTTGGGGTTCCATTTTCTCACTAGCCCCTGCATCTCTCCCCCTCTCACCTCTCTCTTCATAGATCTGACTCCCTTCTCTCACAGAACACCTGAGATCTGCTTTTACTGATGCGCAAGGAACTTCACATGTTTCAACAATCCTACCGAAGTTATATACCAGAACCCATCGAGAGATTTTTTTTTTTAACAAAAGGACCATCATCCACTTCCAGAAATGAATTGTGCCACCCCGCTTAAAAGCCAAGGACCACTGTCAAGATCATGAGCCCCACTATGGCAGAAGTGGGGGGATGCTCGTGGGTGTATTGTAAAGTAGAAAATGAGGACTTCCCTGGCAGTCCAGTGGTTAAGACTCCATGCTTCCACTGCAGGGGGCACAGGTTTGGTCTCTGGTCAGGGAACTAAGATCCTACATGCCGCACAGCCAAAAAATAATAATAATAATAATAAAGTAGAAAATGAGGCTACAACCAGGTTACGCAGAGCTAAAATGCTAGGCTAAGAACTGAGTATTTGTTGCCTAGGCAAGAGGGAGCCATTGAAGGTGTTAGACTGAGGAGGGCCCCAATTGGATTTATAGTTTTACAAGGAACCTTCTACATCATTCTCCCTAACCTCAGGACTAGATCAAATTCTCTCCTCTTGTGCTTCTATTATTACTGGTACTTTCCTTCATAGTACTGTTTACAATTAGACAGCTATACATGGAAATATTTGCTAACTGTCTATCAAGGCCAGGCTGGCCTTGTTTTCTTCAGGCATTAGAGTATCTACAGTATCGCATGGGAATGAGTGAATAATGACAGAGAAGAAAGGAGAAGTACTTGTGAAAGGAAAGAAGGAAGTAAGGCTCAACATCATTAGTCATCAAAGAAATGCAAATCAAGACCATCATGAGATACCATTGCACTCCCCCTAGGATGGCTATATTCGAAAAAGACAGACAATAAAAAATGCTGTCAAGGATGGAGACAAATTGGAACAGTGGTGGTTAATTTTATGTGTCAACTTGACTGGATGTGTCAACACCTTGATGGGATGTTCAGATGTCTGGTTAGGCAATATTGCTGGGTGTTTCTGGAAGAAACTATCATTGGAATCGGCAGACAGAGTGGAGAGCGCTGCCCTCCCCAATATGGGCTAGTTCTCAGGCCTTTGGACTTGGACTGGAATTACATCAACAACTTTCCTAGAACTCCAGCTTGCTGATGGCAGGTCATGGGGCAAATTCACATGAGCAAATTCTTCATAAGTCTCTCTAAATATGCATCTCTTACTGGTTCTGTTTCTCTGGAGCACCGCAACTAATACAGGAACCCTCACACATTTCTGGTGGGATTCTAAAATGGTGTAGCATCTGTGGAAAATGGTCCTGCAGTGCCTCAGAAGTTAAACATAGAGTTACCACGTGATGCAGCAATTCCACTCCCGGGTATGTACCCAAGAGAAATGAAAACTTATGTCCATACAAACCCTTGGACACAAATGTCCACCCCAACATTATTAACAATAGCCCCAAATTGAAATGACCCAAATGTCTGTCAATGAATGATAAACAAAATGTGATATATCAATATGATGGAAGATCATCTGGCAGTTAAAGGGATGAAGTACTGACACATGTTACCACATTAATGAATCTTGAAAATACAATGCTAAGAGAAAGAAGTCAGATACAAGATCAGATACACGATTCCATTTTTGTGAAATGTCCCCAACAGACAAATCCATAGAGACAGAAAGTGGATTATTGGTTGTATTAGTCAGAGTTCTCCAAACAGAATCAATAGGATGCACAAAAATATATATAGAGAGATTTATTATAAGGAATTGGCTTACACGATTATGGAGCAGAACAAGCCCCCAAACCTGCAGTTGGCCAGCTGGAGACCCAGGAGAGATGATAGTGTAGTTCAGTCCAAAGGTCCACAGGCTCCAGCCAATGGGGGGAGCTGATATTTCAGTTTGAGTATGAAGACAGAAATAACCAATGTTTCAGTTTGAGTATAAAAGAAGGAAATAAAAATAAAAACAAATGCAAGAGGGCTTCCCTGGTGGCACAGTGGTTAAGAATCTGTCTGCCAATGCAAGGGACACAGGTTTGAGCCCTGGTCCAGGAAGATCCCACATGCCGTGGAGCAACTAAGCCCATGAGCCACAACTACTGAGCCCGCGTGCCACAGCTACTGAAGCCTGCGTGCCTAGAGCCTGTGCTCCGCAACAAGAGAAGCCACCACAATGAGAAGCCCATGCACCACAACGAAGAGTAGCCCCCACTTGCAGCAACTAGAGAAAGCCCATGTGCAGCAATGAAGACCCAATGCAGCTAAAAATAAAATAAATAAATTTTAAAAAATAAAATAAATGCAAGAAGAAAACCAATATCCCAACTCAAAGGAGTCAGGCAGGAGGAGTTTCCTTTTAATCAGCTTTTATTTTTCTCTCTTCAGGCCTTCAACTGATTAGATGAGGCCCACTCCCATTAGGGAGGGCAATCTGCTTTACTCAGTTCACTGATTCAGATGTCAACATTATCCAGAAACACCCTCGCAGACATACCTACAATAATGTTTGGCCAAATATCCAGGCACTCTGTGGGCCATCAAGTTAACACATAAAAATAACCAGCACAGTGGTTGTCTAGGGCTGAAGGAGGGGGTACCGGGGACTAACTGCTGATAGGTACAGGGTTTTGGGGGTGGGGGATGATGAATGTGTTCTAAAATTCATTATGGTAATAGATGCACAATTCTGTGAATGTACTAAAAGGCAGTGAGTTATACACTTTAAATGGATGAATTTTTTGGTATGGTATGTGAGTTATACCTCAATAAAGCTGTCACAAAAATAAAAGAGGGGACAGAACATTGTAAATCAACTATACTCCAATAAAATGTTCAAAAAAAAAAAGAATAAAATTCAGAGAGCATGAAAAAATAAAGATAAATAAATAAAAACAAGCATAAAGTGTTCTGCCATATGCTATAAGCATGATGTTTCAGAAGTGTGGGTTCTGAAAATTATCTACCATATACAAGTTTCAATTTTTCAGGAATCAAAAACCCAGTTTTAAAAGGAAATTCAAAAATAAAAATAAAAACCCAGTTTCTATTTTGCCCTTTCTTTCCTCTTTTTCCTCATCTTTTGAGAATTTCACCACAGCAAGGGAGTTGAAAGGAGGCAGAGAAATTAGGGAGGAAGATAAAACAAAAATTGGACTCTTTTGCTGTTTGTTAGCCTCTTCTATTACTGTTTCATTTTATAATGTTCCCTGTTGGGAAATATCGAAGCAATTTTTTAAAATAAATTTATTTATTTTGGCTGCGTTGGGTCTTCGTTGCTGTGTGGGCTTTCTCTAGTTGCGGCAAATGGGGGCAATTTTTCATTGTGGTGCACGGGATTCTCATTGTCGTGCCTTCTCTTGCTGCGGAGCACAGGCTCTAGGCACACGGGAGTCCGTAGTTGTGGCTCGCGGGCTCTAGAGCGCAGGCTCAGTAGTTGCGGCACACGTACTTTGTTGCTCTGCGGCATGTGGGAACTTCCCGGACCAGGGCTTGAACCCGTGTCCCTTGCACTGGCAGGCGGATTCTTAACCACTGCACCACCAGGGAAGTCCCTGAAGCAATTTTTACTCCAAGGAAAATCCCTTTATCTCTGGTCTCAGTTTTTACTAAATAAAAGGACTGGACCAGATGACCTCCAGTTTTAGTAGTCAATGACTCTGGACCTGGACAGGGGGGAGAGGAATCACCACAAATTCCAGTGATTTACACACAAAGTATAGCTGGCTGTAATAAAGTTAATTTTAGAGCATGATCTAAAAAATTGTTCTTTATCCAGCAACCCCATCCTGTAATGAGGTATTCCAAATATATGCTTTTAGTGAAAATAAAATCATCTAGAAATTACAAAGAGAACTTCTGGATTATGAGAAATGTCTATGGAGTTCATAAATTGCTCTTAATTCAAGTGTAATGGAAAAATAAATAAATAATTTTAAAAAGAGGGAAGGAAGGAAAGAAGGAAAAGAGATTAAAGCAGGGAAGTATGTAAATAAAGAACAAAGAGTTTGCTCGCCTCTCATTTCTACAAGAATAAAGTCGTAACCTACCGCAGTTGCTGACCAAGTGTACACCCTGAGAGGAATTCAGAATGGAGAACAGTATGAGGCATTCCATGCTTTGGACAAGCAGGCCTTAGATATTTAGATATATATCTCAGGAAGAATTTCAGTGATTCCAGATTCTTGCATCTTCCCATACACAGAAAAGCACTAAATGCATTAACTTGAGATATTTGTTCTTTGTGACCAGCAATAATCTTTTACCAAGATGTATGCTTGACCGAATGTATTCCCTAGCCAAAAATCACGTATAAACTGGCATTCCCCCCTTCCTCTTCAGAGCATTTTCCTCAGAGCTAACTGAGTAACTGTCTCCTGGGCTATAGTCCTCAGTAAGACCCCGAAGAAAATTTAAATTCACAACTCTTATGTGGTGTGTCTTCCTTTAAGTCGGAAAAGCCCATGCAAGAGAAATAGAGCATTAAGAAGCAACGGAAGGATGTGGCTGAGGCTTCGCCGGCCTCACTATGTCTGCCATTTTCTTTTTTTTTCTTTTTTTTTTTTTTTTTTTTCCGCGGTACCTCTCACTGTTGTGGCCTCTCCCGTTGCGGAGCACAGGCTCCGGACGCGCAGGCTCAGCAGCCATGGCTCATGGGCCCAGCCGCTCTGCGGCATGTGGGGTCTTCCCGGATCGGGGCACGAACCTGCGTCCCCTACATCGGCAGGCGGACTCTCAACCACTGCGCCTCCAGGGAAGCCCTATGTCTGCCATTTTCAATTTTTAGAGTCTGTTGACTGTAATCTTGCTGCTTATATGTACCTGTGCTTATATCCGATCCTTGGCACCCAGTCTCCTGGACAGAAATAAAACTGGGTTGTTGGGTATATTTTGGAAGTGTGCCAGAATTGGTGAACAGAAGAAGCCTTATGTTGCAGTATGCTGTATTGTGATGGCCTTCAGCATCCTCTTCGTACAGTAGCTTGGAAAAATGCCAGAATTCAGTTGCCATCAGATTTAAATAAGAAAAAAAAAAAGGAGTTATCTGCAGAAAATAATGGAAGGAATGGTTAACCCTTTTATCACTGAACATTGAATGAGATAAAGTTCTAGCTGCTGTTCTCTGTTTTTGTTATCGGACCAATGTTCTATATAAATAATTAGGGGGACTTCCCTGGAGGTCCAGTGGTTAAGACGCCATGCTCCCACTGCAGGGGGCACGGGTTCTATCCCTGGTCAGGGAGCTAAGATTCCGTATGCCAAGCTGCACAGCCAGGAAAAAACAAAAGACAAAAACCAATTACAACTATATAAATAATTAGGATGTAACCATTTAATAATCAGAGTGGAAATATGTCTGTAACAATCAACCTCAGTCCTGTACTACAATATTACATTCTGCATATGTCATTCTGTTGTATCAGGTACCAGTTTTTAGTGAGGTATCTTTAAGACACATGGTAGAAAACAAAATTGGTAAATTACTCAAGTTCCTTTCACTGTGATTTGGAAACAAGAAATCTGTATGGAATGAGACCTTTTTTGGACTAGCTTTTTTACTGAAAAAAGAAAGGTTCAATATGTGTTTGTAAGGCTTGCATTCATATTTAATAATGCTGGCTTTTCCTCTGGCCACATCATTTTGAGCATTAACCAGAGTACCTCTACTTTTAGCCGACTGTCGTTGATTACAGGTGTTTAAACTGTTTAAAATAAGCCTATGCAGTTCTTAAGAAGAAAGAAAAATGAGATGTGACTTTAAGGGTACTATTGAGAAGATGTTCCTATTTAACATGAAAGAATTCAGAATACCTGACTGGTGTTATCGTCTCTGAAACCTCTGGTTAGGTATGGATAAAACCTCTGGTTAGGTATGGATAAAAATGCCTTAAGCATAAATTTGAGCAGCTGTCGTTCTCTGAATAAGGCTACATGCTTAGGTCTCTACGTGTTAATTACCCCAAAATGCAAAGGGTGTTTTTGTTTTTTAACACAGCACTTTAAATCTAGTTTATGTTTTGTCTGTCAACTTGAACTGGAATCTTGTGTAACTTAGTAAGTGATGATAAACAGTTTTCATATGTACCTACCATATGCCATGGCATACATCTCTTGGAGCTTTGATGATAAAGGAAGACCTTCAGTAATTTTCATCGAGGCAAGAGGAATGTGGGAAATGTGACATAAATTTTGTAGCAGAACAGTTATTACACATGTATGGTTAACGTTTCTTAAGGTTCAACCAAAATTCAGTTAAAATTACAAAGCTAAGGAGAACTTCTTAGCTAAAAAGTGCCCTTGATAGGGACTTCCCTGCTGGTCCAGTGGCTAAGACTCTGCACTCCCACTGCAGGAGGCCCAGGTTCATTCCCTGGTCAGGGAACTAGAGCCCACATGCTGCAACTAAAGATCCCACACAGGGCAACGAAGATCCTGCATACCACAACTAAGATCTGGTGCAGCCAATTAAATAAATATTTTTTAAAAATTAACCATTAGAGATAGTATTGATTAGATGTTGTTGTCAGCTATTAATTCCCCATAAAGATAAAAAGAATAAAGCTTTTTTTTTTTTTTTTAAGAAAGAAAAAAAGAAGCAATGGGCAGAATAGCTCTCTTCAGAGAGATTTAGAACTTAGGACCTTGAGGGAAATCGTTCCCAGCCTGACATTCTCATGAAACTCCACAACTTCTGAAAGTTGTCCGGTGAATGACTGCTCTGGCCCACTTCCTCCTGGAATGATGTCATTACCCTCCTGTACCAGTTCCCTTTTCTCTTTCAGCCCTTGCCCTTTCAGCCCACACCTTAGCCTGGCTCAAACATTTACTGAAGTACTACTGTGGAAAAATGTTACATGCCTTATGATAATAACAGTAAAACTTATACAGCATTATGCTACTGTTTAACATTTTACATACATTACCGTCTTTAACACTTACAACAATCCAGTGATGTATGTACTTGTATTGTCACTGCCATTTTGCAGATAACAAACTGTGGCACAGAGAAGTTAAGTAACTTGCCAGAAATCACACAGCTAGGAAGAGGCAGAGCTGGGATTCAAACTCAGGCAGCCTGGCTCCATGGCGCATACCCCACTGCTTACAACACCTTAGTTATTCTGATGCCCTTATTTTCCAACTTTACAGCAAGGCAACAGGTTCAGAGAGGTTTAAAGACTTGTCCAGGGCTTCCCTGGTGGCGCAGTGGTTGAGAGTCCGCCTGCCGATGCAGGAGACATGGGTTCGTGCCCCAGTCCGGGAAGATCCCACATGCCGCAGAGCGGCTGGGCCCGTGAGCCACGGCCGCTGAGCCTGTGCGTCCGGAGCCTGTGCTCCACAATGGGAGAGGCCACAACAGTGAGGGGCCTGCGTACTGCCAAAAAAAAAAAAAAAAAAAAAAAAGATTTGTCCACAGTCACCAGCTAGTAACTGACAGTGTCAGGATTTAAACCCAAATTATCTGACTCTGTGTTTCATGATTTTAACATTCTCTGCATGTTCTTTTGATGATAATAAAAGCCTGAAAGTTTGTTAAGCTGAGGAAGAAAACATATATGTCTTTAAAATTCACCATATACATGACTCAAAGACCATGCTGGCATAGGTATATAAACTGCATTTCCTGTAAACCTCTCCAGCCCTTGAAACCAAATGAAATCATTTGAAGAAAAATAGCTCAAATTTCCCCAGTTGGGGTAACCACATCCCCCAGTATGATGCAAGATCCCAGAGGGTCTCCACACTCTGCATTTCTGTGAACTTGTATGGGATGCACCTATGAATAGGGTCACTTTCTTGGTGAAGCCATAAATGTGCAGAGGCACAGCCCTGGAGGAGTTAAAATCTGTGAGACTTAAAACTACTGGAAGTTGGGATTTCCCCCAACATGGCATTCTAAGAGAGGTTAGCAGGGTTGTTCGGTCTTCGAAAAACTGATCTATGAATTCTTCCTCATATTCCATCCGTTCCCTTGGGGGTCACACAAGACCCAGAGAAAGCAAAAAATCCATGCTGGCATATCTGGGTCAGACTCTCTTCTCTCCCCTTATCACAGGATGATATTACAGTTGCATTGCTCTTTGCTCCCTTACAATGAACTCTGTATTGTAAGGACTGTTCATTGTCGTTATGCAAATAGACCCAGAGAGGTTGGGCCCACCCCCGCCTCCCCGAAAGTAGGCAAGTTCAGACATGCCCGTGCTTTCTTTAGATTGAAATGCCATGTGGACTCTCAGGCTCAAATACATGCCGAAAACAGACAGAAAACTTGCACATTCTCTCCTCATGTGCAAACAGACTTTTAGAAAGCTCTGGGAGATTCCCAGCACTATCGTATCGAATGTTTGCCTAATATATATATATATATATATTACTAAATTTGTCAGCAAGAAAAATAGAATGATGGCTAACTTTGTCTAATGTTTTCTGAAATTTTCCTGAGTAATGTAAACATAGCTGTTGAGAATGAGCAAACTGGATAAACATGACATGAAATTTATAAATAAACTTTTCAACAAGGATGATGTTTTATAAAATAGGTCTAATTTAAAATAGTTTCCAAAATCTTTTTGGTAACTTTAAAGTTCTACTAAGTTAAGTTAAATGATGGTTATTCATTGAATATCCAGATCATTTCCAAATGAGATAATGTGGGAATTCCCTGGCGATCCAGTGGTTAGGACTCTTCACTTGCACTGCCAAGGGCCTGGGTTCAATCCCTGGTTGGGGAACTAAGATCCCACAAGCCATGTGGTGCAGCCAAAAAGTAAAATTAAATAAAATAAAAATAAATAAAAATTTTATAAAACAAATAAGGTAATGTACTAAAACATTAATTGCTAAATTTAAGTTTACCTGCTTTGGGCTTCCCATTTGAACTAAAGATTTTGGAGGTCTTTTAGTAAACACGTGTTGTGCCACATTGAAAAACTGTACACTGAGGAAGCATATGCTTCTAGAAATATGAAATAGTATATTCATAAATTTGTTAATCTACAGAATGGTTGGTATATAACAGACAGTTCATAATTGCTTTCTTCCTAGTTTTCACTAGAAATTAAGGTTTCTAAGAGTTAAGATTTTTAATTAATATATGTAATTAAAACTGCTAGAAATAATACCCCAAAGAAGGTAGAGAATTTTTCCTCCCCTACACCATATATGTCTGGCTAAGCACACAGACCATTCTTCTGTCAAATAAAAAACAAATCCAGACTTAGTAAGGAGAGACTTTATTCAGAAGGATTCTTCAAGGGAAAAGGGGAAGATATTGAAATAGTGCAGGGGGACCTACTGCAGTGAAGAACACCCTGACCATAAAGTCTTCAAGCGTCTCAAGAGTTTTTCCGAAAGATTTTCTTCTATAGGAATACTAGAAGGAACTGAGCTTTCTAGAATTAGGGAAAAGGGATGAAAAGATGGTGTAATGAGATGGCAGATCAGAGGTCTTCCTGTTCTCAGGAGAGGCTGTCTACTGGCTCAGGTGAGATTGTGGCCAAAGTTCAGGGACCTGCAGGAAGGAAAGGAGCTTAACCAAAATTTGGTTTAAGAGCAGCTTTTTCCAACTGATCAGTGGGGACATGCAGTTCAGCTAATCACTTATGAGGCAAAGAATGGGAACTTGAAGGGTCCACGTCTGGCCTTGTTACAGATAAACAAAGGGGACATCTGTGGGTCTTATCTAAGTCATGTAAGAAAGGGTGGTCCTTGCAGTTAGTAGTTTTCCATAACACAAAGGGTAAGAGGATTTTCTAACCTTCAGATAAAATTCAATACTGCCAACTCATAGCAGTGAATAGTTAAGGAGCCTTCAAGAACCTTCAAATTGTGTGTCTTACTGTGCCCTTTGATTTATTCATTCTACGAATATTTAATGAAAACCTGCGATGGGGCTTCCCTGGTGGCGCAGTGGTTGAGAGTCCACCTGCCGATGCAGGGGACGTGGGTTCGTGCCCCGGTCCGGGAAGATCCCACATGCCACAGAGAGGCTGGGCCCGTGAGCCATGGTCGTTGAGCCTGTGCATCCGGAGCCTGTGCTTCGCAGCGGGAGAGGCCACAGCAGTGAGAGGCCCGCGTACAGACAAAAAATAAAATAAAATAAAATAAAAAATAAAAAACAATAAAGTATAACTAGGCTCTGGGACCAAGGGTCTGCCTACATTGATCATGGTAGTAGTTACACAACTATATATTTTCATATTACAAATACCACCGGAGAGGAAAGAATGCATAGGTGAAGCACAGAGGATTCTTAGGGAAATGAAACTATTCTGCATGATACTGTGATGGTGTGTATGTGTTATTATATACCATTTGTACAACACTGGAGTCCAGCTGTGAGGAATGTCATTAGTGGAGGTGGCTGTGCATGTGTGAGGGCCAGGAGTATATGGAAACTCTCTACTTTCTGCTCAGTTTTGCTGTGAACCTAAAATTGCTCTAAAAAAATAAAGTCTAGGGCTTCCCTGGTGGCGCAGTGGTTGAGAGTCCGCCTGCCGATGCAGGGGACACGGGTTCGTGCCCCAGTCTAGGAAGATCCCACGTGCCGTGGAGCGGCTGGGCCCGTGAGCCATGGCCATTGAGCCTGCGCGTCCGGAGCCTGTGTTCCGTACCGGGAGAGGCCACAACAGTGAGAGGCCCACATACCACAAAAATAAATAAATAAAATAAATAAATAAAGTCTATTTTTTTAGGTGGGAATATAAATTGGTACAGCCACTATGGAGAATGGTATGGAGGTTCCTGGAAAAACTAAAAATAGAGCTACCATATGATCCAGCAATCCCACTCCTAGGCATATATCTGGAGAAAACCATAATTCAAAAAGACACATGCACCCCAATGTTCATTGCAGCACTATTTACAATAGCCAGGACATGGAAACAACCTAAAGGTCCATCAACGGATGAATGGATAAAGAAGATGTGGTATATATATATATATATATATAAAATATTACTTTCTATATATATATAATATTACTCAGCCATAAAAAGGAACAAACTAATGCCATTTGCAGCAACATGGATGGACCTAGACATTGTCAGACTGAGTGAAGTTAAGACAGAGAAAGACAAATATCATATGATATCGCTTACATGTGGAATCTAAAAAAAATGGTACAAATGAACCTATTTACAAAACAGAAATAGAGTCACAGATGTAGAAAACAAACTTATCGTTACCAAGGGGGATAGGGGGAGGGTTAAATTGGGAGATTGGGATTGACATATACAAACTACTATCTATAACAAAATAGATAACTAATAAGAACTTACTGTATAACACAGGGAAGTCTACTCAGTACTCTGTAATGACCTAGATGGGAGAAGAATCTAAAAAAGAGTGGATATAGGTATATGTATGTATACATATGTATATGTATAACTGACTCCCCTTGCTGTACAGCAGAAACTAACACCACATAATAAATCAACTATACTCCAAAAAAATTAATTTTAAAAAATATTTAGCCAAAAAAGTCTATTAAAAAAAAAAGTACACCTAAAAAGCATGAATTTTACTCTATGTAAATTAAAGCTCAATCCATGATTTTAAAGATGCATTTTTCTAGATGATTACATAGATTTTGAATAAGCCTGTCAAGATATACCTCTGAGGACTTCCCTGGTGGTGCAGTGGTTGAGAGTCCGCCTGCCAATGCAGGGGACACGGGTTCGTGCCCCGGTCCGGGAAGATCCCACATGCCGTTGAGCGGCTGGGCCCGTGAGCCATGCCCGCTGAACCTGCCCATCCGGAGCCTGTGCTCCGCAACGGGAGAGGCCACAGCAATGAGAGGCCTGCGTACCGCAAAAAAAAAAAAAAAAAAGATATACCTCTGAGATCTCTCTAAAGAATCTGCTATTCAGCTGCAAGAAATGCAGTTCCCCGAGAGCTTCCAGCTGTCAACATCTTCAGGATCTGCCCCAGATGTCATTCTTCCTCGGCAGCCCAGCCATGATGATACAGCAAGGGCACTAGGTCTTCTGACCAATGTGGGACTCCTTAGTAAGTCATCTTCACTTCCAAGTTCTATATTGGCTTGGCTGGAACTTGGTCAGTTCCGGATTGCCGTCTGAGGTTCTTTCTGCCCAACCCTGCTTCCTTCTCATGTACATTTGTGAGTCATTCTCTCTCAATAATGATCCTGACTCAGTCTCAGCCTCCACTTCCTAGGGAACCCCACTGACACACATGTGAAGCAATGATACTGAGAGGACATTACAGCCATGTACCTGCTTTTTTCCCAAGTTTTAGATAAAATTTTCTTAACGTAAGGTGACCTGGCAGAAAGGGAGCTAAGGGGAATCAATGACCAGCCCACAGTAACCTCATGGTTGGCCAGGTGTGACCCTCAGCTTGAAGATGTTCTCAGGTTTTTTTCCACATTACCCCCTTCATCTTCAAAGCCAGCCAGGACAGGCTGAATCCTTCTCAAGTGCTGAATCTCTCTGGCTTCCGACTTTCTCCATCTCTGACTTCTAGATCTAGATTTAAAGTCTGTAGATGCCTAGGGACTTCTCCCAGTGGTTAAGAATCCACCTTGCAGTGCAGGGGACACGGGTTCAACCCCTGGTCAGGGAACTAAGATCCCACATGCCATGGGGCAACTAAGCCCGCATGCCACAACTACTGAGCCCCACCTGCTCTGGAGCCTGCACGCCACATCTACAGAAGCCTGCACACCACAACTGGGACCCAATGCAGCCAAATAAATAAATAAGTAAAAATTAAAAAAAAATAAAGATGCATCTAGAAGGTGGTTCCTAGAGAAGGAGATACATGATGATTTAGAACATGCTCAACATCCATATAATAAAGTAGTGTCCAGGTGCCAAAATGAATGGGTCACCTCAAGCTGTTTGCCTAGAACCTCACAATTAAATGACATTTCTGAAATGGAGTCCTTGACACAGATTTCATTAAACCAAAGAAAAACACATTGGGACACCATGGAACGGTATCTTATGGAGAGAGTGAGAAATCTCCACCAGAGACACGCCATCCAGTCTCAGAACAGATGTCAAATGGCTCATCTTTTAGCCACATAGGAGGCTGGTCATCTTTAGATAGTCAAAGAGCAAGATACCTATTTTGCAATCAGTGACACTGATTTTCAGATTATTTATTTTAAATTCCTATAAAGATCAACCTTTTGTATGAAAAATGTGTGTATAAAAATTATATGTTCTCCTGAGACTTCCATGGTAGTGCAGTGGTTAAGAATCTGCCTGCCAATACAGGGGACACGGGTTCAATCCCTGGTCCAGGAAGATCCCACATGCTGTGGAGCAGCAAAGCAACAAACATAGCCACGACTACTGAGCCCGTGCTCTAGAGCCTGCGAGCCACAACTATTGAGCCCATGAGCCACAACTACTGAAGCCCGCATGCCTAGAGCCTGCGCTCTACAACAAGAGAAGCCACCGCAATGAGAAGCCTGCACACCGCAACGAAGAGTAGCCCCTGCTCGCCACAACTAGAAAAAGCCCACACGCAGCAACGAAGACCCAATGCAGCCAAAGATAAAATAAATAAAATAAATTTTTAAAAAATTATGTGTTCTCCTTAATTCTGGTGCTTTGGGGCTTGTAAATGGCTTATTGTACTTTTCACAATAAAAAAAATTTTGAAGCTTTAAAAGGAAGGAAGGGAGGAAGGAAGGAAGGAAAGGAGGGAGGGAGGGAGGGAGGGAGGGAGAACTTGTGTGATTAGTTCAGGCCCCCTTGGACAATCTCTCTTTTGATTCACTCAAAGTCAACTGAGCAAAATCTGCAAAACCCCTTTTACCACATAATATAATCATGGGAGAGTGATATCCCAACATATTCACAGGAGAGGGAATTATACAAAGTCCAGGGTCATCAGGGGGTGGTCTTAAAATTCTGCCTACCACATTCAGCAAATTGTCAAAATACATATTCCTGAGTCTCACACCCAAAAATTCCAAATCAATAGGTCAGGTCTCAGGTGACCCCCAAGTCTCTGTGTTATTTAAAGCTCTCCAGATTATACTTGTAGTTAGCCAGGCATAGAAACTCCCTCATGGTTGTGTCTCTTAAGCCTGGAATAGTTATAACGTGTTCAATTTTTAGCAGAAGATCTGAATCAGGGGATGGGGCAGGAGGTAATAAGAGAAAAAGAAACAAATGAACAGAATATATTATGAGAAAGAGAGTTATGGGGAACCACTCAAAAGGGAAAAAGAGAGATGCAGGAAAATACTGAAAAAGGAAAACTGTCGTTGCAAAGAATTTTTAGATTTTCACGGTTTCTAAGTCACCCCCAGAAAGTTCAAGCTACCCAGGGAAAGAGAAGATGTGAATGCAAAGCAGGAAGGATAGAAGATGAAAAGCGTTCTGGAGATGGGTGATGGTAATGGTTGTACAAGATGAATGAACTTAACACCACTGAATTGTACACTTTAAAATGGTTAAGATGGGCTTCCCTGGTGGCGCAGTGGTTGAGAGTCCGCCTGCCGATGCAGGGGACACGGGTTCGTGCCCCGGTCCGGGAGGATCCCGTGTGCCGCGGAGCGGCTGGGCCCGTGAGCCATGGCCGCTGGGCCTGAGCGTCCGGAGCCTGTGCTCCGCAACGGGAGAGGCCACAGCAGTGAGAGGCCCACGTACCGCAAAAAAAATAAAATAAAATAAAATAAAATAAAATAAAATGGTTAAGATGATAAATATTATGTGTATTTTACCAGAATGAAACTCTTTTTATTAAATGAGAAGGGATGTCACAAATCATCACGTGGTTGCATAAAAATAGTAACACATGCATGCCAACATTTTTTAACTGACGTGCAAATGTATGTATGCGTTTTCAAGTTTTTGTTTCTATTTTGGTCTCATAAAATTAATTTGCCCTAACCCTATAACCGATAATTCCACTTCTAGGTATTTCCCTGAAAGAAATGAACATGTGTTCGCAGACACTTGCTCAACAATTTTTGTAGCAGCTTTACTTATAATATGCAAAAATGGGAGACAATGCAAATGTCCATCAACTGGGGAGTGCATAAACAGACTGTGCTCCATTCATATAATGAAATGTTATTTGACAATTTTAAAAAAAAGAATGAACTACAGCTGCACAGAACTTGGATGAACCTCAGAAACATTATTTTCAGTGACAGAAGCCAGACCAAAAAAAAAAAAAAAGAAAAGAAATACACACTATATACCTCCACATATTCAGAAGTTCAAGAATAGACAATGTCAGGACTTCCCTGCTGGTCCAGTGGTTAGGACTCCACGCTTCCACTGCAGGGGGCCCGGGTTCAATCCCTGGTTGGGGAACTAAGATCCCATTAAAAAAAAAAAATAGACAATGTTTATGGATTGTAATAGATATCAGAATATTGATTACAACTGGGGATATTGACTTGGGAGGGGCAAATAAGGAAATTTCTGGACTGATGGAAATGATCTAAATGGGGAAAGTGTTACCAAGGCTGTTGTCCCAGAATTACACCCTTGCCCCTTCCTCCAACGGAAACCAATTGCTCTTGTCTAAGTTTCAAGAGGCAGCTGCAAATAGAGAAACAAGCACTGGTTAGAACCAGCTAGGCCCAAGATGTCAGAAGATTTGACTTCTAGTAGACCTTGAGCCTCATATACGCTCATTGTGATACATTAGTATGCAAATGACACACCCACAAGCACCATGACAGTTGACAATTGCCATGACAACTGGAAAAGCCCATACAAGGACGGAAAAGTAGTTTAAGCTAAGACCTGGCACTGGTCCAGGCGACCAATTCGTTAACAGAAAGAATGTGGGTTACACAGGTAAAGGCATTTGTCAATGCTCTTTGAGCTTTACTTGTAATTATGTAAATTATATCTCAATTTTTAAGACCCTGTAATTTGGGTTTTGCAATTAAGAGAATTTATCTCACATGCACTAGCCAATTCTCTCGAGTAGCAGTTAAAACATTTTTCTGCCAACAAATTGGAAGTCAAGGGGCCCCCAAAGCTATGCTCAGGCATGAGAAACAGAATGGGGAATACACAGAGAGCGAAATAATAAATAAATGCCAGAAATCATAGGCAGCTGGGTGTGTAGAACACTAGAACTGCCTGTTAAAAGAACCAAAAGGAAAAGAAGAACCAACAGGTAAAAAAGAAAAAACCCTTGTTATGAACAGAATGTGTGTCCTCCCTCCCCACCCCCCATTCATATATTGAAGGCTTAACCCCCATCATGATGGCATTGGAGTTGGGGCTAAATGGGAAGTGTGATATTGTGATATTGTTAGGGGAAACACTGACCAAAACCACCCACCCTGGCCAGCCAAGATAGTAGCCACTTGCCTGAGTTATCTTACAACAGGAGGTCCTGGTAAGGAATGTGGAACTAACAAGCTACCACTAACTGGAAGAATTCAAGAAAGGTCAAAAGGAGAGAGGATACAGACACCAGTCCATATGTCCTACAAAACCCCCAGAATCCTCGCTGGAATCTATCTTGGCTGAGCGATGCACGCACCACCAGGAAAGACCCTGAGTCAGAGTGATTGGCCAGAGACAACCTGGAAACTAACCCCATCACCATAAAACCCGAGACTGCAAGCCATGCGACAGAGCAGTTCTCCTGGGTTCCCTGACCCTGCTGCTCTTCCCACCGGGGCGCACCTATCCCAATAAGGTCTCTTGCTTTGTCAGCACGTGTGTGTCCTTGGACAATTCATTTCCGAGTGTTAGACAAGAACCCGCTCTCGGGCCCTGGAAGGTGTCCCCTTCCTGCAACAAATGGCGACTCTGGTGGAGCCCCTTCTTCACTATGACTAACATCCTGACCACTCAGAGGACTTGGGGACCAGCTCACCCGCCAACGGACCAGACCCAGTGGCCGCAACCGGGACCCTTTGTCCCCCTGGTCTCCTCCTAAAGTGGACGACTGGCCAGAGTGCCCCAACCAAGTAAGGAACAAGAGACTTTATTGACTTTCTTTCCCTTTCCCTCTCTCTTTCTTCTTTTCAACCTCTCCTATCCTACACTTTGTTTCTTCTGTCCTGGTCCTGGATGCTGGAATCTGGTTGGAGGGCCTCAGCCTGATCTGAGAGTCAGAGCCTGATCACCTTGTGGGCAAAGAACTCAAAATCTGATCTGGTATCTGGTACTGTATCTGGTATCCAGTTTCTGGTTTCTGGTTTCTGGTAGAGCTGAGTTCCTATCCTCCTTTCCTAGAAGCCCAGGGAAAAGTTCCGTAACGCCTGGGCGTCTGCAGGTGGCAGGAGACGTTCGTAAGGCCACCCCTTACGTCCCCCATCCTTCCCCTCCTCTTTCAACTTGGCCTCCTTTCCTTCCTTAGAAATCTTTGAAGACCCAAGATAGCTCCATTTACTCTGTTTGTTAGTACTTGGTTGTATCTCTGTAGAAGGGTTTTTTGTTTGGTTGTTTGTTTGTTTGTTTGTTTGTTTTGTGGTACGCGGGCCTCTCACTGCTGTGGCCTCTCCCGTTGCGGAGCACAGGCTCCGGACGCGCAGGCTCAGTGGCCATGGCTCACAGGCCCAGCCACTCTGCGGCATGTGGGATCCTCCCAGACCAGGGCACGAACCCGTGTCCCCTGCATCGGCAGGCGGACCCCCAACCACTGCGCCACCAGGGAAGCCCCCTTTTGATATTTTTTGACAAAACTTCCCATATCAAATTGTAATGAAGTTTCTTTCACCTCTACCTAAATTTGGGATGCTTCAAAGGGCCCCTGAAACAACCCAAAGGGAAATAATTAAACTAATTAGGTTCAATTGGTATGTTAAATTACATGGGAAGTATTGTCAAATGAGTACTAAATCTTCTTAGGTTATATTGTATGGTAAATGTTAACTAATATAGATATTCTAGAAATTATATGGAATTCCTAAAAATCTGACATGTCCTGGTAAAATGTTATTAGTCATAATTCTAGTTATTATCTGAAAGTGTTGTATGACACAGCAGTAACAAAGTTTCTTTGTAAATTACATTGTAGTCATATTTTAAACATGCCTTCTTAAGTCTCTTGTCATTATAGACAGTTATAGTTTTATTCTGATGCCTTTGCAAAAATGCTTCCTCTTCAAGATTTATAGAAAGGACTTTTGGATAAATACAACTTTCTGACTTTCAGACCATAATGCTGAATTGGGTAAGAAATTTAAAAATCTTAAAGAAAAACCTGATGGCTTCATGAAAAGTTATCAAAAAGGATTGATTACATGGGACTGAGTGAACTGGTGAATATGGTTATAATTTTTATGGTTTCTATCTGAAATTTTACTGGTTTAAATCTGTGTTTTCCAGATGTAAGGGAAACCTTCCCCTCAAACTAATTATGACTTACAGTAATTTGGTTAATTACATCTTTGTAAGCAGAATTGAAACATTTATCATTTCTCTCTATCTGCTCCCTCCAGAGATTGGAAGCTCTTAAGTTCCCAGCAACTTTATCAGATAAATTAGGAAGGCTACCTCACTAACTGGAACAGAAATCTCAAGGTATTTTGGGGACCTTGAAAAGGGAGGAATTCACCTAAATCTGCAAAATCTGTGATAAGCCCTTGGTGTGACTTTCCTGGCCCTGAAAGGTCTTTTGAAAGTTCAGTCTAAGACACCTTATAAAAATCTCAGAAAACAAAAAAGTCTGTATGATCAATTACAGTTATATAAATCATCAGGCCCAGCTTATTGAGACCAAATTTATTTTGCAAACAAACTAGTCTTGATCTGGTTATATTTGGTAAAAATCAGGGTAATGTTAGAGAGAAAAAAATTCTGTTTCAGTGAACATTAAATTCAAGTTTTGTTAATGGAAGTCTGTATTTACTAAGACTCATCTCCCAAATAGTTCCTTGTTGATACGTTATATTAATGTAAAGTTTAGTTGAATTGTTAAAAGGACACTCTAAATTTGTTTCTGAAGCTTATCTCAGTAATCTTTCTTTGGATGAAGATCAGATGCCTCACGACCTTCAACCAGGGATTATGTATACTGGAAAAGACATAATTTAAAAGACTATCTCCAACCTAGATGGAAGGACCCTTATCAGGTACTCTTAACTAGGTTATGCACAGTGAAACTGAAGGGAATTGACTCTTGGATTAATTTCCACTCACAGAGGACCTCTGCACTGGCCTGGCCTATAGAGAGGATGGCTGACCTCAAAATTACCTTAAAACAATGTTCAAACAGAGGAGAAACTACACTCACACCAAGACTAAAGGAAGACAATATCAGAAGTAGACAGTTTACATAAGATGCTGGACCTGACTCGTATGATCATTGATAATGCTTTCTTGACTTCTTGGACCTTTGAATATGAGTTAAATGTTTTTCTATAATGGGCTCAATCCTATGCTAATTTAAAAAATCAATCCACTAGAGAGCCTCATCCACCAGAGGGCAGACAGCAGAAGCAAGAAGAATCACAATCCTGCAGCCTGTGGAATAAAAACCACATTCACAGAAAGATAGACAAGATGAAAAGGCAGAGGGCTATGTACCAGATGAAGGAACAAGATAAAACCCCAGAAAAACAACTAAATGAAGTGGAGATAGGCAACCTTCCAGAAAAAGAATTCAGAATAATGATAGTGAAGATGATCCAGGACCTCGGAAAAAGAATAGAGGCAAAGATCAAGAAGATGCAAGAAATGTTTAACAAAGATCTAGAAGAATTAAAGAACAAACAAAGAGATGAACAATACAATAACTGAAATGAAAACTACTCTACAAGGAATCAATATCAGAATAACCGAGGGAGAAGAACAGATAAGTGACCTGGAAGACAGAATGGTGGAATTCACAGCTGCGGAACAGAATAAAGAAAAAAGAATGAAAAGAAATGAAGACAGCTTAAGAGAATGCTGGGACAACATTAAACACAACACCATTCGCATTATAGGGGTCCCAGAAGGAGAAGAGAGAGAGAAAGGACCCAAGAAAATATTTGAAGAGATTATAGAAGAAAACTTACCTAACATGGGAAAGGAAATAGCCACCCAAGCCCAGGAGGCGCAGCGAGTCCCATACAGGATAAACCCAAGGAGAAACACACCGAGACACATAGTAATCAAATTGGTAAAAATTAAGACAAAAACGAATTATCAAAAGCAGCAAGGGGAAAAAACGACAAATAACATACAAGGGAACTCCCATAAGGTTAACAGCTGATTTCTCAGCAGAAACTCTATAAGCCAGAAGGGAGTGGCATGATATACTTAAAGTGATCAAAGAGAAGAACCTACAACCAAGATTACTCTATCCAGCAAGGATCTCATTCAGATTCAATGGAGAAATCAAAAGCTTTACAGACAAGCAAAAGCTAAGAGAATTCAGCACCACCAAACCAGCTCTACAACAAATGCTAGAGGAACTTCTCTAAGTGGGAAACACAAGAGAAGAAAAGGACCTACAAAAACAAACCCAAAACAATTAAGAAAATGGTCATAGGAACATACATATTGATAATTACCTTAACCATGAATGGATTAAATGCTCCAACCAAAAGACACAGGCTCGCTGAATGGATACAATATATATGCTATCAACAAGGGACCCACTTCAGACCTAGGGACACATACAGAATGAAAGTGAGGGGATGGAAAAAGATATTCCATGCAAATGGAAATCAAAAGAAAGCTGGAGTAGCAATACTCATATCAGGTAAAATGGACTTTAAAATAAAGAATGTTATAAGAGACAAGGAAGGACACTACATAATGATCAAGGGATCAATCCAAGAAGAAGATATAACAATTATAAATATATATGCACCCAACATAGGAGCACCTCAATACATAAGGCAACTACTGACAGCTATAAAAAAGGATATCGACAGTAACACAATAGTAGTGTGGGACTTTAACACCTCACTTACACCAATGTACAGATCATCCAAAATGAAAATAAATAAGGAAACAGAAGCTTTAAATGACACAGTAGACCGGATAGATTTAATTGATATTTATAGGATATTCCATCCAAAAACAGCAGATTACACTTTCTTCTCAAGTGCGCACGGAATATTCTCCAGGATAGATCACATCTTGGGTCACAAATCAAGCCTCAGTAAATTTAAGAAAATTGAAATCATATCAAGCATCTTTTCTGACCACAATGCTATGAGATTAGAAATGAATTACAGGGAAAAAAACGTAAAAAACACAAACACATGGAGGCTAAACAGTACATTACTAAATAACCAAGAGATCACTGAAGAAATCAAAGAGGAAATCAAAAAATACTTAGAGACAAATGACAATGAAAACACGATGATCCAAAACCTATGGGATGCAGCATAAGCAGTTCTAAGAGGAAAGTTTATAGCTATACAAGCCTACCTCAAGAAAAATCTCAAATAAACAATCTAACCTTACACCTAAAGGAACTAGAGAGAGAAGAACAAGCAAAACCCAAAGTTAGCAGAAGGAAAGAAATCATAAAGATCAGAGCAGAAATAAATGAAGTAGAAACAAAGAAAACAATAGCAAAGATCAATAAAACTAAAAGCTGGTTCTTTAAGAGGATAAACAAAATTGATAAACCATTAGCCAGACTCATCAAGAAAAAGAGGGAGAGGACTCAAATCAATAAAATTAGAAATGAAAAAGGAGAAGTTACAACAGACACAACAGAAATACAAAGCATCCTAAGAGACTACTACAAGAAACTCTATGCCAATAAAATGGACAACCTAGAAGAAATGGACAAATTCTTAGAAAGGTATAACCTTCCAAGACTGAACCAGGAAGAAATAGAAAACATGAACAGACCAATCACAAGGAATGAAATTGAAACTGTGATTTAAAATCTTCCAACAAACAAAAGTCCAGGACCAGATGGCTTCATAGGTGAATTCTATCAAACATTTAGAGAAGAGCTAATACCCATCCTTCTCAAACTCTTCCAAAAAATTGCAGAGGAAGGAACACTCCCAAACTCATTCTATGAGGCCACCATCACCCTGATACCAAAACCAGACAAAGATACTACAAAAAAAGAAAATTACAGACCAATATCATTGATGAATATAGATGCAAAAATCCTCAACAAAATACTAGCAAACAAAATCCAACAACACATTTAAAGGATCATACAGGATGATCCAGTGGGATTTATCCCCGGGATGCAAGGGTTCTTCAATATACACAAATCAATCAATGTGATACACCATATTATTAAACTGATGAATAAAAACCATATGATCATCTCAATAGATGCAGAAAAAGCTTTTGACAAAATTCAACACTGATTTATGATAAAAACTCTCCAGAAAGTGGGCATAGAGGGAACCTACCTCAACATAATAAAGGCCATATACGACAAACCCACAGCAAAAAAGAAAAAAAAAAATCAATCCAATTGTTGGGTCTGTGGCCAATTACCTGTGGCTAGGACTTCTTGTTTACCTGAGTGGATTTCTCCACTCCAAGGCTCTCATTGGTTGGCCCTTAGGAAATTTATTTTAAAAGAAAAATTATAACTATGTTTAGGCCACTGTTGATTTTAGTTGGCATCCCCTCACCTGGCCAATTACTAATGCCTGCTCTGACCCTGGCCATAAATATGAATTTTCCTCTATTTCTCAAGTTCAATCACAGCAACAAGCACAATTTCAGCCAAGGAATAAAACCTCCCACAATTATGGGTTGGATTTATGTAGTTAACACCAGGCTATGGTCATTTAAGTTTAAAGACTCCTCTATGTTGGGAACAAGTAAATCATACTAAGGATAATCAGTCTAGTAACACTAGGAAACTGGGCTGGGTGCCTTATGGACAGTGCCAATGTATAATTTCCCTGAAAGATCAGGACTGGTACAGAACAGATGAAGTCAGATGACCTGGGGTATACTGGGCTTCACCTGATGGAAGTTCTTGACTTAAATTCTTACTTGTGACTTTACTAATACTGCTAGCTCTATTATTTTTTATATTGTCTGTTTTACAAAATTGTTGTTTCTTGCATTACCAAACGTGTAACCGAGTCTCTGATAAAGTGATGATATATAGTTCCATATAAGATCAATGATAGTAATAGTGTAACTCTAGATATGGGAAGAAGCAAGAGGGAATATTTTCCTGGACCATAAGAGAATAGTAAGACAAGTGGTCCAGAGACTTTTTGCTACTCGTAATGCCTAGTCCTGTAATAGTGGCCTATCAGTGAAATCTTCACCAGACCTGGAAATGAGAATTCCTAGCACCGTGGGATGAAAAGGTCATGAAATAACCCCAAACCATGGTCGAATTTATGACCCTGAAGGGCCCCTGCCAACTGAAAATTGGCACTTGCCATCTGCCTCTGCAAGGATTAGGTCAGCGGCCACTGACCTTCAACACCCCCTGAAAGGAATTCTGTGTGGAGATCAGGAATGAGGCGCTCTGTGCTCTGGGAAAAAAAAACTGGCAGGACAGGCCTTCGGATAGTTAGATACTTCCAGGAGAAGATTTTATGAGCCCAAATTCTTGCATCTTCTCATATCTAGAGAAGCACTAAAATCATTAACAGTGACATCTGCTTTGGCCATTAAGGAGAGAAATGTAATTGAAAGACAAATGGAGTAGCTGTGGTTCAGACATCCAAGGTTTAATACTAGGTGGCATTATGGACGTGATTTCCAACAAGTCTTGTATTGCTAAGAACTTGAGTTTTCTGAGCTGTGTCAGACTTGAGATGCCACCAGCCATTCTCAAAACAATGTCTGCTGGCAGCTGGTGGCTGCAACTTTATGGTTTCAGGGTGTCCTCTTGTAACTATTAAATTTTTAGAAAATGAAATTGCTTTAGATCAGATATTAACAGAAGGAGGAGACATATAGTGGTCAGAAGCTCCTGTTACGTATATGTTAATACCACATTGGAAGTTAAAATCTACTTAAAGTAAACAACTGGCTACCTGGGTACAAGTCTCCCCAAGGTGCAAGGTCCAGAATGGGTTTCAGGCTTATTCTTACACCAAAATGGTGGACCAAGGGATTGAGATTTTAATCACACTAAACTCAGATCTAGGCAGAAATATGTCCAATTCAGTGTCTATTCTCCAAATTGAGACAGAACTATGCCCTATTTTAGCAAGAAGTTGCCAGAGCCATCGTCACCCAGTTTCCTGAATTAAAACTGAGCAGGACTCTGTGAGGCTCCAGAATATAAATCCTTTCTTTGTCCCCTGTTTCTTGTTTGTAGGATACAGACTTCATTCAGCCCCCTTGCCCTTCCCTGAGTTCCAAAGGGCAGGTTCAAACAGTTGCTAATCAGAGAAGGGAAGGGATGCAAAAACAGGGGAGGAACAGTCAAATGGTAGTGCAGCCTTGGAGCAAGAGTATGCATAACAGTACCTTTGAGTTCTTCTGCAGAACTGGGGCCCCCACCCAGGTGGAGGATGGTAACTTCAGGCTGAGGGCAAGATTCCTGGAGCACCACCCTGTCACCTCACCACCAACCAATCAGAAGAAAGTCACACATCCTGCTGCTCTCACCACACATTTTGCCTTCCTTTTCTGGGCCAGGTGATGAACACACTGTTAAGCCCCCTGTTTGGCCCCTGTCTGTTTCATCTCTGACAGGGTCCAACAGTTTCCGGCCAAATTGTTATTACTATGAGGGTGAATGCCGGTTTCAGGCACAGAATACCTCGATTTAGATCGAGGTGGAGAGAGACTTCTACTCTACTAGGCAGGACTACACCCACACTCAGCAGGGAATAGCTACAGAAGAAAGACTTGCATCCCAATTCCCAAGACGTATCTTCAGTATAAAGTCTCTCAGGGGGAGTTGTTAGGGGAAACACTGACCAAAACTGCCTGCCCTGGTGAGGAAAGATAGTAGCCACTTGCATGAGTTATTTTACAACAGAAGGTCCTGGTAAGGACGTGGAACTAACAAGCTACCACCAACTGGAAGAATTCAAGAAAGGTCAAAAGGAGAGAGGAGACACCAGTCCATATGTCCTACCAACCTCCCAGAATCCTCGCTGGAATCCATCTTGGCTGAGCGTCACCAGGAAGGACCCTGGGTCAGAATGATTGGCCAGAGACAACCTGGAAACTAACCCAATTACTATAAAACCAGAGACTGCGAGCCACGTGGCAGAGCAGTTCTCCTGGGTCCCCTAACCCTGCTGCTCTCCACCTGGCTGCCCTTTCCCAATAAAGTCTCTTGCTTTGTCAGCACGTGTATCTCCTCAGACAATTCATTTCTGAGTGTTAGATAAGAGCCCACTCTCAGGCCCTGGAAGGGGTGCCCCTTCCTGCAACAATATAAAGAAATATATATTTGGTCTTGGTCCCCAGTCCCTGACACAGAGCTCCTAAAATCCTTGTGATTTCCTGAGTGATTGGGTTGAGAGAAGCATCTTTTGATATTCAGAATAAGCCCCTTTTTAAGCTCAACCACACCTGAATTTATAGTAATGAGGTGACTTTTGGAAAGTCCCTAAGGATGCGGTACTGGTTGCCAGGGGACCCAACCACATGATTAGAGGCTTGGAAGTTTCAGCCTCACACCTCTTCCAACCTTTGGGGAGGGGAGAGGAGCTGTAGATTAAGTTAATCACTATTGGCCAATGACTTAATCAATCATGCCTATATAATGAAGCCTTCATTTTAAAAACTCTGATGGGGGCTTCCCTGGTGGCGCAGTGGCTAAGAATCCGCCTGCCAATGCAGGGGACATGGGTTCGAGCCGTGGTCCAGGAAGATTCCACATGCCGTGGAGCAACTAAGCCCGTGAGCCACAACTACTGAGCCCACGTGCCACAACTACTGAAGCCCGTGTGCCTAGAGCCTGTGCTCCACAACAAGAGAAGCCACCACAATGAGAAACCCGTGCACTGCAACGAAGAGTAGCCCCCACTTGCCACAACTAGAGAAAGCCCCAATGCAGCCAAAAATAAATTTATTTATTTATTTGTTTGTTTGTTTATTTATTTATTTATATTTTTAAATAAAAAATAAAAAACTCTGATGGAAGGGATTTGGAGAACTTGCAGATTGGTGAACACGGGAATGTGCTGGGAGGGTGGCAGGCCTGGAGACAGCTTAGCTCAGCCCCCCTTCATATCTTGCCCTGTACATCTCTTCCATCAGATTGTTCCTGAGTTGTATCATCTTATACTAATCTGGTAATCTAGTAAGTAAACTGTAAAGTAGACAGTCAAACTCAGAACACAGGTATCCCTTGCTTTTTGAAAGTTCACTTTATGCCACTTCACCTTTATGAAAAACCTACATTAGACCTGCTTTCACTAACTGAAAGAAATTCAAAGAGGATTTTTACTTGTACAGAAAAAAAAAAGCGAAAATAGTACTCAGCATTTATTTTGCAGAGAGCAGTTATAGAGATAGTGTACATCCTGAGCTGTGAGAATATCACTACCAAGCTCCTTCTCCAGGAACTACACTGAGCAGCTCAGCATCAAGCCACCATAGCTTTGAACTGTGTCTGTGAGCATTTGTGCTTTACCTTGATCTATTTTGTGTTTTTGTGAGCAAGATGTGTCCGAAGATAATTTGACTGTCTACTTTGCCAGTGAGTTTTATACTTCCATGTTTTCATGTTACTGATTAGTACCCTTTCACTTCAGCTTGGAAAACTCCTTTTAGTATTTCTGGTAAGGCAGGTATAGTGGTGATGAACTCCCTCAGTTTTTGCTTGTCTGGGAAAGTCTTTATCTCTTATTACTGAATGGCAGCTTTGCTAGGTGAAGTATTCTTGTTTGGCAGGTCTTTTCTTTCAGCACGTTGACTATATCATCCCATTGTCTCCTGGACTGCAAGGTTTCTACTGAAAAATCTTCTGATAGCCTTATGGGGTTTCCCTTGTATGTGATGAGTTTCTTCTCTCTTGCTGCTTTCAAAATTCTCTCTTTGTCTTTGATTTTTGAGAGTTTGATTATAATATGTCTCATGAAAACCTCTTTGGGTCAAATCTGTTTGAGAATCCTTGAGCTTCATGTACCTGGATGTCTATATCCATCTCCAGATTTGGGAAGTTTTCAGCCATTATTTCTTTAAATAATCTTTCTGCCCTATTTTTCCTCTCTCCTCCTTCAGGAAATGCCATAATGCATAAACTGTTTTGCTTGATGGTATCCTGTACTTCAGGTAGGGTTTCTTCATTCTTTTTTATTATTTTTTTCTTTTTTCTCCTCTGACTGGATAATTTCAAATGGCCTGTATTCTAGTTCACAGAATCTTTCTTCTGCTTGATCAAGTCTGATGCTGCTGATCTCTACTTCATTTTTTTAAATTTCATTCATTGTACTCTGCAGCCCCAGAATTTCTGGGGGGTTTTTGTTTGTTTTTTATGATTTTTACCTCTGTTGAACTTCTCCTTTTGTTCACATATTGTTTTCCTGATTTCATTGAGTTGTCTATCTGTGTGCTCTTGAGACTCACTGAGCTTCCTAAAAACATGTCTTTAAATTATCTGTTAGGCAATTCATAGATCTCCTTCGGGTCAGTTACTGAAAAATTATTGTATCCCTTTTGTGATGTCTAGTTGCCTTGAATTTTCATGTTCCTTGAAGTCTTGCATTTCTGTCTTCACATTTGAAGGAGTAGTCACTTCCTCCAGTCTTTACTGACTGGCTTTGGGAGAGAAATACCCTCACCAGTCAGTTCAGTTAGGGATTCTGGGGCTATCTCAGACCTTTTCCATAGATGCACCCACTCCACACTTCTTGTTCCCTCTTATAGGGAATTTTTAAGATTGTATACCTTCTCTCAATCCTGCAAGTCTAGCCTGGGTGCTGAAAGTCTCTAATTTGCTTTCTCTAGGGTTGTTCCCTGAAATGCCCAAGTCTATGTGTTTTCTCCTTACTCACCCATATTTATTGAGCACCTACATGCATCAGGCACTCTTCTTGATGCCTGGGATTTATCAATGAACTTCAATGAACAGAAACTCTTGCCTTCATGGAGCTTAGAATCTAGCAAGTCAAAAGTGGGTCTTTCTGGTCTGAACCTCACCCTGCATATTGGAACTTCATACTACACACCCTTTCCAGGAACAAGAAGTCTTCTCTAGGTACTTAAGAGGCATCATATCATTAAATCTTCCTAATAAGCCTTCAAGGTAGCATGGCAGATGGTATGTTCCAAAGATGACTGCCATAACGTCTCCCATCCCAATGGGCCTTTCTGCAAGTGGAACTTGCCCCTCCAAATTCAATTTCTCTACCTCTTTGGATCTGGGTGGGCCCTCAGAAAGGTTACCCCAATTGCAGGTGACAAAGTGACTCCCGGATATAGAGTTGAACTGTCCTGGAAGCCTCTACTTCCTGCCTCTTGGAATCCAGCTGCCGTGTGAGCCTGCCATGCAGTGAGAAGCCCAAACAACATAGAGAAGACAAGGGTAGGTACATCATTTGATAGTCCCAGCCGAGCTGAGCTTTCACACCATCCATCTCAGGTGAAACACCTGTGAGTGAGCAAGCTTCCAGATGATTCCAGCTCCCAGTTATTCAAGTCACCTCTACCTCCAACTACTTGAATCTTCCCAGCTGGACCCTAGGCATTGTGGAGAATAAAATAAATCATTCCCACTGTACCCTGCCCTGATCCCTGATCCACTGAATTCATGATCATAAGAAAATCGTTGCTGTTTTGTGCCACTAAGTTTGGGGGAATTTGTTATGCAGCATTGGATAACTGGTACACACTACAAAGAAAATAAAAGAGGGTTAGTTGGGTCTTCCCTGGTGGTCCACTGGTTAAGAATCCTCCTTCCAATGCAGGGTACATGGGTTTGATCCCTGGTCAGGGAACTAAGGTCCCACATGCCGCAGGGAAACTAAGCCCACACACTCTAGAGCCTGCACCCCACAACTAGAGAGATGCCCACATGCTGCAATAAATACCCAGTGCAGCCAAATAAATAAATAAATAGATAGATAAATATTTTTTTTTAAAAAAAAGAGGGTCGGTAATAAACAGTGAATTGATGGAGGGAGCTTTTTTTTTTTTTGCGGTACGTGGGCCTCTCACTGTTGTGGCCTCTCCCGTTGCAGAGCACAGGCTCTGGACGTGCAGGCCCAGTGGCCATGGCTCACGGGCCCAGCCGCTCGGCAGCATGCGGGATCCTCCCAGACCGGGGCACAAACCTGTGTCCCCTGCATCGGCAGGCGGACTCTCAACCACTGCGCCACCAGGGAAGCCCTGGAGGGAGCTTTTTTAAATGGGGTATCAGGTAAGGAGACAGCTTTGGAGCTGAGCATTGAATGATGCAAAGGGACCTACATGGGGAGATCTGGGAGAGGAGATTTCCAGGTAGAAGGAACAGCCAGAGCAAAGGTCCTGAGACAGGACTGTATCTGGCATATACAGGAACAGCTAGGAAGCCAACTGTGCCTGAAACAGAGTGAGGGGGTGAATGGGAGAAGATGAGGTCACGGAGGTGATGGGGGAAATTGTGCAGGATCTTATGGACTGCAGTGAGGAGCTGGTGTTTCTCTCTTGGGGTGAAGGAAAGCTGCTTAAGGTCATTGAAAATGCACCAAATCTCAGTTAGTAAAGCCACATCTCCCCACTTCTATCTAGTTCCACAACCACTAACCAAGCAAACAAGATCTTTCACCTAGAGACCTCCACCGACCTCTCAATCATGTTCCTGTTTACAATTTTCCCACATGATCCTAGCTTAAAACCCTCCACTGGCTTTATACTGAAGGTAGAAAAATGTCCAAACCCCTAAATCTACACATGATGCCCTCATAATATCACCAATATCATTCCCTACCACTGTCCACCACACTGCTCTTTCTGGACCTCAAATGCATCTGGCTTGTTTCCACCTCAGGACATTTGCACGTACTGTCCCCTCTACCTGGAATGATTTTCCCCCAGATATTCCCATAGCTGGATATTTGTCATCTCTTGAATCCCAGCTTATCTGCTGCCTTCTAAAAGTAAATAGCCTGGGCTTCCCTGCTGGCGCAGTGGTTAAGAATCCACCTGCCAATGCAGAGAACACGGGTTCAAGCCCTGGTCTGGGAGGATCCCACACACCGCTGAGCAACTAAGCCCGTGTGCTACAACTACTGAGCCTGCACTCTAGAGCCCATGAGCCACAACTACTGAGCCTAGAGCCTGTGCTCTGAAGCAAGAAAAGCCACCACAATGAGAAGCCCGTACACTGCAACAAAGAGTAGCCCCCACTCACCGCAACTAGAGAAAGCCTGTGCACAGCAACAAAGACTCGGTGCATCCAAAAATAAAAATAAATAAAATAAATAAATTTATAATAGTAAATAGCCCTGGCCAGGACTTTCCTGGTGGTCCAGTGGCTAAGACTCTGCACTCCAAATGCAGGGGGCCCAAGTTTGATCCCTGGCCAGGGAACTAGATCCCACATGCCTCAACTAAGAGTTCACATGCCGCAACTAAAGATCCTACACGACACAGTGAAGATCAAAGATTCCGTGTGCCACAACTAAGACCCGGCACAGCCAAATAAATAAATAAATATTATAAAATAAATAAAGATAAAAAAATAGCCCTGGGGCTTCCCTGGTGGCTCAGTGGTTGAGAATCCGCCTGCCGATGCAGGGGACACGGGTTCGTGCCCTGGTCCGGGAAGATCCCACATGTCGCGGAGCGGCTGGGCCTGTGGGACATGGCCGCTGAGCCTGCATGTCTGGAGCCTGTGCTCTGCAACGGGAGAGGCCACGACATTGAGAGGCCCGCGTACCGCAAAAAATATATATATATATCCCTGGCCATCATTTGAAAGTAGACCTCCTATATTCTCTAAGACATCCCCCTGTATATTTCTTTCATAACATTTGTGATGGTTAATTTTGTGTCAAATTAGCTAGGTCACAGTACCCATATATTTGGCCAAACATCAATCTAAATGTTGCTGCACAGGTGTTTTTTTATATGCAATTAATATTTAAATCATTAGACTTTGAATAAAGCAAATTGCCCTCCATAATGTGGGTGAGCCTTGTTCAATCAGTGGAGGCCTTAAGAGAAAAAGACTGAGGTCCCCCAGAGGAAGAAGTAATTCTGCCTCCAGACTGCCTTTGGATTTGAGACTACATTCATTCTTCCCTGGGTCTCCAGCCTGCCAGATTTCCCTGTAGATTTCAGACTTGCAAGATCCCACAATAGTGTGAGCCAGTTCCTTAAAAGAAATCTCTCTGTACATATATACATATCCTATTGGTTCTGTTTCTCTGGAGAACTCTGATTAATACGGTATTCATACAATATAAAATTATTGTATTGGGGGTTATCTAGAACAGAGATCAGCAACATTTTCTGTAAAGGTCCAGCTACTAAATAAATATTTTAGTCTTCACAGGTCATACAGTCTCTGCCACAGCTACTCAGCTCTGCCTTTGAAGCATGAAAACAATTATAAACAATACATTAAAAATGATCATGGCCATGTTCCAATAAAACTTCGCTTACAAAAACAATTAATGGTTTTTGCTGACTCCTGACCTAGAATATAAGCTGCCTGAGAGCAGAACCCAAGTCTCTCTTCTTTCCCCTCTGTCCCCAACACCTAGAAAAATCACTGGTACATTAAAAACCTTCAGTAAGTATTTGTTGAACAAATAAATGAGTGAATGAAAAGGTATTCTCTAATCTCACAACGGTAAGTCAATTCCTCTGCACTTTAATATCTTTGAACTTTAACGAGCAATGGTATTTAATCTTTAAACTTTCATATCTCTCTGGAATTGACTCAAATTTGAGGGAGTATCCTTACAGATTTTATTATTGAAGTATTTAAATATCATTTAATCTGAAATAAAATAAAGCCTTTCTAGGGAAATAACTTAAACTTTTTCTGGAGTCTTTTGATTGTTCTATTAGCTCTTTTTTTTTCAGGTGTTGATTTTTTTCTGCTTTTGTGGAGTTTGAAATGTCTCTTTCATGGTGTTGATTTTGGTCACATGCCTGGTGCTTCTTAATAGTTGTCTGCTCACCTTCTGTTTGAAAATTCCAGTGCCCTGCTTGTTCTATTTGCTATAACTTGACTCAGAAAAGTAGTGCTGGTAACTTGGACATATTTTATCCACTGATTTAGCCAAAGGGCAAATTATATCACTGGATCTGCTTAGTACTCGAGCCAGAAGAACAGGTAAAGCTAATGCAGCTAGCTCCCATGTTTCTTTCTATGTAATCACCTTGATAAACGCCCCCAAAACTTCCTGCCATTTCTTGAATCCACGCACACTACCTTTGGGAATTTCCTAGAACTGCCCCAACCTCTGGGGATGTGGTTTCCTCTGGTTCTGTTTCTTAATAATCCTGATCTCATCTGACTCACCTTAAAAGAATACTTCCAACTTATATTCACAACACAGCAGGGGCAAGAGAGGAGAGAGAGCAAATGATAAATCAAATGGGGCAAAATGTTAACAGTTAGTGAATCTGGGTAAAGGATATACATGGATTCTTTGTCCTTTTGTAATTTGTGTGACTTTTCTTTAAATTTGAAATTATTTCTAAATATTCTTTTCAAGAAAATATCTATAGAGGCAGCCTCAGATTCTTCACTTTTATTAATTTCTCAAGCCATTCTGATGCAACTTGATCCATCCACACCCCTGCATATAGCCACCCGTGATTCTGATGATTAAAAATCCAGTAGATATTTTCAGTTCTCATCTCATCTGATGCTCAGCAGTATCGAGCACCATTGACCACTACTTCCTTCTAGAAACAGATTTTCCTCTTTGCTCTCTGGCTGCTCCTTTTCAGGCTTCTGTGCAACCTGGCTTCCCACTGAAACACTGTCTATTGGTGTTCCTCAGCCCTTCATCTTAGAACTTCTCTTCTGCTACTTCTCTCCTTGTTTTTCTAAGAGATCTCACCCTTGCCCCAAATGCCCAGTACATAAATACACCAACTTTTGCATTTCCATCTCAGCCAAAGAGCTAGCATAGCCACAAGATTGACTCAACATCCCCACATGGTCACCTCAAAGGCATAAGGAAATTCCATGTCTCCAAGTGACCTATGATCATACAGCGTCCCCAGATCCATAAATGCCTCCACCATCTGTCCAGTTTTGAGCCAAAAGTCTTCACTCCTCCATCTCACTCATGTTCAAAGTCTCGCCAACTCCTATTCCTCTTATTGTCTGAGATGTGCATTCATTGCCTCTCCATCTTCAAAGCCAGCACTTTATGCCAAGCCTCCCATTACCTCTCGTTTGGGTGATTGAATGAGCCTCCCTGTCTCCCCTCTTTACCCCCCATCCAAACTCTGCATCCCTGCCAGATGGATTAATGCCAGATGCAAGCCCCTGCACCCTGACACCAAATTCAATCTCAGAGACAGAGTTTTGGGTGAAGCAGAAAAGAATCGCTTTATTGCTTTGCCAGGCAAAGGGGCCACAGTAGGCTAATGCCCTCAAAACTGTGTGTCCCGACCTGGAGGGGATAGTGACGAGTTGTACGGTAATGGTTCAATGAGGGCATGATCAGCTCCTGGACATTCTTCTGAGTGGTTGGTGGTGACGGTAAGTGGGAATCAGCATCATCAACCTTCTGGTCCCAACTTCCGGGGTCTACGTGCTTGTGGGCAGCATGCAGTTAGCTTCTTTCACCTGGTGGAGGTTTCAGTATCTGCAAAACAGCTCAAAGAGACTGTTATGTGTATTCAGGGGGGGAACCAGGACCCTGCCCCAAGGCTGCAGTATTCTTTCTTGACTATTCCTCCCTTGTCTCTGCATCCCCTCCCTTCCCTAATTAGCAACTGTTTGAACCTGCCCGTTGGAACCCAGGGAACGTCACAGAGGCTAAATGAAGCCTATTTCCTGTAATCAAGAAATGGGGGACAGGGACTTCCTTGGTGGTCCAGTGGCTAAGACTGCACACTCCCAATGCAGGGGGCCTGGGTTCGCTCCCTGGTTAGGGAACTAGACCCCACATGCTGCCACTAAGAGTTCGCACGCCGCAACTAAAGATCCCTCATGCTGCAACTAAAGATCCTGCGTGCCACAACTAAGACCTGGTGCAGCCAAATAAATAAATTTTGGGGGGGGGCGGGGTACACGGGCCTCTCCCATTGCGGAGCACAGACTCCGGACGCGCAGGCTCAGCGGCCGTGGCTCACGGGCCCAGCTGCTCCGCAGCATGTGGGATCTTCCCGGACCGGGGCACAAATCCGTGTCCCCTGCATCGGCAGGCGGACTCTCAACCACTGCGCCACCAGGGAAGCCCATAAATATTTTTTAAAAAAGAAATGGGGGACACAGAAAGGCTTTTGTGCCCAGGAGCCCCACAGGGTCCTGTTCAGTTCCAGGACCTAATGAGCTAATCTGACCTCTGTCTTCGTAATTCTCCCTTGCCCTCAGGATAAAGCTTTGGGCTGTCATCCACAAGCTTGCATGGTCCGACCCCCTCAACCCCATCTCACACTACTATATCCACTCTCCTACTTCTGGCCCTTTATACATGCTGCTCTCCCTACCTGGAACTCACTTCACCTGATGCACTTGGAACCTTAGATGCCATCTCTCCATGACCCGACTGTTGTAATAATAACAACAGCTTCTACATATTGAGTCAAATGCCAGGCACTGTGCTATTAAACCTATGAGCTGACTTAATACTCCTAGGAGCCCATGAGATACAAAATTTTGTCCAGTTTTACAACTGAAGACACTGAGCCCAGAGAGGTGATGGCACTTGCCCAAGGATGCACAGCTTAGCTAGCATTGCCTGAATCAGGGCTTGAACTTGGCTCTGTGTGACACTAAAATGGATGTTCAGTATGATCCAGCAATCCCACTTCTGGGTACCTATCCCAAAGAATTGAGATCGGGGACTTCCCTAGTGATCCAGTGGGTAAGACTCCATGCTCCCAATGTAGGGGGTCCAGGTTCGATCCCTGGTTGGGGAACTAGATCCCTCATGCATGCTGCAACTAAGAGTCTGCATGCTGCAACTAAGAGATCCCACATGCCACAACTAAAGATCCCACATGCCTCAACTAAACATGCCACAACGAAGATCCCATGTGCCACCACTAAGACCCAGCACAGCCAACATAAAAATAAATAAGTAAAATAAATTGATATTCTTAAAAAAAATAATTGAAATCAGAATCCCAGAGAAATAATTTGTACTCTCATGTTCACTGTAGCATTATTCACAATAGCCAAGATATTGAAACAACCTAAATGTCCATGGACAGATGGTTAAAGAAGATGTGGTCCATCCATACGATGGAATATGACTCAGCCTTAAAAAAGAAGGAAACTCTGCCTTATGCAACAACATGGATGGACATGAAGAACATTATGCTCAGTGAAATAAGCCAGACCCAGAGGGACACGTGCTGCGTGATTCCACTTCTCTGAGGTATCTAAAAAAAGTCCATTCATAGAAACAGAAAGTGGAATGATGGTTTCCAGAGGCTAGCAAGAGGGGGAAATAGGGTGTTGTTGTTCAATCGGTATAAAGTTTCAGTTACACAAGATGAATATGTTTTGGAGATTTGCTGTTAATATTGTGCCTATATGTTACTGTATTGTGCGCCTAAAATCTTGTTAAGAGGGTAGATCGCGTGTTAAGTGTCCTTAACATATTTTTTTTCTTAAAGAAAGCACGCTCTGCAGACCCATCCCTGCTCTTGCCTCACCATACCACTCCCACCATGCATCCACTCACATGTGAAGCTGGTGCAAGTCTTTGGGCTTCTCCACTTTGCCTCCGTCGTTGGAGATGCATCCTGCTGGGCTGCTGCGGTGGGAGGGGCTAAGCGTTTCTGTTTACAGGTCTTAGACCCATCCCCAACTTAACACAGGAAGTATGACAGTCTCTGGGATCCCTAAGCCACTAGGAAAGACACTGACAGCCTTGAGGGACTGCATCCTCGGGGACCAGGATGTCCCACAGTTCATTTGGCAGTGTTGCAGGAAGGGGGACCCTTTCCAGGGCCCGAGAGTGGGCTCTCGCCTGACACTCAGAAATGAATTGTCCGAGGAGACACACGTGCTGACAGAGCAAGAGACTTTATTGGGAAAGGGCGCCCGGGTGGAGAGCAGCAGGGTTAAGGAACCCAGGAGAACTGCTCTGCCGTGGCTCACAGTCTTGGGTTTTACGGTAATGGGATTCGTTTCCGGGTTGTCTCTGGCCAATCATTCCGACTCAGGGTCCTCCCTAGAGGCGCATGCGTCACTCAACCAAGATGGATTCCAGCGAGAAGGATTCTGGGAGGTTGGTAGGACATATGGACTGGCGTCTCCTCTCTCCTTTTGACCTTTCTTGAATTCTGGTTGGTGGTAGCTTGTTAGTTCTGCATTCCTTACCAGGACCTCCTGTTGTAAGATAACTCATGCAAGTGGTGACTGGGGTTCCTGGCTAGGGCAGGCGGTTTCAGTCAGTGGTTCCCCTAATAGCAGCACAGAACAGAACCCACCCCAGCAGGAAATTCCTGGCAGGACACTCAAGTTTCTCATGCCCCAACAAGGGTAGATGCTAGATGTACTGGGTTAAATAGTGTCCCCCACAAAAGTCATGTCCTTCCTGGGAGTAGCCCAGCTGTAAGGCGAGGAACCCCAAGGATGGCTGACAACCCCCAGAAGCTGGAAGAAGCAAGGAAGGATTCTTCCCTAGGGCATGTGGAGGGAGCCTGGCCCTGCTGAGACCTTGATTTTGGACTTCTGGCCTCCAGAACTGGGAGACAATAAAAGTGTGTTGTTTTGGGCTTCCCTGGTGATGCAGTAGTTGAGAGTCCACCTGCCGATGGAGGGGACTCAGGTTCGTGCCCCGGTCCGGGAGGATCCCACGTGCTGCGGAGTGGCTGGGTCCGTGAGCCATGACCGCTGAGCCTGCACATCCGGAGCCTGTGCTCTGCAACAGGAGAGGCCACAACAGTGAGAGGCCCACGTACCGCAAAAAAAAAAAAAAAAAAAAAGGTGTGTTGTTTTAAGTCCTCCAGTTTGTGACACTTTGTGAGGGCAGCCCTAGGAAACTAATGCATAGGGTATCCCATGTAACAGGAAGAGGCAAATGGGAAGTCTAGGTGGTTCCTCCGTCTCTCTAGGGCTGTGTGGTCTCATCCATGCATCCCCACCCATTTCCTCCTCCCGTCTCTCTCTGCCCATGGGCCCTTCCATGCTTCTCCCTCCCATACACCTTCCAATTCCTGACTAATAAGTTCAGGAATGCCAGGCCCGCCCACATTCCGACCGAGGAGATCTGATTGGCCCAGCTTGAGTCATGTATCCACCCTGACCCAATCAGCTGTGCTAGAGAAGTGGCACCACTTGGCGCCAGGGATGATCATCAAAATTGGAAACAACCAGTGTAGCCAGACGTTGACCAGTCAGATTTGAAGCTGGCCCCTGGACCACACCCTTCCCCCACCAATCCCAGGGGTGCACCCAGAGTTAACACTTTGGATGCTAGATCACCAGGGCCATCCTAGGGGTCCAGAGGAAGCATGCAGCAAAAGGGGCGGGGAGTAACAGGCATTTGCCAATTAGCATAGAGGCTAGTTTAATAATCTAATGACCAGTATGGCCACATTCATGGATGTCAGCTCAATGTCAGTTCTGCTCTCTCAGAAGGGATGTGGGGAATGGAACTCTGCGAGAAGAGGTAGAGATGGATCGGGCAAATGACATTCACCTCCACATCCCCATCTTCATTGCCCATCTCACACCCTCCTGTCTGGCCAGCACAGGCAAAGCTCTCCCACTTCTGCCTCACCCCCATCCCTCCTAAGTCCCCATCAAGGTCACCTGCTTTGTGGAGACCGCCCTGTCCACCCCAGCCCCAGAAGCCAAGGTCCAGCTGGTATATATGGGCCAGTGGGCAGAAGATCTGCATGGTGGGGAAATTAGGGGATTTGGGAGAACTGGCCAGGACCATGGTACGCTGGTAAATGTTTAACAACCAGCTCTCAAGATGTGAAATGAATATCTGTGTTTATTATCAATTTTACTGACCTAAATGTGTAGCACACAACCTCCAACAATAAAATATGAGACGTTGTGTTACAAATTCCATACAGCCAAAACTGATTCTCACAGAATGCCTTCCTTGATTTTTTCCACTCTTGTACCCAGAGCCAATCTATGCTTGCAAGTGAGAAACAAGTGAATGGAGGTTGATATTTTCCTTTAGAGACTGAGATGGAACAAAACTATAAAGATGCATGTTCACCCTTCACTTGCTTTACGATGATGTGAGCAACTTCTTTGCTAAATCAGATAGCGGTTTGAAAACACTAGAGAAAGACTTCCTTGATTTTTTTGGGTGCTATTCACAATGTAACAGTTACAGATAAGAACCACTTAAGTGTAGGGACTTCCCTGGTGGTGCAGTGGTTAAGAATCCGCCTGCCATTGCAGGGGACACAGGTTCGAGCCCTGGTCCGGGAAGATCCCACATGTCACCGAGCAACTAAGCCCATGAGCCGCAACTACTGAGCCTGTGTGCCACAACTACTGAAGCCTGCGTGCCTAGAGCCCGCGCTCCGCAACAAGAGAAGCCACTGCAATGAGAAGGCCGCGCAGTGTAACAAAGAGCAGCCACCGCTCACCGCAACTAGAAAAAGCCCGCACACAGCAACGAAAACCCAACGCAGCCAAAGATAAATTTAAAAATAAATAAATAAATAAAAGAAAATAATTTTTTAAAAAAAGAACCACTTAAGTGTAATCTGCATGTTGAACATCCTTTTCACCTGCACTTTAAGTATAGACAATCAACAAACAACAAATCAAGCCCTGACTTGTAACATTTGCCACTTCCTGTAGTGTAAATGCTCTCAGCATGGCCGATTTTAACCCATTATTGACTGGGGATGTATTAATGCCACAGGCGTTAGTTTCTGCAAAAATCCCCCAGTCAATAACGTGTTAAGTTACTAGTGTGGTGACACAGAATACAGAGTTAGTGAGCAGTGTCCTGCAAAATGGCATTATCCAGTATTTCCACCACCAGATACAGTATAGGTAAAATATCTCAAGAGCACAGGTAATAGTAACATGGGAATAATAAAACCCCTAAGGCACAGGGGAGCTATATAAATCTCAAGATAACTCACATTGTCTGGCATATAGTAAATGCTCAATATATAGAAGTCATAACATATATAAATACTTTATTATCTAACATCATGTACCACCTCACACCTTCCCATATGCCCCAGTTACACAGGGTCACACACAATCACAATGTCAAGCCAGCGTATTAGACCGTCAGCTTGGCAAAAGCTGGGGATTTTTTCTTGTCCTGTTCATGGCTGTGTCCCCAACACCTAAAACAGTGCCTGATAAAATTTGCATGAATGAGTAAAGCTCACACAGCATAGTTACTTGGACTCCCACAGGCTAGCCCCCTGAGTACCACGGGGTGGGGGGGGAGGGTACTGGGAATGAGTCTCTATTTCTCACATATTAACATAAATAAGGATGGGGGGTCTTTTTTATTTGCTGATGTTTCTCTAGCCCTGCACAGTGCCTGGCACAGAGCAGAAGCTCAATAAATATAAGTTGAATGGATTAATATAATGTACACTGTCTGAGCTCAGGCTCAGAATAAATACCAAGTGACAGAGGGACCCGGAGAGTCCTGGAAGAGGGGGTCAGCAGCAAGGACCCCGGCCCAGCCCAGTGAGGTAGAGTAGCTAGACCCCATCACCAGGGGCCCCAAGAAAGGAAGGCAAGATTCAGTCTTGGTCCAGAGGGTGGCACCTAGGCCTGGGGGTCACGTCAGCTGTATCAAGGGGAGTCCAGTGGGGACTTGGGTGGCCACATGGAAGAGGCCCAAGACCGTGGCATCCGCCGAGAGCTGCCAGGCACGAGGCTCCCGGACTGCGAGGCGCAGGTGGACGCTCAGGCGCTGTCCGGCATCCAGGTGCAGCAGGCCGCTCCGGAAACCAGTCGCTGAGTTCCCCGAGGACGGGGGTGGCAGGTCCAAGGTCAGGGCCAGGGCAGCGGCCCCAGCTTGGAGAGGCCGCAGGTGCAGGGCCACGGAGACGGAGCCGGAGCTGTTGCCGTTGCTGGCCATCACACGCTTCAGCGCCAAGTGCAAGAAAACATAGTAGACTCCGGCCTGGGCCACCACCACCTCGTGTGTGTGCTTGTCATAGCTCACACCCGGCGCCAGGGTCACACCTGTCATCCCCCGCTCGCTGCACCAATGCAGGGGCCCTTCGGTCAGCTGTACTGTGGGAGGAAGACGCAGGGCACGCTTAGCATGGGAACATCGCTGAGGGTTGAGGTCGCAGCCCTGGGGAGGGGAGGAGGGGCTCTGAGGGAGAGAGGACAAGAGGGAAAAGTGGGGAGGGGGGTATGAGAAAGGTAAGGGGACTCGGAGAGGGTCTCAGAAAGAGGGGGGCTGGGGGAAGGGAAGCGGGGATAGAAGGAAGGAAAGGATTCCGAGGGAGGGGGAAGCCTCTCTGGAAGAGGGAGATTGAGGAAGTGGAGGGGGACAGACTTCCAGGAACCAGGAGGAGGAGGAAATGTAATGCCAAAAAGGAAGAGGGGGGCTTTCCTGGTGGCGCAGTGGTTGGGAGTCCGCCTGCCGATGCAGGAGACACGGGTTCGTGCCCTGGTCCGGGAAGGTCCGGGAAGCTCCCACATGCCGCGGAGTGGCTGGGCCCGTGAGCCATGGCCGCTGAGCCTGTGCTCCACAATGGGAGAGGCCACAACAGTGAGAGGCCCGCGTACCGCAAAAAAAAAAAAAAAAAAAAAAAAAAAAAAGGATGATAGAGGGGGAAAGGGGGCTACTAGGGATGGAAGGATGGGGTTTGGAGAGGGAGGAGAAGGGGATGGGGGGCAGAGTTAGGATAGAATGAAGGAAGGGACTCAGAGTGGGAGGGGGGAAAGAGGAGGGGGGAGGGAGGGGGAGGTTGTGGGGGAAGGAGGAAAAATCCTAGAGGAAAGAAAAAGGGAGGGAGGAGGGGGTAGAGGGTGAAGGAGGAGGGACTCCAAGGAGAGGACAGGATGGGGAGAAGGTCTCCTTAAGAGAGAAGGGAAGAAGGTGGCAGGAGAGTCCAGAAGGGGGAGGGAAAGGGGTGGGAAGAAGAGTCCCCAGAAAGGGGAGGGGAGGGGGGTAGGGTCTCCGAAGGGAGGACGAGGAAGGGAGTCTGGAAGGGGGAGGGGCAGAGGAAGGAGGTAGAGAGGAGAGTCTCGGGAAGAGGGAGCGGAAGTGAACGGGAAAGAGGGTTTCCAGCAGGGAAGAAGGGAGACAGGGCTGGGGAGGAGGGGTCCGTCTGTCCCAGAGCCCAGTGGGAGACACCCTACCAAGCTGAGATTTGCGGCATCCAGCCCCAGCTCTGAGAGGGCGGGGTCTGAAGTGAACACAGATGGGGGTCAGAGGAGGAGGAGACCCAGAGAGGGGCTGACGCGGTTCTAAGAAGTGAGGGGACACTTTTCACAGAAGGGAGGGGAAGAGGGTCAGACTGGGTCACAGAGAAGGCCTCCCTCTCCTGGGGCTCTCCCGCTTAGTGCACCCTCCCCCGTCTGGGGGAATCACTCACCACCATCGGCCACCACCAGCTGCGCGAACACGCCCTGCCGAGAGAGGACAAGCAGAAAGTGGGTGGAGGTCCCCCCTCCCGCACCCGCAGCCCTCTGGAAAGTGGGGTGCCCGGGATCTGCGCAAATCTTGAGCCTACGCTCCCTTCCCTTCCCGCTGCAAGAGAGCGCGCGCGCTGCCCCAGCCCTGCCGTGTGCAAGGACAGAACCCCGAGGACTCAGGAGGGAAAAGAGGAGAGAGTCCCTCCAGGGGGCTTGGCACTGGGGAGTGTTGAGAGAGAAAGGGGGGTACCCCGAGGATCCGGGAGAAAACCTAGGTTATCCGCGAGTTACGAAAGAGGGAGCCCCCACAGTGGTTCGAGATAAAATGTCCCTCGGGGTCCGCAATGGAGAAAGTGCTCCCCTCTGGGGTCCCGGGATGAGGTGGGGTCTCACGGGGGTGCGGGATGAGAAGGGTGCCCCCCGAAGTCCTGGATGAAGAAGCGGTGCCCTCGGAGGTCCAAGAGGGACGATGCGGGTCCCTCCACCCTCGGCCTGGGATGCAGAAAGGACCTCGGGGTGGGGGGGGAGCGGATGGAGAAGGGGTCCCGGAACTGGGTAGGGGTCTCTCCCGGGGTCCAGATCGGGCCGCATCTCACCTGCGGAGAGTCGGGGAGGCGTGTGCGGGCGTCGGGCGTGAACTCCAGCCCCTCCGGGAGTCTCGGGCTGCGCGCGGAGCCGGGAACCTGCGATGCAGGAGCCCCGGGCGCGGCCCAGGCACGCACCAGGCAGGCGGCGCAGGCGGCGGCGAGCAGCAGCAGCGCGGCGCTCAGGGCCCAGGGCAGCGGGTGGCAGGAGCGGCCCGAGGGCGCGAGCGGCCGCTGAGCCTCAGGGTCCGGGGCGGCGTGGGTGCTGGAGTGCATGGCCGGCTGCGGGCGGCTGCGGTCCGAGGCTGCTGCACCGCACTTTATACCCAATCCGGAAGCCCCGCTTTCCGGGGAGTGGCCCGTGGGGATCCCAGAGATCCGCCCTGTAGGTTGGTTCCCGCCCACCCTCCCCGCCTCCTCCACCTTCTGTCCGAACTTTCCCTAACTTTCTCTTCCCCGGATCTCTCCCTCTCTCCATTTCCTTTTCTCTCTCTCTCTCTCTCTCTCTCTCTCTCTCTCTCTCTCTCTCTCGCCCTCCAAGCTCTGCCCCACCGACCCTCTTTCTTCCTAATTATCTCTCTTGTGTCTCCCTGCTTATCCATCTCTGCGCCTCTCTGCTTCTTTGCCTCTTTCCCCAATTTCTTATCACTCCCTAGCCCCCCGGCACTGGGGCCCCTCCAGGGCTCTCCTAAACCCGGCACTTCTCCAGAGGGGTCAGAAGATAGCCAGGCCTCAGCCCCCTTCTCCTGTGGAGCATAAGTCCTCCCAGTGGAACCCTAAGTGACCTGCTCAGCCCTCCCCCTCCCCTCCCTCTCTTGCCCCAGGACCCCTGGACCTTCCCTGGCCTGCCCCCGCCCACCCACCTAGACGCTTCCCATCTGGGGCCCCCTGAACCCCACAAGCAGAAGGCTGGAGAGTCCAGGTGGAGAAATTCCCCTTGTAGGAAAGGGACAGCCTTGAGTGAGGCGGAGGAAACTCAAATTTCCCGTTTGCTCTCCGGTGGTGGTGTGGGCGGGGGCGGGGGCGGGAGGAGGACCAGAGAAGCGGTCAAAACTCGGCCCCAAAAGAGGAAGCAACCCTGGACTGAGAGATGGCCAGCCCTAGAAAAGCCCTGGGCTCCCATAGAAGCCCTGCTCTGCCCAGACCAGCCGGCCAACTCCCTAATCCGCTCCAGGATTCACTTTCCCTATAGAAAATGGAAGGGTGGACCGGGCAATTGATCTCAGCCATCCATCAGCCGTCCGGGAAATGGGGGCAGGGGGGTTGGTTCAACTGAACAAGGATCGGATGCTGGCCCTGTATTCAATCTTGTATTAGGCCTCTCTGGGGAATTAAGAGGAGATCACTGTGATGATACTGGCTCGTGTTGACTCACAGGTGCTGAACGCTTCCGTTTTACCAGCGGTTTATAAAGCACAAGGCCCAGACCAGCATCACCTGGGAACTTGCTAGCTCTGCAAATTCTAGCACCTCACCCGAGACCTACTGACATTCTGGGAGTGGAAGCCCTGCAATCAGTGTCTGAAGGAGCCTTACAGAAGATTCTGACACTTGCCCAAGTTGGAGAATCCACTGCATGGTACCAAGGTTGTTCCTTCGCACCTGCTGTCCCCCTGCCTGGAATGTTCTTTCCCCAGATCTGCGGCCAGCTGTCCTTCTGAGTAAAGAGGATGAATTAAGCTCCAGCCCCTACTTTCACTCTCTCCCAAAACCCCACTGCAGTGATAGTATAAGCGACTATTTTAAAAGCTACACGAAAAATTGTAAGCCATCGGGATGGAATGCCAAATATAATTTCCCTAGCCAAATGCCACAATCACCACCGTGTCTCAAGCCTCAGTTATTGGTGACTGCCCCCCAACTCTGAAAGAGAGTGTGGTGGGTGACAGCTAAAATAGAAGCATCGGTCTAAAGTCAATTCCCCAAAAGAGATACCAACTCTGCTCCCCATCAGGGTGGAACTGCAGCCGTTTTGGGTTTTTTGTTGTTTTTTTTTTCCCTCCAGACAGCGGAAATGGCAGCGTTTCTGGTGGGAGGAACGCAGTTGATGGTAGAAGAATCACGCCAAAACCATGTGTTAAACAAACGTGTCAACTTGAATGCAGGATTTGAAACTTTCCCACCTTGACCCTCGCCCCCCACTCAGCAGCCAGGATCTGAAAGATGGGGACGGTGGGATCCTTTCTCTGAGGAATCTGACCAACCAGGAAGATAGATATAAAGATACTGAGGCCAAAAAGCCCTCCCCATATACCATTGCTCTGTCAGGAAGCTCACAGGCCACAGGCCAATCTGTTTATTATTAAGCCCTCCCCCACAGCAATGTCACAGACAAGGTTGTCTGAGCTGACAAAAAGAGGAATTCAGAGGACTCCCAGTCAACATCTCAGACCACCCAAATGAAAGTATCTCTCCCTCGGGCTCTGGTTACATCACCCCGTGACTACCTTACTAGCAGTTTCCACCACGTGAGATATTCTTGTTCATTTCTTTGCTCACTCATGGCTGTTTCCCCCATGAAACTGTTATCTCCCAAAGAGGAGCATCTCCACCTGCCTTGTTTCCAACCTAGAAAATTGCAGGCCTCGATCGTATTGACTGATTGATTTAATGAATAAATGAATGCAGTATAGCATAACAGTTACCAGCATGCGCTCTAGAGGTGGACAAACTGCAGCCCGACACCGAATGTTTTGATTATTTTCATTTTGAAGCAGCTGGGAAAAGTCAAAAGAAGACTCTTTCCTGATGTGCAAATCATGTGAAATTCAAATTTTAGTGTCTACAAATAAAACTGTATTGATACACAGCCACCCTCATTTGTTTCCATATTGTCTGTGGCAATTTTTGCAATATTATGGCAGAGTGGAGTAGTTACAACAGAGATTGTCTGGCCCACAAAGCCCCAAATATTTACTCTCTCTGGTCCCTTTCAGAGGAAAATTTGCTGCCCCTGTCTAGAGTCTTGAATTTTAGCCCTCAAATTTCTTGCTGTGTGATTTTGGGCAAGCTGCTTCACCTCTCTGAGCCTCACTTTTCACATCTGCTAAATGGGAATAAGAGTAGGTCTCAGAGAGTAGCTGAGAGCTTGCTCTGAGCAGTGCCAGGCACATGGCAAATGCTCATTCCAGGTGAGCTGGGTCACTGACTCTTTTCCACAATTCCAATACGCGGATGTAAAAAAACTAAGACTCCAAAAGTGAAGTCATTGAGCCAAGGACTGACAGTGACTGTTCTGAACTCTCTCAATGCCGAGGGGCTTAGCAGAGTTCTATACACCCCCTCCAGAGCGGGGGGAAAAAATGCCTGGCAGGGGAAGGCTCAGGCCACAGCCTGGGGAAGGCTCAGGCCGCAGCCAGGGAGCGCCATGACGTATTGTTGTGGTCGGGACATCTGAGATAGGCAGCCCCGCCCACTATGGAGCTCTCAGCACCAGCTGCCTAGCACCTGGTTTAGTACAGTTGCACCTCTGTGCTCAGCTGTCTCCCTGAGGTGAGCGTGGGCCCTAGTTTTCCTCACCTCTAGGGGAAAGGCCTGAATTCTCACTGTCGCCATCATAGGGCTCAAAGGAGGGATTGGGCAGGAAGCAGTTGGAGGGGGCAGCACCCTTCTTCCCCCTCGGAGGCCCAGTGAACAGGCACCTCCTCCAGGAAGTATGCCTTGATTTTTCCTAGCAAATTCACCTCCTTCTCTCTGGGTTCCTGACTGCCCCCCATCCCGTATGTGGACTCCCCCAGGATCAACTTTCCACTGGCGTGGATCTTCCACGTTCCCCAGGGGAAAGGCAAAGCCCGAAAGAGACCCTTAGTGATTGCCGGGTAAGTGCACAGTGAGAGGGCATGGGACCCCATGGGGCGCTGTGAACCAAGAAAAGAAGAAAAAAGAGAAGGGAAGGGTTGAGTGAGGTTGGTCTCCAGCTGAGGGGGTATCCACGTGTGCTGAAGGAGGAAATAGATGCAGAGAGGGGAACTGTGTTCTCCAAGTTAGTCAGGTCTCTGGAAAAGCTGGGTCCAAGTCTCCTCAGCCCTGGATAGGCCAGGGAAACACAGACCTGACACAGGAGTGCACCTGTGATATTGTGTAAACACGACAAGGCATGATGGCATAATTAGGCTTTGTGGAGTTGGGGTGCCTATCCAGCTACTCTGGAACTGTGTGTTTCCAGTGCGATGCGTGTTCAGGGATCAGGAAAGGGGATGGGGGGTCCCATGCGTGCACCAGTGTGCTTCTGGTTGAGGAACAACAATAGCACAAGATCCAAACCATTTAACTTCAAATCCCAGCTCTACCTCTTGCTAGTTGTATGATCTTGAACAAATGCCTTCACCTCTCTGCCTTGAGGTTCCCGTCTGAGAAGTAGAGCTAACACAGGGACCACCTCCTAGGATTACTGTCCAGAATTGGGAGGCAGAACAGCACCTGGCATACAGTAGGTGCTCTCCAGGACTAGTCATCACTGCTGCCAGTGGGGCTGACCGTCTGGTGCCTCTGTGTGACTGCAGGCAGGGGTCTGATCTTGTGGATGAAGCACCAGGGTCCAGATACAAGTGCGGACATCTGAGCCAAAAACAGGCAGGAAATATTCTCAACGGAAATAGCCGAAAGAGTCATTGAAAGAGAAATGGTCAGATTATCACTCATAGAATCAGTTCAGGAATCAAGCTGTGGAGGAGGTTGAGTCATCTCTTTGGGGCTCATTAGAGATCTCTAAGGGCTAAGAAAACAATGCGGATTTGGTTTCAGAGCAAAGATACATTTGCATAGCACATATCTGGAAGGTATATTAAAAAGCTAGGGGGACTTAGGAGAATGATCTGAAAAAGAGATTGTGGACCTTTCATTCAAGCTTCCACCCACTTGCATTTTCCATGTTTGCTTTGTTTTGGTTTTTGTGTGTGTGTTACATACAGAATGGTGGTCAGGTGTGAGCACACAAAGAAAAAAACCAGTGGCCACACACACAAAAAAATTTTTAAGCGAAAAAAATAAGCAGAGAAAGAAAGAAACCGGTGGCCTTAGCTGTTTGGAGGAAGGGAAAATTTAACATCAGTGACATCAAAGGCAGGAAATGGTGTTTCCCTGCTAATGGCAGTGGAAGGACACAGGGATGGGGAAGACCCAGGCAAACCAAGGCGGGCCCTGGGTACCCCTCAGAGGGGCCCCGTCTGTGAAAAACCAGCTCATTCTGCTGGGAAACTAGCCAGGCTGCCCAGGAAGGAAGCCCCAGCAGGGCTACCACCTGGAAGGGACTCTCCAACTGGCCCAGAGGGGCAGCCACCAGAGAGACACCGGTGTACAAAAGACACCCCCGTTCAGGCGGTACACAATCACACAAACCAAGACAGACACACAAGTACACCACACAGACATACACACACTCACACACTGAGACACATAATCATAGATACGCAAGAGTAGCCACCAAAGCTGGCCACAGACATACACAGAGACACAAGAGATACATATTCAGAGCATATACACCAAGAATAGAAGGACACACAATCGCAGACCCACAATCACACACATACCAAAACAGTGGTGGAGATACACCACACAGGCACATGCTAAGACATGCCCAGAGGTGCAATCATAGATACACAAGATCAGCTGCCCAAGCTAGCCACAAGCACACAAAATGACACATCCGTGCCCATGATCACACATACCCACTAACACATAGCCTGAAAGAGTCTCAAAGGCTCTGGGATATGCATTCAGAGACAGACAATATCAGATGCCCAGAGACCACCAAAGGCACTCAAGTCACACACTGACACAGGCTGACCTGGAGAGACTGGCAGAGACACAAAGTACAAGAAACCCAGGCCCCGCCCCCATTGAAGATCCAGGTCCCACCCTTCGAGCCACCCAAGATCCACCCCCCACAGAGGGGACCCAGGCCCTCCTTTTGGGGGCCTATCCCTCCCTCCCTTAAGGAACCTCTGGGTCCCTTTCCTTGGAAGCGACACCCAGTGTAGGCCGCGGGCGACCCCTGGTGGACCGGGCGCCTCAGTCCAGGGCTGCACTGAATGGGTCGGTGGGAGGGGGGCGTCTAGGCTGAAAGGAAGGAAAGGTGCTTCGGTATCGACTGCAAAGCCCGGAGGAAGGTGCGTGGCAACGGGGGAGCGGGGACACGGGCGGCCGGAGCGGGATCAGACGGCCTTGGACACGGAAACAGAGCGTGGGAAGCAGGAGTGGGATGGAAGACCCTCACCCGTCCCCACTCGGTGCGATCCCCGGTCCCCAAGGGGAGGGTGCTGCTCCGGGGACAGTGGAAGACGCGATAAGCCCGGCGGCGAATTCCCATTGGTCCGCGGCCGACCAATGAGGAACGGCTAGGACTCCCGGCGGGGCGGGGCGAGACAGGGCAACCGTTGATAGAGATGGAAGGGACCCGCCTACCCAGCCTGGCTCTCAGGCCGAAAATGACCACCAGGGAGGGGATCGCCCAAGGTCTGCAATGCCCAGCACGGAGACCGCTGGCCCAGGAGGACTCTCGTCAATTCCGATATGACTTTGACCCGCGGAACCCTGAAAAAGGTGGGCTTGCCCCTCCCAGAGTTGATCCCCATCTCCCAAGCCCTGCCCTCTCATCAGCCCCTCCCACTTTCATGTCATTCTCCCAGGCCCCGCCCACTGCCTAGCCATCATTGTCTCAAGCCCTGCCCACCCCCAGTCTCGCCCACTTTCCCATCATTCTCCCTAGGCTCCGACCACTTCTCAGACAGCAACCTTCCAGGCCTTGCCCACTTTCCTACCCCACCCACTTTTCTACTTTTCTTCGTCCTGCACCATCCTCTCCCCCGGCTCTGCCCTTCTATTGTCTCCTATCTGAAATCCTCGGCCCTGCCCTGGGTTACACTTTTCCAGAACTCCCTGCCCCCTTCCCAGTCCAGGCCTTCGAACCATCCCCATCCTTAGTCTGAACTTCCCTGGGGACACCACAGCCTGAGGGTCTCTGAGCATTTTGTCTGAGCATTTAGGCCACGCCCATTTTGTTCCTCTCTCTACCTTCTTCCAGACCTCACCCACGCTTTCAAGACCTTACCCCAAATCAGTCAAGTCCCTTTATGGGATGGGGGCTCCTAGCTAACGGAGTCAGAGAGGCCTCAGTTTCCCCGGCCCCGGGGCCGTCCTCGGGAAGGCCACGACCCCTTGGCCATCTAATTACTGCCCTACAATGGGACCCCGCCCCTGCCCACCTTGGTCTTCACCATTCGGGCCAGCCTCTCCCTGCTGTGTCCGGCCCGACTCTCGAGCTCTAATCCCAGTCTGGGTGGGCGTGCCCACCCCTTTGCCCCCCACAGTCGATAAGCTTACCACATACTGTCTTGGACTTGCCCGAGCTGGTGGTCCGGTACCAGTGCCTGTGGCCGGGGGACCCGCGGAGAACACCCCCGTCCCATCTGCTGCCACACTGCTGGACCGCCAAGCTGATGGTGGCTTTGGATTTGTTCTGTCTGCTGCTGGGTGAGCCCCCTCCCCAGCGTCCTTGAGCGCCCCGCACCACCACCATGCGGACACCCAAGGGGCCGTGGAGGGGTCTGTCTTCCTGTCTTTATCTGAGGGTCGCTAGATTGGGGGCTGGCTGCCTGCCCTGGTGTGTGTACTTGGGCTGTGTGTCTTCACATCGGTGTGTTCATCAACATATTTCTGGGATGTCTGGGTCAATGTGTATCCGTGTGAATGGGGAAGATAGGGACTCTCCACAAGTGTGACTTTGTGTGTTTTCCTGTCTTCCTGGGTCTGGGTGCTGGGTGAGCATCTGGCTGTACATCTTTTTTTTTTTTTTTTTTTCAGTCTTTCACATGATTTTATTTGCTGCATGTCTCTTTGAGTTGTGGATCTGAGTCTATGTGTCTATAGTGGGGGAGGTATGTTTGTATTGTGTATCTCTGTGTATGTTTGACTGTGTGTATGTTGTGTGCAAGCCCCTGGGTCTATCCGTATGTCTGGGGCTGGTCTGTGTTGAATTTATATCCATGTGAATGAGTATGATTCTGTGTGTGTATGCTCATGCACACGTGTGTGTGCGTGTGTATGTGTGTGTCCCTTCGGGTCTCTGGGTTGCATGTTGTGTTGCTGTGTTGTGTGTTGTATTGGTTTTTTTTGGGGGGGTGTTCATTGTGGGTGACTCCTATGCATGCACTTGATCTATGGGAGCCTGTGACTATGCATCTGGGCTGGGGGTGGATCCAATGGTATTTGTGTAGCCAGGTGTGTGGGGGGGTCTATATGGGCCTATGTGTATTGTGGGTATATTGTTGCATCATATGTCTGTGTGTGTACATCTGAATCTGGGTGTCTGGGTCAGACTGTGTGGTTGTATTGTATAATTGTGCATGTCAGACCCTGTGTGTTTGGGAATCTGCGTGGCCTGAGCTTGCTTGGGGTCTAGATGTGTGGCTGGCATATACGAGGGCTGCCCCCCCTTTCACCAGTGGGCAGAGCTAGTGACCAAAACCTCCTCACTGGGGAGGAGAGGCCAGGCTGGGATACTAGCTTTGCCCTCCCAGCCCAGTAAGGGAGCTGGGGACTGTGGGAGGCTGGGTTCCAGCTGCCTGGCTCCACTAAACTTCAGTGGGTGACAGAATGACAGGGTCAAGACAGGGGAGGGAGGCCTGGGTGTAGGCTTTGAGGATGAGTGGGCCAGACAGAGAGCCTGCACCTGCTGGGGACAAGCCCCTTGGTCTGTCTGACTTCAGGATGGCGGTGTCACGTGAGGGGCCCTGGACGCTGCTCACACACAACTTTGCCACCAGTATCTCCCCTCCCAGCTCAATCAGCTACAGAGTCATGGATATAGACATGAACACATACACAGATCCCAGATACAAGCACACACACACACCAACACAACCCACACATCCAAGGACACAATGCATAATTGCTCTCTCTCTCTCTCTCTCACACACACACACACACACACACATCGCAGAGAGGAACACACACACTCAGACATGTACCCATGTGTACCACAAACGCCTATTCACACCACATACGCATGTCATAGACATAGATACCCATCAGCACACACACACATTCACACACAAAGACACGCAGAGCCACAATCATACACACATACATCAGGACACACACACACACAGAAAGAGCAAGCCCTTCCACGCTTATCCCCTCCTTATCTTACCCCCTCACCCACCTCATTCACAGGACCCCACCCGTGAATGGGTCCCTGGGGCTCTGGCCTCCTCTGGCCTCTTGGCCATACTGTCCTCTCTGCGCATGTCCCCATGTCCAGGCTGTGGAGATGCCGGGAGGACAGACTGGCCGGAAGGCCTAAGGAGGGTAAACCTCAGTTGACCCATCCATGAGTGGGGTCATCTCCACCCCCTGCAGTCAGTCTCCCCATCGTGCTGAGTGAGACCGGTTTGCTGGTACCCCACATCCAGGGCTTCTTTTGCAATGACACCACCATCCAATACCCCCGAGTGGCCCATTACATCATCGAAGACTCGGCACTCATAAAGATGGGCTTCTTCGTCTCCATCTTCACGGTAAGAGGGTGGCCACTTTCACCTCAGGCCATGGTGACACACCATGGGCAAGTTCAACTGTTTTTCTGGCAAAGTGGAAACCCCCACCCATTATAGATCTAAGGCAGGAGGAAGTACCACCTCTTTTCCTACTGAAATGGGAAATCTCACTGCTCGATGGCATAAAACGGCTAACCTTGAGGAAAAGGTTAGCCCCCCACTTTTGACATAATATAGAGGAAACACCTACCTCTCTGCCTTAGGTATGGAACAAGAAGTTCAGCCCCTGCCCCCCAGTGGACAGAGAAGCCCCATCCCTTATATGCAGAAGGCAGGAAGCAGTCCTGCCCCTTTTCTGGGGATCTGGGAAATCTCCCCCTTTCAAACATGGAACATCCTGCCTCTTTCTCCCAGTGTCAAGGGAAGTTCCATCATTTTCAGGCATTTGGGAGGAAGTCTATCCTTTTTTCCTGGTATAACAGGAAGCCCCACCCCTTTCAGATATGGGACAGGAAATCCTACCTATGTCTGACATAAACTAGGGAGATGACCCACCTCTTTTCCTGGTATAACAGGAAGTCCCGCCCCTTTCAGATATGGGACAGGAAATCCTACCTATGTCTGACATAACCTAGGGAGCTGCCCCGCCTCTTTTCCTGGTATAACAGGAAGTCCCGCCCCTTTCAGTTATGGGACACCCCCCCCCTTTTCTTGATGATATGGGAAGCCTTATCCCTTGGCTTAGGAAGTCCTGCCCATTTCAGGCACAAGGGTGGGAGAAGTCACCCATTTGTGTGTGTGTGGGACGGAATGAAAAGCCCCACCCCTTTGCCTGGTTTAGTGGGAAAGAACAGCCTCCCTTCCATATGAACCTGTCTGAGACAAAGGGTTGGGGTTTTTCTACTCTTGTTGCGCCCTCCGCCCTCAGCGGTGACCCCTCACCCCTCTGACACGGCCCCACAGATCAGCCTTGGAGAGTTGATTTGTGTCAAGCTCCTGCAGCTGAGCTCGCCAGCCTTCATGAGCAGCACTTACACGGTCATGATCTACAAGCAGCTGGGCACCTTCATTTTTGGCGGCCTGGCCAGCTGCTCCCCGACCAGCATTGCCAAGATGATCACAGGTCACCTGCGGCCCCACTTCCTGGCCGCATGCCTGCCCGACCCAGCCTCCTTTGACTGCGAGAGTGGCTACGTCACCAACTACACCTGCACAGGGCACCCCGAAGATGTCCTCAATGCCAGGCAAGTGGGCGGTCAGGGAGGGGAACCCAGGAAGCATCCCCACCCCACCCCAGCCCCAGCTGATGTCCACCCTGCCCCTGCCCATCCCCCAGGAAATCCTTCTATTCTGTGGACGCCTCCATCGGGATGTACTCCATGGTGTATTTGGTGGTGAGTGTTGGCCGGAGGTGGGCTGCACACCCGGCAAGGTCAGAAAATACTCCATTGTCCCCCCACCCGCCCCCACCCCATGCTTGGTGCCAGCAGTGCCAGGCACAGCTTCCATAGAGCTTGTGTGTTCCCCCAGAGTCAGGAGGGCAAGAACGGGGAGGGCCCATCTTCTCTTAAGACTCATTCAGCATCCCTGTCCCAGAACAGCAACTTCCAGAACCCTCTGTCTACCCCTCCCTGCAGCTGGAGAGGGCCCATGCCAGGCTGGGTCCATGCCCAGGGCTGGGCTCCACCAAGGGCAGGGGGAAGGGAAATCAGGCCCAGCTGAGGTGTAGCTCTAAGTTTTGGGTGATAAAGTGGCAGGAGGAGCAGGGCAGGGGGTGGGGGAAGCCCTGGGAAGGAGCTGATGACCCACAGGCATAGACTCGGCTGGCAGAAGCGGATCACACACATCGGAGCCAGCCCAGAGCACCCGGGCACCGTGGTGGGCAGACACAACGACACAGAAGCCCTGGCCACAGTGCACGGGATGCTACATGGCTGCCTTCACACCAGCAACGTTTTCTTCCTGAAAGGCAGCCCATTTGACTGCCAGCAGGCCCCCCCTTTTTTTAAAGACAAAGTAACAAAGTAACTACAGCCTCTTGTAGTGATAGCAGGGCTTAGGAGCTGGAATGTACATGCTCTATTCCCAGCCTCAACTGTGTGTGACATTGGGTGAGACAATGTCCTTGGGCCTCCATTTCCTCATCTGTAAAATGGTTGTGGAAATAGCACTTGCCTCCTAGGGTTGTGGTTTCATGAGTTAACACATAAATGAGCTGATACACTCAAAGTATTTAGAACAGGATCTGCCCTAAAGGTCACTATTATCATGAATAACAGGCAAAACAGACTCCCTCCGTCCCGGGGGAGGGGGGGTGGTTTGGGGGCTGGGTGCACGCCAACAATGCCAGGCGGTGCACAGACTGACCACACAGCTAGGAGTCAGGGCTTCCCCTGATTTTATGGACCGAATGGTCAATTTTGTGAACAGAATGTTCTGGGTCTCGGGGAATTCCCCCACCTCACGTGCGCATGTCTGATTTCTCCCCAAAACACACAACAGCCACTGTCCCGTTCTTCCTGCTCATCAATTTCACCTGATGTTTAAAGATGGGATTTTTTGTTTTGTTTTCTGTTTTTTTCTGTTTTCCATTTCAAAATCAAGAGCCCAAACTCTGCTTTTTGAGGGCCCCCTGATGAGGCCGACCTGCTTCGATTAGAGATCAGAAAGTGGCAGTGCCGGGTCACAGTATGAGCGTATCCAGAGGGTCTCGCCTGACTCTTGGGAAATCATTCACCATCTAACAATTCTCCCAATATTAATAGCATGATAAACCATCTTAAAATGATGGTTTTGGGGGCCACAGCCCCTACCCTCTTTAGAGGCTGAAATCCATTTCCATATAAAACTGACAGGTTCAGACAGGCCAGGGGGCACAAAAACGCATCCGCAGGGTGGAGCCCCTCTGGATACCTGTTCCCAGGGTTTCAAGGCGCTGCCCACCCGCCTTCCAGCTCTATGTACAGGCCAGTTCCTGGGGACAGAAAATCTGGCTCTTACGGCCCACCATCCAGCTCCTTTTCTTGTCCCTGGCTCTGTTCACTGGCTACATCCGGGTCTTGAACCATGGCACCACCCCTATGATGCCATCTTCGGATTCTTGCAGGGAGCTTTGATGGCTTTCTGGGTGGTAAGTGATGCCGTGGGACACCTGGGTACCAGGGAGGCTCTGTTGCCTGAGAGCCATTGGGTACAGCTGGCACTCCTCATCTCCCAGGAAGGGAGCCCAGGAGAGGCCAGACTGAAGAGGGAGCAGCCTTGGGGTGTAGGTGATGTCAGCCCACCCCAACCCCTCCCCACTTCATCCCTGCGGGCTTTCTACATCTTGGGCAATGCCAAGTCCCAGAAGCTCCAGGTGCTAGAAGACTACCCATCCCCTGCTCGCCACTTTCCTCCTCATTTCCCCTCTCTGTATTCCTCCCCTGAGGGCCCTCAGGGAACCCAAGGGATGCCCCGATGCAGAGAAAGATAGAGGGCACCCATTGCTCACCAGAGCCTGTGCTCTCCAGGGGGCTATCCCTTCCAAGGTGGGCTAATCCAGGGAGCCCCACCTCCCTGGAGCTCAGCCCTGACCCCAAATCAGCCCTGCCATGGTGGGGTGACACAGGAAGCCCCATTTTTCTGGGGCTGAACCCCAAATCAGCCCCTCCCAGCAGGGCCACTTCCACTTTTATGTTTTGATGATTCTTGATATATTAAATAATAAAATGCCAACACAGGGTTTATGAATTTTTGACAGATATTAACATGGGTTGATGGACTTCCTATTTCAATCCGGGAACCGGGTCTCGGGGATCAACCATAACAACATTTGATAACCACAGAAGTCTCAATCAGGTTTCTCGACCTTGGCTATTGCCATTGGCATTTGGGGCCAGATTATCCTTTGCTGCAGAGGCCAGCTGTGTGCACTGTAGGACACTGAGCAGCCTCCCTAGGCTCCACCCACTGGATGCCAATAACAGCCCCAAGTTGTAAAGATCAAAAATGACTCCAGACATTGTCAAGTTTCCCCTGTGTGTTGGGGGGGGGGAGAATCACCCCCAGCTGAGAATTTCTGCCTTAGGGGATTCTGCTGACCCCCAGGAGACTGTGCTCCATAATCATCTGACCTACTGAAGTCCCAGGATGCTGTACACGTTTAAATCACAGAGAGAGGAAGTAATTCACAGATGCTGGGGGGAGGGGGAGAGGGGTCACCCTCCTTTGTACTGTCTGATCCATCAGGAGTTTATTCTGGTGTCTCGTGTGACCTAAAGATCTAACTCGGTTGTTTTTTGTTTGTTTGTTTTTCTCAAATAATTAACAGGGTTTCTCAACCTTGAGCACTATGGACATTTGGACCAGATAATTCTTTGGGGGGAGGGGGAGACTGTCCTGTGCACCCTATAATGTTTAGCAACATCCACTCACTAGATGCCAGTAACACACACACACACACCCATCCAGGCATAACAACCAAAAACATCTCCAGACATTGCCAAGTGTCCCTGTGGGGCAGAATCTCTCCCTGTTGAGAACCACAAAATTGGAAGCCACTGGTGAGAGCGTGAGGTCCCAGCCCTTCAGCCGACCTGGCTAATCCCACCCCCACCCCGCAGTAGCCAGAAGCCATGGAGGAGGAGGGAGAGGCTTCCAGGGATGGCAGAGCTGGAGGCTGCCAGCAGAAAGTGGCCCCAAGAAGTCTGGCCTTCGCTTGTGGGGCAGCACAGGAAGTCTTGCCCAATATTACAATAATAATTGTAATACTAAGAGCTACAATTTATCGTTTACTCTGCGAGGGGAAACCGGGGCCATCTTGTTAACTGGGCCATCTTTGGACCCTCCCAACCGCCTAGAGGGTTCCTGACAGCCCCATCTTGCAGGAAATTCAGCCAGAGGGAAGCCAAGTGGCCTGTGCAAGGTCATATAGTAATAAATGCAAAGGCAGGGCGATGGATTGGAATAAATTATAACAATGGAGCAGAGAGGTGCCCATCTGGGGGGAGCAAGGCAGCCCGCCGGAAGCCCTCTATCCCCGCAGTATGTAATCCAGCTATAAGTCTTAATCTTTGATATTGACCCCAGGCAAGGCTGAGGGTGACCCCACCTGCGACAGACCCAAAGCCCAACCAAGGTGTCCAGGGGGAGCGCACAGTACCCCCCAAACCTCCATCAGCTTCCAAAAGCATCCGCAGTCAAACATGGAAGGGAAATCGTGGTTTTACTTACTACGCAGCTTCAAGACAAGTTCTGCAGAAACCGACCGCCCCCTCCTCCCAAAACTGTCGGCTACCTCGGAGCGGCCAGCTCGGCCCCACTAGGTGCCCTCCCGGTTAATGCGAGGGTTCTGGCGAACGAGAACTAAACGGAATGGGGAGGGAGGCTTGGGACGGAGAAACTGAGGCAGGGTCGTTCGGGGTGAGAGCGGAGAGAGGCAGAATCTCCCGGCTGCTTGTTTACCGGGCGCTCTCCCTCCCCCCGCCCAATCCCTGCAAAACCCGGGTCGCCAGGCCTGGCTGGGGGCGGGAGGGGTGGGATGGAGGAAGATGGTACTGTTGGTGCCTGAGAGGCCTCACCCCCCCACGGCCGGGGGTGGGGGGCGCACGGAGCCCGGCTCGCCCCAGCCCCTGCCCCCAGAGGTCTCCAGGCGGCAGGGGAGGGGTATCCGTCCATCCCCGCACCCTCCGTCCCGGGGCGGGACCGGGGGGCGGAGCGGGCCGGTGACCTGCAGTGACGCGAGCCCCGCCCGCTCATATAGAGGCGCCCCGGGAGCGCAGGGACCGTGCTTCGCCGCCGCCGCCGCCGCGTCCACCACCCGGCCCGCTGCCGCAGTTCCCAGCATCAGCACCAGCGCCGCCGCGTCCACCATCAGCGCCGCCGCCATGCGGGAGATCGTGCACCTGCAGGCCGGCCAGTGCGGCAACCAGATCGGAGCCAAGGTACGCGAGGGACCGGGCCTGGGGAGGCGGTCGAGAGATGCGGAGCGCGGTCCACCGAGCTCCGCAGAGCTCCTCCACCATGGGCCTTTTGGGGGACGGGCCCCCCCAGGAGGCCAGCACCCCAGGGACGGTGGGGGAGGGCGCGGGGGGCAGGGCCAAGCTGGGAACAAAGAGGCCCATGGGGGTGGGGCCCAGGCTTCTGTCCGCTTGCCACAGCTGGCCTCACAGCTGGCCCACTGTCCCCTCCACACGCACAAAGAGACCCGCCCCTCCCCACGGCAGCAGCCAGGGAGCGCTGACCCCAGCCCGGCGGTGGTGAGTCGGCTCCACCCCGCCCCCACCGCTCCTTTCTTGCTGCCTCATCCTCGTCCGCCCACTCTGCCTCTAGGTTCCACACTCACCTTGCCTGGGGGACAGGTGGCAGCTAGGGAGGTGAGTGGGGGTCCTGAGCCCAGAAGATGGAGGTGGGGCAGACCTGGCCACCGGCTCCACCTTCTTGGTCCTTACTACCGCCCTCCCCCCCCCCAGTTTTGGGAGGTGATCAGTGATGAGCATGGCATCGATCCCACTGGCACATACCATGGGGATAGTGACCTGCAGCTGGAGAGAATCAACGTGTACTACAATGAGGCCACAGGTAAGGGGCAGGGGGCACCTGCCAGAGTGGGGGTGGGGAGGGCCTGGGAGGGGACAGGATACTGGCTCCTGGGGCTGACCAAGCTGCTCTCCATCTGCTTCTCTGCAGGAGGAAATTACGTCCCCAGAGCTGTGCTGGTGGACCTCGAGCCGGGCACCATGGACTCTGTCCGCTCAGGTCCCTTCGGCCAGATCTTTCGTCCTGACAACTTTGTGTTTGGTGAGTCACCATCATGAGATACAGGCAGGGAAGCCCTCACTCCCCAGATTCTTTCACTTCCACATGCTTGGTGAAAATTCTTTTTAAAATTCTTCACCTAGCATCTAAACTCAGGAACCCAGAGGCCAGCGGGGAAAGCGGATACACAGGCCACTGTGGGAATCCAGGGGAGGCATCTGATACAACCAGGGGAGGTGCAGGGTAGGGAAGGCTTCCCGGAGAAAGTAGCATTTTAACTTAACAGTATGAACCTGAGCCAGACTGCGGTGTTCAAATCCCTGTTCTCCCACTTCATGCAGTCGACAAATACTTATTAGCACCTACTGCATACCAGGCCCTACTGTACCCCCTGGGAATATAGCCAAGAATAAAACAGATAAAGCTCTCTGCCCCCACCCCCAAGCTGACATCCTGGTGGAGGGAGCTGGGAAGATAAAGAAATGGGAAGAGAAGAGAAATAAATCAAACTCAGCCACTGCTTGAGTCATCTTGGTGATTTTGGACAGGCCCTTCAATCTCTCTGTGCCTGTCTCCTCATCTTTAAAACAGGGATTATACAAAAACTTACTTTTCAGGACTGTGAGACTTAAAGCCACTAACACATATAAAGAACTTAGAACAATGCCTAGCACAGAGGAAAAGATAACTAAGCATTTGATGTTTTGTTGTCATTTTTATTATCATTATCACTATTAATGTCTGCAGCCTGAAATGTGAATAGGATTAGGGCTGACCAAAGGGCAATGAAGGGAGGAAAGCTGTGTAAGACAGAGGAATCAGCATATGTGAAGACAGTGGGCACATTTGCAGTCCTCAGATTGAACGGGCCTGCACACTCTGAACAACCGTGTAGGAAACATTTCCTGGTACATCTAGGTCAAGCTAAATGCACATCCCCACCTGACCTCAGGCCCCAGCCTCCCCCTCCCCGAGCGCCTCTCCTCCTAGTACACAGTAGTTTAGTCTGGAGTCTAGGGATTGACAGGACAAGCTATGTGACCTTGGAGGAGTGACTTCCCCTCCCTGGTCTGTGCAAAGATTCAAAAGATGTGAGGGATTCTAGGATGATTATGGGTGGCTCCAGTCGGGCCAAAAGATTCTGTGGCCTCTGGTAGGTGAGGCAGGGGAGTGGTAGAAAAGTGTGGACTCAGGAGCCAGACCACCCAGTTCAAATCCTATTCTCTCAGAGCAGGTGACATTGAACAGAGACCTGAAGAGTCAGTCAGGGGAGTACCTGGGGGTGGAGCATTCCAGGCAGAGGGCACAGCACAGGCAAAGGCCCTGGGGCAGGACCAGGCCTGGTGTGTTGGAGGAACAGTGAGGAGGCCCATGTGGCTGGAGCAGAGTGAGCGAGGGGGAGAGAGGGAGGAGGGGAGGGCAGGGAGGGGACGGTGCAGGTCGTGCAGGGCCTTGTAGGCTGTAGGGAGGATTTGGGCTTTTATCCCAGGGAGGTGGGAGTCCTGGAGGGCTGTGGATGGAGAAGGGACAGGACCTGACTCAGGTGCTCACCGGTGCCCTCTGGCTGCTGCAAGGAGAACAGACTGGGGGGAGGCTGTGGGAGGACCAAGGCAGAAGCGACTGTACTGATCCAGATGTGCAATGAGGGGGCCAGACCAGGATGGAAGCAGAGGAGGGGGTAAGAAGAAATGTTACCTGCTCACAAAAATACCAGCCAATATTCTAATCCTAATCCTTGTCCTCTCGAGCTTGCATTCCCCAGTGAAATTACAGACAATAAACATGATTAATTAAAAAAAAAAACAGGTTTATCACTTCTGCAGAGGGTAACAAAGTCCTAAAGAAGGGGAAAGAGGCAACCATGTAGGTATCTGAAGGAACAGCATTCCAGGCAGAGGGAACAGCATATGCAAAGGCCCTGAGGCAGGACTGTGCACCGGTGTGTGGCAGGGACAGGAAGGAGGCCTGTGTGCTTGGGGCAGAGTGAACGAGGGGGAGAGAGGGAGGAGGGGAGGGCAAGGAGGGGACGGGGCAGGTCATTCAGGGCCTTGTGGGCCGAAGGGAGGACTTAGGGTTTTACTGAAAGATGAAAGAACTGGGGTGATTTTGAGCTAAGGCAGAACATGATTTAGGTTTTATCAGAATCCTTCTGGCTGCTGGGTGAAGGGAAGCAAGGATGGAACCCAAGAGAACAATTCATAATAATAATAATAACAATAATAATAATGATTTTGTTATTATTATTCAACTACTAGGATGGCTGGGAGTGGGGTGGAGGGTGGGCTTTCCCCATATCAGCCTGGGTGTCCCCTCCCCTTCCCTCTTCAGGCCAGTCTGGAGCCGGCAACAACTGGGCCAAGGGCCACTACACAGAGGGTGCCGAGCTGGTGGACGCGGTCCTGGACGTGGTCCGGAAGGAAGCCGAGAGCTGTGACTGCTTACAGGGCTTCCAGCTGACCCACTCGCTGGGCGGGGGCACGGGGTCTGGGATGGGCACCCTCCTCATCAGCAAGATCCGCGAGGAGTTCCCAGACCGCATCATGAACACCTTCAGCGTGGTGCCGTCACCCAAGGTGTCGGACACGGTGGTGGAGCCCTACAACGCCACCCTGTCCGTGCACCAGCTGGTGGAGAACACGGACGAAACCTACTGCATCGACAACGAGGCGCTGTACGACATCTGCTTCCGCACCCTGAAGCTGACCACGCCCACCTACGGGGACCTCAACCACCTGGTGTCGGCCACCATGAGCGGGGTCACCACGTGCCTGCGCTTCCCGGGCCAGCTCAACGCCGACCTGCGCAAGCTGGCCGTGAACATGGTGCCCTTCCCGCGCCTGCACTTCTTCATGCCCGGCTTCGCGCCGCTGACCAGCCGGGGCAGCCAGCAGTACCGCGCGCTGACGGTGCCCGAGCTCACCCAGCAGATGTTCGACGCCAAGAACATGATGGCAGCCTGTGATCCCCGCCACGGCCGCTACCTGACCGTGGCCGCTGTGTTCCGGGGCCGCATGTCCATGAAGGAGGTGGATGAGCAGATGCTCAGCGTGCAGAGCAAAAACAGCAGCTACTTCGTGGAGTGGATCCCCAACAACGTGAAGACGGCCGTGTGCGACATCCCACCCCGCGGCCTGAAGATGGCCGCCACCTTCATCGGCAACAGCACGGCCATCCAGGAGCTGTTCAAGCGCATCTCGGAGCAGTTCACGGCCATGTTCCGGCGCAAGGCTTTCCTGCACTGGTACACGGGCGAGGGCATGGACGAGATGGAGTTCACCGAGGCCGAGAGCAACATGAACGACCTGGTGTCCGAGTACCAGCAGTACCAGGACGCCACGGCCGAGGAGGGGGAGTTTGAGGAGGAGGCCGAGGAGGAGGTGGCCTAGGGCCGCCTCCATCACTTCACATCAGCACCCTGCTAGGAGGCTGACCTTTGACCCCCCAAGAACCCCCTGCTTCACCTCCCAGCCTGACTCCCCTCTGACCCTACAAACTTGCACCTCTTCCCCGGCCAACCTTTGACCCCTGAGCCCCACTTTATCTCTGACCCCCCTTGAACTCTCCCACCTTGGACACCCCCATGAGCCCTGCTTCACTTCTGACCCTACAAGCCCCATCTTTAACTCCATGATCCCTCCTTCACCCCTGACCTCTCCACCCTTGACCTCCCCACGAGCCCCATTGCACCCCTCAGACCTAGAAGCCCTGGTTTACTTCAACCCCTCCCTCTGAGTCTCTCCCTTCATCTCTGAACTTGCCTCACCTTTGACCCCACAAGTCCCACCCGCCCTCTGAACTGACCACCTTTCTGGCTTCCGTGACCCCCTATTTCCTTCCTGAATTCACTCTGGTCAGATCCCGCCGACCGTGGTTTTCCAGGGGTGCTGCTGGGGGAGAAAGAAGCCCTGGAGCATGTGGGCAAGAGAGGCTGCTCCCCGACCCTCCCCCCGCCTCACCCTCAATAAATTAATTGTCCTGCCGTGTTTCTGCCGTGTGTACTTTTCATCATCCTGTGGGAAGGTCACGTGAGGGCTCCTCCCTATGGGATGGAGGTGGGTGCTGAAGGAATTTCTAGTCTGGGGGTGGGGAGAGGGCACAGATTTCAGAGTCAGACAGACCAGGCTACGCCACTAACTAACCCTCTGGTGTTGAGCAAGATGCTGGCCCACTCTGAGCCTCGATTGGCTCACCTGTAAAATGGGCTCACATGTTTTCCCCCCATGCGCCACCTCAAGGATGTTTGTAAGGACTCAAGGGCACAGTACCCGGCACTGGGTGGGTTCTTAGCGATGGAGATGCTGCCACTCTCTGTGGGGCATCTTGCGAGAATGGAAAGCTGGAGCGGGGAGTCTCTAGGGAAGGAAGCTGGGGAGATGGCAGCTGGGGGTAGTGCCCGAGGGGCAGTCGTGCCAGAGTCACTGACGTGTGAAGCACTTTGATGGCCTGGCACATGCCTTAATCTCATAAACCTCACACCAACCCTGTAAGATCTGAAATTTTAGGGAATTCCCTGGCGATCCAGTGGTTAGGACTCCTCACTTTCACTGCAGAGGGCGCAGGTTCGATCCCCGGTCGGGGAGCTAAGGTCCCACAATCTGCACAGCGTGGCCAAAAAACAAAGATCTGAGCTTTTAGAGAGACAAAGTATGTAAGTTAGCTCTTGCTGAGTAACAAATTAGCCACCCCCCAAACAATGTAGGGGCTTAAAACAACAGCAGTTACTTATTTTTGCTCCCAACTCTGCAATTTGGGCAGGGCTTGGCAAGGCAGCTCATCGGTGCTCCCTGTGGCATCAGCTAGAGAATCCTGCTGGAGGATGAGGGATCTCCTTTCAAGGTGGCTCACTCACATGACTGCCAAGTTGATGCCTCCGGGCTCAGCAGGGGCAGGTAGAAGGAGGGTGTCAGTACCTCTCCATAGTCTGCTTGGGCTTCCTCACAGCATGGTGGCTGGGTTCTCCAGGGGCAAACATCCTAAGAGAGCAAGGCAGAATTCATTGCATTTTTCTGACTTAACTTTAGAAATTGCTTGGTGTCCTGAGGACTTCTAATTGAGGTGTTCACAAAGCCCTGTTTAGGTTCAAGGGGAAGGACTACAGACCACACCTCTTGAGGGTAGAGTGGCAAGATTCTAGAAGAGCATGTGGGATGGAAGATACAGCTATGGCCAGCTATGGAAATTACAATTTGCCCCACAAAGTATCTTGTCCATGGTCCCATGACTATGAAGTGGTGACTTGGTATTCAAATGCTGACAGTTTAAGTCTAGAACTCTGATTGCATTTTATCAGCCAGGGTTCAGTGCAGGGACCATTCTAGACATATCAAGCAGAAAGGGATTGTATACAAGGATTTAGGAGCTTACAACATCGTTGGAGGGACTGAGAGAGGGGGCTATAGGTCAGTGCTTAAACTTTAGTGTGCAAAAGAGTCACCAGGGCAGCTTTGCAAGAACACAGCTTCCTGAGTTCCACCGTACAGTTTCTGATTCAATGGTGGGGGGAAGGAGGGGAGACTCAGCATTTTTAACAAGCTCCCAGGTAATGCTGATAATGCTGCCTATGGGACCACCTTTTGAGTAGCCCTGGAATAAGTTGGAACATCACCCTGGGAGCTGCTTCTCTCCACAGTGGAGAATCAGGAGGCTGCCACCGGAACTGTTGAGCTCAGAAACACTGCCCAACACCCACAAACCCACAGAGATAGGTCCGCCAGAGTGCTGAACAAAAATTAATTAAAATGAATTTTAAATAATTTTAAATAATTAAACACACACACAGAGTTCTGCTTCACTTCTACCTTCCAAATCTCTCATGAGCGTTTCTCATTGGTAGAACCTAATCTGTATCCAGAACCAGAGCTGCAAAGAAGTCTGGGAAATGTAGTTCTCCCCTCCCCCAGCTTCTGGTACAGAGAAAGGCCAACAAGGAGCGAGACAGAGAGGAAAGAAGAGATACTGAGAGCCAATTAACTTTTTCCACCAGGCTCTTTGCTGGACCACCAGCCCCCTCCCTGGGTCCCACTTCAGCCAGGAGGAAGGAGAAACATAGGGAAGGCAACCTGCGAAATCCAGCCTGCAGCCACCGTCATCTCAGCAGGCCCAGCCCAGCACTGGGCGGTGGGACAGAAAGACGACGAACTAGGCAGTGAGCTTGGCTGTCTTTATTATCCCAAACCTAATGTGGCCCCAGAAGAACTCCCTATTCTGCCCAACTAAATCCCCTTCGCCAAGAAATGGCACCACCTGTGTGCTCAAATCCTGCGTCTGGAAGTCAGCCTTGACTCATTGTTTTCTAGACCCAACACAGTCTTCTTATCTTTTGCTGAATCTGATACCGACCAGGGTTCTTGGCCTTCCCCAATCAATAGAAATTGACTAGAGCCCAGACAAGAAATTCAGGCAAGTCTTTATTGGGACACCTGCAGCAGCAGGAGGGAGCGAGAACAAACATCAGTTTCCTTTGCTTGCTTACTTGCTGAGCAGGGGTGCGGGGCGGGGGGGGGGGGGGCGAGCTGGTTCTCTATATAGGGTGAGGGTAGCAGGGTGTGTCCAGGGGGTCGGGCCAGAGGGATGGCTTAGGTGGCTTGCCCACCCCTCTGGTGGTGTTGAGTGCAGGGGGCATGCCCAGTACCCTGCTTTTGCTCCCAACACCCCGTTTTTGCTCCAGGCTTTTCAAAAGTGGCAGTTGGGTTTTCTTGGTCTCTTTGCATATTTTGGGTCCAGAATTTGCCCCAACTGCACATGCACTCAGTTATTTTTAGTCCCATATAGTTTCCTTGTATTTTGTTGCTCAAAGAGAGGTGTATCCAGGGGCAAGCATTGCAGCAAAGGGTCCCAGGTCCCAGCCTGTCTCAAGTTGAGTTGTCTCTGTCTCCAAAATATATCCTGGGGACTTCCCTGGTGGTCCAGTGGTAAAGAATCCGCTTTCCAATGCAGGGGACACAGGATCAATCCCTCGTTAGGGAACTAAGATCCCACATACCACAGGGCAGCTAAGCCCTCATGCCACAACAATTGAGCTCACGCGCCTCAACTAGAGACCCTGCGTGCCGCAAACTGCAGAGCCCACGTGCCCTGGAGCCTGTGCGCCACAACTAGAGAGAAGCTCGTGTGCCACAAGGAAGAGCCTGCGCACCGCAACAAAAGACAGACATGCCCGCAACTAAGACCCTATGCAGCCAAAAAGAAATTAAATAAATAAATAAATAATAAAATAAATCGTAAAAAAAAAATCTATCCTGAATTTGACCCCCTCCTCTCCAGCCATCTATATTCTGGTCTAAGCCACCATTGTTGTTCACCCAGGGAATTCCCCCTCATCACTTCCCTGGGCTCCCTGCTGCAACCCCTGCCCTCTGCAGTGTGCAGCGTCCTCCTTCTACAGCAGCCAGAGAGGAACCTTTATATGTAAATCACAACCCTCCCTCCCGCAGCTCCCATGCTACTCAGACTGAAACCTAAACTTCTCACCTTGTTCTCCACTCGCTGATGACTGATGATGACAACCTCATCCCCCTCCCCCTCCCTCCCTAAGCTGAAACTACAGTGGCCTTTATGCGCTTGATCATACCAAGTTCAATCCAACATCAGGGCCTTTGCACATGCCGTTCCTGCTCCTTCTTTCCCCCGAGGTGCACATGACCGGCCCCTTCTCATCCACAGGTTTCAGTTCAAAGGACACCGCCTCAGAGCAGCCTTCCCTGGCAACTCTAAATTGTATCCAGTCACTCTGCCTCTTTTATCTTTTTCCGTTTCCCTGAGAGCACCTACCAGTAACTCAAATTATCTTGTCTATTTGTAGACTTATTTCTTTTATCTGTCCCCTGCTCTACCCACCGGGGTGTAAGCTTCAAGGAAACGTAACTACCTTGCTCACCATGTGCGTAGAACAGTTTATACCACACAGATACTCAGTAATTCTTTGCTGAATGAACGAGCAAGTGAATCCACATGTTGTGAGGTGTATTGTTTTCCTCCTTTTCTTTTTAATAAAGATGTATGAAGTTTATTTATTTATTTATTTATTTATTTATTTATCGTCTGTGTGGCGAGGCTTGTGGGATCTTAGCTCCCTGACCAGGGATCGAACCCAGGCCCTTGGCAGTGAAAGCGTGGAGTCCCAACCACTGGACCGCCAGGGAAGTCCCTGTTTTCCTCCTCTTAAAGTGAGAAAACATGGGAATTCCCTGGCGGTCCAGTGATTAGGACTCTTAGTTTTCACTGCTGAGGGCCCGGGTTCGATCCTTGGTTGGGGAACTAAGATCCCACAAGCCACACGGTGTGGTCAAAAAATTTTAAAAATAAAAAAAATTTTTAACTAAAGCAAGAAAACAAAGACACAGTGAGGTGGAAGGTGGTTTCTAAGACGGCCCTCAGTGATGCCCGTCTTCCCCATTCATGTGATTGTGTGATTCCCTCCCCTTGAACGTGGGCTGGACCTGAAGATTGCTTCTGACCAACAGATGTAATATGGCACCAATATGGCAAAGGCGATGGGATGCTACTTCCAAGCCTGTGTTACAAAAACCTGTGACTTCTGTCTTGGTGAGCTCTCTATTGACTTCTCAGCTTGCTTGCTAGGGGGAAGCAAGAAGCAGGTTGGTAAGGTCCACATGGCAAAAACTGAGGGTAGCCTCTGACCAACAGCCAGCAAGGAGCTGAGGCCCTCTGTCCACAATAAAATGAATCCTGCCAACGGCCACATCGTGAGCTTGGAAGTAAATCCTTTTTCAGTTGAGCCATCAGATGAGACCACAGCCCAATGGACACCTTATTACAGCTGAGAGACCGTGCAGCACAGGACTCAAATAAGCTGTGTCCAGAATCCCAGCCCCCAGGGAAACTGTCAGATAATAAATGTGTGTTCTTTTAAGCCACTAACTTTAGGGTGATAGGTCACACAGCAATAGATAACTAATACAGAGAGGTCAAATGACTTGCCTAAGGTCACACAGACATTAAAGAACTAAGGCAGGTCTTGAACCCAAGTCTCTCTGACTCCAAAATCATTCTCTAACCACTTCACTGACCCATCTCCCATAATCATAGAAAGAACATATCAAAAGCTCAGTTCAGGCTTGACCACATACTAAATATTTCATGTGAATTCTCTCATTGAACCTTCACAGGATCTCTGAGGCAGGCAACATACTTACTTGTTACAGATGCAGAAACAGGGGGAATTCCCTGGTGGTCCAGTGGTTAAGACTCCACTCTTCCACTGCAGGGGGCTCAGGTTCAATCCCTGGTTGGGGAACTAAGATCCCACATGCTGCACAGCACAGCCAAAAAGAAAAAAAAAGATGCAGAAATAGGGACAGAGAGGGTCCCACTTTCACTTAGGGATGTGGACTCTTCCTTTATCCTCATCCCATGGGTTTGCCATTGGATTGAATTGGAGTAAATTTCAGAAATGAAGAAGGATTAGGAATATCTCCACAAATGCTATACCTGTCTTAGTCCATTCAGGCTGCTAACAGAATACCATAGACTGGGTGGCTTATAAACAACAGATGTTTGGGGCTTCCCTGGTGGCACAGTGGTTGAGAGTCCGCCTGCCGATGCAGGGGACGCAGGTTCGTCCCACATGCCGCAGAGCGGCTGGGCCCGTGAGCCATGGCTGCTGAGCCTGCGCATCCGGAGCCTGTGCTCCACAACGGGAGAGGCCACAACCGTGAGAGGCCCGCGTACCGCAAAAAAAACACAAAAAAACAAAAAAAACAGACGTTTATTTCTCACAGTTCTGGAAGCTGGAATTTCAAGATCAAGGCACCGGAAGATTTGGTACCTGGTGAGAGCCTGCTTCCTGGTTCATAGATGGCTGTCTTCTTGCTGTGTCCTCACATGGTGGAAAGATGAGGGAATCTCTCTGACGTCTCCTCTATGAGGACACTAATCCCATTCATGGCCTTCACCCTCATGATGTAATCATGTTCCAAAGACCCCCACCTCCTAATACCATGACCTTGGGGGTTAAGATTTAGCACCAGGAGTTCCCTGGTGGTCCAGTGGTTAGGACTCTGCACTTTGACTGCCATAGTCCCGGGTTCAATCATTGGTTGGGGAACTAAGATCCTGCAAGCTCCTCAGTGCAGCCCCCCAAAAAAAAAAAAATTTAAAAAAGACTTAGCATGTAAATTCGGGGGCGGGGAAGGAACACAAACATTCATCTATAGCAAGGCCTGAGAGTATGAGAAGGGGAGAAGGATGCCCTGGGTACTTTGCACCCCTGATCCCCAGCCCTGGCTGAGATCCAGCTCCCCTTGGAGAGAAAGGTGGCACTGAGCTGTGTTCAGCCTCATCCACCTATGTCTTGGCTGGAGGGTTTGGAGGGGTGTGTGTGTGTGTGTGTGTGTGTGTGTGTGTGTGTGTGTGTGTGTTCACATGCTGATGCATCTGCTCACCTCCTCCTCCTCAGCATGAAAATACCCTTGCACCCACAGTCATGTGGACATGCACAGAATGAGAATCCCCAGTCATCCACAACCTCACTCAGCCTGATGGACTAGACACAAATTCCTAGGCACACAGACACGGCATTCACCCCCAGATACCCCAGGACATGGCAGGCCACATGTGGACTCATGCAGATGCATGCCTATATCCACACAGATATTCTCAGTATCTTGCAGGAGACCGAGGAGTCTTGCAGACTCCTCTGCATTTTGACTCTCTGAGTCTGTCTGTGGGATTTTACGTGTATGTACATGACCATGAGTACCTGTGTTGTGTCCTGCCTTTGTGCCTGTGTGTCTATATATCTTTGTTTTTCAACATGACATCAGTCTGCCTGGGTGTCTGTCTGTTTCTAGGTCTGCAACATTGCTTGGGTTTGTCTGGCTGTATCTCTCTCTGTGTTGTGACTATGTCTGGCTATGAATCTGACTTGTGGCTGGGCCCTGACTGCGTCTGTCCCTTTGTTACTGCTCTACGTCTGTGCTCTATGCGTTTCTGTCTGTTGTCTGGGTCTGCTTCTCTGTTATTCCGTTTGCATTGACAGCTGTGGTCCCTGCAAGTGTATCTGCTGTCTCTGTCTGGAACTGTTTGCTGGCTGTGTCTGTGTGTTATCTCCCTGCACCTATCATCTGTATGGACAAGGACTTCTTTATGTGTGTGCTGTTCCGCTGTACTTGTTGGTTTGTGTCTGTGACTTTGTGCTGCCTGTATAACTTGGTATCTCTCCGTGTCTGTCTGCTGTCTGTGACTGTTCTGGCCTGTTTGTGTTGGTCACTCCCTGGCCATGTGTGTGCTGTCTGTTTGTCTGTGTCTGTGTTCTGTCTGCTGTCTGTCTACCTTCCTCGTGCCTCCGTGTCCACTCTCCAGCCTGGCTCCCTCTGGTGGTCCTGCGGGGAATGGCCAGCGCAGAGAGATCAAAGGAAAAAAGAGTTGAGGGAAGAGGAAGCATTTTAGGCAAACTGTGAGTCCTTGGCTGCCACGGAGAAGGGAAGGCTTGGGTGTTATGGCAGAAACCAGATGCAACCCTCCTTGCAGGATGGGGCTGGGGGTCTGGCCTCTGAGCTTGCACACCTCTTACCCACCCATCCTGTAGAAGTCTAGAAGGCAGGACGCCTGGGTCTCTCACAGTGGGTGGGGGCAGGGGCCTTCCTCTGGGGACGTCACCCGTTAAACTTCCTCTCTCAGCCACACAGGAAGCTGAGCCGGCTCAGGGCCCAGCCCTGAGAAAGCACAGGCCCCCCCAGCACCCCTGAGGAAAGGGCCCCGCCGGGCCAGCCCTGCAGGGACCATGGGATCCACAGCTGAGTAAGAGCTGCCCCCTCTCCCATCTTCTGGACCAAGATTCCCAGACCGGGCCTGGGCTGGGGCCAAGGAGAACGAGGCTGGGGCAGGCCCGGGAGGGACCGCGAGCCACAGGAGCAGGTGGCTGGAATTAGGGCAGGACACTCAGCTGGCCTACAGTATGGACTCCGCTCTCAGGCACACTCAGGCCACTCTGGGACCTTCCAATCTCTCTCTCTCTCTCTCTCTTTCTCTCTCTCTCTCTCCCCTGCTCTCCGCCAGCTCTGTATGACTAAGTTTGTAACTCTTGAGCCTGTGCCTTTTGGTGTATCTCAGTGATGGGGAACCTGGCTTCCGGGGTCAGCGGGGGGGAGGGGCGGGCTCTGTGTGTCCATGTGCAGGAGTGATTGACTGTGTGGGACTTGTGTCAGCGCGAGGATGAAGCTCAGTGTGAGGGGGTGCCAATCTCAGGGACAATGCGTGTGCACTCACTCCCCGCTCTCTTCCTCTGTCTCTCTCCCTGAGCCCAAGTCCCAACATGCTCTGCAAGGTGGATAGAGGGTTGGGGGCCAGGGGAGGAAGGCAGAGATTGCAGGGTTCCCAGAAGGACCAGGGCACACTGCCCTCTTTCCTCTGATAAAAAATCTGAGGGCCCCTTGAAGCCCCAGGGCCCCATGAAGTCACGTACACAGAGACACTTGGGCAGGGCCTCACACATATACCCAGGGACCCTCAGGCCCACCCAAGAAAACGGGGATGTTATTCACCCTCACACTGGCTCAGCCACACATATGCAAAGTCCTACCTGACACATGCTCTGGACAGTCTCATCCTTTCAGGCAGACACAGAATAGAATTGCAGACACACACACACACATACACACACACAGGTGCAGACACACACACAGAAGCAAATCCCTGGACACACTGAACCCTTTCCTGTCCTGCAGAAGGGGTCTCCCTGCACTGTTTGACTGGTTCTTCGAAGCGGCCTACCCTCCCTCCCTGCAAGAGGGTGAGTCAGGGGCATCACTGGGGATGGGGGTCGAGATGGAGGGTGGGCCCGGGATCCTGAACTTAAGAGCCTGCTCTCTGTGCAGATCCCCCCATCCTGCGGCAGTTCCCCCCAGACTTCAGGGACCAGGTATGCAGGCTGGCTCCTTGCTCCCCAGGGGCCAGGGCCTGTCCCCCTGGGGGAGGGGACCCTATGTCTCAGACCACTGGGAGCTTAGGGGTGGAGCCCAACCTGAGTGGCCAAGCAGTGTGTGCTTCTCTCCACCCCCAGGAGGCTATGCTGATGGTGCCTAAATTCTGCTTCCCTTTTGATGTGGAAAGGTATGGAAGGAAGCAGACACCCAAGGACCCAGGGACCCAGACCTCTCATGGACCCCCAGGATTCAAACACCCAGAGACTCAGACAACAGAGACCATATACCCAGGGGCCCTGAGATTCAGAGACCCAGGGACTCAGAAACCCGGGGACCCTGACAAATAGTGACCTATACACAAAGGGACTCATTTACCCAGGGTCTCAGGGACCCAGGGCCTCAGAGAACTGGAGACGCTGACAACTAGGGACCTATACACCCAGGGCCCCAGACTGGTGGACGCAGTAATAGGAGCATTGTCAGGGGCATGAAGGGGAGGGGGGGTTCACGGGGGTGGGATGCCCAGGTCTCTCTGAGAACTTTTCCTGCCCCCAGGGAGCCCCCCTGCACCGCCGTACAGCATTTCACCTTTGCCCTCACGGATCTGATCGGCACCCGCAGATTTGGTTTCTGCCGCCTCCGGGCTGGTGCCCACAGCTGTCTCTGCATCCTCAGGTGTGGGATATGGGGGTCTGGGACGGGGGAAGGGCCTCTGCCTACAGGCACTGCATGAAAACTGTGTCCACTCTCCGCAGCCACCTGCCTTGGTTTGAAGTGTTCTACAAACTGCTGAACACAGTGGGGGACCTCCTGTCACAGGATCAAGTGAGACCAGCTCTCTCTGTCATTCCTGCAGGAGTCCTAGTCCCACTCCCACCACGGCCCCAGCCTGGCTCTGAATTCCCAAGCCTGACCGGGCCCCTTTGGCTCCAGACCACCCAGCCTGAGTCAAGACCCTCAGAGTCCCCAACCCGCATTCTGGCTCAGGCATCCCACCCTTACCCAGGTCTCAGAGGTCGACGAACTTCTTCTACATCTGCTGCAGCAGCCCCTTCCCGGGACCCAGGACTCAGTGGGGCTGGAGCTGGTGAGTACCCCCTCCCCGCTGGGCGTCGGACCTCAGGTGGCTGGAGAGGCTGCACCCCGGCCCTGAGGACCACACACCACATCTCCCCCAGGGCAGGGGAGTGATGATCTCCAGTGCGCAAGGCATCCCGCCCCCTGGCCCCGGGAAGAGCATGCCGGTGAGCAGAGCTGGAGACCCTGGAAGGTTGGGCACCCACGTGAGGTTAACCGCTTGACTTATCAGTCCCCCTACTAATCCCCCGCCAGCTTTCCTGCTTCGTGGCCCCCGACTCCGGCCGCCTGCCATCCATTCCTGAGAACGTGAGTGGAGACCTGAGAGGACACTCTGGGAGGGGGGAAGAGGTCCGGAAACCCGGAGAGGGCTCTCAGATCCTGTGGCCCCTCGCGTCCAGCATTCTTCTCTGGTCTTCAGAGGAACCTAACGGAGCTGGTGGTGGCGGTGACCGACGACAACATCGTGGGGCTATTCGCTGCGCTCCTGGCAGAGCGAAGGGTCCTGCTCACCTCCAGAAAGCTGAGCACCGTGAGGCGGGACCGCTGGGCCGGGGAGGGGCCGAGGCCTGGCTTGGCCCCTGGGGGCGGGACAATCGGGGAGGATTCCTCGCTCTAACCCCACTGGGCGAGACCCGAGGGCAATGTCCTGGCTCAGCCCCTTTGAAGGTCAGGGTTGAGTTGAATCCTGGCTCCACCTTTATGGGGGAAATCAGAGCGGGCTGCACTGTACCCCCTCCCCCGGCTTCAGTAGCGCTGAGTCCAGGCTCCACCCACTATGGGCCAGAACAAGACTGGCTCCGCCCCTCTGGAGGGTGAGATCAGAGAGGGCTAAATTCTAGCTCCGCCCCTAGGGGAGAAGGACGGGGTAGGGGTGGAGCTAGCATTCAGCCTCTACCCCTAGGGGCGGGACTTCGGGGGTGGCGGGGACCGAATTCTAGCTCCGCCTCTCTAGGGGTGGGGTCAGCGGGCTGAGTCTCTGTCCTATCCCTAAGGAGAGAGATTCAGGAGGGTTGAATATTAGCTTCCACCCCTAGAGAGAGAGACTAGCACGTGCTGAGTCCTGGCACCACCAGTTCCAAGCACTGTAATTTGCGGAATTCTTGGCCTTCACAAGAAAGGGGTTTGAGTTTTCACCTCTTACCCAGTAGCGGGTGGGGAAGGGAGGTGGAGGGAGACAGGAGACTGGGGACACGAGATATGAAGCCGGGAGAGCCACCGTCCAGAGAGGGTCCTTGAAGCTGGGGGTCCAGGCCCTGACTCCACGGTCCCCGACCCGTCCCCAGCTGACGTCATGCGTCCACGCGTCCTGCGCTCTCCTGTACCCCATGCGCTGGGAGCACGTGCTGATCCCCACGCTACCGCCGCATCTGCTGGACTACTGCTGGTGAGGGGCAGGGGCTGGAGAGGGGCAGGGCTTGGAGAAGAGGCCTAGGGTCCTGGGGACCCGGGGGCGGCGCCTGCATGACCGGCCCCCTCGGTCTTCCGCAGCGCGCCCATGCCCTACCTCATCGGAGTGCACGCCAGTCTCTCCGAGGTAAGTGGGAACGGACCTGGATGGCAGGGTTGGGTGGAGTGCGCCCCTGCACCCCCAGGTATCCTCCCCTGTCGGGGATCCTCGGGCTCTGAGCGACCATCGCCACTCCAACTCCCTAACACAGAGAGTGCGGGAGAAAGCCCTGGAGGACGTCGTGATGATGAACGTGGACTCCAATACCTTGGAGACGCCCTTCGACGACGTGCAGGCACTGCCCCCAGATGTGGTCAGTGACACCCCCTTCCACCCTCCTGCCGCATCCGGGAGACGAGGCTCCGCACCCGCCTGCTCAGCGCTGCCCCCTTGTCCTCCAGGTGTCTCTGCTGAGGCTGCGGCTAAGGAAGGTCGCGCTGACCCCCGGGGAAGGGGTGTCCCGTCTCTTCCTCAAAGCCCAGGCCCTGCTCTTCGGGGGGTACCGCGATGCGCTAGTCTGCGGCCCGGTGAGCTTCGGGGACGCAGAGGGAGAGACCCCGTGGGTCTCTAAAGGATTCAGAATAATAATACCTAGCGTTTATGGAGTGCTTACTCTGTGCCTCCGTTTGCTCATCTGTAAAATGGGATCCCAACAGTACCCACCCAAAAGGGTCACGTGAGTCTGTAAATGGACATAAGCAAAATGCTCGGTTAGTGCCTGGCACATCACAGTTGATATATGATAGGTTTTACCGCTGCGATTATTATTTCACTTAATGCTCACAGCAGTATTATGAGACGGATACTCTTATGGTCCCATTCTACATATGAGGAAACCAAGGCTTGGAAGCCCCACAGCGGGTAAGTGTCAAAGCCAGGTCTCTGATCTGCTGACTTTCAACCCTGACATCCCCTCCTCCCCAGTTTTTCACAACTATTCTATAAAAACATGGTCAGGGAGTTCTATTATTTGAGAATCTGACGTTGCTTTCGACTCTGCCCTGAACACAGCCAGAAGCTGTCCATTTCTCCCCCTCCTCTGTCTCCACCACGGCCTGGTCCCCATCGTTGTTTGCCTGGATCAGCGCGCTCACCCGTCACCATGAGTCCCCTCTCGCGGACTCCCACCCTCCACGCTCCGCAATCTGACCTCCCTGCAGCCTCCAGAGGTCACCTGGGAGCATCTGAGTCAGGCCCCGTCTCCCTCTGCCAACCGCCTTCCCGGGGCTCCCACCTCCCTTGGGGTAAAAGCCCAAGTCCTCCCTGCAGCCCACGAGGCCCTGCACATCAGGGACACAGAGGCACTCCATCAATGTTTGCTACACAGATGTAAGGTAGAATATGGAAAGCAGAATAAGGGATCCTGGAGAGCCGCGGGGAGCTTAGAATCCAAGTCCTTCTTCCAGGGCCAGCCTGTAACCTTCAGTGAAGAAGCCTTCCTGGCCCAGAAACCCGGGGCGCCGCTGCAGGCCTTCCACCGGCGGGCTGTGCACCTGCAGCTGTTCAAACAGGTGCGCCAGAGTCCGGAGGGCGGGGCTGGGGCCGGAGGGGCGAGGCTAGGGGCGCAGAGGCCCGGATCCCGGAGGCCGAAGGCGGGGCTGGAGGGGTGGACGCCTGGGCCCAATGGGCGGGGCCCATTGGCCCGGCCGGATCCTCCACTCCAGGGTCACCGGGGTGGGAGAGACAGGACTGAACTCTTGGGTCCCTAAAAGTGGGAGCCCCTGACCTGAGTTCCCAGGGATAAGATCTACCTCTAGGCCTCTGAGGAGGTTGGGATGGAACGAAATTATTGAGTCCCTAAGGTGGGAACCTCCTGGGTCGAGGGTGGAGGGAGAGGAGGCTGGACTCTTGGATTCTAGGGACGTAGCGGGGGAGGTGGAACCGGACTCCTGAGTTCTTGGAAGAACGTGGGATGAACTTCAGGGTCCTTCAGTGCGGGCTGGCTTCCAGGGTCCCTGGAGGTGAGGTCGACCTCCTCCAAGGTCACTGAGAGGAGGGGGGCCTGTCTGGAGTGGCAGAGTCCTACTCCTCCGACCCTGTGAGGAGCGGGGTCTGGTCCCTGAAGACAGATCCTGACTTGGGGTGGGGACGGGTGGGGAGACGGTGGACCTTTGGCTTCCTGAGGTGGGCTCCAGACTCCTGGGACCTAAGGTTGGGCTTCTGGAGGGGCCGGGGATGGCTTCTACGTCTTGAGGGCGAGCGGATCCCCAGTCCTCGCATTCAGATGTTTGGGGCAGCCTGATTCTCTGACCCTTTGCCCTGCCCCCAGTTCATCGAAGGCCGACTGGAGAAGCTGAACAAGGGAGAAGGCTTCTCAGACCTCTTTGAGCAGGAGATCACCTGTAGCGGGGCTTCCTCAGGTGAGCTCTGCACCTGGCCCCGGAGCGCCGCCCCTCCCCACCTGTGGCCCAGTCTGAGCCTGCCCACCCTGGCAATGCTCTCTCCTCTCTCCTCTCTCCAGGGACCCTTCGCTCCTACCAGCTCTGGGCAGACAACCTAAAGGTAGTAACACCAAACACTTTAGTGTTTATTGTGGGATTAAATCAAACCTACAACCGTCCCCACTATGCTCATTTATAGAGGTGAAAAAATCAAGACTCAGAGAGGGAGAGGGGATCCTCCAGTAATACACAGCCCGGGTGGGCAGGTGGGGTCTGGGATAACCCCACGTGCCCAAGCCCCTCTTCCTTGGCTTTCTCTCCCCAGAAAGGTGGTGGTGCCCTCCTGCATTCCGTCAAGGCCAAGACCCAACCAGCCGTCAGAAACATGTACCGCTCGGTGAGGCTGGGCTAGACAGGCCACTTACCAGGGTGACAAAGGCAGAGGACGGTTTAACCCCACGTTTAGAGTACACACAATTTATCAGAACTAAACCAGCAGTTAAACCATTTACCATGTTTCCTACTTTTATTTTCCATTGACTGTTCATTCATTTTTGTCGCATCAGGTCTTTTCTATTTAAAAATGACAACCAAGGTTCTTTGGCAAACATCTTTTGTCCTTCTGAGACACCACAATCCCAGCTTCTGCCCTTGTGGTTTGTTTTTATCCCAAGCCCCAAATTTTCCTGGGACCAACTTCCACAGCTCGCAATTGTCTGCTGGATTTTATTCTTTGCTCAGCTTTTGAACACTGACTCATTTTTACGATGTTCTGGTTTTGCCATTCCGTTTCATCTGGGGGTTATCTCCTCCAGTAATATTCCTTCTGTGTTAGTCAAAGGGGCAAGTTGGTATTGACTTCTTAGGGGGTACCGGGGGAACCTGAATATATATTGAGACACACATGAGCAGATGGCAAGACAAAAGTGTCCTCGGGGTTGGAGGGCCGAGTTCTCAAATGTCCAGGGTCAAATCGCTCTGGATTCTGTCTCTTTCGGCTCCTCCGTAGGCGAAGAGTGGCTTGAAGGGTGTGCAGAGCCTTCTGATGTACAAGGTAAAGCCAGTAGCCAACGCCTCGGGGCAGCGGGGGGAGGGGCTCCTGGCTCACCCACCCTCTTCCTAGGATGGGGACTCTGGCCTGCAGAGGGGGGGGTCCCTGAGGGCCCCTTCCCTCACCAGCCGCTCAGATTGCCTGCAGCAGCGCTTGCCTATCACCCAGCACTTTGGACAGGTAAGAGCCCCGCCCCCGTGCCCACGCACGTACCTGGACTTATCACCAAGTCCTTCTCCCATCCCGTCTCCAGCCAGACATCTCGACTACCCCCAAAATGGGGTGCCCACTCCCCCTTCACAGAACCCCCTGATTCTGTAGCTCCTGAGGCCCCAGCCCCCAAATCTGTCCTTTGCAGAACCGGCCCCTTCGCCCCAGCAGGAGACTCCAGCGGGAAGAGAGACCTTCTGAGTCCCTGGGGGAGGGGTAAGACTCCAAGGCAGAGGGAGGGAGCAATGTTGGAAGTTGGGGGCTGGGACTCCTGGGGAAGTGGGCCCCAAAACTCCAGACCCTTCAGAGCAGCTGGTCTGGGGCAGATATCTGAGGCTGCCCATCCTCACCCAGGACACCCTCTCTGAGCCCTGAGGATGCCCAGGAACCGTTGGCAGAGGAAGCTCTGGATGGCAGCTTCCTTGGGTCCGGAGAAGAACTGGATTTGCTGAGCGAGATTCTGGATAGTCTGAGCATGAGAGCCGCCCGGAACAGCAGCCTGCGGCCAAGCCAGAGTTTGGATTGCTGCCACAGAGGGGACCTGGACAGCTGCCTCAGCCTGGTGAGAGCCCGCCCAGCCCTTCCCCATTTGCTCATCCAACCTGCCAGCCCCTCCTTCATTTAAAGGCCAGCAACGTGCCCATCTCCCCATCCCCACCCAGCCTGACATACCAGGAAGATCAAGATGGCAAGCAGATGATGAGAAACCACCAGGGCCCCAGCCCCTGTCCCCTTCTGTCGGCCTGCCGCCTCTGCACAGTCCCCAGCCTTCAGAGGCCACGAGCTCCTCGAAACACCCTACTTCCCAGCTGCCGTCAGAGGCCAGCCCAGAAATCATTTCTCCGTCCCAGTCTTCGACAGCTTCCGCAGACCCAAGCAGCAAAGGGGACCCCAGCTCCTCTCTCACAGAGCCCCAGCCTCTACGCCTCTCCCCTCCCCACGAGGCAACCGAGGATCCCACAGCCCAGGAGAGTCCCTGCTCCCAGCTCTCCACAGAACCCAGCCCTCGAGAAAGCCCCCGACTTCTGACCCCCACAAAGCCCAACTCGGATATTACCTGGACATCCCAAGTCCTTGATTCTTTCTCGGATCCCGGTTCCCCAGAGAACCCCAAAGCCCAGCCTTCGGAGGTCCTGCTCCCAGAGCACACACACCTCCAGCCCCACGAGGAGCTGGGAGCACCCAGGTCCCCTGATCCTCCTGCTAGGAATTTGGGGGGGCTCCAGGCCAGGAGCCGGCCCAGGGTTGCTGAGCTTAAAAAGTGTTTTGAAGATTAATCATCAGGGGTCTGGAGGAGATTCTGGTCCCTCAATAAAGCTGCAAGGGCCCAAAGCTTGTTTTTCCTGGTGGGTTTACCTGGGAGCCCTGTTTCTGCTCACCCACCCCACTCCCCACCTTCCCTCCCGAGGCAGCCTCCGGCTGGCTCTTAGGTGCAGCTAAAAGCCTTTCCCTTCCAGGAAGCCCCCCCCAGCCCTTAGGACCCTCGAGACCTTACAATTCATCTCTCAACAGCCTATGTGTCTCCTCCATCTAGGCTAACTCCTGCCCCCACCAGCTCACAAAAAGGTTTATTACATGGCTCTACCCATTGTATAGATACATATAAAGTAAGCAGCCTCAGTCTCCCTTGCCTTCAAGGGCAGAGTCTTCGAAGCACCTTCTTGCCTTCTATTCTTAAGTGCTGGGTGTGTTTCATTGCCCAGACAGGGCTCTGCCTACCCCCAAGGTCACACAGCCAGGAAGGGTGATGGGTAGAGGAAGGGGACCTAGATGGGCAGGCAGCCCCGCACCGTCTCCTTGGAGTCCTGGGGAGCCTGGGCCTCGGCTGCATGGGAGAACTGAAAGGAAAGGAGAGGGGGCGGTGTCGGGCCTGTGTGGCAGGCAGACAGATGGCTGATGGTGCAGCAAGCGGGAGGCAGGTCCGCAGCCCCGGCACCCCAACTGCAGGCAGAGTCAAGCAGAGGCGGCATGCTTCGCAGAGCCCGCCCGGCAGGTGCCCCGTGGCCCCCCCAAGTCCTCCGGAGCCATCAGAGGCTGGTGTGTCGGTGGTAGCTGCTGTGTGCAGCTGAGCGCCGGGCAGTCCTGGGCCGTGGAGGCAGCTGTGGCCAGCCCCAGCATTCAGATGAGCCGCTCCTCAGGCGGCAGCTTGAGGTTGGGAGGCAGTGGAGCTCGGGCACCCACCTGCTCCTCGCTGCTGGGCCGGTAGGTGCCCTCCGTCTGCCGCTTCTCCCGAAGCTTCCGCACCAGAAGTACCAGGCCCACGGCCAGGAGCAGGGCGGCCAGGAGGGAGAAGACCACGACGATGGCAATGGTGGCCTCCTGCGACTGTTGGCAGTGGGGGGGGAACGACAGGTGTGACCCACCTGAACTTGGGCATCCCGTCCACCCCCGCCTGAGAATTATCTGGGAATGCTAATCCCCTCCCCCCCCCACACCCGCCACTTTTGGTGACTGGCTTCCTCCACTCAGGGTTCCTGATCCCCATCTTATCACATCTGGGGTTCCCAGGCTCCCCCACCTGCCATGTCTGGGGTCCTTCTCCCAAGCGCCTGCCGCATCTAGGCTCCTAGATCCCTCCTCCCCCTGCCTGAGCGGCACAGGGGGCTCCTGGACCCCCTACACTTGCCAAGCATGGTATTCTTTTTTTTTTTTTTTTTGTCTTAGTTCCCCAACCAGGGATCCAACGTGTGCCCCCTACATTGGAAGCGCGGAGTCTTAACCACTGGACCGCCAGGGAAGTCCCGCCAGGCATGGTGTTCTTGCCCATCCCCTTCCTGGGGTTCTCAGTCTCCCCATTTGCCATGTTGATATTCTGGTCTCTCCCACTTAGGGTTCTCCAATGCCTCCCCCACTGTCCAGCCTGCCGCCTCTGGGAATCTAGGCCCTCCCATCTGCTACACGGGGGACTCCCGAATAAAAGCCCTGCCGCTCTTCTCCCACATATACCCCAACTCACCAGGGCCCCATTGGAGCCAGGGCTGGGGCCAGAGGGTGTAATCGTGCTGTTCCCACTTACAGTGGGGTCCAGTGCTGCAGGGCGGTGGTAGAGAAGATAAATGAATCCCCATCTATTCCTTCCCATCTGGAAGCATCTGCATCTTCCTGGGTCATGTCCCCTCATTAGAACTCTGCCCTTTTGAGTCTTGCATTCTGTGAGTGGCCTCCACCCAGGGGCTGGCCCTGCTGATTTTGCTCCACGGGGAACCCCTTACCCAGGGGAGCCCAGAGCTAAGTAATCAGCCAACAGTGGTCTGCAGTTTGCGCAGAGTTGGGGGCTATTATAATGCATGGTGTGGGGAAGCCCAACCCTCCCCCCAACCCCAGCCTCACCTCTCCGGCCCTCCCTCTGCCCTTAAGGATCTGGGCGGATCCTGCATTTCCCTGGAGCTTCTGACTCACACCTCCCCCCAGGCTCCCGAAACTGGAATAGAGGGCTGAAAGGCTGAGTCCCCACCTCTGGTCAGCCTGCTCCACCTGGGCTTGGAGCCCCAGGCAGGCCTCCTCCTGGCTTCCATTTCCCCCAAACTGCTCAACCCTGCTGAGACTCCGGCCCGCAGGCCTCTTCTCCCGGCAGCTCACAATTCCGCCCAACTCAGGAATTCTCCTAGACCAACTCCAACCGTCCAAGGAAGGACACAGAAATTCTACGCCCCCAGCCCTACCCCAGACTCTAGACTCCTGCTCCCAAGGCATCGCATGCCCGCTCCTGGGTTCTTGCCCTCTCAGCGTCCCAGGCACCCAGCGCTTCTAAGCCCCGACCCCCAGTGCCCCCGACCGGTACCTACTTTGCCCCCAGACCCGGCCCCAGCGGGTCGGCAGCAGCGGCAGGCCGATCGCCAAGAGCAGCCCCAGGCCGGGGCTCGCCATGGGCCGGGTGACGGGCTGGTGGCACCGGGGACGGGGCTTGTCGCGCGCGCCGCTCCTACCGCATCTCGGGCGGGGGGGCGGTACCTTCGACCCCGCACCTGGGGGCTGGAAAGGAGAAAGGCCGGAGCGTGGGGGAGGGGGCCAGACCCGAGCGCAGGCCCCTGGGAGGGGCGACCCGCGCCGGCCACCCAGGAGTCCCGCCCCGCCCCCCGCCGCCAGAGGTCAGAGTTAAAGATTAACTCGGGGCGGCGCGTTCCTGGGCTGGGGAAAGGGGAAGGGAAGGGGGGAAGGGTGGCAGGCCCAGCCGCGTGACCTGCCTCCCTACCTGGCCCGGGCGTCTTCGACCCCGCTCAGGGTCCCGATCCCGGTCCCTCGCTCGAACCCTCGATCCGTCGGTAAGTGGCTCGGTCGGACTCTTCCAGCTCCGCCGGCTCACGTGACCCGGAAAGTTTAGTCACTCACCTTGGAGGTGAGCGCACTTCCGGCTTGTGCACCTGAGCCTAGATGAAAGGGCGGGGCCAAGCGGGGGCGGTTCCGCGCCGCGGACGCACCTGTAACGGTAACCCAATCCCATAATCGGGAGTAGTGAAAAGGAGCAGAAGCGCGCAGGTGTAAAAGGGGCCTCTCACCTGCACTGCAGGTACATCTGTAGAATCGTCCAGGTGTGAAGACACACGGGGCACCGAGTCACCGATGTGTGAGGCACTCCTGTCTGGGGTAGACCGGGATGGGGAGCCTCTAAGGAAAAAACACTGGTGTGGGACACACCTGCATGGGAACAAACGTGTAAAGAAATCTGCAAGGATGTGTAAGAACACCCATGGGAGACATCTGCTTTGAATCACATCTCTTTGGAGTATAGCTGAATGGAAGCCTACCTGTGTGGAAAACAGCTGTATAGAACACACCTGCATGGTTACAAACACCTGGCTGAGGCACTTTGGCGTGGGGTACATCTGTTTGGGGAATGCATCTTCATGGCTCACCTATGAAATGAACAAGACTTGCAGAAGGAATTCCTGTGTGTAAAGGTATTGGAAACACCTGTACGAGACATACCTGCATTTAAGTACACCTGTAGGGGACCCAGTTATATGGAAAGAGCCCCGTATGGGTGAATGATTAAATGGAACTCACGTATGGCGGGGGAGGCTCTATAACGCATTCCTGGGTGGAGAAACACCTGTTGAGAAACATACCTGTGAGGTGAAGGAAACAGCTGCATAGAATAGAGCTCACACGAGAGGAAGACCTGAGCGCGCCTGCACGGGGCACACTCACACTGAAGCACATCGTGGGGGGGGGCCTCATGTGTATTGAGGTCCACCTGTCAAGGATGCATCTGTGAGAAAACATTTGTTTGGGGCAACTCCGTGGGAAAATATCTGTACGGCACCTGCAAGGGCGACCTGTGAATGAAAACGTCTGTGAGGGGACCCTCTACAAGAGGCTCGTTTGAGCACACCTGTCTGGGCAGAAGCTGAGTGGGAACCATGTGTGCCTTCACGATCGTCCTTTGGATAAAGGACGATGATAATAAGACGACCCCCTCCTGGGGACTCTAGAGAGAAGAGTGATGGTTAAGGGAAAATTAATCCCTTCTAGGGCATAGAGCGATGTTGGGTAAGAATCCCAGGTCTAGTTAAATCTCTGCTTTGCCCCTTCCTGGGCATGTGGACTGCGGTGAGCGGCTTAACCTCCTGTTTCGTCATCTGTGAAGTGGGAAAGCCAGTCCCACTTACCTTATAGGGTTTTAGCGAGGACGACGCGAGGGGTGAGTGAAAGGTCAAGGCTTGTGCAAAGCAATGAATCAACGTTAGCTATTATTATTATTCGCTGTCAAAAGATCTGGGCGCCCCTCCCCCTAATGGCGAATCGAGAAACTGCGCCCGAAACTAGTGGGAGGGGCATTTGGCAGGTGCAGTGAGCGCGACAGGCTGGGGCCCCGCTTCCAGCTACGCGGTCCTTATCCGCAGCCGCTCCTGGGACTCTGAGATCCCCCCCCTAGGCCGGTCCGGAGAAAGCAGTCTGCTCGGCGTCTGGATCCGGCAGAGGCCCCTTTAAGACTGCGAGGCGAGCCGGGGGCCGCGGGGCCCAAGGCAGTGTGGGGTCAGTGGGGAGGCCCCGCCTAGGTGGGTGAGCAAGGCGGGACAGCAGGGCACAGCTCCTGCGGCTCTGGCCAATAGGAAACCGACTTTGCAGCCGCGCCACGCGTTGATCTTCTGTTTCCCAGTCTGAGTGGGACCGAGAAAGGAGGTGCGCGGGCGGGAAGAAAACACGGAGGGAGAGCAAGGCGACTTGATTTTCTGCTTCTGTGGCCGCTTAGGCAATGTGAAACGAGTGGGCGGACTGTTGCAGGGCTAGATGGCACAGAGTTGGTTCTGAGTACGTCTAGGGAAACCGAGAACTTTAGTTCCTGAGGAGGATTAGTAGAGGAGGGAGGTCAAGTGGAAAGAGATTATGTAACCCAATCCCTGACATCTCCCTACCTCGTCTCCTTGGGCAGAGGGTAAACTGAGGCACGCAGAAACGGAACCCTGAAACCAGACCTGAGATCATTGATCTCTCGAACCCCCCTTCCCAGAATGAACGTGGTTGCTCCCTAGATTGTGCTAATACCAGAGCATCCCTGACACGCCCCCCCAGCTCCGCCCCCTCCCCCTCCCCCCCAATGCGGAGGAGACGCAAGTTCTGGCGCGGGCGGCGACGGCTAGCAGTCACCGCCTCCTGCAAGTACCAGAGCCGGGCAGACAGCGCGGAGGCCGCGGTGGCAGTGGCCGCGGAGCTGGCCCTGCGGGGCCCCTGGGGGGAGGGGGAGCCGTCAAGCCCCGGCTGAGGCCGCCGCTACCGGGCCTCCCCTCCCCCCGGGGCGGGCGCCATGCGGGGGGGCCCGGGCGATGCGGAGCGGCGTCAGCGCTGGGGTCGCCTCTTCGAGGAGCTGGACAGTAACAAGGATGGTCGCTTGGACGTCCACGAGTTGCGCCAGGGACTGGCCCGGCTGGGCGGGGGCAGCCCGGACCGCGGAGCACAACAGGTACCCTCGCCGGGACCCCCTCCTGGTTCGTGGCGCTGGAGCCCAGCCCGCGCAGGGTAACCCGAGCCGCTGAATGGAGCGCCGGAAGCAGCCCGGGACTGCCTGTGTCTGGACTCCAGGACCTGTTCCTAGCTTGGGCGTCCTTGTCCCCTTCCCCCTGCCCACCCGTGTCCGGGCCTAACGGGCTCGCTCAAGACAGGACCACCGAGGCCCCAGGCCTGCAGTTTCGGCTGCCAAACCCGTCCCCCTCCTCCCTCGGGGTGAGGGATGTCTGCCTGGGAATGGGGCCGCGTGCGCTTTCCTGACCACTGCCCGGGACACACCCTCCTCTGAACTCTTTGCACAACCCGAGACACAAGGCCTGCACCCACCTCCAGGAGACACACCCTCCCCAGCCTCTGTGTTTACATTCCCTTCCCTGTCCTTTCCTGGGCTTGGCTCTATGCCCCAGGCTGTCCCAGCCAAGGACCCAATCCTATCCGAGGCCACCCTCAGCTGGGGATGCACCTATCAAAGCAGGAACTTGACCCCAAGCCCGTGCATGTGTCCCCCCACACCTGGAGGCCCAGATGCCACTGGACTGTCTCCGTAGCACCCTGAGACCTCCAGTCAACCTCCCACTTTACAGATGGGAAAACAGAGGCCCTGCAGATGTTCAGTGTGGATGTCATTGCCCCACATTGCCCGGTGCTGTCTCCAAGGAGAGCTCTTGAAACTGCCATGTGGACAAGTTCATATAAGAGACAGCTGGAAGGACAGGCTTTCAGAGACAAGAGCCCAAGTCCACCTACTCACTTCCCAGCTCTGTAACCTTGAACATGTGACTTGACCTTGGAGAGCCTCGTTTTGTTCACCAGGAAAACTGGACAACCGCTGTCCACCTCACAGACCTACCTTGGCCTTGGGCATCTTGTTGAGGAAAGAGATGATCAAGGGAGGGGGTGACTTCCCCGCCCTGGTCCTCTAGGTGCAGGGCTGGGGGAGGGGGGACCTGGGTTCCTGGGGCATAAGCTTGTCTTGCCTCCTCCAGATTGAGGGAGCAGCTTCCCAGAACTCCTTCTGTCCCTTCCCCCCTGCCAGGGCATCTCCCCTGAGGGTGATGCTGACTCAGATGGCGGCCTTGACCTGGAGGAGTTTTTCCTCTATCTGCAGGAGCGGGAACAGCGCCTGCTACTTCTGTTCCACAGTCTGGACCGGAATCAGGATGGTAAGGCCCAGGGATGGGGCTGTGGGGGCCCTGGAGATGCCAACAGGGTTAGAACTGGCAGCGCTAGGAAGAGGAGGGAGGGCCGCTTCTCCCTGATGACTCACAGGCTATTTTGGGAGCTCTCCTCACCCCCAGCTAGGTGGTTCGGGGCCCAGCCGGCCTCCTTTTCCTTCTGGGGTGGGACACTATTATTTATTAGTCTTATTTTTCTGTGGGACAAAGGTCCCCCCACATTGCTCCTGGATTCCCTATGAGACAGAGACACCCCCATCGCTTTTTCTGGGTGTCCAATATGGCCTCTCAACCCCCTGTGGCATAGAGACCCCCATAATTATCCCTGGATTCAATCCTTCATTCATTCATCAAACAGAAGACCCCCCCCAATATGGCCCAGTTCTACCCCTCTGATCCCAGTGGGTCAAGGACCCCCCCCCAACCCTGCCACAAACCTCACCTTGGGTTCCTGGATCCGCTGGTCTTCTTCAATATCCCCATTCCAAGTTGTCCTGGTCCTCCATCTCAGGGTCCCTACACACACACTTGCCCACCTCGGGCCCCCTCCCCAGGTCATATCGACGTCTCTGAGATCCAGCAGAGTTTCCGAGCTCTGGGCATTTCCATCTCGCTGGAGCAGGCAGAGAAAATCCTGCACAGGTGAGTAGCGGGGTGTCCAGAATCCCAGGTAACTCAGGTCCCCAAGACCCCTCAGCCACCTTGAGCCTCTGAGCCTCAGACCCAATCCCAAGGCAGTGGAGCTGAGATCTTGGCCCAGCTGCTTCCCCTCTCTGAACCTCAGTTTCCCACTCTGTAAAATGGGGAGCTCCCAGTGCCAAGGAGCTCAGTCTACCCCCCCCAAATCCACAAGAACCTCACTCAACTCACCCCTGGACCCAGGCACTGATTCTGTCCCACCTGTACCCCTCCCCCCACAGCATGGACCGTGATGGCACCATGACCATTGACTGGCAGGAATGGCGTGACCACTTCCTGTTGCACTCGCTGGAGAATGTGGAAGACGTGCTGTATTTCTGGAAGCATTCCACGGTGAGGTGGGGGGCGGCTGTCCCAGCCTCATCGGGCCCTCTTCCCCAGGGCATGGGGGGAGGGGCTGGCTCAGGACTCTAGAGGAGGAGCCACTGGGAGCAGCCGAGGGATGAGGCTCTGCTCTCCTCCTCCTCCATCTGGGGCCCCCGGGACCCATTTGGGGAGGTCTCTGCCAGCTGATGGGGACCCTTCAGATGTACTGTGGGGCCTCTGGAGGTTCAGGGAAGAAAGGGCCCACCAGATGGGGCATCTGGTCTCCCACCCTCAACCACATGGCTCTCTTTCTGCTGGTTTCTATTCCCCTCAATAAAGGATTCTGCTGCTGAAAAGACAAGTTAGGAAGCCGCTGTCTTCAGAGGGTCTCACGGGATCTACTGGAACTTGGGAGGGAGGAAGTGCTCTGGATTGCCATTTCCAGGGTGGGAATCCTTGAGTGATGCATCTGGTAGGATCTGATGGCAGCTGGAGGGGTCCATCCGTGGGATCTGCTGAGATCCTCTTGGGAGATCCAGAGATTCCCACCCTGGGGGACCCATGAGGGGCTTGGTTAAGAAGTCTGCAGGTGAAGGATGCTAGAGGGGGGATGATCTCTGTGGGGGAGACCCCCAGAAGGGATCTGCTGGGCTCCATATATAGGAAGTCCCTGGTAGGATCTTGTGTGGCCCTGGAGGTATCTTCTGGAATTCTTACGTGGGAGACCCTTGGGTTGGATCCTTCAAAGGGATCTGATTGGCTCTGGAGGGGTCTTTATGGGGCAGGGGCTTGTTTGTTTTGTTGTTGTTGTTTGGGGTTTTTTGTTGTTTTGTTTTGTTTTTTTGGCCGTGCTGCACGGCATGCAGGATCTTAGTTCCCCGATCAGGGATCGAACCTGTGCCCCCTGCAGTGGAAGCGCAGAGCCCTCACCACTGGACCGCCAGGGAATTCCCATCATATATATATTCTTATATATTCTCTTTTATTTATTTATTTTTGGCCACACCACACGGCATGTGGGATCTTAGTTCCCCAACCAGGGATCGAACCCACGCCCCCTGCAGTGGAAGCATGGAGTCTTAACCACTGGACCACCAGGGGGATCCCCTGGTGGGTAGAGACTTGAATAGGATGCTCTGATGGGATTTGGTGGAGACCCCCAGGAAGGATGTTGTTATCTTTTGTGGAGACTGTGGGGCTGGATCTGGTAGGGATCCAAGAGAGATCTCTTGGGCTCTCCAAGTGAGATTCACTGGTGGACTGGGATTCATTGGTGGGTACCCTGGGATTCATGGGGGAGACGCCCCAGTTGAGGGCAGAGTTGCATCCCCCCAGCCCCACTGGGGCATGACACCCCCGGCCTCTGCATCCCCAGGTCCTGGACATTGGCGAGTGCCTGACTGTCCCGGATGAGTTCTCGGAGCAGGAGAAGCTGACTGGCATGTGGTGGAAACAGCTGGTGGCGGGTGCGATGGCGGGTGCCGTGTCCCGGACGGGCACAGCCCCCCTGGACCGCCTCAAGGTCTTCATGCAGGTGAGGGGCCCTGGAGAGACCCACCCCCTTCCCTAGGCCTGGACCCCTGGAGGGGTCCCCAAAGCCCCCTGATCTTCCCACCCAGGTCCACGCCTCCAAGACCAACCGGCTGAACATCCTGGGAGGCCTACGGAGTATGATCCAAGAGGGGGGCGTGCGCTCCCTGTGGCGTGGCAACGGCATTAACGTGCTCAAGATTGCACCTGAGTCGGCAATCAAGTTCATGGCCTATGAGCAGGTGGGGGCAGGCATGGGGAGGCGTGGGCTACAGACATGAGGTTTTGCAGGATTGGCCTGGGGGTGGGGTATGTCTGCAGGTCCCCAGGAGTGGGCATCTGCTCCCCTTCGGGATGCGCCCAGGAGGAGGACAGCAGAGGGAAGGTCCAAGTGCACTGAAGGCCCAACCCCTGAGGTCCCACCACCTCTGTGTCTCCCTCTCAGATCAAGCGGGCCATCTGGGGGCAGCAGGAGACACTGCATGTGCAGGAGCGCTTTGTGGCTGGCTCCCTGGCTGGTGCCACAGCCCAAACCATCATTTACCCCATGGAGGTGAGAAGGAGGGACCCTAGCAGACACTCCATTGCAGGGCTGGGGGCGGGCCTGCAATAACCATTTCACTCCAAGGTGGGAGAAGCATTGGGATTATAACTTTGCTTCTTCTTGATTCAGACTGTAGCTCATTAGAGCGATGCTCTTTCATGTGTAGCTGGTCTGGGTATCACAGTTTGAGGTGTGACTTCTGGGAACAGTAGTGTTGGTTTAGCTGTTTAGATAACAGTTGTGGGGTCCAGCCCTTTATGGATATGGCTCATCTAAGGATACTGGTTTCCAGGATGCTTGTCCCCAAGGGAATCATTTCTAGGTGAAACCACTTTTGGAGAAATCATTTCAAGTTTCAGATTGTGCCAGGCATCGCTTAGGATTCTGAGTGACAGAAAACTCAAATCACATAAATGAAGTCGGAGGTGAGCAGTTCAGGGATGGTCTGGTGGCTTCAGAGTGTTAGAGGCCCAGGTTCATTCCCTCTATCTTTTTCTACCACCTCAGCATGTGACACCCACCTCATGGACTAAAATGACTCCTTGTGCTCCAGTCACAGCATCCACGCTCCAGCCAAGAAGGAGGAACAGAGGAAGGCACACCTCCCTGCCTTCTGACAGGGTGCTTTCTGACAGCCTTGCATACCTCTGCATCTTCTGTTTCATCAGCTAGGACTCAGTCACATGGCTACATGCCTAGGGAAGCTGAGAAATGTAGTCTTTATTTCTAGAGGCTGTGTTCTTACTGAAAAGAGCAGTTTCTATTGATAAGGGAGAAGGTAACAAGATATTGGGAGACAGCAGTGGGTGCCACGTGCAAGTCTGATAGGCGTAACCAGTTTGTAGGTATAGAGTTTGGGGGTAGAAGAAGATTCTAGAGCAAGTGGTTCTTTTATTTATTTTTATTTTTAAAAATTTTTTTGGCCACACCAAGCAGCATGCAGGATCTTAATTCCCCGACCAGTGATCGAACCCGTGCCCCCTTGCAAGGGAAGTGCAGGGTCCCAACTACTGGACCACCAGGGAAGTCCCACAAGTGGTTCTTTTAATTCAGTTATTCTCAGGGTATCTCCATCTAGGAGGTGCAATTTCGAAGTGTCTTCATTCCAGGATGTAGTGATTCCTAAGGCAGCTTTTCCAGGGATAACCAACTTCTCCCCAGGTACTGAAGACACGGCTGACCCTTCGCCGGACGGGCCAGTATAAGGGGCTGCTGGACTGTGCGTGGCGGATCCTGGAGCGAGAAGGGCCCCGAGCCTTCTACCGCGGCTACCTGCCTAACGTGCTGGGCATCATTCCCTATGCGGGCATCGACCTGGCCATCTACGAGGTCTGTGGTCCTCCCTTCTCTGGGATCTGCCCTTCCTGTGGGGCTCAGTTGACCTCCATAGCTAGGGGTGGAGAAGCAAAGCACCGTGGGCCTTGGGATCCCGGGGAACTCCTTCAGGCATTGGACCTCCCCACCTGCCCCGCCACTCTTCCACTTGCCACCGCAAGAACCTTCCATCTGTCCTTTGGCCTTCCCGGGTCTCAGGACATGTGAACGTCAGGGACCACTCTAGCTCACAGAAACGTGGGAGCAGGCGAAGATGAGCTTCAAAGATGCCCATCCCCAAAAAAACTTGGGTTAGACACGCCTCCATCTCCAGGCCATTGTCTTCTTCAAGGCCATTTCAGTCATTGCCACCACCATAAAATCCAAACCCCATGACCAGCATCTCACGGCCTTTATCAGGAGAAGCAGGAGCTGGGAGTTTTTGCTGTTTCTCTTCCAGGGACCTCATCCATTGCTTTTCCCTTCTCCTGGTGGGGCCACCAGGTTTTCCCAATTAGCACAGCCTCAGAAGTTCCCAAGCATCCCCCCACCCCCAATCTTTGTATCCAGCCCAGCTTTATGGGCAGGCAACCTGTAGAGTCACCAACGCAGAAGGGCTCCACACTTGGTTGAATGCTTTGCTGTCACCCTCTTGAAATTCTTAATAATCTTTGAACAAGGGACCTCACATATCTTTATTTCGCACTGGGCCCCGCAAATGACGTAGCTGGTCCTGATCTAAGATCCCCGGTACCTGCCATCCATACCTGCCCTACCAGCACCCAGCGTCTACGGAGCCAAGTGAGACAAGGCTTCATTCATTCGTTCGTTCATTTATTCATTCATTCACTCATTCACCCGTTCACTTAGCAACTATGTCCTAAGCATCCATGTGTTCTGGGTACTGTGCTTGGTGCTGCATTCAGGGAGCACAACATAATTCTTGTCCTCCCGGGACACCCCTCCAGTGAACAAAGAAGTCAAGTCAACCAGCAAATAAGTAATTTCAGATCCTGAAATGTTCTCAGAAGATAATAAACAGGACGTGCAATCGAAAGTAGCCATGGGCAGGAGGGGGGCGTGTCTAGGAATGTCTCTGAGAGGTGGTGTTGGAGTGATCAGTTGAATATGTATCAGGAGGGAGTGTGAACAAGGGCACAGCCAATGCCAAGGTCCAGAAGCAGGAATGAATATGGCCTATTGGAGGAGTGGAATTCTTTTTTTTCATTATGGTTAATTACAAGACATTGAGTATAGTTCCTGTGCTATACAGTAGGACCTTGTTGTTTATCTATTTTATATATAGTGGTATATATCAGCTGATCCCAAACTCCCAGTTTATCCCTCCCCAACCCGACCTTTCCCCTTTGGTAACCATAAGTCTGTTCTCTATGTCTGTGAGTCTGTTTCTGTTTTGTAGATAAGTTCATTTGTACCATCTTTTAGAGTCCACATATAAGTGCTATCTTACAGTATTTGTCTTTCTCTGACTTACTTCACTTAGTATGATAATTCTAGTTGCATCCATGTTGCTGTAAGTGGCAATGTTTCATGCTTTTTTATGGCTAATATTCCATTGTATACATGTACCACATCTTCTTTATCCATTCATCTGGCAATGGACATTTAGGTTGTTTCCATGTCTTGGCTATTGTAAATAGTGCTGCTATGAACATAAGGGTGCATGGATCTTTTTGAATTATAGTTTTATCCAGATATATGCCCAGGAATGGGATTGCTGGATCATATGGCAACTCTATTTTTAGTTTTTTAAAGAACCTCCATACTGTTTTCCATAGTGGCTGCACCAATTTACATTCCCTTCAACATTGTAGGGGGGTTCCCTTTTCTCCACACCCCCTCCAGCATTTATTATTTGTAGACTTTTTAATGACGGCCATTCTGACCAGTGTGAGGTGATACCTCATTGCAGTTTTGATTTACATTTCTCTAATAATTAGCGACACTGATCATCTTTTTACATGCCTGTGGACCATCTTAAATGTCTTCTTTGGAGAAATGTCTGTTTAGGTCTTCTGCCCTTTTTTTTTTTTTTTTTGCGGTACGTGGGCCTCTCACCGTTGTGGCCTCTCCCGTTGTGGAGCACAGGCTCCGGATGCGCAGGCTCAACAGCTATGGCTCACGGGCCCAGCCGCTCCGCGGCATGTCGGATCTTCCCGGACCGGGGCACGAACCCGTGTCCCCTGCATTGGCAGGCGGACTCTCAACCACTGCGCCACCAGGGAAGCCCCTTCTGCCCATTTTTTGATGAGATTGTTTTGTTGTTGAGGAGTGGAAGTCTTGAGTGGCTGGAGGGAGCTGAAGAGTCAGCAAGGACTCAGTTGATCATGAGTTTGAGTTTCTCCTAAATGTGATAGGAAGCCATTCAGAGTCATGAGCAGAAATAAGGCCTTATTCTGCAACCTTAGTTCATTCATTCTTCACCCCAAAAGGGATTTCAGAGGTCTAAGAAGTTTGTAAAGCCCTGTGCCCTCTTGGCATTTCAAGATCTAAATTAGTCCCTTAAAGGCTCTGAGAAGTCCTGCAGAAAAGTGACTTACCCTTTTTTTTTTTTAAGCCCAGTGTTAGCCATACTTTTCCAGTCATCAAAGCCTCTTTTTAACAGAACTGGTCTTAAAAACACCTATTTGTCAAATGCAGCTCCAGCCCCAAAAGGCAGCTATTAAAATTACAAAGGCAGTAATGGTAAACGATTCTCATTTGCCCCTTCCGTGCCCAGGCCAGACATCACCAATCCATCACAGCACTGAGTCCCTCTCAACACAGTTCCAGGCAGCCATTACCAATGCACTGGAATTGACTTAGGAAATGAAACCTATGAGCAATTCCAGTCCCAAGGCCAAAAAGAAGATCCTGGATTTACAGAGGCCTCACAGAAGGCTTCAGAAGGGACTGGCCAAGGGCACAGCTCTGGACTTGTGGGTGGCTCTGAATGTTGATTTTCACCTTTATCTTGTGGCTTTGGGCAAGTAACTTCTGTTGAGCCTCAGTTTCTCATCAATAAAATGGGGATCGTAATGGTACTTGTCTTAGTTGTAGGTCTTCCAGAAGCAGGGATGGGGGGGCAAGTGGCTTTGGGGGGAAGTAGTAAGACAGGGAAGGGAAGGCAACCAAAAATATCATGCTTTAGTATTAGTTTCCTAGGGCAGCCCTCACAAAGTGCCACAAGCTGGGTGACTTAAAACAACAGAAATTTATTGTCACAGTTCTGGAGGCTAGAAGTCCAAAATCAAGGTGTCAACAGGGCCATGCTTCCTCTGAAATCTGTAGGGGGTATCCTTCCTTGCCTCTTCCCAGCTTCTGGCCTTTGCCAGCAGTCCTTGGTGTTCCTTGGCTTGTGGACGCATCACTCCAGTCTCTGCCTCTGTTGCCATGACTGTCTTCTCCCCAATGGGTCCTTTTTCTTCTCCTCTTCTTCTACGGACACCAATCATATTGGGTTAAGGGCCCACCCTACTCCAGTATGACCTCATCTTAATTCATTATGTCTGCAAAGACCCTATTTCCAAATAAGGTCATATTCTAAGGTTAAGACCCCAACACATTTTTTTTTTGGTGGGGGATGCATTTAAACCCATAACAGTGCATTATCAAACAAGATACCACAGCAGACAGGAGGAGCTCAATCCTGGTGGGGACCTCCGGGAGAAAGTGTAGAACATGCCCCCATCAGAGAGGCAAGGGAGTTGGGGTATTGATACACCAAGTCAGTCATCATTTGAAGGTTGCTTCTGGGGGTGCTAATTTCCCAGCACTGCCCACCTGTTCCTATGTGCTCAGAGCAGCCTTGCCTGGGACCAGATAAAATCCTCAGGCTGAGCCATGGATGCTTGGCCATTGGAGTCGGCAGGTTTGAGCTGAAGTGGTAAGGGATAAGGGGCGGGGTGGCCACCTTGGAGACTGTATGAGTTTCCAATGGCTGCTGTAACAAATGACCACAAACTGTGGTTTAAAACATCACAAACTTATCATCTCACAGTTATGAAGGTCAGAAATCCAAAATGCATCTTACTGGGCTAAAATCAAGGTGTCAGCAGGCTGCTTTCCTTTTGGAGGCTCTATGGGAGAATCTGTTTCCTTATATTTTCCAGTTTCTAGCGGTGCCCACGTTCCTTGGCTAATGGCCCCTTCTCCATCTTCAAGGCCAACAGCATAACATCTCCCCCCACCCCAAGATCTCTCTCTCTGTCTCTCTCTGATCTCTGTTTCTGTCATCACGTCTCCTTCTCTGACTCTTACAAGGAGACTTGTGATGACATTGGACCCCCCTGGATATCCTGGGATAATCTCCCATCTCCAGATCCTTAACTTAATCCCATCTGCAGAGTCTCTTTTGCCACGGAAGGTACCATATTCACAGATTCCAGGGATTAAGGCAGGAACAGTAGCGGGGGGCTCTTATTCCACATACCAGAGAGGGTTTAGGTGAGGTTTGAGTGAGAGCATGCAGGTAAAATGCTTGGCTAACACCAGCCATCATGGGATACAGAAGCCAGCCAGCAGGACCTCTGAAGCCAGGGTCCTGGTGTCACCCACCTCCAACCCACCCTCCTCCCTTTTCCACCCCTGCCAGACCCTGAAGAACCGGTGGCTCCAGCAGTATAGCCATGACTCGGCCGACCCGGGCATCCTCGTGCTCCTGGCCTGCGGCACCATTTCCAGCACGTGTGGCCAGATAGCCAGTTACCCCCTGGCCCTGGTCCGGACCCGCATGCAGGCCCAAGGTGAGGCCTGGGTGGGAGGAGGAGGTAGGGAAGGTCTCACGACTTGGGTCCACCTTCCCATCCCCAGCTCCACCCTGTGAGAAGGCAGGGTCCTGGGCTGGGATCCTCCTGGATTTTGATGGCCTTGACTAAAGTCCCTACTTTTCTCTGGGCCTCAGTTTACCCTTTTGTGACATTGGGATGGGAGCCCTTTACCCTAAGTAGGAGAACAGATACAGCCAGTGCCGGAAGAGCATCCTAGCCATCTCAGCTGGGAGGCAGCTTTCCGGGCTGGTAACTTGGGTTCTAATTTGCAAGGCTGGGATATAGTGAGGTCAAAAGGAGGAGGAGGGCCAGGCTACAACTGTTTTACTGTATTTCTCTGTATTGCTCTTTTGAGGTTCTTTTTTCTTTTCTTTTCCCGCGACTATCCCTGAATCTTTTTTGAGAATTTCCTCGGGGATTTTAGCATTTGTGTTTTGTGATTTTTGCCGGGGGTCATCCGTGCATAAGACAGATGTGGTCCTCCACCCTCAAAGAGCTCCCAAGCTGGAGAGGAAGGAAGATGGTGAATAAATCATTCCACAATGAAGTATGGATTTAGGGTTGAATAAAGGGGAGAAGGAAAAGCTGGACTTAGACTGGGGTGCCAAGGAGGGCTCCCCTGAAGAGCTGGTTTGGAATGGAGGTTGGAAGGTTGAGTAAGAGTTAGCTGGGAAAAAGGAGAAGGAATTGAGTTCTAGGAAGAGGAAATTTCTGTGCCCTCTTCCACCTCCGCCTCCGCACATAGCTGCTCTGTTTCTAGTCATCCCCAAACTTGGGGCCTCCAGATTGGGGTGAAGAGATGAGTGGCCAATTCCCAGGCCAGTAGAAGTCCCGACTCTGAGTGGTAGGTCCCACTGTTAGTCTAACCTTCCTCCCTCCTGCTGCAGTGGCCACCTGGCCCAGCCCTGAGGGGGAGTCGCGGGGAGGGGGAAGCGAGAGGGGGGCCTTTGGCCTTACTTGGCCTCCCCACCCCCTACCAGCCTCCATCGAGGGAGCCCCCCAGCTGTCCATGCTGGGTCTGGTCCGTCACATCCTGTCCCAGGAGGGCGTACGGGGCCTCTACCGGGGCATTGCCCCCAACTTCATGAAGGTTATCCCAGCCGTGAGCATCTCCTACGTGGTCTACGAGAACATGAAGCAGGCCCTGGGGGTCACATCCAGGTGAGGGACCCAGAGCCCATCCCTCCCCCAGATCCCTCACCTCCATCGTGACATCCCCTACACCTCGGCCACTGGAGACCGAGGGCCCAGCCAGTGGATCCCAGGTCCCCCCACCCAACGCATTCAGACCACAGGATCCCCATACTTCATCCACTGGGTCCTGCATCCCCACATCCCAGCCACTGGATCCCACTTTTCCCTCTCCCCCAACACGTACTGAGTCCTGGACCTCCACATCGTAACCACTGGATCCCCTGCAACCCAGCTAATGGATCCTGATACCCCGACCACAGCAGCACATACCCTGTATCTAAACCCCCAGACCCCCAGCTTCCTCAGGCACCAGATCCAGTGTCCTCAGGCAATACTGGATCCTAGATCCACTGGCAGATCCTAGATCCCCATGCTTCAAGTCCTGGATCTCCAAGCTCGGCCACTGGATTCTGGATATCGAGAAACCTCAGCGCACCGGATCCTGACAGTGCAATGCCTAGGTCCCGGGGCCCCAAGCACTGGATCTCAGACCCCCTCCCGCCAGCCACTGGATTCCTGAATCCCTTTACCTCGACACTCTGCTTCAACTCCCAGATCCCCACATTTCAATCATTATACCCTCAACCACCGGATCCCAGAGTTCCAAGCCCTGACCCACCAGATCCTCCCTCCTCAAACCACAGTCGCGAGAGCCCAATGGCAGAGGAGCGGGTGCTGGCGACTGCAGCTGTTGGACCCCAAATCCCTTCACCGCAGGCACTGGGTACTAAAACCTCATCCATAAGAGGCAGACCCTACCACCTCCAGGCACTGGATGCCAACCCTTTAACCCCTGGTTTCTGACCCGAGTCCTCCCAAGCACTAGATCCTGAACGCTCAGACCCCCCAGTCTAGCTCCCAGTAGGCCAATCAGTATCCTGGATCCCACGCGCCCCCGTCCCAGATACACACCAGAGCCCGGAGACCTCCCCCCATGTCACAAACCCCATAGTCTACGGAGCCTCCAGGAAACCCAGGTCCTGGCCTCCCAGCTTGAAAACCCACGGGACTTGTCCACTGTCCTGACACGTCTCATGCCGGCCACAAAGGTAGGAGATGCCTCTCCCAGGCCCTGTACAGACACTGGACCCCCTACCTCCCCAGCAAAGCCTGGACTACAGGGAAACTTCCCTCTCAAATACTCCCCCAGCAAGGCCATGTCTCATACCCCTTTCCCACTGTCTAGGCTGATAACAACCCCCAGAGCCTGGGTCCCTCTGGAGGATCCAGTCGCTCTTTCTTAGGGGCTGGCAAGGAGGCAATCCAAGGCTGGGGACACATTAAGGGGACCGCACACATCCCCCAGCACTGCCAGCCCCTCCCCAGTCTTCAGAGTTGGAACCCAGAAGCAGCTTCCCCAAACCCAAGCATCCAAGGATGCAAAACAAACCCCAAACTCCCCAGTCCCCCAAATTCATTCCAGGTCTATTTTTCTACCAGAGAGGAGCAGACATCCCATCCGCCCTAATTCCCAGTACCCCAACCCTCTATATTCTGCACTTTATATTTGGATTCTGAGCTTAGGCTTATTGGGGGACCCCTCTCTCCATTCCTTCCAAGTCCTTGGGGAACCCCATTAAAGAACTGTAAAAGAAGAACTGGGATTTGGGGGGATGGGACGACCCCCCGCAATGCTTCCACCTCCCCCACCTCCCCCACTCCCCACCTCCCTGCCTGTGTGTGTTATTTCAAAGGAACAAAGGAATACATTTTCTAAGCTCTTTCATTGTGGTTTTTACTGAAAGGGGGTGGGTGGATGTGGGACCACCTCATACCACCCACAGGGAAGGGACATGGGCCGACTTCCATCATACATTGTTGCGGGAGACCAGGAAATGACTCCGTGAGCCTCAGTTTCCACATCTGTAAAGTGGGTGTGGGGGAAGGTCCACATTCAAGAGCGCTCCTAATTTTTCCTGTAATTTTTGTAATTACACAAGTGTGTCCTTTACCTTGGGCTGCTTAAAAATTTACCACAAACAAGGGGCTTAAAACAACAAAATTATTAAAAATATTTTTTTATTGTGGTAAAATACACGTTACATAAGATTTACCATTTTAACCAATTTTAAGTGTACAGTTTTGTGGCATTAAGTCGATTCACATTGTCGTGCAACCATCCCCACCATCCACCTCCAGGACTTTATCTCCCCAAACTGAAACTCTGCCCCATTAAACACTGACTCCCCATCCCCTCCCCCAGCCCCTGGCCCCCACCATCTACCTGCTGTCACTATGGATGTGACTCCTCAAGGGACCTCTTAGAACTGGAATCATGCAGTATTTGCCCTTTTGTGTCTGGTTTATTTCACTGAGAATCACGTCCCCAAGTTTCCTCCATGTTGTAGCAGGTGTCAGAATCTCCTTCATTTTTAAGGCTGAATAATATTCTATTTTATGGAGGGACCGTATTTTGTTTATCCGTTCATCCGTTGATGGACACTGGGGTTGTTTCCACCTTTTGGCTATCATAAATAAAAGACAACAGAAATTTATTCCCTAACAGTTATGGGGGGTTGAAGTCAAAAACCAAGGTGTTGGCAGGGCCATTTTCCCTTTGAAGACTCCAGGCAAGGATCTGTCCGTGCCTGTTCCTAGCTTCTGGTGGCTGCCCACACCCCTTGGTGGACCCATCACTCCAATTTCTGCCTGTCTTCACGTGATCAAACTTTTTCCTATGTGGACTGTGAGAGTCATTCTCTAAGATGTCCCCCTATGATCTTTGACTCTTGTGTTCACATTCTTGTGTAATCTCCTCTGTCATTGTACCAAGGCAGGTCTGTATGACCAAGGGAATACAGCAGAAGTGATGGTATATTACTTCCAAAATTAGGCTATAAAAGACATTGAAGCTACCATCTTGTTTGTGTTTTAAGCTGCTATGTTTGGGGAGGGGGCGTGATTTGTTATGCAGCAGTAGCTAACTGATACATATACACATATATAGATATGATTTTTCACACAACCAGATAAGGGATCAAGCCTTGCTAACTATTTTGTATTTTTACTTCCTTTGAATTAATGATCAATGCCCAGAAGTGGGATTTCTGGGTCAAAGGATGTGACTATCTCAGGGTCATGTCACTGGAAAAATTGTATGCAATATACACAGCCACCAACAAGGAATTAGCATTACCAGTTTTAATGCAGCTATGCCAGCATTGAGTATTACCACTTCATTTTACTTAATTGTGCCTGTTAACATTCATTTTCTTGTCCACATTCTTTTTTTTTCTTCCAGTTTTGTTGAGATATAATTGACATACAGTACTGTAAAAGTTTAAGGTGTACAACATAATGATTTGATTTACACGCATAATGAAGTGATTATCACAGTAAGTTTAGTGAATATGCATCATCTTATACTAAAAATTATCTCATTAAAAATGAAAGAAATAGAAAAAAATGTTTCTTGAGAACTCAGGATTTACTCTCTTTCATATATAGCATACAGCTGTGTTAACTATATTTATCATGTGTACATTACATCCTTCCTACTTATTTATCTTATAATTGGAAGTTTGTACCTTTTTTTTTTTTTTTTTTTTTTTTTTTGCGGTATGCGGGCCTCTCACTGCTGTGGCCTCTCCCGCCGCTGAGCACAGGCTCTGGACGCGCAGGCTCAGCAGCCCTGGCCCACGGGCCCAGCCGCCCCGCGGCATGCAGGATCCTCCCGGACCGGGGCACGAACCCGTGTCCCCTGCATCAGCAGGCGGACCCTCAACCACTGCACCACCAGGGAAGCCCGAAGTTTGTACCTTTTGACCACGTTCATCCAATTCCCACTCTTCCCACTCCCTGCCTCTGGTAACCAGGAATCTGATCTTTTTCTATGCATTTGTTTGTTTTTGCAGTGTAATTGACCTAAACATTATGTTAGTTGCCACATTCTTTTAAACCGTTACACTGTGTTTGGGATTTAGGAGGCTCTGCTGACATGCAATGTGACATCAGACAGGCTGCTTTCCCCTTTCTAAGCCTCAGTTTCCCCACCCACACTTTAAAGATGTCCACTGACATCTTTAAAGAGAAAAGAACTTACATTTATTAAGCAAGTACTATGTACCCTCACTCTGTGCTAAGCCCCCCTTAATGTATATATGTGTTGAACACTTACTTTATGCCAGACCCAGTTCTGGACATGGGATATAGAAGTGAATGAAACAAACAAAGATGTCTGCTCTCATAGACCCTATATTCCAGTGGGGAGAGATGAAGAAGAAGTAACACGAGTGAATATGTAGCAGTGTAGAAAGTAAAAGTGTTATGGAGAAAAACAAAGGAGGGAACGGGGATGAGAAATACTGCAGGGCTGAGTTTAAATTTTAAGGAGGGTGGTCAGAGAAGGCATCAGGGAGAAGGTGATGCTTGAATAAAGATTTAAAGATGGTTTAAAAAAAAAAGATTTGGTAATTCCCTGGTGGTCCAGTGGTTAGGACTTGGTGCTTTCACTGCCGTGGCCTGGATTCCATCCCTTGTTGGGGAACTAGGATCCCGCAATCCACACAGCATGGCCAAAAAGAAAAAAGAAAAAAAAAAAGGAGCCATGGGGATGTCTAGGGAAACAGCATTAAAGACACAGGAGGGCCTCCCTGGTGGTGCAGTGGTTGAGAGTCCGCCTGCCGATGCAGGGGATATGGGTTCGTGCCCCGGTCTGGGAGGATCCCATATGCCGCGGAGCGGCTGGGCCCGTGAGCCATGGCCGCTGGGCCTGCGCATCCGGAGCCTGTGCTCCGCAACGGGAGAGGCCACAACAGTGAGAGGCCCGCATACCGCAAAAAGAAAAAAAAAAAAAAAAAAGACACAGGAAACAGCCAGTGTAAAGGTCCTGGGGTAGTACCATGCCTGGGTGTGTTGGAGGAACAACAAGGAGGCCCATGAGGCCAGCGTGAGTGATGGGGAGAGGGAGGAGGTGAGGGCAGAGAGAGGACGGGGCAGGTCCTGCAGGGCCTTGTGGACCAAGGGGAGAACTGGAGCTTTTACCCACGGGAGGTGGAGCCTACAGGGCCGTGGGCAGAGAAGGGCGGGACCTGACTCAGGTGCTCACAGGCGCCCTCTGATGGCTGCTGGGGGGAGGACAGACTGTGAAGGGTGAGGGCAGGAGCTGGGGGAACTGGGGTGATGGCCACCGCACTGGTCCATGTGAGCGATGATGGGGCTGGACCAGGGTGGTGGCCACGTACATGGTAAGAAGCAGCCAAATTCTGGATATACTTTGAAGGTTAAGCCCACAGGATTTAGTGACAGACTGTGTGTAAGAGAGAAAGGGAGGAATCAAGGATGACATCAAGGGTTTTGATCAAACAACTTTGAGGATGGAGATGCTCCCAACAAAGACTCTCATTGGATCCTATGACAACGCTATTTGGTAGAGTTACTCATTACTTCCAATTTCCAGCTGGGGAAACTGAACCTCAAAGAAGTAAAGCAGGTACCCCGGGACTTCCCTCGTGGCGCAGTGGTTAAGAATCTGCCTGCCAATGCGGGGGACATGGGTTCGAGCTCTGGTCCGGGAGGATCCCACATGCCACGGAGCAACTAAGCCCGTGCGCCACAACTACTGAAGCCTGCGCGCCCTAGAGCCCGTGCTCCGCAACAAGAGAAGCCGCCGCGATGAGAAGCCCGCACACCACAACGAAGAGTAGCCCCCACTCCCCGCAACTAGAGAAAGTCTGCGCGCAGCAACAAAGACCCAACGCAGCCAAACATAGAAAAAAAAAAAAAGATGATTCTTTAAAAAAAAAAAAAAAAAAAAGCAGGTACCCCAAGGTCACACAGCAAGAAGTGTCTGAGATGGGATTCAAACTCAGGTCCATCTGACTCCAAACCTATGCCTGTCTTACTTCCGGGACTAACTGTGTCTCTCTCTCCCAGAGCTCCAGAGCCTTCCCATTCTCCCCCACTTCCATCTCCTCTTGCCATGACAACGAAACATAGTGTGTTAGTTTCCTATGGCTGCTGTAACAAAGGACCACAAACTTGGTGGCTTAAAATATTATCGTGGAGGTCAGAAGCCTGACACGGATCTCACCGGGCTACAATCTAACTGTCAGCAGGGCTGGCTCCTTCTGGAAGCTCCAGGGGAGAATCTGCTAACTGGCCTTTTCCAGCTTCTAAAGGCCACCTGCATTCCATGGCTCGTGGCCCCCTCCTCCATCCTCAAAGCCAGCAGTGGCCAGTGGAATCTTTCTCACAACCAGTCCCTCTAACACTGATGGTTCTGCCTCCCTCTTCCCTGTTGAAGGACTCGTGAGATTACATTGAGCCCCTGTGGTTAATCCAGAACAATCTTTCCATCTCCCCATCAGCTGATTAGGAACCTGAATTCTACAAATTTAATCCACCCCCTCCCCCTTGCCATGTAACGTAACACGTTCACATGTTTATCAGGCAGGGGTTTTTTGGTTTTTTTTTTTGTTGTTGTTGTTGTTGTTTTGTTTTGTTTTGTTTTGCAGTACGCGGGCCTCTCATCGTTGTGGCCTCTCCCGTTGCGGAGCACAGGCTCCGGACGTGCAGGCTCAGCGGCCATGGCTCACGGGCCCAGCCGCTCCGCGGCATGTGGGATCTTCCCAGACCGGGGCACTAACCCGTGTCCCCTGGATTGGCAGGTGGACTCTCAACCACTGCGCCACCAGGGAAGCCCCGTTCACATGTTTAGAGGGATTGGGATGTGGACCTTTGGTCATCGGGGAGACACTCACTCATCTCATATGCAGTGAGCTCACAAGGGCCCCTGGGACCTCATCATCTCCTGGGACCTAAACTGACAAGGCGCCCCTCCCACATAGTTGCTGGATGGGCAAACTTCTCACCAGGGATTTGAACCTAAGTGTCCTGACCCTCCAGCTGCCATGGGAGCCCAACCTGAGGAAGGTCAGAAGCCTTGCTCGAGGGTCCAGACCCTGTTTAAGAGGGTCAAGTCCTTACTCACCAAAACCCACCCCCCTCCTTGAACCTGGGCTATACCCATGGATATGGGTACGTGTTTGGGCATGTGCCTGAAAGCAAACTGGAGCATCTCCCAACACAGCAGCGGAGTTTGGGCACCGTGGGCCTCCCAGCACCTCCAGCCAGGACTGCAGGGGGAGAAGGCTACGCTGCCCACCCCCCTGCATGGCCCGCTCCTCTCCCAGCAGACCTGGATGGAATGCCACCTTGAAGCAGTGGGGACCGGGTAGGCCTTGGACTGGGAGGGGGTTCTGGAGATGTGTCTGGGGAAGGAGCTCCAGCCTGGCTGAGTGGGGGGTGAGAGCCGGGTCTGTCCTGCAGATGCTGGACACTGGACAGCAGCTGGTGGTCCCTGTGGCTATCGTGGAGGTAGATAATGAGGGAGCCTTGTGGAAGTTTCTCCTCTCGGGAGCCATGGCCGGGGCGGTGTCTCACACGGGCACGGCCCCTCTGGACTGTGCCAAGGTGTACATGCAGGTGCATGGGGAACATGGCGCTGGAGCTGCTGGGATGGGGATGGGCGGAAGTGGAGCTGATGGAGTTCAGGATGGGGGTGAGGGTGTAACCGGAAAAAAGTACAAGGGTGGGGTGGGGACAGGGGTTGGAGTTGAGAGGATGGTACCAGGGACAAGGATGGGGTGGGGATCAGAGAACTGGGGATGGGGTCTTTGAAGACAAAATAGGACTGGAGAGGAGAAGAGGACGGATGAGATGGAAATGGGAGTAGGTGTTGGGTTTGGGTTTGGGTCGTTTTAGAGAATTCTACGACTAGTGAAGGAAGGCACTGAAGAAGGAATGGGGATGGGAGGGGGCAGGTCTGGAGTTGGGCAGCTGGAGACAGGAGAGGTTGAGCTCCAGGCTGGGATGGGGATGGAGGGCTCCTCAGAGGGCCAGGGGCCTCCGTATCTCCAGGTCCACTCCTCCAAGACAAATTTCATGAATTTGCTGGGAGGTACACGGAGCACGGTCTAGGAGCTGGGGGTGGGGGGGTGTCTGCTTGCTATGGCGGGGCAATGGTATCAACGTACTCAGATCGCCCCGGAGTACGCCATCAAGTTCTCTGTCTTTGAACAGGTGGGGGGATGGTCTGCTTTTCCCAGCCCCACCCTCAAGCCCTCACCTCTCCTGCACCCACGACCCCCAAAGCCCAGATCCTTATCCAAGACATATGTTCATCCTCCGGGTCCCAGACCTCTTCCCCTGGATGAGTTTCAGCAAGGAAGGAAGGTTAGTTATTCTCTTACTTTCCTCTCTCCTGTCCCAGTGTAAGAATTACTTCTGCGGAGTGCATGAGTCCCCACCCTTTCAGGAATGACTCCTTGCCAGCTCCCTGGCTGTGGCCACTTCCCAGACGCTCATCAACCCCATGGATGGAATGCCTGGGAGGGGGTTTGAGCAATTGCAGTTGAGCAATGCACCTCGTTCAGAATACAAAATCACCTACTTGTATTTGTTTTTTACTGGGATGATGTTCAATTCATAGTTGAGTTTAGAGATTATTGCCATCCATATGATATCGGTTCTACATATCCGAGAACATTTCCATTTGTTCAAGTCTCTTTTTTTGCCCTTTAATGGTCTTTTAAAGTTTTCTCCACATAATTCTTGCCCTTGTCTGGTTTTTTTTTTTTTTTGGCTGCTTTGGATCTTCATTGCTGAGCATGGGCTTTCTCTAGTTGTGGCGAGAGGGGGCTACTCTTGGTTGCGGTGCACGGGCTTCTCATTGCGGTGGCTTCTCTTGTTACGGAGCATGGGATCTAGGTATGAGGGCTTCAGTAGTTGTGGTGTGCAGGCTCAGTAGTTGTGGTGCACGGGGTTAGTTGCTCCGCAGCATGTGGGATCTTCCTGGACCAGGGATCGAACCCGTGTCCCCTGCATTGGCAGGCGGATTCTTAACCACTGCGCCACCAGGGAAGTCCCCATTCTTTTTTTATATATATATTCTTTTCCATTATGGTTTATCACAGGACACTGAATAGTGCCCTGTGCTATATACAGCAGGACCTTACTGTTTATCCACTCTGTATACAGTAGTTTGCATCTGTGAAGTGTTTCTGATTGTTGCATAACAAATTACTGCACTCACTAGCTTAAAAAGATACAGATTTATTATCTCATTGTTTCTGTGGGTCACGTCTGGGCACTGGCTAGTCGGGTCCTCTGCTCAGGGTTTGATCAGGTGGAAATCAAGGTGTCAATTGGGCTACCAATGAACCCATCTGAGGCTTGCGGTCCTCTGTGAAACTCCCTGGCTGTTGGCAGGATTCATTTTCTTATGATTGTAGGACCGAGGTCCTCAGCTCCTGGAGGCCACCCACTGTTTCCTGCCATGTGATCCTCTCCATAACAGTTTGTATGTTTGAGACCAACCTGAGGGAATTCCCTGATGGTCCAGTGGTTAGAACTCTGCACTTCCACTGCCGAGGGCCGGGTTCGATCCCTGGAACTAAGATCCTGCAAGCTGTGGCACGGCATAAAAAAAAAGAAAAGAAACAACCCAAGTGTTTCTGATGCTTCCAATCTCTCTGACGCCTTCTGTCTCTGGCAATAGACTCTCTTTTAAAGGGCTCTCCTGATTGGGTCAGGCCGACCCAGGACGATTTCTCTTGATTAACTTAACTGGTTAGGGGCTTTATTACATCTGCAAAATCCCTTCAGCTTTGTCACATCGTGTAACCTGACCGAGGGGAGTGACAGCCCATCACATTCACAGGTCTCTAGGCATTCAGTAGCTCAAGGGCAGGAGGGAGGGTATTAAATAGATCATGCTATCAGGGGGATGGAAATCTTGGGGACCACCTTAGAATTTTGCCTACCACACTTGGTGTGCTGTCTTTTGCACATCTGTAGAGCTGCCAATATTTTGATATTGGGGCATTTCACAAAAATTACAGTAACTGGCTTCTTTCAGAAAATTGGCAGATCTGGCTACCTGGGGTCCACACTTGCACGGATGGCAGTACATCTGGCTGGCGTTAGGGCAGAGCTGCGGCAGACCCCACCCAGCTCACATCTCTTCCTTCATCTTTTTTTTTTTTTTTTTAATTTTTTGGCCACGCCACGCAGCCTGCGGGATCTTAGTTCCCCGACCAGGGATCGAACCCGCATCCCCTGCAGTGGAAGTGTGGAAGCTTAACCACTGGACCGCCAGGGAAGTCCCTCTCTCACCCTCTTGGGCTGAGAGCACATATAGGCCGAGGCATCCGAGTTTGAAACTCAGCTGTGTGCGTTCCTGAGCAGTTTCCTCCTGTGTAGATGGGGACAGTGGCCATGGTTGGGGGTCACTGAGAAGATTAGATCAAACAAGCCACCTCACTCATCCTCCCCAGGTGCTGAAGACACGGCTGACCCTGTGCCGGACTGGCCAGTACAAGGGGCTGCTGGACTGCGCCAGGCATATCGCGGAGCAGGAGGGCACCCACGCCCTTTACCGCGGCTACCTGATGCTTGGCACATTCCTTACGCCTGCACCAACCTGGCTGTCTACAAGGTGTGGGTCCAGCAGAGCCAGGTGTCAGGGGCGGCGTGAACCCAGGCCTGTAGAGAGCTTCCTCCTGGCCTTTTTTTCTTTTTTTTTGGCCATGTGGCATGTGGGACCTTAGTTCCCCGACCAGGGATCGAACCTGTGCCCCTGCAGTGGAAGTATGGGGTCCTAACCACTGGCCCACCAGGGAAGTCCCTCTCCTGTCCTTTTTCTCTTGTAGATGCTCAGGTGCCTCTGGCTGAAGTCAGGCAGGGACATGGAGGACCCCAGTGGCCTGGTCAGTCTGTCGTCCGTGACATTGTCCACAACCTGTGGCCAGATGGCCAGTTACCCACTGACTTCGGTGCGTATCAGGATGCAAGCCCAAGGTCAGCCTGGCCCTAGAGGCGACCTCGCATGCCCCTCCCCACCTTGCCTCTGCTCTCTGAACTTTCTCATCCCCCCCCAAACTGACTCCTAAACTCTCCATATCTGATCCTGGCCACCTCTGCTGACCCCTGAACCCACCAAAACTTACACTCACCCCCCAAATCTGATCCCAGCCCTTCAATTAACCCTGCACATCACTAAAACAAACATCCAGGGCTTCCCTGGTGGCACAGTGGTTGGAAGTCCGCCTGCCGATGCAGGGGACACGGGTTCGTGCCCCGGTCCGGGAAGATCCGACATGCCGCAGAGAGGCTGGGCCTGTGAGCCATGGCCGCTGAGCCTGCGCGTCTGGAGCCTGTGCTCCGCGGCGGGAGAGGCCACAGCAGTGAGAGGCCCGTGTATCAAAAAAAAAAAAAAAAACGAACATCCAGCTCCCAAATGACTCCCACAAACCTCCTTGAATGTGACTCAGGCCCCCATACTGACCTCAAGACATATACTCCCCAAATGACCTCCCAACTTCTCCACATCGGACCCAGCCCTCAACTGACTCCAGAAGTCAAACCGTTTCTAAATTTGCCAAATCTGACTCTAAGACATCCCCAAACTCATAACCACCTGCTGCACTATCCTGGGAACTCCCCAAATGTGACCACCCCCTAAAGGGGCTCTCAAACCCTTAAACAAATCCTCAAACATCCAAACAGGTCCTTAGCCCTCCACCCTGATCTTGAAAATGTCCCCAAACTACCCCTTAGCACAATCCCCAAATCTCTAGCAGATCTTAGAAATTGGAATGTTTTCTAAGATGTTCCCTACAACAATCCTGAAAATTCCTGCCCCTCACTCTCCCCAAACTGACCAATTTCCTCTAAAAGTCTTCCAAACTTCTTTCCAACTGACACCCAGACCCCCTGCTCCTGGCTTCACTGCCCACCCCCCAACTTTCCAGCCCGCGCCCCGCTCCAGGATGCCCAGTCATCTCTGGCTCAGGCTCTGAGCTTGCCTCTGTCCCCGCAGACACCGTGGAGGGTTCGAACCTCACCATGCGTGGAGTCTTCCGGCGGATCCTGGCCCAGCAGGGCTGCCCAGGGCTGTACCGAGGCATGACTCCCATGTTACTGAAGGTGTTGCCAGCAGGTGGCATCAGCTACGTGGTGTACGAAGCCATGAAGACCCTGGGCGTATAAGCAGTGAACTAGGCATACCCTGGGCAGAAATGGACAGGAGGATCCAGTGTCCCCTGGCCCCAAAGAACCCTCCAGGCTTGGGACCCAAGGTGATTTTTGTCAGAAGCAGGCTGGGGGCCTGGGTCAGAAGATTCCTGGAGGGACTTACCTGGTGGCTCAGAGTTTAAGAATCCACCTGCCAGTGCAGGGGACATGGGTTCAATCCCTGGTCCAGGAAGATCCCACATGCCACAGAGCAACTAAGCCCATGTGCCACAACTACTGAGCCTGTGCTCTAGAACCCGCGAACCACAACTACTGAGCCCGTGTGCCACAACTACTGAAGCCCGCGTGCCTAGAGCCCATGCTCTGCAACGAGAAGCTACCGCAATGAGAAGCCCGTGCACCATAATGAAGAGTAGCCCCCGCCCGCCGCAACTAGAGAAAGCCTGTGTGCAGCAACAAAGACCCGACGCAGCCAAAAATAATAAAATTAAATAAATAACTTAAAAAAAATTCCTGGAGCCTCCTCCCCAGGGTGCAGCCTGGGACTAGTTCGGACTCCAGTCTGACTCGCTGCGACTTGTCCTTGTTCCAGGGCAAAAGGGTGAATGTGGAGACAACCAGGAATAAAGTGATGGTCTCTGCTGGACGTGTCTGGGATACGTGGGTCCAGGAGGGCAACTGGGGATCTGTTACACCTGGGTCCAAGAGAGGAGCTGCTTATCTGGAATCTCCGGGTCTAGGACAGAACTAGGACTCCCTGGGTCCAGCAAGAAAGCTAGGGACCTGGAATCCTTGGTTCCAGCTAGTGAGCTAGGGGCCTGGAATCCTGGGTCTAGGATAAGAGCTGGGACCCGGTATACCTGGGTCCAGTGGGTAAGCTGGGAACCTGGAATACCCTGGGTCTAAGAAGGAGCTGGGTATCTGGATCCCTGGGTCCTGGAGCGGGGATGGGTACCTTGGGCCCCTCAGTCCTGAATGGGAATTGGAAGCCTGGAAGACGCCTAGGTCTAGGAGAGAAATTGAGGGCCTAGGATCAGAGCTTGGAGCTCGGATTCCAAAGATCTTATGTGAAGCGGGTGTGGGGTGTGGAATTAGAGTCTGGGATCCCTCGGTCCTGGGAGGAAACCAAAGGCCCTAGACCCTTGAGTTCGGGAGGAGAGCTGGTTCCGTGAGTGCTGGAAGAGAAGTGGGGGCTCTAGATCCCTGGGTGGAGAGAGGAGAGGGGGTACAGAGGATCCCTCGGTTTCCTCTTGCTTTGGGGCCACCCCACCCCCGGAAGCACCCGTCTCCAAGGCCTCAAGCAGGCCACGTGCATGGCCTACCCAGCCAGGTTCCTGGGGCGCTAACCCAGACGTCAGGCCTGAATTCCGGCAGCCGGTCGCCAATGCCCACGTCGGCTGCCATTCACTCCAGCTACGGCTAATCCCCTCCCGCCGTCTGGTGGCCGGCTCCGCCCCAATGCAGCTGCGCTTCCACTGGCTCCCACCAAAACGAAGCACCTTTATTTCCTTCATTGCCATTTGTCCGGAGAGGTGTCAGTCACCTTACGCCCGCCCCCACCACTCAACCATTGGCTTGGAAGACAGGACTAGAAAAGGATTCTGGTTAAGACCGAAAGTAATTCAGTCCAAACGCAAGCGCATCACACAGATCTCGTCAGAGACTGGATACGTTGATTGCCAATCTCTATAAAAACCTCCTTCCATGTGTACTCATTGGCTTGCGTAGACGACTATCTCGCCGGACGCCCGCCCAGCCGTTCAAAGAAGCCTTTCGCCAGATCCCTTCCTGTCCACTTGACTCTTCGGAGCCATCAATCCGGTTCTGAAGCCGCCCACCGATTCTGGAACTCCCGCTTCATTGGGCCTCGGGTCTTCTCGGATCTCCTCGATTTGCCCTCCCAGCGCCGGCAGCCCGCAGCCCACTGCCTCGGAAAGCTGTCGATCTCGAGGCGCCTCCCGCCCACTGCCCCTCGCGGCACACCGATTGGCCGCTCGCCTCCAGAGCCCGTGATTGGGGTCCCGGGAGCAGCAGCCGCCTTCCATTGGCCCGGCCGCGCCGTCCGTCAAGCCGGCGTCGGGAGGGGGCGTCCCTCTCCCCCCTCGTCGTCTTTCCAGCCGCTGGGTTCCCAGAGTGCTCCGCGGCCGTGTGGAGCGAGGCCTTGTTCCCGCGTTGAGCCGCTGCTGCCGCCGCCGCCTCCTCAGCTTCAGCCTCCGCGCCAGGCCCGGCCCCGCCGCGCCATGTCGGACTACAGCACGGGAGGACCCCCGCCCGGGCCGCCGCCACCCGCCGGCGGGGGCGGGGGCTCCGGAGGAGCCGGGGGTGCCGGGGGAGGCCCGCCGCCGGGCCCGCCGGGCGCGGGGGACCGGGGCGGCGGCGGTCCAGGCGGCGGCGGCCCGGGCGGAGGGTCAGCCGGGGGTCCCTCGCAGCCGCCCGGTGGGGGTGGCCCGGGAATCCGCAAGGACGCCTTCGCAGACGCAGTGCAGCGGGCCCGCCAGGTGAGGAGGCCGCGGGCCTGAGGGGCGCGCGCGCGGGCGGGGGAGGGGGCGGGGTCACGTGCGCGCGCGGGGTCGCGGGGGGGCGGGGCCGCCGCGGGGTCACGTGAGGCGGGGGGCGGGGGCCTGGGCCTCCCCAGATACCTGGAGTGGGCCCCCCCCCGGGGGTGACCCCCTGCAGGGGGAAGGGTCGTCTGGGGTTCACCCAAGAGCGGCCCCTGGGTGTGCGGGGTACCTGGAGCGCGGGGACTCACTTTGGGGACTTCCCTCCCCCGTTAGGACGTCCTCCACTCCTGGAAGCAGGGGGCTCGCCTTCCCAGGGAGGTCTTGTGTGCCCCCACCTCCCCATCAGGGCAAAGAGCACTGTTTGCCCCCAATCCGGTCCCATTTCTGCATGCTCCCCAGGAAGGAGGAACTTCGTGGTGGGGGGGGGCAGAAAAGTCCTCTTGAGCCTGGAAAGTGGAAAGGGGACCCTTTGGCTGCCAGGCAGTGGCCAAGCACTTAGTTGAAATGGGGAGGGTGGGCCTAGGGACTGGCTCTTTTTGATGCTTCTGGTGACTTGAAAGCGTGGTCTGTCTCTTTTGGGGAGAGAAGGGAAGGGTCCCACCACTGTGTTTTGGGGCATGATGACTACATGGAGGTGTCACATGCTGGTGTGTGACCTCCCCGGCTCCATTCTCGCCTCCCCATGGCCTGAGGGGAGGAGGCCCATAGAAAGTGAGGACTTTGTTGCCCTTTCAAAAGGAAGCTGACCCGGCTCGGGCCATTGAGTGCTTTCTCACTCAGGATTGTCCCAAAACCTCCAGGACACAGTGGGAGGTCCCGTTAGGGGAATGCCCTCTTCTCCTCCCAGCGTAGTCTGGCTTTCACCCCTGGGGTGGGATAAGGTTCTAAGCTGCATTTGATCTGGTTGTCCCCAGACGGTCTTGACTGAGAAGCAACTATAACAAGGGGAGTTGGTGCTGTTATTTGGGGTGGGATAAGGCCCCATCTAGGCATCCCAAGAGCTTTGGCTCCAAGTGTTTTAAAAAAAAAAAAAAAAGTATTAGAGGTAAAAAGATAGATTCTCAGCTCATGGCTGTGTTTCTTTGGAAAACTTGTAATGATTCTACCAGCAGACTCTGGTCTTAAATTTGTTGGGTTGGAGTTTATTTGACGTTGCTGTTCGTGTGTCTAAAATGTAACGTGTTCTGAGAAAGGTCTTCTGTTTTGGTCAAAATGAGGGTTTCGATTCCTTGACAAAAACTTTCCTAAGATTTGTTGAACAAATGCAAAGATTTTGAGGGTGAAGGAGATAAAGGAAAATTGTGCTCTTCAGCATCCCAGAGGACCAGGAGCTTGGGCAAGTGAATGTCTGAAAGTTCTCCCTGGAGGAGGGGCCCTGAGGACCTTCCATGGCACCTGAACTTCTGTTCCTTTCACCCCTAGAACAAGTCAGTGTGGATTACACTCTGGCCACGAACAATTTAGGCACAAATCTCATAGAGAAAAAGGAGTTTTGAAATTCCTGAATAACTCTTGAACTCTGAGGCCTTGGTTAAAAACTTTTTCCAGAAGGTCTTAACCCACAGGCTCTTACCCAAATCTGGGGGAAGCCACTCCCAGGCCAGAGAGGAAGACCTGTTGGGTTTAATGAACCAGAGAAGTTGATCTAAGCACCATGGAGGGAGGTTTTGGGTGGTAATTTTTCTCTGCTTACAACTTTATTTCTAGATCGCAGCCAAAATTGGAGGTGATGCCGCTACAACAGTGAATAACAGCACTCCTGATTTTGGTTTTGGAGGCCAAAAGAGGCAGTTAGAAGATGGAGGTAACTACTTGCTGGAGGGGCAGTGGGGAGAGAGTGAGGTGCCTTTGTTTGAATGTGGTTCAGAGTGGGGGGAGCCCGCTGCCATTTTGGTCTTTTAAAACCTCAGCGATCCCAGCTTTGTTGTCTCTTTTTGTTCGGGCTGCTATCCTGAGGTATCAGGTGGCTGAGTGGAGGGCAGATTGATTGTGACCAGGTCCAAGTTGTAAGTTCTCAAGACTGTTCCTCCCCTCCTGCCAAGCTGGGGAAGTGTTGGCAGTTCTCTCGAGGCCCCACATCAGTGCAGTGTGGCTGGCCCCGGGGCATGCAGTGTGATCCAGAGCAACCCAGAGTATCAACTCAGTGATCAGCCTGACTTCCCCAAGGCAGGTTTGGTCCTAAGCTGGAAGGACTCGGGTGCCACCGTAATTTTCCCCCTGTTGCAAAGGGCTTCTTATCGCTGAGTGCCAGTGTGGGGGATTGATGAAGTCTGGCCCCCCTCAGGGGTTGATCTCTGCTACTCCCCTGTCCTGGCTCTGACGTGGGGGCTGGGGGACAGGACGATTGTCTGCCAGGACATGTGGCACCAGCATCAGATTTGAGGCAGCTGTGGGTGGGTGGGTGGGTGCTGCATCTGACATCCTCTTCTTTTCACAGACCAACCGGAGAGCAAGAAACTGGCTTCCCAGGGAGACTGTAAGTCCACTGGGTGACACAGGCAGAGGGCAGCTTCAGGATCTTAGGAGGTTTCTAACAGTGGGGAGCTGGAAGTACTGAGCAGACAACACCTCTCCTTCATGGAGCCTCTGGGTGTTCCTCTGGGCTCCATGAGCTTTAGAGAACCCAGAGCCTGGGAATTGAGGCAGAAACCTCAGAGCGTGTGTGGTTGTGAGGCGGGCTCCATTGCTCTCACTCGGGAAGGCTCAGAAGCACTGTGGTAAGTGCTAGTTGCCCCTCGTGCAGGCAGGAATGCCTGGGGCCGGCAGTGTTCGGGGTCCCAGAGAGGAGCCAGGCCAATCTTTCCTTTGGATTTTCTCTCTGCAGCCATCAGTTCTCAGCTCGGACCCATCCATCCCCCCCCCAGGTAAGTTGTGATTTGGAGAACATGTCATTTCTTTCCTCGCTATCTCTGGCCTTTTGTACTGACTTGAGGGAGGGCTCTGTCTGAGGCCACATCATTTAGGGTTTTGTCTCCCTTGCTGGCCAACCAGGGAAAGGAATGAAAAGCAGAAGGAGCTTCATTTGTCCCTTGTACTTACTGTCTCTGGGGCTGTAGAGAGCACAGGGCTGTGGCTGTTAGCTGTAATGAGGAAGGGGCATCGCTGCACCCTCTTGCTTCCTTTGTTTAGAGTGGGGACAATCAGAAGCACAGCTATCCCTCCTCCTAGAAAAGGCTGGGGACTGACCTTGGCCTTCTCGTCTGTCTTCCGTAGATTCTTGTTCCCTGAGAGCTGGAGGAGCCGGGGGGTTGGGGTGGGAGGAGGGTCTTTCTTACCTTTTTGCCCCAGAATGACCTCAGTGAATCTGATGTAGAATTCTTTGTGAGGGACCCTGTTGTTCTTTTTTTTTTTTCTTCAATTGGTTAAAGTTTTGTGAAATGCAGTAAAAACAATTTATTAGGAGGATGAAATGAAAAAGATACAAAGCCACTTTTTTTTTTTAATTAAAATCTATAGACATCAGATGACACCATCAGATTTCTGTGAAAGTGTCCCAAGTTCTCCTTCTTGCCTTGAGTCGGTGGAGCAGCACTGGTCCAGGGGTTCACAGCACCCCAGACCAAGTCTCTTGTGGCCCAGAACGGGAAACCGAGGCCCTGAGAGGTTGGGTGATCTTCTGTGGGCCGAGGGAGCCCCCGAGCCATTGTCAGACTCTGCTTGGGCCTGTGGAGGCTTGGTCCCCATGTCATAGAAGGCAGGGCCTGTGGCTTTGGGGGTCTTTCTCCAGGAGGCCCTCTGGCTCTTCCATCCCCCCTACTTCACTCCTAATTGATGCTGACTCTCGTCGTCTCTCTTTGCAGGACTTCAATGACAGAAGAGTACAGAGTCCCAGACGGCATGGTGGGACTAAGTGAGTGTGGGTCAGCCGTGATCAGGGATGCCAGTTATCCCCCCATCTCTGGGACAGTCTCCCAGGAGCCGCCGGCAGCCCGGGAACCTCTGGTCTGAAAGAGCCCATTTCATGCTCTCTCTGTCCCCATCCTCTCTGGCTGGGGGGACGGCAGAGCTCTCAACTTGGCTGCTCCACCCCCCCACCCTCACTCCCCGAACATTAGCAGGGCTGGGACCCCCTCCACACAGTCTTCTCAGCGCCAGGCTCCCCTTCTCAATCTCTGCTTTTGTTCTTTTTCTCCACCTAGTCATTGGCAGAGGAGGCGAACAGATTAACAAAATCCAGCAGGATTCGGGCTGCAAAGTGCAGATCTCTCCAGGTATGGGAAGCCAGATCTGGGCCAGAACAGGCGCTGGGCTGGGCTGGGCTGAGCTGAGCTGAGCTGAGGGGGCTGGGGTGGGGCGTGGGGGGTGCTCTTGGGCTTTCTGTCATAATCCTCTGGCTCCCGTGATTGGATAGAGGTGAAACAGGCTGGTGTTCATTGAGCACGTTTTATGTGCTAGGCTCTGGCGCCTCGAGGTGTAGCTGCAACTCTTATTTTCTTCAGTTTTCTGGTGAGCGGGGAGGGCTGGAATCCAGTACAGGGAGCTGCACCACAGACCTTGTTCTGACCAAGTTGCCACCTGAGCTAAACACCTGGTGGAAAACAGGTGGGAATGTGTGAGGCAGGGGAGCTCATTAGGAAGAAGAGCTGAGGTCAGCCCTGGGTTCAAGTCCAGTTCTGCCTGCTCCTTGGCAAGTGCCTGCTTTGCAGGGCTTTCTGAGGGCTCGCCCTGCCTAACCTGTGCCCTTCATTGACTGGAAGCTGCTCGTCATCAGTGGTGATGGACAGGGCCCAGGTTTGGGACTTTCTGGAATCTGCCTTGCTTTCCATCTCATCTTTTTTCTAAAAGTTTTGCCTCCCTTACTGGATTGTAAGCTTCGACCTTGGCCTTGTGTAGAGCAGCCTCCCAAGTGTTTGGGGAGGTAAATTGATCTGTCAGGCCACTGCACGGTGGCAGAAATAGCCACTGATTGTTCTGGAGGTCTCCTCATCTCCATGGAACGTCCTCCTGGTGTCTGCAGACCCAAGAAGGCATTGACCCTGTCTTCTTTTGTCTCCAGACAGCGGTGGCCTACCCGAGCGCAGTGTGTCCTTGACAGGAGCCCCGGAGTCTGTGCAGTAAGTCCCTGGCTGGGCCTGTCACTGTGACGAGGAGAGTGGGCAGAAGCCCTCTGGATCCCTTTGAAGTTGAGGGTGACTCCCACACCATGTTTCTCAAGCCTTGCCCTCTCCAGGGGGCTGTCCTGACACTATGATTCCCATGAATCCTGAGATCTGGGGAACCTGGGCCTGAATAGCCCCAGCCCCGAGGACAGGACCATTTGTCATCTGTCAGACCATGTGGGTTGGAATCGCCTTCCCTGGGACCTGGGTGGAGCTGCCAGGCCAGTCCTCTCTCAGGTGATGACATCCATTCTTCCCCTTCCCAGGAAAGCAAAGATGATGCTGGATGACATCGTCTCTCGGGGTCGTGGGGGCCCCCCAGGACAGTTCCACGACAATGCCAACGGGGGCCAGAATGGCACAGTGCAGGAGATTATGATCCCCGCAGGGAAGGCCGGCCTGGTCATCGGCAAAGGTGGAGAGACGATTAAGCAGCTGCAGGTAAGGGAGTGGGCCCCTCCCCTCCCAAGAAAGTTCCTCCCTGGGGCTGTGTGTCTGCACACCACTGCTCCCAGCTGCTTTGCCAGGGTCCTTCATCCATCCTCTTTGATCACACCCGGCCCCCCACACGCCCCAGAAAGTCCTTTGAGAGCTCAGCACTGACTCTGAACCTTGGCTGTAAAGGAACGGGCTGGAGTGAAGATGATTTTAATCCAAGATGGATCCCAGAACACAAACGTGGACAAACCGCTCCGGATCATCGGAGACCCTTACAAAGTACAGGTGAGCGCACCCCGGGGGCTGGCGAGGGGTTCTGGGGCAGAGAGAGGGCAGGCAGGTGAGCTGGAGATTCATATGCAAGTGGAGAGGTTTTCAAGAGCGCTGGCTTTGAAGTCAGCCCAGGACTTGTTCTCTGCTGAACTCTGCCTCCTGGCCGTTTGCACATGAGCAGGTGGCCTAAACTCCAGAAAATGGGGGTGCTCACCACATCTGCCTCTTAGGGCTTCGGATAAAGAGCTCAGCACACGTGCGTTGGTCCTTAGCTTAGGCCTGTGACTCCTGGGCACGTGGCGGGGCGGCAGTGCTTATGTGAGCGCTGTGCTTCGTGTGTTTGCAGCAAGCCTGCGAGATGGTGATGGACATCCTTCGGGAGCGTGACCAGGGTGGCTTTGGGGACCGGAATGAGTATGGATCCCGGATCGGCGGGGGCATTGATGTGAGTGCAGGCTTCCACAGGTGGATGGAGTGCCAGGGTGGGCGGGGTGGGGGGTGTTGGCCAGCGGGCAGCAGAGGGCCGCAGGCTGGGGACAGAGCCCAGCTGACTCTCCTGCGTCCCGCCCACCCTCAGGTTCCAGTGCCCAGGCATTCTGTGGGGGTGGTCATTGGCCGGAGTGGAGAGATGATCAAGAAGATCCAGAATGACGCAGGTGTTCGGATACAGTTTAAACAAGGTCAGGGGCCAGCCGGGCGTCTGCTGGGCACGTGGACATGTTGACCAGGTCTGTCCGCTGAGGAGCACTCTTGGGGTCCACTGCGGGCAGCTTGGCATCAGGGTTAGCTTGTTGAGCCTCTGCGGTGCCTCATTACTCCTAGGCCAGCAGGACATGCGTCATCGCTTCCCCCCTGGTGGGACAGCCACGTGAGAAAGTGGGTGACAGGCAGGCTTTCCAAGTCGAAGGGGGGAGTGTGTTTTTCTCTCCTGTCAAATTCTCTTTTTCCTCTCCCCCGCCCAAGGGCTCTCCTGACCAAGCCGCTGGGGCCCCTGGGCTGGGTTAGCTTGCATGGCCCCAGCTCTGGGCTCCTGCCAGCCACAGTGAGAGTGTCTCAGTGGCCGGTCTGTGGGGAGGAGGGTCTCCTCTGTGCTTTTGAGAGATTTGTTGTCAGTTCTTAGTTCTGTCAAGTGCATCCGTTAGTTCTGGGGTATACCTGATGCAGAAAGAAGCCTCATCCGCCACCCTGCCTTAGCTGGTTGGTTTCCTTCTCGGCCAACGTGGGCCCGCCGGCCTTTCTCGGCCCCTGAATACGTGGAGGGCGGCGAGCGGCACTTTGAGGCTGAGATATTTCAGACACCTAGCCTGGCCCAGCTTCTACCCTGAAGAGGCGGTGTTACGGGGGTTTGGAGTTGTGCTTCTCTTGTGATTGCGTTTTTGTTCTCTGGGTGCTGCCTCAGATGACGGGACGGGTCCTGAGAAGATAGCTCACATAATGGGGCCCCCAGACCGGTGTGAGCACGCCGCAAGGATCATCAATGATCTCCTCCAGAGCCTCAGGGTGGGTGGCGTCGGCTGTGATGAGAAGGGCTGGTGGGGACACGGGCCAGGCTGGGTTCCTGTGTTAACTCTCCATCTCCTCCCTGCCCTGCAGAGTGGTCCCCCGGGCCCTCCAGGGGGTCCTGGCATGCCCCCAGGGGGCCGAGGTCGAGGAAGAGGCCAAGGCAACTGGGGCCCTCCCGGTGGGGAGATGACCTTCTCCATTCCCACTCACAAGTGTGGGCTGGTCATTGGCCGAGGTGAGTAGCCCTTCCACGGGCCCCATCCCTCCCCCGCTCTCCTCCCACCCTCCCTTCACGGCCTGTGGCTCCCGCAGGTGGCGAGAACGTGAAAGCCATAAACCAGCAGACGGGCGCCTTTGTAGAGATCTCCCGGCAGCTGCCACCCAACGGGGACCCCAACTTCAAATTGTTCATCATCCGGGGCTCGCCCCAGCAGATCGACCACGCCAAGCAGCTCATCGAGGAGAAGATCGAGGTGGGCTGGGGAGGGGCTCTGGGAGCCTGGGCCCGGCTCCTTCTCCCCCTCCACTGACTTGTCCGATTCTCTTTCCTCCAGGGTCCCCTCTGCCCAGTGGGACCAGGCCCTGGGGGCCCAGGCCCTGCCGGCCCCATGGGACCCTTCAACCCCGGGCCCTTCAATCAGGGGCCACCTGGGGCTCCCCCTCAGTGAGTATCCCTGCCGGCTCCCTGGGGTTTGGGGTGGGGTGGGGCTGTGCTGGCAGGGAGACTGGTGGACCCTGTGTCCGTCTCCTCCGCTGAGATGGCCAGTCCTGCCTCGTGGAAGTGCTGAGCGTTTGGCCCCAGACGTGATCCCGGCCAGTCCCCTGTTTACAGACGCATTCTTAAAAGATGCCACAGGTGTTGCCCCTGGTCTCCACCCACGCGTAGATCTGTGCGTGGTGTGCTCGGGGACTTGTACTTCCCTTGAGTCAACACAGCCTGTGGCGTTTGCATCGGTCATCTCACGCCCTTCCCTGGGCCAGGAACCCGCAGCGCCACTCAAGCGGTGCTCTGGGTCCCCATCCGAGCTGCAACCATCCTCTGTGGGGACCCAGGAGCAGCCTGGCTCATGTGTTCCCCGTTCTTGTCCTGCAGTGCTGGAGGTCCCCCTCCTCACCAGTACCCACCCCAGGGCTGGGGCAATACCTACCCTCAGTGGCAGCCGCCTGCTCCTCACGACCCGAGTAAGTGGAAGGACCCGACCCGGGCAGGCGGAGATGGGGCCAGCTTTCTGGGCCACCACTCAGCCCACACGTCCTCCTCCCGCAGATAAAGCCGCGGCTGCCGCCGCAGACCCCAACGCCGCCTGGGCCGCCTACTACTCACACTACTACCAGCAGCCCCCAGGCCCCGTGCCGGGCCCAGCACCGGCCCCTGCGGCCCCGCCCACCCAGGGCGAGCCCCCTCAGCCTCCACCTGCCGGCCAGTCGGACTACACTAAGGCCTGGGAGGAGTACTACAAGAAGATCGGTGAGTGCTCGGGTCAGCCAGTGCGCGGTGGGTGGGTGGGCGGCTGTGTCCCCAGGCTCGGCTCTGACCTCGGAGCCTGTGTCCACAGGCCAACAGCCCCAGCAGCCCGGCGCACCCCCACAGCAGGACTACACAAAGGCCTGGGAGGAGTACTACAAGAAGCAGGGTGAGCCGGCGGGGCCGTGGGGGGCAGGACCGGGCTCGCCCTCGTGCCGGCCACACTCACCCACCCTCTGCCCCCCCCACAGCTCAAGTGGCCACGGGAGGGGGTCCGGGAGCACCCCCAGGCTCCCAGCCGGACTACAGTGCCGCCTGGGCCGAATATTACAGACAGCAAGCCGCTTACTACGGACAGACTCCAGGTCCTGGCGGCCCCCAGCCTCCACCCACACAGCAGGGACAGCAGCAGGCAAGTGGGAATTGCCACCCTCCTCCTCCTCCTTTCTCCTTCCAACCCCCGGCTACCGTCCATCCTGCCTTAGTGGGTAGCGCCGGAAATCCCTTCCCCTGCGGGGTGTGTCCTTGATGCCTGCAGCGGGGGCCGCGTGGCCAGAGGTCTCCGGGAGTCCCCACGCGCCGGGGGAAGTGTGTGCTGGGTCCAGAGGTTAAACGAAGAGGCCTTCCTCCGCCGGCCCGCTTGTTCCTGTGTAACGCTGTCATGATGCTGGGGGAGACCGCGCGAAACAAATAAAAGGAAGAACTGTTGAACTGGTGGGTAGTCCTGGGGGTGGGGGGCAGGCCGTCCGCTCAGATGCTGGTCGCCATCCTGGCTGCTAACTCACTCACTCAAAATCTGGCCACTTGGGAAGAAAACGGATATTTTTTCCCCTCTCTGCATTACTTTCATGGTTTTTGTTCTTTTGATTCTTTTTTTTTTGAAACCACGATCTCTCCCCGCGTGTCCAAGTGACTGTGTGTGCTGCAAGCGGCCCCGTGCGGCTCGGCCGTGGCCCGGCCGTGGCTCCTCCCGTGGCTCCTCCTGTGGGCTGTGGGGAGGTGCTGAGGGGCCTGGGCCCTCCCGCTCCGCCCAGGCTCGGCCTCTCTGCTCCCGTGCCCGCCTTGTGTCCTGGTCTTGTCTGTGAAGTGGGCATGACGATCGCTGCCACCTTCCAACCTACCTCACAGGGGTGTTGTGGGGACACCGTGATCTCTGACTGTCATGTTGTGATGCGCCGGGCCGCCCGCCCTCCTTCTTGAAGACAGGGCCCCTCCCCCCTCCCCTCCCCTCCCCCGCTCCCAGCCCTGAGTGCTTCTTTCCCGCCCTCCCTCTCCCTCTCTCTCTCTCTCTCCCTCTCTCTCTCTCTCTGTCTCCCTCTCTCTCTCTCTCCCTCCTTCTCTCCCTCTCTCCCCCTCCCTCCCCCCCCTCCCTGCTGCTTCTCCTTCCTTTGTGTCACTGTCTCCTCCATCAGGGAGCCAGTCTGACTTCAGCCGAGCCCCGGAGCACTGACTAGACAGCTACAGACACTTCCTTCGGCCTGCGCTCACCACAGGCTCAGGAGAGGGGCTTCCTGGCCCCCTCCTCGCCCCCGTCCCCCAGTCTCCCGCCTCCCCTCCCGTAGTGACCAATTCCTATCTCTTCCCTCTCCGCAGGCTCAATGAATCGAATGAATGTGAACTTCTTCATCTGTGAAAATCTTTTATTATTTTTTTTCCATTTTGTTCTGTTTGGGGGCTTTTTGTTTGTTTTTCTTCCGTTTGTTTGTCGAGAGAGCGATGGCTGCCAAGGGGGGGGTGCCTGGGGAGCCCTCGCTGTGAGTGGCTTGGAGATTGCAGCACAGGCGGTGCCGGGCTCTCGCTCTCTCGCTCTCTCGCTCTCTCGCTCATTCTGTGTGTCTCACATGCTTTTTTTCTTTCAAAATTGGGATCTTTCATGTTGAGCCAGCCATAGAAGATAGCGAGAACTAAATCTCTGCAAAAAAATAAAAATAAAAAAATAAAAATTAAAAAGCAAAACAAAACCTATAAAATTATATATATATATATTAAAAAATCTCTATCATCCCCCCCCGCCCCACCCCAGCGTTCCTGACACTGCCTCTTTCAGGAGAAAGCAATTCATTCACTCCCTACTACCACCCTTGGCCCTCTTCATGTTTTTAAAATAAACTTTTAAAAAGGAAAAAAAGTCACTCTTGCTATTTCTTTTTTTTAGTTAGAGTTGGAACATTCCATGGACCAGGTATTGGTATTGCAGGAACCCCGCCCCGCCCCACGTCAGGCAGCCCCTCACTCAGCCTCTCTGCTCCTCCTCTCGCTCTTCCTTCCGCCCCAGCCCAGCTCCCCCACCGCCCACCCCTCCCGCCCCCCACCCCCAGGACTGGTCTGTCGTGTTTCATCGGTTCAAGAGGACATTGAAACTGAAAACAGTTGAGAACAAAAACAAAAAATTGTATGGCAGTTTTTACTTTTTATCGCTCGTTTTTAACTTCACAAATAAATGATAACAAAACCTCCCCGTGTCTGCCGGGTGCCGTCTCTCTCTTTCTCTCCCCGTAGACTTTTGAAGCAGATGTTTGTTCTTTATAGATGTTGTAAAAGCCTGATGACGGTGATTGGAAATTACAAGCTTTGTGTTGTGTTGGTTTTTTTTTTTTTAACCGGAATTATAAGGAAAGATAGTTTTCTGCAGGCGCATTGTGCTTTCCTAACTCTGCCCCCCACCCCTTTTTTGGTTAAATAAAGTGCTTTTTGTCTAAAACGGCGTGCTGGCCGCAGTTGTGTTTGCAGAGGAAACAAGCTGAAGAGGAACTTGGCCCATGAGAGTGGGGTGTTGGCCCCCCAAAGACTGGCCACCTGGTCTTGTAGGAAGGGAGAAGCAGGCAGAGCCCCAGCAGTGCAGTCCTCCCCCAGCGTTCCCGCCTCTGGGAACGTGGGGAGCAAGGCCCCCAGGAGGGTCCCCAGGGACAGGTGTTCCCATGGATACAGCCTGCCACCACAGCAAACCCATGGCCAGTCGTGCCTTGCAGGACTCGGCCTGGCCCTGATGGCATGCCTAGCTGTGGCCTGTTTTGCTAGCAAGCCCTGAGGTGGAAACCTGGCCTGTTGAAAGGAAGGGCGTCCGTTCCAGTGGTTTGTGGCAGTCTAAGGACGAGGGCAGGAGATGGGACGGTGGTCTGAGAGGCCACTTGAGCTGTCGGGCCCAGGGGTGAGCGTGTGGAGGCATGCTGTTTGCCTAGGGTGTTCCTCTGGGATTTAGGGTTGAAATCCCAGCACTGAAAAACTCTGCAGTCACACTCAGAATCTGGGTGTCTGGGCCCACAGGCTTCAGTAGCAGGAGCAGCAACAGCTGCCGCTTCCAGGTGGGGCTGTTCATGGCCCCCATGACCTTCCAGGTTAATTAGGGACCTGCCCCAGCGGGAGTGCCCCTTGGTGGCCCCCAGTCAGCCCACTTGTGGGGCAGCGGGCCCAGGAAAGGGGGAGGTTGTCGATCTGGGGTCACGTGGGGAGTCGGCTTACATTGGAACCCCAGGCTCCCTTCACCAGGCATCTCACCTCAGGCCAGTGCACCCGCTCGGAGCTCTGGGGCAAGGGGAAAGTCGGAGCTCCCGACCCTCTCCTGACTCACTGCAGACTTTCGATGACAGAGCAGCACTTGGCAAAAATGTTTTCTGGAGCTGCTTCTGCCAAGATCTAGAGAAGGGGAGCAAAGGGGGGTCAGTTCTGAGTATCACTGCCCTCCACCCCCTGACGGGGTGACAGGTTCGCAGGCCCCTTTTAGTTGCTGGTAAAGGATTGAGAGGTGCAGCCCCAGGGCCGTGTGGATGAGGAGACGGAAATGGGTCAGGAGGGCTGCCTTGCAAGGCTATGCGTTACTAACAGCTGGGCAGAAACTGTGCAGGGATACTGTCCCTGGGAACAGGCCATAGGACCAGGGTTGTGCCAGGCTAGCTCACCCCCTTCCCATCCCATCCTTGGTGGTTGAGGCTAGTTTCTCTCACTCTTGCTCTTACCTTTGGTTGCGGGAGGGGAACAGGAATGACACCAAAGTTCTCTGTCTTCACAGCAGTGAAAGTACAGGAGTTGCATGGGTCACTTTAGGATTAAGATATCCCTGCTTTCTACCTTGAGAACAAATGGCTGGCTTTGAATTGAGCTATGGTTGACCAGTTGTCCTAATCTTAACGTGCGTGTGTGCGTGCGTGCGTGCGTGCGTACGTGCGTGTTTTGTAGATACGTTCTAAAATGTATTTAATTTTGCAGTTTTGGAGCCGTTCTGTTTAGACCTTACGTGTCATACCTGGGGGGCCACAGCCTGCACCCATTCTGCCTAATGGAAGAAATGGAACTCCCCAGTGTACATGCTGGGGAAACTGAGGCCCAGAGTTCTGGGATCCAGGGCTGCAGTATAACCCCTGTGCTGTTTCAGCTGGACTTGCTCCCCTGGAGGGCCAGGGGAGTGAGCAGCAAGCAGGGAGTACTTAGTTTCGGAGCAGGTTCCGGAGGAGGTTCTTCTGCTGGTAGAAGGCCAGAATGGGCTCACACAGGGTGTAATGCATCTCTAGGCGCTGGCGGATAGCCGACTTGCAGGCAGCGGCTTGGCACTCCACCTGGCCCTGGTGCAGCGCTCTCTGGACCATTGTCTCCATGGAGCAGTCAAACACGATGACGAGGTTGGGGGCCTGGCCCACCTAGGCACCCGTGAAGGGGGCTGGGTGAGGAAGAGGCTGGGCGCACTGTCCCCCTATGCGCCCCCACCCCAGAGATCAGGAATCTAGGGTGGTGCGGCCCAGTAAAGAATAACCAGGCCCCTGGGTCCGTTTTACTTTTGGAGTTCCAAGTTTTTGTTTTATGTGTTTATTTTTTGGACAGGTAGGGCATTGGTGGAGCTCATAAGCCAAACAACACCACTGGGAAAGGGCGAAGAGTCTTCTTGCTGTCCCCAGGCACCCTGTTTCACCTTCCCTGCAGGCAACCAAGTTCTCTATTTCTTGCGTCTCCTTCCGGAACTATTTTAGGCACGTGCCAGGCAGATCTGGTTCTGATGTTCTTTTTCCTCCTTTTTTACACAGATGGTAACGACATTGGTTTGCCCTTGAGTTTATTCACTTAGTAAGCTGGAGATGGTTGCACATTGGCACACCAGGAAGTTCCCGATCCTTTTTAATCACTATATAGTATGCTGTTGTGTGGATGTGTTATGATTTACTTAACTGGTTCCTCGATGTGTATTTAGATTGAAATATCCCTTTTAAGATGGATTTAAGCAGTTTCTCCTTGCCTTCCTCTTGCCTAGACACTTTGATTGGGGGAAGTACAAGAGTTGCCAGCTCACCACTGTGCTGCCTCCCACTGCAGGGAGACCTCCCTGGGTCTCCGAGACCGCCCACTGAGAGCCCCACCTCCTCCTACTTCCTCCAGAATTTCCTTGCAAATAGAATCTGTCAGCACTTTAAAACAACAACAAAAACACAACCAAGTGGGATTCACTCCAGGAAAGCAAGGATGGTTCGATACAGTTGTGTTAATATCTTAAGTAAAGAAAAAGTCATATGAGAATTCTCAGAAACACAGAAAGAACAATTTAAAAGACAAAATTCACGCATTCCTGATTTAAAAAAAAAAAAACTCGAAATTGGTAAATATGTTCTCAGCCGGCATCTTATTTAATGGAAACTTGCTCTCCTGTTGAAGTTGGGAATAAGATAAAATTGCCCATTCTTATTAGCCTGGTGGCGCAGTGGTTAAGAATCCACCTGCCAATGCAGGGGACATGGGTTTGAGCCCTGGTCTGGGAAGATCCCACATGCCGTGGAGCAACTAAGCCCGTGCACCACAACTACTGAGCATGTACTCTAGAGCCCGTGAGCCATAACTACTGAAGCCCACGTAACTAGAGCCCTGCTCCGCAACAAGAGAAGCCACCTCAAAAAGAAGCCCGTGCACCACAACGAAGAGTAGCCCCCGCTCACCACAACTAGAGAAAGCCTGCATGCAGCAATGAAGACCCAGTGCAGCCAAAAATTAATTAATTTTAAAATAATTGCCCACTCTTGACGTTACGACTTAGTAAGATATGAGAGGATTAGCTAAAGCAATGAGATAAAACAATGAGAGAAACCTGAATTGGAAAGGAGGAGATAAAATCATGTCTGTTTGCAGATGGTGTGATTCTATTTCTGGAAAACTCACGAAAATCAACAAACTAGTACAGACTTCAGAGAATTGATAAAGTAACCAGATGTAGTATTAACATACAGAAGCCTACACATATATGAAAATCGCCAGTTAGAAAAAAGAAAGAAGGCCCCATTTACAATAACATTACAAGCAACAACAAAAAATATATATATAAAACACTCAGGCAAAACTTTTCCCAAAACTGTGCACTGTCTTTAAAGGAAGATCTTTAAGGAAAACTTAGGTAAAATATTCCTAAGTGACTCGAAAGGAGACTGGAACAAAAGGAAGAGATACATGTTCTTGGGTAGGAAGACTCAACGTTACAAAGCAGTGAGGATGTTTCTAAATGAGTTTATAATCTTAATGTGATCCAAATGTGATATTTTTTTAGTGGAGATGGGTTGATTCTAACATTCGTCTACAAAAATAAGCAGGACTATCCAGGAAAAACAAGGCAAAGAAAAGCAATGGGAGGTGGAGGTGGGGAAGGGGGCATCCAACCTACCAGATATCAAAACATGGTAAAGCCGCCATCCTTAAACCAGTGCACAGGTGGACAAACAGACCCCTGGAACAGAATGGCAAGTCCAGAAATAGATTCGGGTGAATACGGAAAATTGGTATGTGGCTGGGGTGCCACCTCAAGTCAACGGAGAAAGGACAGACTTTTAAATAAATGGTGTGGGGACAACTGGATTCACCATTTGGAATCCTTACCAAATTTCCCCAACTAGGATATGTTCCAATGGATCACAGATATAAATGTAAGAAAGAAAACTATACAAGTACTAAAGAAACCATGGATGAATTAATTACCTTATAACCTGGGATTGAGAAAAACAACAACAATGATATCTCAAAATTCAGGAGAAATAACAGAAAATATTGATAAGTTTGACAAAAGTTTTAAAAATAATTTCTACATGTGAAAGAGGCACAATAGGGAGTTCCCTGGCAGTCCAGAGGTTAGGACTCAGAGCTTTCACTGCCATGGCCCTGGGTTAAATCCCTGGTCAGAGAACTAAGATCTCACAAGCTGTGCCACGTGGCAAAAAATTTAAAAATAAATAAATAAATAAATAAAGGTAAAAAAATAATTGACAAACTGGACTGGGGGGAAATTTGCAAACCATATCACAAACAGCTAAGATACAAAGAGTTCCTAAAAATCAAGAAGAAAAAGACCAACAAACCAACAATCCACTGGGGCGGGGGGAAGTGAGCAAAAGATGTAAAGGGTGCACTGAAGAAGAAGGGAAAATGGCCCTAGAACTTTCGAAAAGATGCCCAACCTCATTCATCATAAGAGAAATGCCCATTTAAAACCACCGAAATACCATTTCACACCTAAGCAGGTTGACAAATGGCTGGTGGCAATGCGGAACAAAGAGGAGAGTGATGCCATCAATCAAAATCATCGACACGTTTCTCTTTAACCCCACAATTCCACTCCTGAGAACCCATCCTAAAGACGCTAGCAAAAATAAGAAACGCCACATGAAGGTGATTGGGGCATCGTTGGTAGTGGGAAAAGATTGCGAACAGCTTGCTGTCTGTGGGCTGTCAGAGGATTAAACAGTGGCGCTGCCACACAGCGGAATTCTGTTTGTAAAATGGGGCAAGGAAGAGGACTTCTTGACACTGATATGACATCTTCAGGGTATATCTGAACATTAAAAAAAGGAAGCCTGCTGTATGTGGAATGCTACTTTCTGTGTGCAGGGGGACACACACAAGCGCGCACATGGTTTATTGCAAAAAGAAGGACAATCCAAAAATTAATGAAAATGGTTGCCTGCAGGGAAAGGAGTGCACAGTTTGGGGTGGGGGTGGATCTACCTTTTTATGTGACTGACTTTGGAATCATTACATGTGGTGCAAATTCAAATTTTTAATTTAAAAAAGCAATCCCTGGGACTTCCCTGGTGGTGCAGTGTTTAAGAATTCACCTGCCAATGCAGGGTACATGGGTTCGATCCCTGCTCCAGGAAGATCCCACATGCCTCAGAGCAACTAAGCCTGTGCGCCACAGCTACTGAGCCTGCGTGCTGCAACTACTGAAGCCCGCGCACCTACAGCCGGTGCTCTGCAACAAGAGAAGCCACCGCAATGAGAAGCATGCACACCGCAACAAAGAGTAGCCCCCCACTCGCCACTACTAGAGAAAGGCCATGTGCAGCAACAAAGACCCAACATAGCCAAAATTAATTAATTAATTAGAAAAAAGCAATCCCTAAACATCGAAAGCCAAGGTGAAATGAACAAACCCATGTGTCAATGTCACACCGCAACTACACACAGAAAATAATTATCTCGAGGGACCCAGTGTTTTTGTGGTATGTCCACAGTGAGACCTACTGTAAAGGAAAACCAGAGCTGCAAACAAATCTTAAACTTCCTTTGGTAGTTTTATTCTCAGTAGTTAAAATCGGTATGTTATTTGGAAACTGTTTTGCATCTAATGGAATAATGCAAATGACAATGTCAGTGGTTTTAGGAACCAGATTTTTTAGGGAAAAGAGAAAAGAGAAGTAAAACACTGTGACATTAAGTGTGAGCTGGAAATAACAGTAGAACTTGTGATGTTTTTTTCCTTTCAAAAGTCTGTGTTTCCTAGCTCTGTCCACTGGAAAGGCCTGGAAACGATGACCACCTGGTAGCAATGAGTACCCCTGGCACCCAGATCGGACACCACTGAAAAAGGGCCTTCATGGAGAAATGGCCAATTCCAGAGCTGGACCGGAAATGTGAAGGGGGGGGCAGGTGTGAAGTCTTGTGCAGAAAGAAAGCAAGAGGGTGAGTGTGAAATGGGGCTGTGTCCAGAGGATGCTATGCAATATGAGAGGGCTGCTTTTGGCCAAAGATGGGACAGCTTGAGCAACAACAAAAAAGAAGACTGGGGCTTCCCTGGTGGCACAGTGGTTAAGAATCTGCCTGCCAATGCAGAGGACACGGGTTCAAGCCCTGGTCCAGGAAGATCCCACATGCTGCGGAGCAACTAAGCCTGTGCGCCACAACTACTGAGCCTGTGCTCTAGAGCCCACGAGCCACAACTACTAAGCCTGCATGCCTAGAGCCCGTGCTCCACAACAAAAGAAGCCACTGAAATGAGAAGCCCGTGTACCGCAACAAAGAGTATTCCCCGCTCACCGCAACTAGAGAAAGCCTGGGTGCAGCAATGAAGACCCAATGCAGCAATCAATCAATCAATCAATCAATAAATCTATTACAAAAAAAGAAGACTGATTATTGCCATCATCAAAAAGACTACATGGGGCTTCCCTGGTGGCACAGTGGTTGAGAATATGCCTGCCAATGCAGGGACACGGGTTCGAGCCCTGTCCTGGGAAGATCCCACATGCTGCGGGGCAGCTAGGCCTGTGAGCCACAGCTACTGAGCCTGCGTGTTTGGAGCCTGTGCTCGGCAACAAGAGAGGCCGCTCTAGTGAGAGGCCGCGCACCACGATGAAGAGTGGCCCCCGCTTGCCGCAACTAGAGAAAGCCCTCACACAGAAACAAAGACCCAACACAGCCAAAAATAAATAAATAAATATTTTTTTTTTTAAAAAGGCTTAATACATTAAAAAAAAAAAGACTACAAACAATAAATGCTAGAGAAGGTATGGAGAAAAATGAACCCTCCTACACCATTGGTGGGAATGTAAGTTGGTGCAGCTGGTATGGAAAACAGTATGGAGGTTCCTTAAAAAACTAAAAATAGAGTTACCATATGATCTAGCAATCCCACTCCTGGGCATATATCTGGAGAAAACCGTAATTCGAAAAGATACATGCACCCCAATGTTCATAGCAGGACTATTACATAGCAACCAAGACATGGAAGCAACCTAAGTGTCCATCAACAGAGGAATAGATGAAGAAAATGTGATATATATATATATATATATATATATATATATATATATATATATACACAATAGAATATTACTCAGCCATAAAAAAGAACAAAATAATGCCATTTGCAGCAACATGGATGGATCTACAGATTATCATACTAAGTGAAATAAGTCAGACAGAGGAAGACAAATATGATACCACTCATATGTGGAATCTAATTTTTAAAAAATGACACAAATGAACTTACTTACAAAACAGAAACAGACTTACAGATATCGAAAACTTACGGTACCAAAGGGGAAACGTGGCGGGGAGGGATAAATCAGGAGCTTGGGGTGAACACACACACACACTACTATATATAAGATAGATAACCAACAAGCACCTACCGTGTAGCACATGGAACTCTACTCAATATTCTGTAACAACCTATATGAGAAAAAAATCTGAAAAAAATGAATATATGTATGGGTATAACTGAATCACTTTGCTGTACACCTGAAACTAACACAACATTGTAAATCAACTATATTTCAATGAAATTTTTTTAAAAAGACTAATTGAAGCACTTTAAATACACAAAGATGCTTGAGTTGGTAAGGATGAGAGAGAACAAAACGAAGGAAAACCAAGTAACGAACCTCACGGTCACAATTGGAGGTGAGTAGTACACCCAACCTCAGTCTGAAAATGAGCCCTCGTAGGGGAGAAGATAAGCACGTATCCCACCTGTCTGGTAGGAACTATATTTCAGGATAACCAAACAGCCCTGGTTGAGGAAGGACATTTCTTCTTTAGGGAAGAATTCCAGCTAATTGATGTGGGGGGGAAATGACTAAAAGAGAAACGTACAGCTTTCGAATTGATTCAGAATATGAATTAATTGATGCCAACAACAAATGAAACTGTAAGATAAGAGGCCGACGGGGCATGTTACAGCAGCCCCTAGCTGACCCTGTATCAGTTTGTGAGGACTGCCACACCAAGTACCAGAGACCGGGTGACTCCAACCACAGAAATTCCATGTCCTCACAGTCTTGGAGGCTGGACATCTGAGATGGAGGTGCTGGCAGGGTGGATTCCTCCGGCGGCCTCTCCTTGGCTTGTAGATGGCCGTTTTCTCCCTGTGTCCTCACACAGTCACTCCTTTGTGTGTGTCCTAATCTCCTCTTCTTATAAGGACACCAGTCGTATTGGGTTAGGACTGATCTTGAGGACCTTTTAATGTAATCATCTCTTAAAGACCCATCTCCAAATTCAGTCACATTCTGAGGTCCTGGGAGTTAGGGCCTCAACATATGGATTTGGGGGGGACACAGTTCAGCCCATAACAGATCACTTACTAAGAGCAGGGCAACCGGGCATGAAGGAGCCTCCTTCCTGAATGATGCAGTAGAAAAAAGGTATTGAACCACAGTGCCTCACACCAAATTCACACCAAATTGGACAGAAAAAGAACTGCAAGCACAATACGAGTTCTCTTTTCCCCACTTTCCCAAGTTCACTGCCTGGGCCCTGGTGAACATTCAAAGACCTGGGTCCTCTTAAATAACACATTGAAACACATGGAAAAAAACCAACAACTATGGCAAAGAGCCAACTAAACGTTGTGTGCTATCCAATAGGAGTTCACATCACCACCTATGAAGTGCACTTGAAAAAATGGAATCTAAGTCCCGAGCCAGACTCTAGACATGCTACCAATTCACAGGACACATAGAGGAGAGGGGAGCATGATAAGAAAACAAAAAAACAAAACACTGCAATCAGCAAAATCCTTGCTGTGCAAAATAAAAGAGAGCCAAAGACTAGGTTTCTTCAATAAATAAAAAGAGACAGGGGACTTCCCTGGTGGTCCAGCGGTTAAGATTCCACGCTCCCATTGCAGGGGACCCAGCTTCCATCCCTGGTCAGGGAACTAGATCCTGCACACATGCCACAACTAAAGAAAAAATCCCACATGCTGCAGCTAAGACCTGGCAGAGCCAAACAAACAAATAAATTTATTTTTGAAATAGGTTTTAAAAATAAAAGAGACAGAGATGGAGCATAAAGCACGTTTACATTACACTGTAGTCTATTAATAAATAATTTTGAAAATAAGTTTAAAAAAATAAAAAGGGATGGAAGGAGTATAAAGCACGTTTACGCTATGCTGTAGTCTGTTAGGTGTGCCATAGCATTATGTCTTTTAAAAATGTACATACCTTCATTTAAAAATACATTCTTGCTAAAAAATGCTAATCATCATCTGCGCTTTCAGCGAGTCGTAATCTTTTTGCTGGTGGAGGGTTTGGCCTCTATGGCTGCTGACTGATCAGGGTGATGGTTGCTGAAGGCTGGGGTGGCTGCCGTGATTTCTTAAAATAAGACAACAGTGAACTTTGCTGCATCAATTGACTCTTCCTTTTTTTTTTTTTTTTCCAGTACGCGGACCTCTCACTGTTGTGGCCTCTCCTGTTGTGGAGCACAGGCTCCGGACGTGCAGGCTCAGCGGCCATGGCTCACGGGCCCAGCCACTCCACTGCATGTGGGATCCTCCCGGACCAGGGCACGAACCCGTGTCCCCTGCATCGGCAGGCGGACTCTCAACCACTGCGCCACCAGGGAAGCCCCTGACTCTTCCTTTTATGAACAATTTCTCTGTAGCGTGCTGTGCTATTTGATAGCATTATACCTGCAGCAGAACTTCTTTCAAAACTGAAGTCAATCCCCTCAAACCCTGCTGCTGCTTTATCAACTAAGTTTCTGTCATATCCTAAATTCTTTGTTGTCATTGCAACAATCGTCACAGCGTCTTCACCAGGGGTAGCTTCCATCTCCAGAAACCACTTTCTTTGCTCATCCATAAGAAGCAACTCCTCACCTGTGAAAATTTTATCCTGAGATTTCAGCAGTTGTCTCATCTTCAGACTCCACTTCTAATTCTAGTTCTCTTGCTGTTTCCACAGCATCTGCAGTGACTTCCTCCACTGAAGTTTTGAACCCCTCAAAGTCATCCATGAGGGTTGGAATCAACTTCTCCCAAATTCCTGTTAGTGTTGATATTTGGCCTCTTCCCACAAATCATGAATGTTATTTTCTTTTTTTTTTTTGGCTGCGTCTTGAGGTATGTGGAACTTCCCCAACTGGGGATTGAACCCATGCCCACTGCAGTGGACGCGCAGAGTCTTAACCACTGGACCACCAGGGAAGTCCTCATGAATGTTCTTAATGGCATCTAGAATGGTGAATCCTTTCCAGAAGTTTTCCAGTTGACTTCAGAGGAATCACTATCTATGGCAGCTATAGCCTTACAAAATGTATTTCTTAAAGAATGAGACTTGAAAGTGGAAATGATTCCTTGATCCATGGGCTGCAAAATGGATGTTATGTTAGCAGGCATGGAAACAACAGGAATCTCCTTGACCATCGCCATCAGAGCTCTTGGGTGACCAGGTGTATTGTCAATGAGCAGTAATATTTTGAAAGGAACCTTTTTTTCTGAGCAGTAGGTCTCAACAGTGGGCTTAAAATACTCAGTAAACCATGTTGTCAACAGATGTGCTGTCATCCAGGCTTTGTTTTTCCATTTATAGAGCACAGGTAGAGTAGATTGGGCATAATTCTGAAGGGCCCTAGGATTTAGGGAATGGTAAACGAGCATTGGCTTCAACTGAAAGTCACCAGCTGCCTTAGCCCCTAACAAGAGAGCCAGCCTGACCTTTGAAGCTTGGAAGCCAGGCATTGACTTCACCTGTCCAGTTATGAAAGTCCTAGATGGCATCTTCTTCCAGTCATAGAAGGCTGATGGGAATTCCCTGGCAGTACAGTGGTTAGGACTCCGTGCTTCCACTGCAGTGGGCACGGGTTCCATCCCCGGTCAGGGAACTAAGATTCTGCATGCTGCGCAGCATGGCCAAAAAAAAAAAAAAAAATAGAAGGCTGTTTCATCTACATTGACAATCTGTTCAGTGTAGCCACCTTCCTGAATGATCTTAACTAGATCTTCTGGAGAACTTGCTGCAGCTTCTACACCAGCACTTGCTGCTTCACCTTGTACTTTGATGTCATGGAAATGGCTTCTTTCCTTAAACCTCAAGAACCCACCTCGGCTGGCCTCACACTTTTCTTCTGCAGCTTCCTCACCTCTCTCAGCCTTACAAAGAACTGAAGAGAGTTAGGGCCTTGCGCTGGATTAGGCTTTGTCTAAACGGAATATTCTGGCTGGTTTGATCTTCTATCCAGACCACGAAAACTTCCTCCATATTGGCAATGAGGCTGTTTCACCTTCGTATCATTCACGTATTCACTGGAGTAGCATTCTTAATCTCCTTCAAGGACTTGTCCTTTGCATTCACAATTTGGCTAACTGTTTGGCATGAGAGGCCCAGCTTTCAGCTTATCTCAGCCTTTGACATGCCTTCCTCACTAAGCTTCATCATTTCTAGCTTTTGATTTAAAGTAAAGGACATACAACTCTTCCCTTCACTTGAACACTTGGAGGCCATTGTAAGGTTACTAACCGATCTGATTTCAATACTGTTGTGTCTCAGGGAATAGGGAGGCCAGAGGAGAGGGAGAGAGATGGGGGAACGGCCGGTCAGTGGAGCAGTCAGAACACACACAACGTTCATTGATTAAGTTCGCCGTCTTACATGGGTGCAGTTCACGGCGCCCCAAAGCAATTACAATAGTAACATCAAAGATCACTGATCACAGCTCATCATAACAAATATAATCATAATGAAAAAGTTTGAAATATTGTGAGAATTACCAAAACATGACACACAGATACGAACTGAGCAAAAGTTGTGAAAATGGTGCTGATAGACTTGCCCAACGCAGGGTTGCCACAGACCTTCGATCTGTGAAAAATGTAATAAAGCAAAGTGCATCAAACTGAGGTCTGCCTGTAGGTGAAAAGGACAGGGACAAAGCAACCAATCGCAGTGGGCCAACCTTACTTAAATCCCGATTAAAACAAGATGTGAAAAGAAAAAGATTTTGAGGTGTTCACGGGAACTTGCTTAATGATTGGTTGTTTGATGACACGAAGGATATTAAGGTGTAATAACAGAAGCGTGATACAATTTTACAAAAGTCTTTATCTTTTAGGAAATATATACTAGAATATTCATGGATTAAAAAGAAAAGCACATGGGATTGACGTATATACACTAATATGTATAGATAACATAAGAACCTGCTGTATAAAAAATAAATTAAAAAAAAAAACACAAAACGGATGGAACCTAAATCTATGGTAAGAACGCCTGTAGTTAACTTTCAGTGTACAGGGCCAATGAGGAATGGAAGGAGACAAACAATGCACATGGAAGAATCCCAAGGATGAGATTTTGTATAAGACAAATGACCCAGAGTCTTCAACGAGTCAAGGGCAGGAGGGAAGCAGGGAGGGAGGACTGTCCACCTTGGATTAGGAGACGCCTGGTGAGGACCTCGTTTTACTCATAAATGTGACCAGCTGGGAATCAGACATTTTTCAGCTGTGGGGGAAATGCAGATGTGGATGGGGCATCGAATAGTCTCAAGGGATTCACACTAATCATCTGAGATGCTGTTGGGTGAGGAAACGCTCATAATGGGATTCGGGATGGGCTTCAGAACACATAATCAGCAATCTTGACATTTTGGCACCAATAAAGTAAGTGTGGCCAAACCATGATCATGTGGGACTTCCCTGGAGGTCCAGTGGTTAAGACTGTGCTTTCACTGCTGCGGGCCCGGGTTCGATCCCTGGTTGGGGAACTAAGATCCCATAAGCTGCACAGCATGGCCAAAACCCAAAAAACACTCTTTTAAGCCAGAGCCTCATTTATCTTCATTTTCTCACTTCTGAGAGCCACACAGTTACCAAAGAAAAGCATGTCTCCTGTTCCTCTTAGTGTGAAGCCACCATGCAAGCAGGATCCTAAATGGGCCTCTGTGAAGGAGAGGGAGTGGGTGGGTGTAGGGGGGATGGCAGGGGGCACAGAGGGCACATCCCGTCCACATGGTGAAAATCGTGGCCTCTATCCTGCCTTGGCCACCTAAATGGTGTGACCCGGGCAAGCTCCCGGATCCCTCAGTGAAAAAAGCAGGCTGCTGACTGTGCGGGCGCCTGGAACGTTCCAGAAGATCAGAGTTCATCTGTGCAGAGGGTCGAGACCAGCTCTGGGCTGGTAAAAAGCTCTGGAGGAGTTCACACTGCTGTTGCCATGGGGATGTGCAGGCCCCTGTGTTGCCAAGTCAGATGTTTTTCAACAGAAGCTGGGAGTTTTGATGTGGCATCTCTGGATTTTTGCAGGTTGGCCACTAATTTAAAACAAAGTATCAAAGGCTGAAGAGTCCAAACTGAACATGTCGGTGGATCCCATGGGGCCCGAGGGCCGGGAGTTTGTAGCCTCTGCTGTGATGCTTTGCAGCCACTTGAGGAGCCCATCCAGCTGGCATGGGTGACCGGGTGCCTACTTTAGGCCAGGTGCTGGCCTGGCGCTGAGCCAGTCATTAGCCTGGTCTTTGCCCTCCTGGCTCCCAGACCAGGAGAGGGAGCCCTATATTTGCCCTTTACCTTCATCCCAGGGAGCCGGACAGAATTGCTTTAGTGGAGGTGCGCACAGAGGGCGGGGCCCCACCGAGGGCCCCTCCCAGCCCCTGTCGGCACCCCCCTACGCCATGACCTTTGTCTGATTCCCTCCCCGTGCCTGAATGTGTTTCTACTGGCGTCCAGCAAGTCCCAGGAAAGCCCGGAGTCCCCCAGCCTGCCGCAGTTTCTCTCTTTCTACTCAGGTGTCCGATGGATGACTTTTCATGATGTTGGCGTTGCACGTCTGGCTGGCTCCACCGGTCAGCTCTGCACAGGGCTCCCCCCTGGACCCCCCAAACTGAAGTAGCCCACTAGCACCTCTCCAGATGCCATTCTGTGTTCTGTTCTTCGCTGCACTTACCGCTACCAGAAATGTGTTTTGTTTTGCACGGAACGTGTTGCTGGTCCCTACCTGCTGCATCCTAACAGCAGGGACCCCATGTGTCTGGTGAAGTCCAGAGGACTTAGCTTGTCCTCAAGAACTATTTCGGGCACAGGAGGTTAAATAAATAGATGAGCAGAGAGTTACATTCCATCTTTACGGCCCAGAAATGATGCTAAATCCACCTGCCCCTCAGTGGGCAAATAGTTTGTTTACCGGGTGCCAGGGACTGTGCGGGGAGATGTTAAAATGACTTTGTCCACGACTTCCCTGGCGGTCCAGTGGTTAGGACTTCGTGCTTCCACTGCAGGGGGCACGGGTTCGATCCCTGGTCGGGGAACTAAGATCCCGCATGCTGCGCGGTGCAGCCAAAAGAACCAAACCCAAACCAAACAAAATGACTTTGTCCCCACCCTTGGAGAGCTCACCAGCTCTTCACACGGTTCTAGATGCTTCCAACAATCTCTTCACTGTCCCCTAGATAACGCAAAACTCCATTTCCCTGTCAACAACTCCTCTCCCCCGGGGTCTTGCCCCTTCAGATCTCCAAGGTGGGGAGGGGACCCGGCTTCGCACCCTCGCAGGCGTTGGGGTCACTCACAATGTGCTCAAACTCCTTGGCTTGCCTCAGCTCCCGGGGGAAGCCGTCAATGAGGAAGCCTCGGCTGTCCGGGCAGGACAGCACGTGGTCACTGATCATATCAAGGATGACACCCTGGGGAGGGAAGGGGAGGCTGCATTCGGTGCCCAGGGGCCCCTCACCTGCGAGGTCACCTTGGCAAGTTCTGGTGTATTTCAGGGAACACCCACTGCTGGGGTCTCTGGAAGCACTTTTTTAATTTTTTTAATTTTATTTATTTTTGGCTGCGTTGGGTCTTCATTGCTGTGCGCAGGCTTTCTTTAGTTGCGGTGAGTGGGGGCTACTCTTCGTTGCCGAGTGTGGGCTTCTCATTGCGGTGGCTTTTCTCGTTGCAGAGCACGGGCTCTAGGCGTGTGGGCTTCAGTAGCTGTGGCTCGCGGGCCCTAGAGCACAGGCTCAGTAGTTGTGGTGCACAGCCTTAGCTGCTCTGCAGCATGTGGGATCTTCCGGGACCAGGGCTTGAACCCGTGTCCCCTGCATGGGCAGGCGGATTCTTAACCACTGTGCCACCAGGGAAGCCCTGGAAGCACTTCTGAGAACGGGGCTCGGCCACGGTCCTCTGGGCGGGTGTCTGCCACACGCCAGGCTTGCTGGGCTCGTTTGCTCATCACTGTCATGAGGAACTGGGGTGACCTCCATCTTACAGTGAGGAATCGGGGGTAGAAGGGGCCACTGACATACAGGCCTGGGGTCACAAAGGGAATAAATACTAGCTAAGTTTACTGAGCATTTCTTAAGGGCCAGGAGCCCTGCCAAGCGCTTTATAGGAATGACATCACCTGACCCGCACCCCAGCCTTCTGCTGGGGGTCCAGCTGCTCTCCCATTTTAGAGTTGAGGACACAGAGGCTCAGGGCAGCAAAGCAGCAGCCAGTGGCCCCAGACTTTGGGGCCCCTTGGCTCCCACAGGGCCTTCCCGGGAAGCTCCTCCCGATGTATGCCCTTCATCCCTCTGCCCCTGCGCCTGGGACCTCTCACTGTCGGCACCAGGGGCCCCTGCAGCATGACGTCATGGATCTTCTGGCCCCGCCGGGTGCCTTGTTGGGCCTCCTGCCACAGCAGCTGGCCCAGCCCCACATGGCAGAAGCTGTACTTGGTCACCATGTTCTTGCACTGTGTCTCTTTGTCGCAGCCTGGGCCGCCCAGCACGAAGATGATCAGGGGGGACTTGAGGATGTCTGCAGTGCCCAGGCAAGAAGGAGGCAGAGGGGTTGGTGCCTGTAGGGGCCAGCGAGCGGGCACCACGGTGACTGTGTCCACAGCTTAGTGTGTATACTTGGTGACACCGGACACAGGTCTGCTGCCAGAACTACTTCTGCCCTAGGGTGGCATCTGGGGGTGTGGGTCCACGCCCAGTGGTATGTCCAGGCACGGCACACATTAGTGCTGCTGCGGGTTGTGTGGATGAGGATGGGAACCCAAGCAGGCCAGGCCCTTTGCATGCAGCATGTCCTTGAAGCGTCACAACGGCCCCATCATCCCATTTTACAGTTGAGGAAACTGAGGCTCAGAGAGGGGCAGGGACTTGTCCATCCCTCCCGTCTCACCCGTCTTCCGTCTTCTTTTACTGCATTCTAGCCCAGTGGAATTGGCTGTCCCTTGAACTCATCACCCCCCTGCTGTCATCCCCCCCAACCACCGCTCCCCACCCCTGGAATTCCCTACCCTAGTTCCCTTCAGGACACAGCTCACCCATCAGGTCTTCTCTAAGCTCTGCCCAAAGAGCCTCCCACTCCATCATTCCCAGCCTTAAAATCCCATTCCCTCCAGCAATGGCCACGATCAGTAATGACTCTGCCTGTTTACTTGTTCTTGTTTGTCTCCCCAGCCAGACTCTGTACTCCATGAGGACAGGGTCTATCTGTCTTTCTCGTCCCTGTATTTCTAGTAGTTGGCATGGTTTCTGACACATCGTAGTGGATGAGGAATAGATGAATGTCCGTAACTATCAGACACATCTATGGAGTGCTGTAGTTTATGGTGCAGTTTTGTTGTCTTGCTTCCCTCGCCTTTTTCTTAGCCAACTCCTAGTTTAAACCTTCCCTCTCCCCTGAGCCCTCAGGGCCACCTGCTCTTTCCCTGTGGCAGCCTTGTTCCTCCTGGGATGTAGATACCATTTTCGGAGACTGTCTCCACCACACTGTAATCTCCAAGAGGACAGGGAGCTGGTTTGCCACATTCACCGTGGACTGCCCAGAACCCTGCACAGCAAGCGCTAAAGTGGATCGTTGAATGACTGACCCTGAGCATGCGCAGTTGTGTCACTACCACGGTTGGGGAGGAGGGGCGTGGGGGGGGGTGGACTTGGGGGGGTGGGGTACCTGTACTTTCCTGCCCTACACAGTCTCCTTCCCTTCCCCCCAGTAAGCCAGCCACTCCCGCGATATTACCCTTCTCCTGGGGCCTCAGGGGCCTGCCCATCTGGGGCAGCTTGGACTTGCACATACTCATCCTGCCAGCAGCCCGATCACCCGATCGCGCCCCATCCCCACCTAGGCCCTGACCCCTCCTGGCTCGGTTCAACGTCCCAAGGGCCCCTGGCCCGATCATTTAGCGAGACGATAGGGTTACCCCCGGGGTTAGGGGTAAGAAATGAACCCGAAAGAGGCTCAGGTAGTGCCGCTGCACTTGGGTGCGAAGGAGAAGGCCTCGGTTGCTGTGGTAACGCGGCCACCTCTGACTCACTTCCGGAGCGGAGTAGCGCATGCGCAAGGCGCCCAAGAGCCCAAGAGCTGGGTGAGTTTCTCCCTCCCCTCCCAAGATGCCCGCGGGGGTAAGTGTGACGTCACATAGGGAGGGCGTTCCCACGCGGCGTGATGGGGTTATCGGCGCTATATATTGCGGTCAGCCAGCGCGCCAGGTGCAGAAGGAGTTGTCTTTAGCTCAGAGTCGGTTTCCGCGACACGGCCTGCTGGAGAGTTTCGCTTCCGGTATAGGCGGCCGCGCAGGCGCAGGTGTGGCACGAGAGGCCTCCGAGGCTGGCCGCTGACCCAGCGCTGGCTCCGGATTGATTTTCCCAGGATCTGCTGTACCCCGGCCTTGGGGTCCTCTATCGGAGCCAGAGGCCCGACACCTTGAGGGTGTCTTCCGCGGGACCGAGGGACGCGGACCCCGGGGGAGGCGAAAAGGACGAGGTTCGGACCGGACCTCGACCATCGCCCATCGCCCATGGCGGCCCTCGTAAGTGTGCGGCGAGGCGGTTCGGGGGGTCCAGGTGGTGGGCTCTGTAGCCCCTCACTCACCGTCCTGCTTTCTCTCCCCTCAGGGCCCCAGCAGCCAGAATGTCACTGAGTATGTCGTCCGAGTTCCCAAGTAAGTCCCTGACCCTCACCTCCCCCTCTTCCCTCAAAAAGGGATTAAAATCTTCACGAGCCTCCAGACGTGCCTGGCACCACCTGATTCTCCTTCCAGGGCTGGGGTTGAGCTGAGGCCTCTGGGGCATCACTTTTTTGAATGGAGTGAATGAATGAATGAGTACATTAATATACCGTAAGACGCAGCCCCCTGCCTAGCATTCCCTCTGGCAGGAATGCCAACTGTGACTCTGCTGGGTGGATTCTTGTTGACCCTGCAAAATTCAGTTCCGGGATTTTCCTCCTTCAGGAGGCATTCCCTGCCTGCCCACCCCCCCGCCCAGGGCTGAGCTCCCAATTATCCCCACATCTTGGGTTCCTAGAAATCTTTGTCCCTTTTTTCTGAATGGGCTTGGGAGTATGGATCCCACTTCCCTGACAGACTGGGAACCTCTGGGTTCTTTTATGGGTCCCCCCTGGGTTCTTTTATGGGTCCCCAGCATGACCGCAGGTACAAAGGGCTGAGCCAGGGAGGGTTTACTGAATGAATGAATGATTGAGCACTGCCTCTTCTTGTCCATTCCAGAAATACCACCAAAAAATATAATATCATGGCTTTCAATGCAGCCGATAAAGTCAACCTCGCTACTTGGAATCAGGTAAGTCCCGTTTCTGAGGGCGTGAGAGAACCTGATCCTGGCCTTGGTGGTTGTTATAGTTGCTTAGTTGTGATAGTAACTAAGGCTTAGTATCCTCAGCTGTCCCCAAGTGGAGATAAGTGATGACTAAGGCCCAGGCTGAGCTGCTGGGCATCCCTGGGGGTGAGATATGTCTGGCCCTGCAGGAGGCTTTCTCCTGAAAGAAGTTGTGCCCACTGTTGGGCATTTTGGACCGAGATTTATCTGGGCAAGGGAGGGGGCTGCCTCCTACAGATGATCTCAGAGCCCCCATTGCCGGAGGCTTTAGAAAGGTCTTTGGAAACTGTCTTAGTTTGTTGAGGCTGCTATAGCAGCATACCAGAGACTGGGTGGTTTATAAACAACAGACACTTATTTATCACAGTTCCGGAGGTTGGAAGTCCAAGATCAAGGTGCCAACAAGAATTGGTGTCTGGTGAGGGTGTGCTTCCTGTTTCATAGCTGGTACATTTTCACTGTCCTCACCTGGCAGAAGGGGGACGGAGCTCTCTGGAATCCTTTATAAGGGCGCACATCCCACTCATAAGGTTCCACCCTCATAACCTAAGCATCTGCCAAAGGCCCCACCCCAGATACCATCACACTGGAGATTAGGTTTCAACAAATGCGTTTTGGGGGAATTCCCTGGTGGTCCAGTGGTTAGGACTCCACGCTTTCACTGCCGAGGGCCAGGGTTCAATCCCTGGTCGGGGAACTAAGATCCCACAAGCTGCGCAGCAAAAAAAAGCAAAGGCATTTTGGGGGGACAGAAACATCCATCCATAGCAAAAGCCATTAAAGGGTTAGAAACAGAGAATTGTAAAGTGATTTTGCCACTGTGGGGTCGAGGGCAGGTGAAGAGAGGACAGGGTGGAGGTGAAGGCTCTGGTCCAGGTGAGCCATGATGGGGTTTGGAGCAAACAGGTTATGAGAAATGGTTGGATTCTGGGGTTTCTTTCTTTTTCTTTTCTCTTTCTTTTTTTGAATTTTTGAATTTTATTTACTTATTTTTTATACAGCAGGTTCTTAATAGTTATCTGTTTTATACATATTAGTGTATATATGTCAGTGCCAATCTTTTTCTTTCTTTCTTCCTTCCTTCCTTCCTTTCTAACTTTTCATTGGGAAATAATTTCAAACTTTCAAAAAGCTGCAAAAATTGACATAGTGCAGGGCTTGCCCAGATCCCTTCACCCACATTCACCGAGCGCCTTTTCGCCAAGCAGGTGGCTTTGAGTGCGCGCCGCTCAGCTTCGGGGGAGGAAAGGGTGTTGGTGGTGGGATCAGGCTCCTGGATGAGAGGTGTTGCGTCCTGTCCTCCCAGGCCCGGCTGGAACGCGACCTGAGCAACAAGAAGATTTACCAAGAGGAGGAGATGCCCGAGTCGGGCGCCGGCAGCGAGTTCAACCGCAGGCTCCGGGAGGAGGCGCGGAGGAAGAAGTACGGCATCGTCCTCAAGGAGTTCCGGCCCGAGGACCAGCCTTGGCTGCTCCGCGTCAATGGCAAATCAGGCCGGAAGTAAGTGCCGCTCTCCACCCCACTCCGCGGGTGCCCTCGGCTGAACTTTCATGTGCCTGCTGTACAGCACGGGTAACAGCCCGGGAGTGACAGCTCATCCTCCCGCGAAGGGTTTTACTTGGGTAGATGAGCCGAGGGGATGCCCGGGCGGGAGCTCTGAAGGCCGGGATGCCCGAAGCCCGGGCTCTGGTACTGCGGCACCCAGCGAGGGGCCACCTGGGGTTCGGGGGGTGGGGAGGACAGAGGTTAGGGGGATGAAGGGCACTCCGGCAGAACAGCGAGCACGAAGGCACGAAGCGCCGAGCCCTAGGGACTGTCACAGCGCATGACAGTGACAGGGTGGGCAGATGGATAGGGCGGTGGGCGCCAGGCTGCAGCTGGACTGTGGGTGGGCTGGGGCCCAGGGGAGCCTGAAGGCTGTAGGCAGGGAAGGGGCACGCTGTAAGACTGCCTCCACTTGTGGGTGATGCCAGAGGCCAGGAGGGGGCTGGCAGTGGTTCAGCCCCCAGGAAGATTCTGGAGGCAAATCTGGAGGGGTCTGACTGTAGGGCCCTGTGCTCTTCATGGCCAATCTAACAGGGTCCTTCCAGAAAGGACCATGACATGTATAATGCAAAGGAACCCTAAGCCCGCTCTGCAAGGTGGGGAGCCGTGCTTTCCAGATGTAGAAATCCAGGCTCAGACGGTCGAAGGGCCAGCCCAAGGCCTTCCAGCCTCAGATTCTGCTGGGAGGACCCAGGTGGCTCTGGAGAGGGGGCAGGCCTGGGGTTGCAGGGGTCGTATGAGGGTGGGGCTGGGTCCTCTTCCTCTGGCCAACCATAACCTTGCACTCCATGCAGGTTCAAGGGCATAAAGAAGGGAGGTGTGACGGAGAACGCATCCTACTACATCTTTACCCAGTGCCCTGATGGGGCTTTTGAGGCCTTCCCCGTGCACAACTGGTACAACTTCACGCCGCTGGCCAAGCACCGCACGCTCACGGCCGAGGAGGCCGAGGAGGAGTGGGAGAGGTGAGTGAGGGGGCACGATTGGAAATGAGGTGCATCCCCCAAACTTCGTTCCGGGTTGGGAGCTGGGGACTCAGTGGTGACCAAGCCAGATCTCACCAGCTCCTCAGGGAGCTCAAAGTCCAGTGGGGAGATGGACCTGGGACCATCAGGGATGCATAGGGTGGTGCAAGAGCCAGCGATGGGGGAGTGGCTGAGCTGAGCCCTGGAGCAGGAATCCGCGGGCAGGGTGGGGTCTCCCTGGCCTACATGGCTTCCCCCAGGCAGGTCTCACAGCTGGATCAACTGCTGGTAGAATACACATAAAATAACATTTACCATTTTTAAATGCACAGCTCGGTGGCATTAAGTACATTCACACTATCCAGCGACCATCCCCACCATCTACCTCCAGAACTTGCTCATCTCCCCAAACTGAAACTCTGTCCCCATGAAACGCTGACTCCCCATCCCCTCCCCCAGCCCCTGGCCCCCACCATCTACTTCCTGTCTCTGGATTTGAGTCCTCTAGGGAGTGGAATCAGACAGTGTTTGTCCTTTTATGTCTGGCTTATATCACTGAGCATGGTGTCCTCAAGCTTCATCCACATTGTAGTGTGTATCGGTGCTTCATTTTTTTAAAATTTTAATTGTAGTAAAAAATATGTAAAATTTATCATCTTAACCATTTTTAAGTGTACCATTCAGTGGTGTTAAGTACATTTACATTCTTGTGTAATGGAGCTTCATTCCTGTTTTTTGTTTTTTTTCCTTCCAGTTTAATGGAGGTGTAATTGAAATCCAGCACTAAGTTTCAGGTGTACAGCATAATGTTTTGACTTACATACACCATGAAATGTTTACCACAATAACTTTTAGTGAACACCCATCATCTCATATAGGTATAAAATAAAAGAGAAGGAAAAAAAATTTTTTTCCTTGTGATGCGATCCCTTAGGGTTTACTCTCAATAACTTTCATATGTAACATACAGCAGTGGTAATTAATCATAATCATGTCATACACTATACATCGCTAGTACTTATTTATCTTATAACTGGAAGTTTGTACCTTTTAACCACCTTCATCCAGTTCCCCCTCATGCCACTTCTGGTAACCACAAATCCGATTCCTTTTTCTGTGAGTTTGTTTGTTGAAGTATCATTGACCTACATCACTATGTTAGTTCCTAGTGTACAACCTAGTGATTCGATATTTCTATACATTTCAAAATGATCACCACGATGAGTCGAGTTGCATCATCATCATATAAAGATACTGTGTCATTGTTGACTCTGTTCCTATCCTGTACATTTTATCCCCGTGACATTTGTTTTACAACTGAAAGTTTGTACCTCTTAATATCCCTCACCTATTTCACTCATCCTCTCACTCCTCTTCCCTCTGGCGACCACCTGTTTGTTCCCTGTATCTATGACTCTTTCCGTTTTGTTATGTTTGTTCTTTTTTTTTAGATTCCACATATAAGTACAGTATTTATCTTCCACATCTTGGCTATTGTAAATAGTGCTGTAATGAACATAGGGGTGCATATATCTTTTTGAGTTAGTGTTTTTCTTTTCTTCAGAAAGATACCCAGAAGTGGGATTTTGGATTGTACGGTAGTTTTAATTTAATCTCCATATTGTTTTCCACAGTGGCTGCACCAATTTACATTCCCACCAACAGTGCACGAGGGTTCCCTTTGCTCCACACCCTCACCAACCCTTGTTATTTGTTGTCTTTTGATAATAACCATTCTGACTGGTGGGAGGTGATATCTCATTACAGTTTTGATTTGCATTTCCCTGATCATTTGTGATGTTGAGCATCTCTTCACGTGTTTGTTGGCATCTGTATGTCTTTTTTGGAAAAATGTCTATTCAGGTCTTCTGCCCATTTTTAAATCAGGTTGTTTGCTTTTTTGATGTTGAGTTGTATGAGTTCTTTGTATTTTGGATATTAACCCCTTATCAGATATATCATTTGCAAACACCTTCTCCCATTCAGTGGGCAACGTTTTTGGCTTGTTGATGGTTTCCTTCACTGTGCAAAAGCTTTTTAGTTTGGTGTTGCCCTATTTGTTTATTGTTGCTCTTGTTTCCCTTGTCTGGGGAGACATATCCAAAAAAATATTGCTAAGACCAATGTCAAAGAGTATACTGCTTATGTTTTCTTCTAGAATTTTTATGCTTTCAGGTCTTACATTTAAGTCTTTAATCCATTTTGAGTTTATTTTTGTGCGTGGTGTGAGAGAATAGTCCCATTTTCTCAACACCGTTTATTGAAGAGACTGTCTTCTCTTCATTGTATATTCTTGCCTCCTTTGTCATAGATTTATTGACTACATAATGTGTGTTCATTTCTAGACTGTCTATTCTGTTCCACTGGTCTATGTGTTTTTGTGCCAGTACCATACTGTTTTGATGACTGTAGGTTTGTAGTATAGTTTGAAAGCAGGGAGCATGATACCTCCAGCTTTGTTGTTGTTTCTCAAAGTTGTTCTGGCTACTGGGGGTCTTTTGTCTTTTCATAGAAATTTCAGAATTATTTTTTTGGTTCTGTGAAAAATGCCATTGGTATTTTGATAGGGGTTGCGTTGACTCTCTAGATTGCCTTGGGTAGTACGGTCGCTTTAACAATATTCATTATCCCAACCCATGAGTGTGGTGTATCTTTCCATTTGTTTGTGTCATCTTCAATTTCTTTCTTATAGTTTTCTGAGTACAAGTCTTTCACCTCCTTGGTTAGATTTATACCTAGGTATTTTATTCTTTTGGATGCGATTGTAAATGGGATTGTTTTCTTAATTTCTCTGATAGTTTGTTGTTAGCGTGTAGAAACACAACAGATTTGTATATATTAGTTTTATATCCTGCAGTGTCATTTATCAGTTCTAATTGTTTTTGTGGTGGTGTGTTTAGGATTTTCTGTATATAGTATCATGTCATCTGCAGACAGTTTTACTTCTTCCATTCCAATTCAGATTCCTTGTATTTATTTTTTCTTATCTGATGGTTGTGGCTAGGACTTCCAGTACCATGTTGAATACAGCTTCATTCTTTTTATATACTACCCATGGATTCTGCTCCTGTTGTTAGATACAATCCTAAGACTCTCTTTATTTTTATTATTTTAAAATTTTTAAATAAATTTATTTATTTATTTATTTTTGGCTGCGTTGGGTCTTCGTTGCTGCACACAGGCTTTCTCTAGTTGTGGCAAGCGGGGGCTGCTCTTCATTGTGGTGCACAGGCTTCTCACTGCAGTGGCTTCTTCTGTTGCAGAGCACGGGCTCTAGGCACACGGCTTCAGTAGTTATGGCACACAGGCTCAGTAGTTGTGGTGCATGGGCTTAGCTGCTCCGTGGCATGTGGGATCTTCCTGGACCAGGGCTCGAACCCATGTCCCCAGCATTGGCAGGCAGATTCTTAACCACTGCACCACCACCAGGGAAGTCCCCTAAGACTGTCTTTAAATGCAATCACATTTTTAAAAACTTTCATCACCACTGTAAATGGAAACACCAGTACCCCCTGTCATTAAAAAGAAGGCACCCGTGAACTACAACAAAAGCGACGGATGTGACTGTATCATATGGCCTGATTCTGTTGCCCGAGAGAGGCCCTGAGCCCAAGCCGGGTGCTGGGGCATCAGCGTCACATGAGGCCTTCTCCTGAGGGACTCTGGGTAGAGCGGGAACTGAAGGAGGGCCAGCTCACCCTGTGTGATCTCAGGCTGTTGCTGCCACACATGTGCATCCCCATGTGCGGGGTCAGCTTGTCCCTCTTATCGCCTACATGTGTCTGTGGTTCCCCTCTGGGGAATACCCGGTGGAAGTGTAGGGTGGCACCCGGGACAAGGCCCAGCTCCTGGAGGCGGGTTCTGGAGCCAGGCCCCTTGTCAGCCCCTGCTGTACCCCCTGCCCACAGGAGAAACAAAGTCCTGAACCACTTCAGCATCATGCAGCAGCGGCGGCTCAAGGACCAGGACCAGGATGAGGAGGACGAGGAGAAGGAGAAGCGTGGGCGCAAGAAGGCCAGTGAGCTGCGCATCCACGACCTGGACGATGACCTGGAGGTGTCCTCTGATGACAGCGAGGCCAGTGGCGAGGAGGGTGAGGCTGGCAGAGCTTCCATGGCTGGGGTGATCGGCACAGCTGCCTGATTAGTGCCCGGTCATAATTTATCAAGGTGCCTGTGTGATGACTCAGAGAGGTTAATTCCCCTGAAGGGGAAACTTGGTTACTCATGGCCCCCTGGGCCCGGGAGCTCGGCCGCTTGGGGAAGCGCCAGGGTTGGTAGGAGGCAGCAGGGAGCCACAGGAAGGCCTTGGCCACAGCCTCAACTGGGGTTTCCAAGGAAACGGCTTAGGACTGACCAGTTTGAGTCATGCCAGTGGGCTCTGGGCCAAGGCATGGTCTCTGGCTGCGCAGGTGATACAGGGCAGGGATGGCGGCCCTGCGTGTGAAAGAGAAGGGGGTGGTGGGGGTGTGGGGTCGGGTTGGCCTGTGGGTGAGAGGTGTGCCCCTGGGCTAGCTCTTTGCCTCTTGGAGGAATTAGGGCCAGTCCTGGTGTCTCCCCAGGGGGCAAAGGCCCGAGAGACATCGGGTGTCATCGAATACACAAAGCGTGAAGGCTGCCCATCCGAGCCTCTCCCCTTGTGTCCCCCCTTCCCCAGGCGGCCGAGCCGTCAAAGCCAAGAGGAACATGCCGCCCAGCAAGGGGGGCAGGAAGAAGAAGAAGAAGAAGAAGGGGTCAGACGACGAGGCCTTTGAGGACAGTGACGACGGGGACTTCGAGGGCCAGGAGGTGGACTACATGTCCGATGGCTCCAGGTGAGGCAGGCAGGAAGCAGGTGTGAGACCCTGGGCCGGCCTGCAGACGTGCTCCCTCACCCTCTGCCGGCTCTCTGCTTGTCTTACAGCAGCTCCCAGGACGAGCTGGAGGGCAAGCCCAAGGTCACCCAGCAGGAGGAGGGCCCCAAGGGCGTGGACGAGCAGAGTGAGAGCAGCGAGGAGAGCGAGGAGGAGAAGCCGCCCGAGGAGGACAAGGAGGAGGAGGAGGAGAAGAAGGCGCCCACGCCGCAGGAGAAGAAGCGGAAGAAGGGTGGGTGCGCCTCCCCTGGCCGCGCCCCAGGCCCCTGATCTGGGATGGGGCGGGGGGGCGGGGCTTCCGCTCCTGACGCCCCTCCTTTGGCCCTGCGCAGACAGCAGTGAGGAGTCGGACAGCTCGGAGGAGAGCGACATCGACAGCGAGGCCTCCTCGGCGCTCTTCATGGCGGTAAGGCCCAGCCCGGGGCGGGGGGACGGGGTGTGTCCCTCTCCAGACTCACATCCCCAACCCCGGTGTCCGCAGAAGAAGAAGACGCCCCCCAAGAGGGAGCGGAAGCAGTCGGGCGGCAGCTCCCGGGGCAACAGCCGGCCCGGCACACCCAGCACGGAGATGGGCAGCACCTCTTCCACCCTGCGGGCGGCCGCCAACAAGCTGGAGCAGGGTGAGTCGCCCCATCCCACCCTGCCCGCCTCAACCTCTTGACCCCGTCCTTGCCCTCCCTTTCAGCATCCTGTCTGCCTGCCCCTGAGCCCCTTGCACATGTAATCCTGGCACCCGCCCCAAGGCTCAGCCCCGCCTCTGCTCCCACAGGGAAGCGGACCAGCGAGACGCCGGCGGCCAAGCGGCTGCGGCTGGACACCGGGCCCCAGAGCCTGTCGGGGAAGTCCACCCCTCAGCCCCAGTCCGGGAAGTCCACCCCCAGCAGCGGGTAAGCTGGCGAGGATGGCAAGAGCAGGGAGGGGGCTTAGAGGGGGGCCTCCGAGGGGGAGCCTCGGAGGGGGCCTTGGGGACGGAGGGCCGCCTGCTGACACCCACCTGCCCACCTCCAGTGACGTGCAGGTGACCGAGGATGCCGTGCGCCGCTACCTGACACGGAAGCCCATGACCACCAAGGACCTGCTGAAAAAGTTCCAGACCAAGAAGACGGGGCTGAGCAGTGAGCAGACCGTGAACGTGCTGGCCCAGATCCTCAAGCGCCTGAACCCCGAGCGCAAGATGATCAATGACAAGATGCACTTCTCCCTCAAGGAGTGAGGCTCCCCCCAATAAACTTGCTCTGTTTTCTAGAATCCTCGGGCTCTTGGTTCCCACGCTCACCACCTCCTGTCCCACTGCCCATCTGTCACCCCACCCTCTGAGTCTGAAGACCCCAGTGTTTTCTCCACAGTTTACTTCTCTCAGTCTCCAGTCCCCTGCTTCTGAAACCTCTAGAACTTAATCCTCTCCTTACCCCTCAACCTCCCCCACTGAGGTTCTGCTGGGTGATTTCTTTCAGGTCTTCCATTTGACTAGTTCTCTCTTCAGCTGTGGCTTATCCACCACCTAAACCCACTCAGTACTTAGTTTCACTGTCTGTTTTCCAATTCTCCAAGTTATCTTTGTTTCTTTTTCAGATCAGCAGGTCTGTTTTGAGTGTCTGGCCCCTTCTGTTTTTGATCCCTTCTCTCGCACTTTTAGTTTTAAGCATCCTTGACTTACAGTCTCCATCACACTCACCTAGGACCTGAAGCTCGCGGGCATCCTGTTGTATCCTGACTCCTTTTCATGATCTGTTCTCGTGTTTTGGGATCTGGGATGGCGGACTCGTGGCCAGCTCGGGCCTCCATCTGTGAGACTCCTGCATGGTCTGCTTTGCAGGCAAGTCCTTCCAGATGGTTTTTGCATATGCTCCCAGCAGGTGCCCCAGAAGTCCTCTCCTGAGCCCATTTTAGGTGTGGTTCTCAGCTTGTGGCTCTGTCCCTACACGGCCACAAAATCCCAAACCCCCTTCTTGCTGATCTTGGCATCTGGCCCCTGTTTTTCAACTTCCCAGTAATGTTTCTGGGGCTTCCCCTAGGTTCTTAACAAGTTGGTGGCATTTATTTTATGTAGCATTGCTAGGAGTGCCGTAGCAGCAGGGCTTTTTGAGTTCGTGGACAGTCACGTTGCTGGAAACGGAATTTGGCGGCAGGAATACTTTTGAACCCCTGTTGGAGTGATCCAGCTGGGGGCAGGATGCCGGCCTTCCGTCTTGCCCAAGCTGGAGACTGCGGGCGGAAAACTTTCCCATCCAGTTCCACAGGCCTTTGGCTGCCGAGCGGGAATGCCTGAGACGCCAGGTTAATTCCTAGGAATGTCCCAGGTCATTCCACCCTCCCTCCCCATCCTTCCGCCAGGCCTTTTGGGAGAGGAGCGATGGCCCCTTGCCCTGGCAATTTCACCCCTGCTCTGCCTGCCACGTGGACCGAGGTCTAAGGCCTCCCCACCGGGCCGGGCCATGTGCCCCAGTGGTTCAGAGCAGGGGTCTTGCATTCAGCTTGACTTGGGTCCAAATCCCACCGGTGTTTCTTCATTCTGGGTGACTTTGGATAAGTGACATTCCCCCCCCCCATCTGAAAGTAGTCTCAATAAACAGTGCAAGAAGAACCACACCAAAATCATTGAGGCGGTCCCCTGTGGGTGGAGTTGAGGTCCTCGCCAGTCTCTTGCTGATACAAAAGGCAGCGAAATAACCCTGAGCTTGCATCTTGGCTCACCTGAGGATGAGTTCCTGAGCAGGTGTCCTGGATCAGAGGGATGTGATTTGCAGTTTCTATAGCAAATGCTCAGGTGCTACCAATTTACAGTGCTACCAACAGGTGTGCCCGTGTCACACACACACACACACACACACACACAGGTGTAAGCAGACTTTGATGTCTGCCAATCTTGGGTGCACAGTCTCATCCGAGTTTTAACCCAGTCTCACCTGCGTGAGATTGAGCACTTCGTCAAACCTCCACAAGCTGTTCCTATTTCCCTTCCTCAGAAGCTCTCGCAACTGCACGGTGCCAGGCACCACGTTACACACTAAATGCATCTTCTGTCTGTCCTCCCCATGTGGGAGGGACTCTGGTTTAGCCCCCTTTCGCGGCTGGGGACGGAGGCTCACTTCCCTGGGGTGATGGGAAGGGCAGGGAGGTCACCGGGACCAGGGCGGGGCCTAACCGCCCCTCCTGCTCTGATGCCCTCTGACCCTAGGGCAGGACTGAAGTCCTAGGGGGCTCAGGTTGGCCTTCTAGAGACAGGAGTCCCTGCGGGGTGAGCTTCCTGCCCCTGGTGTCCCAGCTCTTGGCTGTCCCTGCGCCTCTCCCCTTTCCTGTTTTGATGCTGGCCCGGCCAGGCCCGGAGACAGGGGCATGATGTCTTAATCCTCCAGGCAGGAGCCATGATGGATTCCCCGTCAGCTCACCCACCTGCCAACCCACCTCTTCCCCCTACCCACATCTGCTCTACCTGATGCATGACACAGGGGCTACTGAGCCCAGCACCCTGCCCAAGTGGGGAGAGCCCCCAGTGGGGGACCCACGGGGCCCCCCACCTCTCCCTCCAGACGGCAGGTCGGGTGGGGACCCTGGTTGCCCGCCCTGGGCTCGGCCCTGGCTGCCGCCACGACACTCGTAAATCAGGGGGCGGAGGGGGTGTCGGAAATAGGTCTGTGGAATGTCTGGATGGGGTATGCGGGGGGTGTGCGCCCTTAACTCTTAGGAGGACGTGGGGTGTGGGGCAGGAGGAAAGGGACTGCCTGGGCCCCAGGTGTAGGACGCGGAGGCCTTTGTGACAGGGCAGCGGCCGGCAGTGAAGAGGTTATCTCCCCAGCTCAGGCAGGGGGATAAATTGAGGGTGCAGGGCATCTCCACCCTCAGGACCTGCCTGTCACCATGACCACAGGACGAGTCCTCCTAGGCTTTCTGCTGCTCCTGACCCTGCACTTGGACCTCCGCGGGGGCCCTGGGGCCTGGGGGGCTTCGGTGGCGGAGGAGGAGCTCTTGTCTGAGCCAGTGGTGGACAGAGGGACCCAGAGGCCGCAGCTGGGTAAGGATCCCCAGAACCCCGTGCGCTCCCCGACTCCTTCCCGCCCAGACCCTGCCCGCTGTCAGCTGTCCCCTGTCCCCGCAGGCGCCCGCCTGCGCCGAGCCCTGGCCGGCCCGTGCCAGCTGTGGAGCCTATCCTTGCCCGTGGCCGAGCTGGGCTTGGGCTACACGTCGGAGGAGACGGTCATCTTCCGCTACTGTGCCGGCAGCTGTCCCCGCGGCGCCCGCACCCAGCACGGCCTGACGCTGGCCCGGCTGCGGGGCCAGGGCCGAGCCCACGGCGGGCCCTGCTGCCGCCCCACCCGCTACGCCGATGTGGCCTTCCTCGACGACCGCCACCGCTGGCAGCGGCTGCCCCAGCTCTCTGCGGCAGCCTGTGGCTGCGGCGGCTGAGAATGCCCGGCCTGGGGCCCTGCAGCCGCTGGAGGAGCTCAGCTGACTTATTTATTGGAGGCTTGGATGCTGAGGCAAAGAGAAGGGGAGGTGGTTTGGGCCGCCAGCAAGGGGCGCAATAAAGGAAACTGCTCCTCCAGCCTCGTGAGTGTGTGTCCTGCCAGGGATGCTCCCGATGGGTGGGGAGGTGGGGTCCCAGGCTTCCCCTGCAGATTCCAGCCCCCCAAAACAGCCGGTGCCAGGAAGGCCAGCTTGTCCACTCTCCAACTTTATTCACAAACACGGTGTCTTGAGCAGCTGGGGGGGAGGGCCCCAGGGTCAGCAGGGTGGGGGCAGCTGTCCGGGCTCCCCAGGCTCCATCCCCTCAGGGAGGGAGCGGCAGATCACGGAGATGCGTCGGCCCCGGGGAACCCGACGCTCCCCAAAAAAGGACTCTTCATCCCGAAGGATCTCATGGGAGAAGTCATAACGGGCCGAACCCCTGCAAGAGAAAATAGAGGCTGTGGCCAGGTGGAGTGAGGGCAGCCCCTGTTCCAGGCAGAGCGCCTGCGGTGGGGGGTAGAGTCTGCCGTCAGGGCTGAATGAGAGAAGGTGCTCAAAGTGCTGGGTGGGCATCTCAGGAGCTACTGGTGGGGTGGGGGCTCCCTGGCTGCCAGTACCTAAGGATGTAGAGGGAGCCCGGCTCCAGCAAGAGTTCCAGCCACTCCCCTGGCTCCTGGGTGTGCACCAGCCGCATGACGCTGGGAGACAGCAAGGACAGGCCAGCAATCGTGGATCCACAGAACTGGAAGAGGGGACACACTGGCAGGTGGGCTTTGGCCTGGCCGGCTCACCCCCAGCCGGGAACTCCAAGGCACTGGCCTCTGCCCACCTTGATGCTGTCCACGTGTGGCTTGATGTAGCCCCGAGGTTCCAGGTCCAGCACGTGCACCGAGGAGAGCAGGGTCTGGCCGGGGCCAAAGGCGGCTGCCTGCACACGCTGCAGGATGGACCGGCTTGCCTCTGACCAGCGTGACTTCTCTGTCTCTCGGAAGCCGTGGATGGCCTGCCCAGAGAGCTCAGGTCAAGCCTGGAAGCTCCCGGGGGGAAAAGGGAAACTGAGGCACATTGTGGGGCTGGGGTGGGTTGGGGGAGAGGGTGGTGGAAGTGCAAAGCAAAGGCCTGGTTTTTCCATCGTGACCCTTGACCCCACCCTCAACTTACAACCTTGGTCCTATCTACCCCATGATGCTGGGTCTCAGACCCCAACCCTGACCCATCTGGGTCTGGCCTTAGTCCTTTTTTAAAAAAAATTATTTATTTTTGGCTGAGTTGGGTCTCCGTTGCTGCACGCAGGCTTTCTCTAGTTGCGGCGAGCGGGGGCTACTCTTCGTTGTGGTGTGCGGGCTTCTCATTGCGGTGGCTTCTCTTGTTGCGGAGCACGGGCTTAAGTAGCTGTGGCGTCTGGGCTCAGGAGTTGTGGCACATGGGCTTAGTTGCTCCGTGGCGTGTGGGATCTTCCTGGACCAGGGATCGAACTCCTGGCCTCAGTCCTTTCTACCCACCATCAGGCTCCAATTCAGTCCCAGATGCCGTCCCTAATGCTGGCCCAGCTTCAATATTCACAACGTGATCCCACCCAACACCTGGTCCACCCCCAACCCGTGACCCTCCCTCACTCCCTCCACACCGTTTCCGCCCCTAACTTTGGTCCTGTTCCCCAAACACCCCTCAGATCCAGGTTCTGCCTCCAGTTAAGACCCTGCCCTCATGTCCAAAGCGCTCTCCCTGCCCGCAAGGCCCCTCAGCTTCCAGACGCTGCCCCCATTCCCAGGTCCCGCCCCCAGATGTAGCCCAGCCCACCCCAGGGCTCCACTCCCCGTCCCGCCCCTAACGTCCCAGGCCCCGCCGCGCTGTAGCTCCGCCCCCAGCGCCAGCAGCCTCACCGCGTCCCAGTGATCGTACTCGTATCGACGGCGGCGCAGCTCGGGTTCCAGCTCGTCGCTCAGTGTCTCCTCCTCGGCCGCGCTCAGGAAGCTGGGCCGTACCACGGCCGCGTCCCGTAGGCGACTTAGCACGGCCGGCCCCGAGCCCCGCACCCAGACCTGCCCGGGCACGCTCCACAGCGCCAGCCGCCCACTCCCGGCCATAGCCCCGGAGCCGGGTCGTGGAAGCTGCCGGGGTCAGGAGCACGCCCCCGCCCCAGAGCCATTGGCTGTGGTTACGCCGAGTGAGTCCAGCGATTGGCGTTCCTCGGAGTCCCGCCTCTCGCTCAAGGCTACTGGTTGTTACTCGTTTCGCCCTCTCGAGCTATTGGCTCTCCCCAGAATCCTCCTCCTCTCCCGCGCTATTGGGCGCCATCGCCCGCAGTGACTCAGACTACTGGCTGTGCCTAAAATCCGTCTTCCAGAGGGCGGGGCGGGGGTGGTGAAGGCTTGATCGGGCCGGGGGTCAGAGGTCAGGGGTCATAGAAGGATTGGGCCAAAGCTAGAGGTAAAGGGCAAAGTACAGCTAGGCTGAGATCTAGGGGTCAGGGGAGTGAGGTCAAGGCTGTGATTATAGGCTGGGGCCAGGTTTGTGGAGTTGGGGGATTCAGTCAAAGGTCAAAGCGAGGCGCCTCCCGTTCCCCCTCTCTTTACTGGGTCATTTCCATCCCCATACAAATAGGCTGGCTCCCAGCTTAAAAACAGGACATAAACAAAAAATCCTCTTCCTTTAATGGTAGAATTGTCATGTCACCATTTTGCAGCCCTTATTGGAATATTGGTGGTTCTAGACAAGGACTCTCATTCCCTCCTAACGTCATGAAAGAGGGACAACTGGATTTAATGTGCCTCCTGCTAGAAGGCACCCTCAACTGAGAGGTCATTTGCCAAAAAGCGGAACCTGAATCCGATCAGACTTGTATAGATTCATACACCAGGTTACCGGAAATACCAAGGACAGAATCGCATCATCAAAATTGAGACAGAGGGAAAGTCCACAAGACAAACAACGATGTTTCTCCAACAAGTGAATTTCAAGGAAAGAGAAGAAAAAGAGGGAGAGATTGAGAGATTAAGGGGAAACCTGCAGTAATAAGACACTTAGAGATTTATCAACCAGCGGCAATGCCTGCATCTTATTGGGATCCTGACTGGAACAAACTAGAAAAAAGAAATAGCGACAACCGGGGAAATTTTGACATGGGTTGAATATTCGACCATGGTAAGTGTTGTTATTTTTTTTAAGTTTGAAAATGATATTGTGGTTGTCTTTTTAAAGATTCCTTATCCTTTTGTCTATTTATTTATTTTTTTAATTTTTACAGTTTTTTTGTGTTTTTTTTTGCGGCACTGCTTGGCATGTAGGATCTTAGTTCCCTGACCAGGGATTGAACCTGTACCCCCTGCAGTGGAAGTGTGGATTCTTAACCACGGGACCACCAGGGAAGTCCCTATTTACTTACTTATTTATTTATTTAGTTTTAGCTGCGTTGGGTCTTCGTTGCTGGGGCCGGCATTCTCCAGTTTTGGCGAGCGGGAGCTACCCTTCATTGCGGTGCACAGGCTTTTCATCGTGGTGGCTTCTCTTGTTGCGGAGCATGGGCTCTAGGCACTTGGGCTTCAGTACTTGTGGCATGTGGGCTCAGTAGTTGTGGCTCACGGGCTCTAGAGCGCAGGCTCAGTAGTTGTGGAGCACGGGCTTAGTTGCTCTGTGGCATGTGGGATCTTCCCGGACCAGGGCTCGAAAACCCGTGTCCCCGGCATTGGCAGGCAGATTCTTAACCACTGCGCCACCAGGGAAGTCCCCCTATTTATTTATTTATAATTTTATTTATTTATTTATAATTTTATTTATTTATTTATTTATTTATTTATTTATTTATTTATTTATGGCTGCGTTGGGTCTTCGTTGCTGCTCACGGGCTTTCTCTAGTTTCAGCGAGCAGGGGTTACTCTTGGTTGCGGTGCGCTGGCTTCTCATTGCAGTGGTTTCTCTTGTTGCGGAGCATGGGCTCTAGGCACATGGGCTTCAGTAGTTGTGGCACACGGGCTCAGTAGTTGTGGCTCGCGGGCTCTAGAGCACAGGCTCAGTAGTTGTGGCGCACAGGCTTAGTTGCTCCACGGCATGTGGGATCTTCCCAGACGAGGGCTCGAACCCGTGTCCTCTGCACTGGCAGGCGGATTCTTGACCACTGAGCCACCAGGGGAGTCCCCCCCATTTATTTTTATTTTAATTTTTAAAATTTGTTTTTGGCTGCGTTGGGTCTTCGTTGCTGCATGTGGGCTTTCTCTAGCTGCGACAAGCAGGGACTACTCTTCGTGTGGTGCGCAGGTTTCTCATTGCGGTGCCTTCTCTCGTTGCAGAGCACAGGCTCTAGGGGCGCAGGCTTCAGTAGTTGTGGCTCACAGGCTCTAGAGCGCAGGCTCAGTAGGCGTGGTGCACGGGCTTCGTTGCTCCGCGGCACGTGGGATCTTCCCGGACCAGGGCTTGAATCCGTGTCCCCTGCATTGGCAGGCGGATTCTTAACCACTGTGCCACCAAGGAAGGCCCCCGCTAGTTATTTTTCAGTAACTTTTTTTTTGAATGAAAGATTCTTTAAATTCTGTAGTGCTTTATAATTTTCAAAAGTTTCACACACACGATTTCATACAATCCCATAATAACCCTTTTTTTAATCCCCTACGCCTATATTGCCCCTCTCGCCTTCCCTCTTCCCACTGGTAACCACTAGTTTGTTCTCTGTATCAGGGGTCCTCAACCCCTGGGCCGCGGACTGGCCTTTTAGGAACCGGGCTGCACAGCAGGAGGTGAGTGGCAGGTGAGCAAGTGAAGCTTCATCTGCTGCTCCCCATTGCTCCCCATCGCTCGCATTACCGCCTGAACCATCCCCCCACCCCCAATGTCCTTGGAAAAATTGTCTTCCACAATTGACTAGTTTGTTGTACTTCTTTAGATTCCACATATTAGTGATACCATACAGAATTTGTCTTTCTGTCTGACTTAATTCACTTAGCTTAATACCCTCCAAGTCTATCCGTGGTGCTGCAAATGGCAAAACCTAATTCTTGTTCATGGCTGAGTAGTATTCCACCACATATATATACACCACATCTTTAAAATATATATATATATATATTTTTTTTTAATTAATTAATTTATTTATTTATTTTTGGCTGTGTTGAGTCTGCGTTTCTGTGCAAGGGCTTTCTCCAGCTGTGGCGAGTGGGGGCCACTCTTCATTGCGGTGCGCGGGCCTCTCGTTGCGGAGCACAGGCTCCAGACTCACAGGCTTAGTAGTTGTGGCTTACGGGCCCAGTTGCTCTGCGGCATGTGGGATCCTCCCAGACCAGGGCTCGAACCCGTGTCCCCTGCATCGGCAGGCAGACTCTCAACCACTGCGTCACCAGGGAAGCCCTACACCACACCTTCTTTATCCATTCCTCTGTTAATGGACACTCTGGTTGCTTCCATATCTTGGCTGTGGTAAATAACGCTATGAACATTGGGGTGTGTGTACCTTTTCTAATTAGTGTTTCTGTTTTTTTCGGATATATACCCAGGAGTGGAATTGCTGGGTCATGTGGTAGTTCTATTTTTAGGTTTTTGAGACATAAAGATTCCTTATCCTTTTAGAAATATATACCGAAATATTTACAGATGAAATGAAAAGCTGGGATTTTCTTCAAAGTAATACAGTGCCATGGGGGGTGGGGGGGCAGGGACGAATCACAATTGGCCATGAATTGGTAATTCTTGAGTTGGTGTGATGGGTACGTGAGACCTCATTATCCTAGTTTCTCTACTTTTGTATACATTTTAAGTTGTGCCCAATGAAAAGTTCAGCGAAATGTATCCGATGAATGAAGCCAAATTAAAAAGTCCTCTGGGGCTTCCCTGGTGGCGCAGTGGTTAAGAATCTGCCTGCCAATGCAGGGGACACGGGTTCGAGCCCTGGTCCGGGAAGATCCCACATGCCGCGGAGCAACTAAGCCCGTGCACCGCAACTACTGAGCCCGTGCGCCACAACTCCTGCACGCCTAGAGCCCATGCTCCGCAACAAGAGAAGCCACCGCAGTGAGAAGCCCGCGCACCACAACGAAGAGTAGCCCCCGCTCACCACAACTAGAGAAAAGCCCACACGTAGCAACGAAGACCCAACGCAGCCAAAAATAAATAAATAAAATACATTTTTTTTTAAAAAGCCCTCTGAATTAAAATAAAAGAAATTGACCTCAACACACCCTCCAGCGACAGCCCCAGGTTCTTTGCTCTCCTTGACAGCAAAATTCCTTAAAAGACTTGCTTAGCTCCAATATTTTCTGGCCCCTTCTTTCTGGCTCCACTCCAATCTGGTTTTGGGCCCCCAAAGCACCGAAAGTGTTCTTATTTATCTGAGGCCACTCGTGATTTCCATGGTCCAAACGCCATAGCCAGTTCTCAGCCTGACCACTAACTCATAGACATGCTGAGGTCTCCTACATTTTTATTTCCAACCCTGACCCCAGACTTACCCATCCCCTGGGAGGTCTGGAGCACTTGGACATCAAACGTCCAAAACCAGCTCCTGATCGCGGCCCCCAATCCTGCTCCTCCCGAACTTTCCCAGGAATGTCTTATCTTCCCTTCCATCTTTCTAGCTGCTTTGGGCCAACGCCTTGGAGTTTTGGGAGATGACTTTCTCTCTCAAATTTCACATCCCAGCTGACAGCCATGCCTTTATTATTTATTTATTTATTTGAAAATTTTATTATCATTTTTGACTGCGTTGGGTCTTCGTTGCGGTGCGCGGGCTTCGCATTGCAGTGGCTTCTCTTGTTACAGAGCACAGGCTCTAGGCGCGTGGGCTCAGTAGTTGTGGCGCACGGGCTTAGTTGCTCCTCGGCATGTGGGAATCTTCCCGGACCAGGGATGGAACCTGTGTCCCCTGCATTGGCATAAGGGTTCTAAACCGCTGCGCCACCAGCGAAGTCCCAGCCCTGCCTTTAAAACCTGGCTAGAATCTGACCTCTCTCACCACGTATCCGGAGCCATCAGCCTTCCTCTGGGTGATGACAAGTTTCCTCACTGGCCTCCTGGTTTCTGTGCTTGCCGCTCTCCACCCACCACTCTGTGGTTCCTTTTTGTTCTTCTTGAAACCCTCTGTGGGGCATCTCCCTCCTTGCTCAGACCTACCAGGCCTTTTATGACCTGTATTCCTCCCCTTCCTGCTCTCATCTTCTCCTCTCTCCCCCTCACTCTCTCCAGCCACCCCAGCCTCCTCGTGCTTCTGCCCGTGTGCCAGCCACAGTCCTGCCACAGGGCCTTTGCACTTGCCATGCCCTCTGCCTAGACTGCTGTCTCCCAAGATAGCAAGCTTGCTCCCCAACCCTCACCTCCTTCAGGTCTTTGCTCAAATGTCACCCTCTCAGCAAGGCCTTTGCAGGCCACCCCATCTAAAACTGTCACACACACACCCAACCCCCCCCCCCCCACACACACACTCATGTTGCATACCTCTTGCGCTGATATTTAAAAAAACTGTCTACTCCCACAAGAATGTAAGTTTCTTCCAGACAGGGATTTCTGTGTTTTCTTCCCAGTAAGTTGCGGCCTCTGGAGCAGTGCCTGGAATGTAGGCTCAGTAGCTTTGCTGAAGTTAGGAAGCTGAAGGTCAGGGTGAAGGCACATGCGTGCCGTGGTGGAGGACGGAGGGAAGGTACCACAGCCGGGAGCAAAGTCTACAAAGATTTAATTTAAAATCACAGTGTCTCAGCTGGGATACCCACCCGGAGGGGCACCCCCAAATCCAGAGTTCCTCAAGGGTCCCCTCTAGGCTCAGTGTCGAGGGGTGGGCAGGCCTGGCGCCTCCACTTTCCTCCAGAGGGTGAGGGGCAGCTCTCAGGCATTCGCTGGGGCAGGTTCTGCCACTGCTGCCGCCGCCGCCACCGGCTCCTTCTGCACCAGCTCAGGCTCGTCCTCACCGTCCTGGGGAGGGTGGACCAGAACCTTGTCCAAGATGCCAAACTCCTGGGCCTCCATGGGGCTCATGTAGCGGTCCCTCTCCATGGCTGACTCTGCGGGGGAAGCAGAAGTGGGATGAGGGTGGTTAAGAGTGGAGACCCGGGGCCACGTTTGGGTCCCCAATCCGCCCAAGTCCTTCCTGTGTGACCTTGGCCTCCCTGTCTCTGTGCCTCAGTTTCCCCATCGGTAAAATACCTGTTTCAGTTTTGTGTGTGTGTGTTTTTAACTTGTTGATGTGTAAAGGCACATCCAGGAAAGGGTATGGATCATGGAAGTGGACAGTATGGTGACTTTCAGACTGAACCCACCCACGTGGCCGGCACCTAGATCAGAGCCCCCCGAAACCCTGTCGGGGCCATGTCTAGTCACTAACTCTCCCCACCCACTACCCTAACAGTGGCCTAATGGCATGGATCCGTTATGCCAGTTTTTGCCCTTTAAGCACATAACCACAGGGACTTCCCTGTTGGTCCAGCGGTTAAGACTCTGTGCTACTACTGCAGGGGGTGCAGGTTCGATCCCTGGTCGGGGAACTAAGATCCCCGCATGCTGCGTGGCACGGCCCCCCAAAATTAATTAATTAATTCAAAAAGTAAATAAACAAACACATAACCACAGAGCATTTACTCCTTTTTCCACTCAGCACTGTGTTTCTGAGATTCATCCAGACTGTGGACTGGTCCTCATGGCTGTACGGCATCCCACCTCGTGACTAAACACCACCACTGACCACTCATTCCCCTGCTGTCAGGCATTTCGGTATTTTCCTGTTTGGGGCTATAGGAATGGGACTGCATTCCTGACTACATCTTTGGACAGAAGCACTCAGTTCCCTCAGTTATACGCCGAGCAGAATAACCACGTGTCTTTCTGTGTGTTCAGCCTCAGTGCCTGACAGCTTTCGGAAGTGGCTGTACGGTTTTCACTGCCAGCTGCAGTGTATAAACGTTCCAGTGGCTCCACGCTCCCCTCAGCACTTGGGGGTGTCAGTATTTTCTATTTGAGCTGTTCCAGTGGACTGAAATGGTATCTCATTGTGGCCTTGATTTGCCTTTCCTGATGATGTCATTATTAAACATCATCACTAGAAATGATGAGCCTCTTCTTGACTTCTGTTTCTTGACCATTTGGAATATTCTTTGTGGGAGACCCTGTTCAAAACCTTGGGACCTATTTCATTTTTTTGTTTTGGCCGCGCCGCATGGCTTGCAGAATCTTAGTTTCCCGACCAGGGATTGAACCCGAGCCCTCGGCCATGAAAGCACGGAGTCCTAACTGCTGGAAAGCCAGGGAACCCGCTGGACCTAGTTCAATGAAGTTTTTGGGAGGCTCCTGTAAATGGGTCTTTTTAAAGTGCTCAGAACAGGGGTTCTCAACGGGGGTGGGTTCTGATCCCCAGTGGATGCTGGGCTATGTCTGGAGACAGTTTTGTCCGTCACAACTGGAGGTGCTGCTGGCATCTAGTGGGCAGCGCCCGGAGATGTGCCACACCTCCTACAGGGAGGCCTCCATCACAGAATGATCCAGCCCTGGTGTCAGCAGCACAGAGGTCCAGAGGCCTGACCCGTACGTATGTGTTGGTTACAATAAAAGGGAGCAGCTGGGGGCCTGTGTGGGGCAGGAGGGTGCTCACCGATCACCTGCAGGCTCTGTTTGGTGTGCTTGGCGTAGATGCTGTAGAGCTGCTTCTTGAGTTTAATGATTTCCTCCGCCTGGATGGCGATGTCTGTGGCTTGGCCCTGGGGGGACGTCCCAAGAGGGAGAAGGTTGGGATCAGCATCTGCCACTCACGGGGAGACTGGAGATGGGACTCGGGAGCCTGCCCTGGGCGTCGGCTGCCAGTTTTCAAGCAGGTGGGACAGGGCTTTGTGAGTCCCTCCACAGCCTGCTTCAACCTCACCGCCTCCAGGAAGGCTTCCGGTATTAACTCTATGTTCTTATTTTCTGCAGCTGGGGCTTCCCTGACCAGGAGGAACAGCCCCTCCCAGGGCAGCTAATTCCTAGAGATTTTGAACCGCTGCCCAGAGTACACTTTTCACGTGCAAAGCAGCCAATCCAAGCCCACATCCCCAACACCTCCTCTATTCTCACACCCTGGGTCACCATCCCCCTGCCCCATCGCCCCAGGGTACCAGACAACTAGGGACAGTCCCTACACCCCAGAGCCCACTGCAACTATTCACACTAGCCAGTCTTAAGCCTCGCTCATTCCTGCCCGCACAAACCACGATGGAGGCTCTTGCCTGCATTCTCCTCCCGACCAACCCTGGTGCCTCTCTCTCTGCGTGGCCCCCATGGCCTGGCACACTCCCTCCTCTTGGGATCTGTGAGTAACAAACTGTCTTTTCAGTGGCAGCCCTCTCCTGACCTCTTGGCTTCACTATACCTGCATATTAATAAAACCTACTTTTTTTGTTGTTGTTGGCCAAGCCACGTGGCTTGCGGCATCTTAGTTCCCTGATCAGGGATTGAACCCGTGCCCTCGGCAGTGAAAGCGTGGAGTCCTAACCACTGGACCGCCAGGGAAGTCCCCAAAACCTACATTTTAAAACATTCACACCCCCACGTGACTTCCGTCTGTCCGGCTGGTCTTTCTGTCTAGACCCCCACCCCCATCCCCACCCCCATCCCCAAAGCAGCTCATGGGGCCCAGCACTCACCCGGGCGCCCCCGGAGGGCTGATGGATCATGATGCGGGAGTTGGGGAGCGAGTGGCGCATGCCCGGGGTGCCAGCGGCCAGAAGCAGGGAGCCCATGCTGGCCGCCTGGCCCACGCACCACGTGCAGATGGGGTTCAGGATGTACTGCATCGTGTCGTAGATGGCCAGGCCCGAGGTCACCACGCCACCTGTGGGTGGACGGGGGCAAGTGAGGGGCTGTGCCCTCCTTTCCCTAGGGCAGCCTGTGGCCCTGGGGAGGGCTGGTGAAGCCCTTTAAAGCCGGGGTCCCAAACACAAGTACTACCAGGGATAGGAAGGTGACAGAAGCAGGTGACACAGGCCAGGTGGGAGCAAAAAATGAGGACTTGCTCGCGAGTGAGCTGACAGTTGCCACACGTGCATGTGGGCCCAGGGCAGGGGCCAGATCTGCCAAATTTTCAAGAGAAACTAGAAATTGGGAGCGTAGTGGCTAAGAGCGAAGGCTCCGGAGCCAGCCTGTCTGGGTTTGACCCCCGTCGCTGGGCAGTTTCTCATGTGTGACCTTGGGCAAGTTACTCAGACTTTTGGAGCTACAGTGCCTCCTTGTAGACTGGAAATAACTAAATAGTACCGATCACGTGAGGTTGTGTGAAGATAAAATGAGTTAAATGCCTATAAAGTGCTTAGAAAAGTGCCTGGCACAGTAAACGATCAATCAGGATTGGCTATTCAGGGAATTCCCTGGCGGTCCACTGGTTAGGATTCGGCACTTCACTGCCATGCGCCTGGGTTTGATCCCTGGTCAGGGAACTAAGATCCCGCAAGTTGCAGGGCACGGCCAAAACAAAACAAAACAAAAAGTTTAGCTATTCTCCCTTTTCTTGTGGGGGCAGGGTGGAATCTACCAATTTAAAAATCTTGACAACCAAGTCAGGTCGGTAAAAACGTTATTTGTGGACTTCCCTGGTGGTGCAGTGGTTAAGAATCCGCCTGCCAATGCAGGGGACACGGGTTCGAGCCCTGGTCCGGGAAGATCCCACATGCCACGAAGCAACTAAGCCCATGGGCCACAACTATTGAGCCTGCGCTCTAGAGCCCGAGAGCCACAACTACGGAAGCCCGCGTGCCACAACTAGTGAAGCCCGCGCGCCTAGAGCCCGTGCTCCGCAACAGAGAGAAGCTACCGCAATGAGAAGCCCGCGCACCGCAAGGAAGAGTAGCCCCCGCTCGCCGCAGCTAGAGAACATTTGCGTGCAGCAACGAAGACCCAACGCAGCCAAAAATAAATAAATAAATTTATTAAAAACAAAAAAAACACGTTACTTGTGAGATCAAACAGGCAGGTTCAGGTGCCTGTTTAAAAGCAAGGGAAGAGGCAGCTTTTGGAGGTTTCAAGGCATTTTGGGGGGGACTCTGAAGGAAGCTCTGCACCCTTTCTTGCTCCAGAGAGAGGACATCCCTGATTGGGGTCTCAGTCCCCAGGAGGACCCTGGCACCGGGGGAAGGCCCTGCTCACCGGGGCTGTTGATGTACATGTGGATGGGCTTCTTGTTGCTCTCCGATTGCAGGAACAGCAGCTGTGCGATGACCAGACTGGCGACACTGTCGTCGATCTGCAAGTGGGGCGGGGCGGGGTGTCCCCAGATAGGGTGAAGGCTTAAGGGAGACAGTTATGGGTCGGTTGAGGATGAGTCAGGGCACCAGAATGGGGGTCAGAGCCCAAGGAAGATGGATCAGGAAGACTTCAGGACCCAGGAGGTGATGTGGTGCGTGGGGGTGGAGGTGGGGGCGGATCCGGACCCAGGTGGTTTGGGTTACAGGAAGGGTGGGGTCAGTACACACTGGGCCCAGGAAGGGAAGGGGTAAGGAGGCTGGGGAGAGTGATTGGAGCCCAGGATTGGGGAGGAGGGTCATTGGTGAGGGAGCGAGTCAGAGATTAGGAAGGGAGAAGCAGAGGATTTAAGGAAGGCTTAGAAGAGGTACTAAGGGCCAGGAAGGAGGATCAGAGGGTTTATGTGCCCAGGAAGGGGGTGGTGTTGTCAGGTTGGGACAAGAGCGGAGCCTAGGGAGGAACGTCAAGGGGGGTAAGTCCGGGCATCAAGGACGTGTGAGGGGGAGGGGAGCAGGGGGTCTGGGCAGGCGCAGGGGAGGATCCGCGCACGGGGCACTTACCGGGCCCATGACGCACACGATGCGCTCCCGCAGCAGCCGAGAGTAGATGTCATAGGCGCGCTCGCCGCGACCCTGGAGGAGAAAGATGGGGGTGAGGGTCAGGGGCCCTCCGTGCCCCAGCCCTCTCACCCCCGGGCCGTGTCCCCGCCTGGCCACTGTACCGTCTGCTCCACCACGATGGGAACGAGCGGGAGAGCCCGGGCCGCCGTCGCGTGCAGGCTCCGCTGCAGGGCCAGGCTGTTCTCGGGTGTCCGCTGCGGGGGAAAGCGGGCGGCGAGGCGAGACCCCAACGCGGGGCACAGACCTGCTGCAACCCGGACCCCCCCCACCAATATTTGGGGCCACATCGCAGCGCAAGTTCCTCTGCAAGATGCCGGAACTACAACTCTCGGCGTGCTCTGCGCCCGTGGCGCTTGCTCAGGAGGCCGCCCACTTCCGGGAAGCGTGGGGGCACGTTTAGGGGTGGGGCGAGGGCGGGGCGGAACCTGAAAGAGTGTGGCCAGAGAAGGGACGCTGGAGCGGAGTCAGTAACTACTTTAAAGCCGCCAGTTTGAGTCTCTTTCCGAAAGAATCGTCATAGTTTTCTGCTCTTCCTTGCTTATTTCAAAAAATCAATTCCGGGGCTTCCCTGGTGGCGCAGTGGTTAAGAATCCGCCTGACAGTGCAGGGGACACGGGTTTGAGCCCTGGTCCGGGAAGATCCCACATGCCGCGGGGCAACTAAGCCCGTGCGCCACAACTACTGAGCCTGCGCTCTAGAGCCCGCGAGCCACAACTACTGAGCCCGCGTGCCTAGAGCATGTGCTCCGCAACAAGAGAAGCCACCGTAATGAGAAGTCCACGCACCGCAACAAAGAGTAACCCCCCTTCGCGGCAACTAGAGAAAGCCTGCGTGCAGCAATGAAGACCCAACGCAGCCAAAAATAAAATTAATTAATTAATTAATAAAAAATAGTTAAGGGGTGGTGGCGTAAGGGGAGAGTCCTGGGTTCAATCTCTACCCCACTACTTACTTCCTGGGGCCTTGGGTGAGGATCTGAACGTTTCATAACTGCATTCTCCTCACCCGACAAATGGGGAGAATCCTCTTCTGGTCAAGTGATTAGGTACATCATAAAAGTCTCTCTCTCTGTTACTTTACCCCCTACACACACACAGACACACACGCATGCACGTACACACAGATGCACACACACACAGGCTCAAAAAAATGCAGTCCATCTGGTAGACCAAGCCTTTAAAATTCGGTATTCATGACAGGAACACAATAAAAAATGGTGGGAAACCATGAGGGTTTCTAAACTTAAGTAATTCAAATGTGTGCCAGCTATACAATCATGAATAATTTTATTCTAAATCCCCTCATTTAAAACATTTAAATACATTTATTTTAAAATAGAAAATTTAAATGACTGCCATACATGGAAAAATGGAATGACATACCAGAAACTGAATAAAAAAGCACAGTGAAAGCAAAACACTGCTTGTAAGTGGGAGGAGAGGAGCCCCACTTCTCCATATGCTCCTGGTAAGCTGCCCTAGATATTCACAGCTGACTGCCTCAAAATGCCAGTAGAACCATCAGCTAAGCCCATCGGACCCCTGACCCATTTCTGCCAGTTTCTCAATGAGGCCACGACTCCATTACCCAAAGACCACAACTCTGTACGTCCCTATTTTTTACGTTCTCCCTTCACTGTCCAAGTTGGTTTAAAGTCAACTCTATTGAAGTATGATGTCCATTTAATAAAATGTATCCATTTTAAATGTACAGTTTGATGGGTTTTGACAAATCCATGGTGTCACCATTACCCCAATCAATACAGAGAATATTTCCATCACACCCAAAAGAATCCCCTGGGTCCCTTTGCAGTCAACCTCCATCCCATCCTCATCCCCAAACAATCATTGATCCAATTTTCTGTCACTCTAGATTAGATTTCTCTTTACTAGAATATCATATAAATGAAACCATATAGTATGTAGTCTTTTGTGATTGGCTTCTTTCATTCAGCATGATGTTTCTGAGATTCACTCGTGCCTTTGTGTATATTCATTGATTCATTCATTCCTCTTCATGGCTGAATAATATTCCATTGTATGGATGTACCAGAGTTGATCTGTTCTGGACATCTGGGTTGTTTACAGTTTGGGACTATTACAAATAAAGGTGCTCTGAACATTGGTGTATAAGACTGTGGGGAAAAAAAAGAAAAGAGGGAATTCCCTGGCAGTCCAGTGGTTAGGACTCTGCACTCTCACTGCCAAGGGCCCAGGTTCAATCCCTGGTCGGGGAACTAAGATCCCACAAGCCATGGCATGGCCAAAAAAGAAAAAGAAAAGAGAACTGAACTTTACCAAAAAAAAAAAGATTTTGTATGAGCATACATTTTTGCTTCTCATGGGTAAATACCAAATGTGGAATGGCTAGATCATATGGAAAGTGTATTTAACTTGGGAAGAAACTGCCACATCATTTTCCAAAGCAGCTGCACCATTTTATATGCCTAGCAGCAACCTCTGAGAGTTCCAGTTGCTCCACATCCTCAATATCGTTTTGTATGGATGAGTTACTGTTTTAAAATCTTAGTTCTTCCAGCAGGTGGTGTAGTGATATCTCATGGTGGTTTTCCTGTTCATTTCCCCAATGACTAATGCTTTTGAGCATCTTTTCATGTGCCTTGTGGCCATCTCTGTGTCTTCTTTTGCAAAGTATCTGTTCCAAACCCTTTGCCATTTTGTTTGTCTTTTTTTTTTTTTTGGTCGTGCCAGGTGGCTTGTGGGATCTTAGTTTTCTGACCAGGGATCAAACCCGTGCCCCCTGCAGTGGAAGCACAGAGTCCTAACCACTGGACTGCCAGGGAATTCCCTTGTCTTCTTCTTATTGAGTTGTAAGGGTTCTTTATGTGTTCTGGCAATAAGCCCTCTGTCAGATATATGTATTCCAAATACCTTCTTCCAGTTAATGGCATGCCTTTTCATTTCTTAAATGGTCCTCCTCAAATCTTGAGATGCTTCAGTTGTGCCAGAAGTCATGGTCCTTCATAAGCAAAATTCCCTGTATCCTCAATGTCTTCAGAGGTCATTCTCTTTACCTTCTCGCCCTAACAGATGCCTGGCTCTTTCCCAAGGACCGGAAGCTCTTAAGTCGTGGCTATTTTTTTCTCCAACTCTTTGCACTTTTGTGCCTCTTGTGATGAAGTGGGTGTCTTTGCCCCATCATTGCTCCTAACTCTCCCCTCAAACTCTGCAGCTTCGAATCTCAGGCCATCAAACAATTCTCTCTACTACCTGTCCTTGCTGCTTTGTCCATCAACCCTCAGGTCACCCCCTCCATTACTATTTTCCCTCCGGGTTCTTTTCTTGAAAACTCCTCTGGGCATAATTCTTAGTGACTTCAGGATCCACGTGGGCCAGGGCTTCCCAACATTGGCACTGTTGACATTTGGAGCCACGTCATTCTTGCTTGTGGGGTCTGCCCTGTGCATTGTGGGATGTTGAACAACATCCCTGACCCCTACCCACCCAATGCCAGTAGAAAACCCACCACCCCTAAGTGTGACAACCAAAACTGTCTCTAGGTGTGATCAAGTGTCCCCCGGGGGGCAGACTCACCCTTGATGGAGAACCATGGAGCTTGATGATCCTTCCAGGTGTGTGACTTTCAAATCCTTTAACTCTTCTCTCCCAATGACCTTGTCCTCCCCTCTACCTCAACCTCCAGCTCTCATGGTCTTATTTTAGACCTTGACGTGTACAGAAGTTGCATCCCTTTCCGTATTCTCAAACACTCCACTCATTGACCCACACTTCTTTTCTTTCCATCTCACTCCTTTTGGTGTTCCTGTTCAAACAATCCTTTAGCTCTGCTAGAACCTGTCATCCATGGATCATTGCCCCCTTCCCCTGTGCCCTCACCCAGTTTAGAGCCATGGTCTGTCATTACAATCCCTCCTTGACATATACCCTCAACTCCCTCCTCTGTCTCTTCCTTCATCCCATTGACCTGGCTGGACTTAGTTAAAGCCAACCCTCCATCCACTCCTCACCTGTACCTGGGCAGTCTTGCACACAGCCGTGCCGCCTGGTCTCCCTTGAGACTCTAGACCTCTAATCTGCTGCTCAGCACTCCTACCACATCCCCCAGTCCCTTCACTCACCAACTCTCTCATAGGTTAATGTCCTACCCTCCATCTCCCCTCAAGCCTCCCCCTTCCTCTTGACTCTCAGCTCTGAACCTCATGGCCTACCTTCTGCGAAAACAAAGCCACAGAAGAGAACTTCCACAGCATCCCAGAACACCTACCCATGTCCCTTCATCTGGGCTGTCAGCGTTGCCTTCTTCTTTGTTATTGTGACGGAGCTGTCCGTGCTTCCAGCCAAGGTCAACTTTCCACCTACGCCCTGGATTCCATTCCACTCGAGGCCATCGCTCTAACAAGTGTCTGCTTTCTCTCATAATGGCAGATGTCGCCTCTCTTCTCCATTATTGCCATTAGCTTATAGACATGTGATAATTTCTGTGAGATATATATATATATATATATATATATTTCACATCTTCTCTATCCACTCCTCTATCCACTTCTCTATGGACACTTAGGTTGCTTCCACATCTTGGCTATTGTGGATAGTGCTGCCGTGAACACTGGGGTGCATGGATCTTTTTGAATTAGAGTTTTGTCTGGATATATGCCCAGGAGTGGGATCGCTGGATCATACAGCAGCTCTATTTTTAGTTTTCTAAGGAACCTCCATACTGTTCTCCATAGTGGGTGAACCAACTTACATTCTGGGGGGAGGGGCACAATTTAGCCCATAACCCAGCCTTTGAGAGTGGGCTGGGAAGGGACAGGCAGAGCCTCTCCCTGTGGACCACAGTGATCTCAGCTTTGATGTTGAAGAGAAACGTTGGCCTTTGGGGCTAGATTTACAAGTCTGAATCTTTTGAACCTTAAAATCTGGCAGAAATCCCAACTGGCAATATGTCTCCCCAGTTTTGTCACCGTTCCCCTGCAGATGAATAACAGAAGGTGTGCAAAAAAGGTTAATCTCAGAATAACCATTGGGGGTTAATGGATTTCGGAAGAGAAGGCACTGAAAGATACATTTCACAGAACTTTCTCATTCGAGGGAGGAACAGGACAGAGGTTTGGTTAAGGAGATACTTCCAAGTTAGTTGTCAGATTGAGCAAAGAAAAATGCAGAATGCCCATTTCGACGTGAATTTCAGATACACAAGGAATCATGTTTTAGTGTAAGTCCATCCCATGCAATATAGAGGACACACTCATGCTAGAAATTATTCACTGTTTATCTGAAATTCAAATTTAATTGGGCATCCTGCATCTTATCTGGCAACCCTTTTCCAAACGAGTAATGGAGTTAAGCCACGTTAGAAGGCTATTGTGATGGAGTTTTTGAAACTTTGAGGCCACTTCAGGGTGTGGGTGAAGCAGAAACAGTTCACAACACACAGTGACCCCAATGAAAACCCAGTGCCACTCTTACAAGGTGCAACCCCCCCCTTCCCCCCTCCGAGGTGACCACTTCTCTGGATTTGGTGTTCACCATTCCTTTGCTTTTTTTTTTTAAAGCATTTTATCGCATATGCATGTCCCCCTAAACCTAAGGCAATATTAAAAATATTGGCCAGATCTTAACCCTTTAGCTGCTGGGTCGTGAAGAAGTCCGTAGGGTCACAGGGGCAAAACCAGGGTGCTCAGGAATGTGCTGGAGTGAGGGAGGCTGGGAGCAGCAGCTACCTACCAACCAGTTTTGCCATATTTTATCAACTGGTACATTCATACAGAGGTGTGCCTGCTGGGTAGCAGCCCTGCCCTAAATACTATTTGTTGAATGTAGCCTTTTTTTAAAAAAAATCATTCTATAAACAGATATACTGTTTTATGACATGGTTTAATTTCTTTCTTTTGTTTTTGTTTTGGCCCAGCACGATCTTGTTGGGAGTCATTCTCATTAATGCATGTCCCTGCTGTTCATTATTTTATGTGTCATCCATTGAATGACTACCCCACCATTTATTCATCTAGTCTACAGTTCAGGAATATTCCAGGGTTTTGCTCTGGCTAGCAGGGCTGCTCTGAATAATCTTGTACATGAAATCTGGATCCACGTGTCAGAGTTTCTCAGGGGGACGTAAATCTGGGAAGGGAGTTCCCAATCGTAGGATCCGTTCATTTTCAGCTTTACTGGACTGGTCACAAAGAGTCAAGCTCCCTTTCCACGGGGCAAGGTTGTTCCTGAGGAGCAGCTGCTTGTGCCAGAGACTACATTTCCCAGCCTCCCTTGCAGCTAGTTGAGGTCATATGACTTGTTTTGACCAATAGAAAGTACGCCAAAGTGAGGTGTGTCTTTCTGTACTGAGATGGTTAAGGATGCACTGTGTCTTCCTCATGCTGTCCTTTCCTGCTAGGGCTGCTCTGAAAGCCTCATGCTGGGCGGGTGGAAGCCACAGGTTGGGAATGGAGGCATCACAGACGGAAGGAGCCTGGACCACTTGACAGACTGCCTTCCAGGGTAGAAGCACACACTCAGTGGACTTAGCTTATGTAAGAAATAAACTTTCATTCTTAAGATACCGAGATCTGCTGTATTTTCTTATTCCAGCAATTGACTGACCCTGCCCAGTAATATATTAGATCATGTTAAATTGTTTTCCGAAATGGTTGCCCACCTCACATTTCTCTCAGTGAGGGATGAGCGTTTCCTTGCTTCTCATTCTCACCAATGCTTTTAATCTGCCAACTTTATTTTTAAATTTTTTTTCTTTTCTGGCCACGCCACACAGTTTGTGGGATCTTAGTTCCCCGACCAGGGATTGAACCCAGGCCCTTGGCAGTGAGACCATGGAGTCCTAACCACTGAACCACCAGGGAATTCCCTTAATTTGCCAACTTAAAAAAAAACTTTTTATCTTGAAACATTTCTGTTGCAAGAGAAAAGTTGCAATAAGAGTTCAATGAACTGCGGAGTACCTTTTACCCAAATTTACCAATCACTAACATTTTGCCATTTTCCCCTCCCCCCTCTCTATTTTTGAAGAACTATTTCAAAGCAGCTTGTGAGCATCATGTCCCTTCACTCCTAAATATTTAAGCATGTATCTCCTAAGAACTAAGCCACTCTCTTACATAACCACGATTCATTTGTCAAATTCAGAAAATTTCTACAGGTATAATAGTATTATCTAATAAACAGTCCATACTCAAAGTTCACCAATTGCCCAGTCATGTCCTTCATGGCCTTGGGCATTTTCAGACTTTAAATTTTTGCCTCTCTGCACCTGTAACCATGATTTATTTAAACATCATCTTTAAATGAACTCACTTTTCAAAAACGTAATTACATACATTTATTTCAGGAGGCAATTTTACAATGCTCCCCTAAATGGAAAGCTAGAAAAGTAAGCAAGTAGAAAGCAACTCTAAAAGCTTATACTAGTGTATATGCACACACACACACACACACACACACACACATATCTCAAGAAAGGGAAGTTAAAGGCCAAAATGCTAATAATACTGAGGATATATCTGGGTAGTTAGGGTCCTCATATTTTCTTGTATTTTAAAATTTTTGATAGTAAGTTTCTTTTCTTTTTTAAAAAACTCTACTGTTAAAATATGTCTTAGAAATTTAAATTGCACTGATTTCAATTTTCATGATTGTGAGCTCTTGGTCAAGCTTTGTATGTGCCATATATATATATTTTAAAAGCCTAATTATTAAATGAAGAACCCCCAAACAAAACAAAACAAAAATAAATGCTTGGGACTTCCCTGGTGGTGCAGTGATTAAGAATCCGCCTGCCAATGCAGGGGACACAGGTTCGAGCCCTGGTCTGGGAAGATCCCAGGTGCCATGGAGCCACTAAGCCCGTGCGCCACAACTACTGAGCCTGCACTCTAGAGCCCGCGAACCAGAACTACTGAGCCCGTGTGCCACGACTACTGAAGCCCGAGCGCCTAGAGCCCGTGCTCTGCAACAAGAGAAGCCACCACAATGAGAAGCCCATGCACCGTAAAGAAGAGTAGCCCCCTCTCACTGCAACTAGAGAAAGTCCACGCGCAGCAACGAAGACCCAACGCAGCCAAAAATAAATAAATTTATTTAAAAAAATAAAAAATAACAAAATAAAATAAAATGTTGTGTTAGTTTCAGATGTACAGCACAGTGATTCAGATATATGTATATATATATATGTATATTCTTTTCCCTTATACGTTATTACAAAATATTGAGTATAGCTCCCTATGCTATACAGTAGGTCTCGTTGTTTAACTATTTTATATATAGTAGTGTGTATCTGTTAATCCTAAACTCCTAGTTTATCCCTCTCCCCTTTCCCCTTTGGTAACCATAAGTATGTTTTCTAGATTCCACATACAAGCAATATCATATAGTATTTGTCTTTGTCTGGCTTACTTCACTTGTGATAATCTCTAGGTCCATCCCTGTTGCTGTAAATTGCATTATTTCATACTTTAAAAAATTATTTTATTTATTTATTTATTTATTTTGTTTGTTTCTGGTCTTAGTTGCAAGCACATGGGATCTTCATTGAGGCACATGGGATCTTTTCATTGTGGCACACGGGCTCTTTGTTGTGGCATTCGGGCTTCTCTCTAGTTGTGGCGTGCAGGTTTTCTCTTCTCTAGTTGTGGTGCATGGGCTCCAGAGTGCATGGGCTCTATAGTTCGCGGCACTAGGGCTCTCTAGTTGAGACACGCAAGCTCAGTAGTTGTGGCACGTGGGATCTTAGTTCCCCGACCAGGGTTTTAATCCATGTCCCCTGCATTGGAAGGTAGATTCTTTACCACTGGACCACCAAGGAAGTCCCTCATTCTTTTTTATGGCTGAGTTATATTCCATTGTATATCTATATACTACATCTTCTTTATCCATTCTCTGTTGGTGGGCATTTAGGTTGATTCCATATCCTGGCTATTGTAAATAGTGCTGCAATGAACATTGGGGTGCATGCATCTTTTCGAATTGGAGTTCCCTCCAGATATATGCCCAGGAGTGGATTGCAGGATCATATGGCAGCTCTATTTTAAGTTTTTAAGGAACCTCCATACTGTTCTCCATAGTGGCTGTCAATCACGCTGTTTTAAAACATCAATATGAAGAAGCCAAAAGGTGATATTAAATTTCTAGCCCAGAAGGGGAGACCAAGAATTGTTAGAGAGGCTCTGAAGGTACACTAGCATTCAACCGAGCTTTTCTCATTGGCTGAATCAGCCAGAAAGAGACATCAAAAGATACTGTCTTGGGACTTCCCTGGTGGTCCAGTGGTTAAGGCTGCATGCTTCCATTTCAGGGGGCATGGGTTTGATGCCTTGTCAGGGAACTAAGATACCGCATGCCACATGGTGAGGCCCTCCCCCCCAAAATACTAACTTTCTCCTAATGGGATCCAATGTTCTTTAAGGCCATAAAGGGGTGCATGTCCCACACTTTGGGGAACATTGCCTTCTCCTTGTGTGTGACTCTGGGGCAGCTCACTTGAACCTTTGAGAGCCTCCGTTCTCTCATCTGTGAAGTGGGAAGGCACATCACCCATTTGAGGGGCAGGGACCTTGGTGATTAAGAACAGTTACTTTGTTTTGTTTTGTTTTTTCTCCATGCCATGCAGCTTGCTGGATCTTAGTTCCCTGACCAGGGATCAAACCTGGATCCTGGCAGTGGAAACACCAAGTCCTAATCACTGGACCGCCAGGGAATTCCCTAAAAACAGTTACTTTTTTTTGTTTTTTGTTTTTCCTTTTTTTTTTTTAATTTGGTTGCGCCAGGTGTTCGTTGTGGCTCATGGGCTCCTTAGTTGTGGCATGCGAACTCTTAGTTGTGGCATGCATGTGGGATGTAGTTCCCTGGCCAAGGATCGAACCTGGGCCCCCTGTGTTGGGAGCTCGGAGTTTTAACCACTGTGCCACCAGGGAGGTCCCAGAACAGTTACTTTGGAGACCCAGGTTTAGTTCCACCCCTGGAGCTCCTGGGGTATCTGAGACAATGAAATGAGATAATGCTTAGCACAGTGCTTAGAACTGCTAATAAACATTAGCCCAGCACTGTCCGGTAGAAATCTTATGTGACTTACATGTGCAACTTAAAATTTTCTAGTAGCCACATCTTGGAAAGTAAAGAGGAACAGCTAACATGAATTCTAATGACGATACGATGCTCAGTGAAATAAGCCAGACACCAAAAAAAGACAAGTACTAAATGATTCCACTTATAGGAGGTCCTAGAGGAGTCCAATTCATGCAGACAGGAAGTAGATGGTGGGGGCCAGGGGCTGGGGGAGGGGGACAGAGTTTCATTTTTACAAGATGGAGAGTCCTGGAGATGGAGGGTGGGGATGGTTGTCCAACAATGTGAATGTGCTTAATGCCACTGAGCTGTGCACTTAAAAATGGTTAAGATGGCAAGTGTTATGTTCTGTGTATTTTCCCATAGTTAAAAGTAGGAATAAAACTTAAAAGAATTATAGTGAAGAAGGCTTCAAAATATGGGAGGCTGTTAATGGCATTTTAAGTGAAAAAATTAGGAACGACATACAACGGCACCCAACTCTTTGTAAAAAAAAATAATAATAATACGAGTGATTGTTTAAGCCGAAAACCCTAACCCTAACCCAATATTAACAGCAGTTATCTCTGGACTGTAAGATTATCAGCAAGTTTCATTTTCTCTTGTCAGCTCTTTGTCAGCCTCCTCACCACCCCACTGGCATCTACCTCCCACCCTTTCAAGCCCCGTGGGAACTGATCTGGGGTGATATGCCCATGTCCATCATGGACAAAGTCCCACCCACTGCTTCACTTCCGATGAGGTGAGGTCCCCATTCCCATCCCCCACCGTGCTGTCAAGTCCATCCTCATCCCCAAACCCATCCCAACATTGTTCTCCAACTCACCCCCAACGCTGTCCATGTCCCCGTCCCCATTTCCATCCCCAACGCCTTCCATTTCCAATGCCGCCTTTAGCCTCATCTCCAATCCCAACTCGGCCTCCACCCTCCACCCCAACCTGATCCCCAGGCCAGTTCCCAACCCTGAATCCATTCTCATCCCCAATTCCATCCTCGTGTCTATCTCAACCTCAATTTAGTTCAGCCCCAGCCCCCATCCCGCTAACCCTCTTCCATGAGGAGATGATTGGTTCCCTCCAAATGGCCACATCCTTGTTACCAAAACTTGGGAATATGTCACCTTCCATGGCAAAGGTGTCATTGAATTGAGGATCTTGAGAGGAGGAGATTGTCTCGCATTGTCCTCGTGGACCCAGTGTCATCACAAGGGTCTTTTTAAAATTTTAATATGTATTTATTTATTTATCTGGTGCACCAGGTCTTAATTGCGGCATGCAGGATCCATTTCCCTAACCAGGGATCGAAGCCAGCCCTCCTGCATTGGGAGCACGGAGTCTTAGCCACTGGACCACCAGGGAAGTCCCCATCACAAGGGTCTTTATAAGAAGGTCCAGATCAGAGAAAAGGGGTAAGATTATGGCATCAAAAGAAGGGATGATGCATTTTGGTTTTCTTTTCTTTTTCCTTTTTTTTTTTTTTTGTCTGCGATGGATCTTCGTTGCTGCATGTGGGCTTCTCATAGCGGTAGCTTCTCTTGTTGCGGAGCACAGGCTGTAGATGCACAGGCTTCAGTAGTTGTGGCATGTGGGCTCAGTAGTTGTGGCTTGCGGGCTCTAGAGTGCAGGCTCAGTAGTTGTGGTGCACAGGCTTAGTTACTCCGGGGATGTGGCATCTTCCCGGACCGGGGCTCGAACCCGTGTCCCTTGCATTGGCAGGTGGGTTCTTAACCACTGCGCCACCAGGGAAGTCCCGGATGATGCACTTTGAAGATGGAGAAAGGGGCCATGAGCCAAGGAATGCAGGCAGCCCCTAGAAGCTAGAGAAAGCCAGGATGTGGATTCTTCCCTGGAGCCTCCAGAAGGAGCCAGCCCTGCCCACACCTGGGTTTTTGCCCCATAGGACGCCTTCTGAACTCCTGATCTCCAGAACCGTACCATAGTAAACGCGTGTTGTCTCAAGCCACCGTTTGTGCTAATTCGTTGCAGCGGCCATGGAGACGCGTCACCCCTCCACCCAAGCTCTGGCCCTTCATACCTGCTCGCTGGTAGAGGGCGAGCACCACCCCCTCAGCACCCACACACCTGTCTCACCGTCCTGTTGCCCCCGTGCGCATGTGCAGTACAGGGTGATTTCCCAAACTCCAGGCTGCGCTGGGCGTGGGCACCTGTTACCGCCTTGCTTCCAGCTGCTAAACCCTTAAGCAAGATCCAGGAGAGCCAGATCCTGATGGCTGTGTCCTCGCCCAGATTTGACTAGTGAGGGACACAGGAGGCTGTCTGCTTCCAGCTGGGCTGGGAGAGGCTGTGGTGGCAGCAGTGGCGGTGTGTGTGTGTGTGTTTTAATATTTATTTTTTTATTTGGCCGTTCCAGGTCTTAGTTGCAGCACATGGGATCTTTAGCTGCCTTGCGGCATGTGAGATCTAGTTCCCTGATCAGGGATCGAACCCGGGCCCCCTGCATTGGGAGCCCAGAGTCTTAGCCACTGCGCCACCAGGGAAGTCCCAGTGGTGTGTGTTTGCTCTCCTGGTCCACCTAGGGAAGGAATTTGGGGCCAGGGCTATGTCTACAGGTGGGTTTTTTGCTGATCTAGGGGAGTAGAGAGCCAGGTCGAGCTTTTAATTCAGGCTCTGGAAACTTGTGTCACCTCTAAACGTGACATCTTTCTCATCCCTCCAGAGGATCTCGAAGGCGGCTCTCTGTGTACCTGGAAGAGTGTGAACATGGAAGCATTTTACACCTTGTAGATCAGGGATCCCCAACCCCCAGCCCGTGCTCCCCATCACTCGCATTAAAAACTGAACCATCCCCCCGGCCCCTTCCATGGAAAAATTGTCTTCCACAAAACTGGTTCCTGGTGCCAAAAATGTTGGGGACCGCTGTTGTAGATGATGATGGCGATGATGATGATCATGATGATGATGGTTTAATAGCCTCTTTTCATTCAGTGCCAACTCTGGGCTGAGGCCTCAGCCTACACAACCTCAATAGCTCCCAAGTTTCGAATTTACAGACGACCCTCGGGGTTTTCCTATATCCACCCCCCACCAAAATTCTTATTTACTTAAGATATTTTGTCAAATAACACCCCCTTTAAAAACCTAAATCAATTACTTTAAAAAAATGTGGTAAAATATACATAACATGAAATGTACCATGTTAACCATTTTTAATTCTTAAAGCCCACGCGCAGCAACGAAGACCTAACACAGCCAAAAATAAATAAATAAATTTATTTAAAAAAATGAAATGGGGTTTCCCTGGTGGCGCAGTAGTTGAGAGTCTGCCTGCCGATGCAGGGGACGCGGGTTCGTGCCCCGGTCCGGGAGGATCCCACATGCCGCGGAGCGGCTGGGCCTGTGAGCCATGGCCGCTGAGCCTGCGCGTCTGGAGCCTGTGCTCCGCAACGGGAGAGGCCATAGCAGTGAGAGGCCCGCATACCGCCAAAAAAAAAAAAAAAATGAAATGAATAAATACCATGTAAATAATATCAAGACAGTCTAGCTGGATACTGTTGCCTGCTGAAGGGCTTTTTAACAAACAAAGGGATTAAATGTTGAGGCATAAACATGTATTAGCACAAACTGAGCCCCTCTTCTGGAACTATTGAGAACTGAAAAGGGATAAGTAGATTTCTTGCCACACAGTTCAGTGATTCTAAATGCAGGGCCACCATCACCAAAAATTTTCTTCCTAGGGAAATGCTGTATCAGCTTATTAAATCTTCACAGTAGCCCTAAGAGGGAGGTACTGTTATTATTCCCATCTTACAGGTGAGAAAGCTGGGGCTCAGAGAGGTGCATTCACTTGCCCAAGGCCACACAACTTAGGAACAGGAGGAACTCAGAATTCAAACTCAGGCCTGTCTGACTCTCAAACCAGAGCTTTCCACAGCCCTGGGAAGCCAGGACTGGGGACCCCAGGCCCAGAACTCCACAGATTCCTCCCCTGAGGGATGCTTTGGTGGAAGCTGGGACACTCTAGGTGTATGAGGTCTTGTCCACCCAAGAGAAATGGCTTCAATCCAGCCTAGCCTTCCATAGCACAGACAGGAAGACTGAGGCACCCAAAGGAAGTTCTATCACCAAGGATTCCAAGGGAGCTGAGCGGAGTCCATTGGGGTAGGTGTGCAGCTGTTGGCCCTAATCTGGGAAGCAGCAGCGTGGAGCCTTGGCGATGTCGAGGTAGTAAAACCTAATGGTTAGAAGCTTGGAGTCTGGGGAATTCCCTGGCAGTCCAGTGGTTAGTACTTGGCACTTTCACTACGGTGGCCCAGGTTCAATCCCTGGTTGGGGAACTAAGATCCTGCAAACCACACAGTGCGGCCAAAAATAAAAATAAAAGAAAAAATAAATTAAAAAAAAAAAAAAAGAAGCTCAGAGTCTGTAGCCTGTCTGTTTTCACATCTTGGTGTCATCACCTTGCATGCTCTGTGCAAATGACTTTGCTCTCTGCCTCAGTTTGCCCATCTGCAAAGTGGGGATGGCAAAGTAGTCATCCAGTGGGATCATCATCATCATCACTTTATTTTTTTTTAATATTTATTTATTTATTTGGTTGCTCTGGGTCTTAGTTGCAGCATGCAGGATCTAGTTCCCTGACCAGGGATGGAACCCGGGCCCCCCTGCATTGGGAGAGTGGAGTCTTAACCACTGGACCACCAGGGAGGTCCCCATCACCATTACTTTAAATTACTGTTCCAAAAAACAGTCCCCCTAACTCCCACTCCTAGGGGGGCAGGGAAGGGAGGCCCCCTCTCCACTCACCCCTGCCCTGCCTGGACAGTGCCAACCCCTCTGCTTATGCCCAGGGCAGTGGCTGGCCGGCACCACACCGGGCAGGCTGTCCTGGTGCCACCAGGGAGCCGTCCAGCAGGTTTTTCCTCTCTGCCTGCTGCGGGGCACCCCACCGTCTCTTTCCGGGCCGGCCCTCTCTAGGCTCCCGTGCTCCTCTCTGCCAGCCGCAGCCAGCGGCTTGCAGGTACTGCGTCAGGATGCCCAGCATCTTCGCCTACCAGAGCTCGGAGGTGGACTGGTGTGAGAGCAACTTCCAGCACTTGGAGCTGGTGGCCGAGTTCTACAACACGGTGAGGGCCGGGCGGGAGGACTCGTGGGACTGAGTCTCAGCCAACAGGGGTTCAAACCCCAGCTCCTCCACCTCCCCGCTGGGAAATCCTGCCCGAGCAGCCCGCCTCTCTGAGCCTCAGTTTGCTCATCTGTTAGGCAAGGCCTGCCTTCTGGCTTTCATTCATTAGACTGTCTTTATTAGGCGTGAGGCTCTGTGGTAGGTTTTGGAAACGCAGCAGTAACCTGGAGAAGAGCTGCCTCTGCCCTCCCAGAGCAGAGGATACGGGTACGACTCCAGGTGTCCCCAACCCAGGATGATGGTGCTGTAATGGGAGGTGCACAGGCAGCTTTTGGGAAGACTAGAGGCAGCTCCTGAGCCATTGGTGGAGGGGTGGATTAGGGAGGGCTTCCTGGAGGAGAGGGCTGTGTCTGCCTTGTTCTCAGCTGTATCCCCAGCCCAGGGTGACCAACTCATCCCAGTATGCTGGGACTGTCCTGTTTTAGCACCATAAGTCCTGTGTCCCAGGAGACCCTTCAGTTCCAGGCAAAAGAGGATGGCTGGTCATCCTTCACCCAGCCCCTGCTACCAGGACCACATTGGAAGGGCTCAAAACTCTTGGATGCCTCAACGGCAATGGCATTTAACCGAAGCTTGAAAGATGCAAGCGACCAGAGACACGTACAGTTATCCTGTGCGGCGTGCTGGGGACACTGTGGTGAATAAGGCAGTGGGCTTGCCTTCCTGGAGCTCCCAGATTGGTGGATAATGAGGCAATGTCCTTTGCTCTGTGCCCTGCACATAGTACGTGCTCAATAAATGGTGAGCATGAATTCACACAAATAATGGCCTTTATTGAGCACTTACTGTGTGCCAGGCATTGCCCAAAACATTTTGCCTGAAATAACCTCATTTAATCTTCACCATGACATTGGGAATTAGGCAGCATGTATAGTATATAGAGTTAGTTAATCCCATTTTCCAGATTAAGAAACAGGCATTCAAGGAGATTGAAGGATATGCCCAGGGTAACCGTGGTACTTAGAGGTGGGATTTGAACTTGGCATATCCTGGAGAGGTGTTTTTTGGGGGGAGGGGAGCTCAGTGCCATGTTGTTCTGACTCTGTTACCTTTGACCTCACCACTTCCCAGAGCTGGGAGGCAAGAGTTTGAGATTCAAGGGGTCCCTGAGTTCACCCCAGCTTTTGCTTCTCCTGAGCCAGAGATACAGACCCTTTCCGGTCCTTGGTGGCCTTCCCTATAAAATGGGAGAGGGCTGAATGTGCTGGTGCCTGGAGGCTGAGAAGAGGGTGTGGGGTTCTGGACTCCTCCTCTCTGCGTTCCCTAGCAGTCCCTGCAGTCCAGAAAGTTCCCTGTCCAGCCCACCCCACAGAAGGCACGGAGAGAGGGCTGGCTCAGATGTAGGCTGCTTCCGCATCCATGCACTCTCATGCAAAATTCCCCTCCATGACATCCTCCTTCAACCTTTTTTTTTTTTTTCCTGCACCTCAGGGATTGTGGGATCTTAGTTTCCCCACCAGGCATCGAACCCGGGCCCTGGCAGTGAAAGCGCCGAGTCCTAACCACTGGACCACCAGGGAAGTCCCTTTTAAAATTGGAAACATCATCCTTAGCACATGGACCACACAAAAGCCATAACTTTTTCACTAATCTTTGTAGGGCTTGAATAGATGTCAAACTACTAGGCTGCTTTTAATTTTTTAGTTTTAATTTTTAAAATTTATTTTATTTATTTATTTTTGGCTGCATTGGGTCTTTGTTGCTGTGCGTGGGCTTTCTCTAGTTGCAGCGAGCGGGGGCTCCTCTTCATTGCGGTGTGTGGGCTTCTCATTGCGGTGGCTTATCTTGTTGCGGAGCACGGGCTCTAGGCTCACGGGCTCAGTAGTTGTGGCGCACGGGCTTAGTTGCTCCACGGCATGTGGGATCTTCCCGGACCAGGGCTCGAACCCGTGTCCCCTGCATTGGCATGCGGATTCTTAACGACTGCACCACCAGGGAAGCCCTACGCAGGTTTTTAAAAGCATGCTTTTGATCTAGGTATGTCAATGAAAGACCACATATATAGCAGAAAAATTTAAAAAATCTGTTCACATGGATTTTGTCATGATCCACTTAGGAATCACAGCTCATAATTGGAAAACAGTGTTCTCTGAAGAATCTTTTGCTTTCTTGTTGATCTACGTGCAAGGAGCTCTGAGCCTGGCGTTGGAGGAAGCAGAGCCCAGCCCAACACACGGTCAGGGTATAGACGAAGGACGCACTGGAGGACTTGGCTTAGGTGTTTGGAAGAGGGCACCTAGGCGTTGGCTTTTGAAGGATGAATAGGACCTCGCCAAGTAGGGCAGGAGTCTGGGGAAGAGAGCAGAAGAGAAGAAAAGGGCGTGCTAAGTCCTGGAAGTAAAAGAGGGACAACCAGTTTGGGAAAGTATGTCTCTGTGGCTAAAATACAGGGAGAGATAAAGATGAAGTTTTCAATGCTGAGTTGGAGTGTTTGAAATTTATCCTGTATTCATTGACGGACTCATTCATTCAACAAAAGTGCTGTAAACCAACCTGTGCTGGGTGATGCCAGGGTCCCAGAGAGGCTCAGTGCCCCCAGGTTGTTGGGCTGGTGGTTCAGAATTAGAAATGGACACCCCCATAGTTAGCTCGTGGCAAAGGGAGAAAAACAGATGTGGGATGGGGAGGAACCATGGGGTGGAGCGTGAGGCCTCTGTTTGTTGAATGGGGAGGGAACCTTGATGCTTAAGAAATGAGTAAGTGTTCTCTAAGGTGTATGGGGCAAAGGAAACAGCATATGCAAAGGTCTTGAGGTGAGAGAAAAGAACTGGTAGCTTCAAGCCAACGCCCAGGCTGCCTGCCTGAGGGGGAGGAAACGAAGGAGAGAAAAAGTGCTGATGGGGTTTCCAGGGGCTAAATCAGGAAAGCAGGGCAAGAGTGCGTGCTGCCTCATGAGGGCACGTGGGAGCCATGGCTGACTTTGGAGCAAGGGGGGGTTGATGATCTGGGGGCGGGCTGAGACACCTGGCTGCATTTCACAGTCTAACCGAGAGCCAGGAAGGGCGATCCAACAGGAACAGAGGTCAGGGGTATGGGAGGGGCTGGGGCAGATTGGGCAGGGGAAGTCAAGGTGTGGGCCGCTCTAGTTGGCACCTGTTTGCTTTGGCCTGGTGGCCTCCAGGTGTGGCCTCCTTCTGGGCTGCTGACAACTTAGGACTGAGTTTCAAGTGGTGTGGGGAGATGTTTCAAGGCCCCCCCCACCCTGGCTCCCAGAGGCAGCTGTGCTGCTGAATTTCTTCCCTGGGATCCTGCCAAAGCTTCAGAAGCTCCGCATCTCATCCTCTCTAGAAAACTCCCTCTCAGATGCTCAGATTCAGAACAAAGGGATGGTGTGCCTGGCGTGGGGAACTGCATAGGAAAGGCACAGAGGTGGGGATGAATAGGGGGAGTCTGGGGGTGGGTGGGTATCAAATAAACAGGGAGATAAGAGCGGGGAGGTTGCGTGGGAGGGTGTCGGCTGCAGTGCACACCTCCGACAGCGCCCCCACCCTCTTTTCCGACAGCCTTGGCACTGTTGGCCTCTGCAGTGTGCTAGTAACTTCAGTCTCTCTCTTCCCTGGATGCTGTGTGACCCAGGCGGGAGGCCCGCCCCTCCCCGAGCGCCTGGCTGTGACCAGTAGGTCCCATGAGCTCTAAACCACACCTCCCTCTTCTGCCTTTCTCCTCCTCAAAACTCACAGCAACAGCAATTAATTACAGGGCCACTCTTGTATGCCAGGTCCCGCAGAACCGAGGAGGGCATGGTTCCTGCCCTCAGGGAGGAGAGATGAGATTAATTGTAATTGCACACATGAAACTGGTGATCATACTCATGATACATCCCAGACCCAGACTCGATAGGTCCCTCTGGACCTCTTTTCTCCTTCGGAAAAACAGGCATCGCTGATCTGCAACCTCCTGGCCTCCCGGGGCTGACGCAGGGGTCAGATTGAAATGACCCCTTTATTTCACTCTTCATTCATTGGGAATTGGTGCAGCCAGTCACTGTGTCAGCTCTGGGGACGCAGTGGTGATCAAAGCAGACAAAAATGCCTGCTCTCGTGGGGCTGGTGTCCTGGGGGATGGAGGAGACAGGCAGTAAACAGGAGTCAAGAGTATAGGATGCCAGGGGGTGGTACACACTAGGGAAGAAAAACTCATTCATTCATTCCTTTTTAAAAATAAATAATTAATTAATTAATTTTTGGCTGCGTTGGGTCTTCGTTGCTGCGCTCAGGCTTCCTCTAGTTGTGGTGAGTGGGGGCTATTCTTTGTTGCGGTGCGCGGGCTTCTCATTGCAGTGACTTCTCTTGTTGCGGAGCACGGGCTCTAGGCACGCGGGCTTCAGTAGTTGTGGCACGCAGGCTCAGTAGTTGTGGCGCACGGGCTTAGTTGCTCCGCAGCATGTGGGATCTTCCCAGACCAGGGCTCGAACCCATGTCCCCTGCATTGGCAGGCAGATTCTTAACCACTGTGCCACCAGGGAAGTCCCCATTCATTCCTTTTATTCAGCAAATATTTACTGAGTACCTATGCCAAAAGGGGATTTCTGTGAGGTGCTAGTAATGTTTGACTCATAGGACCATGGAGAGGATGATACAGCTACTGGACATCCCTAATGTCCATCAGTGGATGAATGGATAAACACAATGTGCTCCATCCACACAATGGAATATGATTCAGCCTCGAAAAGGAGTCAAGCACTGACACATGCTACAACATCGATGAACTTTGAAAACACGATGCTCAGTGAGAGAAACCAGACCCAAAAGACCACACAGTATGTGATTCTGTTGATATGAAACATCCAGAACAGGCAAATCCACAGAGACCGAGAGTGGATTTGTGGTTTCCAAGGGCTAGGGGAAGGGAAGGGAGAGTGATTGCTAATGGGTACAGGGTTTCCTTTTGGGGTGATGAAAATGTTCCGGAATTAGCAATGATGCTTGCACAGCATTTGAATAGATTATGTACACTTGAAAAGAATGAATTTGATAGTCTGTGAGTTATATTGTAATTTTAAAAATAGAGGTATTTAAAAAAAACTCACAGGGCTTCCCTGGTGGCGCAGTGGTTGAGAGTCCGCCTGCCGATGCAGGGGACACGGGTTCGTGCCCCGGTCCGGGAGGATCCCACGTGCCGCGGAGCGGCTGGGCCTGTGAGCCATGGCCGCTGAGCCTGTGCGTCCGGAGCCTGTGCTCCGCAACGGGAGAGGCCACAACAGTGAGAGGCCCGCATACCACAAAAAAACAAAAACAAAAACAAAAAACTCACAGCTCGGCACATCCTAAGCATTGAATAAGTTGAAGCTATTATTATTGTTGTTGTTAGAAGTAAGTATAACACAGAGAAATGAGAAAATTTTAATATACTAATTTTATTTGACATTAATTTTGTTAATGTCAAATAAAATAACACTGTAATCCTCATAAAATTCTTATTCTCCGCATTTTACAAATGGGGGAAATAAAGGCTCAGAGAGGGTACATTTCCTTCCCAGGGTTGCACAGCATGTGACTTGCAAGCGTGTGAATGCTGGGAGTGCCAGAGTGAAACCCCGACCACCTAGTCTCAGAGTCTCTCACTTACCCACCACGCTGTGAGGCCACTCAGTTACTGAGTGATTAACAATGTCGTGTGCCTCTTAATTCATGCAAATAGGTCCCATGTGGAGAGGGACTGTGGCTGGTGCTCCGTGCCCCCAGCCCAGCACTGACACTCATGTGCATGAGTGGAATGGATGCATACGGTGGTCCTCGGCAGGTGACAGGGCCAGGGGTGGGTGGTGGGAGCTTGAGCTTTGGCACTGGGGAGAAAGAGAAAGGGGAGGTTTGGCCATGTTGTTTGTTTTATTTTTAAATTTTTTGCTGTAGTTGATTTACAATGTTGTATTAGTTTCTGGTGTACAGCAAAGTGATTCAGATATATATATATATATATATATATATATATATATATATATATATATATATACTTAGATATATACATATATATAAAAAGAATATATACTCTTTTTCTTTTCTTTTTTTTTTTTGGCTGCTCCATGCAGCTTGCGGGATCTTAGTTCCCTGACCAAGGATTGAACCCGGGGCCCCGGCAGTAAGAGTGCGGAGTCCTAACTACCGGACCACCAGGGAATTCCCTTTTTCATGTTCTTTTCCATTATGGTTTATTATAGGATATTGAGTATAATTCCCTGTGCTGTACAGTAGGACCTTGTTGTTTATCTATTTTATATTCAGTAGTGTGCGTCTGTTCATCTCAAACTGTAATTTATCCCTCCCACCCCCGGCCATGTTTCTTGATTTGACTGAGTCACCAAAGTTTTCTTGAGTGCATGCCAGCCTACTGGGTGCCCAGTGTGATAGGCTTTGGGGACACAGCTGGGGATAAAACAGGTGTTTCCTGTCCTCATGGAAGTCACAGTCCGGTGGGGAGGGCAGAAATGATAAAGCAGTAAACAGTGAAATCAATGGAATCCTTAAGTGAAGCGGTGCCTCAGGAGAGAAGCTGTGTGTGGAGTGGGTGGTGCAGGCTGTGTGGTTTTAGCCCAGGGTGTTTGGGGTAAATGAGAAAAAGGCTGAGGTGAGGCGTCTACTCAGGTCAATCCCCTTCCTTCCTTCCTTCCTTCCTTTCTCCTTCTCCCCACCTTCCCTCCATCTCTCCCCCTTTTCCTCCTTCCAGTCCTAAGGATCCAGCCACATCCACTTACCAGACGTCCTGCTGGGTACGGGTGATCAAAACATCAGAGCATTCTAGAATAATAGTCACCCCATGGTACACAGCACATTCATCAGACACGTGCATTATTGACATGTATTCTTTGCATGCATTATTCGCTACAAAAATTCACTGAGCACCTACTGTGTGTTAGGCACTGTCCTAGACACCTGGGGTTTGCAGCAGTGAACAAAACTGCCAACCCCCCTGGTCCCATGGCACTCAGTTCTCGAATCCTCACCGTGGCGCTCAGAGATAGGGCCTCCGTTTTATAGAGGAGGAAAATAAAGCATAGAGCATCCCCCAAACTCTGACTGGATGCACCGTAAAGGCAGTGACTTTGTTTTCAGGCACTGGTAAGGTCCTTGAGCACATAGTAGGTACTGAAAGAATGATTGTTGAGCAAATGAATGAATGAATGAAAGTGAAGTCACCTGCTGGGGCTGGGACCCAAGGAATCCAGCTCACCTGTGTCCAGAGCTCAAGACTGGCCACGATCTCGGGCGGGTACCTTGCCTGCCTCTCTGAGTCTGGGTAGAGACGGTGGTTGGGAAATGCGGGGGCCCAGCCCCAGAGGGCAGAGAGGGAGACGCTGGTGTCAGGGTGGTCTCTGATTCTATCAGAAAGCCCGGTGCCATTCAGAGCCCATTAGTTCTAGGCGTTGCCCGTTGCTCTGTCCTCATTCTGCACACTCAGGGACGTTATTGAGAACACCTCTCTTCATCCTGCAGGCCACTTAGCATGGAGCATTGATACCAACCACAAGCCTGTTATTATTATCTCCTTCAACAGTAACAAGAGCAGCAGCAGCCTTTGCTATTTCTTGAGCCAAAACTATGTCCCTGGCGAAGTACCTTTTCAATGCCTGGCCTCATGCATACCCTGCCCCCAACAACCTTCATGGTAGCATTGATGATCCTCTCCTACTTCACTGGTACAGGAAAGGGGGACCCAGAGACACTAGATCACACAGCCAGGAAGCAGGGAGCCCCCTCTTCATCTTCACCACCCATCTAGTCCTCCAGTCTTTCAAAGCAGGGGGTCAAAGCAAACTTCGGAGTCCCCCAGAGCTGTGCAACCTCAGAGAAATCACTCCACCTCTGAGACTCAAGCTCCCCATTGCCAAGCAAGAACTAGAAAGTTGGACCTTGAGGGGGTGTGCTAGGATTAAGAACAATCTGTAGGGCTTCCCTGGTGGCGCAGTGGTTGAGCGTCTGCCTGCCGATGCAGGGGACAGGGGTTCGAGCGCTGGTCTGGGAGGATCCCACATGCCGCGGAGCAACTGGGCCCGTGAGCCACAATTACTGAGCCTGCGCGTCTGGAGCCTGTGCTCCGCAACAAGAGAGGCTGCGATAGTGAGAGGCCCGCGCACCGCGATGAAGAGTGGCCCCCGCTTGCCACAACTAGAGAAAGCTCTCGCACAGAAACGAAGACCCAACACAGCAAAAAGAAATTAATTAATTAATAAACTAAAAAAAAAAAAAAAAAAAAGAACAATTTGTAAAGTCAGGCTGTCAATAGATTGGAAAGTGACAGTTGTAGCGCCTTCTCTTCAGAACTTTCTAGATGCAAGACCCTCTGCCAAGTGTTTTCATGTGTGTGACAGGTGATCCACCTGAATTATTTTGAGATCCAGCCAACAGGATTTATTGAGCACCTACTATATTCTGGTTCCTGAGGTTATAATGGAGAAGGGGGAAGCCACAGTCTCCATTCTCAAAGCCAGGTTTCGGGGGAGAGCCAGGCGGTTCCAGAACAGCCAGACAAGTGTCAGGAAAGTGGGATGGCACAGGGGCACAAAGGAAGGCCACCTGACCCTGCTTGGGGGATTAGGAAGGCTTTAGGGAGAATGTGATGCCCAGGTTAAAGGCGGAGTAGTTGGCCTGGCGAAGAGGGGTAAGTGGGAATGAGAGTGTTCCAGGCAGTGGGAACAGTATATGTGAACTCCTGGAGGTTAAAGTATGGCTCATTCAGAACTGAGTTATTCCTTCCACCCAGATTATAAAGTTGAAGGTGGAGAAAGGTGAGTTATGGAGGGAGTTTATAAGCCAAGCTTAAGAATCTGGATTTTAGGGCCTCCCTGGTGGCGCGGTGGTTGAGAGTCCGCCTGCCGATGCAGGGGATACAGGTTCGTGCCCCGGTCTGGGAGGATCCCATATGCCGCGGAGCGGCTGGGCCCGTGAGCCATGGCCGCTGAGCCTGTGCGTCCGGGGCCTGTGCTCCGCAGCGGGAGAGGCCACAACAGTGAGAGGCCCGCGTACAGCAAAAAAAAAAAAAAAAAAAAAAAAAGAATCTGGATTTTATAGATGAGAGTCACGGATGTGTTTTAAGTGGAGGCTTAACAGTTTGGGAGGCTAGATGGCTTGGCATCTTCAGGCATGCCTGATTTGCCCAAGGGCTGCTGTTTGGTTGAAGGCAGAGGGAACATCAGATTTGTTTGGGGTTTTGCCCATTCAGTATCCATGGCCCCATTTTCCCTTCATCAACCACCTGGTTATGGTCTCGGTGGGATGGTCAATCAAGGTGGTCCGCCTCCTCTGGCCAAGGATGGGATGTGGCCCAGGCTACAGTCTCCAGAATTTGAAGCTTGGGCTTGGACAGAAGGACTGGACACAGGTGTTTTCATTCATACCCAAAATTGCCCCCTGAAGAGATTGTCCATTAGAGGGTCAAAGCTGTTCTGGATTCTGGTTTTCCTTGTCCTCTGCAATTCCTTTGATTAATGAGCTCCCCATAATAAATGAATGAATGAATGAACGAATGAACGAATGAATTATTTGGTTAATTAAATAAGTAACCCCCCCACACACACACATTTATATTTATAGTGTAAGTTCACCAGAATCATTTTCTGTTGCTTGCTACCAAAGAACCCTAGCTAATATTACCAATGCTGATGGGTTTGTTGGATTCAGGCAATAGAAAGGTAGCTTAAGCAAAAACCAAAACAAAGAAACAAACCAAAGGGGGGCAGAGGGGGAGAAAGAAGGCATTGGAAAGATTGTGGGATATCTTAGAAAATGGAAAGAAGAGTTGTTTTGGGAAGGCTGGGACCCAGGGTAGGTGTGCAGGATTCAGCAGAAGGGCAAATACTACCCTTGAGTATTTGCTTTTCTTTCCTCACCCTTGTCTTCTCGTGGGTGGCAAGATGGTTGCCATATTTTAAACATCATGACAATATCCCAGGGCCTCTTTAGAGAGTTGCCAATGGCGCAACACAATTATGGTGACTCCCAGGCTTTGTGTCTGCTCCAAGTTTCAAATTCCCCAAAGAAAAGTCTGATATCCTGCTTTGGGATAGGTGTCTATTCCAGTGGGGTAGGGTCTCATGATACAAACAGGGCAGGTCGGGGGTGTTCTGTGTTCTGGGGTAGCCACTGTGAACTGGGTGACCCACCTGGAGATGTGTTTGACCCTGTCCATTGACAAACACCAGAGAACTTGGCATGGAAAACAAGGACATAGGTGGGACCATGGGCTGGGAAACCAGTTTGCCAAGGCTGGGTTCTCAAACTGTGACCTTTGAGCTGGTTCTACCATTGCCCCAGGAGAACTGTGGACTTTCCTGGAATCAGGAGGCCTCCTGTCTTGGGAACCTGTACAGGTGCCCAGGACCTAGGCTAGTAGATGCTGACATTGTATCCGGTGAATGATTTTCCCCACACCCACCACTGTGCCCTGTATTTTTGAGTCAGCATCGTTAATACTGGGGTTCTGAAAAATAACAGAGCATCCTAGTTAGGAGGGTGCTGTTTCTTCACCTTCCAAGATGGAATGCAGACAATTTAGGAGACCTTTACAAGGGGAAGATTTTTGGGGGGAGGAAAGGGTGTCATTGAGTGAGCAAGCTGGTTGACCTCAAATTGGCAGGTGGATTGAGACCATGAGAGCACCTGTTTCTGAGCCCGTGTGAGATACTCACTGTGACCCCAACATATCTGGGGGAGACTTGGAGGGGCATCGAAGTCCTGCATCAGCAGTTGGGGGACTTTGAGCCACTGAAATTCTGGTGCAAATGTTCTTGTGACCTTAATTGTATTTATGAGTCCAGTGAGGTTTGGGGACCTTTGGGTCAACAGCGGGAAGAGGCAGGTGGTGTTATGCATATGTCAGAAATGCAGAGATGGCAGGTTAAGGGATTGAAGTTACCTTCTCAAGGCTCCACAGTTAATGAGCAAGGGAACATGTATCCAATCCCACACCACTTGGATCCCAAAGCTCGTTCACTGTAATGCTTTGGTTTCAAATAAAACACCAACTAAAACAGCTTAAATAGAAAGGACAATATCTTTTTTTTTTAAATGGAAGTTGGAGGTAGATGGTTCCAGAATAGATTAACTCAGAGCCCAACATCATCAGGCTACTTGGTTCTTCCCATCTTTCTTCTCTGCTATCCCTGGAGAAGTGGTCCTCAAAATATTGTCCAAGTACCACCTGCTTGGTGTCCTTGAGACCCTTTCAGGGTTTCCTCAAGGTCAAAATTATTTTCATAATAATATTAAGGTATTATTTGCCTTTTCCCACTCTGATTCTCTCATGAGGGTACGATGGAATCTTCCAGAGGCTGCATGACGTGTGATGACATCATCTGTCTGATGGCCAAACGAATGTGGGCTTGTGTAGTCACGTGTCTTGAAAGTTTTGGGGTTTTAGTTTCTAATAAGGTAAATATTGATAGATGTAACTCACACAAGCAAAAGCTCTTCAGGGTCCTCAGTAATTTTTTTTTTAATTTGTTTATCTATTTTTGGCTGCATTGGGTCTTTGTTGCTGTGCACAGGCTTTCTCTAGTTGCAGCGAGCGGGGGCTACTCTTTGTTGTGGTGTGCAGGCTTCTCATTGCGGCGGCTTCTCTTGTTTTGGAGCACGGGCTCTAGGAGTGCAGGCTCAGTAGTTGTGGCATGTGGGCTCAGTAGTTGTGGCTCATGGGCTCTAGAGCACAGGCTCAGTAGTTGTGGTGCACGGGCTTAGTTGCTCCACTGCATGTGGGATCTTCCCGGACCAGGGCTCAAACCCGTGTCCCTGCATTGGCAGGCGGATTCTTAACCACTGTGCCACCAGGGAAGCCCCTCAGTAATATTTAAGAATATAAGAAGTTCTCGAAACCAAAATGTTTGAGACCACTGTCCTCAAGTATTTGTTTTTGCTGTCAACCTTGTTTCCTCATGGTTGCAAAATGGCTGCCGCATCTGAAACATCACAACAATCTCCAAAGGCCTTTTCACTCAGTCTGATTTCTGTAAAGAGAACTTTCCCAGAAGCCCCTCATCAGATCTTCCATCATGTTTCATTGGCCAGAATTATCTCACACATTCATTCCTTAACCAATCCTTAGCAATAGGGATGATCTATGCCCAGGGGCTAAATCCTGCCTCCCTAAAAGCCATGTCTTCCTGATGCCTGAACAAAATTCTGGTTTATTTAACAAGGAAGAAAGGGGGTATCTATAAAAGTCCAGCTGCTGTAGCAGAGACCCAAAATAATAATGGTTTAATGAAGATAGAAATTTGTTTCTCTCTTACATAACATCCAATCATAAGCTCCTCAGGGCTGGTGTGAGAGCTTTGGGGTACCAGAGATCCAGCCTCCTTCTATATGGTTGTTTTCCCATCTTTAGGCCATTACTGTCATCTGTGTGGCCCACCACACCTGCATCCCAGTAGAAAGGGATTAAGGGGAAGGCACACCCCTTCCCTTTAAGAAGACAACCTAGAAGTTGTACTTATGTCTTGTGCCCATGTCTTACTGGCCAGAACTCAGTCACACAGCTGTGTGGAGCTGCAAGGGAATCTGGGAAATGTAGCCTTTAGCTCGGTGGCCTTGTTACATAGAAGAAGGAGAGAATCAGATTAGCTTGTGCCCGTTGTTATTCCCCTTTGCCTCCCAAGAAGGATGTGTCTTCCTAATACTGAACCAAATCAGTTTGGTTAAGGAGGAAGAAGGGAGGATGGTTGTTGAGTGCTCAGTTCCCACTGTCTGCCATAACTGCCATATTCTTAGTGGTCATTGTTAGTTATTTGAATCATGTCTTATTATCAAACATCGATAGAGGTCTATGAAGCAATTTCTGCTTCTGTGATAAACAGCACTCTGATTCTTCTCTCAAGAAACTCATGTGGGATCTCGCTTCAAATCCTGGATTCTCCAGTTCCTGGCTGGGTGACCTGGGCTGGACCATTTGACCACTCTGAGAATCAGTATCTTCTTCTATGGTGTGGTGATGCACAACCTACCTGGCAGGGTTGTTTTGAGGATGAGAAAAGATTCTGGGAATAATAAACCTTGCCTGGGCCCCAGAACATTGTGAATGTCTACTTATAAGGACGCAAATCACTAATCCACAGACAACATAGCTGCGCAATCATGGGGTTCTGGACAAGGCATAGCTGTGCGGTACCAGCTGGCCTCCATGCACCTTTCTCCTCTCCTACCCCAGCCCACAGTAATATTTCCTCTTTGTCTCAGCTAGCTAATGTTGCATAACAAATCACCCTAAAGTTTAGTGGCTTGAAACAATGACCACCTATTTATTTATTTATTTATGCTCATGAATCAGTAATCTGGGTAGGGTTTGGCAGGGACAGCTCATCTATGTTCCACTTGGCAACTGTTGGTGTGACTTGAAGGGGGGAAGGGGACTGGAATCATCTGAAGGTTCATTCACTTCTGTGTGTGGTAGCTGGGCTGGGAAGAGTCAAACTTCTGGGGACTGGAATAGCTGGGGCTCCTCCAGCATCTCTCTCGATCTCTCTGTGGTCTCTCCACGTGGTCTCTCCAGCATGGCAGCTTTAAGGGTACCCCGTCTTCTTGCATGGTGGCTAGAGCTCCAATGTCTCGTGCTCTGAGATAGTTACCATCAGGTAGAAGCCACAGTACTTTTTTTGACGCAACCTCAGAAGTCATGCCCCATCACTTCTGCTTCCTGTTGTTTTTTAGAAGCGAGTCACTAGGGTATTGCATTGTCTTTCCTTGTCTACAAAGCCAAGGCCAGCTCATGACCACCAAGTTTGCATTTCAGTCCACAAGACATAGAGTGCAAGCCTTAAGCTGCTTCTTAAGGACTGACCTGGAAGCAATAGATTCATTTACATTCCTATCCCATTGGCTAGACCAGGTCCCAAGGCCACAGTGAGCTGCAAGGAAGGCTGGGATATGTAGTCTTTCGTTGAGTAGTTGGACGCCCAGCTCAAACTTGGGGAACGCTATTGCCGAAAGGAAAATGTGAAAAGTTAGTAGACAGACTTTGCCACGTGCATTGAATGAATGAATGAACCCATAGAATAATGGATGGAGTTATGGATCTACTGATGACTGGTTGGCTGTTAAGGTCAGCTGAAAGATGGATAGACCCTGGGTTGATTAACTGCCTGAAAGGTGGTAGGTGACCGACTGGGTAATGACTAAGGGCAGCCCCCCTCCTCCTCCTCTGTCTGACAACACCCTCCCCATATTTCCCCCTTCCTTCTCCAGTTCAGCAATGCCACCTTCTTCATCTTTGGGCCTCTCATGATGTTTCTGATGCACCCATATGTCCAGAAACGTTCCCGCTACATTTATGTCATCTTCATCCTCTTCATAGTCGTAGGTAGGTGGGGGGCTGGGACAGTGGGGTAGTGGGGGTGGGAAGGGACAATTCCCTTGACCACCTGCCTTTGTCTTTTGCTCCAGGTCTCTTCTCTATGTACTTTCACATGACACTCAGCTTCCTGGGCCAGATGCTGGATGAGATCGCTATTCTGTGGCTGCTGGCCAGTGGCTACAGCATATGGATGCCCTGCTGCTACTTTCCTGCCTTCCTAGGGGAGAACAGGTGGGGCGAGGGCCGGTCCTCTGTCGATCTTGCTGGAGCCCACCTATCCTCTGGGTCCCCTGCCCAGGCCCTCTTGGGGTGTTTGGAATCCTTCCCCTCAACACCCCAGGACTTTTTCCTGACCCTGCCTGATCTAACTGGACTTCCAGGGACCCCTCTTCTGAGTGTACTTGCGACCCCTGGAAGTCCTCCCCTTATCCTACTGCTTATTTGGAATTCTTCCTCTGATCCCACCTGGATAGCTGGGACTTTCTCCAGACCCTGTCTGAACCCACTACGGGGTCCCCAGAACCCCATGCCTAAGCTTACCTGGGGCCCAGAGACCTCTTCCCTAAGCCTGTCACCTGGGTTCCCTGGAATCTTTCATTGGATCCTCCTGGGCCCCCTTTTTTGACCTCAAGACCCATCTGAATCTCTCTCCTGACCCTGTGTGACCCACTTGAGCCTTCCAGGACCCCTCTCCTAATAGCCACTGGGACCCCTGTAGTTCCTTCCTTAATTCCACCTGGCTCACCTGAATCCTTCACCTGAACTCACCTGGGCTCTGGAACCCTCTTCTGACCTAAGCCCCCTTGAGCTTCCCTGAGACCCCCTTGTCATTCTACCCATCTCCTACCCCGGGACCCCCTTCGGACCCTGCCTGTGCCCACCTGGGTTCCCTGGGAAATTTCATGTGATCCTCCTGGGACCCCTGAGACCTTTTACTGAGCCCACCTGGGAGTCTTAAGACCATTTTCTGAGCTTTCCTTTTCTCATCCATCTTTGCCACAAGAGCGCCCTATGGCTCTGCCTAAACCCCACAGGAACACCCCCCAACCACCCCCCACGGCTGAGCCCTTCTCTTCCCAGGCCCCAGTACATCTGCCTGGTCATCACCGCCACCGTGGTCAGTACCTTCCTGTCCTTCCTGAGGCCCACAATCAACGCGTACGCCCTCAACAGCATTGCCCTTCACATCGTCTACATCGTGGCCCAGGAATATAAAAAGTGGGTGGTGGCTGCAGGTGCCCGGGGAGGGGGCTCCCCTTTCCCTTCCAAGGACCACGCCTCCACCCCCCGCCAAAAAAACCCACAACACCTCACTGTGTTAAAGAGGCGATGTCCCTTCCCCAAGATCATTCACCAAATAGGGGCAGGACCGGGATTTGAACCTAAGGCTGTCTCTTGACTGCAGAGTTTGTCCCTTTTATTCTGAAAACCCCCAAACACACATACAAGTGGAGAGCATGGTATCACAAACTTCCATATGCCCATTAACCAGCCCCAACAAACATTAGCATTTTGCCGACCTGCGTTCTATGTTCCCCCCAGATTTCATATAATGTCACCCATTCATTGTTCAGGGTTTCACTCACCTGGTAATTATTATTTTTAACCCATACTAGGTCTTAGCAGGCTAGAGAGGGGACTCTCAAATGGGGCCATTTGAGGAGAGTTGAATAAAGCGTTTCTTTACAAAGGAGAGGGCAGACTGTAGGAAAATCACCAGGGATCATTTAGAAGCTCTGTGTTAATAACAGTGGGATTCTGTGATCATCGGGAGACCTGGGATGGGGAGTGATGGGAGGGAGTGATTGCAAGAATCTGGAAGGAGAGAGCTAGCAGAGGGGGGTCTCCTTGGCAGGAGCTGTGGCCTCCAGTTGTTGGTTGCAGCCAGCCTGAGCCAATCCCACAGGGAGGTTGTGTGGACCAAATCCAGGGGCTCCCTTGTCCTTGGGCTTCCAGTTGGGTTGGCCAATGGTTTCCAGTTGGGTTGACCAATGGGGAGCCCCAGTAGGGAACCAGAGGGTGGATGAAGGATACTGTTGGAATATTTATTTCATGGTCCACATAGCTTAGCTCCCCTGCCCCTGCTGCCCCCTGAGGCACAGGGCAGAGTGGAGAAAGGCAGGGAAGGATCTAGAGGGACGAATAGAAGATCCTTCCTTAAAATAGCATCTAATACCCATTTTGCACTGAACTTTCCTCAGTTTCCCAAAGACATCTTTTTACACCTGGTCTTGTTTAAATCAGAAGGCAAACACAGTCTGTCAGACCTTCTTTATTCCATAGCAGTCCCTCCCTCCCTCCCTCCCTCCCCCTCCCCCTCCCCTCCCCCTTTCTTCACGCCTCTGATTTGATAACAGAAACTCTATCATTTGTCCTGTACAACATCCTGCATTATGAATTTGGCCGACTGATTCCTGTGATTTCTTCCTTTCTTTTCTTTCTTTCTTTCTTTTTCTTTCTTCTTTTTTCCTTCTTTCTTTTTTATTTCCTGAAAATTAATAGATCTAGATTTAATTTTAATTTTTTCATTTCATGTGTGGCACTGGGTGCTGCTTGTTCCAGCCAATTAAGACCCCATGATGAATGGTTGTCCCACATTTAGTGCCATTAAGATTGATCAGCAGATTCGGATGTTGTCATCCAGACCCTTCATTGTAAAGTTTTCTACTGACCTTTCCCCTGATGACTCCAGCAGCTGTTTCATGCCGTCTCCATCCGTGATCTCATTAGAGGGTGCAAAAGGGTGATTTTCAGATTCTATTATTCCTTCTGCATTGATTTTCTGGAGTTCATCCATCCAGATAGAAGGACTTTTGCTCATCAACCTTGAAATACAGTTTGGACAGGAAAGACAGGATAGGGCACTGATTCTTTCCCTTTTAAAAATCAATTTCTAGAGCAATGAGTTGGTGCCTTAGCCATCTCTAGTAAGGACCAATGAAGTGGTTTTTTCTTTAAGTATTATTATGAACTCATGGGTGTTTATATCTCTGAAGTGTTTCGATCCATTGCAGTCACTATCCTATATTTTTAACTTTTTATTTTGAAATAATTACAGGCTCAGAGCAAGTTGCAAAAATAGTACAGAGTCCTGTGTACCCTTTACCCAGATTCCCCCCCTGCTCCCCCAATGGCAGCATCATATGTAACCACAGTCCAGCCTCAAAAAGGAGGAAATTGACAATGGGACAATACTGTTAACTAGAGCACAGACTTTATTCAGAGTTCACTAATTTTAATTTTTCTTTTTCTTTTTTTTTTTTTTTGGCCACACTGCCCAGCATGCAGAATCTTAGTTCCCTGACCAGGGATCGAACCTGTGCCCCCTGCAGTGGAAGCGCAGAGTCCTAACCACTGGACCTCTGGGGAATTCCTTAGATTTCACCAATTCTTATGATTTTTTTTTTTTTTTTGGTGTTCAAACTGTCCCATTTTAGGCTAGCAGGGCTTGTGCTTTTACCCATAAAGAAGTTACTGCTTCATTAATCCCTGATAAGCTGTTTCCTAAGGGACAATGGGTTAGCTCTGCTGTTTGGGAAACACAGATTCTAATCTTGAGTTGTCCTGAGACATGGCCTCAGAGAATACACCCTCCCACACATAGACACATATTCTCATAACCACATAGACATAAATTCTCATGCACCGACCCACAGGGGCACACACACTTACACCCCAAAACACAAACACGGAAAGCCTTGTTGGTTATGGGTTCTGCATTCTGATAAACCTGAATCAGACCCCACTTACCAGCTGTGTAACCTTGGGGTGGGGCTGGGACATACTTAATCTCACGTGCCTCAGTTTTCTCATCTACAAAATGGGAATAATAGCATTGTTGTGAGGACCTGGCATCTTGTAAGTGCTCAGCAAGTGTTAGCACAGATCTGGCCCTCTCCCCCTCTTGCCCCCTTGATCCTTCCCTCCTCCCAGCCTCATCTCCTTGGATGGAGGAGTTTCCCATCAGCTCCTTTGGGCCCTACTAGCTGAGTCAGGCTCTGATCTCCCTCCTTCCCTCCTTAGGACCAGTAATAAGGAGCTTCGGCATCTAATTGAGGTCACCATGGTTTTATGGGCTTTTGCGTTTACTAGCTGGATCAGTGACCGCTTGCTTTGCAGTTTCTGGCAGTGGATTAATTTCTCCTACCTGCACAGCATCTGGTAAGCATTTGCCCTGTGGTCTTGGGCCCTAGAAGCAGAAAATCTCAGATGCCAGAGCTTGGAGCGGGAGCCTGGGGACAGAGTGGGGAGGGACAGATACTGGGATGTGTGTGTGTATGTATGTCTGTGTGTGTTGGGGGACAGTGTAGTCAGGAGATCAGGTCCAGGAGGTCCTTTGGGATGGTCAGGATCCATGAGAGGTAGGGAGAGGTGGGGATGGGGTCATCAAGCTGGCTGCAGGGGCATCTTGTCCCCTCATCACCCTGTCACATAGGCATGTACTCATCAGCATCACCTTCCCCTATGGCATTGTCACCATGGCCATGGTGGATGCCACGTATGAGATGCCGGACAAAACTCTCAAAGTCTGCTACTGGCCTCGGGACACTTGGCCCATGGGGCTGCCCTATGTGGAGATCAATGATGACAACAAGAGCTGCTGAGGTCCGCCAGCTGCTTGACCACCCAGCCACCTGCGTCTTGAGGACAGAAACCTGAATGGGGAGACTGAGAGACACTTGCAGTTCCACCCTCCAGCTCCATTTCCCCATCCTCCTGGTCCTCTGTGGCCCCATCCCGAGGCAGGGGATGGACTTCACAACCTCTCTGTGCTGTAGTCTGATGACCCTGGGCGGCTGCCTGGCAGAGCTCCCCTCCACAACCTGCCTCTGTTCTCTTTCACTTCCTCTCCCGGGTTCACTGTTGTCACATGACCAGGCTGGATGACCTGGTGCTGTGGTTCTGTGGCAGCCACTGGGAATGAGCTCAGGCTGGGGCTTGGTCCCCGGGCACCTTATAAAGAGTGGCGGTCACTATGAGACTCTTTGGACCTGTCTTTGGCTGTGCAATGTCACTGGTACTTGGGGGGCAACCCAGAGAAGGGACATGTTTTCCAGTCACCTCATTCTACACTCACACATGCATGCAGAGACCTCACAGATCCTCACACAGGCTCACACGGGCTCCCATGGACTTCTGGTGTTGACAGCAGAGCAACTTGGAGGCCGGGACTGGGTGATTTGGGTGCTGTTGGGGCATGGGCATCAGTACGGGAGCTACAGTGGCTGGTACAGGCTCTCAAAGTGAGGGGAGAAGGGGAGGGTGATTTCCATGGTGGTTAAGAGCCCAGGGCTTGGAGTCAGGCAGATGTAAGTTCGAATTCTGCTCCACCATCTCCTACTTGTATTATCCGGGGTAAGCGATTTTTTCCTGCCTCTGAAGTTCAAGGACCTTGTCTGTAAAACATTCCTTCCTTCCTGGGATTTCTGTGTAGATAAAACAAGATAACATATAAAGTGCTTAGCATGGAGTCTGGCAAACATCCATCCATCTACTCATTCTGTAATTTATCCATCCATTTATCCACCCATCCATCTTTTGAACTGTCTATTGAACTATCCATATAGCTATCCTTTAATTTACTCATCCACTAATTTATTCCTTCATTTGTCCATCCTTTTATCTGTTATCTATCTTTTTTATCTACCGCTTATTCATTAATGTATGATCCATTCATTGAACCATACATGCATCCATCCACTCATCCACTTATCCACCCATCCATCCATCCACCCACTCACCCACTTATCCATCTACTCATCCATCCATCCATCCATATATTTATTATTCATCCTTCCATCATCCCTTACTCATTATCCTTCCACCCATCCATGTATCCAACTGTTAATCATCCATCCATCCATCTATATTTAGCCATCCATTTATATGCACTTATCCTTCTAACCATTTGTTTAATTATTTATCCATCCATTCATCCATCCATCCATATTTAGCCATCTGTTTATTCATTTATCCATCCAAATCATTCAGTCATCCCTCCATTCATCTGTTTTCCCACCTGTTCATTCATTCATTCATTCAGTCATTCATCTCTTCAACAAATATGTACTGAGTTCCTACTATATGTTTGACACTAGTCCTTGGGGATATATGACAACAAAGACATGCAAAGTCCCTCCCCTAATGAGGAGACATACATTGGATAAATAAAGACACATAACCAAGACACTGATGGGTGCTGCAGAAAAGATAAAGCATGGTGATGTTCTCAAGACCATGGGGTGGGGGAGCACCCATTTCAAATGGATGATCAGTGGGGGATGCACTTTCCAGCTGAGCCCTCAATAACAAGGAAACCGGCCATTCCAAGAGCTGGGCAAGACCATTCTGGGCAGAGAGAATGGCACGTGTGAAACTCTTGGAGTGGGAATGAAGTGGAACAGAAAGGAAGCTGTTGTTGGAGCTTAGTAAATGAGAGAGAGTTCAGAGTAAGAGGTTCTTAACCTGGGGGGCTGGGATGGGTTTCGTATCCATGAACCACTTGACGTTCTCTGCAGAAGATGGGTTTCTGGGCATGTTATCTAAGCCCCTGGATTCCATCACTCCAAAAGGAGAAGAAACAACACCCTCTAGCCTGCTGGAGAGATGGGGACATTGGAAGGAGAGGGGCCCCTCATATTTACATGTCCATGACACACAGCATTGAACCTAATAACCCTCGACCCCCCCTCCAGATAGACAAGAATAGTCTCATTTTATAGATGTGGCTCCCCAGGCCCCCACAGCCTGGACTTGAACCAGGACTGTCCTTCCCCCAAATTCCTTGCTCCACAGTGAGTCAGAAGAAAGACTGTATTTGGATCTCAGGTCTCCTGCTTCTGGGTCTTTCTGACTTTCTTGTTCCAGAAACCAGAAGTTCTTCACCTATGGCCTCAGGATGGATTGTGGTGGGAGGAGGGGGTGGAGACGGTGGGAATTTCTACAGACTTGTGAATTGTCTGCAAAGTGTTGTGTCCTGGTGTTTCTGGTGGGGAGAGCAGCTGTGCTTCCATGATATTCTCTAAAGGGCATCTGACACTCTGATAGTTAAGAATCTCAATTCAAAATCTTCTGGGGGCAGGCAGATAGAAAAGCGTCTGCTTCCTAATCCTCTTGCCTCTATCCCTAAATGCATGGCCATGATTTGTCCCCAGCTTCTGTCTCCTGGCCCGTGCTGACCCCTCCTTACAGCCTCCTCTTGGGGCATGGAGGCAATGGGTAGGTAGGAAGGAGGTCTAGGTACTCATCCAGTGTGTAATTCTAACTAACCATGGGACCTTGGCAAGTCCCAGTCTCCATCATGGAGGACTCTGGGTGGCAAAGGACAAAATGTTCAACTCTAGCTGGCTGGAATGACAAAAGGATAATCAGCATATATACCTTTGATGTTAGCCTGCTGCAGGTATGGCTGGATCTAGGCTTCAAATGATGTCACCAGGGCCAGGTTCCCTCCATCCCTCTGGTCTGCCTCATGGGTAGGAGGTGGCTGCCAGCAGCACTAGGCTTCTAGCCTTCCAAGTAGAAAAGTATACACTAAAGCTCCAAGAGCACATGAAAAGATGCTCAACATCATTAATCATTAGGGAAATGCAAATCAAAACCACAAATATCACTTCACACCCACTAAATTGGCCATAATATTTTTTAAAGGCAGTAGATAAGTGCTGATAAGAACATGGAGAAATTGGAACCCTTGTGATTTGCTGGTAGGAATGTGAAATGGTACTGCTGTGGTGGAAAAGAGTTTACTGGTTCCTTAACAAGTTAAACATAGAATCACCATGTGATCCATCAGTTCCACTCCTAGGCATATACCCCAAAGAACTGAAAACAGGTATTCAAACAAATATGCACACAGAAATGTTCATAGCAGCACTGTTGGTAAGAACCAACAGGTGGAAACAACCTAAGTGTCCATCGATGGATAAACAAAAGTGGTGCATCCATACAATGGAATATTATTCCTCCTTAAAAAGGAATGACGCTCTGACACATGATACAATATGGATGAAGCTTGAAAATATTACACTCAGTGAAAATCCAGACACTAAAGGCACATATTCTATGATTTCACTTACATGAAATGTCTAGAACAGGCAAATCCATAAGGGCAAAAACAGATTAGTGGTTGCTAGGGGCTGAGAGGAGGAAATGGGGAGTGACTACTAATGGGTATAGGGGTTCCTTTTGGGGTGAAGAATATGTCTTGGAAAACTAGATAGAAGTGATGGTTTTACACAACACTGGGAAGGAAGGTTCTAGATGCCCCTGAATCATACGCTTTAATATGGTTCATGGTTAGTTTTACGTTATGTGAATTTTACCTCAATTAAAATTTAAGAAAGCTCCCAGAGTCACTCTTGGCTGGTGTTAGGTCATGCCCTCTCGCACCCGCCTCCGCTGATCCCAGTAGCGAGAAGGATGCAGCCCTTTGAGTGGCCAGACTTGGGCATGTGCTTCCTCTGTGGAGGGTGGGAACCTCACTCTGACTGTGAGTCTGATTGGGGGGAAGAGGGAGCAAGTGGGGGTCGAAGTCCTCTCTTAAGCTTTGTGCCTGTCATGAGTTGGCATCCTCCCAGAAGGGCTGCCATTTAAAAATTCACACAAAGGTGACTTACAGGCTCATACTGGAGGGAGCCCTCAGATCAGGGACTGTTACCAGAAAATAAAAAAGGGAGAATGATGCTAGGAGGTAGAAAATTTCAAATGTCCAGTGTAGTGCCCTTTGCTGGGGAAATGCCTTGTTGCACATAGTTTTGGTCTGCTCCAAAACCATGCATGGCTCCCCACTGCCTATGGGATAAGAGACAAGTGTCTCAGTGTGACATTCAAGCTCTGCTCTGAGTTGAAGTTAATCTGGGGTAGGTCTCCAACACCCCACTAGGCTCTGCGCCAGCTTGGTCTTATTCGATACTGCTATGAGTGGCTGTGTGTACATTTGTGGCTGGCAGGAAACGGGAAGGTACAGGAAACGTGCTGAAGGCCAGAAAGAGGGTTCCAAAAAAAGTCTTTGAGGGCTGAACCATCTACAAGGTGAAAAGTAGGGGAATTAATACCAAGTCCTCCTTTTGGGTGCAAATAAACTGGACCACTAGAGGGCGATAGAAACCTAATATAGCAGTTCAGTTACACACTGGAAGCTAGACCCCCCAGGTCCAAAATGTTACTTTCTAGCTGTGGGACTTGTGCCTGGATTTCAGTTTGTAACATCGGGATAACATGTATCAATCATGCATTCTGCCAAATGCTCAAATTACTATTTGCTTTTTGTTTCTTAAGATCTACTGCCTTTGCTCACACTGATGTATTTAAACAGGAAACATTGGGTCACTTCCAGAAGTCATTTGTCATAGATCAAAAATAACCATAAAACTAGATACAGTAACAACAAAAAGTGTTATTAACTGCAGCTCAGTGATTCTTTTTTTTTTTTTTTTTTGGCTGCATTGGGTCTTCCTTGCTGCGCGGGCTTTTTCTCTAGTTGCGGCCAGCGGAGGCTACTCTTCCTTGCGGTGCCCGGGCTTCTCGTTGCGGTGGCTTCTCTTGTTGACGAGTACAGGCTCTAGGCATGCGGGCTTCAGTAGCTGCAGCACGTGGGCTCAGTAGTTGTGGCACTTGGGCCCTAGAGTGTGTGGGCTTCAGTAGTTGTGGCCCATGGCCTTAGTTGCTCCACGGCATGTGGGGTCTTCCTGGACCAGGGATCAAACCTGTGTCCCCTGCATTGGCAGGTGGATTCTTAACCACTGCACCACCAGGGAAGTCCCATTAACTGCAGCTCAGTGATTCTTAACCCAGTCTGCACATGAGAATCCCCAGCTGATTTTTAAAAAATTTTTATCGAATTATAGTTGATTTGCAATGTTATGTTAATTTCTGCTGTACAGCAAAGTGATTCAGTTATACATATATATACATTCTTTTAAAAGTTCTTTTCCACGATGGTTTATAACAGGATGTTGAATATAGTCCCCTGTGCCATATAGTAGGACCGTGTTGTTTACCCAGCTGATTTTAAAGAAATGTCAGGGGCAGGGTGGAAATACAGATAACAAACTAGTGGTTACCAGAGGGAAGAGGGGTGGTGGGAGTGCCAAAATAGGTGAAGGGGATAAAGAGGTACAAACTACTAGGTATAAAAAAAAAGTTACAAGGATGTGACGTATAGCACAGAGAATATAGCCAATATTTTGTCATAACCTTATATGAAGTATAATCTATAAAAATATTGAATCACTATGTTGTACATATGAAACTAATATAATATTGTAAGTCAACTATACCCCAATTTAAAGTCTATACTCCAGACTGATGAAACCAGAATCTCTGAAGGTGGGCCTCGGGCACTGGTATTTTTTGAAGCTCCTCGAGAGACATCAATGAACAGGCACGGCCCTGTACAAGGTAAGTCACCTGTCCCAGGGTCTGAACCCTTGGTCTGTTCTCTTGTCATTAGGAAGATAAGAGGGTGCCAGAGACGAATTTAAGAGTTGTGAACACAAAGCCAAGACTTTCTTCTTGAAGGAATTAGAAAGACTAGAAGAGAAATCATCAGGAACTAACCTTCTCACGATGTGATTCACTATTATTTCATGTCACGCAACAGACATTTTTTTTTTGAGCAGCTACTATGTACCAGGCAGTGTGTTCAGGGTATAGGGAGCAGAGTGAGCAACGGGGAGATAGGGGAGGTCTGTGCCTCCCTGTCCCCCTCATCTGTGACCTTGTAGATATTTATACAGACTTTGGGTTTTACTTTATTTAACAGCAAATTAAATAAAGTTTATCACTATAATCTATAATTACCCAGGACCTGGTCTTCAGATATTGGAGTTAATAACTGTGGAAGATGGTATATTTTCCAGAATGGCTGCAACCACATCTCTCATTCCACATGTTCTTCTTACAATGTGACCTTTATGCTTCTCTGTGAAGGAGCCCCTGAATGTGGGTGGGCTTAGTCTGTGGTAGAAGTGACTCCAGGTGAGTTCTGAAGCTAGTTCATCCAAGGCAATGCAGCTATCTCCTGATTTTCTTGGGACACTCACTCTTGGAACCCAGCCACCATCCTGTGAGGAAGCCCAAGCCACCCTGTGGAGGAGCCCATATGGAGAAGAACCAATAGCTGGCACCAACTTGCTGGTGTGGTGAGTGAGCTGTGTTGGAGAGATTCTTCGGCCTCAGTAAGTTCACATCATGAGGGGCACAGAGAAGCCGTTTCTGCCAAGTCCTGCCTGAATTGCAGATGCTTGCAACATCGGGATAACGTGTATCAATCATGCATCCTGCCAAATGCTCAAACTGCCATTTGCTTTATGTTCTTCTTTAAACCTACTCCCTTTGCTCTTACTGAAGTAAATAGGAAACATTGTGTCACTTCCAGAAGTCATTTGACATGGATCAAAAATAACCACAAAACTAGATACAATAACAACAAAAAGTGTTATTAACTTCAGCTCAGTGATTCTCAACCCAGTCTGCACATGAGAATCCCCAGCTGAACTTAAAAAAGGGGGGAGGGGGAGGTGGCCCTGTCTTACTCCAGACTAATGAAACCAGAATCTCTGAAGGTCCAACAACTGGGCCCCAACAATAAATGATTAGTGTTGTTCTAAGTCACTCAGTTTAGAGTGATTTGTTATATAGCAAATGACAGCCAGAGCAATATTGTGCACAATGCCACCTTCTAACTTACTATCTAAACATTCTTCATTCCTCCGAAAGAAATCAGAATTCACCTTCCATGCAATTCAAGACTCAGTTTCAATCTCCTCCCCCCCCCCACCAGGATGTCTTCCCTGATATCCTTATTCAGCAAACGTGTACAGATGCTCTTGTGGGGGAGGCTGCTAGTAGGCACTAAGGTAAGACACAGGGTGGCAGATATGTAGCTCTGGACTCTCAGAGGGTCCCTGGCTCTGCCATATACTCAGCATGGGACTTTGGCTAACTCACCTCCTCTGGGCCTCAGTTTCCTCACCTGTGAAATGGGGGCAACAACACCTACCTCTTACAATTGTCAGGATGAAATGAGTTTAAAATTCATCCTCTGGAGTTTGTGTACAGCAGGTTTTGGCTAGGACATGGCCATACTAATGACAAAATGGAGCAGCCCTCTGTTTACCTCCAGAGGAAGGAAAAGAGTGGTTCAATTTTAGGCAAAGGATGCATTTTTAACATTTTTACTTTTTATTATAGAAATGTCCCACATGCAGAAAAGTATAGAGACCAGTTTAATGAAATCCCATATGCCCATCACTTAGATTGAACAATTCTTAACATTTGCTATATTTGAATTGTCTAGTTTTTAAATTAATGTATTTTAAAGGCGATTAGCCTGGTGGCATTTCACCCCTATGCAGCTTTAAAAAATAAGGCCATTTTCCTACATAACCATAATTCCATGATCACACTTAACAAAATACAAGTTTAAACATGATCCAATATAATTCAAATTCAAATGTCCCCAGTTGACACAGCTGGTTTGTTCAAAGCCAAGATCCAATGAAGTGCCCAACATTGCATTTGGTTGTGACACCTTCTCTTTGAACTCTGGGCGGTCCTCATTTCTTTCCTCCCATCCTGTTGACTCCAGAAAGCCAGGCTGTTGAGAGTTCCGCCTTCTGGATTGGTCTGATTGCTTCTCATGGTGTCATCTGCCATGTGCCTCTGTCCTTTGTGTTTCTTCTGTAAACTGGAAGTAGAGGTGTGATTCAAGTTAAACTTTCGGGGCATGAACACTTTTTTGGTGCTGTGTATTTCCCATTGCACCTAGTAGGAACTTGTCATCTGCCTGTCCCACTGCCCTGCTGCTAAAAGTCACTGAACAAAGGTGGCAACGGTATGATGCTTCCATTGGAAAGTTATTTTTTCCCTCTTTGCATCTAGCAGGCAATCTATGAGGAGATCACTGGTGGACATGATACTATCCAGTCTCCCATGAACCTTTCAGTTAATCATTTTAGCATCCATTGACGACTCTTGTCTGTGATGATTAGTTCATTAGGGGTTTCAAAACAGTGATTTTTCTGTCCTCCTTTTAACATTATTTGTTGGCATTTTTTCTGCAAAAAGGGCTTTCTTCCCTCATCAACTGGAGCTGGTTTCATGCTGTAAAGCCTTGGTAAGTGAGGAGTTCATACAATTGTCACCTTCGAAGGTGACAAATGTGCTTTGTTGTTTTAATATCACTATGGACTCATGTATATTTGTATGTTCACAGAGTTAAATGGTCCTTTTTTTTATTGTGGTAAAAACATATACAACATAACATTTGCCATTGTATCCGTTTTTAAGTGCACAGTTTTGTGGTATTAAGTACATTCTTATTGTTGGGCAACCATCCCATGATCCATCTCCAGAACTTTCTAATCTTCGCAAACTGAAACTCTGTCCCCATGAAACACTGACTCCCCATCCCCCTCCCCCAGCCCCTGGCCCCCACCATCTAGTTCTGTCTCTATGAATTTGACTCCTCTAGGGGCCTCATGTGAGTGGAATCAGACAGTATTTGTCCTTTTGTGTCTGGCTTATTTCAATGAGCGCAGTGTCCTTAAGGTTCATCCATGTTGTAGCACATGTCAGAATTTCCTTCCTTTTTGAGGCTGAATAATATTCCATTGTATGGATAGACCACATTTTGTTTGTCTGTTCATTCATTGATGGGCACTTGGGTTGTTTCCCCATTATCCTTTCTAATGCTCAAAAAGTTATACCTGATCTAGTTGGAGCTCCAGGGAGGTAGTTTTGAAAACCCCCAACAATTCAGGATCTAATCTAAGGATAATTTCCAGATGAGTAAGAGGGAGGAGGCTGAGTTCCTGAAACTTTTCTTTGCAACAACTGTAGCTTAAAGGTTCTTCACTGTCTGCTTCCTTCAGAGACAAATTGCTGCACCACCCCACCCCCAGCTGGCCACACACCCAGTTTCTGATTCCATAAATCAAGAGAAACCAGAAATTGCATTTCTAACAAAGTTCGTGGAGATGCTGAACCTCCTGGTTCAAGGACCACTTAGAACCACTGATCCACTTACATCCAGTTACAGGATTTAAAAAAAAAAAGAAAAAAAGTTAAAGTTGTACCCACATTAAAGTTGCTGCTGGGACTTCCCTGGCGGAGCAGTGGTTAAGACTCCGCACTTCCACTGTCGGCAGCACGGGCTAGGAGAACAAAGATCCCACATGCCAGGGCACGGCCACAGAAAAACAAAACAAAACAAAACAAAAACAATAAATAAACAAAATAGATGGTGATTGGGTATAATTATGAAGAATATCTAAAAAAAAAGTTGCTTATTTTCTCAGCATGACCTCCACCCTCCCCTCTTTCCCCACGAACCAGCTCGCCCTGCCGTAGATTAAAAAGTACGGTGTTACTATGTATTATGACAGTGATCTGGCCCTCTTCAGAGTTTTTGTTTGGACTTATTTCTATCCCAAAATAACTGATTTTCCGGCGCTGTTCTTCAGCGCAAAGCACAGGCCACACCACCTAATGAATACTTGCCTGACACTTAAATGAGATGTGGAGGGGGGAAAATAGCCAAACAAAAAAACCCTGATTTCTATTTATAAGAAGGGATTTAAAATAACTGCACGAGGGACCCCAAATCGTAGGTAGAAGTCCTAAGGTCCAAGAGACAAGTGGCTTACAGGATCCTGAAAAAGATGGGGCGATATGTTTACGTTCGATATAAACAGTTTACAAGTCGCGGTATATTATCATGGGTAAATTAAAAAACGGTTTTTGGAGGGATTAGCATGATAAATCTCGTGGATAAAATGAGAACTTCTCGGTTATGTCAATGCATTAGATTTTAGATTTGTATCATTCAGATTACCACGTACTAGCATCACACCGTGATGGTCCCCATTCTACAGACGCAAACTGAGATTCAGGGTAAGAAGGGAGTTGACCATGATACAGATCCAGGATTGGAAAATTAATCTGCAGTTCCAGAGCCCAGGTCTCATTCCATCACACAGCAGCAACACGTGGCCAGGAAACAAAAGTGTCCCTGGGGATTCCTCCCTACCGGGGAGGTTGGGGCCCGGGGGAGGCTCAGCCCCGGGAGGCTCCGGTCACTGGGCAGCGCCCCCTGCGGGCCACAGTGCGCAGGCGCTGCGCTCCCGTCCCGCCTCCGCCCCCGCCCCCCTCCACGTGCGGCGCACACCTCGCGATCCCCTCTGCGGGGCTTGCCTCGCGCCTCCCTCCCTCCCTCCTCCCGCCCCTCCGGTCCGGGCCTCCCATTGGCTGCGGTCTTCGTCCCTCCGACCGCAGCCCGGCAGGCCCCCGCCAGGCCGGAAGTCCCGCCCCCCAAGTCGCCCTCCGCGTCGTCAACTGGCCTAGGCAGTTGTCAGTCCGGGCAGCGGGCCCGAGTCGGCGGCGGGGGCCCGCAGTCGGTGCGCGACCCGGGTTGGCGGTGGTTTCCGGTTCCGCGGGGCTGGCGGGCGGGCGGGCGGCCGGGAGCGGCGGCGGCGGCGCCTGACAGACAATGAGGGCGGCGCGGCGGCGCTGAGCGGCGGCGGCGGCGGCGAGCGACGCGGGGCCCGGGGGCGGGGCGGGGAGCCAGCCATGGACAATCAGGTGAGGAACGGCCGCGCCGCCCCAGCGCGGCCCGCGCCGCCCGCCCGGCCCCCTCTCTCCTTCCCTCCCTCCCTTACCCGCCCGCCCGGCCGGGCCCGACCCTCCTCGGTCCCGGCTTCCCCGCCCCCGCTTGGCGCCCGCCCGCCCAGCTTTGTGCGCGCCCGCAGCTCCCCGGGCCTTTATGTGGGGCGGGGGCGCCCCTCCCCCATCCGCCACCCCCGCCGGGTCAGAGCGCCTCGGACCCCCCGGGAACCACGGTGCCCCACTGCCCAGAGTCCCCTGGGAAGCCCCTCGGAACCCCGGTCTGGCCCAGATCCCCGTGAGACACCCCCGTGATCTCCACTTCAGCCCAGAACGCTCTGGGACGCTCCTCGGGACCCCGGCCTGGCCCACATCCCCCTGGGACGCCCCTTGTGACCCCAGTCCGACCCAGCGCCCCCTGGGACATCCCTCGGGATCCCGGCACAGTCCTGAGTCCCCTCAGCCCCCGCGGGGCCCCCTTAGATTCCTCTGATCCGGCCTGTACCCCCTTTCCTGTCTGAATCCAGGGCCAGTCGGTGTCTCCTACCCCCTCTGGCCCCTTGGCCCTGAATCCTCTCAAACTCCCGGCATTAAACCTTTGCTGGGATTTGAGTTCCCCACAACTCCTGGGGCCTTGGTCTGCAGCCTCCTCCTTACTTGAACCCAGGCCCACGCTGACCTCTCTCCTCTCTGGTCCTGCCCTTGCCTCAGCCTGAGCATCTGTTCCTCCTCAAACCCTGGTAGGGTCCCGGGTCTTTTCCCACCAGGACCCAGGCCTGCATTGAGCGGCCCCCTTTTTTGGACCTGGGCTTTCTTCTTCAGATGTCTTTGACCCACTCTGCTGCTCAGCCCCCTCTGCTTTCAGGCCCTGATCACTCTCCCTTGGACCGCAGGGCCCCAAGGGTCTTGTCTCTTCACCTTCAGACCCTCTTTGACCAGGTCCAGGGACCATTTCTGCTCGGACCTGGAGCCTCCACGCCCTTCAGATACCAGATGCCTCACTCCCCTCAGTTCGGGCCCTCTTTGCCCCTGTGACTCTGATTTACGCTTCCCCTCGTTGTCCCCGAGTCCAGGTCTCCTCTCTGGTTCCTCTAACCATAGTCGTTCTCCCTGCAGAGACCTGCAGTCTCTCCTGAACCCATGTGTCTCTCTCCTTACGTTCAGGGTCGCCCACTTCCTCCCAGCATCCCCTAGTCTGATGCCGTGACTTTGACCCACTACCCTCTCCCCCTAGCACACCCCATTTTCCCTGCCTTCCCCAGCATCTTGGAGCCGCCACCGAGAGCCTTGCTGCAAACCTAGGGTGTTCTCCAGCCTCCCTAAACTCTCCCCATGGCCCTTTTCCCTTCTATCTGGAAACCCTGAGCCAGCCCTGGCGAACCCAAGGCTGTTCTCCTCTTCAGTACCCAAGCCCCTTCCCCCTCCCCAAGCCCAGGACCATTGCGACCCCCCAACATAGGATCATTTATTTCTTCACCCTCCCCTGCTGCCCCTGCCTTCCAGGGGCTCGAAGCCAGGAGAGGCAGTGTGGGGGCAGTGGGGCTGGCAGCCGAAATCCCCGCTGTTAGTGAGGGCAGGTTGGGGCATCCCTGGCTGCCGGCACCACTCAGGCAGCTCTGGCTCATAAGGTGCTGTGTGGCTGTCGGGTTTCAGGGGTGGGGGGGTGGGAGACCACCCCCCCTGCCCATCCCAGCCGCCTGGTGGCCCAGGATCCCTGAGGCCTGTGCTTGGGGGCACCCTCTTACCGCGATTTCCTTTCAGCCTTGGTGTTGCACCTCTTTCTTGAGAAGTAAGGAATAGTTCATGACAGCTGAATGGGGGATTTCTGCAGAGTGGTGTGAGTTCATTTCCCTTGAAGGGACAGAGCTCGTTGCCTCCGATCTGTATTGAGTTAAGAAACAAAACAAAATAAACCTTCAGGGTCCACTTTCAAGGAAGCTGGCCCCTGGGGAAGTCTTGCTGGGCACCCTGTGGGCGTAGAGCATGGCTCCCGCCCCTCACCCCACCCGCCGGGCCCCCCGGGGGGACGTCTCAGGCCCAGCTGTGTCCATTCCCCTTGTGATATGTGGCGCCCTGGCTGGTTGGGTGGCTGTCATCTGTGTGAGCGGTGAGAAGGGGCGGCATTCTGGGTCGGTGACAGAGGGAGACAGCGGTCCTGCTGGGGGTGCGGGGAGCAGGTGAGCACCCTGGGCCAAAGAGAGGCGCCTCACCACTGCCCAGCGCGGCAGTAGCTAGCACTCGGTGGCTGTTTAAACGTAAAAGTACGAGAACGAAAAAGTCGGTTCCCTACAGTTGCACCACCCACATTTTAAGTGCCCAGGAACCACCACTCCTGAGGTGCCGGCCACCTCATTGGGCAGCACGGAGAGGCGACCTTTCCATCAGGGCAGAAGGTTCCACTCGACAGCGCTGGTCTGGATCCTTGCACACGTACTGACAAGTGAAACCGGTCCCAGAGGAAAGCTTGAGCCACCCTGGAGTCTGACTCTCCGTGCCCGGCTGTGTTCTCATGCAGATTTGGGAGAGGCCCAGGAGCTCTGTCCCTTCCTCAGGGGGCAGCAGCCCCTGGGGAGGCAGGAGAGAAGGGGCGGGGGAAACGCTGTGAATCCAGCAGAGTCGGCCTTCTCTGTCTCCCCCATGATGCCCCAAACCTGTGAATGCCTCAGTGTGATGGGAAACAACGGGGCTTCCCCCCCTCCCCCAGGCCCGCTTGCTCTGGGAGACTTTGGTTCTCTTGACCTTCCTGTTGTATTCTCTAGAACTTTCAGGCCCAGCTGAGAAGGGCGATTCTGCATTTGGCTCTGGCTCCCAGGAAAATGTCATTCTGGTACCCTTTGCCTTGACCACACCCCCACCTGTTTGATCCCTTGACCTGTAGCGTGTACTTACACATCTGTCATCTGCGGGATTTGTATTTTTTTAGGGGGGACGTGGTGATGTATTTTGGGGGGCAGGTCTTTGCTCACGCAGGGGGCATGGCTGGGAGCCATGTGATTTATCGCCAAGGATGGTGGGGAAGGAATGGGCGTGGTTACAGACTGAGCAGATGCTGAAAAGATGGAAAGGAGGCTGGGAAGGGAGCCTCAGGGGGCGGGGGGTTGCCTAGGGAGCTAGAAGTGGTATCAGCATCTGGGGAGTCCTGTTCCCCAAAGGACCAGGGAGTCCTCCCTTCACAAAAGCATTGGGACTGGCTGCGAGGTGGGCGGCCGACCCGCTGAGCCACATGGTTGAACTGACGCTGACTCTTCATCTCCTAAGTTTGGATTTGGGAACAGCTGCCTGTGACCATACTCTGCTGTTGCAGAAGAGAGATTTCTTTCTCACGGGGAAGGCCCATTTCATGGATGTGCAAACGCAGGCCCAGGGCAGCTCTGCAAGGAGTCGAGGCCTGGTGGGATGCTTAGGGAGCGCTCGCTCTTCCCCCAGACCTTGCACAGAGAACCTCAGGACTGTGCAGAGTGCTAATGAGAGGGTGACGGGGTCCCCCCCAACCTGGCTCTGAAGCTGTCACAGCAGGTCGATGCCAGGTTTTAAAGTTGTGAAGCATGTTGTAAAGTGCTTGAGAGCAGTGACCAGAGTCCTGCTCCCCTTTGTGTCCCTCGTAGTTTGTAATGCGAAGATTTGCACTTAGCTTCGCCAACTGTTGGTTAAATAAAAGTGACTACGAATCACTGCCTTTGTCACCGGGCCCACCTGGCCGGGTGACAGATGCCTTTATTGGGCTTGTTCGTGTTCAAAATCTCCCAAGACTGCTGCCTGGAGAACTCTGGGGATGGCCGATGCATCATCTACATGTCTGTGTGCGTTTCCTACATATTAATGCATATCCTGTCCCAGGCCTCCCTGGTGGGCTGGTAGGGGTGAGGCTTCCCAGCACCCTGACAGCTCTAAAGATTTTGGGTGTATCTGCACATTCTCACGGTCTACACACTTACCTTAGAGAGTTTCCAGAGGCACATTCATTGAGCCCCTTCTTGTCCCTTTGTCATTAACCTGGTGCCCTGCGTCAGAGAAATGAGGCTGGACGGAGCCCTAAGAGAGTGCAGGGGCAGCCACCAGCCCCCGTGGGCCAGCCGTTAGAGGACCAGGGTCTCCTGGACCAGGGTCTCCTGCGGCTGTCCTGAGAGGTCCCAGCCTCCGGGCAGGCAGTCTCCACTTGAGAGGATTGTCTCAGAGGGACGGTCGTCCTCTCCCTGTCTTGTGCTCTGATACAGTGGCTGCTCCTGGGAGCCCCCCACTGGGTCTAGAGGGAGAAAGTTCTGTGAAGAGCGCTTTCTTTGGGCTTGTGTGGCCGCTGCTCTGTGGGCCCAGCCCCTGTCCCCCTTTGTGGGTGTGTGGACCACGTTGCCAGTGACCCTACTGGATGTCATCAGACTTGGCAAAATCGTCCCAGGCTGATCAGGGAAAAGACCTCTGGGTGCTTCCTCCTCCTGGGAGGGGAGGGGATTGCTCATCTGAGGGAATTAGCTGCAGTAGCCAGACACCAGGCATAATTAGGCCACTTGGTAAAGTGGGAATTCCCTGGGCGGGGGGACGGGGGGGCATCTGGTAAAGAGAATTCCCACCAGAAGATCCGGGGAAATCTTACAGATACACTTGTTGAAGACCTGTCTCCTGGGGCCAGGCTGAGGGCAGGGTTCGAGGGATGCGGGAAGGATCCCGGGAAGCGAGGGCTGTGAGGCCAGCAGCGCTGTTGACACCAGACTGGCTCTCTCTCTGCTGGGTGGGGCCTCCCCTTCCACACCTGCAGGGATCTGTGCTGGCTGATCCGTCTGCCTGGCTCGCAGGACTTAGGATTCTGGCCCTTGGGTTCCAAGTGCCCGCCGCCAGTTGGCCTGGAGCAAGGGCAGTGCCCAGCGGAGGCCCTCAGCCCAAGCTTAACTGTCCCTAGGTGGCCCTGGGAGCCCTTGTGCCACTCCATCTCATCTCGGGTCTTAGGGATGATTTCCCAGAGGTAGAATAGTTAACCCTTTCTGGGGCAGCCTGGAAAGTGCCCCTTTGTTCTGGGCTTTTGTGGGGGCAGTGGGTGGCGAAGTGGCCCCCAAGATGCTGGGACGTGGCAGTGACCAAGGCTGGGCCCTCCCTCTGGAGGCTCTGCGAGGGGCCTCCCAGCAGCCGCGGGGCAGGTGAGGGGCGTCACTCCAGGCAGTGTGGGCTTTTTTTTTTTTTTTTAATTTATTAGTTTTCCTTTTTTCTTTTTTTTTTTTTGGCTGCATTGGGTCTTCGTTGTTGCACACGAGCTTTCTCTAGTTGCGGTGAGCAGGGGGGCTACTCTTCGTTGCGGTGCATGAGCTCCTCATTGCGGTGGCTTCTCATTGCGGAGCATGGGCTGTAGGTGTGTGGGCTTCAATAGTTGGCACGTGGGCTCGGCAGTTGTGGCTCTTGGGCTCTAGAGCCCAGGCTCAGTAGTTGTGGCGCACGGGCTTAGTTGCTCCTTGGCACGTGGGATCCTCCTGGACCAGGGCTTGAACCCGTGTCCCCTGCATTGGCAGGCGGATTCTTAACCACTGCGCCACCAGGGAAGTCCAGCTCGGGCTTATTAATCCAGCCAGCAGCGAGCCTCTCCAGCAGGCGCCCTTCCTGGAGAAGCAGCTGACTGATGTGCTTCAGTTCTCCAGTTCTGCTGGACGGGGAAGGAGTCCAGGTGGATTAAGGAAGGAGGGGGCAGAGCCCGCAGAGGTGGAATTGTCTGAGGTGGAATTACCGTGACTCGCGGAGTCGGAGTAGTTGGCCAGGGCTCAGCTTTGCTTGCCTCCGCTTCAGTGTAGCTGAGTGTCCTACGGAATCAATGATTTCTTTTCTAATATAGTGTCCCCAAATCTGTGATATTCCACCATCTTTACTTCTTAGAAGATTCCAGCATTCAGGAGACACTTCTCCTGGGTGCACTGGCGTATGCAGTCATCAGCACCTGGGGTCTGGGGGTGTCGGGGCTGAGCTGGCACCGGCCCCTGAGGCAGAGATGCCGCCTGGGCGGAGCTTTGGGCACGGCCCGCCGGCTGCAAAGATTACCCATCTCGCTTCAGAACCTTCCTGTTTACTTTGGCCTCTGGAGCGTCTTTTTGGCGCTTCCATTTTCCCCCTCGGATGGAACTGTGGTCTTCCCTTCTTTCACAATCACTGCTCTGCCGGGCTTGCTCATGTGCCCTGGGTAGGAACCCCACGTGATGAGAAATGCCGGGAAGGCAGCTGGGGTTGGAGCAGGGTTGTTAATCTCCGGATTGGTGAACAGCGGAATCTGAGGGGGCATCTCATCACCTAGGAGTTAACTCGAAAGTATTGATACCAGAAGCCGTTCAACAGTGTCCTGTTGTCATTGTGATTAGGTGGATCTGGTTTCCCATAATCCAGGGATTGTGTCCCGACTCCTCAGTGTGAAAACAGGTCAGAGAGAAAGGCAGAGTTTGTTACACACCCGTAAGTGTATGGGGTGATTATGGCCTATTTGGGATCATGTAAATATTGTTGGGGTTTGTTTATCTTGAACGTCGTCCATAAGCAGCGTTCTGCGGATAGAAGCTTGTGGTTGATTCGAGCATGACTTGTTTATCCAGACGTCCAGGCCTTTTCTCCAGCTGTCAGGGGGGTATTTCCCCCCAAATGTCCCCATCCACCCACCCCCGCTCCACCCACCCGGCCTCCATGGGCATCATCACAGCTACCCAGCTGCCCGGGTCTCCTGTCTCTCCTTCTGCATCCGCCCTTGGGTCCTCCCAGTTCTCCTGTTTCAGGCTCCTTTTCCAGCCACTCCCTCTGGTTGCCTCCCAGCAGGCTTGTTGTTGTTGGTCTGTCTGTCCTTTTTGCCTTCAGCCCAGACTGTGTACACAGTTGCTGGGGTGCTTTATCACTTAGATGCTGTTTCCTCCAATCCGTCACCTGCATACCGTTGGCTGTCATTTCTCTAGTGTGGAATCTAAATGCTCCATCCTGATCCCCACCCCTCCCCGCAGTGGACCGGTCCCGGGGGTCTCTGCTCTTTTCCCAAGCAGCCTCACTGGGACTGTCTTCCTGTGCCGGCGGGGTGGGGGGCTCCTGCCCTGTTCTTACACCACTGGGACTGTCGTCCTGGGCCGGCAGGGGAGGGCCTTCTGCCCTGTTTTTACAGTTGTCTCGCTAAGTACCCACTGCCTCCCCGACAGTCTCCATGCATCAGGACCACCCTGTCCTTATCTGTCACCTTGGCCCTTCCCTCTTGGAACGCACCACTTAGAACTCACTGATCTAGGAAGCCTCTCTGGTTTAATCCAGTGTTGATGCCTCGTGCAGCGTGATTCCAGGATAGAGGTTAAAAGGACGGGTGGGATGTGGCCCTGGGGGAGACAGCAGTGAGCAGTCAGGAGCAGGGTCGGGATGAAGCGGCACAGCAGAGTTGGTTGTACACAGACTGCTGTGGAGACGAGGGTCTGGTTGGTTTCCGGTGTGGATCTATCAGAAGGGGCTCTGGAGAGAGTAGCACTTGAGCCAGGGCTTAAGGGACAAGTGGAATTCCAATCAGAGAGAAGTGAGTTAGGGCGCCCCCGGCTGCGGGCCGGAAGGAGCAGAGGTGGATGGGAGTGGACGTTCCCGGTATGTTTGGGGATCGCTGGTGTCTGACTGAGCTGGGATGCAGTGTGTGTGCGTTTTCCTGTGCTTCCTCGGTTCCAGCCTCTAAGGCCTGGCTAGAACTTAGCAGCAGCTTCTTTGTGCGCGAGCACGTGTGTGTGCACGCACGGGGGACTGCAGCGCGGGAAACTTGCACGGCTTTGCGACGTACTCTCTGATCTTGGGTGAAAGCATGGTAAACGAGGAGTACCCCAGACTTGAGGAAGCACAGGTGGGAGATGGGAGGTATGCTGAGGCCTGCGGACTCGATTCTGACCGAGAGCGGTGGGCCCTGCTTTCCTGGCAGTGACCGAGCAGCGAGGGCTGGAAGCGTGGGGAACACGCCGGTGGTGGGTCTGAACGGGGTTTTGGAACCCAGGGAAGAGGCAGGTCCTGGAGGGACTGTGGCCCCAGGGGTGCCTGGGGTCCGGTGGTGAGAAAGAGAGCGCAGAGGGAGGTTTCTGGTCTGGGCCTGGGCTGGTGAGCCCGACAGGGGAGTTTCCTTCCGGATGCGTGGGATCCAGGCCACTGGCCTGCTTGTCCTTGGTTATCTCAATACTTAGGAGCAAGTGTGCACTTGGCCTCTGCTTTCTTTGTAACGTTCTTGATTTTGATACTAGGTGTCAGGCTGTATTTCTGTGAAGTCCAGAGAGGGTTTTAACAGGCCAGAGCGGATGTGTACAGTGGGTCCCTGTCGGCGGTTTCAGCTGGCCTCGCTGGTGCAGGTTCTGTGAAGGGTCGGGGCTCTGCCTGCTTAGTGTGTGTGTGTGTGGCGGGGGGCCGGCACGAGCTGCTTCCTGTCTCAGGCGGGTGGCCAACATGTGTGTGAGGAGGGCAGCGTGGCTGCCGAGGCCGCGGGCCCACCTGCACCTGTCCCCAGCTGGCTTCACACTTGCCCCCCATTCTCACTGTGAACCGCTGTTCTCCTTTGAAAACAAAGCCAGCGTTTGTGCAGGTGACTCGGGTGACCCCAGGGGTCTCTCTTTTCCGGGAGGCACTCTGTGGGATGATGGAGAATGAAAATGCTTTAATCAAGGATGGCAGGATGGCACACTGGCCAAGGGCGTGGCCTTCGGGTGACACACACGCACCTGGGCCTGAATCTCCCTTACAACTCAGCCGCCTCGTGTGTGCCACTCAACAGCTCACTCTTGGAGCCTTGGTTGCCTCATTCGTAGAACGAGGTACAGTCTGCCCTCCGGATCCGTGGGTTCTGCATCCACACAATCAATCCGTTGCGGATCGAAAATATTCGGGAAAACGATTCCCGAAAGTGCCAGTAAGCAACCCTTGAATTTGCTGTGCCCCAGCAACTATTTACATAGTACTTACATGTAGTTACAACTATTTACCTAGCATTTACGTTGTACGAGGTATTATAGGTAACCTAGAGATGATTTAAAGTATGCAGGAGGATATCCGTAGGTTACATGTAAGTGCTAAACCTTTTTACCTAAGGGGCTTGAGCATCTGTGGATTTTGGTATCCTCGGGTCCTGGAAGCAATCCCGCATGGGTACTGAGGGGCGACTGCAGTGGCACCACGGGTCACGCTGTTGTTTTCCGGGAGATCTTGGTGAGGGTTGCTACTCCGGGCAGGGAGCCAGCGCAAGAGGAGAGCAGGCCGACTGCTAGCAGGATGATGTCTGATCATGGAGACTGCTGAGAAGACAGTGTCATAAAGAGCCATGGGGTGGTGGTGGTGCTTTTAGGTTGGGTGGTCAGGGAGGGCTTCTCTGAGGAGGCGACAGTCAAGCTGAGACCTCGGTGACAGGATGGAGCCAGCCGTGGGGAGGCCTGGGGGAGAGCATCCGAGGCAGCAGGAACCACAGGTGCGAAGGCCCTGGGGCAGGGTGGGGAGGAGGCGCGGGGCCCCGTGGGCCTCCTGGCGAGCGAAGGCATGCACAGCCGTCCGGCCCCGTCCACCTGAGCACGTGCAGGCTCCTCCTGCTCCTGTGACCGCGCTGCCCCTGCGCGGGATCCCTTCACTTGCAAGCTCTGTAGGCCACGGGGGGCCGGGGGGAGGGCATGGCCTGCAGCACCCTGCCCTGGGCCCTGCGTTGACCCTGTGCCCGCCTCTCTCTCCCTCCAGTGCACTGTCCAGGTCAAGTTAGAGCTGGGACATCGTGCCCAACTACGCAAGAAGCCCACCACGGAGGGGTTCACGCATGACTGGATGGTGTTTGTCCGCGGCCCTGAGCAGTGTGAGATCCAGCACTTCGTGGAGAAGGTGGTCTTCCGGCTGCACGACAGCTTCCCCAAGCCCAAGCGTGGTGAGTGTCCCCACCCTGGCCGCCTGCCCTCTCCCTGGGGAGCAGGTGGCCTGTACCCCGCAGCCCGAGGCGAGAGCTCGCCCTCCACACAGGGCCTCCACCGTCCCTTCTGCTTCTCCCTCGGCCGCGGACTTGGCTGTAGGGAAAACCCAACGGAGGTGGTGACAGCGTCTTGTGTCATCACTTAGACTCAGGCTCTGAGAAGCTTCCAGAGAATGTAGCCCTGTGGTTGAGGGTGGGAAGGGCGACTTACACCCCCTGGTGAGTAAGCAGGAAGCTGCTTACTGGGCCCACGTTGGAGGAGAGATGCCCTTTAGAGAGCCCGTGGTATGTGGGGCAAAAGCAGAAAAGGCTTGCGTTTCGCCGCTGCCTCCTCCCTGGCTTCACCCCTCAGAGCGCCTGGCCATCTGCGAAGTACAGGGTGACATGCGACCCGGCTGTCTGACAGGGCAGAGAGCCGAGAACTCACCCAGGGCACCCGATCAGAGACCACTTCCTGGGGAATTGGGAGCGAAGTTGGAGGCGATCTTGGGAGCTCTATGGGGGCCGGGCCCTGCCTCCTGTTTTTACCATTCGGTCCCCATGTGAAGCCCAGCCCGTCACAGGGGTCTTGTAAATAGTTCTCGAATGGATGCGTTGATAAAGGAACAAAGGACTCTGTGCTCGGAAAGGGCTTCAGGGCTGGGAGAGCTGTTGCTGGGCTGCTGCCCCCTCTACCCACTCTAGGTGGGCCAGGGGGCCGGGGGTCACGCTGTGACAGCATGGAGCCTCGGGTGGAAGCAGGAGCCCGTCCCGGGACCCGCTGGGGGCCTGGGCCGGCAGGTGTCTTACTGTCCAGTGGGGAAGCGACATGTGTTACAGGAGTAGAAACTCCTGGTTCAGAAGCAGCTCAAGATTCTTTTTCTTCTGGATTCTTCCATCAGCTTTCCGCTGTTCCTTTTCCTTCATTTCTCCCTTCCTGAGTCTTCAGCTTCTCTCCCTTTTTCCTTTTTCCGTCTCTGAGCCTCTTGGAGAGAGCCCACCTGGTTCCTGACAACATCAGGTATCTGTAAAGCACCTGCTAATAATAATAATAGTAATACATGCCACTCATCAGGCACGTCCTGCTCGCAAGCTCTTTTCGTTCACCCTGCGACCCTCTTTTACAGATGGGGAAGCAAGCTCGGGGCCAGGTAAGCTGCCTGTGCTTTAAAGCAGGAGTCTATGTGCTGTGGGCTGAATATGCCTGTTTTTCTTGGCGCTTGGTCATGCCTGTTCATTCTGGGGGAGCCCGTGGTCGCTGTGCCGGGACGCAGAGCAGAAGCCGGGCTGCCCCCTCCTGGCCCAGGTGCCTGCTTTCCCAGACAGCTGCCACTGCAGTTCCTTCACCACCGCCCTCTCCCGTCCCTCCCTTTCTCTCCAGGAGGGGCCCCAGGTGGTGACTCCTATCTACCTTTCAGCTGCTTGTTTCATCTTCCTCCCCTCCGGTCCTTAACCAAGCAGCCGCTAGAAGTAACAGAGCGGCCTACGTTTGTCCTGCCTTTGCTCTGTGCTGTGTGATGCAGGGAGCCCCCCAGGATCCCCTCCCATATCTAGATGCGGAAGCAGGTCCCGAGAGGCCCAGTCACCTGTTTGTGGTCACGAGGAAGCGGCACATTCTCTGAGCTCCCGATGTCTGAAAAATGGGTTTTGAGTGAAGCGCACTCTTTTGAAGTGTCATTTTGCAGACAGAGTTTCAGTAGGTGAATCGTGCATGTTTGCAAAGTCTGTGCGGCCTGTACACAGAGGGCAGCTGCGTCACGTGTATCGAATGGTAAATGCTCACTCACCGTTTGCTTAGTGGTCAGTGAAAAACAGATCAGGTGAAGCAGCCAGTGAATTTCTTATAGGGCTCCAGCCTCTGAAATTATACTTTATGTGCTTAAAAAGTATCTTTTACACCAAAATATACACCCGTAACAGACCCAGCAGAGATGAGCCAGGTGGGATGTTCCCACCTCCCAACTCACCAGCGGTGGTGTCACCCCAGGGGCAACATTTCTAGACCTTCTGGGTCGTGTCCTTCCTTAACACCTTAAAGCAGTAGAAGCAGATTTGCTTCTTATCTCTAGATTTTTCACATTAAAATTTGTTTATTAACTTACTAGCGTGAAGGGTTAGACTTTCTCCTAAGCTTCTCCCCCTTTCATCCCCGACAAGTGAGGGGTTTGTGTCTGGCCATATGGTTTGCTGCTGCATCCTAAGTAATACTTAGGTGCTTACTAAGTATTCGTTGAGAGAACGAATGCATTCTTCAATGCTGTCAACTTTGGCCAAGGTCTCCTGACTTTCCATCTAGGAAGAGAAGGGCAGGAGCACCCCGTCTTCCTTGAACCTTACGTCCCTCCTTCTGGGAGGTACATTTGACTTCGTTAAGGTTGCTCCGCTCCAGGATTAGAGATTAAGTCTAGAAGTTGGTAGCTGGCAAAGGGCACTGACCGTAGTGACTCTCTCCATTGTCGGGCTGGTCGGGATCCTCTCTGAACTCTGGGCCACTCCAAGGAGAACGCTCAAGGTCACGTCAAGGTCAGATGGGCTCTTTTTATCATCCTTGGTTAAAATTTGGCCCCGTTTACTTCGCTTCATATTTGGCCCGTTGCTTCTCTTCCCATCCTTGCATTGTGTCTTTTTCATCAAAGGTGCTTTGCCTTTTTTCCATCCTCCCCATCATTTCATTTATTCAGTGGAGTTTTTTCCCCTTCGAGATATTTCATTCTGGTCTCTTCCTCCTCTAATCAGAACTGGCTCCTCTTTAGCCATCACGCTGGGACTTTCCTTTACTTTTCTCCTGGGGGGATTTACCTAATACCCTTATGTTTTGGTTTATTTTCCTGTTTTACTAGAGTAGTTTCTCAAGAAGCTTCCCAGGAGATTAATTACTGAAGCAATTTCCAAAGAAAGGTGTGTGGGGAATAAACTCCTTGACTCCTAGTGTATTTGAAGTGCCCTTGTTCTGTTCCCACACTTGAATGGTAGTCTAGTTGGGTGTAACGTTCTAGTTGGAGAATTACTATCACTTAGAGCTTTGAAAGTGTCGCTTCGTTGTCTTCTGAGAAGTCTGATGCTATTGGGTTCTTGTTCTGTTGCAGATGACCTGTTTTTTAGTTTTTTGTTTTGTCTTTAGAAGGACTTAAGATGGTTTTTATGACATTGTTTCTGGGGTCTTTTTTGGTTGTGTGTTTGTTCATCATGTTAGACATTTGGTGTCCTTCATTTTATTTTATTTTTTATTATTATTTTTTAAAATATTTTTTTATTTATTTGGCTGTACTGGATCTTCGTTGCTGTGTGAGGGATCTTTGTTGCCACATGTGAGCTCTTTTAGCTGTGGCATGTGGGATCTAGTTCCCTGACCAGGGATTGAACTTGGCCCCCTGCGTTGGGAGTGTGGAGTCTTAACCACTGGGCCACCATGGAAGTCCCGGTGTCCTTCATTTTAGCTTCTATTTCTTTGACAATTTCTTTCCACCTATTTAATTTCTTTTTTTGCATTCTAGGATGCTTATTACATACATAACTTCTCTATGTTTAAGTCTTTTCATCTGTAAAATGGGAACAATTGCATCTGCCTCACAATGTTGTTGGGAGGATTAAATGAGTTAAATGTATAAAGTGCTGAGAATACTGCCTGGCATACAGTAGGTGCTTTATGAATATTAGCTGCTGTTGACATTTGTTTAATCTGCTGAGTTGTTTTTGCACCTTTCACCCTTTTAAAAAAAATGTCTTTTTGCTGTACATTCTGGGAGATTCCATCGACTTTATTTTCTGGTCCTTCTGTTGAATTAAAAAATTATAAGTATGATGTGGCACATATATACAATGGAATATTACTCAGCCATAAAAAGAAATGAAATTGAGCTATTTGTAATGAGGTGGATGGACCTAGAGTCTGTCATACAGAGTGAAGTAAGTCAGAAAGAGAAAGACAAATACTGTATGCTGACACATATATATGGAATTTAAGAAAAAAAAATGTCATGAAGAACATAGGAGTAAGACAGGAATAAAGACACAGACCTACTAGAGGATGGACTTGAGGATATGGGGAGGGGGAAGGGTAAGCTGTGACAAAGTGAAAGAGCGGCATGGACATATATACACTACCAAACGTAAGGTAGATAGCTAGCGGGAAGCAGCCGCAGAGCACAGGGAGATCAGCTCGGTGCTTTGTGACCGCCTGGAGGGGTGGGATAGGGAGGGTGGGAGGGAGACGCAAAAGGGAGGGGATATGGAAACATATGTATATGTATAACTGATTAAATTTGTTATAAAGCAAAAAATAAAAAAAAATAAAAAAAAATTATAAGTACTATATTTGTACTAAGGTCTAAGAGCCCTTTCTTACTCTCTAATTTTCCTTTTTAAAAGTATTTTGTTTTCATTTGTTGAGCAAGTCTTGCATCTGAGGGCATTGACTCTAGGTTTTTGTTTTTGTTTTCCTTTTCCCAAGTTCTCTTGTGGTCCCCAAAGTATTCCTGTTTCTCTGGCCTCTTTCCTCCAAGTGGGAACTCTTACCGAGTGCTCTCTTCAGGGCAGGATGGGTTCGCTTTACCGGTGGCTTCTGGTTAGGGACGTGGGTCCCCCCAGTTTCCTGAATGAGAAGGGCCTGACTCAGGGGGTGGGGTGGGGGAAGGTCGCAGGAGGGATACCCAGGGCTATTGTTCCAGTCACGGCCGCTCTGTTTGGCTTTTTTTTTTTTTTTTTTTTTAATAACTGCTTTACTGAGGTATGAGTCACACATGATAAAATTCACCCTTAATGTGTACGATCCGCGTGTCTAGTGTGTTCATACAGTGGCTCAACCATCACCTCTCTCATTCCAGAATGTTTTCATCAACCCAAGAAAAACCCCTAGCCGCCCACTCCCCACCCCCACCCTCCACTGTGCCTGCGGACGCCCCAGCCCAGGCCTCCCGGGGCTCAGGCCCCCCTTGCAGCGCCTGTGCCATGTCCCCGGCTGCAGCTTCCTCTTCCTGTTTCCTTGCCCAGCATGCTCTCACCCACTTTCTGCCTTCTAGAAAGTTCTTGGCTGCTCACATCGCCTCCCTCCCCATTACTCTCCCGGCATTATTTGGTTTCCTACTAGCCTCGCTTTGCTTGCCATGGGCCCTCAGGTGGGACGGCAGGCAGGCCGGTGGTGCCTGCTCGGTCTCCCATGTCTGGAAACCTGTACTCTGGCCCCTGTGCCCCGTCTCTGAACGGATAAGGTGGTTTTCAGCCTGGGAGTGCCCGTTCTCCGAGAGGCCTTTGGAGAGAGATTGAGAAATGCAGAGCAGGGTCCCTTCCCTGAAGGGGTTTGTCGTCTGGTAGAGAGATGAAGATCAGAGGTGACACGAGTGGAAGTAAGTGACCTGGGGGTCAGAGGCCGAGGGAAGCCAGGGCTGTCCCTGTGGGAGGGGGCCCTGACTCGGGCCTTCATGGCTGAGGGGATTCAGACTGGGGGTGGGCGGGGGGAGATGGACATGGGGGTGGAGCGTGCAGGCAGGTCCCCGGTCCCTCCGTCCTCTGCTGGGGGATTGTGCAGCGAGAACAGGCCACCCTTCCTCTCTACTTCCTCTTTCCTTCCTGGATGCAGGTTAATTCAGCAAGCAAGCAGGTGCCCGGCCCTGTGTGAGGCTGGGGCACATGAGGCAGACTGAAGGCCACTCACAGTGGGGGGACTTGGGCACTAGGTGGGCAGGGTTCACGCAGCTGGAGAAACCCCCCCTTAGTCTGCTCAAACGGGATCGAGAGACTCGGGGAGAGGCGGGCCGTGACCTGGCCTCCCTGCCCAGATTTCTTCCTGTCCCTGGACAGGCCTCTCACTTCAGTAGATGACCTGGCAGAGGTGTGACATGTGGCCCGCTCAGCGGTATTTGACAGATATATAGTGAATGTTTCCAAAAGATCTGGCCGTGGTGCTGGCCCTGGGGGTGTCACACTGAGTGAACTGGAACTCGTGTAGGATTGAGGAAGGTGGAGACAGTAAGCACGAGGGGTCCTGAGACCAAGTGACACAGGACGCTCGGGGCCGGAGGAGGGAGCCCCAGCCTGGAGCTTGATGGGGGGCGGGGGCTGCTGCTCAGTGAAGGGGTCCCAGAGGAAGTGCTCTGTGATCTGAGAGGGGCAGCGCGGCAGGGCTGGTGAGAGATGAGCCTGGAGGGGATGGAGCGCCGTGCAGGCCCCCTGGAGCGGCTGGAAGTTGGTCCTGAGGGCAGTGGGGAGCCATCAGGGGACACACGTCTGTGATTCACAGGGGTCCTTCCCGCGGCCCCTGCAGAAGATGCCTGGGAGCAAGCCTGAGGCAGGCCGGCTGGTGAGGGGCTGGAGCGGAGGCTCAGGGCACCAGGCAGCGGGGTGCAGCCCAGAGATGTTTGGAGGTGGCCTTCACAGCGCTTGGTGGCGGGCGAGCCGTAGGGGCAGGAGGGGCTGAGGCGTCCTCGGGGCCTCGGGGGAGCGGTGGACAGCTGGGGCCCTGACCTGCACGATGCCGGGAGCTGTGGGCTTCAGAGGGAACGAGGCGGTGTCTTGGGGCGGGCTGCCTCGGGCATGCCCAGCCAGCACCTCCAGGAGGCTGTCTGAGGAGCAGCAGGATAGGAGCTGGCTCGAATAGGGATTTGGGGCCGAGGTCAACCCCACAGTGTCCCCAGGCTATCTGGGCCACCGCCCGTTGACCCAGCCTGCAGGCAGGGGCACTCCTTACTTCCAGGGGGGCTGACCGTCAGACTGAAGGTGACTGAGCTTACTCCTGGGGACCAGAGGTGTCCCTTTGGCCTCTGGCGTCAGCCAGGCACCTGACACTGTCAGATGCGGATAGTGGTGGAGTGACTGCACGAATGAGCGAGTGCAGCGTTTGGTAGCAGTAGTGACTCTGTGCGGGCCCCGAGGTCAGGTGACAGTACTCAGGGCGCTCAGCCGAGGCAGCCCGGCTACTGCTGCCCCCCGGGAGGCTGTGCTGCGGGGGCGGTGGGTCCCACGGCCGGGTCGGGACGGCCCCCTCGCCCCTGGCAGGGAAGTCCGTCCAGCTGAGCACACCTCGCGCCCCGGGCTGTGGGGACTGGAGCCTGAAGTGCAGGCTGAGCCCTCCTGGGGGACGTGGGGGGAGCGGGAGCTGGGCTTGGAGGGCAGGTGGCTGGTGCAGGGGCTCCCCCGGGGGAGCCCCGGGGGCCGGCTTACCCGTCAGTCCGCGCAGCTCCCTGGAGCCCCGCCCCTGTGGTTTGCAGAGCGGGGTCCTGTGCGAGGCTGTCCAGCCAGCCCTGGCCTTGAGGGTCCCCAGTTACTCTAAACCCACCCCCTCACCAGTTTTGTTTGCGCAGATAGATGAGACACGTGAGATGTTTGAGGTATATGATATTTTAAATTATTTAAATTATTTTTTTTTAAGAAAAATCTTACAAGGTTTTAATTTTTAAAAAGTCATGTTTCATTATGTTCCAATGCACTTTTCCGGCAATTTTTGGCCCCCTTAAGACTTACAGTACAGACATACGTCTGTACAGGTTTTAATCGTTGGCAGGATCCTTTCCTATCTCCGGGTCTGGTTGCCTCGGGAGAGGGAGGGGCGGAGGACAAGGGGGATTTGATCTGTACTGTTCTGATTTCTTTTCTTGCGTGCGGGAGAACAATATTGTCACATTACTTGCATGATGACAGCATACCTGTCAAAACATTGACAGTTCATCATCGAGGGTGAGACTGCGGGAGATGGTTTTACCTCTATTTTACTGTTCTTCTTAGTTTCTTTCTCCCCCTCCATCTCTCATCACTCGTCACCTGGGAATGCTTTGCTTAGGTGCTGAGGTGGAACCCAGGCGAGCCCCCGCTGGGACCGGGCCATCTCCATCTCCTGGAGTCCATGTCCCTGGCCCCAAGCGGGGCCTCGGTGTCCATGTTTGAGTGGGCGATGGCAGGAGGAGGGCACGGCAGAGTGCCTGCCCTGCTGGGAGACCAGGGGCCCCCTGGCCCGGCGCCTCGCTGAGCCGCACTGCTGTGCTGCCCTGAGTCGGTGGAACCTGTGTGGCCCGTGGCCGGTGCTGGCTGCGGTGCGGTAGCTGGTCTCATGCCCCTTCCCCAGCGCTCTCCCACCCTGGCGCCACGGGGTCACCTTTCTCCTGCTCCGCTGCTTCTCTTCCTCTTGACCCCTTTGACATGGAACGGGGCCTGGGGTTTCCCATGCTGGGGGAGCTGGCCTCCTAGTGCTGACAGCGGTTTTCCCTTTCTTTTCAGTGTGCAAGGAGCCCCCGTACAAAGTGGAGGAGTCGGGTTACGCAGGCTTCATCATGCCCATCGAGGTGTACTTCAAGAACAAGGTAGGAGTCCAGTTAGCAGTAAGGAGGATGCACAGCTCACACAAGGGCCAGTGGGACCGGAAGCGCCGGGTGGATGTTGGCATGTGTAGCAGAGACTGCATGTTGTGCGCCCGTGGGCGGAGCGTCGCGCGCATCCCTCCCGTGGTGGCGGGGCCGGGGAGCCGGGCACGTTGCGGCGGCAGGTGGGGGAGCACCGGGGCCCGTCGCCGTAAGTCGTCCTGAAAGTGGCGGGGTCCCCGGCTCAGCTGCCACGTGCTGGGGCGGGGCCGGAGTCTGTGGCCTGTCCTAGAGGGGTTGTCACCTCGCGGGAGGAGGGGCGAAGATCTGGAAATTATTAGATGTCTGACAGTGGGCTGTTGGTTGGATGCACTTATGCATCTTCTGAACAGAATCTTTGACGACCTTGGGGGAAAGAGCTTTTAATGTTGTTGAATGAGGAAAGCAAGTTATATGTGTGTCATTTATAGAAAAAAGGAATTATATACATGAAAGATGTTAGCAAAGGTAATCTGGGTGGCAGGATCACAGCGGGGTTTTGTACTATTTCTCTCCATGTGTATTTTCTAAACATTTACAATGAAAAAAATAGAAATAGTCATCCGTTCAGGCTGCTGTAACAGAATACTGCACACTGGACGGCTCATAAACAACAGAAATTGTTTGCTCAGCATCCTGATGGCTGGAAGTCTGGGATCGGGTGCCGGTGTGGTCGGGTGAGGGCTGTCCTTCGTCCTCTGGGTCACAGGCTTCTTGCTGTGCCTTCACAGAGTGGAAGCGGTGAGGGGCCTAGGGGCTCTTTCTGGAAGTGTTAATCCCATTCCCGAGGGCTCCATTCTCGTGACTTAAGCCCCTCCCAGCACCATCACGTGGGGGGTGGGAGTCAGCGTAGGAATTGGCGGGGGACACATTCAGGCCATAGCTTTTTTTTTTTTTTTTTAAAGCCCAGTAACCAACATTTAACAGTTGCCTCCCTGGCAGCGTGCCTCTGCTGATCCTCACAGGTGCCACCAAGCAGCCAGCGGTGACCTTCGCTGGCTCCAAGGTGGCTGGCTGGCTGGTGCTCCTCCACAAGTCCAGCTAGACTGTCTGTGGGCGGCTCTGCCATCTTTCAGGAAGGACATCCCCCTGGGGGGCCCAAGGGTGCCACCACTCACTTAACGAGCCCCTTGTTCTGAGAACCCGTGGCGTCAGAGGCCTCTGGGGTGGAGCTCAGGTTGGCACCGCGGTCCCCTGGGCACCAAGGGCTATCTCAGCGGTTGCGGCTCAGCGGGATTTGGCGGCGGGGCCTGTGGGTCATCCTGAGGCTCTCTGGGCGTCGAGGCCTGAGAGTCCCGGTGACTGGCCACTGTTGAGAGGAGAGCCCAGCCTGTCTGCACGGGTGGGGGATGGATACTGCACCCTGAGGGGGCTGGCGCCCTGCAGCTTAGGGACCATGCTCAGGGAGGCCTCCTGCTGCTCCGGGAGTGTGGAGAAGGGGGTGTCCACGTGGGGCGGGGGGCCAGTGCTGGGGTGAGTCCAGGGGCCCCCCGTGGGGAGGCTGTGCAAACGGGATGCTGATTGTAGCCCCTCTGGGTGGTTAGGGAGACAGTGAGTCCGCTGGGAGGGAGCGCTGAGCCGCGGGTGCCTTGGTATCTGCAGGGTTGGGCGCTGGGTCCGGCATGGCCCCGTGAGCCCTTTCTCAAGATAAGTGCTGGGTGCTCTCCTGTGCCCTGCATCCCGTTACTAGAATCCTCTGTTCCTGGTGGGGGCGTTGCCCTCAGGGCTGTAGCGGGCAGCCCTGCGCTGCAAGGCCCATCGCGGGAAGGGGTGCAGGTCCCGTCACAGGTCCTGTGGGGTGCGTGTGCTGTGCCAGGCGTTCTGCTGAGCGGTGCTTATTACTTAGTACCCGGACAGGCCCCGGAGGACGGTGATCTCCCCAGTCTGGATGAAGGGGCGCCTGCATGCCCAGTCGTGTGGGCAGGGCTGCACCATGATTGGAGAAGCTGGGGTTTGGACCAGCGGAGCGTGTGTTCACACGTGCGCACCCATTGCTTCAATACCTGAGACAGGCGTGACCCGGGATGGCAGCTCCTCATGAATTCTGTTGTTTACTTGCTTCTGGGTGACAGGGACAGTATTGTTTTATGTATCGTGTCGTACAGATGTTGTCTAAACGTGGGTCCCTGTTGAGGGACGTGTGTGGAAAAGTGAGTGCCGGTTCATGGCAAAAGCAGCTTCTGCAGGCGTGGGATGCGTGTGAACCAGGGACATCGTGAGAGCGTCTGCTGGTGACTTTTCCCCCCTGCCATAGGCAAGGGCTGCCGTTGGGTTTCAGCCCTGCCTTACTGTTCAGCTGTCAGTAAGGTGAGCTGATCTTTGTCCTGCTAACAAGAGGCGGAGCAACTGTGGACAGCCCACTTCTCTTGGCCCCAGTTTCTCTGTCCACGAGATGGGTTCCTAATTGTGTCTGCTTCTCAGGCTGTTGGGAAGATTTGGAGTGATGGAAGGTAGAGCGTGTGGCCCGGTACCCAGCACAGAGTAAGGGCTTCATCCACGTGTGTCGTTGATGTCACTGCTGGGTCCGCCTGGGTGAGCGGGGTGAGTGGAGCAGGCAGCCTCTGAGGCCTTCAGGCCCCAGGATGACGTTTGGCCTCTCCGGACAGTGGGGGGATCTGCACCCAGAGCAGAAAGGACGCTTTCTCAGACGCGGGATGTTTTCTCGTGTGAGCGTGAGGCGTTCTAGCCTCAGTGGCACTGGCTGTGAAATGGAGAAATTCTGTGTTATGTGGTGTTTGGCGCTAAAATTTATCAGAGGCCACGTTCCGTTTGACCTGTTGGCAGGATGTTCTTTTACAGATAAAGCCCTCCTTTCCCCCAAGCGAAGAAAAGAAGCGGTGTGGGGGATGGGTCTGTCTGACTTAATAAAAGTATAATCTCCGTGTGTCTTCTTTTTTTTAATACTTTTTAAATATTTATTTATTTATGTGGCTGCGCTGGGTCTTAGTTGTGGCATGTGGGATCTTTAGTTGCCACACGTGGGCTCTTAGTTGCAGCATGTGGGACCTAGTTCCCTGACCAGGGGTGGAACCCGGGCCCCCTGCATTGGGAGCGTGGAGTCTTTAGCCACTGCGCCACCGAGGACGTCCGTTGAGCGGTTTTTACTCACATGCTTCTGACTCCAAATGCACAGTGTCCTTCCCAGCACCTCCCCTCCGGCTCTGATTCTCCAGGCACCATTGGAGTATCCAGCAGTTTAGTTCGCTTCTGACACTAGCCACTCGAATTAGCGCAGACCTGCATGTCAGGGGTCAGCCCCACAGGGCTGTCCCCAGTTCAGATGACAGCCACAGATCTGCACTGTGCCTCCTGTACTTCTGACGGATCAGCTATCCATCGGGGGTTCCCACAACCCCTCAGGTTCCGGAATTTGCTAGAACAGCTCACAAAACTCCGATCAGCATTTTACTCCCTGTTTCCGGTTTAGTGTATGGGATGTAATTCAGGAACAGCCAGGTGGGAGAGAGGCAGGGGGCCCGGTGTGAGCAGGGGTGGGCTTCTGGGGCCTCTCTTTCCATGCACCGCCCTCCTGGCACCTCCACGCTCACCTGCCCTCCCTGAGGTCTCCGAACCCCGTGTTTAGGGGTTTTATGGAGTCTTCGTTGTGTAGGCATGAGTCAGTCAGTCATTGGCCACTGCTGACTGACTCAACCTCCAGCCCTCCCCCTCCCCGGAGCTTGGAGGTCGGGAGGGGGGATGAGCTTCTAATCAAGACTTTGTCTTTCTGGGGACCAGCCCCATCCTGAAACCATCTAGGGATCCACCAAGAGCCGCCTCGTTAGAACAAAAGACGCTCCTGTCACCCCGTCACTCAGGAAATTCCAAGACCGGGAACTGAGGACAAATGCCAAATATCTTTCTATGATGCCACAATTGTAAAATAAAATTTTTATTGAGGTGAAATTCACGTAACGTGCAGTTAAGCGTTTTACAGTGTACAGTTCAGTGGCATTTAATGCATTCATAATGTTATGCAGCCACTGCCTCTTTAGTTTCAAATTTTTCATCTCCCCGTCCCCCCGACCCTCATCTTCTGGGAGCCTCTAATCTGCTTTCCGTCTATGGATTTGCCTATTCTGGATATTTCATACAAAACGAATCATACAACATGTGTCTTTTTGTGTGTGGCTTCTTTCACTTAGCATAGTGTTTTCAAGGTTCATTCAAGTTGTAGCATGTGCCAGTACTTCATTCCTTTTTATGGCTGAATGAAAGATTCCACTGTATGGAGATACACACGTATATACAGTTGATTTTCGTTACTCGAAATAGTTATGCTCTCTGTAAGGTCACCAGGAGCATGGAGTTAGTGAAAACTGAATGGTTGCTACAGGGGGCCTAAAGGGTTAAGTTCCTGCGAGCCTCTGGTCACAGTTTTGTCAACTGATGCATACATAAACTTGTTTCCTGAGTGCTTCTGTTTGAAGCCTTCTTATTTACTGTACACTGTTGATTCATTAACATTGAACTCACAGCCCAAGCACCATCATTCATGCCTGAACCAAGCTTGTCCAGCAGGCATATTTTCTCTGTAAGGCACATCACAGCCCTCCTGGGCTTGGGAACCCTAGACAGCACTTCAGCACTGTGCTTGGGGCCATTTCAGATGGCAGAAGCACAAAAATTTGGTAAAAATGGCACTACATACATGGTGAAAAGGCCACTCGTTCAGTGTGAGAACTGCACGGGAAGGCCGAGTGCAGCTTGTTTCACAGCAGCCGGGGACGAGCCTGCAGCCAGCTGCTTTCTCATCACTTGGTGCCTGTCTGCAAGTGGACATGAAAGCCACGAGGACTGATTTTGGGTTTATAGGTAATTTTAGTGAGTAGCTGAATACAGAAACAGGGAACGCACGAATATTGAAGATCCACTGTGCCACAGTTTGTTTATCCACTCATCTGTTTGTAGACGTCTGGGCTGTTTCCGCCTACTCGCTGCTGTGACTCATGCTGCTGTGGACGTGCGTGGAAGTGTACATGTTTGCGTTCCAGTCTCCAGTTCTGTGGAGCGTATGCCTAGGAGTGGAATTGCTGGGTCATGTGGTAATTCTGTGTTTAACTTTTTTGAGGACCTGGCAAACTCTTCTCTACATATTCCCACCAGCAATGTAGGAGAGTTCCTATTTCTCCCCATCCTCAACAGTGCTTGTTATTTCCTGTTTTTGTTTTGTGGTAGCCATCGAAGTGGGTGTGAAGTGGTATCACGTTGAGGTTTTGATCTGCATTTCCTTAATGACAGTGGTGGTGAACATCTCACCTGCTGTTGGCCATTTATGTATTATCTTCTTTGGAGAAATGGCTGTATACATCTTTCGCCCATTTTTTTAGTGTTTATTTTTTGAATTGTTAAGTTGTAAGAGTTTTTAATATATTCTGGGTATTAAACTCTTACCGGATGTGTGATCTGCAAATGTTTTCAGCCATTCTTTGGGTTTTTATCACATTCTGATAATGTTCTTTGATACACAGACGTTTTTAATTTTTATGAAGCTCAAGTTATCTACTTTTCTTCTTCTGTTACACTTTTGGTGTCAAATCTCAGACTCCATCGCCAAATCTGAGGTCATGAAGATTTACCCCTATGTTTCCCTGTACTAGTTTTATAGTTTTAGTTCTTATATTTAGATAGTTGACCCATTTTGAGTTAATTTTTGTGTGTGGGATGAGGTAGGGTCTAACTTCATTCTTCTGCATGTGATCGTTCTGTTGTCCCCGCACCATTTGTTGAAGAGATTGTTTTCCCCCGTGAGTGGCTTTAGCATCCTTGTTGAATATCAATTGGCTGTGTATGGTTGGTTTTATTTCTGGACTCTCAATTCTATTCCATTGGTCTTTATGTCTGTCCTTATACTAGTACCATACTGTTTTGATTACTGTAGTTTTGTAGAAAGTTTTGAAATCAGGATATGTGGGTCCTCCAACTTTGGGGGTTTTTTGTTTGTTTTTTTAATATGGTTTTGGTTTTCTTGGGCCTCTTGGGGTTACGTATGAATTTGACACTTGGCTTTTCCATTTTTGCAAAAAAGACCACTGAAATTTTGATACAGATTGCATTGAATCTGTAAATACTTTGGAGACATTACCATCGTAACAATATTGAAGTCTTCCAATCCAAGAACATGGGATGTCTTTCCGTTTGATTGGGTCTTCTTTAATTTCTTTCAGAAACATTTTGTACTTTGCAGTGTACAAGTATTTTACTTTCTTGGTTAAATTTATTCCTAGATATTTTACTCTGTTGCATGCTATTGTAAATGGAATTGTTTCCTTAATTTCCTTTTGGAATGTTTATTGCTGGTATATAGAAACATAACTGATTTTTGTGTGTGTTGATCTTGTACCCTGCAACTTTACTGAATCTGTTTATTATCTTTAGTAATTTTTTGTGGCTTCTTTGGGATTTTCTACATAAAAGATACCTGCAAATGGAGATAGTTTTGCTTTTTTCTTCTGTTTGGATGCCTTTTTTCTTTTTCTTGCCTCATTGATCTGGCTAGGACTTCAGTACAGTGTTGAATAGTAATGATGAAAGTGGTCTTTCTTACTTTGTTCCTGACCTTTGAGGGAAAATGTTCAGTCTTTTACCACTGAGTATGATGTTAGCAGTGGTTTTTTTCATAAATGCCCTCTATCAGGTTAAGGAAGTCCCCTTTTATTCCTAGTTTACTGAGTGTTTTCACGAAAGGGCATAACATTTTTTCAAGCACTTTTTCTGCCTCTGTTGAGATAATCATGTGGGTTTTTTTCCTTTATTTTTATTAATGTGGTATATTACAATGATTGAACCATTCCTGCATTCCTGGGATAAATTTCCACTTGGTTATGTGTATAATCTTTTTAAATGTGCTGTTGGATTCGTTTTGCTAGTATTTTTTTGAGAATTTTATATTCACAAGGAATATTGATCAGTAGTTTTCTTGTGGTATTTTTGTCTGGCTGTTTTATTCCTAGTTTACTGAGTGTTTTCATGAAAGGGCATAATGTTTTTTCAAACACTTTTTCTGCCTCTGTTGAGATAATCATGTGGGTTTCTTTATTTTATTAATGTGGTATATTACAATGATTGAACCATTCCTGCATTCCTGGGATAAATTTCCACTTGGTTATGTGTATAATCTTTTTTAATGTGCTGTTGGATTCGGTTTGCTAGTATTTTTTGAGAATTTTATATTCACAAGGAATATTGATCAGTAGTTTTCTTGTGGTATTTTTGTCTGGCTCTGGTATCAGGGTAATAATTCTGACTTCATAGAATGTGTTAGGCAGTGTTCCTTCCTCTTCTATTTTTGGAAGAGTTTGAGTAGAATTGTTAATTCTTAGAATGTTTGGTAGCGTTTACCAGTGAAACCATCTGGTTCTGGACTTTTCCCTAATGACTTATGGCATTGAGTGTATTTTCATAGCTTATTTGCCTTTAACTTCTTTGAGGTGTCTGTTCGAAGTGTCTGACCATTTTTTAAAATTGGGATGTCTATTTTCTTATTATTGAGTGTATAACTGTGATAGAGTGTTTAATATATTGATTGTATAATAGTGATATTCCAGATATCAGTCCTTTATCAAACCTTCCTCTTGCAGGTATTTTCTTCATCTATGGCTTGTCTTTTCAGTCTCTCAGTCTCTTAGTGTCCTGCAAAGAGCAGAAGTTCTTCATTTTGATGTAGTTCAGCTTGATTTTGTCATGTGTGGTTTGTGGTGTATCTGTGTCTGTAACATAATATTTATCATTTTAGCCATTTTTAGATGTATAATTCAGTGGCATTAAGAATACACACGATGTGAAATAAGCCAGACACAAAAGGCCAAATATTATGTTCTTTCACTTGTATAAAGTATCTAGAATAGGCAAATTCACGGAGACAGAAAGTAGAATAGTCGTTACCAGGGACTGGGGGAATTATTGTTTAATGGGTACAGAGTTTTCGATTCGGACGATGAGAAATTTCTGGAAATGGATAGTGACAGTGGTTGCACAACATCGTGAATATACTTAATGCCACAGAATTGTACACTTGAAAATGGTTAAAATGTTAATTATTATGTTACATATATTTTATCACAATAAAAAATTCACCAAAAAAGTAAAAAAAAAAAAAAAAAAAAAGAATATGCACAGTGTTGTGCAGCCATCACTGCTGTTTCCAGAACTTTTTGATCATCCCAAATAAAACTACCAATTAAATAATAACCTCTCCTACCCTCAGTCCTCTATTCTACTTTCTGTCTCTGTGAAGTTGCCTATTATGGGTACTTCATGTGAGTGAAATCATACAATATTTGTCCTTTGTATTCGCAACGTTTTCAAGGTTCATCCACATTGTAGTGTGTGTCCTTGTTTCATTCCTTTTTAAGGCTGAACAATATTCCATTGTATAGATATACCACATTTTGCTTATCCATTCATCTATCTTGGACACTTGGGTTGCCTCTATGTTTTAGCTACTGGGAATAATGCTGCTGTGAACATGAGTATACAAATATCTCTTTGAGACCATGCTTTCAATTCTTTTAATTTTTTTTTTTTTTTTTTTTTTTTTTTGCGGTACGAGGGCCTCTCACTGCTGTGGCCTCTCCCGTTGCGGAGCACAGGCTCCGGACGTGCAGGCTCAGCGGCCATGGCTCACGGGCCGCCGCTCAGCGGCATGTGGGATCTTCCCGGACCGGGGCACGAACCCGTGTCCCCTGCATCGGCAGGCGGACTCTCAACCACTGCGCCACCAGGGAAGCCCTCTTTTAAATTTTTAATTGAAGTATAGTTGATTTACAATGTTGTGGGCTTTCAGTTCTTTTGGATACATACCCAGAAATAGAATTGCTGGATAATATATATAGTAAATCTATTTTAATATTTTGAGGAACCACCATGCTGTTTTCCATGGCAGCTGTACCATTTTACATTCTCACCAACAGTACACAAGTGTTCCAGTTTCTCCACATCCTTGTCAACACTTGTTGCTTTCTCTCTCTCTCTCTTTTTTTTTTTTTTTTTTTGATAGCATCAGTAGTAATGTGTGAGGTGGTATCTCCTTGTGGTTGTTGTTCTTGTTGACCACACTGCGTGGCTCGTGGGATCTTAGTTCCCCGACCAGGGACTGAAACCAGGCCCTCGGCCATGAATGCACCGCGTCCTAACCACTGGACTGCCCGGGAATTCCTTCATTGTGGTTTTGGTTTGCTGCTTCTAATGATGAGTGATGTTGAGCATCTTTTCATGTGCTTATTGGGCATTTGTATATCTTCTTTGGAAAAATATCTATTTGAGTCCTTTGCCTATTTTTGAATTGGGTTGTTTGGTTTTGTTTTGTTGTTGAGTTTTATGAGTTCTCTATATATTTTGGGTAATAATCCATTATCACATATATGATTTGTAAGTATTTTCTTCCTTTCTCTAGGTTGCCTTTTCACTCTGTTGGTCATGTACTTTGATGAATAAACGTTTTTAATTTTCATGAAGTCCAGTTTGTCTATTTCTCCTTTTCTTGCCTGTACCTTTGGTGTCATATCCAAGAAATCATTATCAAATCTAGTATTGTGAAGCTTTTGCCCTATGTTTTCTTCTAAGAATTTTATAGCTTTGGCTCTTACATTTAGGTGTTTGGTCCGTATTGAATGAATTTTTGGATACGGTTGTTAGGTAAGGGTTGAACTTCATTCTTTTGGACGTGGATATCCAGTTTTCCTAACGCCATTTGTTGAGAAGACTTATTTTCCTGTTGAATGGTCTTGATGCCCTGTTGAAAATCACTTGACCACACATATGAGGGTTTATTTCTGGGCCTTCTAGTCTATTTCATTGGTCCATATATCTATCTTTATGACCAGTACCACACTGTTTCAATTACCATAGCTTTGTAGTGTTTAAAAAATTTTTTTTTAAATTGAAGTCTAGTTGATGTACAATATTAAATAAGTTACAAGTGTACAACATAATGATTCACAATTTTTAAAGGTTACACTCCATTTATAGTTATTATAAAGTATTGGCTATTTTTCCTGTGTTGTATAATATATCTTCACAGCTTGTTTTGTACCTCTTAATCCCCACCCCTATCTTGCCCCTCCCCTCTTCACTCTCCTTACTGGTAACCACTAGTTTGTTCTCTATATCTGTGAGTCTGTTTCCTTTTTGTTATATTCACTAGTTTGTTTTATTTTTCAGATTCCACATATGAGTAGTATCATACAGTGTTTGTCTTATTTCATTTAGCATAATACCCTCCAAGTCCATCCATGTTGTTGCAAATGGCAAAATTTTATTCTTTTTTATGGTTAAGTAGTATTCCGTGGTGTGTGTGTGTGTGTGTGTGTGTGTGTGTACACCATATCTTCTTTATCCATTCGTCTGTTGATGGACACTTAGGTTGCTTCCGTATCTTGGCAGTTGTAAATACTGCTGCCGTATCTTTTCAAATTAGTGTTTTTATTTTTATTTTTTCAGATATATACCCAGGAGTGGAATTGCTGGGTCATATGGAAGTTCTATTTTTAGTTTTTTAGGAAACCTCCATTCTGTTTTCCACAGCAGCTGTACCAAGTTACATTCCCACCAACAGTGCACAAGTGTTCCCTTTTCTCCACATTGTTGCCAGCATTTGTTATTTGCGTTCTTTTTGATGATAGCCATTCTGACGGGTGAGGTGCTATCTCATTGTGGTTTTAGTTTGTGTTTCTCTGATGAGTAATGTTGTTGAGCATCTTTTCCTGTGCCTGTTGGCCATCTGCATGTCCCCTTTGGAAAAATGTCCCCTCAGGTCTTCTGCCCATTTTTTAATTGAGTTGTTTGTTTTTCTGATGTTGAGTGGTATGAGCTATTTATGTATTTTGGCTATTAACCCCTTATCAGTCATATCATTTGCAAATACCTTCTCCCATTCAGTAGATTGTCTAGATTGTCTTTTTGTTTTGTTGATGGCTTCCTTTGTTGGGCAATAGCTTTTAAGTTTAATTAGGTCCCATTTGTTTAGTTTTGCTATTATTTCCTTTGCTTCAGGAGACATCAAAAAAATATTGCTACAGTTATGTTAAAGAGTGTTCAGCCTGTGTTTTCCTCTAGGAGTTTTATGGTTTACAGTCTTACATTTAGGTCTTTAATCCATTTTGAGTTTATTTTTGTATGTGGTGTTACAGAACATTCTAATTTCATTCTTCCACATGTAGCTCTCCAGTTTTCCCAGCATCACTTAATTGAAGAGACTGTCTTCTCTCCATTGTATATGCTTGCCTCCTTTGTCATAGATTAATTGACCATAAATGTGTGGGTTTATTTCTGGGCTCCCTATTTTGTAGTAAATTTTGAAGTCAGGAAGTGTGAGTTTTCCAAGTTTATTCTTATTTTTAAAGATTTTTTTGGCTATTTGAGGTCCCTTGAGGTTCTATATGAATTTTAGGGTAGATTTTTATATTTCTGCAAAAAAAAAATGTCAATGGTATTTTGATCGGGATTGCATTGAATCCCTAGATTACTTTAGGTAGTTTGACATTTTAACAATATGGAGTCTTCTGAATTCATGAGCATGGAATATTTTTTCATTTATGTCTAATTTCTTTCGGCAATGTTTTATAGTTTTTATTGTACAAATCTTTACTTCCTTGGTTGATCTCTAAGTATTTTATTCTTTTTGATGCTGTTGTAGGTGGAATTGTTTTCTTAATTTCCTTTTCACATTGTTCGTTGTTAGTGTATAGAACTGCAGCTGATTTTTTGGTGTGTGTTGATTTTGTAACTTTGCTAATTTATTAGTTCTAACAGTTTTGTGTCTGTGTGTGCAATCTAGGATTTTCGACGTGTAAGATTATGTCATCTTCAATAAGAGGTAATTTTACTTCCTCCTTTCCAATTTGTATGCCTTTCTTTTCTTTTCTTCCCTTTTTTTTTTTTCTTTTTCTTGCCTAATGTTCTGGCTATTATTTCATAGGTGTTGTATAAAAGTGGTGAAAGTGGGCATCCTCGCCTTGTTGCTGATATCAGAGGAAAGCGTTCAGTCTTTCACGGTTGAGTGTGATGTTTGCTGTGGGCTTTTCATCTGTGGCTTCTATTTCTAGTTTGTTGAGCGTTTTTATCACAAACGAGTGTTGAATTTTGTCATGTGCTTCTTCTACACTTATGGAGATGTAATAACTATTGAGCAATATTACTTATAATATTGTTACACCTCAGATAATTTTATACTTGGGAGAAAAGTATTGAATGATAATAGGCCAGGGGCTGTGTTAGGCATTTTACAAATAGCTCCTATAACCCTCACACAATCTCTAGTGGGTGTGAAGTGCATCTCATTGTGGTTTTGATTCGCATTTCCCTAGTGCCTAACGATGTCGAGCATCTTTTCATGTGCTTTTTGGCCATTTGTATATCGTCTTTGAAGACATGTCTGTTCATGTCCTTTGCCCATTTTTGAATTGGGTAGTTTTTTTGGTGGTTGAGTTGTAAGAGTTCTTTGGGAATCCTGGATAGGTGCCCGTTTTTAGATGGTGACAGAATTTGCTGGGCAGGATGAATGTGTGATGTGAACTTCTCTGGGTTGGGAGCTTGAGCTCATTCAGGGGGATCCAGATGGTCACCCTCTGATCACATATGACCCAGAAAACCCTACGAGCTGTGGCCAAGTTGTTCCTTTGGAAAGTGGTCTGGGGTGTTGGTTGTGGCCTGAGAGAGCATGCCTGGACAAGGCAGCGTGTCCAGGATGAGTAAAGTATCCTAGGACCAACTGAATGAACAGAATCTTGCTGAAATGCTCCCTTGATATCTGTTCGTTGTCCCAGAAGTGTCCCCAGGTCCTTGAAGCCCTTCTTGTTCCAACAAGTGAATTATATCTTGTGCCCTGGCTGTCCAGTAGAAATATGTAAGCCACGTATGTAACTCGAAACTTTTTAGTGGCCATATTAAAAAAGGTTACAAGAAACAGGTGAAATTAATTTTAGTACTGTAACTTATTTAACCCAATATATCCAAAATATTAGCATTTCAACATGTGTAGTCAGTATTTTAATATTAGCAAGCTATTTTATATTCCTTTTTAAAAATACTAAGTCTTTGAGAAAAATAAAAAAAAAGAAAAAAAAAATACTAAGTCTTTGAAATTTGGCTTTACACTTACTGCACATCTCAGTTTGGACACTAGATTTTATTGGAAGGACTTGATGTGTCTTTAGGTTCCATAACGTTCACAGTCAAAGAAAGAGGTAGCTTTGCAAACCCAAGTTGCTCCAAATGTGCATAAAGGTGTCTTGAGTAACCCAACCAGGATGGACTGGCTCATCATCACGAATTTTTTTTTAACTTTTAATTCTGAAATAACTTTAGAAACACAGAAGAGTTGCAAAGATCATACAGAGAGTTCCTATATACCCCACATCCAGCTGCCCCTAATGTTAACATCTTACATGACCACCGTACGTGATCAAAACAAAGACATTAACATTAGTACAGTACTTCCTGTTAATAGGCTTCATTTGGATTTCCCCATTTCTGTTCTGGAATCCATCCAGGACCCTACCTTGCATTTAGTGGTTGTGTCTCTTTTTTTGCCTCCTTCCATCTGTGACAATTTCTTAGTCTTATCTTTCATGACCTTGATGTTTTTGAAATATACTAGCTAGGCATTTTGAAGAATGCTCCCCAACTTGGTTTTGTTTTTTCATGACTAGACTGGGGTTGTAGGTTTTGATAAGAAGACCACAGAGGTGAGGAGCCCACCCTCCCCCCACCTCCCTGTGCCCCACCCCCATCATTACCTCACAGTAGTGTGGACCTGATACCAACTTGACTTATTACTAGGGTTGTTACCTTGATCTGGTTAAGGGGCATCTGCCAGTCTCTCCTGTGAAATTACTCTGTCCCTTTCCATACTGTTAGAAGCCAGTCACTTATGGCCAGCCCTCACTCAAGGGCAGAAAAATTAAGCTCCACATCCTGGTGGGCAGAGTTAAAACCACCACAGTAACTAATATCTATTTGGGGGAGATACTTTGAAACTATGCAGATCACTTGTTTCTTTTTCAAGCTTCATCCACTAGTTTTGTCATCCATTAGTGTGTTCTATGGTGATTTCCATTTCACTCGTTCCTTCTACATTTATTAGCTGGAATTGTTCTGTAAGGTAGTTGTCCCTTCTGCATTTATTTATTTATTCAGCCCTTTATTTATATCAGTATGGATTCATGAATCTTTGTGGGGTTTTGGGGGGGTTATAATCCAGGCCTATCGTCATTTGTTTGGTGGTTCAAATTGTTCTCACTCTGGTGGGTGGGGACTCCCTCAGGTTGGCCCCTGGGCCTTTTCATCATGTTCCTGTGCTTTTTGGGGTGCTTCCTCGCTTTCTGGCACCACAGGGTGCTCCAAGCTCATCTTGGTTTTTTCCCCTGCACCAGCCCTAGAATCAGCCCTTTATCCAAGGAGCCTTGGTCCCTTTGATTAGAGAAGGGTATTTAAAAACCAAGATCTGGGAGCGAAGCGTGTTCGTTGCTCCTGGGGCGTCACTGCTTTTAGGCCCCTCAGAGGGCAGATCTGAGAAGCGTATGCATGTATACTAACCGCCCCGCCTGTGCTCATCCCTCTGCTGTCTGTATATGTAAACACAAAAGTAAACATCAGTTCATGCCTCTGCCTCCACCTCCAGTCCAGCACCACCGAGTTCACTCGAACACCCCTCACCCCCACCCTTGCTGATTTTAACTTCTTTCTCTGAAGGGAGACACCTGGCTCTCCTTACCTGCAATATACTTGCTTATTTGTTTAACCTTAGTGTATCTGGAAAGTAGTTTCAGAATCTCTAAGCCATATTCCTGTGAGAAGTAAAGTAACGGGGTCTGCATGCAGTTTTTGTCTCAGCCTTCCAGGATCCAGTTAAAAGTTCTTTGTGGCAGCTCCTTTCTTCCATCATTGCTGGTATGGTTGTGTCATTCGTGTGTATACAGTTAGATTCATTAGTCATTGTCTGAGCTCTGTCTGGGGTTCCCTTTCCCCACCCATCTGGTTATTATTATTATCACCATTTTAGTTTGTCTTCAGTGAAGTTCATTCTGGGTTTTGACATGATAGAGTCATGCAACCACCATAGCGTCACCACACAGATCCCTTCACTCCTCCCCAGACCCCCTCCCGCTGTCCCTTTGAAGTCAGCTCCTCCCCGCACCCTCAGTCCCTCAAAAACACTCATCTGTTTTCCATCCTTAGAGTTTTGCCTTTTCCAGAATGTCACATAAATAGACTCCTACAATATGTAGCCCTTTGTGTCTGGTTTCTTTCACTTGGTGAGATGCACTTAAGATTCATCTGTGTTGTCACATGAATGAATAGTTCATTCCTCTTTATTGTGTGGATAATGCTGCATTTGTTTATCCATTTGCTGGTTGAAGGACATCTGGGTTATTTCCAGTTTTTGGTGATTATGAAGAAAGTTGCCCTAAACGTTTGCAGACAGGTTTTTGTGTGGATGTAAGTTTTCAGTCCCCTTGGGTAAATACCCAGGAGGGGGGTTGCCGGGTGACACGGTACAGGTAGGTTGGACTTTATGAGAAACTGCCCACCGCCTTCTGAGGTGGCTGCCACTTGGCACCCTCACCAGCAGTGGAGGAGGGTCTTGCTGCCCTGTGTTCTCGCCAGCGCTTGATAAGCTCTGTTGCCTTCTTTTTGCCTTTTTTTTTTTTAAGTCTTTATTGAATTTGTTATGATATTGCTTCTTTTTTATGTTTTGGTTTTTTGGCCGGGAGGCATGTGGGATCTTAGCTCCTTGACCAGGATCAAACCCACACCCCCTGCATTAGAAGGCAAAGTCCTAACCACTGGACCGCCAGGGAAGTCCCCCATTTTGCCTTTCTAATGGGCAGATAGTGGTAGCTCTCTTCAGTAGCCTTATTGAGATATAATTTATATACAATATAATTCATCCATTTAACGTGTACATTTCATTGGTTTTTAGCATATTCAGAGCTAAAAACATACACTGCGACCATCACCACTAACTCCAGAACATTTCCATCACCCCAAAAGAAACCCCGTCCCCATTAGCAGTCACTCCCCATTCCCGCCTCTGCCAGCCCCTGGCAACCACTAATCCAGTGTCTGTCTCTGTGGGTTTGCCTGTTCTGGATGTTTCACATAAATGAAATCACACACTCTGTGGCCTTTTGTGACTGGCTTCTTTTATTTAGTGTAATGTTTTCAAGGTTCATCCACGTTGTAGCATGTGTCAGTGCTTCATTCCTTCTTATGGCTGAATATATTCCATTCAGAGTGGATCACCTTTTGTGTATCCATTCATCGGCTGATGGGCGTTTGGGGTGTTTCCACCTATTAGCTGTTTTGTGAACAAGTTTTTCTGAGCCTATATGTTTTCATTTCTCTTGGGCATATACCTAAGCATGGCATCGGTGGGTCTTTCGGTAATGCTGTGTTTAACTTTCTGAGTGGCTGCCAGACTGTGTGGCACAGCAGCTGCCCCATTTTACCTTCCCACCAGCAACGTCCAAGGTTCCAATGTGGCCCACACTTTCTGTATCTCTGACTACAGCCATCCTGGTGGGCGTGAAGTAGTGTCTCATTAGATTCTGATTTGCATTTCCCTGATGGCTGATGACACTTAAGCATCTTTTCATGTATTTATTTGCAACTCATATATTTTCTTTGGAGAAGTGAAGTGACTGTTCAGAATTTTTGTCTTTTTTTTTTTTTAATTGGGTTAGTTTTTTTCTTATTGTTGAGTTTGAGTAGTTCTTTATATACTCTGGATACAAGTTCTTTATCCGGTACATGATTTATAAATATTTTCTCCAAGCCTGTGGTTTGTCTTTTCATTCTCTTTAACAGTATCTTTTGCCCAGCAAAAGTTTTACGTTTTGATAGCCCAGTTTATCATTGTTTTTTCTTTAATGGCTTGTGCTTTGGGTCTGGCAAAGGGAATCTAAAAACCCATGAGTTTTGTTTTTGCAGCCCACTCACTGGCAGCCTGTTCGGAAACAGCTGTTTAAAGAGGGAGAAGGAAATTGCCTGTAAGGAAGATGGTATCTAGAAGGCGATGCCATTGTCATTTATTCTTTGCAGTTGAGGGTTTTTAGAAAAGTTTATTTATTTACAGTGAGGAGGGGGAATTGCTTTTCTCCTGTTTTGGGTGTGTTTTTGTTTTATTTTGTTTTTGCTGCAGTTTCATTGATTTATTCAAGCAGCAGATATTTACCGAGTCTAGGACACAATGAGGACCAAAGTGGATCTGGTCCCACGTCTGGTGGAGCGCCCAGACCGACAGGGCAAGAGGCGCTGGACAAGCAGGGATGAGGGCAGCGAGGTCAGCACCAGTCCTCAGTGCTCTGAAGCCGGGACGCGGGTGCTGCCAGCGCGTCGCAGGGACCCGCTTAGAAGGGGGTGGCGGGGAGGTGCCGAGAAAGGTTTCCCTTAGGAAGCCAGGCTTTACTCAGAGCCTTGCGTGTGGGTGGGAGTCCGCGGGACACAGCGGATGGGAAGACACCCTTCCTGGTGAGGGTTGGGGACACGTGAGTTCAAAGGCAGGCCGGGATGGGAGGGGTGAGCGCGTTGGGGAGCATTGGAGAGATTAGCCCAGTTGTGTGTGATGCGGTCACGCTCGCTGTGTAAAAGACCCCTCAGGCCCGTGTGCGGCAGGTGGGTGTGCTCTAGACCCTCAGCGAGGGGTCGATCCCTCTGACCCCTGTGGGTCCATCTGCCTCTTTGCTCGCGAGATCTTTCGGCCTTGGCCTCAGACTCCGCGGTGAGGCGCCTCTCCCGGGCCTGTCCAGGTTGTCTGGTGGCAGCACGGTCACATGACTGGGCAGACCTGGCCCAGGCCTTCCTGGGAGTAACTCAGTGGCTGACAAGCGGGAAGTACTTGTCCGTGTCCTGGGGAAGCAGTGTCGGTGTCCAGGGCTCAGGGGCCCTGAAGTAGCCACGTGAAGGGGGGCTTGGGGGCTTGGTCTCGGGTGTGAGCAGGTGCGGATGAGCTAATCTCATTTTTTTCTTTTTCAAATTAAAGCTGGTTGCCCCTTAGTCCTGAGTTTCTGGCTTGAAGCGATTGGTGAGACCAAGAGGAGAAAAGAGGGTCAGTGGCAGGGTGGGGATGAGAGGTCGTCTGAGTTCAGAGACACCTGCTCTGTCATATCCCACATCGGGCCGGCAGCCCTCGCCTGTGCCCTGCGGATGTCTGGTAGGGAGTGAATGCTGGCCTGGGCACACATGGATGTGGAGCCCTCAGCTGGGCCATTTGGGCTGCGAAAACTTCCCCGAAGTTGACCTTGGCCCCGTTTGCTCTGGTCTCTGCCCTCCTTCACTGTGAGATGTACCGTCCACTTAATGACACACTTTGGGAGGAGAAAAAGAACACATCATGGGTGCCTGCTGACTTTAGGACACAGCCCGATTTTCAGAAACGTAGAATGTGAAGAAATTTACTCCAGTGGTTTTCTGCTGATATTAGACATCCTCCCTGCCCTCCACTCCCGCCCCCCGGCAGGCTGTTACTGGACACTGAGCGTTCACCATCACTGACTTTCCGTGACTTTTCTCAGATGCCATTAGCTGAAGTCACAGAAAGGGCGTCTTGGTACGTTTTATTAGCAAGTTTGCGTGGTTTTATTCAGAAAGGATTTTTTGTTTGTTTGTTTTAAAGTAAGTTGAAACAACGAGGCTGGCTTCTGAGCCGGAAGCCCTCAGAGACCTCGTCTTTGACGTTCCCGCTGACTTGTGCTGGGGGGATGACAACGTGGGCAGCGTGGCAGAACCGGCGACATGTTGTGGGCGGTGCTCTGGCCCCCAGGTCCTCAGCCCCACCCCGGGCAGAAGCAGCTCTGGGTGCCTGGCTTGCTGGTGGTGGCTGGTCAGGCTTTCCCCACTTGCCCTCAGTGTGGGTTGAGACGGCGGGCGAGAGTGGGTCTTGAGTGATTAGGCCCTCGCCCCTGGTGGGACCACCAGCCCCGCACACCCTCTCGGCTCCCAGGCTCTCTGGGGCCTTGCTGGGTTCAGGGGGCGGGCAGCCCTCGGCTGCTCTGTGCCGGGGACAATTGTTGGTCGAAGCAACGGGGGGGTCGGCCTCGCTGGTGGATCCCTGAGGAGCCAGGACAGAGGGGACATGGTGGGAGGAGACCAGGGAAGAGGTCAGGGGCTGCCAAGTTGTGACAGGCCGCGTGGATGCCGGCCAGCTGTGCCTCGGTTCGTCTTTCCCTGTAGCATCCCTCTGCTCCTCCGTGTGGGACCCCAGAAGCATCTGTATTTCCTAGAGGGTGGGTGTGGAGCCCCGGAGAGGCACGCCTTGAAAGAGCGAATGAGTGAGAGAAGAGGTGCAGCCTGACCCACTTGTGTAACCGAGCCGTTTGCACTGTCACCCCCCAAAGTGAGGGGGGCTCAGGCAGTGGGAGGGTGCTTGTCCACATCAGCCCGGGTGCTCTCTTGAATGGAGCTTCGGCTCAGGCAGCCTCAGTCCCAGGTTAAGAGGTGATCCGTGTTTTTGCATACCTGGCTCTTGTGTCTCTTTGTCTTGACAGCACTGGGGATGGGGGGTGCTTAGATGCGGGACAGTGAGGTCCAGGGAGGAGACCAGCGAAGCCTGGGTCCCCTTGGGCTCCAAGCACTCATGGGCTCGTCCCAGGACGCCTCACCCTTTCTTCTTTTTTGTCTGTTTTGGTCCAGGTTTCCTTGTCAGGTTGCCATTTTACGTGTGTGTTCGTATTGTTGGCTCCTTTCTCACCCTTTTTGGTGTTCGCTTGGGGCCTAAGTGAACTGTTAGGGCTCCAGATAATAGAAGCTAACTTTAAGCATAAAAGTATTTGTTTCCATACAAAGCTCTTTAAATTGTAGTCTTTGCCTTTCTGCTACCTTGTTTTAATTTCTAATTGATTATCAGTGCACTGATATATTCAGAATATAGGTTACCAAAAATTCAGACAACACTGAAGCATGCAAAGCAAAAAAAAAGTGAAACTCTTCCCTTTCCATGTCTCCATCCCCCAGCGTCTTTGCTCCTAAGGGATGAGTGGTGGTGTGTGTGTCTCCAGCCGTTCCCCCGTGGGTTTTACATTTCGTGTGTGAGTGAGGCTTTGCTCTAGAACAGTGGGCTTTCCTCCTGTCCTGGATTTGTGGGTTTGCTCTTGCTTTCCTCCACGGGCAGCGGGGCTTGGAGCTTGTCCATGTCCTTGTGGAATGATGACCAGCGTTTCTGGGGTCTGTTACTTCATTTCACAGGTGAGGAAGCTGGAGCAGGAACTGGTGGTGTCACCTGCATGATGTCACCTGCTCGATGTCCCCAGCAAGTGCAGGAGCCAGCGGGCTCCGGAGTCTGCCCCCAGGGTCACTGTGTTCTGTCTGAGCGTCCCTCAGTGGGCGTGCACCATTATGTTCAGATGTCAGAGGTACATTTTCAAGGAAAGAGAATGTCCCTGGCACCCCTGACCTCCAGCCGGGCCGTCCTGACTGGCGTCTTGGTGGTTTGCCTCTCTGGCTGTCTCCCACAGCACTGCAGTGACCGTGTCCCCTGCAGCCGGCCCTGGCAGGCCCCGAGGTCACCCGCGGGGCGGCCTCCTGGCCTCCTGGCCTCTTGGGCCGCCCGACAGCTGCTGCCCATGTCGTGCTGCCAGCCAGTCACAGCCGCTCCTCCTGCCTTCCCTTGTGCACCCAGAACCCTGGGAGTTTATTTCCTCCTCTCACTGAGGCTCAGAGGGGTGGAGTGGCGGGTCCGGTGTCACACAGCAAGGCAACGGTGTGACACCCGGGAGGCCTCAAGACCCCAAAGCCCACGGTTTTCAGCCCACATTGCACTGCTTTCCTTAACGCTTTTTAAAAGTTTTTCTCTTACTTCTAACTGCAAAGGTGATATGTGGAGGCTGCGAGGAATCCGGGTCTCCTCTCCAGCCTGTTTCCTTGAAGTGGCCACTGTCACCACTGTAAGTCACCTTCCAGAAACAACATCATCTTCTGTGTGTATGTGTATGAGTGAGTGGGGGGGTAGGGGGAGGGAGAGAGAGAGATGCGATTTCAAACTGAATACCTGTGGACCCTGCTGTGCCGGTACCCACAGCTCTGCCGAGTTTTTCGCGCTGTCTGCTTAGCGAGCCCCTCAGCTTAAGACCAGCCATCATGGAACTGCCCTCCCCGGCTGAGGGCCACCGTCACTCCTGCAGGCTGCCTCAGTGGCCCTCCCTGAACACTTGTTTACTAGGCGTGTAGGCTCGATCCTGGCAGTGGGATTTCAGGCGTTGCTTCCCTCGCGCTGTCTCTCTCGGGCGGTCCGCGATTCTCTCCTGCTGCGTGGAAGCCCCGTTCTGGTCGGCCTGGGCCGGGGACTCGCGGTCCAGGCCAGAGGAGCTGAGTGCACAGAAGCGCTGGGTCTGCACACGCCCGAGGCTTTGGTGTGCCGACCCGGTGTCCGGCCTTTATTGGTTCCGTGTGGCGTTGGCAGATGATTAAATGCTGCAAAACCTCAGTTTCCTTGCCCGAGGAGCGGTGAGAGCAGTGACTAACTCTCAGAGCTTTTGCAGGATGAAATAAGGCGCTGAGTAAAACCTGCCACCTGGCGCCTGACCCCAGGGAGGGCTGGCAGGGCTGCTGGCGGCAGGGCGGTGCAAGGGGTGGGGGGATGGGGGAGACGTAAACCTGCGGCCACGGAGGATCTTGGGGACGGTGGGAGGGTGGCCGCGGGCCTGCCTGCACCCTTGTCCCCAGTACCAGGATACAGGCAGCCCACGTAGGTAGTCAGTAGATGCTCGAATGCGGAGCTGTGGGGAAGGCTGGGGGGGCTAGGCGTGTATATTTAAACTTTTAAATATAGAAAACCAAGAAATAGATGCAGAAGCAGAGAGGGCAGCAGAGCAAACCACCACATAGCGCCCACCACCCAGCTTCAGCACTTACTCACCTGCAGGCGGTGCTGTTCTCGTTTCTGCTCCCAGCATGTCTTTTATTTTTCTTTTTTCTTTCTTTTTAACATCTTTATTGGAGTAGCGTTGTGTGTTAGTTTCTGCTATATAACCCAGCATGTCTTGAATCAGGTGTTAGGCATCCTATTTTTTTACTCTGTAAATGTTTCAGCCCATGTCTATGAAAGATAAGACTCATTAAAAACAAAACAAACAAACCTAAAACAGTATTATCAAATCTAGAAATTAATAAATCAATAATTCTTTAATATTGTCAAATATCCAATAATATCAGAGTTTCCCTGTCTCACATATATATATTTTAAATAATTTGTTCACATCAGGATTCAAATAAAGTCAGTACATTGCTACTCATTGCTGTGTCTCTTAAGCGTCTTTAAATCTTTTTTCTCTCCATCTCTCTCCCTTTCTCTCCCTTGCAAAGCATTTTCGGACGCTGTATTGTGGTCCCATAGGGATGTTGCTGACTACAGCCCTGTAAACTGCCAGTTAGGTCTAGAGCCAAAGTCAGATTCAGGTTTACCTGGTTGTCCTTTAAGCTCAGCATATGCGAACCCCGGGACCTCTCAGGGAACAGGCCCGAGGGACCAGCGAGGGCAGAGGAAACAGCCACAGGGTCCTCAGGAACCAGGGGTCCTCCTCGGCTGGTGAGGCTGCGGGAGCCTTCCATTTGACCTGGGGGTCCTCCGGGCCAGCCCTGCCAGCTGCAGCAGAGGGGGGCCCTGGAGATGGCCCCGGGGGGGGGGTTCTGAGGTGGTGGACGGGGCCCAATGCAGAGCTTCAGTCAGCCGGCCCAGGGCTGGGGGCTGCTGGCCCGGACGGGCCCCATGGCCCACACTCCCCGCGCAGTGGACAGGTGTGTGTGCTGCCGGCTTTGGGCACTGACACCAGTTTAGCCAGTTCCTCCGCATCTTAGTTTGCTGAGGCTGGAGAGAGATGCTGGCCTGTGGCCAGTGGCCCAGGGCCTGGCCTGAGAAGCCCTGAGGCCGGCCTCAGGATCCCGAGGGTCCAGGGGTCCCGCTGGAATGCCTAAGGATGTTAGTTACTCTTGGGATTGCTGCCCTGCACGCCTTGAGCTCGGCCACCCCCCACCTAGTGTGCTGCTGGCTCTTGGGGGGCTGTGGTGCAGCCTGCCTCTTGGCTTTCTCAGGAGGCTGGTTTCCTGGGGGCTGGGCAGGAAGTGGTCCGCCACCCTCTTGGAAGTTCCTAAGCCTCTCAGGCCCCAGGTCTTGTCCCGAGGGAGCTCTGACCATCAGTGTGTGCTGGGGCACATGCTGGGTTCTGGGGGAGGCCCCTGCCCAGCCCACGTGCCGCCCCCGGCGCTGCTCCTCAGCACTCACCTGGGCATCCCAGAGAACTCCTCCTGGGCGCCGTCTTGGGCCAGTGCATTGCCCTGTTTGGTTTGTGTGGGTGTGAGAACCGCTCCAAGGGCCAAGGGTTCCAGAGGATACTGCCTGCCTGGAGGGCGTCCTGGCTCCCTGCTGACCGGCCTCTTGGCACCGGGCATGTGCTCTGCCTCTGGTTCAGTTTATTCATCTGTGAAATGGGGACAGTAAGAGCACCTGTGCTTGGAAGAGTGCCTGGCCTCAGGGATGCTCCACGAAGTACTGTTACAGAGCAGTTGGCGTCACGTCAGCATCGCTGCTGCCCTGAGGGCTTCGGGACACTGGAGACCCTCCTCAGCCCTGGCCGTGCTGTGGGCACATGGCGGGCACCCGTGAAGTTTCTGTAGGACAGACGAGTACGTGGGCACGTTCAGCAGACATGGGTGCTTGCTCAGCGCTGCCCCATAGGAACAGAAGGGGTCCCTTTGTCCAGAAGGGTGGGTGGACAGAAAACAGACATGCATCCTGTGGACCATGACGAAGGCTGTGATTGGGGATAATGGTCAGAGGAGGCCCTCGGAGGGAAGCCATTGGCGGGCTTTAAAGGAGTGGGTTGGGGATGAGCCAGGAGCCGGTTCAAACTCCATGAGTTGAGAGGAGGCCGCAGCAGAAGCAGCTGGGTGGTAGGGGCAGCGAGTGGTCCAGAGGAGACGAGGAGGGGCTGGCTGAGGGGCCAGGGACTGGGGGAGTGGCTGGACCAGCCTTGCAGCTGCATCACCAGGCTGCGGCTGGAGGGCGGGGGGGGGGTGTCACCCAGAGAGGGCAGAGGCAAGAGGAGGGCCTGGTTCTGAGCCTCGGGCGCCCAAGTTTGGCAGCAGGGGTCCCGTGTATGGGCTGCATCTCCACGTGCCCTCGTCAAGCCTCCGCTTCTTCCTGGTGAAAACAGTGGTTTACGTTTCTTAATGGTGCAGAGCTGAGCCCTGTGGCTGTAGCTCATCCTCCCACCTTACAGGTGAGGAAGCTGAGGCTCAGGAGGGCAGGCCTTGTGCATGGAGAGACGAGCCCCAGGCCCAGCCTGACCCTGTGCCCTGAAAGGGGGACAGCCAGCTGTCTGCTGACCTCCCCTTGCTAACACACAGGTGCCCTCAGCCGAGTTCCTCCCCCTAGCCTGTAGCCTCACTGCCCTGTGTCCACTCGGAAGGCGACCGGGGAAAGTTGGAAGCACCTGCAGGAGTGGACGGGGTGATGGACGGGCCCCTGGGAGCTGTCTGTGGCCTGCCGCCCCCGCCTGCGTCATCTTGGAGCAGACCCCAGGCATCACCATTTCACGTGTCAGCGCTTCAGACTGTGTCTCTAAAAGATATGGGCTGCTTTTTATTTTTTTCTTTCTTTTTTTAAAAAAATCAATTAATTTACTTTTGGCTGTGTTGGGTCTTCGTTGCTGCGCGCGGGCTTTCACTAGTTGCCGTGAGCAGGGGCTGCTCTTCATTGTGGTGCGCGGGCTTCTCATTGCAGTGGCTTCTCTTGTTGCAGAGCGTGGGCTCTAGGCGGACGGGCTTCAGTAGTTGTGGCTCACGGGCCCAGTAGTTGTGGCGCACGGGCTCTAGAGCGCAGGCCCAGTAGTTGTGGCGCACGGGCTTAGCTGCTCAGCGGCATGTGGGATCTTCCCGGACCAGGGCTCGAACCCTTGTCCCCTGCACTGGCATGTGGATTCTTAACCACTGGGCCACCAAGGAAGTCCCAGGGCTGCTTTTTAATAGTATAACAATACCAGTGTCACACCTGCAAATTATCAATTTTTTAATCCCCAGCCTAAAGCTCTTTCCTGTCTGAATCAGGATCTTGGCCGGACCCACACATTGTGATTCAGGGGGTTGTCTCCTAAGTCTCTTTGAATCTATAGATTCTCCTTCTACGTTCTTTTTCTTTCTTTCTTTCTTTTTTTGTTTCTTTGCACCTTATTTGTTGGAGAAGCCGCGTCATTTGTCCCGTAGAGTTTGGTACCGTCTGCCTTGTTGCTGCTTTTGTCCCCATGGTGTCTGCATTTAGCACAGTCCCCTGATCTCTGTCTTCCCTGACAACGTGCACTTGAATCTGGAGGTGAGGTCTTCCCGGGACGGTGGTCCATGCTGGTGATGTTGGCAGGGTTGACAGACAGCACCTGGGTGACCGACCTGTCAGGAGTCACAGATGGCTGGTAATCTTGTTCCTTCTTCATGTAGTAGCCAGGATACGTTTGTGCCATTTACCCCTCTTATCGTCTGTGTGTTTACCTAGTGGGAAAGCAGGACAAATGCTTGCTTCCTCCCGCCTCCTTCGTTTGCCAGTTTCAGGCCCTGCTCCCAGTCTCGACAGACGTTCTGCCGGCCAGAGGCTGTTTGCTCCCCAGCACACAGATCTGTGCTCTCTCTTCCCCAGCCTCAACCCCCGTAGAGCCCTCTGCCCCCAGGATGAGGTTCACCCTCTCAGTGGCGGCCAAGGCCCTTCTCTCTGGGTCCCCTGCTGCCACTGCTGTCCACCCTCCCCTCCAGCTGCAGCCACGTGGGCTCTCGGGGTCCCAGAGAGGACGCTGTGGCCTGTGGCGCTTCTCTGCACCCTCTAGCTGTTCTCCAAGCCTGTCACAGCCTCCACGGGCCCTTCGTGGCCCCCTCCCCACCCCCACTGTTGGGTCAGGCCCCTCTCCTATCAGTGGTCACATTTCATTCTTTTGGCGAATATGGAGCGCCTCCCCAGGGCCAGCACCCGGGGAGGGGGGTGCAGGACAGGAGTCCCCACAGCCGCTGCCTCCAGGGGTTCCAAGCTTAGTGGGGACACACACCCAGTGTGACAAATGCCTCCATATGGGTGAACACAGAGGAGGGGCACTGGCCGCATGTAGGGGCATAACAGTGGTTACTGGGGGCTGCTTTCTCTTCCTTAACAAGAAGTGGGAGGCAGCAGCTCTGTGGTGCTAGGGCTGCCCGCCTGGGGTGCTCTCGGCTTCCCTCCACGCCTGTGCCGTGGCTGATGCTGGCCTGCAGCTGTACCGTGTAGCATCTCACAGTTAGGCAGGGAGAAGAGAAATGCTGAGACTTTCTTGCACTTTTTTGATTTGAAAAGGAAAGCCCTCCCTAGGCTGACCTCCCTTGTCTCATCGCCTCAAACTAGGTCACTGTCCACCTTGGACAAGGGGACTGATTTCCAAGTCTCGTGCAGATGGGCGGGGTAGAAACCCACTCTTCTTGGGGCCAGGCGCTGCCAGGGGAGGGGCCGGGTCAGTGTCGCTGGCGTCGGGTCGGCTCGAGAAGGCAGCTCCTGGAGGGCAGGGTTAGCAGCTCCATCGCGTGACAGATGCACCTTCTACCTTTGTGGCCTGGATGGGGGGACAGAGTCGTCCAAGTGCAACTGCAGTACCTCACTCCTGTCCCCTTTGTTCAGAAGCGGGCGTGTGGCCAGCCAGGCTGCCGCTCCCCGCATCACCAGCTCACCACGCGCCATCTGCCCAGGGATGGCGGGGCCGCCGGGGCCCTGGTGCCCCACCACAGGAGGAAGGGGCAAAGAGAAGCCAGCCCCGGAAGCGCCAGTGAGAGGGCTCAGCTGCCCTGCCCCTCCTTCCTGACCCCGGCCCGACCTGCCCTCCTTCCTCACCTCCTGTGAGAGGCCGCCACGGGCTCCCCGTACTCCTAGTTTTCTCTCTCCCACGGATAGCACTTTAAAAAATTGGGGTGTAATTCACATACCAGGAAATTCACCCTTTTTAAAGCACACCAGTTTGTTGGTTTTAGCGTGTTCACAGTGTCGTGCAGTCATCACAGTTTTCTAGTTCCCAGGACGGTCTCATCATTCCAGAAGGAAACCTCATCCCTATTTGCAGTTAGTTTCCACGTTCCCCTCCCCCAGCCCCTGGCAACCATGAAGCCACTCTGTCTCTGGATTTGCCTGTTCTGGATGCTTCGTGTAAACGGAATCACACACTGCATGGCCTTTTGTGTCTGGCTTCTCTCACTGAGCATCGTGTTTTTGAGGTTCATCCACATGGTAACGTGTCAGTGCTTCATCCCTGTTTGTGGCTGGATACCATTCTGTTACATGGATGGACCACAATATGTTTATCCGTTCACCTGTTGATGGACACTTGGGTTTGTTTCCACTTTCTGACTATTGTGAGTGATGCTGCTGTGGATACAGGCGTACAAGTTTTTATGTGAATGTGTATTTTCATTTCTTTTGGGTATACATCTAGGGGAGATATGTGGGTCATGCAGTTACTCTGTATGCAACATTTTGAGGAATTTCCATACACTTTTCCAAAGGGACCACCATGTTACCTTCCTGCTAGCAGTGCGCCAGGATTCTGGTTTCTCCACATCCTTGCCAAGGTTTGTTATTTTCCTTTTTTAAAATAATTGCCATCCTAGTGGGTGTGAGGCAGTATTTTGTGGTTTTGATTTGTATTTCCCTAGTGGTTAATGGTGTTGAGCATCTTTTTTTTTTTTTTTATGTTGGGGGTAGGAGTTTATTAATTAATTTATTTATTTTTGCTGTGTTGGGTCTTCGCTTCTGTGCAAGGGCTTTCTCTAGTTGCAGCGAGCGGGGGCCACTCTTCATCGCGGTGCACGGGCATCTCACTATCGCGGCCTCTCTTGTTGTGGAGCGCAGGCTCCAGACGCGCAGGCTCAGTAGTTGTGGCTCACGGGCCTAGTTGCTCTGCGGCATGTAGGATCCTCCCAGACCAGGACTCGAACCCGTGTCCCCTGCATTAGCAGGCAGATTCTCAACCACTGCGCCACCAGGGAAGCCCTTGGGCATCTTTTTGTGGGCTTACTGGCCGCCTGTATGTCTTTGGAGAAATTTCCCTTCCAGGAAAAGGACCGGGGGTTGAGGCTGCAGGATCCTGGTCATAGAGCCTGGGGTCCGGTCTCAGCATTGTCGCTGAGCAGCTGTGTGTCTTGGAGCGTCGTCTTCCCCGTTCATGGGCCGAGCACTGAGGGTTGAGGGGGACGTGTGTGCGGGGCTCTGAGCAGGACTGCTTCATTAACCAGCTGGGAACATCATCCTGATGATCTTTATTTCTGTCGTGGTGCCTGCTTTGCCGCTCTGCAAATAGTAAGTTGATTTATTTTGCATGAGCAGAGCGATGGGGAGACACACACACACACAGAGAAGCTGATGAGGGTCCAAGGGGAGAGGGGGGCAGGCCCGGCGGCAAGGAGTGCCTGTGCCTGGCCCGTGGCTGCCCTGTAGCCTCCTGCCCAGCCCTCTGAGTGGACTTCCTTGTTTTCTCTGTTTAAGGAGGAGCCAAGGAAGGTTTGCTTCACCTACGACCTGTTCCTGAACCTGGAGGGCAACCCGCCCGTCAACCACCTGCGCTGTGAGAAGCTCACCTTCAACAACCCCACCGTGGAGTTCCGGTACAAGCTGCTGATGGCCGGCGGGGTGAGTGTGCCACTCCACGTGCCCCAAAATGGCCCCCAGCGCTGGGCGGCCCTGGTGCTGGGGGCACCTGGGGCTCTCCAGCGTGTGGTCGGGCACCCAAGACCCAGAGGGGCAGGTTGCACGGGTGGCGCCCAGCAGCTTTGGATGGGACCCAGGCGTCCCGAGTCTGCACTAGGGTGTTGTCCGCTGCGAGTGACTAACTAGTATCTAGTTACCCTGTAGCTTCTTGTTGGCTGTGGGTAATTAGCATCCTCCTCCATGGAGGTGGGGTGGGGTGGGGGGAGGGGGCAGGAATGGGCGCGAGGCCAGTCTGTCAGCTTGGCGCAGCACCGGAGCCAGTTTTAACCAGATCAGCAAGGCCTCGTGGGGGCCGTGTCATCGATGGGGCGGGGAGCAGCCCCGGCTCTGTAGGGGCTCCCTGCTGATGCGCGCTCCTGGCGGTTTTGTCTTGGTGACACAGCCTCTCAGAACTTAGGTCTCCGTGGCGAGTTGTGTGGCCAGTGATCCCCGTGCACGTGGCAGGGCCCTTGGAGAGCGGAGTGGGGTGCTTGGTCGTGGAGGAGGACTGGACTGCGCCGAGGGCGGTGGGCTGAGCACACAGGCATCCCGAGCCTGGGACGGAGGAGTCGGGCCGGGGGCACGAGAGCCTGTGTGTGCGCACGTGTGTGTCGTGGAGGCAGGCCCACCTCCCCAGTGCGTGCAGGGCGTTTGGCTTGGTTTTCTTTGGCTCTGGGGAGCAGTCCTTTCCTGTTCACTTAATTCAGTTGGGTCTTTCTATAAACTTTTTTAAAAATATGAAAGCAATCACGTATTCATCACAGAATACGTGATTAGGTTATGCTGTGTTCCCAGTAAAAGATTAGTGTGCGATTCTAATCTAGCACATGATGGCTGACGGAGTCGTCACAGCGCCGGGAGGTGCAGCATCAGCTTACACAGACGTTGGCCCCGAGTCTGCTGGGTTGAGTGGTCCTCCCCCAGCTCTGCTTCTCTACCTTATTTTCGCTGCCAAATATTTTCCAAAGTATTTCCCGAGGTGTTCCCGGGTGTTCCCCCAAAGCTTTCATGGTCACCTCTCTTTGGGAGACAGACACACAGAGCGCCCACGGGCCTCTCAGAGCCCCAGAACCCAGGCACCGAGACCTTGGCTCCCCACGTAAAGTTGTTTTTTGTTTTTTTTTTTAACCTTTAGAGTCACATGGGAAAACTGGTTATATCATTTATAGTCATTTATTTTATTTTTTAAAAACTAAAACGTTTTGAAATTTAAAAAAAAAGATGTTTTCTTTGCTCTGAGGAGATGCAGGTTCAGTGAGCATCATCTAAACACATAAAACTGGAGGGCGGGAGGAGGAGGAGGAGGAGGAGGTGCGCAGAGGTGGGGGAGGGATGTGGGGAGGGCAGGCATGGCCTGCAGTTTGGGAGGGAGGAAGGGAGGCCTGCGAGCTGCCGCCCTGTGGTCTCTGCTGGCTGCTGTTCTGGCCCTTTGGGGCTGCCTGGAGAGCCGGTTGGCTGATCAGGAACTTTCTCGCCCTTTGGGGCTGCAGGCTTCAGGCCCCAGGCTGATGGCAGAGCAGTGCTTGCTGGTCCTAGGAGCTGCCCGAGACCTTTATGGGACGGTGGCTCCCGAGCCCTGAGTCCTGGTCCCTGTTTGCCATTCTGGGGCTCTGGGTCCCAGTGGCGCCGCCTTTGCCATCCAGTGGCAGATGGGCCCGGAGCCTGCCTGCGTTGACGTAGATGTCGGCGCTGGAAGCACGGGAGGAGCGGGCCGTCGGTGAGCCCACGAGGACTGCTTTCTGTGCGACCCCTTCCCCCGGGGTTGCCTGAGCCCTGTTGCTCCTTGCATGAGGCTCAGACACCCTCAGCGGTGACCTGAGCTGCTTTCCGCTGTGCCAGGCGATTGCCCAGCCCCTCAGCTTGTGTCTCATCCTTTGCCCCGTCGGCAGGTGAGCTGCGCAGAGGTAGAGGCTCCTTCAGAGGCCAGGGGTGAGACGGGTCCCCGTGGAGCCATGTGCCCCAAAGGGCTGTCACAGACAGGCAGTGACATGGGAGGCCTCCACGTGCTGTCCTGGGATAGGGTTGGTCGGGGACCTTCATTTGAAGGGAGAGAAGTTGCAGCGAAAGTAGAAGGAAAAGGTCTTCGGGTGGATGCACTAAGGTGTCCTGTGGCCCCGCCGTTCTCCTGGGCTGCGCTCTCCGTTGCTTCCCTGTGGCCTGGAGTGTGCGGGTCGCCAGCAGCGTGATCCTGGGCCTGGTGGGGCAGGTGGCTTCTGGGAGCCTGGTTCAGAGCATGGTGGTCGGACAGGCTCCCGTGAGCAGCACCGCCTCAGGCTCCGCTGCGGGGCTTAGGGGGCGAGGGTCTCCACCGCCCTCCTTTCAACCCAGTGTCCCTGCAGCCAGGTGTGACCTTGGCCCCCCTCATATGAAACGCTGGTTCCTCGGGGAATCCCAGGTTCTCAGGGTTATTCATGGTGCCTGTTTTACCAAGCTAAATGCTTTCTTCTTTTTTGTGTGCGCTTTATTCTTTTGTTCTGTCTCATCAGCGTCTGGAAGGCTCCCTCTGAGCGCTGACTGCTACTAGGGTCAATTTGCGGTGTCAGTATTTCGAGGACTTGCCCGCCGCCTTCTCCCCCTTTAGCCGGGGCCTCGAGAGCCTGGCTGGAGCCGGGCAGGTGTTTCCCCGTGCACCTCCTAGCAGGACCCCGGACCCTCCCTCCTCTGGGCTCTCCCCCCTGCGCCCACCCCACGCTGCTCTCCTCTGGCCTGGCCGCACTCTCCCTGTCTGTCCACCCCGCCCACCTCACGGTGGAGGAGGGCATCAGGCACACACATCCCGCACAGGTTGCCCCCTCCGCCGCAGCTGCCTGCTCTGGGTGTCCGGCCGGCTTCCCGCCCGTGCCAACCGCGCTTCTGGTCTGTCTGCACCGCCGCGTGCGGGGCAGCTTTGGCCACAGCTCCGTGTCTTCTCGGCCAGCCCGGCCCACCGCGCCCAGCCATCCTGGGACTTGGCTTCTCTTCGCTCTCTGCCCGGCCCCGCTTGGCTCCAGCGCTCGGCATTCGGCCCCTCCCGGAGGGAAGCTCCGCGGACGGCTTCCTCTTGCCGATCGAATTTCCAGCCTGCCTCCTTGCTCGTTGATAACATCTGTCTCTTCTTTATCACTAGGTGATGGTAATGCCCGAAGGAGCAGAAACGGTGTCCAGGCCCAGCCCCGACTACCCCATGTTACCCACAATTCCACTCTCTGCCTTCTCTGACCCCAAGAAGACCAAACCGTCCCACGGCTCCAAGGTTAGTGAGGCGGAAGGCCCAGTCACGTGGGAGCGCTGGGGCCCAGCGGCGGGGCCTGGGCTCAGGGCGCCCCTCCGCAGAGCTGGACCTTCCGTCCCTGGACTCGCTCCCTTGGCATCCTCTCTCGGAGCACATCTCTGTGCTCCGCCCGGCTGCTCTGCCCTTCGTCAGGAGGCTTGCCCTCCTGAACCGCTCAGACAGCCAAGTGATCACAGGTTCTTCCCCCGTTCCTCTTGAGGCCAGAGAGCCTGCCCCGTTCTCCCGTCCACCGAGTCCGAGGGCCTAGGGCCACTCGGACAGAACCCTGAGAGGCTGGCGTGGCTGGGGGCCGTGGACAGAGTGTGTCCACCGCTGCCTCCTGGCGTAACTGGAACGCCCCATCCGTCGGGGCTGGCGCTCCCTCCCGCGGCTGCTCCAGGCTCCGCTTCCTTCTTTGGCAGCAGCTCTGGGCAGAGAGAGCTCACCTGGGGGAGGGGCCAGGTGGAACCATGTGGCGGAGCCAACTGTTTCGCCCCAAGAAGAAACGTTTCATCGTCTTCTCTCGGCCAGTCGGGCAGGTGGCACTCTGCCCTCCCGACACCTCTCTCTCTGAACTGTCCCAGAGTGGCCTCCGGAGCCCTCGGGCTGGTACCGCAGTGGACCTGGAAGCTTGTGAGCATGCATCCCATGCTGCAGCCACCTACACAGCTGTGTCCCCGAGGCCAAGCTCCGCCTGGCTCTCAGGGCAGCTGCTGGTCGTCCACCACCAACCCTGCAAGTTTATCCATTTCTCATCTTGGCAGTTTTCTTGCTTCACTCCCTATCGGGTGTCAGGGGCCTGGTTGAGGTGGGACAGGTTGAGCTCTTGGGCCATCTTACAGCCTTATGCTCATCAGCAACCTTGGAGGAGGGCCATGCCACCCAGGCAAGGTCTTTCTGGCACTTTCCACAAGGCCACTAGGTCTCTGAAATCCTCTGATCTGTCTGACTTAAGCCCTCTGGACGCGTGAGGCCACAGTCTTCAAGTACAGAGTGTGGCTCCAGGGTCTTCCCCTCACCGGCCTCCTAGGTCTTTCCCTGAACCTCACGGGACTTGAAGAAAAATTCTTGCTAGCGATCTTGGCAGCTTCTCCAAGCCACCCACGGTTTTTCGGAAGTCGGTGCAAAATAGGAAGAGTGGGAACTGCCATCTCTTCTGTACCTGTCGCTTGCAAGTCACCTAAGAAGTGCCCTCCCAGGTGGTGAGGACACTCCAGTGGCCGACAGAGCCACGTCTGCTGGGGTTGCTGGTGGCATCTTTTGCTGAGGTCTTTGAGACCCCTGGGACACCCCCAAGCCAGTGGGTGTATCTGCGAGGCTTGGGAGGCCTGCAGGTAGGGTCCTCCATCTTCACCCCTCCTGGTCCAGCATCTTTCTGCAGCCCCTGAACGCTGTGACATAGGGAGTCCCTGCGAAGGTTTCTGCTGATGGCTCTCCCACAGACCCCCTCTTCCCATTGTCACAGCCCTGCCTCTGAGTCATCGGCCTCTTCTTCCAGCTGAGGAAGCACCGGCTCTTTACCCCAAACGGATTCTCCACTGCCTGGACCTGCAGACTCTGACTGGCTGGACCGCATGCTCCAGGCAGAAGGGCCAGGAAGGCCGGGGGGAGGGGGGGTGGTCCTTATAGGGCCTGGGGGCCGGTGGAGAGTCTGGCTGTTGCAGCCCCAGGTGGATTGGTCCCTGTGGTTCTGTTTTTTCCCACAGACCCCCGGAGGGTAGCTTGGCAGGCAGGAAGTGGAGCCTCCTAGGAGAGGACCGGGACCCCCTGAAGGCTCACTGTGCAGGTGGCTGTTCCCTTTGGTCCCGCCGCCCCCTGGACTCGTGCACCTATAGCTTCAGGGCGCCCTGCCTCCTTGTCTGATGTCAGCCAGTCAGCCTGGTGGGCCTTTCTCTAACACTTGGTTCTTAATCATTTTGGGTCCTCGACAGCTTTGAGAACATGACTGCAGTGGAGCTTTGCCCCAGGAACGTCTACATTATGCTACAGACTTAGTGTGTGACTTCAGAGGGCCTGTGCTCTTGGGTGCCCGTCCAGAGCTCCGGGTGAAGAGCCGCCGCTCCGAGGCCCCTGCTAGTTGGGCAGGCCCTGGACAGCAGGGAGGCTCTGCCGACCCGGGCGGGGGGCCGTCGGCAGTCGTCCCCATCAGGGGTGCTCCGCCCCACCTCTCGGGGCTGGGACTGTGCGGCCCAGGCGGGCTCGTGGACGCTGCAGGAAGAGGCCAGGATGGCGCGGGAGGTCTCTGCTTCTTGCCTCCCTCCTTAGGGGAACAGCTTGCTGGAGAGTGGAGCCCCCAGAGACCGGCCCCATTCCACACACCAGCCCCCCCCAGGGGTGCCCCTTTACACAGGCTTCTAAAGGGGTGCTCGTGGTGTGAGCACCCCTTCCCGCTGCCGTGGTGACATGACGGCCGGGGCCAGGGCACAGGGCCGACTTCTCTCCAGGGAGGCGGCAGGAGCCCATGGCCACGTGGGGCTGGCCCTGAACCTTTGGCACTGGTGTGGGTAGCGGATCCGCAAGAAGACGGGGACTCCAGTAGGTCAGAGGTGGTTCTAGGCTGTGCCGTCTTTCCCTGTGGCTCTTTGCTGGGAGGCTTCTGTTGCTGGACCCTTGGGGGCTGTGAGCACAGGAAGCAGAGGCCCAGCTGCTGGGTGTTCACCTGGCTCGCCCGTCCCCTCAGCACTTGGGGTGAGCTGGTAGAGGGAGGCTGCTTTGGGGGGCCCCGCCCAGGTGGGCCCCTGTGGTCTAGCTGCTGGTGGTGCCCAGCCGTGCACCTGTCCCACAGAGTCGGGGGCAGAATCCTGGCAGCTGACGGCAGCGGGCACCTGTCCCGCAGCCCTGGCTGTGCGGCGAGGTGATGACGCGGTGTACGCGGTGTTGATGAGGAGCAGGCCCGGCAAGGTGTCAGACGGGGCTCCTACCCAAGGGCGCGCTGGCTGCCTGGGGGCGGGGTGACTGTGCACTCGCTGTCTGCCCTGCCCGCCCTGCACCGTCGCCTGGTGAGGTAGGTGGTCTTGCTCCTGCTCAGAGGGAGCACAGGCTGGAGTCCACCAGCCTGGCCTTCCCGGCGGCCCGGTGCAGGGCTGCTCACTGCCTCTGTCCCCAGTGGGAGCCCCCCTGACCTGGCTCATCAACGCCAGAGTCCAGGCTCCACCCTCAACCCTCAGTTTCCGAGGCGGAGGTTCAGGCATTGCACATGGTTTAGAAAAGCTGCCCAGGCGGCTTGGGTTCCAGGAGGTCTAGGAGCCGTTAGACATGCGCAGTGCCTGGGAACCGGGCAGGCACTCAGTAAATGCTGACTGTGGAGATTAAAGGGCGATCAAAGAGCTGCAGTGCCGGCGTGTGTTGGGGCCAGGCCGGGCCAGGCCGGAGCCAGGCCTTCCAGGCAGGGGGGCGGCAACCTGGGGAGGCACCTGGCTCTGGTGGGGACAGAGGAGAGGCCCCGCCTGCTGGCGCCCCCAGCCCCCGCGCCGCAGCGGCCCTGCGGGAAGCTGCGAGGCGCTGGAGCGGGAGTGGGTCGGTGTGGCTTGCCTGTCTGTATCTGACTCACCGTGTACTCTTCTTGAATCCCTCAGGGGAGTCTTAGCCTGCAGCCGCCTGGGACCTGCTGACACTTCCTAGTAGTTTAAAGGGACAGCTCCATTTAAAACTCTCACCTGCTGCCTTACTTTTTCGCTTTATGGAAGATTTTCTCTAGCTGAGTCTGAATCAGGTGGATTATACTTTGTAGGGGTCGTGGGAGGCGGAGCAGGGCGGCCCCGAGATGCCATTTGACCGTGTCCCCCTCCTGCCCGGCATTGCAGGACGCCAGCAGGGAGAGCGGCAAGGCCTGCAAGGCCCACAAGACGACCAAGGAGCACCGGGAGCGGCCGCGCAAGGACTCAGAGAGCAGGGGCGCCTCCAAGGAGCCGGAGCGCGAGCAGGCCAGGAGCGCCAAGGACGCCGCGCGGAAGCTGGGCGAGGGCCGGCCGCCCAAGGAGGAGAAGGCCCCGCCGCCCAAGGCCGCATTCAAGGAGCCCAAGATGGCCCTGAAGGAGACCAAATTGGAGAGCATGTCCCCCAAAGGCGGGCCCCCACCGCCGCCCCCGCCCAAGTCTTCCAGCAAGCGGCCGGCCGCCGCCGACTCACCCAAGCCCAGCGCCAAAAAGCAGAAGAAGAGCAGCTCCAAGGGGTCCAGGAGCGCCCCGAGCACCTCACCCCGCACCTCGTCTTCCTCCTTCTCGGACAAAAAGCCAGCCAAGGACAAGGGCAGTGCCAAAGGGGAGAAAGTCAAGGCTGAGAACGAGCCCAGAGAGATCAAAAAGCCTCCGGAGGTGGAGGAGTCCAACTCGGAGGACGAGGCCTCCTTCAAGACCGAGGTGAGGTGGCTCCTTGCCCCACCCTTCTCCCCTTCCCACACCTCACCCTCATCCTCCCTCTGCGGGCTCTGAGCCGCCCAGAGGTTACAAGGAGGCTGGGCACCCACTTGCTCCATGTAGCTTTGGGCAGCCTCCGTGCCTTGCCAGGCCTCAGTTTCCCCTTACGTTGGGGGTGACGAAACCGCCTCGTGAGATCTGTGTGGACGGTGCTTGGGATGAAGGGTCCCAGTTGAGCGTGATACTGGTACCCGCATTCACAGCTTTTCTCGGGCTGCCCCCTGTGTGGGCCGGGGTCTCACTGGCCGCTTTGGGGTCAGGGTGGGCGATTGTGTCTCACCATGGAGTCTTTACCCAGCTGCCGCAGGCTCGGTCAGCCAGGGCATCCCCTCCCTCCACTCGCCACTCGTGGTGTGGTGTCCCTGTGTGTTTTCATCCCACTCCCTGGGTCTGGGAGCCAGAGGTTTTGGGTGTTTCCTGCAGCAGCATTTCCATGTGGGTCTGAATGTCGCCATCAGAGACGGCTTGAGTCACAAAGGAGCTAGGAGCCAGATTGTTGACTGGGTAGCCAGACCTCTCTGGGCCTTGGAGGGCCATGTCATTTCTGCATGCTGTTTGGCCTCTGGTACTCAGCGAACAGGGACTTGGAGGGATGGATGGATGGACGCATAGTTGGATGGACGGATGGATGAGTGAGCCATTGACCCCCTCACCTGTATCACCAGCCCCGGCCCTCAGTGGCCTTTTTAAAAAAATTAATTATTTATTTACGGCTGCATTGGGTCTTCGTTGCTGTACACGGGCTTCTCATTGCGGCGGCTTCTCTTGTTGTGGAGCACGGGCTCCAGGCACGCGGGCTTCAGTAGCTGTGTCTCAAAGGCTCTAGAGCGCAGGCTCAGTAGTTGTGGCGCACGGGCTTAGCTGCTCCACGGCGTGTGGGATCTTCCTGGACCAGGGCTCGAACCCGTGTCCCTTGCATTGGCAGGCAGATTCTTAACCACTGTGCCACCAGGGAAGCCCTCAGTGGCCTTTTATAGTTCCCAGACTTATTCACTCTCAAAGGCAGAAGCTTTGTCTCCAGCTTTGCTGCTCGGAGAGCCACTGGGACTTTGCAAGTGGTTCCCAGAGGTGAAGCCAGAGGTGGTCTGTGTCGGTAGCACCGATGTTGTGAGCGTGCGGCTTCCAGGGGCACCTCGTTGGAGGTGGCTGGGGGTGACAGTGTGGCTCCTGGGTAACAGTGCATCCCCACAATTAGGGACACACACAGGGCTGGTGATGTCACATGCTTAGTGCTTCTTGCGCCCGGGAGACTGTCTGCTAGTGAACCTGAGGATGGCAGGATCCCGGAACGTCTTTCTTACTTGGAGGCTCCTGGGAGTCCAGGGCCCTCCCAGCCACCTCTCGGTTGCCGGAGGTTCTTTGGGTGCTTCATAGCGCCCCATCTAGCATCTTTCTCTTCCGTCTGCTCAGACCCAGAGCTCTGGTCTGGTGCCCTTCCCTCCTGTCCGCCTCAGGTGCTTCCAGAGAGACCTTCCTGTGCCTAGGGCTGGTGCACCTGTGTAGGGAAGAGGTGGAGGCCTCCCTGAGCCCTGCCTCCCCGGCTGAATGTTGGCGCCCTGGCCCCGGGTGTCCACCCTGACGTCCTGCTGTGATGGTTGTGAGCACCCGTGCCACTGTGGGCAGCTACCTCCGCCTGCTCGGTGGAGGGTGGGGGCTGGCTGGGTGTCCAGTGTCTGTGGCCTTGGCCACCTCGGCCCTGAGGCTGGAATCTCTCAAGGAAGCCCAGGGCTTTCTCCTGGCTGAAGAGGCGCATCCCGCGTGCTGAGAGACTTCTGAACGGCGAGCCTGGGCCGTCAGCATGCCCGGGGGATCTCTAGGGCTGCTGGACAGTGACTCACATGTCCTGACCCTGGGACCTGGCGAGGCACAGATGGCCATGGTGAAGGGGGCGAGACGGCCTTCCAGACCCGGGCCTCCCCAGCTGCCCTTGCCTGTCTCCAGCCGTCCCACGCTGGAGGCCGAGTGGGCGCCACTGCCGGAAAGCTCTGACCGCTGCGTGGAGCTCGAGTCTCCTCCTCGCCCTCGGCCCTCAGAGGGGCCAGGCAGCTCCTCGTCTGAGTCCCAGGCCGAGCCCCCCAGCTCCTCTGGCTGCTCCTGTGGGGTCTCCTTGGCTGTGGGGTTCCTGACACTCAGTCCCTTTCAGTCACAGGCCCCGGAGCACTGGGAGCACAGCAGGCCCTCCACCCTCCTTCCGGACGCCCCGTGTGGCCTGAGCCCCAGGACACGTCGGCAGCCCCTCGAGGGCTTTTCTGACCCCCAGGAACCATTAGGCTCTTGGGGCTGAAACCACTTCCAGATTCCCGCCCCCCTCCACACCCCACCCCTTGGATTCATGTGGAAGGAAAGGGGATGAGTGTGGGTGAGAAGCCCGCCTGCCCTGGACCTTCCTGAGCCTGTTGGCCCAAGCCTGTGTGCTGGTGGCCTCCCAGCCAGGTCTTCCCTGCCCCGGAGCTCTGTCCGAATTCCCTGCCTCAGAGGTCGGAAGAGCAATTGGCATCCACCTCCATGTGCTCAGCAGAGGCCAGCCCGGCAGCTCTTTTACAGATGGGGGAACTGAGGCTTAAAAACAGGGGCTGCCTTGGCCAGTTGGTGAGAAAGCCAAGGTCAGAAGCCAGGACCTCCGAGCCAGAATAAGAACTCAGGGATATGCATGCAGGGGGGACCATGTGGCTCCAGGCCCGTTTTTGGGGGTGGGGAGGGTCACACTCTGGTCTGAGTGGTACCCACCCAGTGGACAGTGGTTGATGGCAGTCTAGGCGGGTTTCCCGGGGAGGGTTCCTCAGGGCACACCACTGGCCCGTGTGAAGGTAGCAAGTCGGGCACGTTGGCAGGGGCTTGCTGGGAGAGCCCGGAGCAGGTCGGGCTGGGCGGTGGCAGACCCCAGAGGAGGGAGCCCTCAGCTCTTCAGCTGGGAAGCATTCTGTGCCCAGGCGGTGGGATCCTTCTCTGAGTCTGCTGAGGAGAGACCTGAGCCTTCCCGGGTCTCCTTCTGGGAGCTGGGGCTGCCCTCGGCCCACGGGCCAGCGGGAGGGGCTCCTCTCCTGGGGTCTCCTCTCCTGCGGCACGTGCCAGGATTGAGGAGACACTGCTGGGTGCCTCCGCCTGTCTCCCGGCCCCTTCCAGGTGCTCAGGCTGCTCAGCTCTCCCAGAAAGTCCCCGAGGACAGAAGGCTGGACGGCGTCTGGGCACCCTGGGCTGGCAGGCTTTCTGAGCCATGGACTGCCCACTGGAGCCCAGTCTGGCCCAGCCCCCGGCCCTGGGCTTATCACCCTGCTGCACATACCTGTGCAGGAGCCTGTTGGTTTCTCCTGAGGGCCCAGAGCAGACGCCACCCAGTTCTGGCTCAGCCCCTTCCCCACACAGGCCTCTCAAGTGGGAGGTGCCGCCCCACGCTACTTACGTCCTAGTATCCTAGGGCCTGGGCTCCTAGTTTGGGCTTTTACTGCCCCCTGGTGGCCAAGTCAGGGCTAAAGGAAGAAGGGAAGGGGGATGTGACCAGCTCTGGATGCAGTGGGGCTGGCTGTGAGTCCACCATGTCCTCAAGTGATTGCCACTTGCCCACACACTCATCATCACCTCAGGGGCACCCAGTGACAGGGAGACAGCTTGTTGTCGCTACTCAGCCTCAGGACAGACTGAGGAAATGAGGGGCAGGATGAGAACCCACCCACCTTTCCTGTTCGGACCTTCCAGCTGTTGGCCGCAGCGCCGCAGCGCACACCAGCCAGCTGTGCTCTCGCCGGAGGAGGGCAGGGCCCACAAGTGAGAGCAGCCACAGTCGCCTGCCCCCCACCCGCCCCCAGTCCCCCTGCGTCGAGAGCTTGCCTCGGCCCCGTCCTCCTGCCTGGGCAGGTGGGAGCACCAGGCGTGGCTGGAGATTTAAAGTCCCTCAGTGGGAAAAGAAAGGTCATTGGTTGCATTTTGAATGCACACTGGCGGCATCCTGGGGCTGGGGGGAGGAGGTGGGATGGGGTCAGGGTCTCGAGTGCCGGGGCCTGGCGCCTTGGCGGCCTTTTGAGTGCGTATCTGGGGCGTCCTGCCTGGCTGTCCCTGCCACCGGAGGGCTCCTTTTCTTTGGACTGAAAGATGACTGTTGTCCTCTCTCCCTGCTGCCCCGCCTGCCCTGCCGTGGGGTGAAGTCCGCCCAGTCGAGCCCATCCAACTCCAGCTCCAGCTCCGACTCCAGTTCGGATTCGGATTTTGAGCCGTCTCAGAACCACAGTCAAGGTGCGTGCTGGGAAAGGAGAGAGCCAGGGTGGGGACGCACGGGGCTGGTTTCTGGTGGAAAGGCTCACTGCTCTGGGAGCAGCCCCCTGACCTCTCCGGAGGCCAGTGGGACACTGGGTCTGGTATGGAGTCCAGGGGTTCACGAGGAACTTCCCGACGTGGACTTGCTCCTGCCTGAGTTTCAGCACACCCCGAGTCTGAATGCTGCTGCCACGGCCGGGAAAACCCGGGGGCAGGGGGCAAGAGGGGGTAGGGAGGCTCGGGCCTGGGCTGAGCTTGCCCAGGTTTTCACTTCAGGATACGCCGTTTGCCTGGACCGGGCCCCAGAGATCCGTGTCCATAGGTGTGTGGACGCTCAGGGGGCCGGTATTAAAAGCAAAACCGGCACAGGTCACCCGACCACCAGCTGTCCGTCGCCTGGACCCTCAGCTTTGCCCCATCTGTGCGACAGGGCTTTGTGCTGTGCTTTGTGGGTGTGTGGCGGAGGGCCCTGTTGTGACTTGGGCCCTGCCCTTGCCAGAAGCCTCCTCTCCAGCTCCTCCCAGATGGAGGCTCACTTGGCCAGCGCAGGGTCCCTTCCTCTGCCTCAGCCACACAGCCAAGCGCTCCGCTCCTGCCGCGTGCCTGGCCAGCACTCGGCCCAGGCCCCCACAGCCTGCAGTGCTGCCTTTTCCCTGCAGGCCGCCTGGGGTACTTGTGGGGAGGCGGCACCAGACCCATTTCCTGCCCCAGAGCGGATAGGGCCCCCGGCCCGTCGACCCCTGCCCACCCTCACACTGGAGGCACCTCTTCTGGTGGATCGGATTGAGAATTTCCTCCACGGCCTGCAGTCCTTTTTGGAGGGTGGGGGAGAGCTGGGGGAGGCGAGCGTAGTCCGGGGGCCTGACATAAAGACATGCAGTCCTGAGGGGGCTGGGGGCTGGGGTGCTCCAAGCCCACACTCTCTCCAATGGTTCTTATCTACGGGGAAGGGAGGGGGAAACCTGCCGTGCACGGGATCACATGACCAAGGTAATTGAGGGCTTTGTGTCCCTCTGTTGCCTTGGTAACAGGAATATAAACCAAGATGCCTTCTGTAGGGGACTGGAACCGAGTGTCTCTGGAGAAAGGGGAGGACGGTGGGCCGGGAGCAGTGGAGGGGCCTGCCACGGGGCTGGGCAGGCCCGAGGAGGGGCGCAGGCTTGGGGGCTGGTGTTCTGTGGCCCACGCTTCGGGCCGCCTCGCCCTCCTCAGCCAGGGCCGGTTCGTCCTGCGTGCAGGCAGAGCTCTGATCCCAGCACCCGGAGCAGAGGAGGGCTGCTCCTTCCCTTTGCAATGCAGGGGCCCTGCGGTTCTGTCTGGGGCCAGGGGCCAGAGGCCTGTGAGCAGGGCCAGGAAGGTAGGGGTGGGGGGAGCCAGGGGTCTCTTAAGGAGGGGGTGGCCACGGGGGCAGTGCTTGGAGATGGGCGGCAGGCCCCACCTGGCCAGAGGAACCTCCGAGGTGGGTTTGCCTGGGTGCATTTTGGGGGTCGTGGCGTCAAGGAGCTCCATGTGGCCCTGGGGGTGGAGGGGACTCTGGGGTGCAGGTGGAGCCCTGAATCCCCTTCTCTCCCCCTCCCTCCCTCCATCCCTCCCTCGCGGCCCTCACCAGGACCCTTGCGCTCCATGGTGGAGGACCTGCAGTCCGAGGAATCTGACGAGGACGACTCTTCATCAGGCGAGGAGGCCGCTGGCAAGACGAACGCAGGGAGGGACTCCAGGTGCCTGGGCCGGAGGGGAGGAGTGGGCGTGGGTGCACCGGGGCAGCTCTGCCTGGCCCTGCTGTAATCATGGGGCCTCCAGGAGGTGGGTCAGGGCAGGGGCTCCCCGGGGTGAGGCAAAGGGAGCCTCTGAGCCCACCGGGTGGCGCCCTGCCTAGGCATTGAGGTGGGCCTGGGGGCCTCGGGGGGCATCCTTCCTCCCATTGCTGGAGGGTGTGGCTGCCTGGCAGGGAGGGGCAGGACGCTCAGGGAGAGGAGTCCATCACCACCTGAGAAGGAGGGAGAGGCGGTGCCCAGCAGCCCGAGGACCAGCCTTGGTCCCAGGCGTACGGGGCAATGGGGGCTGGTTCCTCTGCTCTTGGGCCAGGGGTCCCTTCCCCCTTCCCCAGGTGCACTGGCCCAGGGAAGATGACGTGTGGCCTTCCCCCAGAGGGGTAAGCTGAGGCCCCTCCTTTGGACACCCCCAGGCCTTGGGAGCGAGCCCACCTCAGGGATGGCTGTGCGTTCTCAGCCTCCAGCCCAGTGCAAGTGCCAGCCTTGGCCCCAGGACTGTGGGGTGGGCTCAGCAGACTCAGGGTCTGGGCCCCGCCCAGCAAGGGGCAGGCGTCTGATGTCACCACGCTGGCACCTGTGTCCCTCCCTCCCTCCCTCCCTCCGGGGCGTTGGGCTCAGGCTGCCGCCGGCAGTGACTCTCCTGCAGGGTGCTTCACCGCACCGAGCATTCTGAGCCTGCCGCGAGCAGCGAGCCCCGCCAGGTCCCAGAGCCTCTCAGAGCGAGCGTGCTCATCTCTGGGTTCTTTGCTCTTTGAAGGCAGCTCAGATGCAGCATTCTTTCTTTCCTTTTCTTGTAAGCTGGCAGTGGCCGCCTAGAGCTGGCTGAGGGGGTCTCCTGAGCTGTAGGGGGAGCACTGGGCGCTGGCCTGGCCCCACGGAGTGGCCGAGTCCGTCCCAGAGCCCCAGAGCATTGTTTGCAGGGTGGGCCCCTCCCCTGAGCACAGGGTGGCCTGACAGGGTGTCGTGTCTGCGTTCAGGTTGAGCTTCAGTGACAGCGAGAGCGACAACAGTGCCGACTCCTGCCTCCCCAGCCGGGAGCCCCCTCCACCCAAGAAGCCACCCCCACCCAACAGCAAGGTAACGTTCTAGAGGCCGGCTGAGGGTGGGGCCTGGGGTTTCTCCAAGCGTCTGAGGCTCAGGGTGGTGGGCACAGAGGAAGGTCATTTCACCCCCAGGCCCCAGAGATCATCTGGTCCCCAGGAGGGGCTGCCCTTAGAGTTGGGTCCAGGGCCAGAGGAGGGAGGACAAGCAGGCCTGGGGCCTGGGAAGGCGGTGGCCCTGGGGGCTGGGCAAGCGGGTGTGGGCTAGCGCTCACGCAGACCTGGGGGTCACCCTGCAGACATCAGGCCGCCGGAGCCCGGAGCCCTGCAGCAAGCCCGAGAAGATCCTCAAGAGGGGTGCCTATGACAAGGTGGGGGCTGGGGCGGGAGGGGTGCTATGACAGGGTGGGGGCTGGGTGGGTGGGTGGGCCTATGACAAGGTGGGGGCTGGAGTCGGGGGGGGCCTATGACAAGGCGGGGCTGGGGCAGGGTTGGGGGAGGCTATAACAGGGTGGGGGCTGGGGAAGTGGGGAGGGCCTACGACGGTGCGGGGCAGGGGAGTACCAGCCTGGAGCTGATGGGGGAGCATCAGCCTGGAGCTGACGTGGGTGTGGTCACAGGGCAACGCTGGGCCGCCCGCTGAGCGCCTCTCTGTCCCCCAGGCCTACACTGACGAGTTGGTGGAGCTGCACCGGAGGCTGATGGCACTGCGGGAGCGCAACGTGCTGCAGCAGGTACTGGATGCAGCTACCCACCCCGCGGCCCCCGTGAGGGCAAAGCATCTCAGAGGAATCCCGGGCGGGGTGCCCCTGAGGCCCGTGGGCTGCTGACCCTGTTAGGCAGCCCCAGGGAATCACCCTCCGTTCTCCTCGAGGGCCTGGTGGGGGACGGGGTCCAACCCAGCCTAGCGCACTGTCCGCTGAAGCCACCTGCCACCACCCTCCAGATTGTGAACCTGATCGAGGAGACCGGCCACTTCAACGTCACCAACACCACCTTCGACTTCGACCTCTTCTCCCTGGATGAGACCACCGTGCGCAAGCTGCAGAGCTACCTGGAGGCGGTGGCCACATGACCCTGGGCCGGGTGCCGGGCCGCGTCCCCGGGGTCCTGGGAGGCCACGTCTGGGCCCCGCCTTCCCTCCTCTCTCGACTTGCCCGCCCGCAGCACTGCCTTAGTGACCGCCCTGTCCTCGGCCCACACGGCCAGCTGCACTTTCCTTGTCGGGAGCCCCGGGGCCGAGGGGGCCAGGCCGGCGCTGCTGCTCCCCGACACCCTGGGGCCGTCACCTGGGCCCCCCTTGGAAAGTGGCTTGTGTACTCCCGAGGGGGAAGAAACGTGCCCTGCGGTGGGGGCCTCGCTCCTCGGTGGGGCGTGTGGCACAGCTTCACTGCCCGGGCCCCTCTGAGAGGCTGGGGCACTGCCTCCGGCCTCCCCCAACGGTTCGGAATACCCCGCCGCGCCCCAGGACCTCAGAGGGCTCCTGCCGCACCAGGACGGGCCCGGCTCGTCCTCCGCGTCAGCCAGACACGGTCCCGTGTCGGCTCTCACTGTGCTGGGACTCCGTGCTGTATAGTTCTCTCTCTATTATATATATATGTCTGCACTGTAGGTACCGAGCGGTTCCCAGGTGTGCATTTCCAGGGCAGCAGTGCACGTGGGGGTGGGGGGTGTAAGGCGGGACTTGTAGGTTGCGATGTCTCCGCTGGCCTTGGCGTCGGGCTGAAGGCCGGGCTGGAGCACCAGCTCACCCTCTCCAGGTGCAGGGAGGACGCCTCCTGCCGCTCCTGGGGCGGTGAACACTGCGCGCCACCGTCTCCAGGAGCCGCCCTCCCGGCCCCCAGCCAGCCGCGGGCCGAGACTGGGTCAGCGTCCTGGGGCTCGTCCTCTTCCTCCTTCCATAGGATCCTCTTCCTTCTGTTGACCGAGTCTTCGAACTTTGGAAAAAATGAGCTTTTGCCAAATAAGACGGGATAGTTTGTGGAGTTTTTTGAGGAGCGTCAGGACTCAGAACCAGCCCCTCGTGCCTGGGCCCCGGCCGGCGGTAGGCCCAACCACCCCTGCGATTCACGCCGGTCCGGGGCTGGAGACCCCAACTCCTCGCACGCCTGAAACTCTCCAAGGGCCAAGCCAGCTCCTCCCTCCTGGCCAGAACGCCCTCACAGAGTCAGCCCACCTTGTGGGGGGCTCCTGTGGGCTGGGGACCTCGACTCAAGGCTCCTCTGGTCCCCACCGGCTCCAGGAGAGGAGGCCGGGGCTGGAGCCAGGCTCACTTCTCTCCCACCCACTGTCGGACGGACCCTCCTCCCCCCAGTTTGTGAATTCCCACGTGGGGCGTGCCACGCTCCCCTTCCCTGTGGTCCCTGACCATTGTCACTGCTCCGATTCTGTCTGTCAGGCAGACCCCAAACACTCCCTCGGGAGCCCCGCCTCCAAGGCTTCCCCGAACGCCAGCCTTCCTGGTGAGATCCCAGGACTCGGGGAAGGCCCGAGAACTTCCAGAGGAAACTGCCGTGACTCCTCGCCATCTGCTCTGATTCTCTCCCAGCCCCACTGCCTTGAGGTATTAGGAAGAGGGCAGGCCTGTGTGGCAGGCTCCGTGCTGCCACCGTCCCCTTCTCCAGGCAGGCCAACAATACTCCGAAGTGGGGCACTTCTCTTCTCTGGAAACTCTAAGACATTGGACAGAAAGGACTGGCCCGAGAGCAGCAGCTGCCTGGCCTTCTGTGCACAGAGGCCGCTGGGGGTCGTGGGTGGGAGCCTCAGCCCAAGGGCGCTAGTCTTTCTCCTTCTGGAGCATCTCCTGGTAGGGGCTGTAGGCCCTCCCGGCTCTGTGACTCGGGCAGCCCTCTGCTCAGGAGCCAGGCTCTGCCCCTGAGGCAGCTAGAGGAAGGCCGGGCTCTCGGGCCTGCCCTTTGCAGCAGCAGCAGCAGCAGCATCTGGCCCTGCCTGCTGTTTCCAGGGCCTTCGGAAGCACCGACCTATTTTTTTTACCTCCTCTGGCCAGAAGGCCCCAGTGCTGTCCTCCAGAGCTACTCTGGGCCCAGTGCTGGCCCTGTGACCACCTGATGGACGTGCCAGGCAGCCAGGGCCCCGACCACGGCATTCCCAGCTGCTCCCCCCACCCCACCCCCAGCTGCCCGGCAGCTGGGCCCACCAGGGCTCTGGGGACGCTTCCATAGGAAGGGGCCGGCACTTTGTGATTGCCGTGTGTTTAGTGTTAAGCCCCCTGACCCCAGTGCAAATCCCGGTGTTTTGCTATCTCCTGAAGAAAATGTAAACCGACGCCTGAAAGCAAAAGGTATCGAATACCTTTCTTACCCACAAGGGTTTTTACAAAGAATGTGTCTAACTAGGAACTAGGACACTCATCGGCCCGAGACCAACTCCTGGATAAGAGGAATAAAGGAGAATTGTGTTTGTAATAAGTTACAGGATTGTTTCTGTCCTGGATTTTAAACTTTTTGTTAAATTGTGAAATTATGGAGGAGTTTTATAGAAAAAAAAGTGAAATAAAGTCAGATGGGAAAGCAGAGTTATGTGTAGAGCTTCATGCATCTGCTTGGTTCCCTCCATTGTGGAGTTGGTGGGTGGAGCCACAAAGCACCATGGGGTTCCTTGTCTCCTCTTCCCGTCCCAGTGCTTCCAGATCAATGACCAGGAAGAGGAGAGAGGGTTGAAACCAAGCCTGTTGGGCATGAGGAGTGGGGACAGGGAATGTGAGCAAGGCTGGCATCCTGGCCGGCACCACCAGAAACCCAAGAGGCGTGAGATGGCAGAGAACTAAGTGTCTGGTCCTGCTTTTGATGGTGTGTTCTTTTCTTGAAAGCAGGCAGCAAGTTTTGGGTTGAAAAGCAAGCCTGACTTCACAATGTGGATGAATGGGTGGGTGGATGAGTGAGTGGATGATGGTAGGGGGGTGGTGGATGGAAGGGTGGATGGGCAGGTAGATGGATAGATGGATAGGTGGGTAGATGGATGATAGAAAATGTGAGACATCCTTTGCCAGGGGCCAGGGTGCTTGTCTGCCAGTTTGTCTATGGTAGGTTTTGCTCTGGACTTGGTGTGGCAAAGCTGAGTGAACCCCAAGGAGATGGCTCTCCCAGGCCCTATCTAAGCAGCCCTGTCCACTCTGGGCTCCAGTCCCACCAACGGAGCAGAAGTTCCATTCCTGAGTGGTCAGCATTTCAGGCCAATACCCTCTGCCCACAGCAGCTAATTAAAATCACTTTTGTCAGTTGGCAGCCACTTGGGGAGACAGCTGACCACACCAGGGTACTCGGGAGCGTTTCTTCTAGTCAGTAGCCAGAATTTCCATTTCCAACGTCAAGGCTATGTCTTTCCTACCAGAGATTCTGCAGGCCTTTTGGGACAGTTTCTCATATGCGCTCCTAAATTAGGGACACAGCGAAAGAGGGTCTAGAGTGGTTCCCACAGCTCCCAGACCCCCATAACAGTAAAGGACGACTTACATGCAAAAATACAATAGGGCTTGCTACGAGCCAGGCGCTGGGCTGAGAGTTATCTCAGATTCCACAAACACTCGATGAGGGTAGGGACTGCTGTCAGAATCCCCACTGACAGATGAAGAAACAGCCTGCAAGCGTTGACCTGCCTACAACAATACAGCTAGTAGGCACATTCCTCAGACTCAAGACCGGGTATGTGTTAATTTTGTTGCTTACAGTCAATCTTTCCTTGTATTTACCCGTATACTGACTCCTTGGGGTCCCCTTCTTTCTTTCTGTGTTTCTGTCTGGAATCATCTTCCTTAAGCCTGAAAAAGTCTCACTAGCATTGCATTTAGTGCAGCAATGAATTCCCTCAGCGTTTGTTCATCTATAAACATCTTCATTTCATCTTTATTCTGTAAGGATATTTGCATCAGGTATAGAATTGTAGATTGGCAGGTATGGTCTGTCCCCACTTTCCACGTGCTGCTCCATTGTCTTTTGGCTTCCATTGTTTCTGTGGAGAAGTCAGCCATTCAGCCTCATTGTTGCCCCTGTGGGTATCGTGTGACTTTCATCTCTGGTGTCTTTAAGATTTTGTCTTTTAGTTGGAAACAGTTTCGTGCATTTTAGTGATTTGTTTCTTCTATCGATGTGACATCTCTGCCCTTTTCAATGTTTTGCCTTGAATTTTTTCAAATCTTTTTTTTCCCCAAATTTTAAATGTATATTTTGGCGATGCAAGCACAAGTTCAAAGTTTTCAAGGGCACATGTGCAGTAAGCAATGAACCTCATTCCTACTTCTTTTCCTTCTCCACTTTCTTATACAGCTCTGAGAGCCATCTGTGCATGAAGAAGACATAGTTCCTTTACAAGTGGTAGCATACACGCATCCTTTTCTCTTAATATATCTTAGAGTTCATTCCAAATTAGCATGTTGTGTAAATGCACAGTAATTTACATAACTAGTCCTGCTGGTGGGCATTTAGACCATTTTCCCTCATTTAATTCTGTGACCACACATAACTATACACGTGCAGGTGTGTGACGGCATCTATGATTAACAGCTTTGGCAGTGGACTTGCCTATTTTCTACCAAGTTTCTTGGTATTTATGTCTGTGTGCTTGTGTGTCTATGTGTATTTTTAGGAGCTCCTTATGGAATATGAAATGTAGGACTTTGCAATGTATTCTGTTCCCCCCAGTTTGCCTGCAGGTTTTGTTTATGACATTTCCCACCGTGCTGAAGTCTTTCCTTTCAATGGCTTTAGAGGTTGTTAACTTCTTGTCTAGGATGATTTTTCTGTTTTTTTAAGTTCTCTCATGATTTATTCCCTCTCTCTCCTTTTTCCTTTCTCACTTCCAGTTTGCCGTGAGCTAGGGCCCCACTGATGCATTACTCAATTCCTGCATATATTTCTGTCTGTCCCTGACGTCTCTCTTCTGCATATCTATTTATGCCCCATCACTGAGCTTTTAGTTACTGCTGCTTTGTAATTTATATAATATCTGGTAGGTCTAGTCCCCCTTCATCAATATTCTTTTTAAAGAAATTTCCCAGATATTCTTGCATGTTTGTTTTCCATATAACCTAATCAGCTTATGTTGTAAAATGTTTTTCTTTATCGTGTTCTGAAGTTTCACATTAACATTGTTTTTAATTCTAATTTAAAAAAAAAACATATCCTGGGTAGCATCTGGTAGACTCCCAGAGAACTCTCAACCATTGTGTCTTCAGATGTTGCTCGTCCCCTTTTCTCTTCTCCCTCTCTGGACCTACTATGACATAGATTGGAACCTCCAGGATTATTCACCTTTCAGATCTCTAACCAACTCCCATTATGCATATGTTACACATTTTGCAATTGTGCTACAGCTCTTAGATATTCTTTTCCTTCCTTCCTTCCTTCCTTCCTTCCTCCCTCCCTCCCTCCCTCCCTTCTTTCCTTTCTTTCTTTCTTTTTTCCTTTTTTTTTCTTCCTCTTCACTTTCCAGTTTGGGAAGTTTCTATTAACATATCTTCAAGGTCCCTGATTACTTCCTCAGCTGGTCCATTCTACTAATGAGACCCTCAAAGGCATTCTTCGTTTCTATTACAGTTCTTGATTTCTTTTTTTTTTAATTTTCTGGGTTTTTAAAAATTAATTTATTTTGGGGGGCTGCACTGGGTCTTCGTGGCTGCGCATGGCTTTCTCTAGTTGCAGTGAGTGGGGGCTACTCTTCGTTGCGGTGCACGGGCTTCTCATTGCGGTGGCTTCTCTTGTGGAGCTCGGGCTCTAGGCAGGTGGGCTTCAGTAGCTGTGGCGCACGAGCTCAGTAGTTGTGGCTAGGGGGCTCTAGAATGCAGGCTCAGTAGTTGTAGTGCAGGCTCAGTAGTTGTGGCACACGGGCTTAGCTGCTCTGCGGCATGTGGGGTCTTCCCGGACCAGGGCTCAAACCCATGTCCCCTGCATTGGCAGGTGGATTCTTAACCACTGTGCCACCAGGGACGTTCTTGATTTCTAGCCTTTCCTTTTGATTTTCCCTTAGAGTTTCCATCTCCCTGTTCACATGACTCATCTGTTCTTGCATGGTGTCCAGTAGGGCCTTAGCTGTAGCATGCTGATCATATTAATCATAGTTGTTTTAGGTTCACAGTCTGATAAATTCAAAATCTCCACTGCCTTGGAGTGTGGTTCTGACCCTTGCCCTGTCTCTCCGGACTGTGTTTTTTGCCTTTTCGAATGTTCTATAATTTTTTTGTTGAAAGCTAGACACAGTATACTGGAGAAAAGGAACTGAGCTGAACAGGCCTTTAGGATGAGGGTTTATGTTCCTCTGGCCAGGAGTTAGGCTGCATTCACTGTTTGCTGTAGCTGGAGGTGTTCTTGTTTTTGTCTATCCTGAAACCGTGGGTTTCCCTAGTGACTCTTTGTATTTAAAATAGGGTCTGAGTCTTGCAGTCCTTCCCCCACCGCCCCCCCCCATACGCGGGCCTCTCACTGTTGTGGCCTCTCCCGCTGCGGAGCACAGGCTCCAGACACGCAGGCCCAGCGGCCACAGCTCACGGGCCCAGCCGCTCCGCTGCATGTGGGATCCTCCCGGACCGGGGCACGAACCCGCGTCTCCCACATCGGCAGGCGGATTCCCAACCACTGCGCCACCAGGGAAGCCCCTTGCAATCCTTTTTATCTGTAAAACCCTGTTATACAGGAGGCCTATTGGTGTGGTGGTAAAATGTGAGACAGGGGAAGCATTCTGTGGTCTCCACCTTTTAGGGAGCTTGTGCCCTTGGGCCGTGACCTTCACAAGTGCTTCTCAGCTTTTTGTTTTGTTTTGTGTGGTATCCTTAGGTGAGAGGAAGCCTAGAGAGGGCTGGAGATGGGTGTTTCCCTTCCCCCAGGTCAATTAAAAGCTGGTAAAACCCACTTTGGTCAGGCCCTGCTAAGATAGTTTCCCTTGAGGGCAGGCCTTTGTTAAGGAGAACAGAGTGCTCTGAGACGTGTTTCAAAACAGTTACTTTCCCCCTCCTTCTGCAGGAAGCACCAGCGTTGATTTTATTTTTACTCTTTCTCTCAGATCTTCACTGTGAGAACCTGGAGGGCTCTTGAAATGTGTCCCCCCCACCCAAGCCTGGGTCTCCAGGTGTTCTTACCCCTCAAGCTCATCCACGCTCACTCTCCAGCAGTGAGTCAGTTCCACACCCCACCGGACACTGGCTCCAGCTGTGGTTTCTGCTCCAGGTAAGCGGAGTGTCTCTGTATCCACCCCTCTCCTGTTTTTAGGGTAGGGGTTTGCTCTGCGACCTCAACTCACTGACGGACCCAAGAAGTGTCAACAATTCTCAATTTTTCAGCATTCTTTTTGTTGTGAGTACAGAAGTGACGGCCTCCAAGTCCTTTACCTGTCAGACTGCAAACTGCTCTAACCAACTCCCCTAGCTTATCTCTTGGATGTGATTTCCTAGTCCCCCTCCAAGGAAATAGCTCTGTTTCCCTGGGTGTCAGTTCTTCTGTGTCAGCCTCTTGTCTCCTGATGTTGGCCTCTCTGGACACTTCATGTTACTTGTGTGTAAACGCGACTCTTTTTTTTTTTTTTTTTTTGGCTGCGTTGGGTCTTCATTGCGGTGCACGGGCTTCTCATTGCAGTGGCTTCTCTTGTTGCAGAGCATGGGCTCTAGGCTCATGGGCTTCAGTAGTTGTGGCATGCAGGCTCAGTAGTTGTGGTGCACGGGCTTAGTTGCCCCACGGCATGTGGGATCTTTCCGGACCAGGGCTCGAACCCGTGTCCCCTGCATTGGCAGGAGGACTCCCAACCACTGCACCACCAGGGAAGTCTGTAAACACGACTATTGAAGGAGGGTTCCCTTGAGTGTGTCCTGGGCTGTGATGGCCTCATCAGCCTCCCTCTGAGCCTTGCTTTCAGCCATGCCCACCCCTCCCCCACCATTCCCCTATCTGAGCCAGAGGTCTTGCTGTGCAGCACGATCACACCTACCAGTTAATTCTTACCTCTTTTCTATGGGTCAGGTGCTGGGTGGCATTTAGTATGTACCCTTTGAACCACAAGTGCAGTGTGTGAACCCCTGAACCCAGCCAGGCCCCCTCGCTGTCTCTTTCGGAGCCCTCAACGTGAAACCCCTCACCCACCCCAGCACTATGGACATTTCCGGGCCGGGCAGTCCTTCCCGGGGAGGGGCCATCCTGGGCACTGTGGGGTGTTGAGCATCATCCCTGGCCCCCCATCCACCAGTTGCCAGGAGCACCTGCCTGCCTAGCTGTGACAACCACAGATGTCTCCAGATGTGGTTGCCAGGTGTCTCCTGGGCTGGGGCTAGGAGGGGCAGAATCACCCAGGTAAGAACCACTGCTCTAGTGAAACCAAGGTTATTATTCTCCTACATTTAAAACGCTTCCCCAGAGAGGGGCATCTTAGTTCAAACCGGCTCCCTCACTGGGAGCAGCTCCCTTCCCTCTAGAAGGCGGCTCCTCTATCATCAAACAGGAGAGACAGGTGGGCAGGGGATGGGGTGGGTGTTGGCAGCCACTTCCTTGAGGAAAGGAGCCCACAGTGCTCTCCCGGCCCCTAGTATTTGTCATATTCCCTGTAAAATCTTTCAGTTTCAGCTAGGCTTCCTTGGGCACCACAGCCCTCTTCAGTTTCATGGTCACCCCTGTAAAGGCATCAAGTTCCAGGTGGGACCTTCCCTGCACCCCTAACAGGAGCCCCCATCACCACAGGACGAGGTGTCAGTAGCCGAGTCTGCTCTAAGGATACAGGGGGCCAAGTAGCATCGGAATGGCGGGAGGTCTTGACTGAGGAGCCCTGAGAACAGGGGTGCAATAGGCCCATCCCAAGGTGCCAGGAGAACTTCCATCCTGTCATGGACGCAGCCTCCCCTGCGTTTCAGACTCCCCGGAGGCACTGGTTTAAAACTCAGATGCCGGGGGTCCCCGCTAGGGAGATGGCATTTTAAGAAGCACCCCAGGGCCTCGGGTGCAGCGACCCTGCCCGGACCCGCTCACCCAGCTTGAGGATGGTCCACTTGAGGATCTTGGCACTGAGGTGACCTCCACGTTCACGGTGTCAGTGCCCTGCCTGCCCAATGAACTCCATGACCACAGGGTCTCCGTCGTAAACGACGTCTGACAGCCTGCTGGACAGGCTCTTGAGCTGCTGGCAGAAGGCGACGGCCTCGCTGATCAGCACATCCTGAGGCTCTCCCGTGTGCACGTTGATCGGGCACTGTTGTTTGGGGCTGAGGGGTCAGGGAGCTCCCAAGCCGCCCCTGCATCCACCAGCAGCCCCCAAACCCAGCTCCCCAGGCCGGGGGCTCCCCTTCTCAGGTCACGTGTCACTCTCGCCTCCACCCTGGGGGGTTGGGTCCCCACCCCCATTGCCTCCTAGGGGCCAGGCGGGCCACATGCAGATCCACCTGCCATCTCTCTGGATTCCCATTCCCGGCTCAGGTGGGCACCTCGGTGGGCACCTGCGCCCCAGCCTCCCCTGGACAGCCGCCTCTTGTTGACCCTGAGCCCCAGCCCCATGGCACACTGGTCAGTCTTCCTCCGGAACGGGTTCAAGGCCAGCTGGCTGGTCTTCAGGTCATCCAGCAATCTGTCCCAAACCCAGGGGTCGCCGTAGAACGTGGTGGGCTTCACCTGCCGCAGCATGTCCGTCAGGGAGCCCTGTGCCACCCGATCATCATTCAATGATCCCCCTTATTGTTTGATACTTAGGTGGGTTGTTTTCTTCCCTCCACTTTTATTAGATAAAGTGTCAGGGTGAACATCCTCGTAGCTTCAGCTATGCCTACACACATGATTACTTGTGCTGTTGTCTGGATTGACTTGAAAATTCAAGATGGCACACCATTCATTCATCTTGACAGAACCAGGTGATGCCCTCTGATCCAGGTGGGGCCTCTCCCCTCCACTCCAGACTGTCAGCTACAACTGCCCACTCCTTGTGTCCCCGTCTAACAGGCATCTCAAATTCAACATGACCCAAACAGAATCCCTGATGTCATCTCCTACCCCAGCCTTCCACAATCTCAGTTAACAGCAGCTCCATCCTGCAAGTTGCACAGGCCAGAAATCTCGGCCATCCTCTGCGCCTTTCATTCTCTCAGACACCTGATCCGTCAAGGCTCTGCCTCCACAATCTGACTGCTTCTCACCCCCTCCCCAACTACCATCCAGGTCCAAAGCATCTTCATCTCAACCTCAACTGATGTTTCCACCCAGCCTGTTTTCCCTGAAGCCACCGAAGGGTGCCTGTGAGCACCTGAGTCAGGTTCAGTTCTGGGCTGCCCACAGCCCTCCAGGGCTCCCTCGGGGTAAAAGCCCCAGGTCCTCCCCTCACCTGCCCCCGCAGCCCACGAGGCCATGTCCCCTTCCTGCCCTCACCTTCTTCCACTCCCCCCAGCCCCTCACTTTGCTCCAGCCAGAGTGGTCTCCTCTCTGTTCCTCCAGCTTGCCAGCCACGTTCCTGCCCCAGGGCCCTAACACTGCCCCATTACCTCTGCCTAGAGCACCTTCCACCAGACACGTAGCTCCCTCCCTCACCTCATTTAAGTCTTTCTTGAAATTTCTCTCTCATAGAGGTTCTCCTTGGCCACCATATGTTAAAATTTCAAGCCCCAGCCCTGACTAGTCCACCCCCTTCATGTTTCAGTTTTCTCTGGATCACTGTGTATTCACTGGATACTTTATTATGTTGACTGGACAAGCCCCTGGAAGTCTCTTATCCCCGTCCGAATCTGGAAAATGAACATTTATTCATTGAACACACACCTGAGGGGCCAGTGCTATCCTAGATCCTGGGGCCCACGTGGAACAAGGCAGCCCAGCCCCTCGCCCTTATGGAATTGACCAACTAAACAAATAAATGATACAACCATGGTAGCAGGCGGCCAATAGGGCTGGGCAGAACATTTTAAAAGGGTGTGTGACAGAGAGTGAGTCTGGGTGGTGAGTTTGGGGAGCCAGGGTGATCAAGAACGACCTGGCCATGGATGAGACTCGCTGGAGAAGAGACATAGTTAATAACAGCAACTATTAATTAGCATCAGCAATAATTAATGCTGATGCAATGCTTAGTGTGCCAGGAGCTATTTTTAAAATTAATTATAAAATTAATTATATTTTAAGAAAGACTTCCTGAGTCTTTTGTCTTTTTTGTTTTTAATTTTTGGCTGCATTGGGTCTTTGTTGCTGCGTGCGGGCTTTCTCTGGTTGCGGCGAGCGAGGGCTACTCTTTGGGTGTACAGGCTTCTCACTATGGTGGCTTCTGTTGTGGAGCATGGGCTCTAGGCGTGCAGGCTTAGTAGTTGCGGCACGTGGGCCCAGTAATTGCGGTACACGGGCTTAGTTGCTCCGCAGCATGTGGGATCCTCCCGGACCAGGGATCGAACCCGCGTCCCCTGCATTGGCAGGCGGATTCTTAACCACTGAGCCACCAGGGAAGTCCAGGATCTATTTGCTATGCATAAACTCACGGAATCCTTGTAGCAAATCTTTGTGCTAGGTGCTATTATACATTTGAATATATTTATGTAAAAATGCCAGTATAAGAAATACATTTTAAATTTAAACTATAAAATGGATCTGTTCACATATAAATTTTAACATTTTAATAATATTTATATCTATCTATAATACCCCATTTTACAGATGGGGAAACTGAGGCACCGTGATGCTAAGTAGGTTTTTTTTTCCACAAAAGAATCACACGAATTTAATGTACACATGTTGATGAGTGAAGCTAAGTGATTTGAGCAAGAATACGCGGGTAGTGGTGGAGCTGAGGTTCAAACCCATGAGTTCGGGCAGCCTTAAAGAAACCGGCCAAAGACGCAGAGGGGACCGAGGGCCCTGTGCGGGAGGGAAGAAATGGTGCGCAGGCGCAGGAAGGAAGGAGCGGTGCGCAGGCGCAGCAGGGAAGGAGCGGCGCCAATGAGTGGCGCGCAGGCGCAGGAGGGGGAAGGGGGCGGTGCGCAGGCACAGGAGGGCACCTTGCGGAAGGCCTGGTTCGCGCGCTGGCTTTCCTCGTGGTACCTGATGGGGGGTCGCAGGTGCCAGAGTGTGCCTCTGCTTGGAGCCAAGCGCCATGTAGTTGGCGTACTTGATGGCCGTGCCAGAGACCATCTCGTGCACAGTGATGGGCGCCTCTCGGACGAAGGAGACCTCGTGCCAGCAGGCACACGTCGCCATCCCGCTTTGTGGTCCAACGGCGGTGGTGTGAGGGCAGGCCCAGACCCCAGGTAGGTGAGAAAGACGGGGGAGGACGGGCACAGGGGCGGGGGTGTGGCACTGATGGTGTGACCAACCAGGGATCTTGGCTTCCTTAGTCCACAGAAATTGATAGGAGGCGTGAGGGAAATTCAGGCAAGGCTTTATTGCGGCTCCTGCTGCAGCAGGAACGAGCAAAAAACAAGTCACAGGTCCCCTTGCTTGCTGGTTCCTTATATGGTGTGGGTACAGGGGTCGGGCGCGAGGGGTGGCTCAGGCGGTTGGCCCACCTACTTGGTGGTACTGTGAGGGGTTTTGGTCTTTTTGTATCTTGTTGTTCATAATTTGCCCCACCTGCTTATGCACGCAGTTTTTAGTCCCATATGGCTTCCTTGTATTTTATTGCTTTAGGAGAGGTGTGTCCAGGTGCAAGCACTGCAGCAAAGGGTCCCAGGTCCCAACCTGTCTCAATGCAGGCAGAGAAAGTTGAGGGAGAGTGGGGTGAGGGGAGAGGCGTGAGGGATACAGTGAGAAAGACAGGGGCTCGCTGATAGCGAAAGGACACAGGGACACGTGGACAGATGCACTGGCCCAGAGAGCAGAGGACAGCAGCAGACCCACCAGCAAGCAGGCAACTCAGTCCAACTGTTGGTCCTCTAGACCCCTCCCCTCCCGGACCAGGCGCCTCTGACCATGAGTGACCACCTGCACACACACATACTCCCTCCTAGCGTCCAGGCAGAGAGACAGTGTCCCCCTCTCCAAAAAAAAAATCTTGACTGGACCTCAAGGATCCCAAAGCTGGCTCAGAGCCCCTGGGTCGTCTCTGAGGGGCCCAACCCTCAAACTAGTCTGTCTGGGAGCCTCACCAACCACAGCCAGGGCCCAAGGAGCCCGCCACCACTGGCTTTCATTACTGGTGGGTGAGGTCTCTCCTTTGTTGAACTCAGTATCTTGGGCGAGGACATGGTGTCCAGGTTACTTTCACGTCTGTTTGCACTTGTCTGCGGGGCACCTGGTCTCCTAGGACTGGGCAGACAGATATTCATACAAGCACAGTTGCAGCCGAGTGGAGGGCGGGGAGTGACCAGCGATTGGGAGGCACTGGGCTCACCCCGAATCACGGGGTGGTCAGGGAAGGCTTCTCTGAACAGTGGGTAGGAGTTGACCAGGCAAAGGGAGCGAGAAGCGTCTGAGAAGAGAGTGATGTGACGTAGATGGTTGGAGCTGGAGGATAAGGATAAGTGGGCGGTGTGGAAGGAAATGAGACAAGACAGGTGGTGCGGGCCAGATCACGTGGGTTCCTGTTGGCCGTGTTAGTAAAGAATTGTTTTCTGGTATTTTCAGCGCCCCCCCAACCCACGTGCAGAGATTCATCCCTGGTGGACGCTGAAATAGCTGGGCTCCCAGCCCCTGCCTTCCACCCACAACACATTTTCACCCCTCTCTGTCGTTAGGAAGGCGGTGCCTAGTCCTGTCGCCAGTTTCTTTTCATCTGTTGTGGTCAACCCCCCGCCGCCGGCCTAGCCACAGGAGGAACAGTAGTCTCCAGCCTAGACATCCAGAACATTCCTGCCTGAGGCCGGCTCTTATGACATCACTGTGGATTCCGCTGCCTGCATCCATCATGGCAACACAGCCTGCTGCGCCTTTGCAGAGGCCAGTCTTAGGGGGCAGGGGTCCACCCAAGAAGCCCCTTCACCCTGTGCCCCTACAGCCCATGGTTCCCAAGGTGACAGTATCCAGGGAGGAGCTGGCGGCAGAGTCTTGGGTTCAAGTCTGACAGCTAGAGGGATTCCAGAGTCACTGCTCAGCATTCATTGTTGGCTTTCAGAGAAGGAGTTCACAAGGGAGCCTGAAAAGGAGTAGTGAGATGGAGGAGGCAGACTCGGAAGGTGTGGTGTCATGGAGGCCAAGGAAGCAGAGGGTTTCCAAAAGCAAGGCAGGGTCAGCAGGACCCAGGGCTCCCAAAAGATCAAGGACTTTGAGTCGCTGTACCTGGGGGTTCATGAATTCATTTGCCCACCAGGCATGATCTATAGATAGTCTCCTGTGTGTGTACAGCTGCATTTTCAAATATTGTTGGATGCTGTTGAGATTGATAAACTGAGAAATCATTTAAAAACCTCTCTGGTTCCTCAGAAAATTAAATAGAATTACCATATAACCCAGTAATCTTATTTCTGGGTATATATCCAAGAGAATTGAAAGCAGGGACTGCGAGAGAGATTTCACACCCATGTTCACAGCAGCATTATTCACAGTAGCCAAAAGGAAGCAACCCATTGTCCGTTGACAGATGAATGGAAAAACAAAATGTGGTCCCATGGAATGTTATTCAGCCTTCAAAAGGAGGGAAATTCTGACACATGCTATGATGTGGATGAACCTTGAGGATATTATGCTCAGTGAAATAAGCCAATTACAAAAAGATAAATATTCCACTCTTATTATGTACTTAAATTAGTGGGATTCATGGAGACAGGAAGTAGAATGGTGGTTGCCAGGGGAGAGGGGGTGTGGAGAGTTGTTTAATGTGAATAGTGTTTCAGCTTTGCAACATGCACAACAATCTAATGTACTTAATCACACTGAACTATGTATTTTTAAATGGTAAATTAACATGAAATGGTAAGTTTTGTGTTTACCACAAATTTAAAAATAAGTTAAAAAAAAAGCCTTTCTGGGCTTCCCTGGTGGAACAGTGGTTAAGAATCCACCTGCCAATGCAGTGGACACGGGTTCGATCCCTGGCCCAGGAAGATCCCACATGCCGCAGAGCAGCTAAGCCCGTGCGCCACAACTACTTAGCCTGTGCTGTAGAGCCCATGTTCCGCAACAAGTGAAGCCATGACAGTGAGAAGCCCGTGCACCTCAATGAAGAGTAGCCCTCGCTCACCGCAACTAGAGAAAGCCCGTGCACAGCAACAAAGACCCAACACAGCCAAAAATAAAAGCAAATAAGTAAATTTATATATATATAAAAAAGCCTTTCTGAACTTAGTAGCCTTTCATTTCTTAAAGAACAGCTGTTAAGAGAACAGTGAGGCCAGGATGAGAGCCGTTGAGAAAATACATGTATTTCTCTACTGAGTTTGAGCATTTTTTGTACAATATAATCAGCTATATGTATTTCCTTTATGAGGGATAAATATTGAAAAGAAAATAAAAAAATACTGCTGAAGATATATGCTCATCTCTGTAAAAAAAAAAAAAAAGCCGATATGTTTTGAGAAATATGTTGACAGTGAAGTGTCTAGTTATAATATTAACACACAAAAACCCAGCTTTCCCATATATCAACATTAACCATCTAGAAAAAGGGAGAAATCACATCCACGATGGAAACACAAACTATAAACTAGAATTAAGTTGACTAGAAATTATACGAGATAATTAAAGATAAAATTATTAATGTTTAGGGAATTCCCTGGCAGTCTAGTGGTTAGGACTCCGTGCCTTCTCTGCAGGGGGCACGGGTTCAATCCTGGTCAGGGAGCTAAGATCCCACAAGCCTCGGGACATGGCCAAAAACCAAAATTATTAAGGTTTACTAAAGAAAAGACATGAATAAATTGAAAGAGACATCATATTAATGAATGAGAAGGCTGGATCAACATTGTAGAGGTTATTCTTCCACAGATTAATCAATATAAATGCCATTTCAATAAAAATCCCAACAGGAATTTTTATGGAACTTAGGTTGGTTTTAAAGTTTACACAGGGGGACTTCCCTGGTGGTCCAGTGGTAAAGAATCCGCCTTTCAGTGCAGGGGATGCGGGTTCGATCCCTGGTTGGGGAACTAAGTTCCCACGTGCAGCGGGGCAACTAAGCCCGCGCACCACAACTACTGAGCTCACATGCCCTGGAACCTGCGCACCACAACTAGAGAGAGAAAACCCACATGCCACAACTAGGGAGAAGCCTGCACGGCACAACGAAAGATCCTGCATGCCTCAATGAAGACCCTGCGCGTGCTTCAACTAAGACCTGATGCAGCCCCCCCAAAAAATAAAGAAAATAAAGAAGTAAAATTAATAAATATTAAAAAATAGTTTACATAGATAGTAAATTGCAAGAAAAAATAACAAAGGAGGTCTTGTCCTGCCAAAATCAAAACACCTTATAAAGCTATAATCATTAAAACAGCATGAAGGACTTGTAACCAGAATATACAAAGAACTCTTGTAAGCCAACAATAAAAAGACAACTCAGTTCAGAAATGGGCAAAGAATTTGAATGGACGTTTCTCCAAAGAAGATATGCATATGGATGTATGTGGTACATCCAGGTAATAGAATACTACTCAGCCATAAAAACAAACTGTTGATATGCACAAATGAACTTATGCTACCTGAGAGAAACCACTAGGACAACCACTACTGCCTGGAGGATGATGGATCCCAACCCTATTCTAACAGTCCGAAGCTAGAAAGCTAAAAACTGTATTCCCCAGAATCCCATGCAGGGAAGTTTCTGGACATAACTTGGGTTCTGCTAATCATGACTAATTTGGAAGTGCCACATGTGACAGGGAGAGCCAGGTTGGTTGCTGAGCTGCTTCTGGGGCCAGCAGTAGTGGCATCAGATTTCTGCCTTGGCCGACAGTTTCCTGACTCAGCGGCCTCTTGAGTATAAGCCGTTTCCTGGTCACAGCAGATACAGCGTGATTCCACTGCCAGCTGCTGTAGAGATGATGGAGCCTTCTAGACTGGTGAACTAGGGCTTGTTTTTAGAACATACTTTTCCAGCCCCACCGATGATTTTTTTTCCTCAGATTTTTTAAAAGAATTTTTATTCATTTATTTATTTATTGGCTGCATTGGGTCTTTGTTGCTGCATGCGGGCTTTCTCTGGTTGCGGCAAGCGAGGGCTACTCTTCGTTGCGGTGTGTGGGCTTCTCATTGCAGTGACTTCTCTTGTTACGGAGCATGGGCTCTAGGCATTCAGGCTTCAGTAGTTGTGGTGTGTGGGCTCAGTAGTTGTGGTGCACTGGCTTAATTGCTCCATGGCATGTGGGATCTTCCCGGACCAGGGATCGAACCCGTGTCCCCTGCATTGGCAGGCAGATTCTTAACCACTGTGCCACTGGGGAAGTCCATCTCCCAGATTTTTTGAGCTATGATTTACAAACTATAAAATTCACCTCTTGTAACAGTACAATGGCTTTTAATAAATTCCTACAGCATGAAACCATCACCACAATCTATTTTGGGGACACTTCCATCACCCCAACAACTTCCCTTGTGCCTGTTGAGATCAGTCCTGCTCCTAATCCCAGCCTCAGGAAACCACTGATCTGTGATCTGTCAAGGTAGTTTTGCCCTTGGTAGAAATTTCACATAAATGAGATAATACAGCATTGTAGTCTTTTGTGTCTGGCTTTCTCTACTTAGCACAAGTTCATTTGCATGTATCAATAGTTCATTCATTTTTATGGTTGATCAGTATTTCATTATTTGGATGTATCATGTTTATCAAGTCAGTTGATGGGCATTTGGACTTTTCCACAGCATTTGGTGATTATGAATAATGCTGCTATGGACATTCATGTACAACTTTTTGTGTGTGAACATGCTTTCATTTCTCTTGGGCGTATATATGCCTAGGAGCTGAATTGCTAGGTCATATAGTAACTCCATATTTAACATTTTAAGAAATTTCTAAACTGTTTTCCAAAGTAGCTGTGCCATTTTACATTCTCACCAGTGATGTGTGAGGGTTCCAGTCCCTCCACATCCTCAGCCACACTTGGTATTATCAGATTTTTTTTTTCCTTTCCCTTTTTCTTTCTTCTTCCTTTTTCGCGGCACGCGGGCCTCTCACTGCTGCGGCCTCTCCCGTTGCGGAGCACAGGCTCCGGACGCGCAGGCCCAGCGGCCATGGCTCACGGGCCCAGCAGCTCCGCGGCATGTGGGATCTTCCCGGACCAGGGCACGAACCCGTGTCCCCTGCATCGGCAGGCGGACTCCCAACCACTGCGCCACCAGGGAAGCCCTATCAGATTTTTTATGTTAGCTGTCATAGTAGTTGTGAAGTGGTATCTCGTTGTGGTTTGGATTTGAGTTTCCCTGATGGCTCATGATGTTGATCATCTCTTCATGTGTTTATTGGCCATTTGTATGTTTTTAGAGAAATGTTCATTCAAATCCTTTGTTCATTTCTAAATTGAATCTTTTGTCTTTCTACTATTGAATTGTAAGAGTTCTTTGTGTATTCTGGCTACAAGTCCTTCAGCAGATACATGATTCTTAAATACGTTTGTCTTCATTTTCAAAGCTGACATTTGTTTGACAGTATGGTTTGAAGGGCAAGAATTTTAAATTTTGATGAAGTCCAGTTTTGTCATTTCTTTCATTTATGGTTTGTGTTTTGGTGTCATGTCTAAGAAATCATTACGTAAGCTGGAACATAGAGAGTGGCATTGACATATATACACTACCAAATGTAAAATAGATAGCCAGTGGGAAGCAGCCGCATAGCACAGGGAGATCAGCTCAGTGCTTTGTGACCACCTAGAGGGGTGGGATGGGGAGGGTGGGAGGGAGATGCAAGAGGGAGGGGATATGGGGATATATGTATATGTATAGCTGATTTACTTTGTTATTCAGCAGAAACTAAAACACATTGTAAAGCAATTATACTCCAATAAATATGTTTAAAAATGAAATAAAATGTGTTTTATTTAAAATGTATAAAATTTGAAGATACTGTCATAAAAATTATATACTAAATGTGAAAAATCAAAAATTAAAATTATTTTCACATTTGTTTTCAAATATTATCTTTTTCCAAACTGTTGAAAATTATTTATAAAATTAAAAAAGAGTATACAAATCGTAATTAACAAATACCAAATTTTAAGTAAAATAATAATAATAATAGAAAAGAAATCATTACCTAATCTGAGGGCACGAAGATTTTCCTTTATGTTTTTTTCTCTCCCAACACTTTTGTAGTTTTGGATTTTATATTATAGGTGTATGATACATTTTGAGTTAATTTTTGTATATGGTATGAGGTAAAATTCTAAGTTTTCTAAGTTATTTATTTATTTGCATATTATCCAGCATTGTTTGTTGAAAAAGCTATCTTTTTTGCATTGAACTGCTTTGACAACTTTTTTTTAAAAAGTATAGTTGATTTACAATGCTGTGTTAGTTTCAGGTGTACAGCACAGTGATTCAGTTATACATATATTTTTCTTTTTCATATTTTTTCATTATAGGTTATTAAAAGGTATTGAATGTAGTTCCCTGTGCTATACAGCAAATCCTTGTTGCTTATCTATTTTATGTATAGTTTGTATCTGTTAATCCCATACTCCCAATTTATCTCTCTCCCTCTCCTTTTCCCCTTTGGTAACCTGTGCATCTGTTTCTGTTTTGTATATAGATTCATTTGTATTATTTTTTAGATTCTACATATAAGTGATATATTATTTGTGTTCCTCTGTCTGACTTGCTTCACTAAATATAATAATTCTCTAGGTCCAACCATGTTGCTGCAAATGGCAATATTTCATTATTTTTTATGGCTCAGTAATATTCCCTTATACGTGAGATGTGTGTGTGTATACACACATGTTTATATATATAGTCACATCTTCTTAAGCCAATCATCTGTTGATGGGCGCTTGGGTTGTTTCCATGTCTTGGCTGTTATAATTAGTAGTGCTATGAACATTGAGGTGCACGTATCTTTTTGACTTAAAGTTTTTGTCTTTTCCAGATATATACCCAGGAGAGGAATTGCTGGATTATATGGTAGCACTATTTTTAGTTTTTTAAGGATTCTCCATACTGTTTTCCACAGTGGCTGCACCAATTTACTTTCCTACCAACAGTGTAGGAGGGTTCCCTTTTCTCCACACCCTCTCTAGCATTTGTTATTTGTAGACTTTTTGATGGTACCCATTCTGACCCATGTGAGGTGGTACCTCATTGTGATTTTGATTTTTATTTCTCTAATAATTAGCGATGTTGGGCATCTTTTCATGTGCCTGTTGACCATCTATATGCCTTCTTTGGTGAAATGTCTGTTTGAATCTTCTGCCCATTGTTTGATTGGGTTGTTTGGGTTTTTCTGACATTGAGTTGTATGAGCTGTTTGTATACTTTCAGTATTAACCCTTTGTTGATTGCATTGTTTGCAAATATTTTCTCCTATACCATAGGTTGTCTTTTTGTTTTGTTGATGGTTTCCTTTGCTATACAGCAGCTTTTAAGTTTGATTAGGTTCCATTTGTTAATTTTTGCTTTTATTTCTTTTGCCTTGGAAAACTGATGTAAGAAAATTTATGTCCCAGAATGTTTTGCCTATGTTCTTTCTAGGAGTTTTATGATGTCCTGTCTTATATTTAGGTCTTCAAACCATTTTGAGTTTATTTTTGTATATGGTGTGAGGGAGTGTTCTGATTTCGTTGATTTACATGTAGCTATCCGGCTTTTCCAGCACCACTTGTTGAAGAGACTGTTGTTTCTTCATTGTATATTCTTGCCTCCTTTGTCATAGATTAATTGACCGTAGGTGTGTGGGTTTATTTCTGGGCTCTCTGTTCTGTTCCACTGATCTATATGTCTGTTTTTGTGCCAGCACCACACTCTTTTGATTACTGTAGCTTTGTAGTATGTCTTAAGTCTGGAAGGGTTATGCCTCCAGCTTTGTTCTTTTTCCTCAGGATTGCTTTGGCATTTCTGAGTCTTTTGTGTTCCCATATAAATTTTAGTATTATTTCTTCTAGGTCTGTGAAAAATGTCATGGGTAGTTTGATAGAGATTGCATTAAATCTGTTGGTTGCTTCGGGTAGTATGCCCATTTTAACAATATTAATTCTTCCAATCTAAGAGCATGGGATATCTTTCCATTTATTTGAATCATTTTCAGTTTCCTTTATCAGTGTTTTACAGTTTTCAGTGTATAGGTTTTTCTCCTCCTTGGTTAACTTTATTCCTAGGGGTTTGTTTTTTTTTTTTTGACACGATTTTAAATGGCATTGTTTTTTTAAAATTTTCTCTTCCTGATATTACATTGTTAGTGTAAAGAAATGCAACCCATTTCTGTATATTAATCTTATATCCTGCTATCTTGCTCAATTCATTTATTCTAATAGTTTTTGTGTGGAGACTTTGGGGTTCTTTCTATATAGTATCATGTCATCTGCAGACAGTGAGTTTTATCTCCTTCCAATTTGGATACCTTTTATTTCTTCTTCTTTTCTGATGGCTGTGGCTGGGACTTCAAATTCTATGTTGAATAGAAGTGGTGAGAGTGGGCATCCTTGTCTTGTTCCTGAATTTAGCAGGAACGCTTTCAACTTTTCACCATTGAGTATTATGTTGGTTGTGGGTTTGTTGTAAGTGGCTTTTATTATGTTGACATATGTTCCCTCTGTACCCACTTTGGTGAGAGTTTTTTTTATCATGAATGGATGTTGAATTTTGTCAAATGCTTTTTCTGTGTCTATTGAGATGATCATGTGATTTTTGTTTTTACTTTTGTTAATGTGGTGTATCACATTGATTGATTTGCATATGTTGAACCATCCTCGCAACACTGGAATGAATCCAACTTGATCATAGTGTATGATCCTTTTTATGTATTGTTGGATTCGATTTGCTAATATTTTGTTGAGGATTTTTGCCTCTGTGTTCATCAAAGATAACATCCCGGGGGCTTTCCTGGTGGCGCAGTGGTTAAGAACCTGCCTTCCAATGCAGGGGACACGGGTTCAAGCCCTGGTCTGGGAAGATCCCATATGCTGCGGAGCAACTAAGTCCATGTGCCACAACTACTGAATCCCGCACGCCTAGAGTCCACGCTCTGCAACAAAAGAAGACACCGCAATGAGAAGCCTGGGCACTGCAATGAAGAGTAGCCCCCGCTCACCACAACTAGAGAAAGCCCACACCCAGCAACGAAGACCCAGTGCGGCCAAAAATAAATAAATAAAAATAAATTTAAAAAAAAGGTAATGGCCTGTAATTTTCTTTTTTTGCAGTGTCTTTGTCTGGTTTTGGTATCAGGGTGATGGTGGCTTCATGGAATGAGTTTGGGAGTCTTCCCTTCTCTTCAGTCTTTTGGAATAGTTTGAGAAGGATGGCTATAAGTTCTTCTTTGTATGTTTGGTAGAATTCCCCAGTGAAGCCATCTGGTCCTGGGCTTTTGTTTGCCGGGAGTTTTTTAAACTACAGATCCTATTTCACTTCTAATGATCAGTCTGTTCAAACTATCTGTTTCTTCTTGACTCAGTTTTGGCAGGCTGTATGTTTCTAGAAATTTGTCCATTTCTTCTAGGTTGTCTAGTTTGTTGGCATAAAACTGTTCATAGTATTCTCTTGTGTATTTTTTGTTATTGTTGTATTTGTTGTATCAAATGTTATTTCTCCTCTTTCATTTCTTAATTTATTTGGGTCCTCTCTTTTTCTTCTTGGTGAGCCTGGCTAGAGGTTTGTCAATTTTGTTTATCTTTTCAAAAAAACCACCGCTTGGGTTTTTTAAATCTTTTCTGGGTTTTTTTGATCCCTATTTTATTTATTTCCTTTCTGATCTTCATTATTTCCTTCCTTCTGGTGACATTAGGTTTTGCTTGTTCTTTTTTTAATTCTTTTAAGGGGTAGTTTAGATTGTTTATTTCGATTTTTTTCTTGTTGCTTGAGGAAGACCTGTATTGCTATGAACATCCCTCTTAGAATTGCTTTTGCTGCATCCCATAGATTTTGTAAGGTTGTCTTGTCATTTTCACTTGTCTTTAGATATTTTCTGGTTTCTTCTTTGATTTCATTGTTGACCCATTGGTTTTTTAGCAGCATGTTGTTTAGTTTCCATGTGTTCGTTCTTTTCCGGTTTTTCTCTCTGTGGTTGATTCCTAGTTTCATACCATTGTAGTCAGAAGATGCTTGAGATAATTTCTATCCTCTTAACTTTGCTGAGGCTTGTTTTGTAACCTACTGTGTGGTCTCCTATAGAACGTTCAGTGATCACTTGAAAAGAATGTGTATTCTGGGTTTTTTTTTTCTTTTTGTACGTAGTACCCTGTAGACATCATTTAAGTCCAATTGGTCTGTTGTATCATTTAGGACCTCTGTTGCCTTATTGATTTTCTGTCTGGAAGATCTGTCCATTGATGTCAGTGGGGTGTTAAAGTCTCCTACTATTATTGTATTCCTGTCATTTTCTCCCTTTATGTCTATTAGTATTTGTTTTATATATTTAAGTGCTCCTACAGTGGGTGCATATATGTTAACGAACGTAATATCCTCCCTTGTTTTGGTCCTTTTGTCATCATATAACATTCTTCATTGTTATTCTTTGTGGACTTTGTTTTAAAGTCTATTTTGTAGCCAGGTCATGGAGGCAACCTAAATGCCCATCAACAGACAAATGGATCAAGAAGATGTGGTACATATATACAATGGAATATTACTCAGCCATAAAAAGGAATGAAATTGGGTCATTTGTAGAGACGTGGGTGCATCTAGAGACTGTCATACAGGGTGAAGTAAGTCAGAAAGAGAAAATCAAATATCGTATATTAATGCATATATGTGAAACCTAGAAAATGGTACAGATGAACCGGTTTGCAGGGCAGAAACTGAGACACAGAAGTAGAGAAAAAATGTATGGACACCAAGGGGGGAAAGTGGCAGGGGTTGTGGGGGGTGGTGTGATGAATTGGGAGATTGGGATTGACATGTATACACTGATGTGTATAAAATGGATGACTAATAACCTCCTGTATAGAAAAATTAATTAAATTTAAAAAAAGATGATAAAGTCTAGTTTGTCTGATATGTGTATTCTACACACCCACTTTCTTGTTGTTTCCATTTGCATGAAATGTCTTTTTCCATCCCTTCATTTTTTTTTTTTTTTTTTTGGCTGCGTTTGGTCTTCACTGCTGCCTGTGAGCTTTTCTCTGGTTGCGGCGAGCGGGAGCTACTCTTTGTTGCAGTGCACGGGCTTCTTATTGTGGTGGCTTCTCTTGTTGCAGAGCATGGGCTCTAGGCACACGGGCTTCAGTAGTTGTGGCACGGGGACTCAGTAGCTGTGGCTCGCAGGCTGTAGAGCGCAGGCTCAGTAGTTGTGGTGCACGGGCTTAGTTGCTCTGCGGCATGTGGGATCCTCCCAGACCAGGGATTGAACCCATGTCCCCTGCATTGGCAGGCAGACTCCCAACCACTGCGCCACCAGGGAAGCCCCCCATCCCTTCACTTTCAATCTGCGTGTGTCTTTTGCCCTTAAGTGGGTCTCTTGTAGGCAGCATATTGTAGGTTCTTGTTTTATTATCCAGTCTGCCACTCTGTGTCTTTTGATAATAGCATTTAGTCCATTGATATTTGAAGTAATTATTAGACACAGACGTAGAGAACAAATGTATGGATACCAAGGGGGAAAGGGGTGGGGTAGGAGGAATTGGGAAACTGGGATTGACACATATACATTATTGAGACTGTGTATAAAGTAGACAACTGATGGGAACATACTGTATAGCACAGCGGAACTCTACCTAAATGCACTACGGTAACCTAAATGGGAGGGAAGCCCAAAAGGGAGGGGATATCTGTATGTGTGTGGCTGATTCATTTTGTTGGGCAGTGGAGGCTAACACAACATTGTAAAGCAACCATATTCCAATAAAAATGAATTTAAAAGAATTAAGTAATTATTAATAGGTATGTACTTAACTGCCATTTTAAACCTTGTTTTCCAGTTGGTTTTTGTTCATTTTGTCTTTTTGTTTTTCCTTTTTTGGTTTGATGGGGTTTTTATGTATGGGGGGGAACACTCGAGTTCCTTTCTTTTTGTTTTTTGTGAATCTATGTTTTTGATTTGTGGTTACCCTGGATTTCAAGTATGCTGACCCATAACTGTATCTACTTGCTTTACACTGATAGTCATACAAGTTCAAACACATCCTACAGGATCTACATTTTTATACTCCCCTCCCCCACATTTTGTGATCTTGATGTCCCATGTTAGGTCTTCATGCTTTTTCTTTTGCTGCTAACTGTAGTTAGAATCACTTCTACAAAACTTTTTGATTTTTAAAAAATCTGTATACTGGCTTAAGTGATTTTCAATCCTTTTCTATATCTGCCTTTCCTATTGTGCTTTTCCCTTTCTTATAGAGTCTTGTTTCCTTTCTATTTAAAGAAGCTCTTTCAATATTTCTTTTAGGGTATGTTTAGCATTGCTGAATTCTTTTAGCTTTTGCTTGTCTGAGAAATCCTTTATCTCTCCTTTTTTTTTTTTTTTTTTTTTTTTGGCCACACCATGCAGCATGCAGGATCTTAGTTCCCCAACCAGGGATCAAATCTGCTTCCCCTGCAGTCGAAGTGTGGAGTCTTAAACACTGGACTGCCAGGGAGGTCCCTCTCCCTCTATTTTATTTTGTTATTTTTAATTTTTTTAAAATAAATTTATTTTTTACCTTCGGCTGCGTTGGGTCTTTGTTGCTGCATGCAGGCTTTCTCTAGTTGTGGCAAGCGGGGGCTACTCTTCGTCACAGTGCGTGGGCTTCTCGTTGTGGAGCACGGGCTCTAGGCACACAGGCTTCAGTAGTTGTGGCTCGTGGACTCTAGAGTGCAGGCCCAGTAGTTGCGGCGCACGGGCTTAGCTGCTCCACGGCATATGGGATCTTCCCGGGCCAGGGATTGAACCCATGTCTCCTGCGTTGGCAGGCGGATTCTTAACCACTGTGCCACCAGGGAAGTTCCTCCCTCTATTTTAAATGATAACCTTGCTGGGTAGAGTATCCTAAGTTGCAGGTTTTTCCCTTTCAGGACTTTGAGTGCATCATGCCACTCCCTTCTGGCCTGCAAAGTTTCTGCAGAGAATTCATCTGATAGTCTTATGGGGGTTCCCTTATAACTGACTCTGTTTTCTTCTTGCTGTCTTTCAAATCTTCTCTTTAACTTTGGCCATTTTAATTATGATATGTCTTTGTGTGTGCCTATTTGTTTGCACCCTCTGTGCTTCCTATAGTTGGATATCTGTTTCCTTCTTTAGGCTTGGGAAGTTTTCTGTCATAATTTCTTCAAATACATTTTTGATCCCTTTCTCTTCTTCTGAAACCCCTATTATGCATAGGTTGGCATGCTTTATATTATCCCATAGAGCTCTTATGTCATCTTCATTTTTTTAATTTGTCTTTCAGTCTGCTGTTCTGATTGGGTAATTTCCATTATTCTGTCTTCTAGATCACTTATATGTTCTGTGTCATTTCGTCTGCTATTCATTGCTTCTGGATTGCTTTTTATCTCACCAGTTGAATTGTCTAATTTTGACTGGTTCATCTTTATAGTTTCTACTTCCTTGTTACAGGGATCTGCATTTCTATTAATAATCTTTCTTAATTCCTTTAACATTTTTATTACCTCTTTCTTGAACTTGGGGTCTAGTAGACTGGTGACATCTTTTTCATTATTTGTTCTTTCAGGGGATTTCTCTTATTCTTTCAACTGGGAGTAGTTCCTCTGCTTTTTCATTTTATTTAAGTTTCTCTGTCTCCATGAATTTAGGAGAAACAGGTATCTACTGTGGTCTTGAAGGGGAGTTTTTCTGTGGGAGCATCCCTGTGTAGACTGTGTTGAGTCCAGTACTTTTGGCGCAAGGGCTGGTTTTGGTATGGAGCCAACCACATCTTTCCTCGGGGTGTGCTGGCAGCTACCCCCTTGATAGGGGGTTTGGTTGGTGTTGTGGTATCCAGAGCCTGTGCTGGGTGTTGGGCAGTGCTTCCTCTTTGCTCCATGGCTGTCACCACCCTGCTGGGGTGGCGTCTGCTCCCCAGTTATTGGGGTAGAAGTCTTGAGGGTTGGGTTTGATGAGACTCCCTTGCCCTTGAGTGCCTGCCCTCAAGGAGGTGACCGCTGAAGCAAGCGAGGCCCTTGTGGTCACAGCGATGCCCAGAGTGTAGCCCAAGGTCACATCCCTTTCTCCATCGTGTTCATCCCAGACCTAGTGCCGGGCTGTGTCGTGGAGTAGACCTGGGCTGCCTCGTGGCAGGCCTCTCACAAGACCTGTCCGCCCCAGATCTGACTCCAAGCTGCTGTGTAGAGGGGGTGGAGCTGGGGCGCTCCCACTGGAAACGAATCACCACCTACTCCTGCTCAGGGCCTTTCTGCCTGAGACTCAGCGCCCAGCCGCTCTGTGTTTCCGTGGTGCCATTCGGTGTGCACGCGGACAATGCCAGACCCCCTTTGCCGTGTGTGTGCTGACAGCGGGCCCCACAATTCCCCCCCGGGTGAGACCCCAGGCCTTCAAGGCTGTCCCCTGCAGGTAGATCAAGTCCTCTTCCAGGGCCTGTCTGCCTGAGATTCAGTGCCTCATGGCTGTGAATATTTGTGGCCCCGCCCCGTGTGCACGCTGACAGTGTCCGCCCAGTTCCATCCGCCGCTCCTGTGCGTGTGTGGACAGTGGTCTCTGGTTTGGCCCGGATCACCCCCAGGCGCCCCGGTCTGTCTCTGCGCAGCTAGACTGAATCTCTGCCCTGATCTCACACCAGGCTCTATGGTGGAGTGTGTGAGACAAGGACACTGGGTCCTTCGGATTGGAGAAGTGCAGCGAGGCGGCAGCTGCCAGCCCTCTGATTGTCTCTCCCCACCCTGACTATTAGCAAGCCGGCATGCATGCACTCCTCGTGAGTGGAGTCTGGGCTTCTCCAGCCCCTCTATCTGTCCCAGCGAGTTTCCCAGCAGGCAGCGGGGCTCCCCAGGGCGAGGGTCTGCCTGTGTGGACCTTCTCTTCCTTACAGATCCTTCCCAGGTTGCCGGTCCTGTCCTGATGCTTTTTTTTTTCTTTCTTGTCCAACCCAGTTATATAGAGATCTTTCTTGCAGCTTTGGTTGTATAAGGGTTCTTCTGTCAGTTTCCAGTCGGTTTGCTGTGAGAATTGTCCCACATGTAGATGTTTTTTTTTTTTTTTTTGCGGTACGCGGGCCTCTCACTGTTGTGGCCTCTCCCGTTGCAGAGCACAGGCTCTGGACGCGCAGGCTCAGCGGCCATGGCTCACGGGCCCAGGCGCTCTGCGGCATGTGGGATCTTCCCGGACCGGGGCACAAACCCGTGTCCCCTGCATCGGCAGGCGGACTCTCAACCGCTGCGCCACCAGGGAAGCCCCCCAGTCACATTTTTATCCGCTGATCAGTACATACCTTGTGTAATGTGTATTTCTGTTCGGGGACACCTTAAGATATATTGATGATTCACTAACATTGAACTCATGGCCAACAGCACTATAATTCATGCCTGAATGGAGCTTATTTAACATGTGTATAATTTTTCCATGAGGCGCCTCACAGTCTTGTACTCAAGACCACTAGTCAGTACTTCAGCACTGTACTTGGGGGCCATTTTCAACAGTGAAATCACCAACAAAAATGCAAAAAAACAGAGCACTAAATCGACCCCCAAAAGACACACATTCACAGTCTGAGCCGAAGCAAGGAGGCACCTTGTTCGACCTTCAGCCGTGAACGTGCATCTTGGGTCATTAAAATTTGCCAGTGCTCCGCGCATTTCCAGAGGTGACTACAAAAGCACCACAGGCGTTAATTTGGGGGGTTACAAATAATGTTAGTGAGCAGGCAAACTTGTAAATATGGACCCTGCAAATAAAGAGGGTCGACTATACTTACATATTCAGAACATAAAAACTTGCCAAATTGAGGAGGCGGGCTTTAGCCTTACCTGCATCAAATGCTTTTTGCGAGGAGAGCGTCTTCATACATTTCTGATCGATTTATAATTTGGTGTTTGAAACTAAAAGAAAAGGGGTACCTCTGGATATCTAGAACCTTAAGGGACACTGAAGGTTTTCTTCCTTCTGTCCTGATTGGCTGTCCCTCCCTGTTCCTCCCACCGATATTCTTTCAGGACCAGATACTGTGGACGTGCAATATCAGCTTTGGTCTGTCCATACACGGACTGTTGGATGAGAGAGGAAGAAAGTTCTGTCTTCTTTCAAACTGCTGCTGTCTTGGACCTTATGACAACAGCAAACTCATCTTTCCCAAAAGATGGAATTCATCAAGAATCACAGCTGCTGGACTTCCCTGGTGGCCTAGTGGTTAAGAATCCGCCTGCCAATGCAGGGGACACCGGTTCGAGCGCCGGTCCGGGAAGATCCCACATGCCGCGGAACAACTAAGCCCGTGCGCCACAACTACTGAGCCTGTGCTCTAGAGCCCACAAGCCACAACTACTGAGCCCACGTGCCACAACTACTGAAGCCCGCTCTCCTAGAGCCTGTGCTCCGCAACAAGAGAAGCCACCGCAATGAGAAGCCCGTGCACCACAAGAGTAGCCCCCGCTCGCCACAACTAGAGAAAAGCCCGCGCACAGCAACCAAGTCCCAACGCAGCCAAAAATAAAATATAAATAAATTAAATTTATATATATAAAAAAAAAGAATCCCAGCTGTTAACTTGGACCAACAGGGTGCTGTAATGATCACTGTTAACGCATGTGAGGGGCTTTGGGGTGTCAGACACTGCCCCCTTCTGGTCATCTTGATGCACCTCCACGGCCACCCTGTGAGATGGGGGTCTATTTTTACAGATAATGTCCCCTCCCAAGACTCAGAAGGTTGAACTCACACAGCCAGTCAGAATTTGAACCCAGAACTGATTTTAGGGTCTGAGCTTCTCAACAAAGGACAAGATGTTCGCATCTGGCCAAAAATCAGAACATGGGGTGCTGAAGTGCTTTATTGTCAGAACTTAGTGGAAGGGTTTTCAAGTTGCTCCCAGGAAGGCAAGTAGGTTCGGGGGCCCAGTTCTTCTTCAAACGTGTGAAAGCTTTTCTTTTCTGATGTCTCAAGTCAGTCCTCTGAAGAGGAAAAAAAGCCAGTTGGAACCCACAAGGTCAGACCTTTCTTTTTTAAACAGGCAGTTCTTCAGAGACCTCCCCATCAGCTTTCCCAGGATCACTCCTTGAAGGTTCATGGGAATTCAAAGGTCTGTGATGGCCCTGTTGCTTCAAAGACATGGCAGGTGTGAGAGGGGGTACCTCTTCAACAGGTGGATGACAAAGAGACTGACCCATAGGGAATCTGACTCCTTAAAAACACGAGAGACTCAAGTCCCTGCCCAGAGCAGCAAATCACGTCACGATGGGGTCTTCCTCTTGGAGGCTAGAGAGAAGAGAAAGACAAGTTATCACATGGGGATCCTTGGTACATGTATTATATGTTCATTCCCTGAGACCCCACAAGGTACTGTAAGATGGAAATATTCCAGAATGAACAGATCTACTTAGAAATGAGAAAAAAAAACGGAATCCCTCTCCAATGAACTTTAGAGTGACACTCTCCAGGAGGAGTATCATGTGAGCCACCAAGGTAATTAAAAAATTTCTAGGGCTTCCCTGGTGGCGCAGTCATTGAGAGTCCGCCTGCTGATGCAGGGGACGCGGGTTCTTGCCCTGGTCCAGGAAGATCCCACATGCCGTGGAGTGGCTGGGCCCGTGAGCCATGGCCGCTGAGCCTGCGCGTCCGGAGCCTGTGCTCCGCAACGGGAGAGGCCACAACAGTGAGAGGCCTGCGTACCGCAAAAAAAAAAAAAATTTCTAATAGCCACACAAAAAAAGAACTGGTGAAATTGACTTAGGTGCTATATTTAATGTAACCCAGTATGTCCCAAAGAGCATCATTCCAACATTCAGTCAATACTTTAAAATATGAATAAGGTGTTGTATGTTCTGTATTTCGTACCCCAACTTGGAAGCCCAGTGTGGGTTTTATACCCACAGCACATCTCAGTTCAGACGGGCCACGTTGTGGGCCAGTGGCTGCCATACTGGACAGCACAGGTGCAGAGAGGGTCCACCTCCCACTCCCACGTCAGTGTCGGACGATCTCTTACCCAACCACAAAGTGAAATCTGAAATCTTGCAAAAGACGCAGAACGATGAATGTGATGTGTTTAGCTGCTGGGCTCACCCGCGGCACTTTGACAAACGAAGGTGTGGAGAACTTAAATCGGTTAACAATGAAGAAAAGAGAATGGATACGGTGGTGTCATGGGCTGGATTGTGTTCCCCTCCGCAAATTCGTATGTTGAAGTCCTCACACCCAGGACCTCGGGATGGGGGTGTCTTTGGAGATGGGGTCTTTACGGAGGTCATCAAGCTAAAATGAGATCATTAGGGTGGACCCTAATCCAATAGGACAAGTGTCTTTATAAGAAGGGGAAATTTGGACACAGACGCAGGGAGAAAACGGCCGTCTACAGGCAAAGGCGAGGGACTTGAGAAGGAACCAACCCAGTCAACACCTTGACCTTG